>NW_027422650.1:2500000-3750000 GCF_048934315.1 Petromyzon marinus | reverse complement strand
ATAGGCTCTTTAAATACTTATTAAATAGGTTTATCAAATAGGCGTATTAAATAGGCTTATTAAATAGCCTCATTAAATAGGCTTATTTTAGCAACTTAGGCTTATTAAATAGGCTTATTTCAGCAACTTAGGCTTATTAAATAGCGTTATTTCAGCAATTTAGACTTATTAAATAGGCTTATTCAGCAACTTAGGCTTATTAAATAGGCTTATTTCAGCAACTTAGGCTTATTAAATAGGCTTATTTCAGCAACTTAGACTTATTAAATAGGCCTATTAAATAGGCTTATTAAATAGACTTATTAAATAGGCTCATTAAATACTTATTAAGTAGGCTTATAAACTAGACTTATTAAATAGACTTATTAAATAGGCTTATTAAATAGACTTATTAAATAGGCTTATTAAAATGCTTATTAAATAGACTTATTAAATATCCTCATTAAATAGGCTTATTTTAGCAACTTGGGCTTATTAAATAGGTTTATTTCAGCAACTTAGACTTATTAAAGAGCCTTATTAAATAGCCTTATTTCAGCAACTTAGACTTATTAAATAGGTTTATTCAGCAACTTAGGCTTATTAAATAGGCTTATTAAGCAACTTAGGCTTATTAAATAGGCTTATTTCAGCAACTTACGCTTATTAAATAGGCTCATTCAGCAACTTAGGCTTATTAAATAGGCTTATTTCAGCAACTTAGACTTATTAAATAGGACTATTATATAGGCTTATTAAATAGGCTTATTTCAGCAACTTAGACTTATTAAATAGGCCTATTAAATAGGCTTATTAAATAGGCTTATTAAATAGGCTTATTTCAGCAACTTAGGCTTATTAAACAGGCTAATTAAATAGGCTTATTTCAGCAACTTAGGCTTATTAAATAGGCTTATTTCAGCAACTTAGACTTATTAAATAGCCTTATTTCAGCAAATTACGCTTATTAAATAGGCTTATTTCAGCAACTTAGGCTTATTAAATAGCCTAATTAAGTAGGCTTATTTGAGCAACTTGGGCTTATTAAATAGGCTTATTTCAGCAACTTACGCTGATTAAAAAGGCTTATTTCAGCAACTTAGGCTTATTAAATAGGCTTGTTCAGCAACTTAGGCTTATTAAATAGGCTTATTTCAGCAACTTAGGCTTATTAAATAGGCTCATTCAGAAACTTAGGCTTATTAAATAGGCTTATTTCAGCAAATTAGACTTATTAAATAGGCCTATTAAATAGGTTTATTAAATAGGCTTATTTCAGCAACTTAGACTTATTAAATAGGTCTATTAAATAGGCTTATTAAATAGACTTATTAAATAGGCTCATTAAATACTTATTAAATAGGCTTATTAAATAGGCGTATTAAATAGACTTATTAAATAGGCTCAATAAATAGGCTTATTAAATAGGCTTATTAAAAAGGGTCAATAAATAGGCTTATTAAATAGGCTTATTAAATAGACTTATTAAATAGGCTTATTAAATAGGCTCAATAAATAGGCTTATTAAATAGGCTCAATAAATAGGCTTATTAAATAGGCTCAATAAATAGGCTTATTAAATAGGCTCAATAAATAGGCTTATTAAATAGGCTCATTAAATACTTATTAAATAGGCTTATTAAATAGACTTATTAAATATACTTATTAAAAAGGCTTATTAAATAGACTTATTAAATAGGCTTATTAAAAAGGCTTATTAAATAGCCTTATTTCAGCAACTTAGACTTATTAAATAGGCTTATTTCAGCAACTTAGGCTTATTAAATAGGCTTATTCAGCAACTTAGGCTTATCAAATAGGCTTATTAAATAGGCTTATTTCAGCAACTTAGGCTTATTAAATAGGCTTATTCAGCAACTTAGGCTTATTAAATAGGCTCATTCAATACTTATTAAATAGGCTTATTAAACAGGCTTATTAAATAGACTCATTAAATAGGCTCAATATATAGGCTTATTAAATAGGCTTATTAATTAGGCTTATTAAATAGGTTTATTAAATAGACTTATTAAATAGGCTTATTAAATAGGCTCAATAAATAGGCTCATTAAATAGGCTCAATAAATAGGCTCATTAAATAGGCTCAATAAATAGGCTTATTAAATAGGCTCAATAAATAGGCTTATTAAATAGGCTCATTAAATACTTATTAAATAGGCTTATTAAATAGACTTATTAAATAGACTTATTAAATAGGCTTATTAAATAGGCTTATTAAATAGGCTTATTAAAAGGCTTATTAAATAGGTTTATTAAATAGGCTTATTAAATAGACTTATTAAATTGCCTCATTAAATAGGCTTATTTTAGCAACTTAGGCTTATTAAATAGGCTTATTTCAGCAACTTAGGCGTATTGAATAGCGTTATTTCAGCAACTTAGACTTATTAAATAGGCTTATTAAGCAACTTAGGCTTATTAAATAGCCTTATTAAATAGGCTTATTTCAGCAACTTAGGCTTATTAAATAGGCTTATTTCAGCAACTTAGACTTATTAAAAAGGCTTATTTCAGCAACTTAGGCTTATTAAATAGGCTTATTCAGCAACTTAGGCTTATTAAATAGGCTTATTTCAGCAACTTAGACTTATTAAATAGGCCTATTAAATAGGCTTATTAAATAGACTTATTAAATAGGATCATTAAATACTTATTAAGTAGGCTTATTAACTAGACGTATTAAATAGACTTATTAAATAGGCTTATTAAATAGACTTATTAAATAGGCTTATTAAAAATGCTCATTAAATACTTATTAAATGTGTTTATTAAATAGGCATATTAAATAGGCTTATTAAATAGGCTTATTAAATAGGCTTATTAAATAGGCTTATTAAATAGGCTCAATAAATAGGCTTATTAAATAGGCTCAATAAATAGGCTTATTAAATAGGCTCAATAAATAGGCTTATTAAATAGGCTCAATAAATAGGCTTATTAAATAGGCTCATTAAATACTTATTAAATAGGCTTATCAAATAGACTTATTAAATAGCCTTATTAAATAGGCTTATTAAATAGACTTATTAAATAGGCTTATTAAAAAGGCGTATTAAATAGACTTATTAAAAAGGCTTATTTTAGCAACTTAGGCTTATTAAATAGGTTTATTTCAGCAACTTAGACTTATTAAATAGCCTTATTAAATAGGCTTATTTCAGCAACTTAGGCTTATTAAATAAGCTTATTTCAGCAACTTATGCTTATTAAATAGCCTTATTAAACAGGTTTATTTCAGCAACTTAGGCTTATTAAATAGCATTTTTAAATCAGCAACTTAGGCTCATTATATAGCCTTATTAAATAGGCTTATTTCAGCAACTTAGGCTTATTAAATAAGCTTCTTTCAGCAACTTATGCTTATTAAATAGCATTATTAAACAGGTTTATTTCAGCAACTTAGGCTTATTAAATAGCATTTTTAAATCAGCAACTTAGGCTCATTATATAGCCTTATTAAATAGGCTTATTTCAGCAACTTAGACTTATTAAATAGGCTTATTCAGCAACTTAGGCTTATTAAATAGCCTTATTAAATAGGCTTATTTCAGCAACTTAGACTTCTTAAATAGGTTTATTCAGCAACTTAGGCTTATTAAATAGGCTTATTCAGCAACTTAGACTTATTAAATAGGTTTATTCAGCAACTTAGGCTTATTAAATAGGCTTATTTCAGCAACTTAGGCTTATTAAATAGGCTAATTCAGCAACTTAGGCTTATTAAATAGGCGTATTTCAGCAACTTAGACTTATTAAATAGGCCTATTATATAGGCTTATTAATTAGGCTTATTTCAGCAACTTAGACTTATTAAATAGGCCATTTAAATAGGCTTATTAAATAGGCTTATTAAATAGGCTTATTTCAGCAACTTAGGCTTATTAAACAGGCTTATTAAATAGGCTTATTTCAGCAACTTAGGCTTATTAAATAGGCTTATTTCAGCAACTTAGACTTATTAAATAGCCTTATTTCAGCAACTTACACTTATTAAATAGGCTTATTTCAGCAACTTAGGCTTAATAAATAGCCTAATTAAGTAGGCTTATTTCAGCAACTTGGGCTTATTAAATAGGCTTATTTCAGCAACTTACGCTGATTAAAAAGGCTTATTTCAGCAACTTAGACTTATTAAATAGCCTTATTTCAGCAACTTAGACTTATTAAATAGGCTTATTTCAGCAACTTATTCTTATTAAATATACTTATTTCAGCAACTTAGGCTTATTAAATAGGCTTATTTCAGCAACTTGGACTTATTAAATAGCCTTATTTCAACAACTTAGGCTTATTAAATAGGCTTATTTCAGCAACTTAGGCTTATTAAATAGCGTTATTTCAGCAACTTAGACTTATTAAATAGGCTTATTTCAGCAACTTAGGCTTATTAAATAGGCTTATTCAGCAACTTAGGCTTATCAAATAGGCTTATTAAATAGGCTTATTTCAGCAACTTAGGCTTATTAAATAGGCATATTCAGCAACTTAGGCTTATTAAATAGGCTCATTCAATACTTATTAAATAGGCTTATTAAACAGGCTTATTAAATAGACTCATTAAATAGGCTCAATATATAGGCTTATTAAATAGGCTTATTAATTAGGCTTATTAAATAGGTTTATTAAATAGACTTATTAAATAGGCTTATTAAATAGGCTCAATAAATAGGCTCATTAAATAGGCTCAATAAATAGGCTTATTAAATAGGCTCAATAAATAGGTTTATTAAATAGGCTCATTAAATACTTATGAAATAGGCTTATTAAATAGACTTATTAAATAGACTTATTAAATAGGCTTATTAAATAGGCTTATTAAATAGGCTTATTAAAAAGGCTTATTAAATAGGCTTATTAAATAGACTTATTAAATAGCCTCATTAAATAGGCTTATTTTAGCAACTTAGGCTTATTAAATAGGCTTATTTCAGCAACTTAGGCTTATTAAATAGCGTTATTTCAGAAATTTAGACTTATTAAATAGGCTTATTCAGCAACTTAGGCTTATTAAATAGCCTTATTAAATAGGCTTATTTCAGCAACTTAGGCTTATTAAATAGGCTTATTTCAGCAACTTAGACTTATTAAATAGGCCTATTAAATAGGCTTATTAAATAGACTTATTAAATAGGCTCATTAAATACTTATTACGTAGGCTTATAAACTAGACTTATTAAATAGACTTATTAAATAGGCTTATTAAATAGACTTATTAAATAGGCTTATTAAAAATGCTCATTAAATACTTATTAAATGTGTTTATTAAATAGGCGTATTAAATAGGCTTATTAAATAGGCTTATTAAATAGGCTTATTAAATAGACTTATTAAATATCCTCATTAAATAGGCTTATTTTAGCAACTTGGGCTTATTAAATAGGTTTATTTCAGCAACTTAGACTTATTAAAGAGCCTTATAAAATAGGCTTATTTCAGCAACTTAGGCTTATTAAATAAGCTTATTTCAGCAACTTATGCTTATTAAATAGCCTTATTAAACAGGTTTATTTCAGCAAATTAGGCTTATTAAATAGCATTTTTAAATCGGTTTATTTCAGCAACTTAGACTTATTAAATAGGCTTATTTCAGCAACTTAGACTTATTAAATAGGCCTATTATATAGGCTTATTAAATAGGCTTATTTCAGCAACTTAGACTTATTAAATAGGCCTATTAAATAGGCTTATTAAATAGGCTTATTAAATAGGCTTATTTCAGCAACTTAGGCTTATTAAACAGGCTTATTAAATAGGCTTATTTCAGCAACTTAGGCTTATTAAATAGGCTTATTTCAGCAACTTAGACTTATTAAATAGCCTTATTTCAGCAACTTACACTTATTAAATAGGCTTATTTCAGCAACTTAGGCTTATTAAATAGCCTAATTAAGTAGGCTTATTTCAGCAACTTGGGCTTATTAAATAGGCTTATTTCAGCAACTTACGCTGATTAAAAAGGCTTATTTCAGCAACTTAGACTTATTAAATAGCCTTATTTCAGCAACTTAGACTTATTAAATAGGCTTATTTCAGCAACTTATTCTTATTAAATATACTTATTTCAGCAACTTAGGCTTTTTAAATAGGCTTATTTCAGCAACTTGGACTTATTAAATAGCCTTATTTCAGCAACTTAGGCTTATTAAATAGGCTTATTTCAGCAACTTAGGCTTATTAAATATAGTTATTTCAGCAACTTATACTTATTAAATAGGCTTATTTCAGCAACTTAGGCTTATTAAATAGGCTTATTCAGCAACTTAGGCTTATCAAATAGGCTTATTAAATAGGCTTATTTCAGCAACTTAGGCTTATTAAATAGGCTTATTCAGCAACTTAGACTTATTAAATAGGCCTATTAAATAGGCTTATTAAATAGACTTATTAAATAGGCTCATTAAATACTTATTAAGTAGGCTTATTAACTAGACTTATTAAATAGACTTATTAAATAGGCTTATTAAATAGACTTATTAAATAGGCTTATTAAAAATGCTCATTAAATACTTATTAAATGTGTTTATTAAATAGGCGTATTAAATAGGCTTATTAAATAGGCTTATTAAATAGGCTTATTAAATAGACTTATTAAATATCCTCATTAAATAGGCTTATTTTAGCAACTTGGGCTTATTAAATAGGTTTATTTCAGCAACTTAGACTTATTAAAGAGCCTTATAAAATAGGCTTATTTCAGCAACTTAGGCTTATTAAATAGCATTTTTAAATAGGTTTATTTCAGCAACTTAGACTTATTAAATATACCTTTTTAAATAGGCTTAGTTCAGAAACACAGGCTTATTAAATAGTCTTATTTCAGCAACTTAGGCTCATTAAATAGCCTTATTAAATAGGCTTATTTCAGCAACTTAGGCTTATTAAATAGGCTTATTTCAGCAACTTAGACTTATTAAATAGCCTTATTTCAGCAACTTAGGCTTATTAAATAGCCTTATTAAATAGGCTTATTTCAGCAACTTAGACTTATTAAATAGGTTTATTCAGCAACTTAGGCTTATTAAATAGGCTTATTCAGCAACTTAGGCTCATTAAATAGGCTTATTTCAGCAACTTAGACTCATTAAATAGGTTTATTCAGCAACTTAGGCTTATTAAATAGGCTCATTCAGAAACTTAGGCTTATTAAACAGGCTTATTTCAGCAACTTAGACTTATTAAATAGGCCTATTAAATAGACTGATTAAATAGGCTCATTAAATACTTATGAAATAGGCTTATTAAATAGACTTATTAAATAGGCTCAATAAAGAGGCTTATTAAATAGGCTTATTAAATAGATTTATTAAATAGGCTCAATAAATAGGCTTATTAAATAGGCTTATTAAATAGGCCTATTAAATAGGCCTATTAAATAGACTTATTAAATAGGCTCAATAAATAGGCTTATTAAATAGGCTTATTAAATAGGCTTATTAAATAGACTTATTAAATAGGCTTATTAAAAATGCTCATTAAATACTTATTAAATGTGTTTATTAAATAGGCGTATTAAATAGGCTTATTAAATAGGCTTATTAAATAGGCTTATTAAATAGACTTATTAAATATCCTCATTAAATAGGCTTATTTTAGCAACTTGGGCTTATTAAATAGGTTTATTTCAGCAACTTAGACTTATTAAAGAGCCTTATAAAATAGGCTTATTTCAGCAACTTAGGCTTATTAAATAAGCTTATTTCAGCAACTTATGCTTATTAAATAGCCTTATTAAACAGGTTTATTTCAGCTACTTAGGCTTATTAAATAGCATTTTTAAATAGGTTTATTTCAGCAACTTAGACTTATTAAATATACCTTTTTAAATAGGCTTAGTTCAGAAACACAGGCTTATTAAATAGTCTTATTTCAGCAACTTAGGCTCATTAAATAGCCTTATTAAATAGGCTTATTTCAGCAACTTAGGCTTATTAAATAGGCTTATTTCAGCAACTTAGACTTATTAAATAGCCTTATTTCAGCAACTTAGGCTTATTAAATAGCCTTATTAAATAGGCTTATTTCAGCAACTTAGACTTATTAAATAGGTTTATTCAGCAACTTAGGCTTATTAAATAGGCTTATTCAGCAACTTAGGCTCATTAAATAGGCTTATTTCAAACAACTTAGACTTATTAAATAGGTTTATTCAGCAACTTAGGCTTATTAAATAGGCTCATTCAGAAACTTAGACTTATTAAACAGGCTTATTTCAGCAACTTAGACTTATTAAATAGGCCTATTAAATAGACTGATTAAATAGGCTCATTAAATACTTATGAAATAGGCTTATTAAATAGACTTATTAAATAGGCTCAATAAAGAGGCTTATTAAATAGGCTTATTAAATAGATTTATTAAATAGGCTCAATAAATAGGCTTATTAAAGAGGCTTATTAAATAGGCCTATTAAATAGGCCTATTAAATAGACTTATTAAATAGGCTCAATAAATAGGCTTATTAAATAGGCTTATTAAATAGGCTTATTAAATAGGCTCAATAAATAGGCTTATTAAATAGGCTCAATAAATAGGCTTATTAAATAGGCTCATTAAATATTTATTAAATAGGCTGATTAAATAGGCTTATTAAATAGGCTTATTAAATAGGCTTATTAAATAGGCTTATTAAATAGGCTTATTAAATAGGCATATTAAATAGGCTTATTAAATAGGCTTATTAAATAGACTTATTAAATAGCCTCATTAAATAGGCTTATTTTAGCAACTTAGGCTTATTAAATAGGTTTATTTCAGCAACTTAGACTTATTAAATAGCCTTATTAAATAGGCTTATTTCAGCAACTCAGGCTTATTAAATAGGCTTATTTCAGCAACTTATGCTTATTAAATAGCCTCATTAAACAGGTTTATTTCAGCAACTTAGGCTTATTAAATAGTATTTTTAAATAGGCTTATTTCAGCAACTTAGGCTTATTAAATAGGCTTATTCAGCAACTTAGGCTCATTAAATAGGCTTATTTCAAACAACTTAGACTTATTAAATAGGTTTATTCAGCAACTTAGGCTTATTAAATAGGCTCATTCAGAAACTTAGACTTATTAAACAGGCTTATTTCAGCAACTTAGACTTATTAAATAGCCTTATTTCAGCAACTTAGACTTATTAAATAGGCTTATTTCAGCAACTTATTCTTATTAAATATACTTATTTCAGCAACTTAGGCTTTTTAAATAGGCTTATTTCAGCAACTTGGACTTATTAAATAGCCTTATTTCAGCAACTTAGGCTTATTAAATAGGCTTATTTCAGCAACTTAGGCTTATTAAATATAGTTATTTCAGCAACTTAGACTTATTAAATAGGCTTATTTCAGCAACGTAGGCTTATTAAATAGGCTTATTCAGCAACTTAGGCTTATCAAATATGCTTATTAAATAGGCTTATTTCAGCAACTTAGGCTTATTAAATAGGCATATTCAGCAACTTAGGCTTATTAAATAGGCTCATTCAATACTTATTAAATAGGCTTATTAAACAGGCTTATTAAATAGACTCATTAAATAGGCTCAATAAATAGGCTTATTAAATAGGCTTATTAATTAGGCTTATTAAATAGGTTTATTAAATAGACTTATTAAATAGGCTTATTAAATAGGCTCAATAAATAGGCTCATTAAATAGGCTCAATAAATAGGCTTATTAAATAGGCTCAATAAATAGGTTTATTAAATAGGCTCATTAAATACTTATTAAATAGGCTTATTAAATAGACTTATTAAATAGGCTTATTAAAAAGGCTTATTAAATAGGCTTATTAAATAGGCTCATTAAATACTTATTAAATAGGTTTATTAAATAGGCGTATTAAGTAGGCTTATTAAATAGGCTTATTAAATAGGCTTATTAAATAGACTTATTAAATAGCCTCATTAAATAGGCTTATTTTAGCAACTTAGGCTTATTAAATAGGCTTATTTCAGCAACTTAGGCTTATTAAATAGCGTTATTTCAGCAATTTAGACTTATTAAATAGGCTTATTCAGCAACTTAGGCTTATTAAATAGCCTTATTAAATAGGCTTATTTCAGCAACTTAGGCTTATTAAATAGGCTTATTTCAGCAACTTAGACTTATTAAATAGGCCTATTAAATAGGCTTATTAAATAGACTTATTAAATAGGCTCATTAAATACTTATTAAGTAGGCTTATTAACTAGACTTATTAAATAGACTTATTAAATAGGTTTATTAAATAGACTTATTAAATAGGCTTATTAAAAATGCTCATTAAATACTTATTAAATGTGTTTATTAAATAGGCGTATTAAATAGGCTTATTAAATAGGCTTATTAAATAGGCTTATTAAATAGACTTATTAAATATCCTCATTAAATAGGCTTATTTTAGCAACTTGGGCTTATTAAATAGGTTTATTTCAGCAACTTAGACTTATTAAAGAGCCTTATAAAATAGGCTTATTTCAGCAACTTAGGCTTATTAAATAAGCTTATTTCAGCAACTTATGCTTATTAAATAGCCTTATTAAACAGGTTTATTTCAGCAACTTAGGCTTATTAAATAGCATTTTTAAATAGGTTTATTTCAGCAACTTAGACTTATTAAATATACCTTTTTAAATAGGCTTAGTTCAGAAACACAGGCTTATTAAATAGTCTTATTTCAGCAACTTAGGCTCATTAAATAGCCTTATTAAATAGGCTTATTTCAGCAACTTAGGCTTATTAAATAGTCTTATTTCAGCAACTTAGACTTATTAAATAGCCTTATTTCAGCAACTTAGGCTTATTAAATAGCCTTATTAAATAGGCTTATTTCAGCAACTTAGACTTATTAAATAGGTTTATTCAGCAACTTAGGCTTATTAAATAGGCTTATTCAGCAACTTAGGCTCATTAAATAGGCTTTTTTCAGCAACTTAGACTTATTAAATAGGTTTATTCAGCAACTTAGGCTTATTAAATAGGCTCATTCAGAAACTTAGGCTTATTAAACAGGCTTATTTCAGCAACTTAGACTTATTAAATAGGCCTATTAAATAGACTGATTAAATAGGCTCATTAAATACTTATGAAATAGGCTTATTAAATAGACTTATTAAATAGGCTCAATAAAGAGGCTTATTAAATAGGCTTATTAAATAGATTTATTAAATAGGCTCAATAAATAGGCTTATTAAATAGGCTTATTAAATAGACCTATTAAATAGGCCTATTAAATAGACTTATTAAATAGGCTCAATAAATAGGCTTATTAAATAGGCTTATTAAATAGGCTTATTAAATAGACTTATTAAATAGGCTTATTAAAAATGCTCATTAAATACTTATTAAATGTGTTTATTAAATAGGCGTATTAAATAGGCTTATTAAATAGGCTTATTAAATAGGCTTATTAAATAGACTTATTAAATATCCTCATTAAATAGGCTTATTTTAGCAACTTGGGCTTATTAAATAGGTTTATTTCAGCAACTTAGACTTATTAAAGAGCCTTATAAAATAGGCTTATTTCAGCAACTTAGGCTTATTAAATAAGCTTATTTCAGCAACTTATGCTTATTAAATAGCCTTATTAAACAGGTTTATTTCAGCTACTTAGGCTTATTAAATAGCATTTTTAAATAGGTTTATTTCAGCAACTTAGACTTATTAAATATACCTTTTTAAATAGGCTTAGTTCAGAAACACAGGCTTATTAAATAGTCTTATTTCAGCAACTTAGGCTCATTAAATAGCCTTATTAAATAGGCTTATTTCAGCAACTTAGGCTTATTAAATAGGCTTATTTCAGCAACTTAGACTTATTAAATAGCCTTATTTCAGCAACTTAGGCTTATTAAATAGCCTTATTAAATAGGCTTATTTCAGCAACTTAGACTTATTAAATAGGTTTATTCAGCAACTTAGGCTTATTAAATAGGCTTATTCAGCAACTTAGGCTCATTAAATAGGCTTATTTCAAACAACTTAGACTTATTAAATAGGTTTATTCAGCAACTTAGGCTTATTAAATAGGCTCATTCAGAAACTTAGACTTATTAAACAGGCTTATTTCAGCAACTTAGACTTATTAAATAGGCCTATTAAATAGACTGATTAAATAGGCTCATTAAATACTTATGAAATAGGCTTATTAAATAGACTTATTAAATAGGCTCAATAAAGAGGCTTATTAAATAGGCTTATTAAATAGATTTATTAAATAGGCTCAATAAATAGGCTTATTAAAGAGGCTTATTAAATAGGCCTATTAAATAGGCCTATTAAATAGACTTATTAAATAGGCTCAATAAATAGGCTTATTAAATAGGCTTATTAAATAGGCTTATTAAATAGGCTCAATAAATAGGCTTATTAAATAGGCTCAATAAATAGGCTTATTAAATAGGCTCATTAAATATTTATTAAATAGGCTGATTAAATAGGCTTATTAAATAGGCTTATTAAATAGGCTTATTAAATAGGCTTATTAAATAGGCTTATTAAATAGGCATATTAAATAGGCTTATTAAATAGGCTTATTAAATAGACTTATTAAATAGCCTCATTAAATAGGCTTATTTTAGCAACTTAGGCTTATTAAATAGGTTTATTTCAGCAACTTAGACTTATTAAATAGCCTTATTAAATAGGCTTATTTCAGCAACTCAGGCTTATTAAATAGGCTTATTTCAGCAACTTATGCTTATTAAATAGCCTCATTAAACAGGTTTATTTCAGCAACTTAGGCTTATTAAATAGTATTTTTAAATAGGCTTATTTCAGCAACTTAGGCTTATTAAATAGGCTTATTCAGCAACTTAGGCTCATTAAATAGGCTTATTTCAAACAACTTAGACTTATTAAATAGGTTTATTCAGCAACTTAGGCTTATTAAATAGGCTCATTCAGAAACTTAGACTTATTAAACAGGCTTATTTCAGCAACTTAGACTTATTAAATAGCCTTATTTCAGCAACTTAGACTTATTAAATAGGCTTATTTCAGCAACTTATTCTTATTAAATATACTTATTTCAGCAACTTAGGCTTTTTAAATAGGCTTATTTCAGCAACTTGGACTTATTAAATAGCCTTATTTCAGCAACTTAGGCTTATTAAATAGGCTTATTTCAGCAACTTAGGCTTATTAAATATAGTTATTTCAGCAACTTAGACTTATTAAATAGGCTTATTTCAGCAACGTAGGCTTATTAAATAGGCTTATTCAGCAACTTAGGCTTATCAAATATGCTTATTAAATAGGCTTATTTCAGCAACTTAGGCTTATTAAATAGGCATATTCAGCAACTTAGGCTTATTAAATAGGCTCATTCAATACTTATTAAATAGGCTTATTAAACAGGCTTATTAAATAGACTCATTAAATAGGCTCAATAAATAGGCTTATTAAATAGGCTTATTAATTAGGCTTATTAAATAGGTTTATTAAATAGACTTATTAAATAGGCTTATTAAATAGGCTCAATAAATAGGCTCATTAAATAGGCTCAATAAATAGGCTTATTAAATAGGCTCAATAAATAGGTTTATTAAATAGGCTCATTAAATACTTATTAAATAGGCTTATTAAATAGACTTATTAAATAGGCTTATTAAAAAGGCTTATTAAATAGGCTTATTAAATAGGCTCATTAAATACTTATTAAATAGGTTTATTAAATAGGCGTATTAAGTAGGCTTATTAAATAGGCTTATTAAATAGGCTTATTAAATAGACTTATTAAATAGCCTCATTAAATAGGCTTATTTTAGCAACTTAGGCTTATTAAATAGGCTTATTTCAGCAACTTAGGCTTATTAAATAGCGTTATTTCAGCAATTTAGACTTATTAAATAGGCTTATTCAGCAACTTAGGCTTATTAAATAGCCTTATTAAATAGGCTTATTTCAGCAACTTAGGCTTATTAAATAGGCTTATTTCAGCAACTTAGACTTATTAAATAGGCCTATTAAATAGGCTTATTAAATAGACTTATTAAATAGGCTCATTAAATACTTATTAAGTAGGCTTATTAACTAGACTTATTAAATAGACTTATTAAATAGGTTTATTAAATAGACTTATTAAATAGGCTTATTAAAAATGCTCATTAAATACTTATTAAATGTGTTTATTAAATAGGCGTATTAAATAGGCTTATTAAATAGGCTTATTAAAGAGGCTTATTAAATAGACTTATTAAATATCCTCATTAAATAGGCTTATTTTAGCAACTTGGGCTTATTAAATAGGTTTATTTCAGCAACTTAGACTTATTAAAGAGCCTTATAAAATAGGCTTATTTCAGCAACTTAGGCTTATTAAATAAGCTTATTTCAGCAACTTATGCTTATTAAATAGCCTTATTAAACAGGTTTATTTCAGCAACTTAGGCTTATTAAATAGCATTTTTAAATAGGTTTATTTCAGCAACTTAGACTTATTAAATATACCTTTTTAAATAGGCTTAGTTCAGAAACACAGGCTTATTAAATAGTCTTATTTCAGCAACTTAGGCTCATTAAATAGCCTTATTAAATAGGCTTATTTCAGCAACTTAGGCTTATTAAATAGTCTTATTTCAGCAACTTAGACTTATTAAATAGCCTTATTTCAGCAACTTAGGCTTATTAAATAGCCTTATTAAATAGGCTTATTTCAGCAACTTAGACTTATTAAATAGGTTTATTCAGCAACTTAGGCTTATTAAATAGGCTTATTCAGCAACTTAGGCTCATTAAATAGGCTTTTTTCAGCAACTTAGACTTATTAAATAGGTTTATTCAGCAACTTAGGCTTATTAAATAGGCTCATTCAGAAACTTAGGCTTATTAAACAGGCTTATTTCAGCAACTTAGACTTATTAAATAGGCCTGTTAAATAGACTGATTAAATAGGCTCATTAAATACTTATGAAATAGGCTTATTAAATAGACTTATTAAATAGGCTCAATAAAGAGGCTTATTAAATAGGCTTATTAAATAGATTTATTAAATAGGCTCAATAAATAGGCTTATTAAATAGGCTTATTAAATAGACCTATTAAATAGGCCTATTAAATAGACTTATTAAATAGGCTCAATAAATAGGCTTATTAAATAGGCTTATTAAATAGGCTTATTAAATAGACTTATTAAATAGGCTTATTAAAAATGCTCATTAAATACTTATTAAATGTGTTTATTAAATAGGCGTATTAAATAGGCTTATTAAATAGGCTTATTAAATAGGCTTATTAAATAGACTTATTAAATATCCTCATTAAATAGGCTTATTTTAGCAACTTGGGCTTATTAAATAGGTTTATTTCAGCAACTTAGACTTATTAAAGAGCCTTATAAAATAGGCTTATTTCAGCAACTTAGGCTTATTAAATAAGCTTATTTCAGCAACTTATGCTTATTAAATAGCCTTATTAAACAGGTTTATTTCAGCAACTTAGACTTATTAAAGAGCCTTATAAAATAGGCTTATTTTAGCAACTTGGGCTTATTAAATAGGTTTATTTCAGCAACTTAGACTTATTAAAGAGCCTTATAAAATAGGCTTATTTCAGCAACTTAGGCTTATTAAATAAGCTTATTTCAGCAACTTATGCTTATTAAATAGCCTTATTAAACAGGTTTATTTCAGCAACTTAGGCTTATTAAATAGCATTTTTAAATAGGTTTATTTCAGCAACTTAGACTTATTAAATATACATTTTTAAATAGGCTTAGTTCAGAAACACAGGCTTATTAAATAGTCTTATTTCAGCAACTTAGGCTCATTAAATAGCCTTATTAAATAGGCTTATTTCAGCAACTTAGACTTATTAAATAGCCTTATTTCAGCAACTTAGGCTTATTAAATAGCCTTATTAAATAGGCTTATTTCAAACAACTTAGACTTATTAAATAGGTTTATTCAGCAACTTAGGCTTATTAAATAGGCTCATTCAGAAACTTAGACTTATTAAACAGGCTTATTTCAGCAACTTAGAATTATTAAATAGGCCTATTAAATAGACTGATTAAATAGGCTCATTAAATACTTATGAAATAGGCTTATTAAATAGGCTTATTAGATAGGCCTATTAAATAGGCCTATTAAATAGACTTATTAAATAGGCTCAATAAATAGGCTTATTAAATAGGCTTATTAAATAGGCTTATTAAATAGGCTTATTAAATAGGCTCAATAAATAGGCTTATTAAATAGGCTCAATAAATAGGCTTATTAAATAGGCTCATTAAATACTTATTAAATAAGCTGATTAAATAGGCTTATTAAATAGGCTTATTAAATAGGCTTATTAAATAGGCATATTAAATAGGCTTATTAAATAGGCTTATTAAATAGACTTATTAAATAGCCTCATTAAATAGGCTTATTTTAGCAACTTAGGCTTATTAAATAGGTTTATTTCAGCAACTTAGACTTATTAAATAGCCTTATTAAATAGGCTTATTTCAGCAACTCAGGCTTATTAAATAGGCTTATTTCAGCAACTTATGCTTATTAAATAGCCTCATTAAACAGGTTTATTTCAGCAACTTAGGCTTATTAAATAGTATTTTTAAATAGGCTTAGTTCAGAAACTTAGGCTTATTAAATAGGCTTATTCAGCAACTTAGGCTTATTAAATAGGCTTATTTCAGCAACTTAGGCTTATTAAATAGGCTCATTCAGAAACTTAGGCTTATTAAATAGGCTTATTTCAGCAACTTAGACTTATTAAATAGGCCTATTAAATAGACTGATTAAATAGGCTCATTAAATACTTATGAAATAGGCTTATTAAATAGACTTATTAAATAGGCTCAATAAAGAGGCTTATTAAATAGGCTTATTAAATTGGCTTATTAAATAGGCTCAATAAATAGGCTTATTAAATAGGCTTATTAAATAGGCTCAATAAATAGGCTTATTAAATAGGCTCAATAAATAGGCTTATTAAATAGGCTCATTAAATACTTATTAAATAGGCTTATTAAATAGATGTATTAAATAGACTTATTAAATAGGCTTATTAAATAGACTTATTAAATAGGCTTATTAAAAAGGCTTATTAAATAGACTTAATGCATAGGCTAATTAAATACTTATTAAATAGGTGTATTAAATAGGTGTATTAAATAGGCTTATTAAATAGGCTTATTAAATAGACTTATTAAATAGCCTCATTAAATAGGCTTATTTTAGCAACTTAGGCTTATTAAATAGGTTTATTTCAGCAACTTAGACTTATTAAATAGCCTTATTAAATAGGCTTATTTCAGCAACTCAGGCTTATTAAATAGGCTTATTTCAGCAACTTATGCTTATTAAATAGCCTTATTAAACAGGTTTATTTCAGCAACTTAGGCTTATTAAATAGTATTTTTAAATAGGCTTAGTTCAGAAACTTAGGCTTATTAAATAGCCTTATTAAATAGGCTTATTTCAGCAACTTAGACTCATTAAATAGCTTATTAAATAGGCTTTTTTCAGCAACTTAGGCTCATTAAATAGCCTTATTAAATAGGCTTATTTCAGCAACTTAGGCTTATTAAATAGCCTTATTAAATAGGCTTATTTTAGCAACTTAGACTTATTAAATCGACTTATTAAATAGACATTTCAGCAACTTAGGCTCATTAAATATGCTTATGAAATATGCTTATTTCTGCAACTTAGACTTATTAGATAGGCCTATTAAATAGGCTTATTTTAGCAACTTAGGCTTATTAAATATGCTTATTTAAGCAAATTAGGCGTATTAAATAGCATTATTAAATAGGTTTATTTCTGCAACTTAGACTTATTAAATAGCCTTATTAAATAGGCTTATTTCAGCAACTTAGGCTTATTAAATAGGCTTATTTCATCAACTTATGCTTATTAAATAGCCTTATTTCAGCAATTTAGACTTATTAAATAGGCTTATTCAGCAACATAGGCTTATTAAATAGCCTATTTAAATAGGCTTATTTCAGCAACTTAGGCTTATTAAATAGGCTTATTTCAGCAACTGAGACATATTAAAAAGGCTTATTTCAGCAACTTAGGCTTATGAAATAGGCTTATTCAGCAACTTAGGCTTATTAAATAGGCTTATTTCAGCAACTTATGCTTATTAAATAGCCTTATTAAACAGGTTTATTTCAGCAACTTAGGCTTATTAAATAGCATTTTTAAATAGGTTTATTTCAGCAACTTAGACTTATTAAATAAACCTTTTTAAATAGGCTTAGTTCAGAAACTTAGGCTTATTAAGTAGGCTTATTTCAGCAACTTAGGCTCATTAAATAGCCTTATTAAATAGGCTTATTTCAGCAACTTAGGCTTATTAAATAGGCTTATTTCAGCAACTTAAACTTATTAAATAGCCTTATTTCAGCAACTTAGGCTTATTAAATACCCTTATTTCAGCAACTTAGACTTATTAAATAGGCTTATTCAGCAACTTAGGCTTATTAAATAGCCTTATTAAATAGGCTTATTTCAGCAACTTAGACTTATTAAATAGGTTTATTCAGCAACTTAGGCTTATTAAATAGGCTTATTCAGCAACTTAGGCTTATTAAATAGGCTTATTTCAGCAACTTAGGCTTATTAAATATGCTCATTCAGCAACTTGGGCTTATTAAATAGCCTTATTAAATAGGCTTATTTCAGCAACTTAGACTTATTAAATAGGCCTATTAAATAGACTTATTAAATAGACTTATTAAATAGGCTCATTAAATACTTATTAAGTAGGCATATTAACTAGACATATTAAATAGACTTATTAAATAGACTTTTTAAATAGGCTGATTAAAAATGCTCATTAAATACTTATTAAATGTGTTTATTAAATAGGCGTATTAAATAGGCTTATTAAATAGGCTTATTAAATAGACTTATTAAAGAGCCTTATTAAATAGGCTTATTTCAGCAACTTGGGCTTATTAAATAAGCTTATTTCAGCAACTTATGCTTATTAAATAGGCTTATTTCAGCAACTTATGCTTATTAAATAGCGTTATTAAACAGGTTTATTTCAGCAACTTAGGCTTATTAAATAGCATTTTTAAATACGTTTATTTCAGCAACTTAGACTTATTAAATATACCTTTTTAAATAGGCTTAGTTCAGAAACTTAGGCTTATTAAATAGGCTTATTTCAGCAACTTAGGCTCATTAAATAGCCTTATTAAATAGGCTTATTTCAGCAACTTAGGCTTATTAAATAGGCTTATTTCAGCAACTTAGACTTATTAAATAGTCTTATTTCAGCAACTTAGGCTTATTAAATAGCCTTATTTCAGAAACTTAGACTTATTAAATAGGCTTATTCAGCAACTTAGGCTTATTAAATAGCCTTATTAAATAGGCTTATTTCAGCAAATTAGACTTATTAAATAGGTTTATTCAGCAACTTAGGCTTATTAAATAGGCTTATTCAGCAACTTAGGCTTATTAAATAGGCTTATTTCAGCAACTTAGGCTTATTAAATAGGCTCATTCAGAAACTTAGGCTTATTAAATAGGCTTATTTCAGCAACTTAGACTTATTAAATAGGCCTATTAAATAGACTGATTAAATAGGCTCATTAAATACTTATTAAATAGGCTTATTAAATAGACTTATTAAATAGGCTCAATAAAGAGGCTTATTAAATAGGCTTATTAAATAGACTTATTAAATAGGCTCAATAAATAGGCTTATTAAATAGGCTTATTAAATAGGCTTATTAAATAGGCGTATTAAATAGACTTATTAAATAGGCTCAATAAATAGGCTTATTAAATAGGCTTATTAAATAGTCTTATTAAATAGGCTCAATAAATAGGCTTATTAAATAGGCTCAATAAATAGGCTTATTAAATAGGTTCATTAAATACTTATTAAATAGGCTTATTAAAATGGCTTATTAAATAGACTTAATACATAGGCTCATTAAATACTTATTAAATAGGTGTATTAAATAGGCGTATTAAATAAGCTTATTAATAGGCATATTAAATAGGCTTATTAAATAAGCTTATTAAATAGACTTATTAAATAGGCTTATTAAAAAGGCTTATTAAATAGACTTAATACATAGGCTCATTAAATACTTATTAAATAGGTGTATTAAATAGGCGTATTAAATAGGCTTATTAATAGGCGTATTAAATAGGCTTATTAAATAGGCTTATTAAATAGACTTATTAAATAGCCTCATTAAATAGGCTTATTTTAGCAACTTAGGCTTATTAAATAGGGTTATTTCAGCAACTTAGACTTATTAAATAGCCTTATTAAATAGGCTTATTTCAGCAACTCAGGCTTATTAAATAGGCTTATTTCAGCAACTTATGCTTATTAAATAGCCTTATTAAACAGGTTTATTTCAGCAACTTAGGCTTATTAAATAGTATTTTTAAATAGGCTTAGTTCAGAAACTTAGGCTTATTAAATAGGCTTATTTCAGCAACTTAGGCTCATTAAATAGCCTTATTAAATAGGCTTTTTTCAGCAACTTAGGCTCATTAAATAGCCTTATTAAATAGGCTTATTTCAGCAACTTAGGCTTATTAAATAGCCTTATTAAATAGGCTTATTTTAGCAACTTAGACTTATTAAACCGACTTATTAAATAGACATTTCAGCAACTTAGGCTCATTAAATATGCTTATGAAATATGCTTATTTCTGCAACTTAGACTTATTAGATAGGCCTATTAAATAGGCTTATTTTAGCAACTTAGGCTTATTAAATATGCTTATTTAAGCAAATTAGGCGTATTAAATAGCATTATTAAATAGGTTCATTTCTGCAACTTAGACTTATTAAATAGCCTTATTAAATAGGCTTATTTCAGCAACTTAGGCTTATTAAATAGGCTTATTTCAGCAACTTATGCTTATTAAATAGCCTTATTAAACAGGTTTATTTCTAGCAATTTAGGCTTATTAAATAGCATTTTTAAATAGGTTTTTTTCAGCAACTTAGACTTATTAAATAGACCTTTTTATATAGGCTTAGTTCACCAACGTAGGCTTATTAAATAGGCTTATTTCAGCAACTTAGGCTTATTAAATAGCCTTATTTCAGCAACTTAGACTTATTAAATAGGCTTATTCAGCAACTTAGGCTTATTAAATAGCCTTATTAAATAGGATTATTTCAGCAACTTAGGCTTATTAAATAGCCTTATTAAATAGGCTTATTTTAGCAACTTAGATTTATTAAACCGACTTATTAAATAGACATTTCAGCAACTTAGGCTCATTAAATATGCTTTTGAAATATGCTTATTTCTGCAACTTAGACTTATTAGATAGGCCTATTAAATAGGCTTATTTTAGCAACTTAGGCTTATTAAATATGCTTATTTAAGCAAATTAGGCGTATTAAATAGCATTATTAAATAGGTTCATTTCTGCATCTTAGACTTATTCAATAGCCTTATTAAATAGGCTTATTTCAGCAACTTAGGCTTATTAAATAGGCTTATTTCAGCAACTTATGCTTATTAAATAGCCTTATTAAACAGGTTTATTTCTAGCAATAGGTTTTTTTCAGCAACTTAGACTTATTAAATAGACCTTTTTATATAGGCTTAGTTCACCAACGTAGGCTTATTAAATAGGCTTATTTCAGCAACTTAGGCTTATTAAATAGCCTTATTTCAGCAACTTAGACTTATTAAATAGGCTTATTCAGCAACTTAGGCTTATTAAATAGCCTATTTAAATAGGCTTCTTTCAGCAACTTAGGCTTATTAAATAGGCTTATTTCAGCAACTGAGACATATTAAAAAGGCTTATTTCAGCAACTTAGGCTCATGAAATAGGCTTATTCAGCAACTTAGGCTTATTAAATAAGCTTATTTCCGCAACTTATTCTTATTAAATAGCCTTATTAAACAGGTTTATTTCAGCAACTTAGGCTTATTAAATAGCATTTTAAATAGGTTTATTTCAGCAACTTAGACTTATTAAATATACCTTTTTAAATAGGCTTAGTTCAGAAACTTAGGCTTATTAAATAGTCTTATTTCAGCAACTTAGACTCATTAAATAGCCTTATTAAATAGGCATATTCAGCAACTTAGGCTTATTAAATAGCCTTATTAAATATGCTTATTTCAGCAACTTAGACTTATTAAATAGGTTTATCAGCAACTTAGGCTTATTAAATAGGCATATTCAGCAACTTAGGCTTATTTAATAGGCTTATTTCAGCAACTTAGGCTTATTAAATAGGCTCATTCAGAAACTTAGGCTTATTAAATAGGCTTATTTCAGCAACTTAGACTTATTCAATAGGCCTATTAAATAGGCTTATTAAATATGCTTATTTCAGCAACTTAGACTTATTAAAAAGGCCTATTAAATAGGCTTATTAAATAGACTTATTAAATAGGCTCATTAAATAGGCTTATTAAATAGGCTTATTAAATACACTTATTAAATAGGCTCAATAAATAGGCTTTTAAATAGGCTTATTAAATAGGCTTATTAAATAGACTTATTAAATCGGCTTATTAAATACTTATTAAATAGGCTTATTAAATAGACTTATTAAATAGAATTATTAAATAGGCTTATTAAAGAGACTTATTAAATAGGCTTATTAAAAAGGCTTATTAAATAGACTTATTAAATAGGCTCATTAAATACTTATTAAATATGTTTATTAAATAGGCGTATTAAATAGGCTTATTAAATAGGCTTATTAAATAGGCTTATTAAATAGACTTATTAAATAGCCTCATTAAATAGGCTTATTTTAGCAACTTAGACTTATTAAATAGGTTTATTTCAGCAACTTAGACTTATTAAATAGCCTTATTAAATAGGCTTATTTCAGCAACTTAGGCTTATTAAATAGACTTATTAAATCGGCTTATTAAATACTTATTAAATAGGCTTATTAAATAGACTTATTAAATAGACTTATTAAATAGGCTTATTAAATAGACTTATTAAATAGGCTTATTAAAAAGGCTTATTAAATAGACTTATTAAATAGGCTCATTAAATACTTATTAAATATGTTTATTAAATAGGCGTATTAAATAGGCTTATTAAATAGGCTTATTAAATAGGCTTATTAAATAGACTTATTAAATAGCCTCATTAAATAGGCTTATTTTAGCAACTTAGACTTATTAAATAGGTTTATTTCAGCAACTTAGACTTATTAAATAACCTTATTAAATAGGCTTATTTCAGCAACTTAGGCTTATTAAATAGCCTTATTAAATAGGCTTATTTTAGCAACTTAGACTTATTAAACCGACTTATTAAATAGACATTTCAGCAACTTAGGCTCATTAAATATGCTTATGAAATATGCTTATTTCTGCAACTTAGACTTATTAGATAGGCCTATTAAATAGGCTTATTTTAGCAACTTAGGCTTATTAAATATGCTTATTTAAGCAAATTAGGCGTATTAAATAGCATTATTAAATAGGTTCATTTCTGCATCTTAGACTTATTAAATAGCCTTATTAAATAGGCTTATTTCAGCAACTTAGGCTTATTAAATAGGCTTATTTCAGCAACTTATGCTTATTAAATAGCCTTATTAAACAGGTTTATTTCTAGCAATAGGTTTTTTTCAGCAACTTAGACTTATTAAATAGACCTTTTTATATAGGCTTAGTTCACCAACGTAGGCTTATTAAATAGGCTTATTTCAGCAACTTAGGCTTATTAAATAGCCTTATTTCAGCAACTTAGACTTATTAAATAGGCTTATTCAGCAACTTAGGCTTATTAAATAGCCTATTTAAATAGGCTTATTTCAGCAACTTAGGCTCATTAAATAGGCTTATTTCAGCAACTGAGACATATTAAAAAGGCTTATTTCAGCAACTTAGGCTCATGAAATAGGCTTATTCAGCAACTTAGGCTTATTAAATAAGCTTATTTCCGCAACTTATTCTTATTAAATAGCCTTATTAAACAGGTTTATTTCAGCAACTTAGGCTTATTAAATAGCATTTTATATAGGTTTATTTCAGCAATTTAGACTTATTAAATATACCTTTTTAAATAGGCTTAGTTCAGAAACTTAGGCTTATTAAATAGTCTTATTTCAGCAACTTAGACTCATTAAATAGCCTTATTAAATAGGCATATTCAGCAACTTAGGCTTATTAAATAGCCTTATTAAATATGCTTATTTCAGCAACTTAGACTTATTAAATAGGTTTATCAGCAACTTAGGCTTATTAAATAGGCATATTCAGCAACTTAGGCTTATTTAATAGGCTTATTTCAGCAACTTAGGCTTATTAAATAGGCTCATTCAGAAACTTAGGCTTATTAAATAGGCTTATTTCAGCAACTTAGACTTATTCAATAGGCCTATTAAATAGGCTTATTAAATATGCTTATTTCAGCAACTTAGACTTATTAAAAAGGCCTATTAAATAGGCTTATTAAATAGACTTATTAAATAGGCTCATTAAATAGGCTTATTAAATAGGCTTATTAAATAGACTTATTAAATAGGCTCAATAAATAGGCTTTTAAATAGGCTTATTAAATAGGCTTATTAAATAGACTTATTAAATCGGCTTATTAAATACTTATTAAATAGGCTTATTAAATAGACTTATTAAATAGACTTATTAAATAGGCTTATTAAATAGACTTATTAAATAGGCTTATTAAAAAGGCTTATTAAATAGACTTATTAAATAGGCTCATTAAATACTTATTAAATATGTTTATTAAATAGGCGTATTAAATAGGCTTATTAAATAGGCTTATTAAATAGGCTTATTAAATAGACTTATTAAATAGCCTCATTAAATAGGCTTATTTTAGCAACTTAGACTTATTAAATAGGTTTATTTCAGCAACTTAGACTTATTAAATAGCCTTATTAAATAGGCTTATTTCAGCAACTTAGGCTTATTAAATAAGCTTATTTCAGCAACTTATGCTTATTAAATAGGCTTATTAAACAGGTTTATTTCAGCAACTTAGGCTTATTAAATAGCATGTTTAAATAGGTTTATTTCAGCTGCTTAGACTTATTAAATATACCTTTTTAAATAGGCTTAGTTCAGCAACTTAGACTTATTAAATAGCCTTATTAAATAGGCTTATTTTAGCAACTTAGACTTATTAAACCGACTTATTAAATAGACATTTCAGCAACTTAGGCTCATTAAATATGCTTATGAAATATGCTTATTTCTGCAACTTAGACTTATTAAAAAGGCCTATTAAATAGGCTTATTAAATAGGCTTATTAAATAGACTTATTAAATAGGCTCAATAAATAGGCTTTTAAATAGGCTTATTAAATAGGCTTATTAAATAGACTTATTAAATCGGCTTATTTAATTCTTATTAAATAGGCTTATTAAATAGACTTATTAAATAGACTTATTAAATAGGCTTATTAAATAGGCTTATTAAATAGACTTATTAAATAGGCTCAATAAATAGGCTTTTAAATAGGCTTATTAAATAGGCTTATTAAATAGACTTATTAAATCGGCTTATTTAATTCTTATTAAATAGGCTTATTAAATAGACTTATTAAATAGACTTATTAAATAGGCTTATTAAATAGACTTATTAAATAGGCTTATTAAAAAGGCTTATTAAATAGACTTATTAAATAGGCTCATTAAATACTTATTAAATATGTTTATTAAATAGACTTATTAAATAGCCTCATTAAATAGGCTTATTTTAGCAACTTAGACTTATTAAATAGGTTTATTTCAGCAACTTAGACTTATTAAATAGCCTTATTAAATAGGCTTATTTCAGCAACTTAGGCTTATTAAATAAGCTTATTTCAGCAACTTATGCTTATTAAAAAAGGCTTATTAAACAGGTTTATTTCAGCAACTTAGGCTTATTAAATAGCATGTTAAAATAGGTTTATTTCAGCTGCTTAGACTTATTAAATATACCTTTTTAAATAGGCTTAGTTCAGCAACTTAGACTTATTAAATAGCCTTATTAAATAGGCTTATTTTAGCAACTTAGACTTATTAAACCGACTTATTAAATAGACATTTCAGCAACTTAGGCTCATTAAATATGCTTATGAAATATGCTTATTTCTGCAACTTAGACTTATTAGATAGGCCTATTAAATAGGCTTATTTTAGCAACTTAGGCTTATTAAATATGCTTATTTAAGCAAATTAGGCGTATTAAATAGCATTATTAAATAGGTTCATTTCTGCAACTTAGACTTATTAAATAGCCTTATTAAATAGGCTTATTTCAGCAACTTAGGCTTATTAAATAGGCTTATTTCAGCAACTTATGCTTATTAAATAGCCTTATTAAACAGTTTTATTTCTAGCAATTTAGGCTTATTAAATAGCATTTTTAAATAGGTTTTTTTCAGCAACTTAGACTTATTAAATAGACCTTTTTATATAGGCTTAGTTCACCAACGTAGGCTTTTTAAATAGGCTTATTTCAGCAACTTAGGCTTATTAAATAGCCTTATTTCAGCAACTTAGACTTATTAAATAGGCTTATTCAGCAACTTAGGCTTATTAAATAGCCTATTTAAATAGGCTTATTTCAGAAACTTAGGCTTATTAAATAAGCTTATTTCAGCAACTGAGACATATTAAAAAGGCTTATTTCAGCAACTTAGGCTTATGAAATAGGCTTATTCAGCAACTTAGGCTTATTAAATAGGCTTATTTCAGCAACTTATGCTTATTAAATAGCGTTATTAAACAGGTTTATTTCAGCAACTTAGGCTTATTAAATAGCATTTTTAAATACGTTTATTTCAGCAACTTAGACTTATTAAATATACCTTTTTAAATAGGCTTAGTTCAGAAACTTAGGCTTATTAAATAGGCTTATTTCAGCAACTTAGGCTCATTAAATAGCCTTATTAAATAGGCTTATTTCAGCAACTTAGGCTTATTAAATAGGCTTATTTCAGCAACATAAACTTATTAAATAGCCTTATTTCAGCAACTTAGGCTTATTAAATAGCCTTATTTCAGCAACTTAGACTTATTAAATAGGCTTATTCAGCAACTTAGGCTTATTAAATAGCCTTATTAAATAGGCTTATTTCAGCAACTTAGACTTATTAAATAGGTTTATTCAGCAACTTAGGCTTATTAAACAGGCTTATTAAATAGGCTTATTTCAGCAACTTAGGCTTATTAAATAGGCTTATTTCAGCAACTTAGATCATTAAATAGCCTTATTTCAGCAACTTACGCTTATTAAATAGGCTTATTTCAGCAACTTAGGCTTATTAAATAGCCTAAATAAGTACGCTTATTTCAGCAGCTTGGGCTTATTAAATAGGCTTATTTCAGCAACTTACGCTGATTAAAAAGGCTTATTTCAGCAACTTAGACTTATTAAATAGCCTTATTTCAGCAACTTAGACTTATTAAATAGGCTTATTTCAGCAACTTATGCTTATTAAATATACTTATTTCAGCAACTTAGGCTTATTAAATAGGCTTATTTCAGCAACTTGGACTTATTAAATAGCCTTATTTCAGCAACTTAGGCTTATTAAATAGGTTTATTTCAGCAACTTAGGCTTATTAAATAGGCTTATTTCAGCAACTTAGGCTTATTAAATAGCCTTATTTCAGCAACTTAGACTTATTAAATAGGCTTATTTCAGCAACTTAGGCTTATAAAATAGGCTTATTCAGCAACGTAGGCTTATTAAATAGGCTTATTAAATAGCCTTATTTCAGTAACTTACGCTTATTAAATAGGCTTATTTCAGCAACTTAGGCTTATTAAATAGCCTAATTAAGTAGGCTTATTTCAGCAACTTGGGCTTATTAAATATACCTTTTTAAATAGGCTTAGTTCAGAAACTTAGGCTTATTAAATAGGCTTATTTCAGCAACTTAGGCTCATTAAATAGCCTTATTAAATAGGCTTATTTCAGCAACTTAGGCTTATTAAATAGGCTTATTTCAGCAACTTAAACTTATTAAATAGCCTTATTTCAGCAACTTAGGCTTATTAAATAGCCTTATTTCAGCAACTTAGACTTATTAAATAGGCTTATTCAGCAACTTAGGCTTATTAAATAGCCTTATTAAATAGGCTTATTTCAGCAACTTAGACTTATTAAATAGGTTTATTCAGCAACTTAGGCTTATTAAACAGGCTTATTAAATAGGCTTATTTCAGCAACTTAGGCTTAATAAATAGGCTTATTTCAGCAACTTAGATCATTAAATAGCCTTATTTCAGCAACTTACGCTAATTAAATAGGCTTATTTCAGCAACTTAGGCTTATTAAATAGCCTAAATAAGTACGCTTATTTCAGCAGCTTGGGCTTATTAAATAGGCTTATTTCAGCAACTTACGCTGATTAAAAAGGCTTATTTCAGCAACTTAGACTTATTAAATAGCCTTATTTCAGCAACTTAGACTTATTAAATAGGCTTATTTCAGCAACTTATGCTTATTAAATATACTTATTTCAGCAACTTAGGCTTATTAAATAGGCTTATTTCAGCAACTTGGACTTATTAAATAGCCTTATTTCAGCAACTTAGGCTTATTAAATAGGTTTATTTCAGCAACTTAGGCTTATTAAATAGGCTTATTTCAGCAACTTAGGCTTATTAAATAGCCTTATTTCAGCAACTTAGACTTATTAAATAGGCTTATTTCAGCAACTTAGGCTTATAAAATAGGCTTATTCAGCAACGTAGGCTTATTAAATAGGCTTATTAAATAGCCTTATTTCAGTAACTTACGCTTATTAAATAGGCTTATTTCAGCAACTTAGGCTTATTAAATCGCCTAATTAAGTAGGCTTATTTCAGCAACTTGGGCTTATTAAATAGGCTTATTTCAGCAACTTAGGCTTATTAAATAGCCTAATTCAGCAACTTAGACTTATTAAATAGGCTTATTTCAGCAACTTAGGCTTATTAAATAGGCTTATTCAGCAACGTAGGCTTATTAAATAGCCTTATTTCAGTAACTTATGCTTATTTAATAGGCTTATTTCAGCAACTTAGGCTTATTAAATAGTATTTTTAAATAGGCTTAGTTCAGAAACTTAGGCGTATTAAATAGGCTTATTTCAGCAACTTAGGCTCATTAAATAACCTTATTAAATAGGCTTTTTTCAGCAACTTAGGCTCATTAAATAACCTTATTAAATAGGCTTATTTCAGCAACTTAGGCTTATTAAATAGCCTTATTAAATAGGCTTATTTTAGCAACTTAGACTTATTAAACCGACTTATTAAATAGACATTTCAGCAACTTAGGCTCATTAAATATGCTTATGAAATATGCTTATTTCTGCAACTTAGACTTATTAGATAGGCCTATTAAATAGGCTTATTTTAGCAACTTAGGCTTATTAAATATGCTTTTTTAGGCAAATTAGGCGTATTAAATAGCATTATTAAATAGGTTCATTTCTGCAACTTAGACTTATTAAATAGCCTTATTAAATAGGCTTATTTCAGCAACTTAGGCTTATTAAATAGGCTTATTACAGCAAATTATGCTTATTAAATAGCCTTATTAAACAGGTTTATTTCTAGCAATTTAGGCTTATTAAATAGCATTTTTAAATAGGTTTTTTTCAGCAACTTAGACTTATTAAATATACCTTTTTATATAGGCTTAGTTCACCAATGTAGGCTTATTAAATAGGCTTATTTCAGCAACTTAGGCTTATTAAATAGCCTTATTTCAGCAACTTAGACTTATTAAATAGGCTTATTCAGCAACTTAGGCTTATTAAATAGCCTATTTAAATAGGCTTATTTCAGCAACTTAGGCTTATTAAATATGCTTATTTAAGCAAATTAGGCGTATTAAATAGCATTATTAAATAGGTTCATTTCTGCAACTTAGACTTATTAAATAGCCTTATTAAATAGGCTTATTTCAGCAACTTAGGCTTATTAAATAGGCTTATTTCAGCAACTTATGCTTATTAAATAGCCTTATTAAACAGTTTTATTTCTAGCAATTTAGGCTTATTAAATAGCATTTTTAAATAGGTTTTTTTCAGCAACTTAGACTTATTAAATAGACCTTTTTATATAGGCTTAGTTCACCAACGTAGGCTTTTTAAATAGGCTTATTTCAGCAACTTAGGCTTATTAAATAGCCTTATTTCAGCAACTTAGACTTATTAAATAGGCTTATTCAGCAACTTAGGCTTATTAAATAGCCTATTTAAATAGGCTTATTTCAGAAACTTAGGCTTATTAAATAAGCTTATTTCAGCAACTGAGACATATTAAAAAGGCTTATTTCAGCAACTTAGGCTTATGAAATAGGCTTATTCAGCAACTTAGGCTTATTAAATAGGCTTATTTCAGCAACTTATGCTTATTAAATAGCGTTATTAAACAGGTTTATTTCAGCAACTTAGGCTTATTAAATAGCATTTTTAAATACGTTTATTTCAGCAACTTAGACTTATTAAATATACCTTTTTAAATAGGCTTAGTTCAGAAACTTAGGCTTATTAAATAGGCTTATTTCAGCAACTTAGGCTCATTAAATAGCCTTATTAAATAGGCTTATTTCAGCAACTTAGGCTTATTAAATAGGCTTATTTCAGCAACTTAAACTTATTAAATAGCCTTATTTCAGCAACTTAGGCTTATTAAATAGCCTTATTTCAGCAACTTAGACTTATTAAATAGGCTTATTCAGCAACTTAGGCTTATTATATAGCCTTATTAAATAGGCTTATTTCAGCAACTTAGACTTATTAAATAGGTTTATTCAGCAACTTAGGCTTATTAAACAGGCTTATTAAATAGGCTTATTTCAGCAACTTAGGCTTATTAAATAGGCTTATTTCAGCAACTTAGATCATTAAATAGCCTTATTTCAGCAACTTACGCTTATTAAATAGGCTTATTTCAGCAACTTAGGCTTATTAAATAGCCTAAATAAGTACGCTTATTTCAGCAGCTTGGGCTTATTAAATAGGCTTATTTCAGCAACTTACGCTGATTAAAAAGGCTTATTTCAGCAACTTAGACTTATTAAATAGCCTTATTTCAGCAACTTAGACTTATTAAATAGGCTTATTTCAGCAACTTATGCTTATTAAATATACTTATTTCAGCAACTTAGGCTTATTAAATAGGCTTATTTCAGCAACTTGGACTTATTAAATAGCCTTATTTCAGCAACTTAGGCTTATTAAATAGGTTTATTTCAGCAACTTAGGCTTATTAAATAGGCTTATTTCAGCAACTTAGGCTTATTAAATAGCCTTATTTCAGCAACTTAGACTTATTAAATAGGCTTATTTCAGCAACTTAGGCTTATAAAATAGGCTTATTCAGCAACGTAGGCTTATTAAATAGGCTTATTAAATAGCCTTATTTCAGTAACTTACGCTTATTAAATAGGCTTATTTCAGCAACTTAGGCTTATTAAATAGCCTAATTAAGTAGGCTTATTTCAGCAACTTGGGCTTATTAAATATACCTTTTTAAATAGGCTTAGTTCAGAAACTTAGGCTTATTAAATAGGCTTATTTCAGCAACTTAGGCTCATTAAATAGCCTTATTAAATAGGCTTATTTCAGCAACTTAGGCTTATTAAATAGGCTTATTTCAGCAACTTAAACTTATTAAATAGCCTTATTTCAGCAACTTAGGCTTATTAAATAGCCTTATTTCAGCAACTTAGACTTATTAAATAGGCTTATTCAGCAACTTAGGCTTATTAAATAGCCTTATTAAATAGGCTTATTTCAGCAACTTAGACTTATTAAATAGGTTTATTCAGCAACTTAGGCTTATTAAACAGGCTTATTAAATAGGCTTATTTCAGCAACTTAGGCTTATTAAATAGGCTTATTTCAGCAACTTAGATCATTAAATAGCCTTATTTCAGCAACTTACGCTAATTAAATAGGCTTATTTCAGCAACTTAGGCTTATTAAATAGCCTAAATAAGTACGCTTATTTCAGCAGCTTGGGCTTATTAAATAGGCTTATTTCAGCAACTTACGCTGATTAAAAAGGCTTATTTCAGCAACTTAGACTTATTAAATAGCCTTATTTCAGCAACTTAGACTTATTAAATAGGCTTATTTCAGCAACTTATGCTTATTAAATATACTTATTTCAGCAACTTAGGCTTATTAAATAGGCTTATTTCAGCAACTTGGACTTATTAAATAGCCTTATTTCAGCAACTTAGGCTTATTAAATAGGTTTATTTCAGCAACTTAGGCTTATTAAATAGGCTTATTTCAGCAACTTAGGCTTATTAAATAGCCTTATTTCAGCAACTTAGACTTATTAAATAGGCTTATTTCAGCAACTTAGGCTTATAAAATAGGCTTATTCAGCAACGTAGGCTTATTAAATAGGCTTATTAAATAGCCTTATTTCAGTAACTTACGCTTATTAAATAGGCTTATTTCAGCAACTTAGGCTTATTAAATCGCCTAATTAAGTAGGCTTATTTCAGCAACTTGGGCTTATTAAATAGGCTTATTTCAGCAACTTAGGCTTATTAAATAGCCTTATTTCAGCAACTTAGACTTATTAAATAGGCTTATTTCAGCAACTTAGGCTTATTAAATAGGCTTATTCAGCAACGTAGGCTTATTAAATAGCCTTATTTCAGTAACTTATGCTTATTTAATAGGCTTATTTCAGCAACTTAGGCTTATTAAATAGTATTTTTAAATAGGCTTAGTTCAGAAACTTAGGCGTATTAAATAGGCTTATTTCAGCAACTTAGGCTCATTAAATAACCTTATTAAATAGGCTTTTTTCAGCAACTTAGGCTCATTAAATAACCTTATTAAATAGGCTTATTTCAGCAACTTAGGCTTATTAAATAGCCTTATTAAATAGGCTTATTTTAGCAACTTAGACTTATTAAACCGACTTATTAAATAGACATTTCAGCAACTTAGGCTCATTAAATATGCTTATGAAATATGCTTATTTCTGCAACTTAGACTTATTAGATAGGCCTATTAAATAGGCTAATTTTAGCAACTTAGGCTTATTAAATATGCTTTTTTAGGCAAATTAGGCGTATTAAATAGCATTATTAAATAGGTTCATTTCTGCAACTTAGACTTATTAAATAGCCTTATTAAATAGGCTTATTTCAGCAACTTAGGCTTATTAAATAGGCTTATTACAGCAAATTATGCTTATTAAATAGCCTTATTAAACAGGTTTATTTCTAGCAATTTAGGCTTATTAAATAGCATTTTTAAATATGTTTTTTTCAGCAACTTAGACTTATTAAATATACCTTTTTATATAGGCTTAGTTCACCAATGTAGGCTTATTAAATAGGCTTATTTCAGCAACTTAGGCTTATTAAATAGCCTTATTTCAGCAACTTAGACTTATTAAATAGGCTTATTCAGCAACTTAGGCTTATTAAATAGCCTATTTAAATAGGCTTATTTCAGCAACTTAGGCTTATTAAATAGGCTTATTTCAGCAACTGAGACATATTAAAAAGGCTTATTTCAGCAACTTAGGCTTATGAAATACGCTTATTCAGCAACTTAGGCTTATTAAATAGGCTTATTTCAGCAACTTATGCTTATTAAATAGCCTTATTAAACAGGTTTATTTCAGCAACTTAGGCATATTAAATAGCATTTTTAAATAGGTTTATTTCAGCAACTTAGACTTATTAAATATACCTTTTTAAATAGGCTTAGTTCAGAAACTTAGGCTTATTAAATAGGCTTATTTCAGCAACTTAGGCTCATTAAATAGCCTTATTAAATAGGCTTATTTCAGCAACTTAGGCTTATTAAATAGGCTTATTTCAGCAACTTAAACTTATTAAATAGCCTTATTTTAGCAACTTAGGCTTATTAAATACCCTTATTTCAGCAACTTAGACTTATTAAATAGGCTTATTCAGCAACTTAGGCTTATTAAAAAGGCTTATTTCAGCAACTTAGGCTTATGAAATAGGCTTATTCAGCAACTTAGGCTTATTAAATAGGCTTATTTCAGCAACTTATGCTTATTAAATAGCGTTATTAAACAGGTTTATTTCAGCAACTTAGACTTATTAAATATACCTTTTTAAATAGGCTTAGTTCAGAAACTTAGGCTTATTAAATAGGCTTATTTCAGCAACTTAGGCTCATTAAATAGCCTTATTAAATAGGCTTATTTCAGCAACTTAGGCTTATTAAATAGGCTTATTTCAGCAACTTAAACTTATTAAATAGCCTTATTTCAGCAACTTAGGCTTATTAAATAGCCTTATTTCAGCAACTTAGACTTATTAAATAGGCTTATTCAGCAACTTAGGCTTATTAAATAGCCTTATTAAATAGGCTTATTTCAGCAACTTAGACTTATTAAATAGGTTTATTCAGCAACTTAGGCTTATTAAACAGGCTTATTAAATAGGCTTATTTCAGCAACTTAGGCTTATTAAATAGGCTTATTTCAGCAACTTAGATCATTAAATAGCCTTATTTCAGCAACTTACGCTTATTAAATAGGCTTATTTCAGCAACTTAGGCTTATTAAATAGCCTAAATAAGTACGCTTATTTCAGCAGCTTGGGCTTATTAAATAGGCTTATTTCAGCAACTTACGCTGATTAAAAAGGCTTATTTCAGCAACTTAGACTTATTAAATAGCCTTATTTCAGCAACTTAGACTTATTAAATAGGCTTATTTCAGCAACTTATGCTTATTAAATATACTTATTTCAGCAACTTAGGCTTATTAAATAGGCTTATTTCAGCAACTTGGACTTATTAAATAGCCTTATTTCAGCAACTTAGGCTTATTAAATAGGTTTATTTCAGCAACTTAGGCTTATTAAATAGGCTTATTTCAGCAACTTAGGCTTATTAAATAGCCTTATTTCAGCAACTTAGACTTATTAAATAGGCTTATTTCAGCAACTTAGGCTTATAAAATAGGCTTATTCAGCAACGTAGGCTTATTAAATAGGCTTATTAAATAGCCTTATTTCAGTAACTTACGCTTATTAAATAGGCTTATTTCAGCAACTTAGGCTTATTAAATAGCCTAATTAAGTAGGCTTATTTCAGCAACTTGGGCTTATTAAATATACCTTTTTAAATAGGCTTAGTTCAGAAACTTAGGCTTATTAAATAGGCTTATTTCAGCAACTTAGGCTCATTAAATAGCCTTATTAAATAGGCTTATTTCAGCAACTTAGGCTTATTAAATAGGCTTATTTCAGCAACTTAAACTTATTAAATAGCCTTATTTCAGCAACTTAGGCTTATTAAATAGCCTTATTTCAGCAACTTAGACTTATTAAATAGGCTTATTCAGCAACTTAGGCTAATTAAATAGCCTTATTAAATAGGCTTATTTCAGCAACTTAGACTTATTAAATAGGTTTATTCAGCAACTTAGGCTTATTAAACAGGCTTATTAAATAGGCTTATTTCAGCAACTTAGGCTTATTAAATAGGCTTATTTCAGCAACTTAGATCATTAAATAGCCTTATTTGAGCAACTTACGCTTATTAAATAGGCTTATTTCAGCAACTTAGGCTTATTAAATAGCCTAAATAAGTACGCTTATTTCAGCAGCTTGGGCTTATTAAATAGGCTTATTTCAGCAACTTACGCTGATTAAAAAGGCTTATTTCAGCAACTTAGACTTATTAAATAGCCTTATTTCAGCAACTTAGACTTATTAAATAGGCTTATTTCAGCAACTTATGCTTATTAAATAGCCTTATTTCAGCAACTTAGGCTTATTAAATAGGCTTATTTCAGCAACTTGGACTTATTAAATAGCCTTATTTCAGCAACTTAGGCTTATTAAATAGGTTTATTTCAGCAACTTAGGCTTATTAAATAGGCTTATTTCAGCAACTTAGGCTTATTAAATAGCCTTATTTCAGCAACTTAGACTTATTAAATAGGCTTATTTCAGCAACTTAGGCTTATAAAATAGGCTTATTCAGCAACGTAGGCTTATTAAATAGGCTTATTAAATAGCCTTATTTCAGTAACTTACGCTTATTAAATAGGCTTATTTCAGCAACTTAGGCTTATTAAATAGCCTAATTAAGTAGGCTTATTTCAGCAACTTGGGCTTATTAAATAGGCTTATTTCAGCAACTTAGGCTTATTAAATAGTCTTATTTCAGCAACTTAGACTTATTAAATAGGCTTATTTCAGCAACTTAGGCTTATTAAATAGGCTTATTCAGCAACGTAGGCTTATTAAATAGCCTTATTTCAGTAACTTATGCTTATTTAATAGGCTTATTTCAGCAACTTAGGCTTATTAAATAGTATTTTTAAATAGGCTTAGTTCAGAAACTTAGGCGTATTAAATAGCCTTATTTCAGCAACTTAGACTTATTAAATAGGCTTATTTCAGCAACTTATGCTTATTAAATAGCCTTATTTCAGCAACTTAGGCTTATTAAATAGGCTTATTTCAGCAACTTGGACTTATTAAATAGCCTTATTTCAGCAACTTAGGCTTATTAAATAGGTTTATTTCAGCAACTTAGGCTTATTAAATAGGCTTATTTCAGCAACTTAGGCTTATTAAATAGCCTTATTTCAGCAACTTAGACTTATTAAATAGGCTTATTTCAGCAACTTAGGCTTATAAAATAGGCTTATTCAGCAACGTAGGCTTATTAAATAGGCTTATTAAATAGCCTTATTTCAGTAACTTACGCTTATTAAATAGGCTTATTTCAGCAACTTAGGCTTATTAAATAGCCTAATTAAGTAGGCTTATTTCAGCAACTTGGGCTTATTAAATAGGCTTATTTCAGCAACTTAGGCTTATTAAATAGCCTTATTTCAGCAACTTAGACTTATTAAATAGGCTTATTTCAGCAACTTAGGCTTATTAAATAGGCTTATTCAGCAACGTAGGCTTATTAAATAGCCTTATTTCAGTAACTTATGCTTATTTAATAGGCTTATTTCAGCAACTTAGGCTTATTAAATAGTATTTTTAAATAGGCTTAGTTCAGAAACTTAGGCGTATTAAATAGGCTTATTTCAGCAACTTAGGCTCATTAAATAACCTTATTAAATAGGCTTTTTTCAGCAACTTAGGCTCATTAAATAACCTTATTAAATAGGCTTATTTCAGCAACTTAGGCTTATTAAATAGCCTTATTAAATAGGCTTATTTTAGCAACTTAGACTTATTAAACCGACTTATTAAATAGACATTTCAGCAACTTAGGCTCATTAAATATGCTTATGAAATATGCTTATTTCTGCAACTTAGACTTATTAGATAGGCCTATTAAATAGGCTTATTTTAGCAACTTAGGCTTATTAAATATGCTTTTTTAGGCAAATTAGGCGTATTAAATAGCATTATTAAATAGGTTCATTTCTGCAACTTAGACTTATTAAATAGCCTTATTAAATAGGCTTATTTCAGCAACTTAGGCTTATTAAATAGGCTTATTACAGCAAATTATGCTTATTAAATAGCCTTATTAAACAGGTTTATTTCTAGCAATTTAGGCTTATTAAATAGCATTTTTAAATAGGTTTTTTTCAGCAACTTAGACTTATTAAATATACCTTTTTATATAGGCTTAGTTCACCAATGTAGGCTTATTAAATAGGCTTATTTCAGCAACTTAGGCTTATTAAATAGCCTTATTTCAGCAACTTAGACTTATTAAATAGGCTTATTCAGCAACTTAGGCTTATTAAATAGCCTATTTAAATAGGCTTATTTCAGCAACTTAGGCTTATTAAATAGGCTTATTTCAGCAACTGAGACATATTAAAAAGGCTTATTTCAGCAACTTAGGCTTATGAAATACGCTTATTCAGCAACTTAGGCTTATTAAATAGGCTTATTTCAGCAACTTATGCTTATTAAATAGCCTTATTAAACAGGTTTATTTCAGCAACTTAGGCATATTAAATAGCATATTTAAATAGGTTTATTTCAGCAACTTAGACTTATTAAATATACCTTTTTAAATAGGCTTAGTTCAGAAACTTAGGCTTATTAAATAGGCTTATTTCAGCAACTTAGGCTCATTAAATAGCCTTATTAAATAGGCTTATTTCAGCAACTTAGGCTTATTAAATAGGCTTATTTCAGCAACTTAAACTTATTAAATAGCCTTATTTTAGCAACTTAGGCTTATTAAATACCCTTATTTCAGCAACTTAGGCTTATTAAATAGCCTTATTTCAGCAACTTAGGCTTATTAAATAGGTTTATTCAGCAACTTAGGCTTATTAAATAGGCTTATTCAGCAACTTAGACTTATTAAATAGGCCTATTAAATAGGCTTATTAAATAGGCTTATTAAATAGGCTTATTTCAGCAACTTAGGCTTATTAAACAGGCTTATTAAATAGGCTTATTTCAGCAACTTAGGCTTATTAAATAGGCTTATTTCAGCAACTTAGACTTATTAAATAGCCTTATTTCAGTAACTTACGCTTATTAAATAGGCTTATTTCAGCAACTTAGGCTTATTAAATAGCCTAATTAAGTAGGCTTATTTCAGCAACTTGGGCTTATTAAATAGGCGTATTTCAGCAACTTACGCTGATTAAAAAGGCTTATTTCAGCAACTTAGACTTATTAAATAGCCTTATTTCAGCAACTTAGACTTATTAAATAGGCTTATTTCAGCAACTTATGCTTATTAAATATACTTATTTCAGCAACTTAGGCTTATTAAATCGGCTTATTTCAGCAACTTGGACTCATTAAATAGCCTTATTTCAACAACTTAGGCTTATTAAATAGGCTTATTTCAGCAACTTAGGCTTATTAAATAGCCTTATTTCAGCAACTTAGACTTATTAAATAGGCTTATTTCAGCAACTTAGGCTTATTAAATAGGCTTATTCAGCAACGTAGGCTTATTAAATAGGCTTATTAAATAGACTTATTAAATAGCTCATTAAATAGGCTTATTTCAGCAACTTAGGCTTATTAAATAGCCTAATTAAGTAGGCTTATTTCAGCAACTTGGGCTTATTAAATAAGCTTATTTCAGCAACTTACGCTGATTAAAAAGGCTTATTTCAGCAACTTAGACTTATTAAATAGCCTTATTTCAGAAACCTAGACTCATTAAATAGGCTTATTTCAGCAACTTATGCTTATTAAATATACTTATTTCAGCAACTTAGGCTTATTAAATAGGCTTATTTCAGCAACTTAGACTTATTAAATAGCCTTATTTCAGCAACTTAGGCTTATTAAATAGGCTTATTTCAGCAACTTGGACTTATTAAATAGCCTTATTTCAGCAACTTAGGCTTATTAAATAGGTTTATTTCAGCAACTTAGGCTTATTAAATAGGCTTATTTCAGCAACTTAGGCTTATTAAATAGCCTTATTTCAGCAACTTAGACTTATTAAATAGGCTTATTTCAGCAACTTAGGCTTATAAAATAGGCTTATTCAGCAACGTAGGCTTATTAAATAGGCTTATTAAATAGCCTTATTTCAGTAACTTACGCTTATTAAATAGGCTTATTTCAGCAACTTAGGCTTATTAAATAGCCTAATTAAGTAGGCTTATTTCAGCAACTTGGGCTTATTAAATAGGCTTATTTCAGCAACTTAGGCTTATTAAATAGCCTTATTTCAGCAACTTAGACTTATTAAATAGGCTTATTTCAGCAACTTAGGCTTATTAAATAGGCTTATTCAGCAACGTAGGCTTATTAAATAGCCTTATTTCAGTAACTTATGTTTATTTAATAGGCTTATTTCAGCAACTTAGGCTTATTAAATAGTATTTTTAAATAGGCTTAGTTCAGAAACTTAGGCGTATTAAATAGGCTTATTTCAGCAACTTAGGCTCATTAAATAACCTTATTAAATAGGCTTTTTTCAGCAACTTAGGCTCATTAAATAACCTTATTAAATAGGCTTATTTCAGCAACTTAGGCTTATTAAATAGCCTTATTAAATAGGCTTATTTTAGCAACTTAGACTTATTAAACCGACTTATTAAATAGACATTTCAGCAACTTAGGCTCATTAAATATGCTTATGAAATATGCTTATTTCTGCAACTTAGACTTATTAGATAGGCCTATTAAATAGGCTTATTTTAGCAACTTAGGCTTATTAAATATGCTTTTTTAGGCAAATTAGGCGTATTAAATAGCATTATTAAATAGGTTCATTTCTGCAACTTAGACTTATTAAATAGCCTTATTAAATAGGCTTATTTCAGCAACTTAGGCTTATTAAATAGGCTTATTATAGCAAATTATGCTTATTAAATAGCCTTATTAAACAGGTTTATTTCTAGCAATTTAGGCTTATTAAATAGCATTTTTAAATAGGTTTTTTTCAGCAACTTAGACTTATTAAATATACCTTTTTATATAGGCTTAGTTCACCAATGTAGGCTTATTAAATAGGCTTATTTCAGCAACTTAGGCTTATTAAATAGCCTTATTTCAGCAACTTAGACTTATTAAATAGGCTTATTCAGCAACTTAGGCTTATTAAATAGCCTATTTAAATAGGCTTATTTCAGCAACTTAGGCTTATTAAATAGGCTTATTTCAGCAACTGAGACATATTAAAAAGGCTTATTTCAGCAACTTAGGCTTATGAAATACGCTTATTCAGCAACTTAGGCTTATTAAATAGGCTTATTTCAGCAACTTATGCTTATTAAATAGCCTTATTAAACAGGTTTATTTCAGCAACTTAGGCATATTAAATAGCATTTTTAAATAGGTTTATTTCAGCAACTTAGACTTATTAAATATACCTTTTTAAATAGGCTTAGTTCAGAAACTTAGGCTTATTAAATAGGCTTATTTCAGCAACTTAGGCTCATTAAATAGCCTTATTAAATAGGCTTATTTCAGCAACTTAGGCTTATTAAATAGGCTTATTTCAGCAACTTAAACTTATTAAATAGCCTTATTTTAGCAACTTAGGCTTATTAAATACCCTTATTTCAGCAACTTAGACTTATTAAATAGGCTTATTCAGCAACTTAGGCTTATTAAATAGCCTTATTTCAGCAACTTAGGCTTATTAAATAGGTTTATTCAGCAACTTAGGCTTATTAAATAGGCTTATTCAGCAACTTAGACTTATTAAATAGGCCTATTAAATAGGCTTATTAAATAGGCTTATTAAATAGGCTTATTTCAGCAACTTAGGCTTATTAAACAGGCTTATTAAATAGGCTTATTTCAGCAACTTAGGCTTATTAAATAGGCTTATTTCAGCAACTTAGACTTATTAAATAGCCTTATTTCAGTAACTTACGCTTATTAAATAGGCTTATTTCAGCAACTTAGGCTTATTAAATATCATAATTAAGTAGGCTTATTTCAGCAACTTGGGCTTATTAAATAGGCGTATTTCAGCAACTTACGCTGATTAAAAAGGCTTATTTCAGCAACTTAGACTTATTAAATAGCCTTATTTCAGCAACTTAGACTTATTAAATAGGCTTATTTCAGCAACTTATGCTTATTAAATATACTTATTTCAGCAACTTAGGCTTATTAAATCGGCTTATTTCAGCAACTTGGACTCATTAAATAGCCTTATTTCAACAACTTAGGCTTATTAAATAGGCTTATTTCAGCAACTTAGGCTTATTAAATAGCCTTATTTCAGCAACTTAGACTTATTAAATAGGCTTATTTCAGCAACTTAGGCTTATTAAATAGGCTTATTCAGCAACGTAGGCTTATTAAATAGGCTTATTAAATAGCCTTATTTCAGTAACTTACGCTTATTAAATAGGTTTATTTTAGCAACTTAGGCTTATTAAATAGCCTAATTAAGTAGGCTTATTTCACCAACTTACGCTGATTAAAAAGACTTATTTCAGCAACTTAGACTTATTAAATAGCCTTATTTCAGCAATTAGACTTATTAAATAGCCTTATTTCAGCAACTTAGGCTTATTAAACAGGCTTATTTCAGCAACTTAGGCTTATTAAATAGCCTTATTTCAGCAACTTAGTCTTATTAAATAGGCTTATTTCAGCAACTTAGGCTTATTAAATAGGCTTATTCAGCAACTTAGGCTTATTAAATAGGCTTATTTCAGCAACTTAGGCTTATTAAATAGGCTCATTCAGAAACTTAGGCTTTTTAAATAGGCTTATTTCAGCAACTTAGACTTATTAAATAGGCCTATTAAATAGGCGTATTAAATAGACTTATTAAATAGGCTCATTAAATACTTATTAAATAGGCTTATTAAATAGGCTTATTAAATAGACATATTAAATAGGCTGAATAAATAGGCTTATTAAATAGGCTTATTAAATAGGCTCAATAAATAGGCTTATTAAATAGGCTTATTAAATAGACTTATTAAATAGGCTTATTAAATAGGCTCAATAAATAGGCTTATTAAATAGGCTCAGTAAATAGGCTTATTAAATAGGCTCAATAAATAGGCTTATTAAATAGGCTCATTAAATACTTATTAAATAGACTTATTAAATAGACTTATTACATAGGCTTATTAAATAGGCTTATTAAATAGGCTTATTAAATAGGCTTATTAAATAGACTTATTAAATAGCTCATTAAATAGGCTTATTTCAGCAACTTAGGCTTATTAAATAGCCTAATTAAGTAGGCTTATTTCAGCAACTTGGGCTTATTAAATAAGCTTATTTCAGCAACTTACGCTGATTAAAAGGCTTATTTCAGCAACTTAGACTTATTAAATAGCCTTATTTCAGAAACCTAGACTCATTAAATAGGCTTATTTCAGCAACTTATGCTTATTAAATATACTTATTTCAGCAACTTAGGCTTATTAAATAGGCTTATTTCAGCAACTTAGACTTATTAAATAGCCTTATTTCAGCAACTTAGGCTTATTAAATAGGCTTATTTCAGCAACTTAGGCTTATTAAATAGGCTTATTTCAGCAACTTAGACTTACTAAATAGGCTTATTTCAGCAACTTAGGCTTATTAAATAGGCTTATTCAGCAACTTAGGCTTATTAAATAGGCTTATTTCGGCAACTTAGGCTTATTAAATAGGCTCATTCAGAAACTTAGGCTTATTAAATAGGCTTATTTCAGCAACTTAGACTAACTAAATAGGCTTATTTCAGCAACTTAGGCTTATTAAATAGGCTTATTCAGCAACTTAGGCTTATTAAATAGGCTTATTTCGGCAACTTAGGCTTATTAAATAGGCTCATTCAGAAACTTAGCTTTATTAAATAGGCTTATTTCAGCAACTTAGACTTATTAAATAGGCCTGTTAAATAGGCTTATTAAATAGACTTATTAAACAGGCTCATTAAATAATTATTAAATAGGCTAGTTAAATAGGCGTATTAAATAGACTTATTAAATAGGCTTATTAAATAGGCTTATTAAATAGGCTCAATAAATAGGCTTATTAAATAGGCTTATTAAATAGGCTTATTAAATAGACTTATTAAATAGGCTTATTAAATAGGCTCAATAAATAGGCTTATTAAATAGGCTCAATAAATAGGCTTATTAAATAGGCTCAATAAATAGGCTTATTAAATAGGCTCAATAAATAGGCTTATTAAATAGGCTCATTAAATACTTATTAAATAGACTTATTAAATAGACTCATTAAATAGGCTTATTAAATAGGCTTATTAAATAGGCTTATTAAATAGGCTTATTAAATAGGCGTATTAAATACCCTCATTAAATAGGTTTATTTTAGCAACTTAGGCTTATTAAATAGGTTTATTTCAGCAACTTAGACTTATTAAAGAGCCTTATTAAATAGGCTTATTTCAGCAACTTAGGCTTATTAAATAAGCTTATTTCAGCAACTTATTCTTATTAAATAGCCTTATTAAACAGGTTTATTTCAGCAACTTAGGCTTATTAAATAGCATTTTTAAATAGGTTTATTTCAGCAACTTAGACTTATTAAATATACCTTTTAAAATAGGCTTAGTTCAGAAACTTAGGCTTATTAAATAGTCTTATTTCAGCAACTTAGGCTCATTAAATAGCCTTATTAAATAGGCTTATTCAGCAACTTAGGCTTATTAAATAGCCTTATTAAATATGCTTATTTCAGCAACTTAGACTTATTAAATAGGTTTATTCAGCAACTTAGGCTTATTAAATAGGCTTATTCAGCAACTTAGGCTTATTTAATAGGCTTATTTCAGCAACTTAGGCTTATTAAATAGGCTCATTCAGAAACTTAGGCTTATTAAATAAGCTTATTTCAGCAACTTAGACTTATTAAATAGGCCTATTAAATAGGCTTATTAAATAGGCTTATTTCAGCAACTTAGATTTATTAAAAAAAGGCCTATTAAATAGGCTTATTAAATAGACTTATTAAATAGGCTCATTAAATACTTATTAAATAGGCTTATTAAATAGGCTTATTAAATAGGCTTATTAAATAGACTTATTAATTAGACTTATTAAATAGTCTTATTAAAAAGGCTTATTAAGTAGACTTATTAAATAGGCTCATTAAATACTCATTAAATATGTTTATTAAATAGGTGTATTAATCAGGCTTATTAAATAGGCTTATTAAATAGGCTTATTAAATAGACTTATTAAATAGACTTATTAAATAGATTTATTAAATAGACTTATTAAATAGCCTCATGAAATAGGCTTATTTTAGCAACTTAGGCTTATTAAATAGGTATATTTCAGCAACTTAGACTTATTAAAGAGCCTTATTAAATAGGCTTATTTCAGCAACTTAGGCTTATTAAATAAGCTTATTTCAGCAACTTATGCTTATTAAATAGCCTTATTAAACAGGTTTATTTCAGCAACTTAGGCTTATTAAATAGCATTTTTAAATAGGTTTATTTCAGCAACTTAGACTTATTAAATATACCTTTTTAAATAGGCTTAGTTCAGAAACTTAGGCTTATTAAATAGTCTTATTTCAGCAACTTAGGCTCATTAAATAGCCTTATGAAATAGGCTTATTTCAGCAACTTAGGCTTATTAAATAGCCGTATTAAATAGGCTTATTTTAGCAACTTAGACTTATTAAATAGGTTTATTCAGCAACTTAGGCTTATTAAATAGGCTTATTCAGCAACTTAGGCTTATTAAATAGGCTTATTTCAGCAACTTAGACTTATTAAATAGGCCTATTAAATAGGCTTATTAAATAGGCTTATTTCAGCAACTTAGACGTATTAAATAGGCCTATTAAATAGGCTTATTAAATAGACATATTAAATAGGCTCATTAAATACTTATTAAATAGGTTTATTAAATAGGCTTATTAAATAGACTTATTAAATAGGCTCAATAAATCGGCTTATTAAATAGGCTTATTAAATAGGCTCAATAAATAGGCATATTAAATAGGCATAATAAATCGGCTTATTAAATAGGCTCAATAAATAGGCTTATTAAATAGGCTCAATAAATATGCTTATTAAATAGGCTCAATAAATAGGCTTATTAAATAGGCTCAATAAATAGGCTTATTAAATAGGCTCATTAAATACTTATTAAATAGGCTTATTAAATAGACTTATTAAATAGACTTATTAAATAGTCTTATTAAATAGACTTATTAAATAGTCTTATTAAAAAGGCTTATTAAATAGACTTATTAAATAGGCTCATTAAATACTTATTAAATATGTTTATTAAATAGGTGTATTAATTAGGCTTATTAAATAGGCTTATTAAATAGGCTTATTAAATAGACTTATTAAATAGACTTATTAAATAGACTTATTAAATAGCCTCATGAAATAGGCTTATTTTAGCAACTTAGGCTTATTAAATAGGTTTATTTCAGCAACTTAGACTTATTAAAGAGCCTTATTAAATAGGCTTATTTCAGCAACTTAGGCTTATTAAATATACTTATTTCAGCAACTTAGGCTTATTAAATAGGCTTATTTCAGCAACTTAGACTTATTAAATAGCCTTATTTCAGCAACTTAGGCTTATTAAATAGGCTTATTTCAGCAACTTAGGCTTATTATATAGCCTTATTTCAGCAACTTAGACTTATTAAATAGGCTTATTTCAGCAACTTAGGCTTATTAAATAGGCTTATTCAGCAACTTAGGCTTATTAAATAGGCTTATTTCAGCAAATTAGGCTTATTGAATAGGCTCATTCAGAAACTTAGGCTTATTAAATAGGCTTATTTCAGCAACTTAGACTTATTAAATAGGCCTATTAAATAGGCTTATTAAATAGACTTATTAAATAGGCTCATTAAATACTTATTAAATAGGTGTATTAAATAGGCTTATTAAATAGACTTATTAAATAGGCTCAATAAATAGGCTTATTAAATAGGCTTATTAAATAGACTTATTACATAGGCTTATTAAATAGGCTCAATAAATAGGCTTATTAAATAGGCTCAATAAATAGGCTTATTAAATAGGCTCAATAAATAGGCTTATTAAATAGGCTCATTAAATACTTATTAAATAGACTTATTAAATAGACTTATTACATAGGCTTATTAAATAGGCTTATTAAATAGGCTTATTAAATAGGCTTATTAAATAGACTTATTAAATAGCTCATTAAATAGGCGTATTTCAGCAACTTAGGCTTATTAAATAGCCTTATTTCAGCAACTTACGCTTATTAAATAGGCTTATTTCAGCAACTTAGGCTTATTAAATAGCCTAATTAAGTAGGCTTATTTCAGCAACTTGGGCTTATTAAATAGGCTTATTTCAGCAACTTACGCTGATTAAAAAGGCTTATTTCAGCAACTTAGACTTATTAAATAGCCTTATTTCAGCAACCTAGACTCATTAAATAGACTTATTTCAGCAACTTATGCTTATTAAATATACTTATTTCAGCAACTTAGGCTTATTAAATCGGCTTATTTCAGCAACTTGGACTCATTAAATAGCCTTATTTCAACAACTTAGGCTTATTAAATAGGCTTATTTCAGCAACTTAGGCTTATTAAATAGCCTTATTAAATAGGCTTATTTCAGCAACTTAGGCTTATTAAATAGGCTTATTTCAGCAACTTAGACTTATTAAATAGCCTTATTTCAGTAACTTACGCTTATTAAATAGGCTTATTTCAGCAACTTAGGCTTATTAAATATCATAATTAAGTAGGCTTATTTCAGCAACTTGGGCTTATTAAATAGGCGTATTTCAGCAACTTACGCTGATTAAAAAGGCTTATTTCAGCAACTTAGACTTATTAAATAGCCTTATTTCAGCAACTTAGACTTATTAAATAGGCTTATTTCAGCAACTTATGCTTATTAAATATACTTATTTCAGCAACTTAGGCTTATTAAATCGGCTTATTTCAGCAACTTGGACTCATTAAATAGCCTTATTTCAACAACTTAGGCTTATTAAATAGGCTTATTTCAGCAACTTAGGCTTATTAAATAGCCTTATTTCAGCAACTTAGACTTATTAAATAGGCTTATTTCAGCAACTTAGGCTTATTAAATAGGCTTATTCAGCAACGTAGGCTTATTAAATAGGCTTATTAAATAGCCTTATTTCAGTAACTTACGCTTATTAAATAGGTTTATTTTAGCAACTTAGGCTTATTAAATAGCCTAATTAAGTAGGCTTATTTCACCAACTTACGCTGATTAAAAAGACTTATTTCAGCAACTTAGACTTATTAAATAGCCTTATTTCAGCAATTAGACTTATTAAATAGCCTTATTTCAGCAACTTAGGCTTATTAAACAGGCTTATTTCAGCAACTTAGGCTTATTAAATAGCCTTATTTCAGCAACTTAGTCTTATTAAATAGGCTTATTTCAGCAACTTAGGCTTATTAAATAGGCTTATTCAGCAACTTAGGCTTATTAAATAGGCTTATTTCAGCAACTTAGGCTTATTAAATAGGCTCATTCAGAAACTTAGGCTTTTTAAATAGGCTTATTTCAGCAACTTAGACTTATTAAATAGGCCTATTAAATAGGCGTATTAAATAGACTTATTAAATAGGCTCATTAAATACTTATTAAATAGGCTTATTAAATAGGCTTATTAAATAGACATATTAAATAGGCTGAATAAATAGGCTTATTAAATAGGCTTATTAAATAGGCTCAATAAATAGGCTTATTAAATAGGCTTATTAAATAGACTTATTAAATAGGCTTATTAAATAGGCTCAATAAATAGGCTTATTAAATAGGCTCAGTAAATAGGCTTATTAAATAGGCTCAATAAATAGGCTTATTAAATAGGCTCATTAAATACTTATTAAATAGACTTATTAAATAGACTTATTACATAGGCTTATTAAATAGGCTTATTAAATAGGCTTATTAAATAGGCTTATTAAATAGACTTATTAAATAGCTCATTAAATAGGCTTATTTCAGCAACTTAGGCTTATTAAATAGCCTAATTAAGTAGGCTTATTTCAGCAACTTGGGCTTATTAAATAAGCTTATTTCAGCAACTTACGCTGATTAAAAGGCTTATTTCAGCAACTTAGACTTATTAAATAGCCTTATTTCAGAAACCTAGACTCATTAAATAGGCTTATTTCAGCAACTTATGCTTATTAAATATACTTATTTCAGCAACTTAGGCTTATTAAATAGGCTTATTTCAGCAACTTAGACTTATTAAATAGCCTTATTTCAGCAACTTAGGCTTATTAAATAGGCTTATTTCAGCAACTTAGGCTTATTAAATAGGCTTATTTCAGCAACTTAGACTTACTAAATAGGCTTATTTCAGCAACTTAGGCTTATTAAATAGGCTTATTCAGCAACTTAGGCTTATTAAATAGGCTTATTTCGGCAACTTAGGCTTATTAAATAGGCTCATTCAGAAACTTAGGCTTATTAAATAGGCTTATTTCAGCAACTTAGACTTACTAAATAGGCTTATTTCAGCAACTTAGGCTTATTAAATAGGCTTATTCAGCAACTTAGGCTTATTAAATAGGCTTATTTCGGCAACTTAGGCTTATTAAATAGGCTCATTCAGAAACTTAGCTTTATTAAATAGGCTTATTTCAGCAACTTAGACTTATTAAATAGGCCTGTTAAATAGGCTTATTAAATAGACTTATTAAACAGGCTCATTAAATAATTATTAAATAGGCTAGTTAAATAGGCGTATTAAATAGACTTATTAAATAGGCTTATTAAATAGGCTTATTAAATAGGCTCAATAAATAGGCTTATTAAATAGGCTTATTAAATAGGCTTATTAAATAGACTTATTAAATAGGCTTATTAAATAGGCTCAATAAATAGGCTTATTAAATAGGCTCAATAAATAGGCTTATTAAATAGGCTCAATAAATAGGCTTATTAAATAGGCTCAATAAATAGGCTTATTAAATAGGCTCATTAAATACTTATTAAATAGACTTATTAAATAGACTCATTAAATAGGCTTATTAAATAGGCTTATTAAATAGGCTTATTAAATAGGCTTATTAAATAGGCGTATTAAATACCCTCATTAAATAGGTTTATTTTAGCAACTTAGGCTTATTAAATAGGTTTATTTCAGCAACTTAGACTTATTAAAGAGCCTTATTAAATAGGCTTATTTCAGCAACTTAGGCTTATTAAATAAGCTTATTTCAGCAACTTATTCTTATTAAATAGCCTTATTAAACAGGTTTATTTCAGCAACTTAGGCTTATTAAATAGCATTTTTAAATAGGTTTATTTCAGCAACTTAGACTTATTAAATATACCTTTTAAAATAGGCTTAGTTCAGAAACTTAGGCTTATTAAATAGTCTTATTTCAGCAACTTAGGCTCATTAAATAGCCTTATTAAATAGGCTTATTCAGCAACTTAGGCTTATTAAATAGCCTTATTAAATATGCTTATTTCAGCAACTTAGACTTATTAAATAGGTTTATTCAGCAACTTAGGCTTATTAAATAGGCTTATTCAGCAACTTAGGCTTATTTAATAGGCTTATTTCAGCAACTTAGGCTTATTAAATAGGCTCATTCAGAAACTTAGGCTTATTAAATAAGCTTATTTCAGCAACTTAGACTTATAAAATAGGCCTATTAAATAGGCTTATTAAATAGGCTTATTTCAGCAACTTAGATTTATTAAAAAAAGGCCTATTAAATAGGCTTATTAAATAGACTTATTAAATAGGCTCATTAAATACTTATTAAATAGGCTTATTAAATAGGCTTATTAAATAGGCTTATTAAATAGACTTATTAATTAGACTTATTAAATAGTCTTATTAAAAAGGCTTATTAAGTAGACTTATTAAATAGGCTCATTAAATACTCATTAAATATGTTTATTAAATAGGTGTATTAATCAGGCTTATTAAATAGGCTTATTAAATAGGCTTATTAAATAGACTTATTAAATAGACTTATTAAATAGATTTATTAAATAGACTTATTAAATAGCCTCATGAAATAGGCTTATTTTAGCAACTTAGGCTTATTAAATAGGTATATTTCAGCAACTTAGACTTATTAAAGAGCCTTATTAAATAGGCTTATTTCAGCAACTTAGGCTTATTAAATAAGCTTATTTCAGCAACTTATGCTTATTAAATAGCCTTATTAAACAGGTTTATTTCAGCAACTTAGGCTTATTAAATAGCATTTTTAAATAGGTTTATTTCAGCAACTTAGACTTATTAAATATACCTTTTTAAATAGGCTTAGTTCAGAAACTTAGGCTTATTAAATAGTCTTATTTCAGCAACTTAGGCTCATTAAATAGCCTTATGAAATAGGCTTATTTCAGCAACTTAGGCTTATTAAATAGCCGTATTAAATAGGCTTATTTTAGCAACTTAGACTTATTAAATAGGTTTATTCAGCAACTTAGGCTTATTAAATAGGCTTATTCAGCAACTTAGGCTTATTAAATAGGCTTATTTCAGCAACTTAGACTTATTAAATAGGCCTATTAAATAGGCTTATTAAATAGGCTTATTTCAGCAACTTAGACGTATTAAATAGGCCTATTAAATAGGCTTATTAAATAGACATATTAAATAGGCTCATTAAATACTTATTAAATAGGTTTATTAAATAGGCTTATTAAATAGACTTATTAAATAGGCTCAATAAATCGGCTTATTAAATAGGCTTATTAAATAGGCTCAATAAATAGGCATATTAAATAGGCATAATAAATCGGCTTATTAAATAGGCTCAATAAATAGGCTTATTAAATAGGCTCAATAAATATGCTTATTAAATAGGCTCAATAAATAGGCTTATTAAATAGGCTCAATAAATAGGCTTATTAAATAGGCTCATTAAATACTTATTAAATAGGCTTATTAAATAGACTTATTAAATAGACTTATTAAATAGTCTTATTAAATAGACTTATTAAATAGTCTTATTAAAAAGGCTTATTAAATAGACTTATTAAATAGGCTCATTAAATACTTATTAAATATGTTTATTAAATAGGTGTATTAATTAGGCTTATTAAATAGGCTTATTAAATAGGCTTATTAAATAGACTTATTAAATAGACTTATTAAATAGACTTATTAAATAGCCTCATGAAATAGGCTTATTTTAGCAACTTAGGCTTATTAAATAGGTTTATTTCAGCAACTTAGACTTATTAAAGAGCCTTATTAAATAGGCTTATTTCAGCAACTTAGGCTTATTAAATATACTTATTTCAGCAACTTAGGCTTATTAAATAGGCTTATTTCAGCAACTTAGACTTATTAAATAGCCTTATTTCAGCAACTTAGGCTTATTAAATAGGCTTATTTCAGCAACTTAGGCTTATTATATAGCCTTATTTCAGCAACTTAGACTTATTAAATAGGCTTATTTCAGCAACTTAGGCTTATTAAATAGGCTTATTCAGCAACTTAGGCTTATTAAATAGGCTTATTTCAGCAAATTAGGCTTATTGAATAGGCTCATTCAGAAACTTAGGCTTATTAAATAGGCTTATTTCAGCAACTTAGACTTATTAAATAGGCCTATTAAATAGGCTTATTAAATAGACTTATTAAATAGGCTCATTAAATACTTATTAAATAGGTGTATTAAATAGGCTTATTAAATAGACTTATTAAATAGGCTCAATAAATAGGCTTATTAAATAGGCTTATTAAATAGACTTATTACATAGGCTTATTAAATAGGCTCAATAAATAGGCTTATTAAATAGGCTCAATAAATAGGCTTATTAAATAGGCTCAATAAATAGGCTTATTAAATAGGCTCATTAAATACTTATTAAATAGACTTATTAAATAGACTTATTACATAGGCTTATTAAATAGGCTTATTAAATAGGCTTATTAAATAGGCTTATTAAATAGACTTATTAAATAGCTCATTAAATAGGCGTATTTCAGCAACTTAGGCTTATTAAATAGCCTTATTTCAGCAACTTACGCTTATTAAATAGGCTTATTTCAGCAACTTAGGCTTATTAAATAGCCTAATTAAGTAGGCTTATTTCAGCAACTTGGGCTTATTAAATAGGCTTATTTCAGCAACTTACGCTGATTAAAAAGGCTTATTTCAGCAACTTAGACTTATTAAATAGCCTTATTTCAGCAACCTAGACTCATTAAATAGACTTATTTCAGCAACTTATGCTTATTAAATATACTTATTTCAGCAACTTAGGCTTATTACATAGGCTTATTTCAGCAACTTAGACTTAGTAAATAGCCTTATTTCAGCAACTTAGGCTTATTAAATAGGCTTATTTCAGCAACTTAGGCTTATTAAATAGGCTTATTTCAGCAACTTAGACTTACTAAATAGGCTTATTTCAGCAACTTAGCCTTATTAAATAGGCTTATTCAGCAACTTAGGCTTATTAAATAGGCTTATTTCGGCAACTTAGGCTTATTAAATAGGCTCATTCAGAAACTTAGGCTTATTAAATAGGCTTATTTCAGCAACTTAGACTTATTAAATAGGCCTATTAAATAGACTTATTAAATAGGCTTATTTCAGCAACTTAGACTTATTAAATAGGCCTATTAAATAGGCTTATTAAATAGACTTATTAAACAGGCTCATTAAATAATTATTAAATAGGCTTGTTAAATAGGCTTATTAAATAGACTTATTAAATAGGCTCAATAAATAGGCTTATTAAATAGGCTTATTAAATAGGCTCAATAAATAGGCTTATTAAATAGGCTTATTAAATAGGCTTATTAAATAGACTTATTAAATAGGCTTATTAAATAGGCTCAATAAATAGGGTTATTAAATAGGCTCAATAAATAGGCTTATTAAATAGGCTCAATAAATAGGCTTATTAAATAGGCTCAATAAATAGGCTTATTAAATAGGCTCATTAAATACTTATTAAATAGACTTATTAAATAGACTCATTAAATAGGCGTATTAAATAGGCTTATTAAATAGGCTTATTAAATAGGCTTATTAAATAGACGTATTAAATAGCCTCATTAAATAGGCTTATTTTAGCAACTTAGGCTTATTAAATAGGTTTATTTCAGCAACTTAGACTTATTAAAGAGCCTTTTTAAATAGGCTTATTTCAGCAACTTAGGCTTATTTAATAAGCTTATTTCAGCAACTTATTCTTATTAAATAGCCTTATTAAACAGGTTTATTGCAGCAACTTAGGCTTATTAAATAGCATTTTTAAATAGGTTTATTTCAGCAACTTAGACTTATTAAATATACCTTTTAAAATAGGCTTAGTTCAGAAACTTAGGCTTATTAAATAGTCTTATTTCAGCAACTTAGGCTTATTAAATAGCCTTATTAAATAGGCTTATTCCGCAACTTAGGCTTATTAAATAGCCTTATTAAATATGCTTATTTCAGCAACTTAGACTTATTAAATAGGTTTATTCAGCAACTTAGGCTTATTAAATAGGCTTATTCAGCAACTTAGGCTTATTTAATAGGCTTATTTCAGCAACTTAGGCTTATTAAATAGGCTCATTCAGAAACTTAGGCTTATTAAATAAGCTTATTTCAGCAACTTAGACTTATTAAATAGGCCTATTAAATAGGCTTATTAAATAGGCTTATTTCAGCAACTTAGATTTATTAAAAAAGGCCTATTAAATAGGCTTATTAAATAGACTTATTAAATAGGCTCATTAAATACTTATTAAATAGGCTTATTAAATAGGCTTATTAAATAGACTTATTAAATAGGCTCAATAAATAGGCTTATTAAATAGGCTTATTAAATAGACTTATTAAATAGGCTCAATAAATCAGCTTATTAAATAGGCTTATTAAATAGGCTCAATAAATAGGCTTATTAAATAGGCTTATTAAATAGGCTTATTAAATAGACTTATTAAATCGGCTTATTAAATAGGCTCAATAAATAGGCTTATTAAATAGGCTCAATAAATATGCTTATTAAATAGGCTCAATAAATAGGCTTATTAAATAGGCCCAATAAATAGGCTTATTAAATAGGCTCATTAAATACTTATTAAATAGGCTTATTAAATAGGCTTATTAAATAGACTTATTAAATAGGCTTATTAAATAGACTTATTAAATAGTCTTATTAAAAAGGCTTATTAAATAGACTTATTAAATAGGCTCATTAAATACTCATTAAATATGTTTATTAAATAGGTGTATTAATTAGGCTTATTAAATAGGCTTATTAAATAGGCTTATTAAATAGACTTATTAAATAGACTTATTAAATAGACTTATTAAATAGACTTATTAAATAGCCTCATGAAATAGGCTTATTTTAGCAACTTAGGCTTATTAAATAGGTTTATTTCAGCAACTTAGACTTATTAAAGAGCCTTATTAAATAGGGTTATTTCAGCAACTTAGGCTTATTAAATAAGCTTATTTCAGCAACATATGCTTATTTAATAGCCTTATTAAACAGGTTTATTTCAGCAACTTAGGCTTATTAAATAGCATTTTTAAATAGGTTTATTTCAGCAACTTAGACTTATTAAATATACCTTTTTAAATAGGCTTAGTTCAGAAACTTAGGCTTATTAAATAGTCTTATTTCAGCAACTTAGGCTCATTAAATAGCCTTATGAAATAGGCTTATTTCAGCAACTTAGGCTTATTAAATAGCCGTATTAAATAGGCTTATTTCAGCAATTTAGACTTATTAAATAGGTTTATTCAGCAACTTAGGCTTATTAAATAGACTTATTCAGCAACTTAGGCTTATTAAATAGGCTTATTTCAGCAACTTAGACTTATTAAATAGGCCTATTAAATAGGCTTATTAAATAGGCTTATTTCAGCAACTTAGACTTATTAAATAGTCCTATTAAATAGGCTTATTAAATAGGCTCAATAAATAGGGTTATTAAATAGGCTCAATAAATAGGCTTATTAAATAGGCTCAATAAATAGGCTTATTAAATAGGCTCAATAAATAGGCTTATTAAATAGGCTCATTAAATACTTATTAAATAGACTTATTAAATAGACTCATTAAATAGGCGTATTAAATAGGCTTATTAAATAGGCTTATTAAATAGGCTTATTAAATAGACGTATTAAATAGCCTCATTAAATAGGCTTATTTTAGCAACTTAGGCTTATTAAATAGGTTTATTTCAGCAACTTAGACTTATTAAAGAGCCTTTTTAAATAGGCTTATTTCAGCAACTTAGGCTTATTTAATAAGCTTATTTCAGCAACTTATTCTTATTAAATAGCCTTATTAAACAGGTTTATTGCAGCAACTTAGGCTTATTAAATAGCATTTTTAAATAGGTTTATTTCAGCAACTTAGACTTATTAAATATACCTTTTAAAATAGGCTTAGTTCAGAAACTTAGGCTTATTAAATAGTCTTATTTCAGCAACTTAGGCTTATTAAATAGCCTTATTAAATAGGCTTATTCCGCAACTTAGGCTTATTAAATAGCCTTATTAAATATGCTTATTTCAGCAACTTAGACTTATTAAATAGGTTTATTCAGCAACTTAGGCTTATTAAATAGGCTTATTCAGCAACTTAGGCTTATTTAATAGGCTTATTTCAGCAACTTAGGCTTATTAAATAGGCTCATTCAGAAACTTAGGCTTATTAAATAAGCTTATTTCAGCAACTTAGACTTATTAAATAGGCCTATTAAATAGGCTTATTAAATAGGCTTATTTCAGCAACTTAGATTTATTAAAAAAGGCCTATTAAATAGGCTTATTAAATAGACTTATTAAATAGGCTCATTAAATACTTATTAAATAGGCTTATTAAATAGGCTTATTAAATAGACTTATTAAATAGGCTCAATAAATAGGCTTATTAAATAGGCTTATTAAATAGACTTATTAAATAGGCTCAATAAATCAGCTTATTAAATAGGCTTATTAAATAGGCTCAATAAATAGGCTTATTAAATAGGCTTATTAAATAGGCTTATTAAATAGACTTATTAAATCGGCTTATTAAATAGGCTCAATAAATAGGCTTATTAAATAGGCTCAATAAATATGCTTATTAAATAGGCTCAATAAATAGGCTTATTAAATAGGCCCAATAAATAGGCTTATTAAATAGGCTCATTAAATACTTATTAAATAGGCTTATTAAATAGGCTTATTAAATAGACTTATTAAATAGGCTTATTAAATAGACTTATTAAATAGTCTTATTAAAAAGGCTTATTAAATAGACTTATTAAATAGGCTCATTAAATACTCATTAAATATGTTTATTAAATAGGTGTATTAATTAGGCTTATTAAATAGGCTTATTAAATAGGCTTATTAAATAGACTTATTAAATAGACTTATTAAATAGACTTATTAAATAGACTTATTAAATAGCCTCATGAAATAGGCTTATTTTAGCAACTTAGGCTTATTAAATAGGTTTATTTCAGCAACTTAGACTTATTAAAGAGCCTTATTAAATAGGGTTATTTCAGCAACTTAGGCTTATTAAATAAGCTTATTTCAGCAACATATGCTTATTTAATAGCCTTATTAAACAGGTTTATTTCAGCAACTTAGGCTTATTAAATAGCATTTTTAAATAGGTTTATTTCAGCAACTTAGACTTATTAAATATACCTTTTTAAATAGGCTTAGTTCAGAAACTTAGGCTTATTAAATAGTCTTATTTCAGCAACTTAGGCTCATTAAATAGCCTTATGAAATAGGCTTATTTCAGCAACTTAGGCTTATTAAATAGCCGTATTAAATAGGCTTATTTCAGCAATTTAGACTTATTAAATAGGTTTATTCAGCAACTTAGGCTTATTAAATAGACTTATTCAGCAACTTAGGCTTATTAAATAGGCTTATTTCAGCAACTTAGACTTATTAAATAGGCCTATTAAATAGGCTTATTAAATAGGCTTATTTCAGCAACTTAGACTTATTAAATAGGCCTATTAAATAGGCTTATTAAATAGACTTATTAAATAGGCTCATTAAATACTTAATAAATAGGCTTATTAAATAGGCTTATTAAATAGACTTATTAAATAGGCTCAATAAATCGGCTTATTAAATAGGCTTATTAAATAGGCTCAATAAATAGGCTTATTAAATAGGCTTATTAAATAGGCTTATTAAATAGACTTATTAAATCGGCTTATTAAATAGGCTCAATAAATAGGCTCAATAAATATGCTTATTAAATAGGCTCAATAAATAGGCTTATTAAATAGGCTCAATAAATAGGCTTATTAAATAGGCTCATTAAATACTTATTAAATAGGCTTATTAAATAGACTTATTAAATAGACTTATTAAATAGTCTTATTAAATAGACTTATTAAATAGTCTTATTAAAAAGGCTTATTAAATAGACTTATTAAATAGGCTCATTAAATACTTATTAAATATGTTTATTAAATAGGTGTAATAATTAGGCTTATTAAATAGGCTTATTAAATAGGCTTATTAAATAGACTTATTAAATAGACTCATTAAATAGGCTCAATAAATAGGCTTATTAAATAGGCTCAATAAATAGGCTTATTAAATAGGCACAATAAATAGGCTTATTAAATAGGCTCAATAAATAGGATTATTAAATAGGCTCATTAAATACTTATTAAATAGACTTATTAAATAGACTCATTAAATAGGCTTATTAAATAGGCTTATTAAATAGGCTTATTAAATAGGCTTTTTAAATAGGCTTATTAAATAGACTCATTAAATCGGCTTATTAAATAGGCTCAATAAATAGGCTTATTAAATAGGCTCAATAAATAGGCTTATTAAATAGGCTCATTAAATACTTATTAAATAGGCTTATTAAATAGACTTATTAAATAGACTTATTAAATAGGCTTATTAAATAGACTTATTAAATAGTCTTATTAAAAAGGCTTATTAAATAGACTTATTAAATAGGCTCATTAAATACTCATTAAATATGTTTATTAAATAGGTGTATTAATTAGGCTTATTAAATAGGCTTATTAAATAGGCTTATTAAATAGACTTATTAAATAGACTTATTAAATAGAATTATTAAATAGACTTATTAAATAGCCTCATGAAATAGGCTTATTTTAGCAACTTAGGCTTATTAAATAGGTTTATTTCAGCAACTTAGACTTATTAAAGAGCTTTATTAAATAGGCTTATTTCAGCAACTTAGGCTTATTAAATAAGCTTATTTCAGCAACTTATGCTTATTAAATAGCCTTATTAAACAGGTTTATTTCAGCAACTTAGGCTTATTAAATAGCATTTTTAAATAGTCTTATTTCAGCAACTTAGGCTCATTAAATAGCCGTATTAAATAGGCTTATTTCAGCAACTTAGACTTATTAAATAGGTTTATTCAGCAACTTAGGCTAATTAAATAGGCTTATTCAGCAACTTAGGCTTATTAAATAGGCTTATTTCAGCAACTTAGACTTATTAAATAGGCCTATTAAATAGGCTTATTAAATAGGCGTATTTCAGCAACTTAGACTTATTAAATAGGCCTATTAAATAGGCTTATTAAATAGACTTATTAAATAGGCCTATTAAATAGGCTTATTAAATAGACTTATTAAATAGGCTTATTAAATAGACTTATTAAATAGGCTCAATAAATCGGCTTATTAAATAGGCTTATTAAATAGGCTCAATAAATAGGCTTATTAAATAGGCTTATTAAATAGGCTTATTAAATATACTTATTAAATCAGCTTATTAAATAGGCTCAATAAATATGCTTATTAAATAGGCTCAATAAATAGGCTTATTAAATAGGCTCAATAAATAGGCTTATTAAATAGGCTCATTAAATACTTATTTAATAGGCTTATTAAATAGACTTATTAAATAGACTTTTTAAATAGTCTTATTAAATAGACTTATTAAATAGTCTTATTAAAAAGGCTTATTAAATAGACTTATTAAATAGGCTAATTAAATACTTATTAAATATGTTTATTAAATAGGTGTATTAATTAGGCTTATTAAATAGGCTTATTAAATAGGCTTATTAAATAGACTTATTAAATAGACTTATTAAATAGACTTATTAAATAGGCTCAATAAATAGGCTTATTAAATAGGCTCAATAAATATGCTTATTAAATAGGCTCAATAAATAGGCTTATTAAATAGGCTCAATAAATAGGCTTATTAAATAGGCTTATTAAATACTTATTAAATAGGCTTATTAAATAGACTTATTAAATAGTCTTATTAAAAAGGCTTATTAAATAGACTTATTAAATAGGCTCATTAAATACTCATTAAATATGTTTATTAAATAGGTGTATTAATTAGGCTTATTAAATAGGCTTATTAAATAGGCTTATTAAATAGACTTATTAAATAGACTTATTAAATAGACTTATTAAATAGCCTCATGAAATAGGCTTATTTTAGCAACTTAGGCTTATTAAATAGGTTTATTTCAGCAACTTAGACTTATTAAAGAGCCTTATTAAATAGGCTTATTTCAGCAACTTAGGCTTATTAAATAAGCTTATTTCAGCAACTTATGCTTATTAAATAGCCTTATTAAACAGGTTTATTTCAGCAACTTAGGCTTATTAAATAGCATTTTTAAATAGGTTTATTTCAGCAACTTAGACTTATTAAATATACCTTTTTAAATAGGCTTAGTTCAGAAACTTAGGCTTATTAAATAGTCTTATTTCAGCAACTTAGGCTCATTAAATAGCCTTATGAAATAGGCTTATTTCAGCAACTTAGGCTTATTAAATAGCCGTATTAAATAGGCTCATTTCAGCAACTTAGACTTATTAAATAGGTTTATTCAGCAACTTAGGCTTATTAAATAGGCTTATTCAGCAACTTAGGCTTATTAAATAGGCTTATTTCAGCAACTTAGACTTATTAAATAGGCCTATTAAATAGGCTTATTAAATAGGCTTATTTCAGCAACTTAGACTTATTAAATAGGCCTATTAAATAGGCTTATTAAATAGACTTATTAAATAGGCTCATTAAATACTTATTAAATAGGGTTATTAAATAGGCTTATTAAATAGACTTATTAAATAGGCTCAATAAATCGGCTTATTAAATAGGCTTATTAAATAGGCTCAATAAATAGGCTTATTAAATAGGCTTATTAAATAGGCTTATTAAATAGACTTATTAAATCAGCTTATTAAATAGGCTCAATAAATAGGCTCAATAAATATGCTTATTAAATAGGCTCAATAAATAGGCTTATTAAATAGGCTCAATAAATAGGCTTATTAAATAGGCTCATTTAATACTTATTTAATAGGCTTATTAAATAGACTTATTAAATAGACTTTTTAAATAGTCTTATTAAATAGACTTATTAAATAGTCTTATTAAAAAGGCTTATTAAATAGACTTATTAAATAGGCTCATTAAATAGACTTATTAAATAGGCTCAATAAATAGGCTTATTAAATAGGCTCAATAAATAGGCTTATTAAATAGGCTCAATAAATAGGCTTATTAAATAGGCTCAATAAATAGGCTTATTAAATAGGCTCATTAAATAGGCTTATTAAATAGACGTATTAAATAGCCTCATTAAATAGGCTTATTTTAGCAACTTAGGCTTATTAAATAGGTTTATTTCAGCAACTTAGACTTATTAAAGAGCCTTATTAAATAGGCTTATTTCAGCAACTTAGGCTTATTAAATAAGCTTATTTCAGCAACTTATTCTTATTAAATAGCCTTATTAAACAGGTTTATTTCAGCAACTTAGGCTTATTAAATAGCATTTTTAAATAGGTTTATTTCAGCAAAACTTAGACTTATTAAATATACCTTTTAAAATAGGCTTAGTTCAGAAACTTAGGCTTATTAAATAGTCTTATTTCAGCAACTTAGGCTCATTAAATAGCCTTATTAAATAGGCTTATTCAGCAACTTAGGCTTATTAAATAGCCTTATTAAATATGCTTATTTCAGCAACTTAGACTTATTAAATAGGCCTATTAAATAGGCTTATTAAATAGGCTTATTTCAGCAACTTAGATTTATTAAAAAAGGCCTATTAAATAGGCTTATTAAATAGACTTATTAAATAGGCTCATTAAATACTTATTAAATAGGCTTATTAAATAGGCTTATTAAATAGACTTATTAAATAGGCTCAATAAATAGGCTTATTAAATAGGCTTATTAAATAGACTTATTAAATAGGCTCAATAAATCGGCTTATTAAATAGGCTTATTAAATAGGCTCAATAAATAGGCTTATTAAATAGGCTTATTAAATAGGCTTATTAAATAGACTTATTAAATCGGCTTATTAAATAGGTACAATAAATAGGCTTATTAAATAGGCTCAATAAATATGCTTATTAAATAGGCTCAATAAATAGGCTTATTAAATAGGCTCAATAAATAGGCTTATTAAATAGGCTCATTAAATACTTATTAAATAGGCTTATTAAATAGACTTATTAAATAGACTTATTAAATAGGCTTATTAAATAGACTTATTAAATAGTCTTATTAAAAAAGCTTATTAAATAGACTTATTAAATAGGCTCATTAAATACTCATTAAATATGTTTATTAAATAGGTGTATTAATTAGGCTTATTAAATAGGCTTATTAAATAGGCTTATTAAATAGACTTATTAAATAGACTTATTAAATAGACTTATTAAATAGGCTCATTAAATAATTATTAAATAGGCGTATTAAATAGGCTTATTAAATAGACTTATTAAATAGGCTCAATAAATAGGCTTATTAAATAGGCTTATTAAATAGACTTATTAAATAGGCTCAATAAATCGGCTTATTAAATTGGCTTATTAAATAGGCTCAATAAATAGGCTTATTAAATAGGCTTATTAAATAGGCTTATTAAATAGACTTATTAAATCGGCTTATTAAATAGGCTCAATAAATAGGCTTATTAAATAGGCTCAATAAATATGCTTATTAAATAGGCTCAATAAATAGGCTTATTAAATAGGCTCAATAAATAGGCTTATTAAATAGGCTTATTAAATAGGTTCAATAAATAGGCTTATTAAATAGGCTTATTAAATAGGCTTATTAAATAGACTTATTAAATCGGCTTATTAAATAGGCTCAATAAATAGGCTTATTAAATAGGCTCAATAAATATGCTTATTAAATAGGCTCAATAAATAGGCTTATTAAATAGGCTCAATAAATAGGCTTATTAAATAGGCTCATTAAATACTTATTAAATAGGCTTATTAAATAGACTTATTAAATAGACTTATTAAATAGGCTTATTAAATAGACTTATTAAATAGTCTTATTAAAAAAGCTTATTAAATAGACTTATTAAATAGGCTCATTAAATACTCATTAAATATGTTTATTAAATAGGTGTATTAATTAGGCTTATTAAATAGGCTTATTAAATAGGCTTATTAAATAGACTTATTAAATAGACTTATTAAATAGACTTATTAAATAGACTTATTAAATAGGCTCATTAAATAATTATTAAATAGGCGTATTAAATAGGCTTATTAAATAGACTTATTAAATAGGCTCAATAAATAGGCTTATTAAATAGGCTTATTAAATAGACTTATTAAATAGGCTCAATAAATCGGCTTATTAAATAGGCTTATTAAATAGGCTCAATAAATAGCCTTATTAAATAGGCTTATTAAATAGGCTTATTAAATAGACTTATTAAATCGGCTTATTAAATAGGCTCAATAAATAGGCTTATTAAATAGGCTCAATAAATATGCTTATTAAATAGGCTCAATAAATAGGCTTATTAAATAGGCTCAATAAATAGGCTTATTAAATAGGCTCATTAAATACTTATTAAATAGGCTTATTAAATAGACTTATTAAATAGACTTATTAAATAGGCTTATTAAATAGACTTATTAAATAGTCTTATTAAAAAGGCTTATTAAATAGACTTATTAAATAGGCTCATTAAATACTCATTAAATATGTTTATTAAATAGGTGTATTAATTAGGCTCATTAAATAGACTTATTAAATAGGCTCAATAAATCGGCTTATTAAATAGGCTTATTAAATAGGCTCAATAAATAGGCTTATTAAATAGGCTTATTAAATAGGCTTATTAAATAGACTTATTAAATCGGCTTATTAAATAGGCTCAATAAATAGGCTCAATAAATATGCTTATTAAATAGGCTCAATAAATAGGCTTATTAAATAGGCTCAATAAATAGGCTTATTAAATAGGCTCATTAAATACTTATTAAATAGGCTTATTAAATAGACTTATTAAATAGACTTATTAAATAGTCTTATTAAATAGACTTATTAAATAGTCTTATTAAAAAGGCTTATTAAATAGACTTATTAAATAGGCTCATTAAATACTTATTAAATATGTTTATTAAATAGGTGTATTAATTAGGCTTATTAAATAGGCTTATTAAATAGGCTTATTAAATAGACTTATTAAATAGACTTATTAAATAGACTTATTAAATAGGCTCAATAAATAGGCTTATTAAATAGGCTCAATAAATAGGCTTATTAAATAGGCTCAATAAATAGGCTTATTAAATAGGCTCAATAAATAGGATTATTAAATAGGCTCATTAAATACTTATTAAATAGACTTATTAAATAGACTCATTAAATAGGCTTATTAAATAGGCTTATTAAATAGGCTTATTAAATAGGCTTTTTAAATAGGCTTATTAAATAGACTCATTAAATCGGCTTATTAAATAGGCTCAATAAATAGGCTTATTAAATAGGCTCAATAAATATGCTTATTAAATAGGCTCAATAAATATGCTTATTAAATAGGCTCAATAAATAGGCTTATTAAATAGGCTCATTAAATACTTATTAAATAGGCTTATTAAATAGACTTATTAAATAGACTTATTAAATAGGCTTATTAAATAGACTTATTAAATAGTCTTATTAAAAAGGCTTATTAAATAGACTTATTAAATAGGCTCATTAAATACTCATTAAATATGTTTATTAAATAGGTGTATTAATTAGGCTTATTAAATAGGCTTATTAAATAGGCTTATTAAATAGACTTATTAAATAGACTTATTAAATAGAATTATTAAATAGACTTATTAAATAGCCTCATGAAATAGGCTTATTTTAGCAACTTAGGCTTATTAAATAGGTTTATTTCAGAAACTTAGACTTATTAAAGAGCTTTATTAAATAGGCTTATTTCAGCAACTTAGGCTTATTAAATAAGCTTATTTCAGCAACTTATGCTTATTAAATAGCCTTATTAAACAGGTTTATTTCAGCAACTTAGGCTTATTAAATAGCATTTTTAAATAGTCTTATTTCAGCAACTTAGGCTCATTAAATAGCCGTATTAAATAGGCTTATTTCAGCAACTTAGACTTATTAAATAGGTTTATTCAGCAACTTAGGCTTATTAAATAGGCTTATTCAGCAACTTAGGCTTATTAAATAGGCTTATTTCAGCAACTTAGACTTATTAAATAGGCCTATTAAATAGGCTTATTAAATAGGCTTATTTCAGCAACTTAGACTTATTAAATAGGCCTATTAAATAGGCTTATTAAATAGACTTATTAAATAGGCTCATTAAATACTTATTAAATAGGGTTATTAAATAGGCTTATTAAATAGACTTATTAAATAGGCTCAATAAATCGGCTTATTAAATAGGCTTATTAAATAGGCTCAATAAATAGGCTTATTAAATAGGCTTATTAAATAGGCTTATTAAATATACTTATTAAATCAGCTTATTAAATAGGCTCAATAAATATGCTTATTAAATAGGCTCAATAAATAGGCTTATTAAATAGGCTCAATAAATAGGCTTATTAAATAGGCTCATTAAATACTTATTTAATAGGCTTATTAAATAGACTTATTAAATAGACTTTTTAAATAGTCTTATTAAATAGACTTATTAAATAGTCTTATTAAAAAGGCTTATTAAATAGACTTATTAAATAGGCTCATTAAATACTTATTAAATATGTTTATTAAATAGGTGTATTAATTAGGCTTATTAAATAGGCTTATTAAATAGGCTTATTAAATAGACTTATTAAATAGACTTATTAAATAGACTTATTAAATAGGCTCAATAAATAGGCTTATTAAATAGGCTCAATAAATATGCTTATTAAATAGGCTCAATAAATAGGCTTATTAAATAGGCTCAATAAATAGGCTTATTAAATAGGCTTATTAAATACTTATTAAATAGGCTTATTAAATAGACTTATTAAATAGTCTTATTAAAAAGGCTTATTAAATAGACTTATTAAATAGGCTCATTAAATACTCATTAAATATGTTTATTAAATAGGTGTATTAATTAGGCTTATTAAATAGGCTTATTAAATAGGCTTATTAAATAGACTTATTAAATAGACTTATTAAATAGACTTATTAAATAGCCTCATGAAATAGGCTTATTTTAGCAACTTAGGCTTATTAAATAGGTTTATTTCAGCAACTTAGACTTATTAAAGAGCCTTATTAAATAGGCTTATTTCAGCAACTTAGGCTTATTAAATAAGCTTATTTCAGCAACTTATGCTTATTAAATAGCCTTATTAAACAGGTTTATTTCAGCAACTTAGGCTTATTAAATAGCATTTTTAAATAGGTTTATTTCAGCAACTTAGACTTATTAAATATACCTTTTTAAATAGGCTTAGTTCAGAAACTTAGGCTTATTAAATAGTCTTATTTCAGCAACTTAGGCTCATTAAATAGCCTTATGAAATAGGCTTATTTCAGCAACTTAGGCTTATTAAATAGCCGTATTAAATAGGCTTATTTCAGCAACTTAGACTTATTAAATAGGTTTATTCAGCAACTTAGGCTTATTAAATAGGCTTATTCAGCAACTTAGGCTTATTTAATAGGCTTATTTCAGCAACTTAGGCTTATTAAATAGGCTCATTCAGAAACTTAGGCTTATTAAATAAGCTTATTTCAGCAACTTAGACTTATTAAATAGGCCTATTAAATAGGCTTATTAAATAGGCTTATTTCAGCAACTTAGATTTATTAAAAAAGGCCTATTAAATAGGCTTATTAAATAGACTTATTAAATAGGCTCATTAAATACTTATTAAATAGGCTTATTAAATAGGCTTATTAAATAGACTTATTAAATAGGCTCAATAAATAGGCTTATTAAATAGGCTTATTAAATAGACTTATTAAATAGGCTCAATAAATCGGCTTATTAAATAGGCTTATTAAATAGGCTCAATAAATAGGCTTATTAAATAGGCTTATTAAATAGGCTTATTAAATAGACTTATTAAATCGGCTTATTAAATAGGCTCAATAAATAGGCTTATTAAATAGGCTCAATAAATATGCTTATTAAATAGGCTCAATAAATAGGCTTATTAAATAGGCTCAATAAATAGGCTTATTAAATAGGCTCATTAAATACTTATTAAATAGGCTTATTAAATAGACTTATTAAATAGACTTATTAAATAGGCTTATTAAATAGACTTATTAAATAGTCTTATTAAAAAAGCTTATTAAATAGACTTATTAAATAGGCTCATTAAATACTCATTAAATATGTTTATTAAATAGGTGTATTAATTAGGCTTATTAAATAGGCTTATTAAATAGGCTTATTAAATAGACTTATTAAATAGACTTATTAAATAGACTTATTAAATAGACTTATTAAATAGGCTCATTAAATAATTATTAAATAGGCGTATTAAATAGGCTTATTAAATAGACTTATTAAATAGGCTCAATAAATAGGCTTATTAAATAGGCTTATTAAATAGACTTATTAAATAGGCTCAATAAATCGGCTTATTAAATTGGCTTATTAAATAGGCTCAATAAATAGGCTTATTAAATAGGCTTATTAAATAGGCTTATTAAATAGACTTATTAAATCGGCTTATTAAATAGGCTCAATAAATAGGCTTATTAAATAGGCTCAATAAATATGCTTATTAAATAGGCTCAATAAATAGGCTTATTAAATAGGCTCAATAAATAGGCTTATTAAATAGGCTTATTAAATAGGTTCAATAAATAGGCTTATTAAATAGGCTTATTAAATAGGCTTATTAAATAGACTTATTAAATCGGCTTATTAAATAGGCTCAATAAATAGGCTTATTAAATAGGCTCAATAAATATGCTTATTAAATAGGCTCAATAAATAGGCTTATTAAATAGGCTCAATAAATAGGCTTATTAAATAGGCTCATTAAATACTTATTAAATAGGCTTATTAAATAGACTTATTAAATAGACTTATTAAATAGGCTTATTAAATAGACTTATTAAATAGTCTTATTAAAAAAGCTTATTAAATAGACTTATTAAATAGGCTCATTAAATACTCATTAAATATGTTTATTAAATAGGTGTATTAATTAGGCTTATTAAATAGGCTTATTAAATAGGCTTATTAAATAGACTTATTAAATAGACTTATTAAATAGACTTATTAAATAGACTTATTAAATAGGCTCATTAAATAATTATTAAATAGGCGTATTAAATAGGCTTATTAAATAGACTTATTAAATAGGCTCAATAAATAGGCTTATTAAATAGGCTTATTAAATAGACTTATTAAATAGGCTCAATAAATCGGCTTATTAAATAGGCTTATTAAATAGGCTCAATAAATAGCCTTATTAAATAGGCTTATTAAATAGGCTTATTAAATAGACTTATTAAATCGGCTTATTAAATAGGCTCAATAAATAGGCTTATTAAATAGGCTCAATAAATATGCTTATTAAATAGGCTCAATAAATAGGCTTATTAAATAGGCTCAATAAATAGGCTTATTAAATAGGCTCATTAAATACTTATTAAATAGGCTTATTAAATAGACTTATTAAATAGACTTATTAAATAGGCTTATTAAATAGACTTATTAAATAGTCTTATTAAAAAGGCTTATTAAATAGACTTATTAAATAGGCTCATTAAATACTCATTAAATATGTTTATTAAATAGGTGTATTAATTAGGCTCATTAAATAGACTTATTAAATAGGCTCAATAAATCGGCTTATTAAATAGGCTTATTAAATAGGCTCAATAAATAGGCTTATTAAATAGGCTTATTAAATAGGCTTATTAAATAGACTTATTAAATCGGCTTATTAAATAGGCTCAATAAATAGGCTCAATAAATATGCTTATTAAATAGGCTCAATAAATAGGCTTATTAAATAGGCTCAATAAATAGGCTTATTAAATAGGCTCATTAAATACTTATTAAATAGGCTTATTAAATAGACTTATTAAATAGACTTATTAAATAGTCTTATTAAATAGACTTATTAAATAGTCTTATTAAAAAGGCTTATTAAATAGACTTATTAAATAGGCTCATTAAATACTTATTAAATATGTTTATTAAATAGGTGTATTAATTAGGCTTATTAAATAGGCTTATTAAATAGGCTTATTAAATAGACTTATTAAATAGACTTATTAAATAGACTTATTAAATAGGCTCAATAAATAGGCTTATTAAATAGGCTCAATAAATAGGCTTATTAAATAGGCTCAATAAATAGGCTTATTAAATAGGCTCAATAAATAGGATTATTAAATAGGCTCATTAAATACTATAGACTTATTAAATAGACTCATTAAATAGGCTTATTAAATAGGCTTATTAAATAGGCTTATTAAATAGGCTTTTTAAATAGGCTTATTAAATAGACTCATTAAATCGGCTTATTAAATAGGCTCAATAAATAGGCTTATTAAATAGGCTCAATAAATATGCTTATTAAATAGGCTCAATAAATATGCTTATTAAATAGGCTCAATAAATAGGCTTATTAAATAGGCTCATTAAATACTTATTAAATAGGCTTATTAAATAGACTTATTAAATAGACTTATTAAATAGGCTTATTAAATAGACTTATTAAATAGTCTTATTAAAAAGGCTTATTAAATAGACTTATTAAATAGGCTCATTAAATACTCATTAAATATGTTTATTAAATAGGTGTATTAATTAGGCTTATTAAATAGGCTTATTATATAGGCTTATTAAATAGACTTATTAAATAGACTTATTAAATAGAATTATTAAATAGACTTATTAAATAGCCTCATGAAATAGGCTTATTTTAGCAACTTAGGCTTATTAAATAGGTTTATTTCAGAAACTTAGACTTATTAAAGAGCTTTATTAAATAGGCTTATTTCAGCAACTTAGGCTTATTAAATAAGCTTATTTCAGCAACTTATGCTTATTAAATAGCCTTATTAAACAGGTTTATTTCAGCAACTTAGGCTTATTAAATAGCATTTTTAAATAGTCTTATTTCAGCAACTTAGGCTCATTAAATAGCCGTATTAAATAGGCTTATTTCAGCAACTTAGACTTATTAAATAGGTTTATTCAGCAACTTAGGCTAATTAAATAGGCTTATTCAGCAACTTAGGCTTATTAAATAGGCTTATTTCAGCAACTTAGACTTATTAAATAGGCCTATTAAATAGGCTTATTAAATAGGCTTATTTCAGCAACTTAGACTTATTAAATAGGCCTATTAAATAGGCTTATTAAATAGACTTATTAAATAGGCTCATTAAATACTTATTAAATAGGGTTATTAAATAGGCTTATTAAATAGACTTATTAAATAGGCTCAATAAATCGGCTTATTAAATAGGCTTATTAAATAGGCTCAATAAATAGGCTTATTAAATAGGCTTATTAAATAGGCTTATTAAATATACTTATTAAATCAGCTTATTAAATAGGCTCAATAAATATGCTTATTAAATAGGCTCAATAAATAGGCTTATTAAATAGGCTCAATAAATAGGCTTATTAAATAGGCTCATTAAATACTTATTTAATAGGCTTATTAAATAGACTTATTAAATAGACTTTTTAAATAGTCTTATTAAATAGACTTATTAAATAGTCTTATTAAAAAGGCTTATTAAATAGACTTATTAAATAGGCTCATTAAATACTTATTAAATATGTTTATTAAATAGGTGTATTAATTAGGCTTATTAAATAGGCTTATTAAATAGGCTTATTAAATAGACTTATTAAATAGACTTATTAAATAGACTTATTAAATAGGCTCAATAAATAGGCTTATTAAATAGGCTCAATAAATATGCTTATTAAATAGGCTCAATAAATAGGCTTATTAAATAGGCTCAATAAATAGGCTTATTAAATAGGCTTATTAAATACTTATTAAATAGGCTTATTAAATAGACTTATTAAATAGTCTTATTAAAAAGGCTTATTAAATAGACTTATTAAATAGGCTCATTAAATACTCATTAAATATGTTTATTAAATAGGTGTATTAATTAGGCTTATTAAATAGGCTTATTAAATAGGCTTATTAAATAGACTTATTAAATAGACTTATTAAATAGACTTATTAAATAGCCTCATGAAATAGGCTTATTTTAGCAACTTAGGCTTATTAAATAGGTTTATTTCAGCAACTTAGACTTATTAAAGAGCCTTATTAAATAGGCTTATTTCAGCAACTTAGGCTTATTAAATAAGCTTATTTCAGCAACTTATGCTTATTAAATAGCCTTATTAAACAGGTTTATTTCAGCAACTTAGGCTTATTAAATAGCATTTTTAAATAGGTTTATTTCAGCAACTTAGACTTATTAAATATACCTTTTTAAATAGGCTTAGTTCAGAAACTTAGGCTTATTAAATAGTCTTATTTCAGCAACTTAGGCTCATTAAATAGCCTTATGAAATAGGCTTATTTCAGCAACTTAGGCTTATTAAATAGCCGTATTAAATAGGCTTATTTCAGCAACTTAGACTTATTAAATAGGTTTATTCAGCAACTTAGGCTTATTAAATAGGCTTATTCAGCAACTTAGGCTTATTAAATAGGCTTATTTCAGCAACTTAGACTTATTAAATAGGCCTATTAAATAGGCTTATTAAATAGGCTTATTTCAGCAACTTAGACTTATTAAATAGGCCTATTAAATAGGCTTATTAAATAGACTTATTAAATAGGCTCATTAAATACTTATTAAATAGGGTTATTAAATAGGCTTATTAAATAGACTTATTAAATAGGCTCAATAAATCGGCTTATTAAATAGGCTTATTAAATAGGCTCAATAAATAGGCTTATTAAATAGGCTTATTAAATAGGCTTATTAAATATACTTATTAAATCAGCTTATTAAATAGGCTCAATAAATATGCTTATTAAATAGGCTCAATAAATAGGCTTATTAAATAGGCTCAATAAATAGGCTTATTAAATAGGCTCATTAAATACTTATTTAATAGGCTTATTAAATAGACTTATTAAATAGACTTTTTAAATAGTCTTATTAAATAGACTTATTAAATAGTCTTATTAAAAAGGCTTATTAAATAGACTTATTAAATAGGCTCATTAAATACTTATTAAATATGTTTATTAAATAGGTGTATTAATTAGGCTTATTAAATAGGCTTATTAAATAGGCTTATTAAATAGACTTATTAAATAGACTTATTAAATAGACTTATTAAATAGGCTCAATAAATAGGCTTATTAAATAGGCTCAATAAATATGCTTATTAAATAGGCTCAATAAATAGGCTTATTAAATAGGCTCAATAAATAGGCTTATTAAATAGGCTTATTAAATACTTATTAAATAGGCTTATTAAATAGACTTATTAAATAGTCTTATTAAAAAGGCTTATTAAATAGACTTATTAAATAGGCTCATTAAATACTCATTAAATATGTTTATTAAATAGGTGTATTAATTAGGCTTATTAAATAGGCTTATTAAATAGGCTTATTAAATAGACTTATTAAATAGACTTATTAAATAGACTTATTAAATAGCCTCATGAAATAGGCTTATTTTAGCAACTTAGGCTTATTAAATAGGTTTATTTCAGCAACTTAGACTTATTAAAGAGCCTTATTAAATAGGCTTATTTCAGCAACTTAGGCTTATTAAATAAGCTTATTTCAGCAACTTATGCTTATTAAATAGCCTTATTAAACAGGTTTATTTCAGCAACTTAGGCTTATTAAATAGCATTTTTAAATAGGTTTATTTCAGCAACTTAGACTTATTAAATATACCTTTTTAAATAGGCTTAGTTCAGAAACTTAGGCTTATTAAATAGTCTTATTTCAGCAACTTAGGCTCATTAAATAGCCTTATGAAATAGGCTTATTTCAGCAACTTAGGCTTATTAAATAGCCGTATTAAATAGGCTTATTTCAGCAACTTATACTTATTAAATAGGTTTATTCAGCAACTTAGGCTTATTAAATAGGCTTATTCAGCAACTTAGGCTTATTAAATAGGCTTATTTCAGCAACTTAGACTTATTAAATAGGCCTATTAAATAGGCTTATTAAATAGGCTTATTTCAGCAACTTAGACTTATTAAATAGGCCTATTAAATAGGCTTATTAAATAGACTTATTAAATAGGCTCATTAAATACTTATTAAATAGGGTTATTAAATAGGCTTATTAAATAGACTTATTAAATAGGCTCAATAAATCGGCTTATTAAATAGGCTTATTAAATAGGCTCAATAAATAGGCTTATTAAATAGGCTTATTAAATAGGCTTATTAAATAGACTTATTAAATCAGCTTATTAAATAGGCTCAATAAATAGGCTCAATAAATATGCTTATTAAATAGGCTCAATAAATAGGCTTATTAAATAGGCTCAATAAATAGGCTTATTAAATAGGCTCATTTAATACTTATTTAATAGGCTTATTAAATAGACTTATTAAATAGACTTTTTAAATAGTCTTATTAAATAGACTTATTAAATAGTCTTATTAAAAAGGCTTATTAAATAGACTTATTAAATAGGCTCATTAAATAGACTTATTAAATAGGCTCAATAAATAGGCTTATTAAATAGGCTCAATAAATAGGCTTATTAAATAGGCTCAATAAATAGGCTTATTAAATAGGCTCAATAAATAGGCTTATTAAATAGGCTCATTAAATACTTATTAAATAGACTTATTAAATAGACTCATTAAATAGGCTTATTAAATAGGCTTATTAAATAGGCTTATTAAATAGGCTTATTAAATAGACATATTAAATAGCCTCATTAAATAGGCTTATTTTAGCAACTTAGGCTTATTAAATAGGTTTATTTCAGCAACTTAGACTTATTAAAGAGCCTTATTAAATAGGCTTATTTCAGCAACTTAGGCTTATTAAATAAACTTATTTCAGCAACTTATTCTTATTAAATAGCCTTATTAAACAGGTTTATTTCAGCAACTTAGGCTTATTAAATAGCATTTTTAAATAGGTTTATTTCAGCAACTTAGACTTATTAAATATACCTTTTAAAATAGGCTTAGTTCAGAAACTTAGGCTTATTAAATAGTCTTATTTCAGCAACTTAGGCTCATTAAATAGCCTTATTAAATAGGCTTATTCAGCAACTTAGGCTTATTAAATAGCCTTATTAAATATGCTTATTTCAGCAACTTAGACTTATTAAATAGGTTTATTCAGCAACTTAGGCTTATTAAATAGGCTTATTCAGCAACTTAGGCTTATTTAATAGGCTTATTTCAGCAACTTAGGCTTATTAAATAGGCTCATTCAGAAACTTAGGCTTATTAAATAAGCTTATTTCAGCAACTTAGACTTATTAAATAGGCCTATTAAATAGGCTTATTAAATAGGCTTATTTCAGCAACTTAGATTTATTAAAAAAGGCCTATTAAATAGGCTTATTAAATAGACTTATTAAATAGGCTCATTAAATATTTATTAAATAGGCTTATTAAATAGGCTTATTAAATAGACTTATTAAATAGGCTCAATAAATCGGCTTATTAAATAGGCTTATTAAATAGGCTCAATAAATAGGCTTATTAAATAGGCTTATTAAATAGGCTTATTAAATAGACTTATTAAATCGGCTTATTAAATAGGCTCAATAAATAGGCTTATTAAATAGGCTCAATAAATATGCTTATTAAATAGGCTCAATAAATAGGCTTATTAAATAGGCTCAATAAATAGGCTTATTAAATAGGCTCATTAAATACTTATTAAATAGGCTTATTAAATAGACTTATTAAATAGACTTATTAAATAGGCTTATTAAATAGACTTATTAAATAGTCTTATTAAAAAAGCTTATTAAATAGACTTATTAAATAGGCTCATTAAATACTCATTAAATATGTTTATTAAATAGGTGTATTAATTAGGCTTATTAAATAGGCTTATTAAATAGGCTTATTAAATAGACTTATTAAATAGACTTATTAAATAGACTTATTAAATAGACTTATTAAATAGGCTCATTAAATAATTATTAAATAGGCGTATTAAATAGGCTAATTAAATAGACTTATTAAATAGGCTCAATAAATAGGCTTATTAAATAGGCTTATTAAATAGACTTATTAAATAGGCTCAATAAATCGGCTTATTAAATAGGCTTATTAAATAGGCTCAATAAATAGGCTTATTAAATAGGCTTATTAAATAGGCTTATTAAATAGACTTATTAAATCGGCTTATTAAATAGGCTCAATAAATAGGCTTATTAAATAGGCTCAATAAATATGCTTATTAAATAGGCTCAATAAATAGGCTTATTAAATAGGCTCAATAAATAGGCTTATTAAATAGGCTCATTAAATACTTATTAAATAGGCTTATTAAATAGACTTATTAAATAGACTTATTAAATAGGCTTATTAAATAGACTTATTAAATAGTCTTATTAAAAAGGCTTATTAAATAGACTTATTAAATAGGCTCATTAAATACTCATTAAATATGTTTATTAAATAGGTGTATTAATTAGGCTTATTAAATAGACTTATTAAATAGGCTCAATAATCAGCTTATTAAATAGGCTTATTAAATAGGCTCAATAAATAGGCTTATTAAATAGGCTTATTAAATAGGCTTATTAAATAGACTTATTAAATCGGCTTATTAAATAGGCTCAATAAATAGGCTTATTAAATAGGCTCAATAAATATGCTTATTAAATAGGCTCAATAAATAGGCTTATTAAATAGGCTCAATAAATAGGCTTATTAAATAGGCTCATTAAATACTTATTAAATAGGCTTATTAAATAGACTTATTAAATAGACTTATTAAATAGGCTTATTAAATAGACTTATTAAGTAGTCTTATTAAAAAGGCTTATTAAATAGATTTATTAAATAGGCTCATTAAATACTCATTAAATATGTTTATTAAATAGGTGTATTAATTAGGCTTATTAAATAGGCTTATTAAATAGGCTTATTAAATAGACTTATTAAATAGACTTATTAAATAGACTTATTTAATAGACTTATTAAATAGCCTCATGAAATAGGCTTATTTTAGCAACTTAGGCTTATTAAATAGGTTTATTTCAGCAACTTAGACTTATTAAAGAGCCTTATTAAATAGGCTTATTTCAGCAACTTATGCTTATTAAATAGCCTTATTAAACAGGTTTATTTCAGCAACTTAGGCTTATTAAATAGCATTTTTAAATAGGTTTATTTCAGCAACTTAGACTTATTAAATATACCTTTTTAAATAGGCTTAGTTCAGAAACTTAGGCTTATTAAATAGTCTTATTTCAGCAACTTAGGCTCATTAAATAGGTTTATTCAGCAACTTAGGCTTATTAAATAGGCTTATTCAGCAACTTAGGCTTATTAAATAGGCTTATTTCAGCAACTTAGACTTATTAAATAGGCCTATTAAATAGGCTTATTAAAAAGGCTTATTTCAGCAACTTAGACTTATTAAATAGTCCTATTAAATAGGCTTATTAAATAGACTTATTAAATAGGCTCATTAAATACTTATTAAATAGGCTTATTAAATAGGCTTATTAAATAGACTTATTAAATAGGCTCATTAAATACTTATTAAATATGTTTATTAAATAGGTGTATTAATTAGGCTTATTAAATAGGCTTATTAAATAGGCTTATTAAATAGACTTATTAAATAGACTTATTAAATAGACTTATTAAATAGGCTCAATAAATAGGCTTATTAAATAGGCTCAATAAATAGGCTTATTAAATAGGCTCAATAAATAAGCTTATTAAATAGGCTCAATAAATAGGCTTATTAAATAGGCTCATTAAATACTTATTAAATAGACTTATTAAATAGACTCATTAAATAGGCTTATTAAATAAGCTTATTAAATAGGCTTATTAAATAGGCTTATTAAATAGACGTATTAAATAGCCTCATTAAATAGGCTTATTTTAGCAACTTAGGCTTATTAAATAGGTTTATTTCAGCAACTTAGACTTATTAAAGAGCCTTATTAAATAGGCTTATTTCAGCAACTTAGGCTTATTAAATAAGCTTATTTCAGCAACTTATTCTTATTAAATAGCCTTATTAAACAGGTTTATTTCAGCAACTTAGGCTTATTAAATAGCATTTTTAAATAGGTTTATTTCAGCAACTTAGACTTATTAAATATACCTTTTAAAATAGGCTTAGTTCAGAAACTTAGGCTTATTAAATAGTCTTATTTCAGCAAATTAGGCTCATTAAATAGTCTTATTAAATAGGCTTATTCAGCAACTTAGGCTTATTAAATAGCCTTATTAAATATGCTTATTTCAGCAACTTAGACTTATTAAATAGGTTTATTCAGCAACTTAGGCTTATTAAATAGGCTTATTCAGCAACTTAGGCTTATTTAATAGGCTTATTTCAGCAACTTAGGCTTATTAAATAGGCTCATTCAGAAACTTAGGCTTATTAAATAAGCTTATTTCAGCAACTTAGACTTATTAAATAGGCCTATTAATTAGGCTTATTAAATAGGCTTATTTCAGCAACTTAGATTTATTAAAAAAGGCCTATTAAATAGGCTTATTAAATAGACTTATTAAATAGGCTCATTAAATACTTATTAAATAGGCTTATTAAATAGGCTTATTAAATAGACTTATTAAATAGGCTCAATAAATAGGCTTATTAAATAGGCTTATTAAATAGACTTATTAAATAGGCTCAATAAATCGGCTTATTAAATAGGCTTATTAAATAGGCTCAATAAATAGGCTTATTAAATCGGCTTATTAATTAGGCTTATTAAATAGACTTATTAAATCGGCTTATTAAATAGGCTCAATAAATAGGCTTATTAAATAGGCTCAATAAATATGCTTATTAAATAGGCTCAATAAATAGGCTTATTAAATAGGCTCAATAAATAGGCTTATTAAATAGGCTCATTAAATACTTATTAAATAGGCTTATTAAATAGACTTATTAAATAGACTTATTAAATAGGCTTATTAAATAGACTTATTAAATAGTCTTATTAAAAAGGCTTATTAAATAGACTTATTAAATAGGCTCATTAAATACTCATTAAATATGTTTATTAAATAGGTGTATTAATTAGGCTTATTAAATAGGCTTATTAAATAGACTTATTAAATAGACTTATTAAATAGACTTATTAAATAGACTTATTAAATAGGCTCATTAAATACTTATTAAATAGGCTTATTAAATAGACTTATTAAATAGGCTCAATAAATAGGCTTATTAAATAGGCTTATTAAATAGACTTATTAAATAGGCTCAATAAATCGGCTTATTAAATAGGCTTATTAAATAGGCTCAATAAATAGCCTTATTAAATAGGCTTATTAAATAGGCTTATTAAATAGACTTATTAAATCGGCTTATTAAATAGGCTCAATAAATAGGCTTATTAAATAGGTTCAATAAATAGGCTTATTAAATAGGCTCAATAAATAGGCTTATTAAATAGGCTCAATAAATAGGCTTATTAAATAGGCTCATTAAATACTTATTAAATAGACTTATTAAATAGACTCATTAAATAGGTTTATTAAATAAGCCTATTAAATAGGCTTATTAAATAGGCTTATTAAATAGACGTATTAAATAGCCTCATTAAATAGGCTTATTTTAGCAACTTAGGCTTATTAAATAGGTTTATTTCAGCAACTTATTCTTATTAAATAGCCTTATTAAACAGGTTTATTTCAGCAACTTAGGCTTATTAAATAGCATTTTTAAATAGGTTTATTTCAGCAACTTAGACTTATTAAATATACCTTTTAAAATAGGCTTAGTTCAGAAACTTAGGCTTATTAAATAGTCTTATTTCAGCAAATTAGGCTCATTAAATAGCCTTATTAAATAGGCTTATTCAGCAACTTAGGCTTATTAAATAGCCTTATTAAATATGCTTATTTCAGCAACTTAGACTTATTAAATAGGTTTATTCAGCAACTTAGGCTTATTAAATAGGCTTATTCAGCAACTTAGGCTTATTTAATAGGCTTGTTTCAGCAACTTAGGCTTATTAAATAGGCTCATTCAGAAACTTAGGCTTATTAAATAAGCTTATTTCAGCAACTTAGACTTATTAAATAGGCCTATTAAATAGGCTTATTAAATAGGCTTATTTCAGCAACTTAGATTTATTAAAAAAGGCCTATTAAATAGGCTTATTAAATAGACTTATTAAATAGGCTCATTAAATACTTATTAAATAGGCTTATTAAATAGGCTTATTAAATAGACTTATTAAATAGGCTCAATAAATAGGCTTATTAAATAGGCTTATTAAATAGACTTATTAAATAGGCTCAATAAATCGGCTTATTAAATAGGCTTATTAAATAGGCTCAATAAATAGGCTTATTAAATCGGCTTATTAATTAGGCTTATTAAATAGACTTATTAAATCGGCTTATTAAATAGGCTCAATAAATAGGCTTATTAAATAGGCTCAATAAATATGCTTATTAAATAGGCTCAATAAATAGGCTTATTAAATAGGCTCAATAAATTGGCTTATTAAATAGGCTCATTAAATACTTATTAAATAGGCTTATTAAATAGACTTATTAAATAGACTTATTAAATAGGCTTATTAAATAGACTTATTAAATAGTCTTATTAAAAAGGCTTATTAAATAGACTTATTAAATAGGCTCATTAAATACTCATTAAATATGTTTATTAAATAGGTGTATTAATTAGGCTTATTAAATAGGCTTATTAAATAGACTTATTAAATAGGCTCATTAAATACTTATTAAATAGGCTTATTAAATAGACTTATTAAATAGGCTCAATAAATAGGCTTATTAAATAGGCTTATTAAATAGACTTATTAAATAGGCTCAATAAATCGGCTTATTAAATAGGCTTATTAAATAGGCTCAATAAATAGCCTTATTAAATAGGCTTATTAAATAGGCTTATTAAATAGACTTATTAAATCGGCTTATTAAATAGGCTCAATAAATAGGCTTATTAAAATAGGCTCAATAAATATGCTTATTAAATAGGCTCAATAAATAGGCTTATTAAATAGGCTCAATAAATAGGCTTATTAAATAGGCTCATTAAATACTTATTAAATAGGCTTATTAAATAGACTTATTAAATAGACTTATTAAATAGGCTTATTAAATAGACTTATTAAATAGTCTTATTAAAAAAGCTTATTAAATAGACTTATTAAATAGGCTCATTAAATACTCATTAAATATGTTTATTAAATAGGTGTATTAATTAGGCTTATTAAATAGGCTTATTAAATAGGCTTATTAAATAGACTTATTAAATAGACTTATTAAATAGACTTATTAAATAGACTTATTAAATAGGCTCATTAAATACTTATTAAATAGGCTTATTAAATAGGCTTATTAAATAGACTTATTAAATAGGCTCAATAAATAGGCTTATTAAATAGGCTTATTAAATAGACTTATTAAATAGGCTCAATAAATCGGCTTATTAAATAGGCTTATTAAATAGGCTCAATAAATAGGCTTATTAAATAGGCTTATTAAATAGGCTTATTAAATAGACTTATTAAATCGGCTTATTAAATAGGCTCAATAAATAGGCTTATTAAATAGGCTCAATAAATATGCTTATTAAATAGGCTCAATAAATAGGCTTATAAAATAGGCTCAATAAATAGGCTTATTAAATAGGCTTATTAAATAGGCTCATTAAATACTTATTAAATAGGCTTATTAAATAGACTTATTAAATAGACTTATTAAATAGGCTTATTAAATAGACTTATTAAATAGTCTTATTAAAAAGGCTTATTAAATAGACTTATTAAATAGGCTCATTAAATACTCATTAAATATGTTTATTAAATAGGTTTATTAATTAGGGTTATTAAATAGACTTATTAAATAGGCTCAATAAATCAGCTTATTAAATAGGCTTATTAAATAGGCTCAATAAATAGGCTTATTAAATAGGCTTATTAAATAGGCTTATTAAATAGACTTATTAAATCGGCTTATTAAATAGACTCAATAAATAGGCTTATTAAATAGGCTCAATAAATATGCTTATTAAATAGGCTCAATAAATAGGCTTATTAAATAGGCTCAATAAATAGGCTTATTAAATAGGCTCATTAAATACTTATTAAATAGGCTTATTAAATAGACTTATTAAATAGACTTATTAAATAGGCTTATTAAATAGACTTATTAAATAGTCTTATTAAAAAGGCTTATTAAATAGACTTATTAAATAGGCTCATTAAATACTCATTAAATATGTTTATTAAATAGGTGTATTAATTAGGCTTATTAAATAGGCTTATTAAATAGGCTTATTAAATAGACTTATTAAATAGCCTCATGAAATAGGCTTATTTTAGCAACTTAGGCTTATTAAATAGGTTTATTTCAGCAACTTAGACTTATTAAAGAGCCTTATTAAATAGGCTTATTTCAGCAACTTATGCTTATTAAATAGCCTTATTAAACAGGTTTATTTCAGCAACTTAGGCTTATTAAATAGCATTTTTAAATAGGTTTATTTCAGCAACTTAGACTTATTAAATATACCTTTTTAAAAAGGCTTAGTTCAGAAACTTAGGCTTATTAAATAGTCTTATTTCAGCAACTTAGGCTCATTAAATAGCCTTATGAAATAGGCTTATTTCATCAACTTAGGCTTATTAAATAGCCGTATTAAATAGGCTTATTTCAGCAACTTAGACTTATTAAATAGGTTTACGCAGCAACTTAGGCTTATTAAATAGGCTTATTCAGCAACTTAGGCTTATTAAATAGGCTTATTTCAGCAACTTAGACTTATTAAATAGGCCTATTAAATAGGCTTATTAAATAGGCTTATTTCAGCAACTTAGACTTATTAAATAGTCCTATTAAATAGGCTTATTAAATAGACTTATTAAATAGGCTCATTAAATACTTATTAAATAGGCTTATTAAATAGGCTTATTAAATAGACTTATTAAATAGGCTCAATAAATCGGCTTATTAAATAGGCTTATTAAATAGGCTCAATAAATAGGCTTATTAAATAGGCTTATTAAATAGGCTTATTAAATAGACTTATTAAATCGGCTTATTAAATAGGCTCAATAAATAGGCTCAATAAATATGCTTATTAAATAGGCTCAATAAATAGGCTTATTAAATAGGCTCAATAAATAGGCTTATTAAATAGGCTCATTAAATACTTATTAAATATGTTTATTAAATAGGTGTATTAATTAGGCTTATTAAATAGGCTTATTAAATAGGCTTATTAAATAGACTTATTAAATAGACTTATTAAATAGACTTATTAAATAGGCTCAATAAATAGGCTTATTAAATAGGCTCAATAAATAGGCTTATTAAATAGGCTCAATAAATAGGCTTATTAAATAGGCTCAATAAATAGGCTTATTAAATAGGCTCATTAAATACTTATTAAATAGACTTATTAAATAGACTCATTAAATAGGCTTATTAAATAAGCTTATTAAATAGGCTTATTAAATAGGCTTATTAAATAGACGTATTAAATAGCCTCATTAAATAGGCTTATTTTAGCAACTTAGGCTTATTAAATAGGTTTATTTCAGCAACTTAGACTTATTAAATAGCCTTATTAAATAGGCTTATTTCAGCAACTTATGCTTATTAAATAGGCTTATTAAACAGGTTTATTTCAGCAACTTAGGCTTATTAAATAGCATGTTTAAATAGGTTTATTTCAGCTGCTTAGACTTATTAAATATACCTTTTTAAATAGGCTTAGTTCAGCAACTTAGACTTATTAAATAGCCTTATTAAATAGGCTTATTTTAGCAACTTAGACTTATTAAACCGACTTATTAAATAGACATTTCAGCAACTTAGGCTCATTAAATATGCTTATGAAATATGCTTATTTCTGCAACTTAGACTTATTAGATAGGCCTATTAAATAGGCTTATTTTAGCAACTTAGGCTTATTAAATATGCTTATTTAAGCAAATTAGGCGTATTAAATAGCATTATTAAATAGGTTCATTTCTGCATCTTAGACTTATTAAATAGCCTTATTAAATAGGCTTATTTCAGCAACTTAGGCTTATTAAATAGGCTTATTTCAGCAACTTATGCTTATTAAATAGCCTTATTAAACAGGTTTATTTCTAGCAATAGGTTTTTTTCAGCAACTTAGACTTATTAAATAGACGTTTTTATATAGGCTTAGTTCACCAACGTAGGCTTATTAAATAGGCTTATTTCAGCAACTTAGGCTTATTAAATAGCCTTATTTCAGCAACTTAGACTTATTAAATAGGCTTATTCAGCAACTTAGGCTTATTAAATAGCCTATTTAAATAGGCTTATTTCAGCAACTTAGGCTTATTAAATAGGCTTATTTCAGCAACTGAGACATATTAAAAAGGCTTATTTCAGCAACTTAGGCTCATGAAATAGGCTTATTCAGCAACTTAGGCTTATTAAATAAGCTGATTTCCGCAACTTATTCTTATTAAATAGCCTTATTAAACAGGTTTATTTCAGCAACTTAGGCTTATTAAATAGCATTTTAAATAGGTTTATTTCAGCAACTTAGACTTATTAAATATACCTTTTTAAATAGGCTTAGTTCAGAAACTTAGGCTTATTAAATAGTCTTATTTCAGCAACTTAGACTCATTAAATAGCCTTATTAAATAGGCATATTCAGCAACTTAGGCTTATTAAATAGCCTTATTAAATATGCTTATTTCAGCAACTTAGACTTATTAAATAGGTTTATCAGCAACTTAGGCTTATTAAATAGGCATATTCAGCAACTTAGGCTTATTTAATAGGCTTATTTCAGCAACTTAGGCTTATTAAATAGGCTCATTCAGAAACTTAGGCTTATTAAATAGGCTTATTTCAGCAACTTAGACTTATTCAATAGGCCTATTAAATAGGCTTATTAAATATGCTTATTTCAGCAACTTAGACTTATTAAAAAGGCCTATTAAATAGGCTTATTAAATAGACTTATTAAATAGGCTCATTAAATAGGCTTATTAAATAGGCTTATTAAATAGACTTATTAAATAGGCTCAATAAATAGGCTTTTAAATAGGCTTATTAAATAAGCTTATTAAATAGACTTATTAAATCGGCTTATTAAATACTTATTAAATAGGCTTATTAAATAGACTTATTAAATAGACTTATTAAATAGGCTTATTAAATAGACTTATTAAATAGGCTTATTAAAAAGGCTTATTAAATAGACTTATTAAATAGGCTCATTAAATACTTATTAAATATGTTTATTAAATAGGCGTATTAAATAGGCTTATTAAATAGGCTTATTAAATAGGTTTATTAAATAGACTTATTAAATAGCCTCATTAAATAGGCTTATTTTAGCAACTTAGACTTATTAAATAGGTTTATTTCAGCAACTTAGACTTATTAAATAGCCTTATTAAATAGGCTTATTTCAGCAACTTAGGCTTATTAAATAAGCTTATTTCAGCAACTTATGCTTATTAAATAGGCTTATTAAACAGGTTTATTTCAGCAACTTAGGCTTATTAAATAGCATGTTTAAATAGGTTTATTTCAGCTGCTTAGACTTATTAAATATACCTTTTTAAATAGGCTTAGTTCAGCAACTTAGACTTATTAAATAGCCTTATTAAATAGGCTTATTTTAGCAACTTAGACTTATTAAACCGACTTATTAAATAGACATTTCAGCAACTTAGGCTCATTAAATATGCTTATGAAATATGCTTATTTCTGCAACTTAGACTTATTAGATAGGCCTATTAAATAGGCTTATTTTAGCAACTTAGGCTTATTAAATATGCTTATTTAAGCAAATTAGGCGTATTAAATAGCATTATTAAATAGGTTCATTTCTGCAACTTAGACTTGTTAAATAGCCTTATTAAATAGGCTTATTTCAGCAACTTAGGCTTATTAAATAGGCTTATTTCAGCAACTTATGCTTATTAAATAGCCTTATTAAACAGTTTTATTTTTAGCGATTTAGGCTTATTAAATAGCATTTTTAAATAGGTTTTTTTCAGCAACTTAGACTTATTAAATAGACCTTTTTATATAGGCTTAGTTCACCAACGTAGGCTTTTTAAATAGGCTTATTTCAGCAACTTAGGCTTATTAAATAGCCTTATTTCAGCAACTTAGACTTATTAAATAGGCTTATTCAGCAACTTAGGCTTATTAAATAGCCTATTTAAATAGGCTTATTTCAGAAACTTAGGCTTATTAAATAAGCTTATTTCAGCAACTGAGACATATTAAAAAGGCTTATTTCAGCAACTTAGGCTTATGAAATAGGCTTATTCAGCAACTTAGGCTTATTAAATAGGCTTATTTCAGCAACTTATGCTTATTAAATAGCGTTATTAAACAGGTTTATTTCAGCAACTTAGGCTTATTAAATAGCATTTTTAAATACGTTTATTTCAGCAACTTAGACTTATTAAATATACCTTTTTAAATAGGCTTAGTTCAGAAACTTAGGCTTATTAAATAGGCTTATTTCAGCAACTTAGGCTCATTAAATAGCCTTATTAAATAGGCTTATTTCAGCAACTTAGGCTTATTAAATAGGCTTATTTCAGCAACTTAAACTTATTAAATAGCCTTATTTCAGCAACTTAGGCTTATTACATAGCCTTATTTCAGCAACTTAGACTTATTAAATAGGCTTATTCAGCAACTTAGGCTTATTAAATAGCCTTATTAAATAGGCTTATTTCAGCAACTTAGACTTATTAAATAGGTTTATTCAGCAACTTAGGCTTATTAAACAGGCTTATTAAATAGGCTTATTTCAGCAACTTAGGCTTATTAAATAGGCTTATTTCAGCAACTTAGATCATTAAATAGCCTTATTTCAGCAACTTACGCTTATTAAATAGGCTTATTTCAGCAACTTAGGCTTATTAAATAGCCTAAATAAGTACGCTTATTTCAGCAGCTTGGGCTTATTAAATAGGCTTATTTCAGCAACTTACGCTGATTAAAAAGGCTTATTTCAGCAACTTAGACTTATTAAATAGCCTTATTTCAGCAACTTAGACTTATTAAATAGGCTTATTTCAGCAACTTATGCTTATTAAATATACTTATTTCAGCAACTTAGGCTTATTAAATAGGCTTATTTCAGCAACTTGGACTTATTAAATAGCCTTATTTCAGCAACTTAGGCTTATTAAATAGGTTTATTTCAGCAACTTAGGCTTATTAAATAGGCTTATTTCAGCAACTTAGACTTATTAAATAGCCTTATTAAATAGGCTTATTTCAGCAACTTAGGCTTATAAAATAGGCTTATTCAGCAACGTAGGCTTATTAAATAGGCTTATTAAATAGCCTTATTTCAGTAACTTACGCTTATTAAATAGGCTTATTTCAGCAACTTAGGCTTATTAAATAGCCTAATTAAGTAGGCTTATTTCAGCAACTTGGGCTTATTAAATAGGCTTATTTCAGCAACTTAGGCTTATTAAATAGCCTTATTTCAGCAACTTAGACTTATTAAATAGGCTTATTTCAGCAACTTAGGCTTATTAAATAGGCTTATTCAGCAACGTAGGCTTATTAAATAGCCTTATTTCAGTAACTTATGCTTATTTAATAGGCTTATTTCAGCAACTTAGGCTTATTAAATAGTATTTTTAAATAGGCTTAGTTCAGAAACTTAGGCGTATTAAATAGGCTTATTTCAGCAACTTAGGCTCATTAAATAACCTTATTAAATAGGCTTTTTCAGCAACTTAGGCTCATTAAATAACCTTATTAAATAGGCTTATTTCAGCAACTTAGGCTTATTAAATAGCCTTATTAAATAGGCTTATTTTAGCAACTTAGACTTATTAAACCGACTTATTAAATAGACATTTCAGCAACTTAGGCTCATTAAATATGCTTATGAAATATGCTTATTTCTGCAACTTAGACTTATTAGATAGGCCTATTAAATAGGCTTATTTTAGCAACTTAGGCTTATTAAATATGCTTTTTTAGGCAAATTAGGCGTATTAAATAGCATTATTAAATAGGTTCATTTCTGCAACTTAGACTTATTAAATAGCCTTATTAAATAGGCTTATTTCAGCAACTTAGGCTTATTAAATAGGCTTATTACAGCAAATTATGCTTATTAAATAGCCTTATTAAACAGGTTTATTTCTAGCAATTTAGGCTTATTAAATAGCATTTTTAAATAGGTTTTTTTCAGCAACTTAGACTTATTAAATATACCTTTTTATATAGGCTTAGTTCACCAATGTAGGCTTATTAAATAGGCTTATTTCAGCAACTTAGGCTTATTAAATAGCCTTATTTCAGCAACTTAGACTTATTGAATAGGCTTATTCAGCAACTTAGGCTTATTAAATAGCCTATTTAAATAGGCTTATTTCAGCAACTTAGGCTTATTAAATAGGCTTATTTCAGCAACTGAGACATATTAAAAAGGCTTATTTCAGCAACTTAGGCTTATGAAATACGCTTATTCAGCAACTTAGGCTTATTAAATAGGCTTATTTCAGCAACTTATGCTTATTAAATAGCCTTATTAAACAGGTTTATTTCAGCAACTTAGGCATATTAAATAGCATTTTTAAATAGGTTTATTTCAGCAACTTAGACTTATTAAATATACCTTTTTAAATAGGCTTAGTACAGAAACTTAGGCTTATTAAATAGGCTTATTTCAGCAACTTAGGCTCATTAAATAGCCTTATTAAATAGGCTTATTTCAGCAACTTAGGCTTATTAAATAGGCTTATTTCAGCAACTTAAACTTATTAAATAGCCTTATTTTAGCAACTTAGGCTTATTAAATACCCTTATTTCAGCAACTTAGACTTATTAAATAGGCTTATTCAGCAACTTAGGCTTATTAAATAGCCTTATTTCAGCAACTTAGGCTTATTAAATAGGTTTATTCAGCAACTTAGGCTTATTAAGTAGGCTTATTCAGCAACTTAGACTTATTAAATAGGCCTATTAAATAGGCTTATTAAATAGGCTTATTAAATAGGCTTATTTCAGCAACTTAGGCTTATTAAACAGGCTTATTAAATAGGCTTATTTCAGCAACTTAGGCTTATTAAATAGGCTTATTTCAGCAACTTAGACTTATTAAATAGCCTTATTTCAGTAACTTACGCTTATTAAATAGGCTTATTTCAGCAACTTAGGCTTATTAAATAGCCTAATTAAGTAGGCTTATTTCAGCAACTTGGGCTTATTAAATAGGCGTATTTCAGCAACTTACGCTGATTAAAAAGGCTTATTTCAGCAACTTAGACTTATTAAATAGGTTTATCAGCAACTTAGGCTTATTAAATAGGCATATTCAGCAACTTAGGCTTATTTAATAGGCTTATTTCAGCAACTTAGGCTTATTAAATAGGCTCATTCAGAAACTTAGGCTTATTAAATAGGCTTATTTCAGCAACTTAGACTTATTCAATAGGCCTATTAAATAGGCTTATTAAATATGCTTATTTCAGCAACTTAGACTTATTAAAAAGGCCTATTAAATAGGCTTATTAAATAGATTTATTAAATAGGCTCATTAAATAGGCTTATTAAATAGGCTTATTAAATAGACTTATTAAATCGGCTTATTAAATACTTATTAAATAGGCTTATTAAATAGACTTATTAAATAGACTTATTAAATAGGCTTATTAAATAGACTTATTAAATAGGCTTATTAAAAAGGCTTATTAAATAGACTTATTAAATAGGCTCATTAAATACTTATTAAATATGTTTATTAAATAGGCGTATTAAATAGGCTTATTAAATAGGCTTATTAAATAGGCTTATTAAATAGACTTATTAAATAGCCTCATTAAATAGGCTTATTTTAGCAACTTAGACTTATTAAATAGGTTTATTTCAGCAACTTAGACTTATTAAATAGCCTTATTAAATAGGCTTATTTCAGCAACTTAGGCTTATTAAATAAGCTTATTTCAGCAACTTATGCTTATTAAATAGGCTTATTAAACAGGTTTATTTCAGCAACTTAGGCTTATTAAATAGCATGTTTAAATAGGTTTATTTCAGCTGCTTAGAATTATTAAATATACCTTTTTAAATAGGCTTAGTTCAGCAACTTAGACTTATTAAATAGCCTTATTAAATAGGCTTATTTTAGCAACTTAGACTTATTAAACCGACTTATTAAATAGACATTTCAGCAACTTAGGCTCATTAAATATGCTTATGAAATATGCTTATTTCTGCAACTTAGACTTATTAGATATACCTTTTTAAATAGGCTTAGTTCAGAAACTTAGGCTTATTAAATAGGCTTATTTCAGCAACTTAGGCTTATGAAATACGCTTATTCAGCAACTTAGGCTTATTAAATAGGCTTATTTCAGCAACTTATGCTTATTAAATAGCCTTATTAAACAGGTTTATTTCAGCAACTTTAGCATATTAAATAGCATTTTTAAATAGGTTTATTTCAGCAACTTAGACTTATTAAATATACCTTTTTAAATAGGCTTAGTTCAGAAACTTAGGCTTATTAAATAGGCTTATTTCAGCAACTTAGGCTCATTAAATAGCCTTATTAAATAGGCTTATTTCAGCAACTTAGGCTTATTAAATAGGCTTATTTCAGCAACTTAAACTTATTAAATAGCCTTATTTTAGCAACTTAGGCTTATTAAATACCCTTATTTCAGCAACTTAGACTTATTAAATAGGCTTATTCAGCAACTTAGGCTTATTAAATAGCCTTATTTCAGCAACTTAGGCTTATTAAATAGGTTTATTCAGCAACTTAGGCTTATTAAATAGGCTTATTCAGCAACTTAGACTTATTAAATAGGCCTATTAAATAGGCTTATTAAATAGGCTTATTAAATAGGCTTATTTCAGCAACTTAGCCTTATTAAACAGGCTTATTAAATAGGCTTATTTCAGCAACTTAGGCTTATTAAATAGGCTTATTTCAGCAACTTAGACTTATTAAATAGCCTTATTTCAGTAACTTACGCTTATTAAATAGGCTTATTTCAGCAACTTAGGCTTATTAAATAGCCTAATTAAGTAGGCTTATTTCAGCAACTTGGGCTTATTAAATAGGCGTATTTCAGCAACTTACGCTGATTAAAAAGGCTTATTTCAGCAACTTAGACTTATTAAATAGGTTTATCAGCAACTTAGGCTTATTAAATAGGCATATTCAGCAACTTAGGCTTATTTAATAGGCTTATTTCAGCAACTTAGGCTTATTAAATAGGCTCATTCAGAAACTTAGGCTTATTAAATAGGCTTATTTCAGCAACTTAGACTTATTCAATAGGCCTATTAAATAGGCTTATTAAATATGCTTATTTCAGCAACTTAGACTTATTAAAAAGGCCTATTAAATAGGCTTATTAAATAGACTTATTAAATAGGCTCATTAAATAGGCTTATTAAATAGGCTTATTAAATAGACTTATTAAATAGGCTCAATAAATAGGCTTTTAAATAGGCTTATTAAATAGGCTTATTAAATAGACTTATTAAATCGGCTTATTAAATACTTATTAAATAGGCTTATTAAATAGACTTATTAAATAGACTTATTAAATAGGCTTATTAAATAGACTTATTAAATAGGCTTATTAAAAAGGCTTATTAAATAGACTTATTAAATAGGCTCATTAAATACTTATTAAATATGTTTATTAAATAGGCGTATTAAATAGGCTTATTAAATAGGCTTATTAAATAGGCTTATTAAATAGACTTATTAAATAGCCTCATTAAATAGGCTTATTTTAGCAACTTAGACTTATTAAATAGGTTTATTTCAGCAACTTAGACTTATTAAATAGCCTTATTAAATAGGCTTATTCAGCAACTTAGGCTTATTTAATAGGCTTATTTTAGCAACTTAGGCTTATTAAATATGCGTATTTAAGCAAATTAGGCGTATTAAATAGCATTATTAAATAGGTTCATTTCTGCAACTTAGACTTATTAAATAGCCTTATTAAATAGGCTTATTTCAGCAACTTAGGCTTATTAAATAGGCTTATTTCAGCAACTTATGCTTATTAAATAGCCTTATTAAACAGTTTTATTTCTAGCAATTTAGGCTTATTAAATAGCATTTTTAAATAGGTTTTTTTCAGCAACTTAGACTTATTAAATAGACCTTTTTATATAGGCTTAGTTCACCAACGTAGGCTTTTTAAATAGGCTTATTTCAGCAACTTAGGCTTATTAAATAGCCTTATTTCAGCAACTTAGACTTATTAAATAGGCTTATTCAGCAACTTAGGCTTATTAAATAGCCTATTTAAATAGGCTTATTTCAGAAACTTAGGCTTATTAAATAAGCTTATTTCAGCAACTGAGACATATTAAAAAGGCTTATTTCAGCAACTTAGGCTTATGAAATAGGCTTATTCAGCAACTTAGGCTTATTAAATAGGCTTATTTCAGCAACTTATGCTTATTAAATAGCGTTATTAAACAGGTTTATTTCAGCAACTTAGGCTTATTAAATAGCATTTTTAAATACGTTTATTTCAGCAACTTAGACTTATTAAATATACCTTTTTAAATAGGCTTAGTTCAGAAACTTAGGCTTATTAAATAGGCTTATTTCAGCAACTTAGGCTCATTAAATAGCCTTATTAAATAGGCTTATTTCAGCAACTTAGGCTTATTAAAATAGCTTATTTCAGCAACTTAAACTTATTAAATAGCCTTATTTCAGCAACTTAGGCTTATTAAATAGCCTTATTTCAGCAACTTAGACTTATTAAATACGCTTATTCAGCAACTTAGGCTTATTAAATAGCCTTATTTCAGCAACTTAGGCTTATTAAATAGGTTTATTCAGCAACTTAGGCTTATTAAATAGGCTTATTCAGCAACTTAGACTTATTAAATAGGCCTATTAAATAGGCTTATTAAATAGCCTTATTTCAGCAACTTAGACTTATTAAATAGGCTTATTCAGCAACTTAGGCTTATTAAATAGCCTATTTAAATAGGCTTATTTCAGAAACTTAGGCTTATTAAATAAGCTTATTTCAGCAACTGAGACATATTAAAAAGGCTTATTTCAGCAACTTAGGCTTATGAAATAGGCTTATTCAGCAACTTAGGCTTATTAAATAGGCTTATTTCAGCAACTTATGCTTATTAAATAGCGTTATTAAACAGGTTTTTTTCAGCAACTTAGGCTTATTAAATAGCATTTTTAAATACGTTTATTTCAGCAACTTAGACTTATTAAATATACCTTTTTAAATAGGCTTAGTTCAGAAACTTAGGCTTATTAAATAGGCTTATTTCAGCAACTTAGGCTCATTAATTAGCCTTATTAAATAGGCTTATTTCAGCAACTTAGGCTTATTAAATAGGCTTATTTCAGCAACTTAAACTTATTAAATAGCCTTATTTCAGCAACTTAGGCTTATTACATAGCCTTATTTCAGCAACTTAGACTTATTAAATAGGCTTATTCAGCAACTTAGGCTTATTAAATAGCCTTATTAAATAGGCTTATTTCAGCAACTTAGACTTATTAAATAGGTTTATTCAGCAACTTAGGCTTATTAAACAGGCTTATTAAATAGGCTTATTTCAGCAACTTAGGCTTATTAAATAGGCTTATTTCAGCAACTTAGATCATTAAATAGCCTTATTTCAGCAACTTACGCTTATTAAATAGGCTTATTTCAGCAACTTAGGCTTATTAAATAGCCTAAATAAGTACGCTTATTTCAGCAGCTTGGGCTTATTAAATAGGCTTATTTCAGCAACTTACGCTGATTAAAAAGGCTTATTTCAGCAACTTAGACTTATTAAATAGCCTTATTTCAGCAACTTAGACTTATTAAATAGGCTTATTTCAGCAACTTATGCTTATTAAATATACTTATTTCAGCAACTTAGGCTTATTAAATAGGCTTATTTCAGCAACTTGGACTTATTAAATAGCCTTATTTCAGCAACTTAGGCGTATTAAATAGGTTTATTTCAGCAACTTAGGCTTATTAAATAGGCTTATTTCAGCAACTTAGGCTTATTAAATAGCCTTATTTCAGCAACTTAGACTTATTAAATAGGCTTATTTCAGCAACTTAGGCTTATAAAATAGGCTTATTCAGCAACGTAGGCTTATTAAATAGGCTTATTAAAAAGCCTTATTTCAGTAACTTACGCTTATTAAATAGGCTTATTTCAGCAACTTAGGCTTATTAAATAGCCTAATTAAGTAGGCTTATTTCAGCAACTTGGGCTTATTAAATAGGCTTATTTCAGCAACTTAGGCTTATTAAATAGCCTTATTTCAGCAACTTAGACTTATTAAATAGGCTTATTTCAGCAACTTAGGCTTATTAAATAGGCTTATTCAGCAACGTAGGCTTATTAAATAGCCTTATTTCAGTAACTTATGCTTATTTAATAGGCTTATTTCAGCAACTTAGGCTTATTAAATAGTATTTTTAAATAGGCTTAGTTCAGAAACTTAGGCGTATTAAATAGGCTTATTTCAGCAACTTAGGCTCATTAAATAACCTTATTAAATAGGCTTTTTCAGCAACTTAGGCTCATTAAATAACCTTATTAAATAGGCTTATTTCAGCAACTTAGGCTTATTAAATAGCCTTATTAAATAGGCTTATTTTAGCAACTTAGACTTATTAAACCGACTTATTAAATAGACATTTCAGCAACTTAGGCTCATTAAATATGCTTATGAAATATGCTTATTTCTGCAACTTAGACTTATTAGATAGGCCTATTAAATAGGCTTATTTTAGCAACTTAGGCTTATTAAATATGCTTTTTTAGGCAAATTAGGCGTATTAAATAGCATTATTAAATAGGTTCATTTCTGCAACTTAGACTTATTAAATAGCCTTATTAAATAGGCTTATTTCAGCAACTTAGGCTTATTAAATAGGCTTATTACAGCAAATTATGCTTATTAAATAGCCTTATTAAACAGGTTTATTTCTAGCAATTTAGGCTTATTAAATAGCATTTTTAAATAGGTTTTTTTCAGCAACTTAGACTTATTAAATATACCTTTTTATATAGGCTTAGTTCACCAATGTAGGCTTATTAAATAGGCTTATTTCAGCAACTTAGGCTTATTAAATAGCCTTATTTCAGCAACTTAGACTTATTAAATAGGCTTATTCAGCAACTTAGGCTTATTAAATAGCCTATTTAAATAGGCTTATTTCAGCAACTTAGGCTTATTAAATAGGCTTATTTCAGCAACTGAGACATATTAAAAAGGCTTATTTCAGCAACTTAGGCTTATGAAATACGCTTATTCAGCAACTTAGGCTTATTAAATAGGCTTATTTCAGCAACTTATGCTTATTAAATAGCCTTATTAAACAGGTTTATTTCAGCAACTTAGGCATATTAAATAGCATTTTTAAATAGGTTTATTTCAGCAACTTAGACTTATTAAATATACCTTTTTAAATAGGCTTAGTTCAGAAACTTAGGCTTATTAAATAGGCTTATTTCAGCAACTTAGGCTCATTAAATAGCCTTATTAAATAGGCTTATTTCAGCAACTTAGGCTTATTAAATAGGCTTATTTCAGCAACTTAAACTTATTAAATAGCCTTATTTTAGCAACTTAGGCTTATTAAATACCCTTATTTCAGCAACTTAGACTTATTAAATAGGCTTATTCAGCAACTTAGGCTTATTAAATAGCCTTATTTCAGCAACTTAGGCTTATTAAATAGGTTTATTCAGCAACTTAGGCTTATTAAATAGGCTTATTCAGCAACTTAGACTTATTAAATAGGCCTATTAAATAGGCTTATTAAATAGGCTTATTAAATAGGCTTATTTCAGCAACTTAGGCTTATTAAACAGGCTTATTTCAGAAACTTACGCTTATTAAATAGGCTTATTTCAGCAACTTAGGCTTATTAAATAGCCTAATTAAGTAGGCTTATTTCAGCAACTTGGGCTTATTAAATAGGCGTATTTCAGCAACTTACGCTGATTAAAAAGGCTTATTTCAGCAACTTAGACTTATTAAATAGGTTTATCAGCAACTTAGGCTTATTAAATAGGCATATTCAGCAACTTAGGCTTATTTAATAGGCTTATTTCAGCAACTTAGGCTTATTAAATAGGCTCATTCAGAAACTTAGGCTTATTAAATAGGCTTATTTCAGCAACTTAGACTTATTCAATAGGCCTATTAAATAGGCTTATTAAATATGCTTATTTCAGCAACTTAGACTTATTAAAAGGCCTATTAAATAGGCTTATTAAATAGATTTATTAAATAGGCTCATTAAATAGGCTTATTAAATAGGCTTATTAAATAGACTTATTAAATCGGCTTATTAAATACTTATTAAATAGGCTTATTAAATAGACTTATTAAATAGACTTATTAAATAGGCTTATTAAATAGACTTATTAAATAGGCTTATTAAAAAGGCTTATTAAATAGACTTATTAAATAGGCTCATTAAATACTTATTAAATATGTTTATTAAATAGGCGTATTAAATAGGCTTATTAAATAGGCTTATTAAATAGGCTTATTAAATAGACTTATTAAATAGCCTCATTAAATAGGCTTATTTTAGCAACTTAGACTTATTAAATAGGTTTATTTCAGCAACTTAGACTTATTAAATAGCCTTATTAAATAGGCTTATTTCAGCAACTTAGGCTTATTAAATAAGCTTATTTCAGCAACTTATGCTTATTAAATAGGCTTATTAAACAGGTTTATTTCAGCAACTTAGGCTTATTAAATAGCATGTTTAAATAGGTTTATTAAAGCTGCTTAGACTTATTAAATATACCTTTTTAAATAGGCTTAGTTCAGCAACTTAGACTTATTAAATAGCCTTATTAAATAAGCTTATTTTAGCAACTTAGACTTATTAAACCGACTTATTAAATAGACATTTCAGCAACTTAGGCTCATTAAATATGCTTATGAAATATGCTTATTTCTGCAACTTAGACTTATTAGATATACCTTTTTAAATAGGCTTAGTTCAGAAACTTAGGCTTATTAAATAGGCTTATTTCAGCAACTTAGGCTTATGAAATATGCTTATTCAGCAACTTAGGCTTATTAAATAGGCTTATTTCAGCAACTTATGCTTATTAAATAGCCTTATTAAACAGGTTTATTTCAGCAACTTTGGCATATTAAATAGCATTTTTAAATAGGTTTATTTCAGCAACTTAGACCTATTAAATATACCTTTTTAAATAGGCTTAGTTCAGAAACTTAGGCTTATTAAATAGGCTTATTTCAGCAACTTAGGCTCATTAAATAGCCTTATTAAATAGGCTTATTTCAGCAACTTAGGCTTATTAAATAGGCTTATTTCAGCAACTTAAACTTATTAAATAGCCTTATTTTAGCAACTTAGGCTTATTAAATACCCTTATTTCAGCAACTTAGACTTATTAAATAGGCTTATTCAGCAACTTAGGCTTATTAAATAGCCTTATTTCAGCAACTTAGGCTTATTAAATAGGTTTATTCAGCAACTTAGGCTTATTAAATAGGCTTATTCAGCAACTTAGACTTATTAAATAGGCCTATTAAATAGGCTTATTAAATAGGCTTATTAAATAGGCTTATTTCAGCAACTTAGGCTTATTAAACATGCTTGTTAAATAGGCTTATTTCAGCAACTTAGGCTTATTAAATAGGCTTATTTCAGCAACTTAGACTTATTAAATAGCCTTATTTCAGTAACTTACGCTTATTAAATAGGCTTATTTCAGCAACTTAGGCTTATTAAATAGCCTAATTAAGTAGGCTTATTTCAGCAACTTGGGCTTATTAAATAGGCGTATTTCAGCAACTTACGCTGATTAAAAAGGCTTATTTCAGCAACTTAGACTTATTAAATAGGTTTATCAGCAACTTAGGCTTATTAAATAGGCATATTCAGCAACTTAGGCTTATTTAATAGGCTTATTTCAGCAACTTAGGCTTATTAAATAGGCTCATTCAGAAACTTAGGCTTATTAAATAGGCTTATTTCAGCAACTTAGACTTATTCAATAGGCCTATTAAATAGGCTTATTAAATATGCTTATTTCAGCAACTTAGACTTATTAAAAAGGCCTATTAAATAGGCTTATTAAATAGACTTATTAAATAGGCTCATTAAATAGGCTTATTAAATAGGCTTATTAAATAGACTTATTAAATAGGCTCAATAAATAGGCTTTTAAATAGGCTTATTAAATAGGCTTATTAAATAGACTTATTAAATCGGCTTATTAAATACTTATTAAATAGGCTTATTAAATAGACTTATTAAATAGACTTATTAAATAGGCTTATTAAATAGACTTATTAAATAGGCTTATTAAAAAGGCTTATTAAATAGACTTATTAAATAGGCTCATTAAATACTTATTAAATATGTTTATTAAATAGGCGTATTAAATAGGCTTATTAAATAGGCTTATTAAATAGGCTTATTAAATAGACTTATTAAATAGCCTCATTAAATAGGCTTATTTTAGCAACTTAGACTTATTAAATAGGTTTATTTCAGCAACTTAGACTTATTAAATAGCCTTATTAAATAGGCTTATTTCAGCAACTTAGGCTTATTAAATAGGCTTATTTCAGCAACTTATGCTTATTAAATAGCCTTATTAAACAGTTTTATTTCTAGCAATTTAGGCTTATTAAATAGCATTTTTAAATAGGTTTTTTTCAGCAACTTAGACTTATTAAATAGACCTTTTTATATAGGCTTAGTTCACCAACGTAGGCTTTTTAAATAGGCTTATTTCAGCAACTTAGGCTTATTAAATAGCCTTATTTCAGCAACTTAGACTTATTAAATAGGCTTATTCAGCAACTTAGGCTTATTAAATAGCCTATTTAAATAGGCTTATTTCAGAAACTTAGGCTCATTAAATAAGCTTATTTCAGCAACTGAGACATATTAAAAAGGCTTATTTCAGCAACTTAGGCTTATGAAATAGGCTTATTCAGCAACTTAGGCTTATTAAATAGGCTTATTTCAGCAACTTATGCTTATTAAATAGCGTTATTAAACAGGTTTATTTCAGCAACTTAGGCTTATTAAATAGCATTTTTAAATACGTTTATTTCAGCAACTTAGACTTATTAAATATACCTTTTTAAATAGGCTTAGTTCAGAAACTTAGGCTTATTAAATAGGCTTATTTCAGCAACTTAGGCTCATTAAATAGCCTTATTAAATAGGCTTATTTCAGCAACTTAGGCTTATTAAAATGGCTTATTTCAGCAACTTAAACTTATTAAATAGCCTTATTTCAGCAACTTAGGCTTATTAAATAGCCTTATTTCCTCAACTTAGACTTATTAAATACGCTTATTCAGCAACTTAGGCTTATTAAATAGCCTTATTTCAGCAACTTAGGCTTATTAAATAGGTTTATTCAGCAACTTAGGCTTATTAAATAGGCTTATTCAGCAACTTAGACTTATTAAATAGGCCTATTAAATAGGCTTATTAAATAGGCTTATTAAATAGGCTTATTTCAGCAACTTAGGCTTATTAAACAGGCTTATTAAATAGGCTTATTTCAGCAACTTAGGCTTATTAAATAGGCTTATTTCAGCAACTTAGACTTATTAAATAGCCTTATTTCAGTAACTTACGCTTATTAAATAGGCTTATTTCAGCAACTTAGGCTTATTAAATAGCCTAATTAAGTAGGCTTATTTCAGCAACTTGGGCTTATTAAATAGGCGTATTTCAGCAACTTACGCTGATTAAAAAGGCTTATTTCAGCAACTTAGACTTATTAAATAGCCTAATTAAGTAGGCTTATTTCACCAACTTACGCTGATTAAAAAGACTTATTTCAGCAACTTAGACTTATTAAATAGCCTTATTTCAGCAACTTAGACTCATTAAATAGGCTTATTTCAGCAACTTATGCTTATTAAATATACTTATTTCAGCAACTTAGGCTTATTAAATAGGCTTATTTCAGCAATTAGACTTATGAAATAGCCTTATTTCAGCAACTTAGGCTTATTAAACAGGCTTATTTCAGCAACTTAGGCTTATTAAATAGCTTTATTTCAGCAACTTAGTCTTATTAAATAGGCTTATTCAGCAACTTAGGCTTATTAAATAGGCTTATTTCAGCAACTTAGGCTTATTAAATAGGCTCATTCAGAAACTTAGGCTTATTAAATAGGCTTATTTCAGCAACTTAGACTTATTAAATAGGCCTATTAAATAGGCGTATTAAATAGACTTATTAAATAGGCTCATTAAATACTTATTAAATAGGCTTATTAAATAGGCTTATTAAATAGACATATTAAATAGGCTGAATAAATAGGCTTATTAAATAGGCATATTAAATAGGCTCAATAAATAGGCTTATTAAATAGGCTTATTAAATAGACTTATTAAATAGGCTTATTAAATAGGCTCAATAAATAGGCTTATTAAATAGGCTCAGTAAATAGGCTTATTAAATAGGCTCAATAAATAGGCTTATTAAATAGGCTCATTAAATACTTATTAAATAGACTTATTAAATAGACTTATTACATAGGCTTATTAAATAGGCTTATTAAATAGGCTTATTAAATAGGCTTATTAAATAGACTTATTAAATAGCTCATTAAATAGGCTTATTTCAGCAACTTAGGCTTATTAAATAGCCTAATTAAGTAGGCTTATTTCAGCAACTTGGGCTTATTAAATAAGCTTATTTCAGCAACTTACGCTGATTAAAAAGGCTTATTTCAGCAACTTAGACTTATTAAATAGCCTTATTTCAGCAACCTAGACTCATTAAATAGGCTTATTTCAGCAACTTATGCTTATTAAATATACTTATTTCAGCAACTTAGGCTTATTAAATAGGCTTATTTCAGCAACTTAGACTTACTAAATAGGCTTATTTCAGCAACTTAGGCTTATTAAATAGGCTTATTCAGCAACTTAGGCTTATTAAATAGGCTTATTTCGGCAACTTAGGCTTATTAAATAGGCTCATTCAGAAACTTAGGCTTATTAAATAGGCTTATTTCAGCAACTTAGACTTACTAAATAGGCTTATTTCAGCAACTTAGGCTTATTAAATAGGCTTATTCAGCAACTTAGGCTTATTAAATAGGCTTATTTCGGCAACTTAGGCTTATTAAATAGGCTCATTCAGAAACTTAGGCTTATTAAATAGGCTTATTTCAGCAACTTAGACTTATTAAATAGGCCTGTTAAATAGGCTTATTAAATAGACTTATTAAACAGGCTCATTAAATAATTATTAAATAGGCTTGTTAAATAGGCGTATTAAATAGACTTATTAAATAGGCTTATTAAATAGGCTTATTAAATAGGCTCAATAAATAGGCTTATTAAATAGGCTTATTAAATAGGCTTATTAAATAGACTTATTAAATAGGCTTATTAAATAGGCTCAATAAATAGGCTTATTAAATAGGCTCAATAAATAGGCTTATTAAATAGGCTCAATAAATAGGCTTATTAAATAGGCTCAATAAATAGGCTTATTAAATAGGCTCATTAAATACTTATTAAATAGACTTATTAAATAGACTCATTAAATAGGCTTATTAAATAGGCTTATTAAATAGGCTTATTAAATAGGCTTATTAAATAGGCGTATTAAATACCCTCATTAAATAGGCTTATTTTAGCAACTTAGGCTTATTAAATAGGTTTATTTCAGCAACTTAGACTTATTAAAGAGCCTTATTAAATAGGCTTATTTCAGCAACTTAGGCTTATTAAATAAGCTTATTTCAGCAACTTATTCTTATTAAATAGCCTTATTAAACAGGTTTATTTCAGCAACTTAGGCTTATTAAATAGCATTTTTAAATAGGTTTATTTCAGCAACTTAGACTTATTAAATATACCTTTTAAAATAGGCTTAGTTCAGAAACTTAGGCTTATTAAATAGTCTTATTTCAGCAACTTAGGCTCATTAAATAGCCTTATTAAATAGGCTTATTCAGCAACTTAGGCTTATCAAATAGCCTTATTAAATATGCTTATTTCAGCAACTTAGACTTATTAAATAGGTTTATTCAGCAACTTAGGCTTATTAAATAGGCTTATTCAGCAACTTAGGCTTATTTAATAGGCTTATTTCAGCAACTTAGGCTTATTAAATAGGCTCATTCAGAAACTTAGGCTTATTAAATAAGCTTATTTCAGCAACTTAGACTTATTAAATAGGCCTATTAAATAGTCTTATTAAATAGGCTTATTTCAGCAACTTAGATTTATTAAAAAAGGCCTATTAAATAGGCTTATTAAATAGACTTATTAAATAGGCTCATTAAATACTTATTAAATAGGCTTATTAAATAGGCTTATTAAATAGACTTATTAAATAGGCTTATTAAATAGACTTATTAAATAGTCTTATTAAAAAGGCTTATTAAGTAGACTTATTAAATAGGCTCATTAAATACTCATTAAATATGTTTATTAAATAGGTGTATTAATCAGGCTTATTAAATAGGCTTATTAAATAGGCTTATTAAATAGACTTATTAAATAGACTTATTAAATAGACTTATTAAATAGCCTCATGAAATAGGCTTATTTTAGCAACTTAGGCTTATTAAATAGGTTTATTTCAGCAACTTAGACTTATTAAAGAGCCTTATTAAAAAGGCTTATTTCAGCAACTTAGGCTTATTAAATAAGCTTATTTCAGCAACTTATGCTTATTAAATAGCCTTATTAAACAGGTTTATTTCAGCAACTTAGGCTTATTAAATAGCATTTTTAAATAGGTTTATTTCAGCAACTTAGACTTATTAAATATACCTTTTTAAATAGGCTTAGTTCAGAAACTTAGGCTTATTAAATAGTCTTATTTCAGCAACTTAGGCTCATTAAATAGCCTTATGAAATAGGCTTATTTCAGCAACTTAGGCTTATTAAATAGCCGTATTAAATAGGCTTATTTTAGCAACTTAGACTTATTAAATAGGTTTATTCAGCAACTTAGGCTTATTAAATAGGCTTATTCAGCAACTTAGGCTTATTAAATAGGCTTATCTCAGCAACTTAGACTTATTAAATAGGCCTATTAAATAGGCTTATTAAATAGGCTTATTTCAGCAACTTAGACGTATTAAATAGGCCTATTAAATAGGCTTATTAAATAGACATATTAAATAGGCTCATTAAATACTTATTAAATAGGTTTATTAAATAGGCTTATTAAATAGACTTATTAAATAGGCTCAATAAATCGGCTTATTAAATAGGCTTATTAAATAGGCTCAATTAATAGGCATATTAAATAGGCTTAATAAATCGGCTTATTAAATAGCCTTATGAAATAGGCTTATTTCAGCAACTTAGGCTTATTAAATAGCCGTATTAAATAGGCTTATTTTAGCAACTTAGACTTATTAAATAGGTTTATTCAGCAACTTAGGCTTATTAAATAGGCTTATTCAGCAACTTAGGCTTATTAAATAGGCTTATTTCAGCAACTTAGACTTATTAAATAGGCCTATTAAATAGGCTTATTAAATAGGCTTATTTCAGCAACTTAGACGTATTAAATAGGCATATTAAATAGGCTTATTAAATAGACATATTAAATAGGCTCATTAAATACTTATTAAATAGGTTTATTAAATAGGCTTATTAAATAGACTTATTAAATAGGCTCAATAAATCGGCTTATTAAATAGGCTTATTAAATAGGCTCAATAAATAGGCATATTAAATAGGCTTAATAAATCGGCTTATTAAATAGGCTCAATAAATAGGCTTATTAAATAGGCTCAATAAATATGCTTATTAAATAGGCTCAATAAATAGGCTTATTAAATAGGCTCAATAAATAGGCTTATTAAATAGGCTCATTAAATACTTATTAAATAGGCTTATTAAATAGACTTATTAAATAGACTTATTAAATAGTCTTATTAAATAGACTTATTAAATAGTCTTATTAAAAAGGCTTATTAAATAGACTTATTAAATAGGCTCATTAAATACTTATTAAATATGTTTATTAAATAGGTGTATTAATTAGGCTTATTAAATAGGCTTATTAAATAGACTTATTAAATAGACTTATTAAATAGACTTATTAAATAGACTTATTAAATAGCCTCATGAAATAGGCTTATTTTAGCAACTTAGGCTTATTAAATAGGTTTATTTCAGCAACTTAGACTTATTAAAGAGCCTTATTAAATAGGCTTATTTCAGCAACTTAGGCTTATTAAATATACTTATTTCAGCAACTTAGGCTTATTAAATAGGCTTATTTCAGCAACTTAGACTTATTAAATAGCCTTATTTCAGCAACTTAGGCTTATTAAATAGGCTTATTTCAGCAACTTAGGCTTATTATATAGCCTTATTTCAGCAACTTAGACTTATTAAATAGGCTTATTTCAGCAACTTAGGCTTATTAAATAGGCTTATTCAGCAACTTAGGCTTATTAAATAGGCTTATTTCAGCAAATTAGGCTTATTGAATAGGCTCATTCAGAAACTTAGGCTTATTAAATAGGCTTATTTCAGCAACTTAGACTTATTAAATAGGCCTATTAAATAGGCTTATTAAATAGACTTATTAAATAGGCTCAATAAATAGGCTTATTAAATAGGCTTATTAAATAGACTTATTACATAGGCTTATTAAATAGGCTCAATAAATAGGCTTATTAAATAGGCTCAATAAATAGGCTTATTAAATAGGCTCAATAAATAGGCTTATTAAATAGGCTCATTAAATACTTATTAAATAGACTTATTAAATAGACTTATTACATAGGCTTATTAAATAGGCTTATTAAATAGGCTTATTAAATAGGCTTATTAAATAGACTTATTAAATAGCTCATTAAATAGGCGTATTTCAGCAACTTAGGCTTATTAAATAGCCTTATTTCAGCAACTTACGCTTATTAAATAGGCTTATTTCAGCAACTTAGGCTTATTAAATAGCCTAATTAAGTAGGCTTATTTCAGCAACTTGGGCTTATTAAATAGGCTTATTTCAGCAACTTACGCTGATTAAAAAGGCTTATTTCAGCAACTTAGACTTATTAAATAGCCTTATTTCAGCAACCTAGACTCATTAAATAGACTTATTTCAGCAACTTATGCTTATTAAATATACTTATTTCAGCAACTTAGGCTTATTACATAGGCTTATTTCAGCAACTTAGACTTAGTAAATAGCCTTATTTCAGCAACTTAGGCTTATTAAATAGGCTTATTTCAGCAACTTAGGCTTATTAAATAGGCTTATTTCAGCAACTTAGACTTACTAAATAGGCTTATTTCAGCAACTTAGGCTTATTAAATAGGCTTATTCAGCAACTTAGGCTTATTAAATAGGCTTATTTCGGCAACTTAGGCTTATTAAATAGGCTCATTCAGAAACTTAGGCTTATTAAATAGGCTTATTTCAGCAACTTAGACTTATTAAATAGGCCTATTAAATAGACTTATTAAATAGGCTTATTTCAGCAACTTAGACTTATTAAATAGGCCTATTAAATAGGCTTATTAAATAGACTTATTAAACAGGCTCATTAAATAATTATTAAATAGGCTTGTTAAATAGGCTTATTAAATAGACTTATTAAATAGGCTCAATAAATAGGCTTATTAAATAGGCTTATTAAATAGGCTCAATAAATAGGCTTATTAAATAGGCTTATTAAATAGGCTTATTAAATAGACTTATTAAATAGGCTTATTAAATGGCTCAATAAATAGGGTTATTAAATAGGCTCAATAAATAGGCTTATTAAATAGGCTCAATAAATAGGCTTATTAAATAGGCTCAATAAATAGGCTTATTAAATAGGCTCATTAAATACTTATTAAATAGACTTATTAAATAGACTCATTAAATAGGCGTATTAAATAGGCTTATTAAATAGGCTTATTAAATAGGCTTATTAAATAGGCGTATTAAATACCCTCATTAAATAGGCTTATTTTAGCAACTTAGGCTTATTAAATAGGTTTATTTCAGCAACTTAGACTTATTAAAGAGCCTTATTAAATAGGCTTATTTCAGCAACTTAGGCTTATTAAATAAGCTTATTTCAGCAACTTATTCTTATTAAATAGCCTTATTAAACAGGTTTATTTCAGCAACTTAAGCTTATTAAATAGCATTTTTAAATAGATTTATTTCAGCAACTTAGACTTATTAAATATACCTTTTAAAATAGGCTTAGTTCAGAAACTTAGGCTTATTAAATAGTCTTATTTCAGCAACTTAGGCTCATTAAATAGCCTTATTAAATAGGCTTATTCAGCAACTTAGGCTTATTAAATAGCCTTATTAAATATGCTTATTTCAGCAACTTAGACTTATTAAATAGGTTTATTCAGCAACTTAGGCTTATTAAATAGGCTTATTCAGCAACTTAGGCTTATTTAATAGGCTTATTTCAGCAACTTAGGCTTATTAAATAGGCTCATTCAGAAACTTAGGCTTATTAAATAAGCTTATTTCAGCAACTTAGACTTATTAAATAGGCCTATTAAATAGGCTTATTAAATAGGCTTATTTCAGCAACTTAGATTTATTAAAAAAGGCCTATTAAATAGGCTTATTAAATAGACTTATTAAATAGGCTCATTAAATACTTATTAAATAGGCTTATTAAATAGGCTTATTAAATAGACTTATTAAATAGGCTTATTAAATAGACTTATTAAATAGTCTTATTAAAAAGGCTTATTAAGTAGACTTATTAAATAGGCTCATTAAATACTCATTAAATATGTTTATTAAATAGGTGTATTAATCAGGCTTATTAAATAGGCTTATTAAATAGGCTTATTAAATAGACTTATTAAATAGACTTATTAAATAGACTTATTAAATAGACTTATTAAATAGCCTCATGAAATAGGCTTATTTTAGCAACTTAGGCTTATTAAATAGGTTTATTTCAGCAACTTAGACTTATTAAAGAGCCTTATTAAATAGGGTTATTTCAGCAACTTAGGCTTATTAAATAAGCTTATTTCAGCAACTTATGCTTATTTAATAGCCTTATTAAACAGGTTTATTTCAGCAACTTAGGCTTATTAAATAGCATTTTTAAATAGGTTTATTTCAGCAACTTAGACTTATTAAATATACCTTTTTAAATAGGCTTAGTTCAGAAACTTAGGCTTATTAAATAGTCCTATTTCAGCAACTTAGGCTCATTAAATAGCCTTATGAAATAGGCTTATTTCAGCAACTTAGGCTTATTAAATAGCCGTATTAAATAGGCTTATTTTAGCAACTTAGACTTATTAAATAGGTTTATTCAGCAACTTAGGCTTATTAAATAGGCTTATTCAGCAACTTAGGCTTATTAAATAGGCTTATTTCAGCAACTTAGACTTATTAAATAGGCCTATTAAATAGGCTTATTAAATAGGCTTATTTCAGCAACTTAGACGTATTAAATAGGCCTATTAAATAGGCTTATTAAATAGACATATTAAATAGGCTCATTAAATACTTATTAAATAGGTTTATTAAATAGGCTTATTAAATAGACTTATTAAATAGGCTCAATAAATCGGCTTATTAAATAGGCTTATTAAATAGGCTCAATAAATAGGCATATTAAATAGGCTTAATAAATCGGCTTATTAAATAGGCTCAATAAATAGGCTTATTAAATAGGCTCAATAAATATGCTTATTAAATAGGCTCAATAAATAGGCTTATTAAATTGGCTCAATAAATAGGCTTATTAAATAGGCTCATTAAATACTTATTAAATAGGCTTATTAAATAGACTTATTAAATAGACTTATTAAATAGTCTTATTAAATAGACTTATTAAATAGTCTTATTAAAAAGGCTTATTAAATAGACTTATTAAATAGGCTCATTAAATACTTATTAAATATGTTTATTAAATAGGTGTATTAATTAGGCTTATTAAATAGGCTTATTAAATAGGCTTATTAAATAGACTTATTAAATAGACTTATTAAATAGACTTATTAAATAGGCTCAATAAATAGGCTTATTAAATAGGCTCAATAAATAGGCTTATTAAATAGGCTCAATAAATAGGCTTATTAAATAGGCTCAATAAATAGGATTATTAAATAGGCTCATTAAATACTTATTAAATAGACTTATTAAATAGACTCATTAAATAGGCTTATTAAATAGGCTTATTAAATAGGCTTATTAAATAGGCTTTTTAAATAGGCTTATTAAATAGACTCATTAAATCGGCTTATTAAATAGGCTCAATAAATAGGCTTATTAAATAGGCTCAATATATATGCTTATTAAATAGGCTCAATAAATATGCTTATTAAATAGGCTCAATAAATAGGCTTATTAAATAGGCTCATTAAATACTTATTAAATAGGCTTATTAAATAGACTTATTAAATAGACTTATTAAATAGGCTTATTAAATAGACTTATTAAATAGTCTTATTAAAAAGGCTTATTAAATAGACTTATTAAATAGGCTCATTAAATACTCATTAAATATGTTTATTAAATAGGTGTATTAATTAGGCTTATTAAATAGGCTTATTAAATAGGCTTATTAAATAGACTTATTAAATAGACTTATTAAATAGCCTCATGAAATAGGCTTATTTTAGCAACTTAGGCTTATTAAATAGGTTTATTTCAGCAACTTAGACTTATTAAAGAGCCTTATTAAATAGGCTTATTTCAGCAACTTAGGCTTATTAAATAAGCTTATTTCAGCAACTTATGCTTATTAAATAGCCTTATTAAACAGGTTTATTTCAGCAACTTAGGCTTATTAAATAGCATTTTTAAATAGGTTTATTTCAGCAACTTAGACTTATTAAATATACCTTTTTAAATATGCTTAGTTCAGAAACTTAGGCTTATTAAATAGTCTTATTTCAGCAACTTAGGCTCATTAAATAGCCTTATGAAATAGGCTTATTTCAGCAACTTAGGCTTATTAAATAGCCGTATTAAATAGGCTTATTTCAGCAACTTAGACTTATTAAATAGGTTTATTCAGCAACTTAGGCTTATTAAATAGGCTTATTCAGCAACTTAGGCTTATTAAATAGGCTTATTTCAGCAACTTAGACTTATTAAATAGGCCTATTAAATAGGCTTATTAAATAGGCTTATTTCAGCAACTTAGACTTATTAAATAGGCCTATTAAATAGGCTTATTAAATAGACTTATTAAATAGGCTCATTAAATACTTATTAAATAGGGTTATTAAATAGGCTTATTAAATAGACTTATTAAATAGGCTCAATAAATCGGCTTATTAAATAGGCTTATTAAATAGGCTCAATAAATAGGCTTATTAAATAGGCTTATTAAATAGGCTTATTAAATAGACTTATTAAATCAGCTTATTAAATAGGCTCAATAAATAGGCTCAATAAATATGCTTATTAAATAGGCTCAATAAATAGGCTTATTAAATAGGCTCATTTAATACTTATTTAATAGGCTTATTAAATAGACTTAGTAAATAGACTTTTTAAATAGTCTTATTAAATAGACTTATTAAATAGTCTTATTAAAAAGGCTTATTAAATAGACTTATTAAATAGGCTCATTAAATAGACTTATTAAATAGGCTCAATAAATAGGCTTATTAAATAGGCTCAATAAATAGGCTTATTAAATAGGCTCAATAAATAGGCTTATTAAATAGGCTCAATAAATAGGCTTATTAAATAGGCTCATTAAATACTTATTAAATAGACTTATTAAATAGACTCATTAAATAGGCTTATTAAAAAGGCTTATTAAATAGGATTATTAAATAGGCTTATTAAATAGACGTATTAAATAGCCTCATTAAATAGGCTTATTTTAGCAACTTAGGCTTATTAAATAGGTTTATTTCAGCAACTTAGACTTATTAAAGAGCCTTATTAAATAGGCTTATTTCAGCAACTTAGGCTTATTAAATAAGCTTATTTCAGCAACTTATTCTTATTAAATAGCCTTATTAAACAGGTTTATTTCAGCAACTTAGGCTTATTAAATAGCATTTTTAAATAGGTTTATTTCAGCAAAACTTAGACTTATTAAATATACCTTTTAAAATAGGCTTAGTTCAGAAACTTAGGCTTATTAAATAGTCTTATTTCAGCAACTTAGGCTCATTAAATAGCCTTATTAAATAGGCTTATTCAGCAACTTAGGCTTATTAAATAGCCTTATTAAATATGCTTATTTCAGCAACTTAGACTTATTAAATAGGTTTATTCAGCAACTTAGGCTTATTAAATAGGCTTATTCAGCAACTTAGGCTTATTTAATAGGCTTATTTCAGCAACTTAGGCTTATTAAATAGGCTCATTCAGAAACTTAGGCTTATTAAATAAGCTTATTTCAGCAACTTAGACTTATTAAATAGGCCTATTAAATAGGCTTATTAAATAGGCTTATTTCAGCAACTTAGATTTATTAAAAAAGGCCTATTAAATAGGCTTATTAAATAGACTTATTAAATAGGCTCATTAAATACTTATTAAATAGGCTTATTAAATAGGCTTATTAAATAGACTTATTAAATAGGCTCAATAAATAGGCTTATTAAATAGGCTTATTAAATAGACTTATTAAATAGGCTCAATAAATCGGCTTATTAAATAGGCTTATTAAATAGGCTCAATAAATAGGCTTATTAAATAGGCTTATTAAATAGGCTTATTAAATAGACTTATTAAATCGGCTTATTAAATAGGCTCAATAAATAGGCTTATTAAATAGGCTCAATAAATATGCTTATTAAATAGGCTCAATAAATAGGCTTATTAAATAGGCTCAATAAATAGGCTTATTAAATAGGCTCATTAAATACTTATTAAATAGGCTTATTAAATAGACTTATTAAATAGACTTATTAAATAGGCTTATTAAATAGACTTATTAAATAGTCTTATTAAAAAAGCTTATTAAATAGACTTATTAAATAGGCTCATTAAATACTCATTAAATATGTTTATTAAATAGGTGTATTAATTAGGCTTATTAAATAGGCTTATTAAATAGGCTTATTAAATAGACTTATTAAATAGACTTATTAAATAGACTTATTAAATAGACTTATTAAATAGGCTCATTAAATACTTATTAAATAGGCGTATTAAATAGGCTTATTAAATAGACTTATTAAATAGGCTCAATAAATCGGCTTATTAAATAGGCTTATTAAATAGGCTCAATAAATAGGCTTATTAAATAGGCTTATTAAATAGGCTTATTAAATAGACTTATTAAATCGGCTTATTAAATAGGCTCAATAAATAGGCTTATTAAATAGGCTCAATAAATATGCTTATTAAATAGGCTCAATAAATAGGCTTATTAAATAGGCTCAATAAATAGGCTTATTAAATAGGCTCATTAAATACTTATTAAATAGGCTTATTAAATAGACTTATTAAATAGACTTATTAAATAGGCTTATTAAATAGACTTATTAAATAGTCTTATTAAAAAGGCTTATTAAATAGACTTATTAAATAGGCTCATTAAATACTCATTAAATATGTTTATTAAATAGGTGTATTAATTAGGCTTATTAAATAGACTTATTAAATAGGCTCAATAAATCAGCTTATTAAATAGGCTTATTAAATAGACTTATTAAATAGGCTCAATAAATCGGCTTATTAAATAGGCTTATTAAATAGGCTCAATAAATAGGCTTATTAAATAGGCTTATTAAATAGGCTTATTAAATAGACTTATTAAATCGGCTTATTAAATAGGCTCAATAAATAGGCTTATTAAATAGGCTCAATAAATATGCTTATTAAATAGGCTCAATAAATAGGCTTATTAAATAGGCTCAATAAATAGGCTTATTAAATAGGCTCATTAAATACTTATTAAATAGGCTTATTAAATAGACTTATTAAATAGACTTATTAAATAGGCTTATTAAATAGACTTATTAAATAGTCTTATTAAAAAGGCTTATTAAATAGACTTATTAAATAGGCTCATTAAATACTCATTAAATATGTTTATTAAATAGGTGTATTAATTAGGCTTATTAAATAGACTTATTAAATAGGCTCAATAAATCAGCTTATTAAATAGGCTTATTAAATAGGCTCAATAAATAGGCTTATTAAATAGGCTTATTAAATAGGCTTATTAAATAGACTTATTAAATCGGCTTATTAAATAGGCTCAATAAATAGGCTTATTAAATAGGCTCAATAAATATGCTTATTAAATAGGCTCAATAAATAGGCTTATTAAATAGGCTCAATAAATAGGCTTATTAAATAGGCTCATTAAATACTTATTAAATAGACTTATTAAATAGACTTATTAAATAGACTTATTAAATAGGCTTATTAAATAGACTTATTAAATAGTCTTATTAAAAAGGCTTATTAAATAGACTTATTAAATAGGCTCATTAAATACTCATTAAATATGTTTATTAAATAGGTGTATTAATTAGGCTTATTAAATAGGCTTATTAAATAGGCTTATTAAATAGACTTATTAAATAGACTTATTAAATAGACTTATTTAATAGACTTATTAAATAGCCTCATGAAATAGGCTTATTTTAGCAACTTAGGCTTATTAAATAGGTTTATTTCAGCAACTTAGACTTATTAAAGAGCCTTATTAAATAGGCTTATTTCAGCAACTTATGCTTATTAAATAGCCTTATTAAACAGGTTTATTTCAGCAACTTAGGCTTATTAAATAGCATTTTTAAATAGGTTTATTTCAGCAACTTAGACTTATTAAGTATACCTTTTTAAATAGGCTTAGTTCAGAAACTTAGGCTTATTAAATAGTCTTATTTCAGCAACTTAGGCTCATTAAATAGCCTTATGAAAGAGGCTTATTTCAGCAACTTAGGCTTATTAAATAGCCGTATTAAATAGGCTTATTTCAGCAACTTAGACTTATTAAATAGGTTTATTCAGCAACTTAGGCTTATTAAATAGGCTTATTCAGCAACTTAGGCTTATTAAATAGGCTTATTTCAGCAACTTAGACTTATTAAATAGGCCTATTAAATAGGCTTATTAAATAGGCTTATTTCAGCAACTTAGACTTATTAAATAGTCCTATTAAATAGGCTTATTAAATAGACTTATTAAATAGGCTCATTAAATACTTATTAAATAGGCTTATTAAATAGGCTTATTAAATAGACTTATTAAATAGGCTCATTAAATACTTATTAAATATGTTTATTAAATAGGTGTATTAATTAGGCTTATTAAATAGGCTTATTAAATAGGCTTATTAAATAGACTTATTAAATAGACTTATTAAATAGGCTCAATAAATAGGCTTATTAAATAGGCTCAATAAATAGGCTTATTAAATAGGCTCAATAAATAGGCTTATTAAATAGGCTCAATAAATAGGCTTATTAAATAGGCTCATTAAATACTTATTAAATAGACTTATTAAATAGACTCATTAAATAGGCTTATTAAATAAGCTTATTAAATAGGCTTATTAAATAGGCTTATTAAATAGATGTATTAAATAGCCTCATTAAATAGGCTTATTTTAGCAACTTAGGCTTATTAAATAGGTTTATTTCAGCAACTTAGACTTATTAAAGAGCCTTATTAAATAGGCTTATTTCAGCAACTTAGGCTTATTAAATAAGCTTATTTCAGCAACTTATTCTTATTAAATAGCCTTATTAAACAGGTTTATTTCAGCAACTTAGGCTTATTAAATAGCATTTTTAAATAGGTTTATTTCAGCAACTTAGACTTATTAAATATACCTTTTAAAATAGGCTTAGTTCAGAAACTTAGGCTTATTAAATAGTCTTATTTCAGCAAATTAGGCTCATTAAATAGTCTTATTAAATAGGCTTATTCAGCAACTTAGGCTTATTAAATAGCCTTATTAAATATGCTTATTTCAGCAACTTAGACTTATTAAATAGGTTTATTCAGCAACTTAGGCTTATTAAATAGGCTTATTCAGCAACTTAGGCTTATTTAATAGGCTTATTTCAGCAACTTAGGCTTATTAAATAGGCTCATTCAGAAACTTAGGCTTATTAAATAAGCTTATTTCAGCAACTTAGACTTATTAAATAGGCCTATTAATTAGGCTTATTAAATAGGCTTATTTCAGCAACTTAGATTTATTAAAAAAGGCCTATTAAATAGGCTTATTAAATAGACTTATTAAATAGGCTCATTAAATACTTATTAAATAGGCTTATTAAATAGGCTTATTAAATAGACTTATTAAATAGGCTCAATAAATAGGCTTATTAAATAGGCTTATTAAATAGACTTATTAAATAGGCTCAATAAATCGGCTTATTAAATAGGCTTATTAAATAGGCTCAATAAATAGGCTTATTAAATCGGCTTATTAATTAGGCTTATTAAATAGACTTATTAAATCGGCTTATTAAATAGGCTCAATAAATAGGCTTATTAAATAGGCTCAATAAATATGCTTATTAAATAGGCTCAATAAATAGGCTTATTAAATAGGCTCAATAAATAGGCTTATTAAATAGGCTCATTAAATACTTATTAAATAGGCTTATTAAATAGACTTATTAAATAGACTTATTAAATAGGCTTATTAAATAGACTTATTAAATAGTCTTATTAAAAAGGCTTATTAAATAGACTTATTAAATAGGCTCATTAAATACTCATTAAATATGTTTATTAAATAGGTGTATTAATTAGGCTTATTAAATAGGCTTATTAAATAGACTTATTAAATAGACTTATTAAATAGACTTATTAAATAGACTTATTAAATAGGCTCATTAAATACTTATTAAATAGGCTTATTAAATAGACTTATTAAATAGGCTCAATAAATAGGCTTATTAAATAGGCTTATTAAATAGACTTATTAAATAGGCTCAATAAATCGGCTTATTAAATAGGCTTATTAAATAGGCTCAATAAATAGCCTTATTAAATAGGCTTATTAAATAGGCTTATTAAATAGACTTATTAAATCGGCTTATTAAATAGGCTCAATAAATAGGCTTATTAAATAGGTTCAATAAATAGGCTTATTAAATAGGCTCAATAAATAGGCTTATTAAATAGGCTCAATAAATAGGCTTATTAAATAGGCTCATTAAATACTTATTAAATAGACTTATTAAATAGACTCATTAAATAGGTTTATTAAATAAGCTTATTAAATAGGCTTATTAAATAGGCTTATTAAATAGACATATTAAATAGCCTCATTAAATAGGATTATTTTAGCAACTTAGGCTTATTAAATAGGTTTATTTCAGCAACTTAGACTTATTAAAGAGCCTTATTAAATAGGCTTATTTCAGCAACTTAGGATTATTAAATAAGCTTATTTCAGCAACTTATTCTTATTAAATAGCCTTATTAAACAGGTTTATTTCAGCAACTTAGGCTTATTAAATAGCATTTTTAAATAGGTTTATTTCAGCAACTTAGACTTATTAAATATACCTTTTAAAATAGGCTTAGTTCAGAAACTTAGGCTTATTAAATAGTCTTATTTCAGCAAATTAGGCTCATTAAATAGCCTTATTAAATAGGCTTATTCAGCAACTTAGGCTTATTAAATAGCCTTATTAAATATGCTTATTTCAGCAACTTAGACTTATTAAATAGGTTTATTCAGCAACTTAGGCTTATTAAATAGGCTTATTCAGCAACTTAGGCTTATTTAATAGGCTTATTTCAGCAACTTAGGCTTATTAAATAGGCTCATTCAGAAACTTAGGCTTATTAAATAAGCTTATTTCAGCAACTTAGACTTATTAAATAGGCCTATTAAATAGGCTTATTAAATAGGCTTATTTCAGCAACTTAGATTTATTAAAAAAGGCCTATTAAATAGGCTTATTAAATAGACTTATTAAATAGGCTCATTAAATACTTATTAAATAGGCTTATTAAATAGGCTTATTAAATAGACTTATTAAATAGGCTCAATAAATAGGCTAATTAAATAGGCTTATTAAATAGACTTATTAAATAGGCTCAATAAATCGGCTTATTAAATAGGCTTATTAAATAGGCTCAATAAATAGGCTTATTAAATCGGCTTATTAATTAGGCTTATTAAATAGACTTATTAAATCGGCTTATTAAATAGGCTCAATAAATAGGCTTATTAAATAGGCTCAATAAATATACTTATTAAATAGGCTCAATAAATAGGCTTATTAAATAGGCTCAATAAATTGGCTTATTAAATAGGCTCATTAAATACTTATTAAATAGGCTTATTAAATAGACTTATTAAATAGACTTATTAAATAGGCTTATTAAATAGACTTATTAAATAGTCTTATTAAAAAGGCTTATTAAATAGACTTATTAAATAGGCTCATTAAATACTCATTAAATATGTTTATTAAATAGGTGTATTAATTAGGCTTATTAAATAGGCTTATTAAATAGACTTATTAAATAGGCTCATTAAATACTTATTAAATAGGCTTATTAAATAGACTTATTAAATAGGCTCAATAAATAGGCTTATTAAATAGGCTTATTAAATAGACTTATTAAATAGGCTCAATAAATCGGCTTATTAAATAGGCTTATTAAATAGGCTCAATAAATAGCCTTATTAAATAGGCTTATTAAATAGGCTTATTAAATAGACTTATTAAATCGGCTTATTAAATAGGCTCAATAAATAGGCTTATTAAATAGGCTCAATAAATATGCTTATTAAATAGGCTCAATAAATAGGCTTATTAAATAGGCTCAATAAATAGGCTTATTAAATAGGCTCATTAAATACTTATTAAATAGGCTTATTAAATAGACTTATTAAATAGACTTATTAAATAGGCTTATTAAATAGACTTATTAAATAGTCTTATTAAAAAAGCTTATTAAATAGACTTATTAAATAGGCTCATTAAATACTCATTAAATATGTTTATTAAATAGGTGTATTAATTAGGCTTATTAAATAGGCTTATTAAATAGGCTTATTAAATAGACTTATTAAATAGACTTATTAAATAGACTTATTAAATAGACTTATTAAATAGGCTCATTAAATACTTATTAAATAGGCTTATTAAATAGGCTTATTAAATAGACTTATTAAATAGGCTCAATAAATAGGCTTATTAAATAGGCTTATTAAATAGACTTATTAAATAGGCTCAATAAATCGGCTTATTAAATAGGCTTATTAAATAGGCTCAATAAATAGGCTTATTAAATAGGCTTATTAAATAGGCTTATTAAATAGACTTATTAAATCGGCTTATTAAATAGGCTCAATAAATAGGCTTATTAAATAGGCTCAATAAATATGCTTATTAAATAGGCTCAATAAATAGGCTTATTAAATAGGCTCAATAAATAGGCTTATTAAATAGGCTTATTAAATAGGCTCATTAAATACTTATTAAATAGGCTTATTAAATAGACTTATTAAATAGACTTATTAAATAGGCTTATTAAATAGACTTATTAAATAGTCTTATTAAAAAGGCTTATTAAATAGACTTATTAAATAGGCTCATTAAATACTCATTAAATATGTTTATTAAATAGGTTTATTAATTAGGCTTATTAAATAGACTTATTAAATAGGCTCAATAAATAGGCTTATTAAATAGGCTCAATAAATATGCTTATTAAATAGGCTTATTAAATAGGCTTATTCAATAGGCTTATTAAATAGACTTATTAAATCGGCTTATTAAATAGGCTCAATAAATAGGCTTATTAAATAGGCTCAATAAATATGCTTATTAAATAGGCTCAATAAATAGGCTTATTAAATAGGCTCAATAAATAGGCTTATTAAATAGGCTCATTAAATACTTATTAAATAGTCTTATTAAAAAGGCTTATTAAATAGACTTATTAAATAGGCTCATTAAATACTCATTAAATATGTTTATTAAATAGGTGTATTAATTAGGCTTATTAAATAGGCTTATTAAATAGACTTATTAAATAGGCTCATTAAATACTTATTAAATAGGCTTATTAAATAGACGTATTAAATAGGCTCAATAAATAGGCTTATTAAATAGGCTTATTAAATAGACTTATTAAATAGGCTCAATAAATCGGCTTATTAAATAGGCTTATTAAATAGGCTCAATAAATAGCCTTATTAAATAGGCTTATTAAATAGGCTTATTAAATAGACTTATTAAATCGGCTTATTAAATAGGCTCAATAAATAGGCTTATTAAATAGGCTCAATAAATATGCTTATTAAATAGGCTCAATAAATAGGCTTATTAAATAGGCTCAATAAATAGGCTTATTAAATAGCCTCATTAAATACTTATTAAATAGGCTTATTAAATAGACTTATTAAATAGACTTATTAAATAGTCTTATTAAAAAAGCTTATTAAATAGACTTATTAAATAGGCTCATTAAATACTCATTAAATATGTTTATTAAATAGGTGTATTAATTAGGCTTATTAAATAGGCTTATTAAATAGGCTTATTAAATAGACTTATTAAATAGACTTATTAAATAGACTTATTAAATAGACTTATTAAATAGGCTCATTAAATACTTATTAAATAGGCTTATTAAATAGGCTTATTAAATAGACTTATTAAATAGGCTCAATAAATAGGCTTATTAAATAGGCTTATTAAATAGACTTATTAAATAGGCTCAATTAATCGGCTTATTAAATAGGCTTATTAAATAGGCTCAATAAATAGGCTTATTAAATAGGCTTATTAAATAGGCTTATTAAATAGACTTATTAAATCGGCTTATTAAATAGGCTCAATAAATAGGCTTATTAAATAGGCTCAATAAATATGCTTATTAAATAGGCTCAATAAATAGGCTTATTAAATAGGCTCAATAAATAGGCTTATTAAATAGGCTTATTAAATAGGCTCATTAAATACTTATTAAATAGGCTTATTAAATAGACTTATTAAATAGACTTATTAAATAGCTTATTAAATAGACTTATTAAATAGTCTTATTAAAAAGGCTTATTAAATAGACTTATTAAATAGGCTCATTAAATACTCATTAAATATGTTTATTAAATAGGTTTATTAATTAGGCTTATTAAATAGACTTATTAAATAGGCTCAATAAATCAGCTTATTAAATAGGCTTATTAAATAGGCTCAATAAATAGGCTTATTAAATAGGCTTATTAAATAGGCTTATTAAATAGACTTATTAAATCGGCTTATTAAATAGGCTCAATAAATAGGCTTATTAAATAGGCTCAATAAATATGCTTATTAAATAGGCTCAATAAATAGGCTTATTAAATAGGCTCAATAAATAGGCTTATTAAATAGGCTCATTAAATACTTATTAAATAGGCTTATTAAATAGACTTATTAAATAGACTTATTAAATAGGCTTATTAAATAGACTTATTAAATAGTCTTATTAAAAAGGCTTATTAAATAGACTTATTAAATAGGCTCATTAAATACTCATTAAATATGTTTATTAAATAGGTGTATTAATTAGGCTTATTAAATAGGCTTATTAAATAGGCTTATTAAATAGACTTATTAAATAGCCTCATGAAATAGGCTTATTTTAGCAACTTAGGCTTATTAAATAGGTTTATTTCAGCAACTTAGACTTATTAAAGAGCCTTATTAAATAGGCTTATTTCAGCAACTTATGCTTATTAAATAGCCTTATTAAACAGGTTTATTTCAGCAACTTAGGATTATTAAATAGCATTTTTAAATAGGCTTATTTCAGCAACTTAGACTTATTAAATAGGTTTACTCAGCAACTTAGGCTTATTAAATAGGCTTATTCAGCAACTTAGGCTTATTAAATAGGCTTATTTCAGCAACTTAGACTTATTAAATAGGCCTATTAAATAGGCTTATTAAATAGGCTTATTTCAGCAACTTAGACTTATTAAATAGTCCTATTAAATAGGCTTATTAAATAGACTTATTAAATAGGCTCATTAAATACTTATTAAATAGGCTTATTAAATAGGCTTATTAAATAGACTTATTAAATAGGCTCAATAAATCGGCTTATTAAATAGGCTTATTAAATAGGCTCAATAAATAGGCTTATTAAATAGGCTTATTAAATAGGCTTATTAAATAGACTTATTAAATCGGCTTATTAAATAGGCTCAATAAATAGGCTCAATAAATATGCTTATTAAATAGGCTCAATAAATAGGCTTATTAAATAGGCTCAATAAATAGGCTTATTAAATAGGCTCATTAAATACTTATTAAATATGTTTATTAAATAGGTGTATTAATTAGGCTTATTAAATAGGCTTATTAAATAGGCTTATTAAATAGACTTATTAAATAGACTTATTAAATAGACTTATTAAATAGGCTCAATAAATAGGCTTATTAAATAGGCTCAATAAATAGGCTTATTAAATAGGCTCATTAAATACTTATTAAATATGTTTATTAAATAGGTGTATTAATTAGGCTTATTAAATAGGCTTATTAAATAGGCTTATTAAATAGACTTATTAAATAGACTTATTAAATAGACTTATTAAATAGGCTCAATAAATAGGCTTATTAAATAGGCTCAATAAATAGGCTTATTAAATAGACTTATTAAATAGTCTTATTAAAAAGGCTTATTAAATAGACTTATTAAATAGGCTCATTAAATACTCATTAAATATGTTTATTAAATAGGTTTATTAATTAGGCTTATTAAATAGACTTATTAAATAGGCTCAATAAATCAGCTTATTAAATAGGCTTATTAAATAGGCTCAATAAATAGGCTTATTAAATAGGCTTATTAAATAGGCTTATTAAATAGACTTATTAAATCGGCTTATTAAATAGGCTCAATAAATAGGCTTATTAAATAGGCTCAATAAATATGCTTATTAAATAGGCTCAATAAATAGGCTTATTAAATAGGCTCAATAAATAGGCTTATTAAATAGGCTCATTAAATACTTATTAAATAGGCTTATTAAATAGACTTATTAAATAGACTTATTAAATAGGCTTATTAAATAGACTTATTAAATAGTCTTATTAAAAAGGCTTATTAAATAGACTTATTAAATAGGCTCATTAAATACTCATTAAATATGTTTATTAAATAGGTGTATTAATTAGGCTTTTTAAATAGGCTTATTAAATAGGCTTATTAAATAGACTTATTAAATAGCCTCATGAAATAGGCTTATTTTAGCAACTTAGGCTTATTAAATAGGTTTATTTCAGCAACTTAGACTTATTAAAGAGCCTTATTAAATAGGCTTATTTCAGCAACTTATGCTTATTAAATAGCCTTATTAAACAGGTTTATTTCAGCAACTTAGGATTATTAAATAGCATTTTTAAATAGGTTTATTTCAGCAACTTAGACTTATTAAATATACCTTTTTAAAAAGGCTTAGTTCAGAAACTTAGGCTTATTAAATAGTCTTATTTCAGCAACTTAGGCTCATTAAATAGCCTTATGAAATAGGCTTATTTCATCAACTTAGGCTTATTAAATAGCCGTTTTAAATAGGCTTATTTCAGCAACTTAGACTTATTAAATAGGTTTACTCAGCAACTTAGGCTTATTAAATAGGCTTATTCAGCAACTTAGGCTTATTAAATAGGCTTATTTCAGCAACTTAGACTTATTAAATAGGCCTATTAAATAGGCTTATTAAATAGGCTTATTTCAGCAACTTAGACTTATTAAATAGTCCTATTAAATAGGCTTATTAAATAGACTTATTAAATAGGCTCATTAAATACTTATTAAATAGGCTTATTAAATAGGCTTATTAAATAGACTTATTAAATAGGCTCAATAAATCGGCTTATTAAATAGGCTTATTAAATAGGCTCAATAAATAGGCTTATTAAATAGGCTTATTAAATAGGCTTATTAAATAGACTTATTAAATCGGCTTATTAAATAGGCTCAATAAATAGGCTCAATAAATATGCTTATTAAATAGGCTCAATAAATAGGCTTATTAAATAGGCTCAATAAATAGGCTTATTAAATAGGCTCATTAAATACTTATTAAATATGTTTATTAAATAGGTGTATTAATTAGGCTTATTAAATAGGCTTATTAAATAGGCTTATTAAATAGACTTATTAAATAGACTTATTAAATAGACTTATTAAATAGGCTCAATAAATAGGCTTATTAAATAGGCTCAATAAATAGGCTTATTAAATAGGCTCAATAAATAGGCTTATTAAATAGGCTCAATAAATAGGCTTATTAAATAGGCTCATTAAATACTTATTAAATAGACATATTAAATAGACTCATTAAATAGGCTTATTAAATAAGCTTATTAAATAGGCTTATTAAATAGGCGTATTAAATAGACGTATTAAATAGCCTCATTAAATAGGCTTATTTTAGCAACTTAGGCTTATTAAATAGGTTTATTTCAGCAACTTAGACTTATTAAAGAGCCTTATTAAATAGGCTTATTTCAGCAACTTAGGCTTATTAAATAAGCTTATTTCAGCAACTTATTCTTATTAAATAGCCTTATTAAACAGGTTTATTTCAGCAACTTAGGCTTATTAAATAGCATTTTTAAATAGGTTTATTTCAGCAACTTAGACTTACTAAATATACCTTTTAAAATAGGCTTAGTTCAGAAACTTAGGCTTATTAAATAGTCTTATTTCAGCAACTTAGGCTCATTAAATAGCCTTATTAAATAGGCTTATTCAGCAACTTAGGCTTATTAAATAGTCTTATTAAATATGCTTATTTCAGCAACTTAGACTTATTAAATAGGTTTATTCAGCAACTTAGGCTTATTAAATAGGCTTATTCAGCAACTTAGGCTTATTTAATAGGCTTATTTCAGCAACTTAGGCTTATTAAATAGGCTCATTCAGAAACTTAGGCTTATTAAATAAGCTTATTTCAGCAACTTCGACTTAATAAATAGGCCTATTAAATAGGCTTATTAAATAGGCTTATTTCAGCAACTTAGATTTATTAAAAAAGGCCTATTAAATAGGCTTATTAAATAAACTTATTAAATAGGCTCATTAAATACTTATTAAATAGGCTTATTAAATAGGCTTATTAAATAGACTTATTAAATAGGCTCAATAAATAGGCTTATTAAATAGACTTATTAAATAGGCTCAATAAATTGGCTTATTAAATAGGCTTATTAAATAGGCTCAATAAATAGGCTTATTAAATCGGCTTATTAATTAGGCTTATTAAATAGACTTATTAAATCGGCTTATTAAATAGGCTCAATAAATATGCTTATTAAATAGGCTCAATAAATAGGCTTATTAAATAGGCTCAATAAATAGGCTTATTAAATAGGCTCATTAAATACTTATTAAATAGGCTTATTAAATAGACTTATTAAATAGACTTATTAAATAGGCTTATTAAATAGACGTATTAAATAGTCTTATTAAAAAAGCTTATTAAATAGACTTATTAAATAGGCTCATTAAATACTCATTAAATATGTTTATTAAATAGGTGTATTAATTAGGCTTATTAAATAGGCTTATTAAATAGGCTTATTAAATAGACTTATTAAATAGACTTATTAAATAGACTTATTAAATTGGCTCATTAAATACTTATTCAATAGGCTTATTAAATAGGCTTATTAAATAGACTTATTAAATAGGCTCAATAAATAGGCTTATTAAATAGGCTCAATAAATAGGCTTATTAAATCGGCTTATTAATTAGGCGTATTAAATAGACTTATTAAATAGTCTTATTAAAAAGGCTTATTAAATAGACTTATTAAATAGGCTCATTAAATACTCATTAAATATGTTTATTAAATAGGTGTATTAATTAGGCTTATTAAATAGGCTTATTAAATAGGCTTATTAAATAGACTTATTAAATAGACTTATTAAATAGACTTATTAAATAGCCTCATGAATTAGGCTTATTTTAGCAACTTAGGCTTATTAAATAGGTTTATTTCAGCAACTTAGACTTATTAAAGAGCCTTATTAAATAGGCTTATTTCAGCAACTTAGGCTTATTAAATAGGCTCATTCAGAAACTTAGGCTTATTAAATAAGCTTATTTCAGCAACTTAGATTTATTTAAAAAGGCCTATTAAATAGGCTTATTAAATAGACTTATTAAATAGGCTCATTAAATACTTATTAAATAGGCTTATTAAATAGGCTTATTAAATAGACTTATTAAATAGGCTCAATAAATAGGCTTATTAAATAGGCTTATTAAATAGACTTATTAAATAGGCTCAATAAATCAGCTTATTAAATAGGCTTATTAAATAGGCTCAATAAATAGGCTTATTAAATAGGCTTATTAAATAGGCTTATTAAATAGACTTATTAAATCGGCTTATTAAATAGGCTCAATAAATAGGCTTATTAAATAGGCTCAATAAATATGCTTATTAAATAGGCTCAATAAATAGGCTTATTAAATAGGCCCAATAAATAGGCTTATTAAATAGGCTCATTAAATACTTATTAAATAGGCTTATTAAATAGGCTTATTAAATAGACTTATTAAATAGGCTTATTAAATAGACTTATTAAATAGTCTTATTAAAAAGGCTTATTAAATAGACTTATTAAATAGGCTCATTAAATACTCATTAAATATGTTTATTAAATAGGTGTATTAATTAGGCTTATTAAATAGGCTTATTAAATAGGCTTATTAAATAGACTTATTAAATAGACTTATTAAATAGACTTATTAAATAGACTTATTAAATAGCCTCATGAAATAGGCTTATTTTAGCAACCTAGGCTTATTAAATACGTTTATTTCAGCAACTTAGACTTATTAAAGAGCCTTATTAAATAGGGTTATTTCAGCAACTTAGGCTTATTAAATAAGCTTATTTCAGCAACTTATGCTTATTTAATAGCCTTATTAAACAGGTTTATTTCAGCAACTTAGGCTTATTAAATAGCATTTTTAAATAGGTTTATTTCAGCAACTTAGACTTATTAAATATACCTTTTTAAATAGGCTTAGTTCAGAAACTTAGGCTTATTAAATAGTCTTATTTCAGCAACTTAGGCTCATTAAATAGCCTTATGAAATAGGCTTATTTCAGCAACTTAGGCTTATTAAATAGCCGTATTAAATAGGCTTATTTCAGCAATTTAGACTTATTAAATAGGTTTATTCAGCAACTTAGGCTTATTAAATAGACTTATTCAGCAACTTAGGCTTATTAAATAGGCTTATTTCAGCAACTTAGACTTATTAAATAAGCCTATTAAATAGGCTTATTAAATAGGCTTATTTCAGCAACTTAGACTTATTAAATAGGCCTATCAAATAGGCTTATTAAATAGACTTATTAAATAGGCTCATTAAATACTTAATAAATAGGCTTATTAAATAGGCTTATTAAATAGACTTATTAAATAGGCTCAATAAATCGGCTTATTAAATAGGCTTATTAAATAGGCTCAATAAATAGGCTTATTAAATAGGCTTATTAAATAGGCTTATTAAATAGACTTATTAAATCGGCTTATTAAATAGGCTCAATAAATAGGCTCAATAAATATGCTTATTAAATAGGCTCAATAAATAGGCTTATTAAATAGGCTCAATAAATAGGCTTATTAAATAGGCTCATTAAATACTTATTAAATAGGCTTATTAAATAGACTTATTAAATAGACTTATTAAATAGTCTTATTAAATAGACTTATTAAATAGTCTTATTAAAAAGGCTTATTAAATAGACTTATTAAATAGGCTCATTAAATACTTATTAAATATGTTTATTAAATAGGTGTATTAATTAGGCTTATTAAATAGGCTTATTAAATAGGCTTATTAAATAGACTTATTAAATAGACTTATTAAATAGACTTATTAAATAGGCTCAATAAATAGGCTTATTAAATAGGCTCAATAAATAGGCTTATTAAATAGGCTCAATAAATAGGCTTATTAAATAGGCTCAATAAATAGGATTATTAAATAGGCTCATTAAATACTTATTAAATAGACTTATTAAATAGACTCATTAAATAGGCTTATTAAATAGGCTTATTAAATAGGCTTATTAAATAGGCTTTTTAAATAGGCTTATTAAATAGACTCATTAAATCGGCTTATTAAATAGGCTCAATAAATAGGCTTATTAAATAGGCTCAATAAATATGCTTATTAAATAGGCTCAATAAATATGCTTATTAAATAGGCTCAATAAATAGGCTTATTAAATAGGCTCATTAAATACTTATTAAATAGGCTTATTAAATAGACTTATTAAATAGACTTATTAAATAGGCTTATTAAATAGACTTATTAAATAGTCTTATTAAAAAGGCTTATTAAATAGACTTATTAAATAGGCTCATTAAATACTCATTAAATATGTTTATTAAATAGGTGTATTAATTAGGCTTATTAAATAGGCTTATTAAATAGGCTTATTAAATAGACTTATTAAATAGACTTATTAAATAGAATTATTAAATAGACTTATTAAATAGCCTCATGAAATAGGCTTATTTTAGCAACTTAGGCTTATTAAATAGGTTTATTTCAGCAACTTAGACTTATTAAAGAGCCTTATTAAATAGGCTTATTTCAGCAACTTAGGCTTATTAAATAAGCTTATTTCAGCAACTTATGCTTATTAAATAGCCTTATTAAACAGGTTTATTTCAGCAACTTAGGCTTATTAAATAGCATTTTTAAATAGGTTTATTTCAGCAACTTAGACTTATTAAATATACCTTTTTAAATAGGCTTAGTTCAGAAACTTAGGCTTATTAAATAGTCTTATTTCAGCAACTTAGGCTCATTAAATAGCCATATTAAATAGGCTTATTTCAGCAACTTAGACTTATTAAATAGGTTTATTCAGCAACTTAGGCTAATTAAATAGGCTTATTCAGCAACTTAGGCTTATTAAATAGGCTTATTTCAGCAACTTAGACTTATTAAATAGGCCTATTAAATAGGCTTATTAAATAGGCTTATTTCAGCAACTTAGACTTATTAAATAGGCCTATTAAATAGGCTTATTAAATAGACTTATTAAATAGGCTCATTAAATACTTATTAAATAGGGTTATTAAATAGGCTTATTAAATAGACTTATTAAATAGGCTCAATAAATCGGCTTATTAAATAGGCTTATTAAATAGGCTCAATAAATAGGCTTATTAAATACGCTTATTAAATAGGCTTATTAAATATACTTATTAAATCAGCTTATTAAATAGGCTCAATAAATATGCTTATTAAATAGGCTCAATAAATAGGCTTATTAAATAGGCTCAATAAATAGGCTTATTAAATAGGCTCATTAAATACTTATTAAATAGACTTATTAAATAGACTTATTAAATAGGCTTATTAAATAGACTTATTAAATAGGCTTATTAAAAAGGCTTATTAAATAGACTTATTAAATAGGCTCATTAAATACTTATTAAATATGTTTATTAAATAGGTGTATTAATTAGGCTTATTAAATAGGCTTATTAAATAGGCTTATTAAATAGACTTATTAAATAGACTTATTAAATAGACTTATTAAATAGGCTCAATAAATAGGCTTATTAAATAGGCTCAATAAATATGCTTATTAAATAGGCTCAATAAATAGGCTTATTAAATAGGCTCAATAAATAGGCTTATTAAATAGGCTTATTAAATACTTATTAAATAGGCTTATTAAATAGACTTATTAAATAGTCTTATTAAAAAGGCTTATTAAATAGACTTATTAAATAGGCTCATTAAATACTCATTAAATATGTTTATTAAATAGGTGTATTAATTAGGCTTATTAAATAGGCTTATTAAATAGGCTTATTAAATAGACTTATTAAATAGACTTATTAAATAGACTTATTAAATAGCCTCATGAAATAGGCTTATTTTAGCAACTTAGGCTTATTAAATAGGTTTATTTCAGCAACTTAGACTTATTAAAGAGCCTTATTAAATAGGCTTATTTCAGCAACTTAGGCTTATTAAATAAGCTTATTTCAGCAACTTATGCTTATTAAATAGCCTTATTAAACAGGTTTATTTCAGCAACTTAGGCTTATTAAATAGCATTTTTAAATAGGTTTATTTCAGCAACTTAGACTTATTAAATATACCTTTTTAAATAGGCTTAGTTCAGAAACTTAGGCTTATTAAATAGTCTTATTTCAGCAACTTAGGCTCATTAAATAGCCTTATGAAATAGGCTTATTTCAGTAACGTAGGTTTATTAAATAGCCATATTAAATAGGCTTATTTCAGCAACTTAGACTTATTAAATAGGTTTATTCAGCAACTTAGGCTTATTAAATAGGCTTATTAAGCAACTTAGGCTTATTAAATAGGCTTATTTCAGCAACTTAGACTTATTAAATAGGCCTATTAAATAGGCTTATTAAATAGGCTTATTTCAGCAACTTAGACTTATTAAATAGGCCTATTAAATAGGCTTATTAAATAGACTTATTAAATAGGCTCATTAAATACTTATTAAATAGGGTTATTAAATAGGCTTATTAAATAGACTTATTAAATAGGCTCAATAAATCGGCTTATTAAATAGGCTTATTAAATAGGCTCAATAAATAGGCTTATTAAATAGGCTTATTAAATAGGCTTATTAAATAGACTTATTAAATCAGCTTATTAAATAGGCTCAATAAATAGGCTCAATAAATATGCTTATTAAATAGGCTCAATAAATAGGCTTATTAAATAGGCTCAATAAATAGGCTTATTAAATAGGCTCATTAAATACTTATTTAATAGGCTTATTAAATAGACTTATTAAATAGACTTTTTAAATAGTCTTATTAAATAGACTTATCAAATAGTCTTATTAAAAAGGCTTATTAAATAGACTTATTAAATAGGCTCATTAAATAGACTTATTAAATAGGCTCAATAAATAGGCTTATTAAATAGGCTCAATAAATAGGCTTATTAAATAGGCTCAATAAATAGGCTTATTAAATAGGCTCAATAAATAGGCTTATTAAATAGGCTCATTAAATACTTATTAAATAGACTTATTAAATAGACTCATTAAATAGGCTTATTAAATAGGCTTATTAAATAGGCTTATTAAATAGGCTTATTAAATAGACGTATTAAATAGCCTCATTAAATAGGCTTATTTTAGCAACTTAGGCTTATTAAATAGGTTTATTTCAGCAACTTAGACTTATTAAAGAGCCTTATTAAATAGGCTTATTTCAGCAACTTAGGCTTATTAAATAAGCTTATTTCAGCAACTTATTCTTATTAAATAGCCTTATTAAACAGGTTTATTTCAGCAACTTAGGCTTATTAAATAGCATTTTTAAATAGGTTTATTTCAGCAAAACTTAGACTTATTAAATATACCTTTTAAAATAGGCTTAGTTCAGAAACTTAGGCTTATTAAATAGTCTTATTTCAGCAACTTAGGCTCATTAAATAGCCTTATTAAATAGGCTTATTCAGCAACTTAGGCTTATTAAATAGCCTTATTAAATATGCTTATTTCAGCAACTTAGACTTATTAAATAGGTTTATTCAGCAACTTAGGCTTATTAAATAGGCTTATTCAGCAACTTAGGCTTATTTAATAGGCTTATTTCAGCAACTTAGGCTTATTAAATAGGCTCATTCAGAAACTTAGGCTTATTAAATAAGCTTATTTCAGCAACTTAGACTTATTAAATAGGCCTATTAAATAGGCTTATTAAATAGGCTTATTTCAGCAACTTAGATTTATTAAAAAAGGCCTATTAAATAGGCTTATTAAATAGACTTATTAAATAGGCTCATTAAATACTTATTAAATAGGCTTATTAAATAGGCTTATTAAATAGACTTATTAAATAGGCTCAATAAATAGGCTTATTAAATAGGCTTATTAAATAGACTTATTAAATAGGCTCAATAAATCGGCTTATTAAATAGGCTTATTAAATAGGCTCAATAAATAGGCTTATTAAATAGGCTTATTAAATAGGCTTATTAAATAGACTTATTAAATCGGCTTATTAAATAGGCTCAATAAATAGGCTTATTAAATAGGCTCAATAAATATGCTTATTAAATAGGCTCAATAAATAGGCTTATTAAATAGGCTCAATAAATAGGCTTATTAAATAGGCTCATTAAATACTTATTAAATAGGCTTATTAAATAGACTTATTAAATAGACTTATTAAATAGGCTTATTAAATAGACTTATTAAATAGTCTTATTAAAAAAGCTTATTAAATAGACTTATTAAATAGGCTCATTAAATACTCATTAAATATGTTTATTAAATAGGTGTATTAATTAGGCTTATTAAATAGGCTTATTAAATAGGCTTATTAAATAGACTTATTAAATAGACTTATTAAATAGACTTATTAAATAGACTTATTAAATAGGCTCATTAAATTCTTATTAAATAGGCTTATTAAATAGGCTTATTAAATAGACTTATTAAATAGGCTCAATAAATAGGCTTATTAAATAGGCTTATTAAATAGACTTATTAAATAGGCTCAATAAATCGGCTTATTAAATAGGCTTATTAAATAGGCTCAATAAATAGGCTTATTAAATAGGCTTATTAAATAGGCTTATTAAATAGACTTATTAAATCGGCTTATTAAATAGGCTCAATAAATAGGCTTATTAAATAGGCTCAATAAATATGCTTATTAAATCGGCTCAATAAATAGGCTTATTAAATAGGCTCAATAAATAGGCTTATTAAATAGGCTCATTAAATACTTATTAAATAGGCTTATTAAATAGACTTATTAAATAGACTTATTAAATAGGCTTATTAAATAGACTTATTAAATAGTCTTATTAAAAAGGCTTATTAAATAGACTTATTAAATAGGCTCATTAAATACTCATTAAATATGTTTATTAAATAGGTGTATTAATTAGGCTTATTAAATAGACTTATTAAATAGGCTCAATAAATCAGCTTATTAAATAGGCTTATTAAATAGGCTCAATAAATAGGCTTATTAAATAGGCTTATTAAAATAGGCTTATTAAATAGACTTATTAAATCGGCTTATTAAATAGGCTCAATAAATAGGCTTATTAAATAGGCTCAATAAATATGCTTATTAAATAGGCTCAATAAATAGGCTTATTAAATAGGCTCAATAAATAGGCTTATTAAATAGGCTCATTAAATACTTATTAAATAGGCTTATTAAATAGACTTATTAAATAGACTTATTAAATAGGCTTATTAAATAGACTTATTAAATAGTCTTATTAAAAAGGCTTATTAAATAGACTTATTAAATAGGCTCATTAAATACTCATTAAATATGTTTATTAAATAGGTGTATTAATTAGGCTTATTAAATAGGCTTATTAAATAGGCTTATTAAATAGACTTATTAAATAGACTTATTAAATAGACTTATTTAATAGACTTATTAAATAGCCTCATGAAATAGGCTTATTTTAGCAACTTAGGCTTATTAAATAGGTTTATTTCAGCAACTTAGACTTATTAAAGAGCCTTATTAAATAGGCTTATTTCAGCAACTTATGCTTATTAAATAGCCTTATTAAACAGGTTTATTTCAGCAACTTAGGCTTATTAAATAGCATTTTTAAATAGGTTTATTTCAGCAACTTAGACTTATTAAATATACCTTTTTAAATAGGCTTAGTTCAGAAACTTAGGCTTATTAAATAGTCTTATTTCAGCAACTTAGGCTCATTAAATAGCCTTATGAAAGAGGCTTATTTCAGCAACTTAGGCTTATTAAATAGCCGTATTAAATAGGCTTATTTCAGCAACTTAGACTTATTAAATAGGTTTATTCAGCAACTTAGGCTTATTAAATAGGCTTATTCAGCAACTTAGGCTTATTAAATAGGCTTATTTCAGCAACTTAGACTTATTAAATAGGCCTATTAAATAGGCTTATTAAATAGGCTTATTTCAGCAACTTAGACTTATTAAATAGTCCTATTAAATAGGCTTATTAAATAGACTTATTAAATAGGCTCATTAAATACTTATTAAATAGGCTTATTAAATAGGCTTATTAAATAGACTTATTAAATAGGCTCATTAAATACTTATTAAATATGTTTATTAAATAGGTGTATTAATTAGGCTTATTAAATAGGCTTATTAAATAGGCTTATTAAATAGACTTATTAAATAGACTTATTAAATAGACTTATTAAATAGGCTCAATAAATAGGCTTATTAAATAGGCTCAATAAATAGGCTTATTAAATAGGCTCAATAAATAGGCTTATTAAATAGGCTTATTAAATAAGCTTATTAAATAGGCTTAATAAATAGGCTTATTAAATAGACGTATTAAATAGCCTCATTAAATAGGCTTATTTTAGCAACTTAGGCTTATTAAATAGGTTTATTTCAGCAACTTAGACTTATTAAAGAGCCTTATTAAATAGGCTTATTTCAGCAACTTAGGCTTATTAAATAAGCTTATTTCAGCAACTTATTCTTATTAAATAGCCTTATTAAACAGGTTTATTTCAGCAACTTAGGCTTATTAAATAGCATTTTTAAATAGGTTTATTTCAGCAACTTAGACTTATTAAATATACCTTTTAAAATAGGCTTAGTTCAGAAACTTAGGCTTATTAAATAGTCTTATTTCAGCAAATTAGGCTCATTAAATAGTCTTATTAAATAGGCTTATTCAGCAACTTAGGCTTATTAAATAGCCTTATTAAATATGCTTATTTCAGCAACTTAGACTTATTAAATAGGTTTATTCAGCAACTTAGGCTTATTAAATAGGCTTATTCAGCAACTTAGGCTTATTTAATAAGCTTATTTCAGCAACTTAGGCTCATTAAATAGCCTTATGAAATAGGCTTATTTCAGCAACTTAGGCTTATTAAATAGCCGTATTAAATAGGCTTATTAAATAGGCTCAATAAATAGGCTTATTAAATAGGCTCATTAAATACTTATTTAATAGGCTTATTAAATAGACTTATGAAATAGACTTTTTAAATAGTCTTATTAAATAGACTTATTAAATAGTCTTATTAAAAAGGCTTATTAAATAGACTTATTAAATAGGCTCATTAAATACTTATTAAATATGTTTATAAAATAGGTGTATTAATTAGGCTTATTAAATAGGCTTATTAAATAGGCTTATTAAATAGACTTATTAAATAGACTTATTAAATAGACTTATTAAATAGGCTCAATAAATAGGCTTATTAAATAGGCTCAATAAATATGCTTATTAAATAGGCTCAATAAATAGGCTTATTAAATAGGCTCAATAAATAGGCTTATTAAATAGGCTTATTAAATACTTATTAAATAGGCTTATTAAATAGACTTATTAAATAGTCTTATTAAAAAGGCTTATTAAATAGACTTATTAAATAGGCTCATTAAATACTCATTAAATATGTTTATTAAATAGGTGTATTAATTAGGCTTATTAAATAGGCTTATTAAATAGGCTTATTAAATAGACTTATTAAATAGACTTATTAAATAGACTTATTAAATAGCCTCATGAAATAGGCTTATTTTAGCAACTTAGGCTTATTAAATAGGTTTATTTCAGCAACTTAGACTTATTAAAGAGCCTTATTAAATAGGCTTATTTCAGCAACTTAGGCTTATTAAATAAGCTTATTTCAGCAACTTATGCTTATTAAATAGCCTTATTAAACAGGTTTATTTCAGCAACTTAGGCTTATTAAATAGCATTTTTAAATAGGTTTATTTCAGCAACTTAGACTTATTAAATATACCTTTTTAAATAGGCTTAGTTCAGAAACTTAGGCTTATTAAATAGTCTTATTTCAGCAACTTAGGCTCATTAAATAGCCTTATGAAATAGGCTTATTTCAGCAACTTAGGCTTATTAAATAGCCATATTAAATAGGCTTATTTCAGCAACTTAGACTTATTAAATAGGTTTATTCAGCAACTTAGGCTTATTAAATAGGCTTATTCAGCAACTTAGGCTTATTAAATAGGCTTATTTCAGCAACTTAGACTTATTAAATAGGCCTATTAAATAGGCTTATTAAATAGGCTTATTTCAGCAACTTAGACTTATTAAATAGGACTATTAAATAGGCTTATTAAATAGACTTATTAAATAGGCTCATTAAATACTTATTAAATAGGGTTATTAAATAGGCTTATTAAATAGACTTATTAAATAGGCTCAATAAATCGGCTTATTAAATAGGCTTATTAAATAGGCTCAATAAATAGGCTTATTAAATAGGCTTATTAAATAGGCTTATTAAATAGACTTATTAAATCAGCTTATTAAATAGGCTCAATAAATAGGCTCAATAAATATGCTTATTAAATAGGCTCAATAAATAGGCTTATTAAATAGGCTCAATAAATAGGCTTATTAAATAGACTTATTAAATAGGCTCATTAAATACTTATTAAATAGGCTTATTAAATAGACTTATTAAATAGACTTATTAAATAGGCTTATTAAATAGACTTAGACTTAATAAATAGGCCTATTAAATAGGCTTATTAAATAGACTTATTAAATAGGCTCATTAAATACTTATTAAATAGGGTTATTAAATAGGCTTATTAAATAGACTTATTAAATAGGCTCAATAAATCGGCTTATTAAATAGGCTTATTAAATAGGCTCAATAAATAGGCTTATTAAATAGGCTTATTAAATAGACTTATTAAATAGGCTCAATAAATCAGCTTATTAAATAGGCTTATTAAATAGGCTCAATAAATAGGCTTATTAAATAGGCTTATTAAATAGGCTTATTAAATAGACTTATTAAATCGGCTTATTAAATAGGCTCAATAAATAGGCTTATTAAATAGGCTCAATAAATATGCTTATTAAATAGGCTCAATAAATAGGCTTATTAAATAGGCCCAATAAATAGGCTTATTAAATAGGCTCATTAAATACTTATTAAATAGGCTTATTAAATAGGCTTATTAAATAGACTTATTAAATAGGCTTATTAAATAGACTTATTAAATAGTCTTATTAAAAAGGCTTATTAAATAGACTTATTAAATAGGCTCATTAAATACTCATTAAATATGTTTATTAAATAGGTGTATTAATTAGGCTTATTAAATAGGCTTATTAAATAGGCTTATTAAATAGACTTATTAAATAGACTTATTAAATAGACTTATTAAATAGACTTATTAAATAGCCTCATGAAATAGGCTTATTTTAGCAACCTAGGCTTATTAAATACGTTTATTTCAGCAACTTAGACTTATTAAAGAGCCTTATTAAATAGGGTTATTTCAGCAACTTAGGCTTATTAAATAAGCTTATTTCAGCAACTTATGCTTATTTAATAGCCTTATTAAACAGGTTTATTTCAGCAACTTAGGCTTATTAAATAGCATTTTTAAATAGGTTTATTTCAGCAACTTAGACTTATTAAATATACCTTTTTAAATAGGCTTAGTTCAGAAACTTAGGCTTATTAAATAGTCTTATTTCAGCAACTTAGGCTCATTAAATAGCCTTATGAAATAGGCTTATTTCAGCAACTTAGGCTTATTAAATAGCCGTATTAAATAGGCTTATTTCAGCAATTTAGACTTATTAAATAGGTTTATTCAGCAACTTAGGCTTATTAAATAGACTTATTCAGCAACTTAGGCTTATTAAATAGGCTTATTTCAGCAACTTAGACTTATTAAATAAGCCTATTAAATAGGCTTATTAAATAGGCTTATTTCAGCAACTTAGACTTATTAAATAGGCCTATCAAATAGGCTTATTAAATAGACTTATTAAATAGGCTCATTAAATACTTAATAAATAGGCTTATTAAATAGGCTTATTAAATAGACTTATTAAATAGGCTCAATAAATCGGCTTATTAAATAGGCTCAATAAATATGCTTATTAAATAGGCTCAATAAATAGGCTTATTAAATAGGCCCAATAAATAGGCTTATTAAATAGGCTCATTAAATACTTATTAAATAGGCTTATTAAATAGGCTTATTAAATAGACTTATTAAATAGGCTTATTAAATAGACTTATTAAATAGTCTTATTAAAAAGGCTTATTAAATAGACTTATTAAATAGGCTCATTAAATACTCATTAAATATGTTTATTAAATAGGTGTATTAATTAGGCTTATTAAATAGGCTTATTAAATAGGCTTATTAAATGGACTTATTAAATAGACTTATTAAATAGACTTATTAAATAGACTTATTAAATAGCCTCATGAAATAGGCTTATTTTAGCAACCTAGGCTTATTAAATACGTTTATTTCAGCAACTTAGACTTATTAAAGAGCCTTATTAAATAGGGTTATTTCAGCAACTTAGGCTTATTAAATAAGCTTATTTCAGCAACTTATGCTTATTTAATAGCCTTATTAAACAGGTTTATTTCAGCAACTTAGGCTTATTAAATAGCATTTTTAAATAGGTTTATTTCAGCAACTTAGACTTATTAAATATACCTTTTTAAATAGGCTTAGTTCAGAAACTTAGGCTTATTAAATAGTCTTATTTCAGCAACTTAGGCTCATTAAATAGCCTTATGAAATAGGCTTATTTCAGCAACTTAGGCTTATTAAATAGCCGTATTAAATAGGCTTATTTCAGCAATTTAGACTTATTAAATAGGTTTATTCAGCAACTTAGGCTTATTAAATAGACTTATTCAGCAACTTAGGCTTATTAAATAGGCTTATTTCAGCAACTTAGACTTATTAAATAAGCCTATTAAATAGGCTTATTAAATAGGCTTATTTCAGCAACTTAGACTTATTAAATAGGCCTATCAAATAGGCTTATTAAATAGACTTATTAAATAGGCTCATTAAATACTTAATAAATAGGCTTATTAAATAGGCTTATTAAATAGACTTATTAAATAGGCTCAATAAATCGGCTTATTAAATAGGCTTATTAAATAGGCTCAATAAATAGGCTTATTAAATAGGCTTATTAAATAGGCTTATTAAATAGACTTATTAAATCGGCTCATTAAATAGACTTATTAAATAGGCTCATTAAATACTTATTAAATATGTTTATTAAATAGGTGTATTAATTAGGCTTATTAAATAGGCTTATTAAATAGGCTTATTAAATAGACTTATTAAATAGACTTATTAAATAGACTTATTAAATAGGCTCAATAAATAGGCTTATTAAATAGGCTCAATAAATAGGCTTATTAAATAGGCTCAATAAATAGGCTTATTAAATAGGCTCAATAAATAGGATTATTAAATAGGCTCATTAAATACTTATTAAATAGACTTATTAAATAGACTCATTAAATAGGCTTATTAAATAGGCTTATTAAATAGGCTTATTAAATAGGCTTTTTAAATAGGCTTATTAAATAGACTCATTAAATCGGCTTATTAAATAGGCTCAATAAATAGGCTTATTAAATAGGCCCAATAAATAGGCTTATTAAATAGGCTCATTAAATACTTATTAAATAGGCTTATTAAATAGGCTTATTAAATAGACTTATTAAATAGGCTTATTAAATAGACTTATTAAATAGTCTTATTAAAAAGGCTTATTAAATAGACTTATTAAATAGGCTCATTAAATACTCATTAAATATGTTTATTAAATAGGTGTATTAATTAGGCTTATTAAATAGGCTTATTAAATAGGCTTATTAAATAGACTTATTAAATAGACTTATTAAATAGACTTATTAAATAGACTTATTAAATAGCCTCATGAAATAGGCTTATTTTAGCAACCTAGGCTTATTAAATACGTTTATTTCAGCAACTTAGACTTATTAAAGAGCCTTATTAAATAGGGTTATTTCAGCAACTTAGGCTTATTAAATAAGCTTATTTCAGCAACTTATGCTTATTTAATAGCCTTATTAAACAGGTTTATTTCAGCAACTTAGGCTTATTAAATAGCATTTTTAAATAGGTTTATTTCAGCAACTTAGACTTATTAAATATACCTTTTTAAATAGGCTTAGTTCAGAAACTTAGGCTTATTAAATAGTCTTATTTCAGCAACTTAGGCTCATTAAATAGCCTTATGAAATAGGCTTATTTCAGCAACTTAGGCTTATTAAATAGCCGTATTAAATAGGCTTATTTCAGCAATTTAGACTTATTAAATAGGTTTATTCAGCAACTTAGGCTTATTAAATAGACTTATTCAGCAACTTAGGCTTATTAAATAGGCTTATTTCAGCAACTTAGACTTATTAAATAAGCCTATTAAATAGGCTTATTAAATAGGCTTATTTCAGCAACTTAGACTTATTAAATAGGCCTATCAAATAGGCTTATTAAATAGACTTATTAAATAGGCTCATTAAATACTTAATAAATAGGCTTATTAAATAGGCTTATTAAATAGACTTATTAAATAGGCTCAATAAATCGGCTTATTAAATAGGCTTATTAAATAGGCTCAATAAATAGGCTTATTAAATAGGCTTATTAAATAGGCTTATTAAATAGACTTATTAAATCGGCTTATTAAATAGGCTCAATAAATAGGCTCAATAAATATGCTTATTAAATAGGCTCAATAAATAGGCTTATTAAATAGGCTCAATAAATAGGCTTATTAAATAGGCTCATTAAATACTTATTAAATAGGCTTATTAAATAGACTTATTAAATAGACTTATTAAATAGTCTTATTAAATAGACTTATTAAATAGTCTTATTAAAAAGGCTTATTAAATAGACTTATTAAATAGGCTCATTAAATACTTATTAAATATGTTTATTAAATAGGTGTATTAATTAGGCTTATTAAATAGGCTTATTAAATAGGCTTATTAAATAGACTTATTAAATAGACTTATTAAATAGACTTATTAAATAGGCTCAATAAATAGGCTTATTAAATAGGCTCAATAAATAGGCTTATTAAATAGGCTCAATAAATAGGCTTATTAAATAGGCTCAATAAATAGGATTATTAAATAGGCTCATTAAATACTTATTAAATAGACTTATTAAATAGACTCATTAAATAGGCTTATTAAATAGGCTTATTAAATAGGCTTATTAAATAGGCTTTTTAAATAGGCTTATTAAATAGACTCATTAAATCGGCTTATTAAATAGGCTCAATAAATAGGCTTATTAAATAGGCTCAATAAATATGCTTATTAAATAGGCTCAATAAATATGCTTATTAAATAGGCTCAATAAATAGGCTTATTAAATAGGCTCATTAAATACTTATTAAATAGGCTTATTAAATAGACTTATTAAATAGACTTATTAAATAGGCTCATTAAATACTTATTAAATATGTTTATTAAATAGGTGTATTAATTAGGCTTATTAAATAGGCTTATTAAATAGGCTTATTAAATAGACTTATTAAATAGACTTATTAAATAGACTTATTAAATAGGCTCAATAAATAGGCTTATTAAATAGGCTCAATAAATAGGCTTATTAAATAGGCTCAATAAATAGGCTTATTAAATAGGCTCAATAAATAGGATTATTAAATAGGCTCATTAAATACTTATTAAATAGACTTATTAAATAGACTCATTAAATAGGCTTATTAAATAGGCTTATTAAATAGGCTTATTAAATAGGCTTTTTAAATAGGCTTATTAAATAGACTCATTAAATCGGCTTATTAAATAGGCTCAATAAATAGGCTTATTAAATAGGCTCAATAAATATGCTTATTAAATAGGCTCAATAAATATGCTTATTAAATAGGCTCAATAAATAGGCTTATTAAATAGGCTCATTAAATACTTATTAAATAGGCTTATTAAATAGACTTATTAAATAGACTTATTAAATAGGCTTATTAAATAGACTTATTAAATAGTCTTATTAAAAAGGCTTATTAAATAGACTTATTAAATAGGCTCATTAAATACTCATTAAATATGTTTATTAAATAGGTGTATTAATTAGGCTTATTAAATAGGCTTATTAAATAGGCTTATTAAATAGACTTATTAAATAGACTTATTAAATAGAATTATTAAATAGACTTATTAAATAGCCTCATGAAATAGGCTTATTTTAGCAACTTAGGCTTATTAAATAGGTTTATTTCAGCAACTTAGACTTATTAAAGAGCCTTATTAAATAGGCTTATTTCAGCAACTTAGGCTTATTAAATAAGCTTATTTCAGCAACTTATGCTTATTAAATAGCCTTATTAAACAGGTTTATTTCAGCAACTTAGGCTTATTAAATAGCATTTTTAAATAGGTTTATTTCAGCAACTTAGACTTATTAAATATACCTTTTTAAATAGGCTTAGTTCAGAAACTTAGGCTTATTAAATAGTCTTATTTCAGCAACTTAGGCTCATTAAATAGCCATATTAAATAGGCTTATTTCAGCAACTTAGACTTATTAAATAGGTTTATTCAGCAACTTAGGCTAATTAAATAGGCTTATTCAGCAACTTAGGCTTATTAAATAGGCTTATTTCAGCAACTTAGACTTATTAAATAGGCCTATTAAATAGGCTTATTAAATAGGCTTATTTCAGCAACTTAGACTTATTAAATAGGCCTATTAAATAGGCTTATTAAATAGACTTATTAAATAGGCTCATTAAATACTTATTAAATAGGGTTATTAAATAGGCTTATTAAATAGACTTATTAAATAGGCTCAATAAATCGGCTTATTAAATAGGCTTATTAAATAGGCTCAATAAATAGGCTTATTAAATAGGCTTATTAAATAGGCTTATTAAATATACTTATTAAATCAGCTTATTAAATAGGCTCAATAAATATGCTTATTAAATAGGCTCAATAAATAGGCTTATTAAATAGGCTCAATAAATAGGCTTATTAAATAGGCTCATTAAATACTTATTAAATAGACTTATTAAATAGACTTATTAAATAGGCTTATTAAATAGACTTATTAAATAGGCTTATTAAAAAGGCTTATTAAATAGACTTATTAAATAGGCTCATTAAATACTTATTAAATATGTTTATTAAATAGGTGTATTAATTAGGCTTATTAAATAGGCTTATTAAATAGGCTTATTAAATAGACTTATTAAATAGACTTATTAAATAGACTTATTAAATAGGCTCAATAAATAGGCTTATTAAATAGGCTCAATAAATATGCTTATTAAATAGGCTCAATAAATAGGCTTATTAAATAGGCTCAATAAATAGGCTTATTAAATAGGCTTATTAAATACTTATTAAATAGGCTTATTAAATAGACTTATTAAATAGTCTTATTAAAAAGGCTTATTAAATAGACTTATTAAATAGGCTCATTAAATACTCATTAAATATGTTTATTAAATAGGTGTATTAATTAGGCTTATTAAATAGGCTTATTAAATAGGCTTATTAAATAGACTTATTAAATAGACTTATTAAATAGACTTATTAAATAGCCTCATGAAATAGGCTTATTTTAGCAACTTAGGCTTATTAAATAGGTTTATTTCAGCAACTTAGACTTATTAAAGAGCCTTATTAAATAGGCTTATTTCAGCAACTTAGGCTTATTAAATAAGCTTATTTCAGCAACTTATGCTTATTAAATAGCCTTATTAAACAGGTTTATTTCAGCAACTTAGGCTTATTAAATAGCATTTTTAAATAGGTTTATTTCAGCAACTTAGACTTATTAAATATACCTTTTTAAATAGGCTTAGTTCAGAAACTTAGGCTTATTAAATAGTCTTATTTCAGCAACTTAGGCTCATTAAATAGCCTTATGAAATAGGCTTATTTCAGCAACGTAGGTTTATTAAATAGCCATATTAAATAGGCTTATTTCAGCAACTTAGACTTATTAAATAGGTTTATTCAGCAACTTAGGCTTATTAAATAGGCTTATTAAGCAACTTAGGCTTATTAAATAGGCTTATTTCAGCAACTTAGACTTATTAAATAGGCCTATTAAATAGGCTTATTAAATAGGCTTATTTCAGCAACTTAGACTTATTAAATAGGCCTATTAAATAGGCTTATTAAATAGACTTATTAAATAGGCTCATTAAATACTTATTAAATAGGGTTATTAAATAGGCTTATTAAATAGACTTATTAAATAGGCTCAATAAATCGGCTTATTAAATAGGCTTATTAAATAGGCTCAATAAATAGGCTTATTAAATAGGCTTATTAAATAGGCTTATTAAATAGACTTATTAAATCAGCTTATTAAATAGGCTCAATAAATAGGCTCAATAAATATGCTTATTAAATAGGCTCAATAAATAGGCTTATTAAATAGGCTCAATAAATAGGCTTATTAAATAGGCTCATTAAATACTTATTTAATAGGCTTATTAAATAGACTTATTAAATAGACTTTTTAAATAGTCTTATTAAATAGACTTATTAAATAGTCTTATTAAAAAGGCTTATTAAATAGACTTATTAAATAGGCTCATTAAATAGACTTATTAAATAGGCTCAATAAATAGGCTTATTAAATAGGCTCAATAAATAGGCTTATTAAATAGGCTCAATAAATAGGCTTATTAAATAGGCTCAATAAATAGGCTTATTAAATAGGCTCATTAAATACTTATTAAATAGACTTATTAAATAGACTCATTAAATAGGCTTATTAAATAGGCTTATTAAATAGGCTTATTAAATAGGCTTATTAAATAGACGTATTAAATAGCCTCATTAAATAGGCTTATTTTAGCAACTTAGGCTTATTAAATAGGTTTATTTCAGCAACTTAGACTTATTAAAGAGCCTTATTAAATAGGCTTATTTCAGCAACTTAGGCTTATTAAATAAGCTTATTTCAGCAACTTATTCTTATTAAATAGCCTTATTAAACAGGTTTATTTCAGCAACTTAGGCTTATTAAATAGCATTTTTAAATAGGTTTATTTCAGCAAAACTTAGACTTATTAAATATACCTTTTAAAATAGGCTTAGTTCAGAAACTTAGGCTTATTAAATAGTCTTATTTCAGCAACTTAGGCTCATTAAATAGCCTTATTAAATAGGCTTATTCAGCAACTTAGGCTTATTAAATAGCCTTATTAAATATGCTTATTTCAGCAACTTAGACTTATTAAATAGGTTTATTCAGCAACTTAGGCTTATTAAATAGGCTTATTCAGCAACTTAGGCTTATTTAATAGGCTTATTTCAGCAACTTAGGCTTATTAAATAGGCTCATTCAGAAACTTAGGCTTATTAAATAAGCTTATTTCAGCAACTTAGACTTATTAAATAGGCCTATTAAATAGGCTTATTAAATAGGCTTATTTCAGCAACTTGGATTTATTAAAAAAGGCCTATTAAATAGGCTTATTAAATAGACTTATTAAATAGGCTCATTAAATACTTATTAAATAGGCTTATTAAATAGGCTTATTAAATAGACTTATTAAATAGGCTCAATAAATAGGCTTATTAAATAGGCTTATTAAATAGACTTATTAAATAGGCTCAATAAATCGGCTTATTAAATAGGCTTATTAAATAGGCTCAATAAATAGGCTTATTAAATAGGCTTATTAAATAGGCTTATTAAATAGACTTATTAAATCGGCTTATTAAATAGGCTCAATAAATAGGCTTATTAAATAGGCTCAATAAATATGCTTATTAAATAGGCTCAATAAATAGGCTTATTAAATAGGCTCAATAAATAGGCTTATTAAATAGGCTCATTAAATACTTATTAAATAGGCTTATTAAATAGACTTATTAAATAGACTTATTAAATAGGCTTATTAAATAGACTTATTAAATAGTCTTATTAAAAAAGCTTATTAAATAGACTTATTAAATAGGCTCATTAAATACTCATTAAATATGTTTATTAAATAGGTGTATTAATTAGGCTTATTAAATAGGCTTATTAAATAGGCTTATTAAATAGACTTATTAAATAGACTTATTAAATAGACTTATTAAATAGACTTATTAAATAGGCTCATTAAATACTTATTAAATAGGCTTATTAAATAGGCTTATTAAATAGACTTATTAAATAGGCTCAATAAATAGGCTTATTAAATAGGCTTATTAAATAGACTTATTAAATAGGCTCAATAAATCGGCTTATTAAATAGGCTTATTAAATAGGCTCAATAAATAGGCTTATTAAATAGGCTTATTAAATAGGCTTATTAAATAGACTTATTAAATCGGCTTATTAAATAGGCTCAATAAATAGGCTTATTAAATAGGCTCAATAAATATGCTTATTAAATCGGCTCAATAAATAGGCTTATTAAATAGGCTCAATAAATAGGCTTATTAAATAGGCTCATTAAATACTTATTAAATAGGCTTATTAAATAGACTTATTAAATAGACTTATTAAATAGGCTTATTAAATAGACTTATTAAATAGTCTTATTAAAAAGGCTTATTAAATAGACTTATTAAATAGGCTCATTAAATACTCATTAAATATGTTTATTAAATAGGTGTATTAATTAGGCTTATTAAATAGACTTATTAAATAGGCTCAATAAATCAGCTTATTAAATAGGCTTATTAAATAGGCTCAATAAATAGGCTTATTAAATAGGCTTATTAAAATAGGCTTATTAAATAGACTTATTAAATCGGCTTATTAAATAGGCTCAATAAATAGGCTTATTAAATAGGCTCAATAAATATGCTTATTAAATAGGCTCAATAAATAGGCTTATTAAATAGGCTCAATAAATAGGCTTATTAAATAGGCTCATTAAATACTTATTAAATAGGCTTATTAAATAGACTTATTAAATAGACTTATTAAATAGGCTTATTAAATAGACTTATTAAATAGTCTTATTAAAAAGGCTTATTAAATAGACTTATTAAATAGGCTCATTAAATACTCATTAAATATGTTTATTAAATAGGTGTATTAATTAGGCTTATTAAATAGGCTTATTAAATAGGCTTATTAAATAGACTTATTAAATAGACTTATTAAATAGACTTATTTAATAGACTTATTAAATAGCCTCATGAAATAGGCTTATTTTAGCAACTTAGGCTTATTAAATAGGTTTATTTCAGCAACTTAGACTTATTAAAGAGCCTTATTAAATAGGCTTATTTCAGCAACTTATGCTTATTAAATAGCCTTATTAAACAGGTTTATTTCAGCAACTTAGGCTTATTAAATAGCATTTTTAAATAGGTTTATTTCAGCAACTTAGACTTATTAAATATACCTTTTTAAATAGGCTTAGTTCAGAAACTTAGGCTTATTAAATAGTCTTATTTCAGCAACTTAGGCTCATTAAATAGCCTTATGAAAGAGGCTTATTTCAGCAACTTAGGCTTATTAAATAGCCGTATTAAATAGGCTTATTTCAGCAACTTAGACTTATTAAATAGGTTTATTCAGCAACTTAGGCTTATTAAATAGGCTTATTCAGCAACTTAGGCTTATTAAATAGGCTTATTTCAGCAACTTAGACTTATTAAATAGGCCTATTAAATAGGCTTATTAAATAGGCTTATTTCAGCAACTTAGACTTATTAAATAGTCCTATTAAATAGGCTTATTAAATAGACTTATTAAATAGGCTCATTAAATACTTATTAAATAGGCTTATTAAATAGGCTTATTAAATAGACTTATTAAATAGGCTCATTAAATACTTATTAAATATGTTTATTAAATAGGTGTATTAATTAGGCTTATTAAATAGGCTTATTAAATAGGCTTATTAAATAGACTTATTAAATAGACTTATTAAATAGACTTATTAAATAGGCTCAATAAATAGGCTTATTAAATAGGCTCAATAAATAGGCTTATTAAATAGGCTCAATAAATAGGCTTATTAAATAGGCTCAATAAATAGGCTTATTAAATAGGCTCATTAAATACTTATTAAATAGACTTATTAAATAGACTCATTAAATAGGCTTATTAAATAAGCTTATTAAATAGGCTTAATAAATAGGCTTATTAAATAGACGTATTAAATAGCCTCATTAAATAGGCTTATTTTAGCAACTTAGGCTTATTAAATAGGTTTATTTCAGCAACTTAGACTTATTAAAGAGCCTTATTAAATAGGCTTATTTCAGCAACTTAGGCTTATTAAATAAGCTTATTTCAGCAACTTATTCTTATTAAATAGCCTTATTAAACAGGTTTATTTCAGCAACTTAGGCTTATTAAATAGCATTTTTAAATAGGTTTATTTCAGCAACTTAGACTTATTAAATATACCTTTTAAAATAGGCTTAGTTCAGAAACTTAGGCTTATTAAATAGTCTTATTTCAGCAAATTAGGCTCATTAAATAGTCTTATTAAATAGGCTTATTCAGCAACTTAGGCTTATTAAATAGCCTTATTAAATATGCTTATTTCAGCAACTTAGACTTATTAAATAGGTTTATTCAGCAACTTAGGCTTATTAAATAGGCTTATTCAGCAACTTAGGCTTATTTAATAAGCTTATTTCAGCAACTTAGGCTCATTAAATAGCCTTATGAAATAGGCTTATTTCAGCAACTTAGGCTTATTAAATAGCCGTATTAAATAGGCTTATTAAATAGGCTCAATAAATAGGCTTATTAAATAGGCTCATTAAATACTTATTTAATAGGCTTATTAAATAGACTTATGAAATAGACTTTTTAAATAGTCTTATTAAATAGACTTATTAAATAGTCTTATTAAAAAGGCTTATTAAATAGACTTATTAAATAGGCTCATTAAATACTTATTAAATATGTTTATAAAATAGGTGTATTAATTAGGCTTATTAAATAGGCTTATTAAATAGGCTTATTAAATAGACTTATTAAATAGACTTATTAAATAGACTTATTAAATAGGCTCAATAAATAGGCTTATTAAATAGGCTCAATAAATATGCTTATTAAATAGGCTCAATAAATAGGCTTATTAAATAGGCTCAATAAATAGGCTTATTAAATAGGCTTATTAAATACTTATTAAATAGGCTTATTAAATAGACTTATTAAATAGTCTTATTAAAAAGGCTTATTAAATAGACTTATTAAATAGGCTCATTAAATACTCATTAAATATGTTTATTAAATAGGTGTATTAATTAGGCTTATTAAATAGGCTTATTAAATAGGCTTATTAAATAGACTTATTAAATAGACTTATTAAATAGACTTATTAAATAGCCTCATGAAATAGGCTTATTTTAGCAACTTAGGCTTATTAAATAGGTTTATTTCAGCAACTTAGACTTATTAAAGAGCCTTATTAAATAGGCTTATTTCAGCAACTTAGGCTTATTAAATAAGCTTATTTCAGCAACTTATGCTTATTAAATAGCCTTATTAAACAGGTTTATTTCAGCAACTTAGGCTTATTAAATAGCATTTTTAAATAGGTTTATTTCAGCAACTTAGACTTATTAAATATACCTTTTTAAATAGGCTTAGTTCAGAAACTTAGGCTTATTAAATAGTCTTATTTCAGCAACTTAGGCTCATTAAATAGCCTTATGAAATAGGCTTATTTCAGCAACTTAGGCTTATTAAATAGCCATATTAAATAGGCTTATTTCAGCAACTTAGACTTATTAAATAGGTTTATTCAGCAACTTAGGCTTATTAAATAGGCTTATTCAGCAACTTAGGCTTATTAAATAGGCTTATTTCAGCAACTTAGACTTATTAAATAGGCCTATTAAATAGGCTTATTAAATAGGCTTATTTCAGCAACTTAGACTTATTAAATAGGACTATTAAATAGGCTTATTAAATAGACTTATTAAATAGGCTCATTAAATACTTATTAAATAGGGTTATTAAATAGGCTTATTAAATAGACTTATTAAATAGGCTCAATAAATCGGCTTATTAAATAGGCTTATTAAATAGGCTCAATAAATAGGCTTATTAAATAGGCTTATTAAATAGGCTTATTAAATAGACTTATTAAATCAGCTTATTAAATAGGCTCAATAAATAGGCTCAATAAATATGCTTATTAAATAGGCTCAATAAATAGGCTTATTAAATAGGCTCAATAAATAGGCTTATTAAATAGACTTATTAAATAGGCTCATTAAATACTTATTAAATAGGCTTATTAAATAGACTTATTAAATAGACTTATTAAATAGGCTTATTAAATAGACTTAGACTTAATAAATAGGCCTATTAAATAGGCTTATTAAATAGACTTATTAAATAGGCTCATTAAATACTTATTAAATAGGGTTATTAAATAGGCTTATTAAATAGACTTATTAAATAGGCTCAATAAATCGGCTTATTAAATAGGCTTATTAAATAGGCTCAATAAATAGGCTTATTAAATAGGCTTATTAAATAGACTTATTAAATAGGCTCAATAAATCAGCTTATTAAATAGGCTTATTAAATAGGCTCAATAAATAGGCTTATTAAATAGGCTTATTAAATAGGCTTATTAAATAGACTTATTAAATCGGCTTATTAAATAGGCTCAATAAATAGGCTTATTAAATAGGCTCAATAAATATGCTTATTAAATAGGCTCAATAAATAGGCTTATTAAATAGGCCCAATAAATAGGCTTATTAAATAGGCTCATTAAATACTTATTAAATAGGCTTATTAAATAGGCTTATTAAATAGACTTATTAAATAGGCTTATTAAATAGACTTATTAAATAGTCTTATTAAAAAGGCTTATTAAATAGACTTATTAAATAGGCTCATTAAATACTCATTAAATATGTTTATTAAATAGGTGTATTAATTAGGCTTATTAAATAGGCTTATTAAATAGGCTTATTAAATAGACTTATTAAATAGACTTATTAAATAGACTTATTAAATAGACTTATTAAATAGCCTCATGAAATAGGCTTATTTTAGCAACCTAGGCTTATTAAATACGTTTATTTCAGCAACTTAGACTTATTAAAGAGCCTTATTAAATAGGGTTATTTCAGCAACTTAGGCTTATTAAATAAGCTTATTTCAGCAACTTATGCTTATTTAATAGCCTTATTAAACAGGTTTATTTCAGCAACTTAGGCTTATTAAATAGCATTTTTAAATAGGTTTATTTCAGCAACTTAGACTTATTAAATATACCTTTTTAAATAGGCTTAGTTCAGAAACTTAGGCTTATTAAATAGTCTTATTTCAGCAACTTAGGCTCATTAAATAGCCTTATGAAATAGGCTTATTTCAGCAACTTAGGCTTATTAAATAGCCGTATTAAATAGGCTTATTTCAGCAATTTAGACTTATTAAATAGGTTTATTCAGCAACTTAGGCTTATTAAATAGACTTATTCAGCAACTTAGGCTTATTAAATAGGCTTATTTCAGCAACTTAGACTTATTAAATAAGCCTATTAAATAGGCTTATTAAATAGGCTTATTTCAGCAACTTAGACTTATTAAATAGGCCTATCAAATAGGCTTATTAAATAGACTTATTAAATAGGCTCATTAAATACTTAATAAATAGGCTTATTAAATAGGCTTATTAAATAGACTTATTAAATAGGCTCAATAAATCGGCTTATTAAATAGGCTCAATAAATATGCTTATTAAATAGGCTCAATAAATAGGCTTATTAAATAGGCCCAATAAATAGGCTTATTAAATAGGCTCATTAAATACTTATTAAATAGGCTTATTAAATAGGCTTATTAAATAGACTTATTAAATAGGCTTATTAAATAGACTTATTAAATAGTCTTATTAAAAAGGCTTATTAAATAGACTTATTAAATAGGCTCATTAAATACTCATTAAATATGTTTATTAAATAGGTGTATTAATTAGGCTTATTAAATAGGCTTATTAAATAGGCTTATTAAATAGACTTATTAAATAGACTTATTAAATAGACTTATTAAATAGACTTATTAAATAGCCTCATGAAATAGGCTTATTTTAGCAACCTAGGCTTATTAAATACGTTTATTTCAGCAACTTAGACTTATTAAAGAGCCTTATTAAATAGGGTTATTTCAGCAACTTAGGCTTATTAAATAAGCTTATTTCAGCAACTTATGCTTATTTAATAGCCTTATTAAACAGGTTTATTTCAGCAACTTAGGCTTATTAAATAGCATTTTTAAATAGGTTTATTTCAGCAACTTAGACTTATTAAATATACCTTTTTAAATAGGCTTAGTTCAGAAACTTAGGCTTATTAAATAGTCTTATTTCAGCAACTTAGGCTCATTAAATAGCCTTATGAAATAGGCTTATTTCAGCAACTTAGGCTTATTAAATAGCCGTATTAAATAGGCTTATTTCAGCAATTTAGACTTATTAAATAGGTTTATTCAGCAACTTAGGCTTATTAAATAGACTTATTCAGCAACTTAGGCTTATTAAATAGGCTTATTTCAGCAACTTAGACTTATTAAATAAGCCTATTAAATAGGCTTATTAAATAGGCTTATTTCAGCAACTTAGACTTATTAAATAGGCCTATCAAATAGGCTTATTAAATAGACTTATTAAATAGGCTCATTAAATACTTAATAAATAGGCTTATTAAATAGGCTTATTAAATAGACTTATTAAATAGGCTCAATAAATCGGCTTATTAAATAGGCTTATTAAATAGGCTCAATAAATAGGCTTATTAAATAGGCTTATTAAATAGGCTTATTAAATAGACTTATTAAATCGGCTTATTAAATAGGCTCAATAAATAGGCTCAATAAATATGCTTATTAAATAGGCTCAATAAATAGGCTTATTAAATAGGCTCAATAAATAGGCTTATTAAATAGGCTCATTAAATACTTATTAAATAGGCTTATTAAATAGACTTATTAAATAGACTTATTAAATAGTCTTATTAAATAGACTTATTAAATAGTCTTATTAAAAAGGCTTATTAAATAGACTTATTAAATAGGCTCATTAAATACTTATTAAATATGTTTATTAAATAGGTGTATTAATTAGGCTTATTAAATAGGCTTATTAAATAGGCTTATTAAATAGACTTATTAAATAGACTTATTAAATAGACTTATTAAATAGGCTCAATAAATAGGCTTATTAAATAGGCTCAATAAATAGGCTTATTAAATAGGCTCAATAAATAGGCTTATTAAATAGGCTCAATAAATAGGATTATTAAATAGGCTCATTAAATACTTATTAAATAGACTTATTAAATAGACTCATTAAATAGGCTTATTAAATAGGCTTATTAAATAGGCTTATTAAATAGGCTTTTTAAATAGGCTTATTAAATAGACTCATTAAATCGGCTTATTAAATAGGCTCAATAAATAGGCTTATTAAATAGGCTCAATAAATATGCTTATTAAATAGGCTCAATAAATATGCTTATTAAATAGGCTCAATAAATAGGCTTATTAAATAGGCTCATTAAATACTTATTAAATAGGCTTATTAAATAGACTTATTAAATAGACTTATTAAATAGGCTTATTAAATAGACTTATTAAATAGTCTTATTAAAAAGGCTTATTAAATAGACTTATTAAATAGGCTCATTAAATACTCATTAAATATGTTTATTAAATAGGTGTATTAATTAGGCTTATTAAATAGGCTTATTAAATAGGCTTATTAAATAGACTTATTAAATAGACTTATTAAATAGAATTATTAAATAGACTTATTAAATAGCCTCATGAAATAGGCTTATTTTAGCAACTTAGGCTTATTAAATAGGTTTATTTCAGCAACTTAGACTTATTAAAGAGCCTTATTAAATAGGCTTATTTCAGCAACTTAGGCTTATTAAATAAGCTTATTTCAGCAACTTATGCTTATTAAATAGCCTTATTAAACAGGTTTATTTCAGCAACTTAGGCTTATTAAATAGCATTTTTAAATAGGTTTATTTCAGCAACTTAGACTTATTAAATATACCTTTTTAAATAGGCTTAGTTCAGAAACTTAGGCTTATTAAATAGTCTTATTTCAGCAACTTAGGCTCATTAAATAGCCATATTAAATAGGCTTATTTCAGCAACTTAGACTTATTAAATAGGTTTATTCAGCAACTTAGGCTAATTAAATAGGCTTATTCAGCAACTTAGGCTTATTAAATAGGCTTATTTCAGCAACTTAGACTTATTAAATAGGCCTATTAAATAGGCTTATTAAATAGGCTTATTTCAGCAACTTAGACTTATTAAATAGGCCTATTAAATAGGCTTATTAAATAGACTTATTAAATAGGCTCATTAAATACTTATTAAATAGGGTTATTAAATAGGCTTATTAAATAGACTTATTAAATAGGCTCAATAAATCGGCTTATTAAATAGGCTTATTAAATAGGCTCAATAAATAGGCTTATTAAATAGGCTTATTAAATAGGCTTATTAAATATACTTATTAAATCAGCTTATTAAATAGGCTCAATAAATATGCTTATTAAATAGGCTCAATAAATAGGCTTATTAAATAGGCTCAATAAATAGGCTTATTAAATAGGCTCATTAAATACTTATTAAATAGACTTATTAAATAGACTTATTAAATAGGCTTATTAAATAGACTTATTAAATAGGCTTATTAAAAAGGCTTATTAAATAGACTTATTAAATAGGCTCATTAAATACTTATTAAATATGTTTATTAAATAGGTGTATTAATTAGGCTTATTAAATAGGCTTATTAAATAGGCTTATTAAATAGACTTATTAAATAGACTTATTAAATAGACTTATTAAATAGGCTCAATAAATAGGCTTATTAAATAGGCTCAATAAATATGCTTATTAAATAGGCTCAATAAATAGGCTTATTAAATAGGCTCAATAAATAGGCTTATTAAATAGGCTTATTAAATACTTATTAAATAGGCTTATTAAATAGACTTATTAAATAGTCTTATTAAAAAGGCTTATTAAATAGACTTATTAAATAGGCTCATTAAATACTCATTAAATATGTTTATTAAATAGGTGTATTAATTAGGCTTATTAAATAGGCTTATTAAATAGGCTTATTAAATAGACTTATTAAATAGACTTATTAAATAGACTTATTAAATAGCCTCATGAAATAGGCTTATTTTAGCAACTTAGGCTTATTAAATAGGTTTATTTCAGCAACTTAGACTTATTAAAGAGCCTTATTAAATAGGCTTATTTCAGCAACTTAGGCTTATTAAATAAGCTTATTTCAGCAACTTATGCTTATTAAATAGCCTTATTAAACAGGTTTATTTCAGCAACTTAGGCTTATTAAATAGCATTTTTAAATAGGTTTATTTCAGCAACTTAGACTTATTAAATATACCTTTTTAAATAGGCTTAGTTCAGAAACTTAGGCTTATTAAATAGTCTTATTTCAGCAACTTAGGCTCATTAAATAGCCTTATGAAATAGGCTTATTTCAGCAACGTAGGCTTATTAAATAGCCATATTAAATAGGCTTATTTCAGCAACTTAGACTTATTAAATAGGTTTATTCAGCAACTTAGGCTTATTAAATAGGCTTATTAAGCAACTTAGGCTTATTAAATAGGCTTATTTCAGCAACTTAGACTTATTAAATAGGCCTATTAAATAGGCTTATTAAATAGGCTTATTTCAGCAACTTAGACTTATTAAATAGGCCTATTAAATAGGCTTATTAAATAGACTTATTAAATAGGCTCATTAAATACTTATTAAATAGGGTTATTAAATAGGCTTATTAAATAGACTTATTAAATAGGCTCAATAAATCGGCTTATTAAATAGGCTTATTAAATAGGCTCAATAAATAGGCTTATTAAATAGGCTTATTAAATACTTATTAAATAGGCTTATTAAATAGACTTATTAAATAGTCTTATTAAAAAGGCTTATTAAATAGACTTATTAAATAGGCTCATTAAATACTCATTAAATATGTTTATTAAATAGGTGTATTAATTAGGCTTATTAAATAGGCTTATTAAATAGGCTTATTAAATAGACTTATTAAATAGACTTATTAAATAGACTTATTAAATAGCCTCATGAAATAGGCTTATTTTAGCAACTTAGGCTTATTAAATAGGTTTATTTCAGCAACTTAGACTTATTAAAGAGCCTTATTAAATAGGCTTATTTCAGCAACTTAGGCTTATTAAATAAGCTTATTTCAGCAACTTATGCTTATTAAATAGCCTTATTAAACAGGTTTATTTCAGCAACTTAGGCTTATTAAATAGCATTTTTAAATAGGTTTATTTCAGCAACTTAGACTTATTAAATATACCTTTTTAAATAGGCTTAGTTCAGAAACTTAGGCTTATTAAATAGTCTTATTTCAGCAACTTAGGCTCATTAAATAGCCTTATGAAATAGGCTTATTTCAGCAACGTAGGCTTATTAAATAGCCATATTAAATAGGCTTATTTCAGCAACTTAGACTTATTAAATAGGTTTATTCAGCAACTTAGGCTTATTAAATAGGCTTATTAAGCAACTTAGGCTTATTAAATAGGCTTATTTCAGCAACTTAGACTTATTAAATAGGCCTATTAAATAGGCTTATTAAATAGGCTTATTTCAGCAACTTAGACTTATTAAATAGGCCTATTAAATAGGCTTATTAAATAGACTTATTAAATAGGCTCATTAAATACTTATTAAATAGGGTTATTAAATAGGCTTATTAAATAGACTTATTAAATAGGCTCAATAAATCGGCTTATTAAATAGGCTTATTAAATAGGCTCAATAAATAGGCTTATTAAATAGGCTTATTAAATAGGCTTATTAAATAGACTTATTAAATCAGCTTATTAAATAGGCTCAATAAATAGGCTCAATAAATATGCTTATTAAATAGGCTCAATAAATAGGCTTATTAAATAGGCTCAATAAATAGGCTTATTAAATAGGCTCATTAAATACTTATTTAATAGGCTTATTAAATAGACTTATTAAATAGACTTTTTAAATAGTCTTATTAAATAGACTTATTAAATAGTCTTATTAAAAAGGCTTATTAAATAGACTTATTAAATAGGCTCATTAAATAGACTTATTAAATAGGCTCAATAAATAGGCTTATTAAATAGGCTCAATAAATAGGCTTATTAAATAGGCTCAATAAATAGGCTTATTAAATAGGCTCAATAAATAGGCTTATTAAATAGGCTCATTAAATACTTATTAAATAGACTTATTAAATAGACTCATTAAATAGGCTTATTAAATAGGCTTATTAAATAGGCTTATTAAATAGGCTTATTAAATAGACGTATTAAATAGCCTCATTAAATAGGCTTATTTTAGCAACTTAGGCTTATTAAATAGGTTTATTTCAGCAACTTAGACTTATTAAAGAGCCTTATTAAATAGGCTTATTTCAGCAACTTAGGCTTATTAAATAAGCTTATTTCAGCAACTTATTCTTATTAAATAGCCTTATTAAACAGGTTTATTTCAGCAACTTAGGCTTATTAAATAGCATTTTTAAATAGGTTTATTTCAGCAAAACTTAGACTTATTAAATATACCTTTTAAAATAGGCTTAGTTCAGAAACTTAGGCTTATTAAATAGTCTTATTTCAGCAACTTAGGCTCATTAAATAGCCTTATTAAATAGGCTTATTCAGCAACTTAGGCTTATTAAATAGCCTTATTAAATATGCTTATTTCAGCAACTTAGACTTATTAAATAGGTTTATTCAGCAACTTAGGCTTATTAAATAGGCTTATTCAGCAACTTAGGCTTATTTAATAGGCTTATTTCAGCAACTTAGGCTTATTAAATAGGCTCATTCAGAAACTTAGGCTTATTAAATAAGCTTATTTCAGCAACTTAGACTTATTAAATAGGCCTATTAAATAGGCTTATTAAATAGGCTTATTTCAGCAACTTAGATTTATTAAAAAAGGCCTATTAAATAGGCTTATTAAATAGACTTATTAAATAGGCTCATTAAATACTTATTAAATAGGCTTATTAAATAGGCTTATTAAATAGACTTATTAAATAGGCTCAATAAATAGGCTTATTAAATAGGCTTATTAAATAGACTTATTAAATAGGCTCAATAAATCGGCTTATTAAATAGGCTTATTAAATAGGCTCAATAAATAGGCTTATTAAATAGGCTTATTAAATAGGCTTATTAAATAGACTTATTAAATCGGCTTATTAAATAGGCTCAATAAATAGGCTTATTAAATAGGCTCAATAAATATGCTTATTAAATAGGCTCAATAAATAGGCTTATTAAATAGGCTCAATAAATAGGCTTATTAAATAGGCTCATTAAATACTTATTAAATAGGCTTATTAAATAGACTTATTAAATAGACTTATTAAATAGGCTTATTAAATAGACTTATTAAATAGGCTCATTAAATACTCATTAAATATGTTTATTAAATAGGTGTATTAATTAGGCTTATTAAATAGGCTTATTAAATAGGCTTATTAAATAGACTTATTAAATAGACTTATTAAATAGACTTATTAAATAGACTTATTAAATAGGCTCATTAAATACTTATTAAATAGGCTTATTAAATAGGCTTATTAAATAGACTTATTAAATAGGCTCAATAAATAGGCTTATTAAATAGGCTTATTAAATAGACTTATTAAATAGGCTCAATAAATCGGCTTATTAAATAGGCTTATTAAATAGGCTCAATAAATAGGCTTATTAAATAGGCTTATTAAATAGGCTTATTAAATAGACTTATTAAATCGGCTTATTAAATAGGCTCAATAAATAGGCTTATTAAATAGGCTCAATAAATATGCTTATTAAATCGGCTCAATAAATAGGCTTATTAAATAGGCTCAATAAATAGGCTTATTAAATAGGCTCATTAAATACTTATTAAATAGGCTTATTAAATAGACTTATTAAATAGACTTATTAAATAGGCTTATTAAATAGACTTATTAAATAGTCTTATTAAAAAGGCTTATTAAATAGACTTATTAAATAGGCTCATTAAATACTCATTAAATATGTTTATTAAATAGGTGTATTAATTAGGCTTATTAAATAGACTTATTAAATAGGCTCAATAAATCAGCTTATTAAATAGGCTTATTAAATAGGCTCAATAAATAGGCTTATTAAATAGGCTTATTAAAATAGGCTTATTAAATAGACTTATTAAATCGGCTTATTAAATAGGCTCAATAAATAGGCTTATTAAATAGGCTCAATAAATATGCTTATTAAATAGGCTCAATAAATAGGCTTATTAAATAGGCTCAATAAATAGGCTTATTAAATAGGCTCATTAAATACTTATTAAATAGGCTTATTAAATAGACTTATTAAATAGACTTATTAAATAGGCTTATTAAATAGACTTATTAAATAGTCTTATTAAAAAGGCTTATTAAATAGACTTATTAAATAGGCTCATTAAATACTCATTAAATATGTTTATTAAATAGGTGTATTAATTAGGCTTATTAAATAGGCTTATTAAATAGGCTTATTAAATAGACTTATTAAATAGACTTATTAAATAGACTTATTTAATAGACTTATTAAATAGCCTCATGAAATAGGCTTATTTTAGCAACTTAGGCTTATTAAATAGGTTTATTTCAGCAACTTAGACTTATTAAAGAGCCTTATTAAATAGGCTTATTTCAGCAACTTATGCTTATTAAATAGCCTTATTAAACAGGTTTATTTCAGCAACTTAGGCTTATTAAATAGCATTTTTAAATAGGTTTATTTCAGCAACTTAGACTTATTAAATATACCTTTTTAAATAGGCTTAGTTCAGAAACTTAGGCTTATTAAATAGTCTTATTTCAGCAACTTAGGCTCATTAAATAGCCTTATGAAAGAGGCTTATTTCAGCAACTTAGGCTTATTAAATAGCCGTATTAAATAGGCTTATTTCAGCAACTTAGACTTATTAAATAGGTTTATTCAGCAACTTAGGCTTATTAAATAGGCTTATTCAGCAACTTAGGCTTATTAAATAGGCTTATTTCAGCAACTTAGACTTATTAAATAGGCCTATTAAATAGGCTTATTAAATAGGCTTATTTCAGCAACTTAGACTTATTAAATAGTCCTATTAAATAGGCTTATTAAATAGACTTATTAAATAGGCTCATTAAATACTTATTAAATAGGCTTATTAAATAGGCTTATTAAATAGACTTATTAAATAGGCTCATTAAATACTTATTAAATATGTTTATTAAATAGGTGTATTAATTAGGCTTATTAAATAGGCTTATTAAATAGGCTTATTAAATAGACTTATTAAATAGACTTATTAAATAGACTTATTAAATAGGCTCAATAAATAGGCTTATTAAATAGGCTCAATAAATAGGCTTATTAAATAGGCTCAATAAATAGGCTTATTAAATAGGCTCAATAAATAGGCTTATTAAATAGGCTCATTAAATACTTATTAAATAGACTTATTAAATAGACTCATTAAATAGGCTTATTAAATAAGCTTATTAAATAGGCTTAATAAATAGGCTTATTAAATAGACGTATTAAATAGCCTCATTAAATAGGCTTATTTTAGCAACTTAGGCTTATTAAATAGGTTTATTTCAGCAACTTAGACTTATTAAAGAGCCTTATTAAATAGGCTTATTTCAGCAACTTAGGCTTATTAAATAAGCTTATTTCAGCAACTTATTCTTATTAAATAGCCTTATTAAACAGGTTTATTTCAGCAACTTAGGCTTATTAAATAGCATTTTTAAATAGGTTTATTTCAGCAACTTAGACTTATTAAATATACCTTTTAAAATAGGCTTAGTTCAGAAACTTAGGCTTATTAAATAGTCTTATTTCAGCAAATTAGGCTCATTAAATAGTCTTATTAAATAGGCTTATTCAGCAACTTAGGCTTATTAAATAGCCTTATTAAATATGCTTATTTCAGCAACTTAGACTTATTAAATAGGTTTATTCAGCAACTTAGGCTTATTAAATAGGCTTATTCAGCAACTTAGGCTTATTTAATAAGCTTATTTCAGCAACTTAGGCTCATTAAATAGCCTTATGAAATAGGCTTATTTCAGCAACTTAGGCTTATTAAATAGCCGTATTAAATAGGCTTATTAAATAGGCTCAATAAATAGGCTTATTAAATAGGCTCATTAAATACTTATTTAATAGGCTTATTAAATAGACTTATGAAATAGACTTTTTAAATAGTCTTATTAAATAGACTTATTAAATAGTCTTATTAAAAAGGCTTATTAAATAGACTTATTAAATAGGCTCATTAAATACTTATTAAATATGTTTATAAAATAGGTGTATTAATTAGGCTTATTAAATAGGCTTATTAAATAGGCTTATTAAATAGACTTATTAAATAGACTTATTAAATAGACTTATTAAATAGGCTCAATAAATAGGCTTATTAAATAGGCTCAATAAATATGCTTATTAAATAGGCTCAATAAATAGGCTTATTAAATAGGCTCAATAAATAGGCTTATTAAATAGGCTTATTAAATACTTATTAAATAGGCTTATTAAATAGACTTATTAAATAGTCTTATTAAAAAGGCTTATTAAATAGACTTATTAAATAGGCTCATTAAATACTCATTAAATATGTTTATTAAATAGGTGTATTAATTAGGCTTATTAAATAGGCTTATTAAATAGGCTTATTAAATAGACTTATTAAATAGACTTATTAAATAGACTTATTAAATAGCCTCATGAAATAGGCTTATTTTAGCAACTTAGGCTTATTAAATAGGTTTATTTCAGCAACTTAGACTTATTAAAGAGCCTTATTAAATAGGCTTATTTCAGCAACTTAGGCTTATTAAATAAGCTTATTTCAGCAACTTATGCTTATTAAATAGCCTTATTAAACAGGTTTATTTCAGCAACTTAGGCTTATTAAATAGCATTTTTAAATAGGTTTATTTCAGCAACTTAGACTTATTAAATATACCTTTTTAAATAGGCTTAGTTCAGAAACTTAGGCTTATTAAATAGTCTTATTTCAGCAACTTAGGCTCATTAAATAGCCTTATGAAATAGGCTTATTTCAGCAACTTAGGCTTATTAAATAGCCATATTAAATAGGCTTATTTCAGCAACTTAGACTTATTAAATAGGTTTATTCAGCAACTTAGGCTTATTAAATAGGCTTATTCAGCAACTTAGGCTTATTAAATAGGCTTATTTCAGCAACTTAGACTTATTAAATAGGCCTATTAAATAGGCTTATTAAATAGGCTTATTTCAGCAACTTAGACTTATTAAATAGGCCTATTAAATAGGCTTATTAAATAGACTTATTAAATAGGCTCATTAAATACTTATTAAATAGGGTTATTAAATAGGCTTATTAAATAGACTTATTAAATAGGCTCAATAAATCGGCTTATTAAATAGGCTTATTAAATAGGCTCAATAAATAGGCTTATTAAATAGGCTTATTAAATAGGCTTATTAAATAGACTTATTAAATCAGCTTATTAAATAGGCTCAATAAATAGGCTCAATAAATATGCTTATTAAATAGGCTCAATAAATAGGCTTATTAAATAGGCTCAATAAATAGGCTTATTAAATAGACTTATTAAATAGGCTCATTAAATACTTATTAAATAGGCTTATTAAATAGACTTATTAAATAGACTTATTAAATAGGCTTATTAAATAGACTTAGACTTAATAAATAGGCCTATTAAATAGGCTTATTAAATAGACTTATTAAATAGGCTCATTAAATACTTATTAAATAGGGTTATTAAATAGGCTTATTAAATAGACTTATTAAATAGGCTCAATAAATCGGCTTATTAAATAGGCTTATTAAATAGGCTCAATAAATAGGCTTATTAAATCGGCTTATTAATTAGGCTTATTAAATAGACTTATTAAATCGGCTTATTAAATAGGCTCAATAAATAGGCTTATTAAATAGGCTCAATAAATATGCTTATTAAATAGGCTCAATAAATAGGCTTATTAAATAGGCTCAATAAATAGGCTTATTAAATAGGCTCATTAAATACTTATTAAATAGGCTTATTAAATAGACTTATTAAATAGACTTATTAAATAGGCTTATTAAATAGACTTATTAAATAGTCTTATTAAAAAGGCTTATTAAATAGACTTATTAAATAGGCTCATTAAATACTCATTAAATATGTTTATTAAATAGGTGTATTAATTAGGCTTATTAAATAGGCTTATTAAATAGACTTATTAAATAGACTTATTAAATAGACTTATTAAATAGACTTATTAAATAGGCTCATTAAATACTTATTAAATAGGCTTATTAAATAGACTTATTAAATAGGCTCAATAAATAGGCTTATTAAATAGGCTTATTAAATAGACTTATTAAATAGGCTCAATAAATCGGCTTATTAAATAGGCTTATTAAATAGGCTCAATAAATAGCCTTATTAAATAGGCTTATTAAATAGGCTTATTAAATAGACTTATTAAATCGGCTTATTAAATAGGCTCAATAAATAGGCTTATTAAATAGGTTCAATAAATAGGCTTATTAAATAGGCTCAATAAATAGGCTTATTAAATAGGCTCAATAAATAGGCTTATTAAATAGGCTCATTAAATACTTATTAAATAGACTTATTAAATAGACTCATTAAATAGGTTTATTAAATAAGCTTATTAAATAGGCTTATTAAATAGGCTTATTAAATAGACGTATTAAATAGCCTCATTAAATAGGCTTATTTTAGCAACTTAGGCTTATTAAATAGGTTTATTTCAGCAACTTAGACTTATTAAAGAGCCTTATTAAATAGGCTTATTTCAGCAACTTAGGCTTATTAAATAAGCTTATTTCAGCAACTTATTCTTATTAAATAGCCTTATTAAACAGGTTTATTTCAGCAACTTAGGCTTATTAAATAGCATTTTTAAATAGGTTTATTTCAGCAACTTAGACTTATTAAATATACCTTTTAAAATAGGCTTAGTTCAGAAACTTAGGCTTATTAAATAGTCTTATTTCAGCAAATTAGGCTCATTAAATAGCCTTATTAAATAGGCTTATTCAGCAACTTAGGCTTATTAAATAGGCTTATTTTAGCAACTTAGACTTATTAAAACGACTTATTAAATAGACATTTCAGCAACTTAGGCTCATCTAATAGCCTTATTAAATATGCTTATTTCAGCAACTTAGACTTATTAAATAGGTTTATTCAGCAACTTAGGCTTATTAAATAGGCTTATTCAGCAACTTAGGCTTATTTAATAGGCTTATTTCAGCAACTTAGGCTTATTAAATAGGCTCATTCAGAAACTTAGGCTTATTAAATAAGCTTATTTCAGCAACTTAGACTTATTAAATAGGCCTATTAAATAGGCTTATTAAATAGGCTTATTTCAGCAACTTAGATTTATTAAAAAAGGCCTATTAAATAGGCTTATTAAATAGACTTATTAAATAGGCTCATTAAATATTTATTAAATAGGCTTATTAAATAGGCTTATTAAATAGACTTATTAAATAGGCTCAATAAATAGGCTTATTAAATAGGCTTATTAAATAGACTTATTAAATAGGCTCAATAAATCGGCTTATTAAATAGGCTTATTAAATAGGCTCAATAAATAGGCTTATTAAATCGGCTTATTAATTAGGCTTATTAAATAGACTTATTAAATCGGCTTATTAAATAGGCTCAATAAATAGGCTTATTAAATAGGCTCAATAAATATGCTTATTAAATAGGCTCAATAAATAGGCTTATTAAATAGGCTCAATAAATTGGCTTATTAAATAGGCTCATTAAATACTTATTAAATAGGCTTATTAAATAGACTTATTAAATAGACTTATTAAATAGGCTTATTAAATAGACTTATTAAATAGTCTTATTAAATAGACTTATTAAATAGGCTCATTAAATACTCATTAAATATGTTTATTAAATAGGTGTATTAATTAGGCTTATTAAATAGGCTTATTAAATAGACTTATTAAATAGGCTCATTAAATACTTATTAAATAGGCTTATTAAATAGACTTATTAAATAGGCTCAATAAATAGGCTTATTAAATAGGCTTATTAAATAGACTTATTAAATAGGCTCAATAAATCGGCTTATTAAATAGGCTTATTAAATAGGCTCAATAAATAGCCTTATTAAATAGGCTTATTAAATAGGCTTATTAAATAGACTTATTAAATCGGCTTATTAAATAGGCTCAATAAATAGGCTTATTAAATAGGCTCAATAAATATGCTTATTAAATAGGCTCAATAAATAGGCTTATTAAATAGGCTCAATAAATAGGCTTATTAAATAGGCTCATTAAATACTTATTAAATAGGCTTATTAAATAGACTTATTAAATAGACTTATTAAATAGGCTTATTAAATAGACTTATTAAATAGACTTATTAAAAAAGCTTATTAAATAGACTTATTAAATAGGCTCATTAAATACTCTTTAAATATGTTTATTAAATAGGTGTATTAATTAGGCTTATTAAATAGGCTTATTAAATAGGCTTATTAAATAGACTTATTAAATAGACTTATTAAATAGACTTATTAAATAGACTTATTAAATAGGCTCATTAAATACTTATTAAATAGGCTTATTAAATTTGCTTATTAAATAGACTTATTAAATAGGCTCAATAAATAGGCTTATTAAATAGGCTTATTAAATAGACTTATTAAATAGGCTCAATAAATCGGCTTATTAAATAGGCTTATTAAATAGGCTCAATAAATAGGCTTATTAAATAGGCTTATTAAATAGGCTTATTAAATAGACTTATTAAATCGGCTTATTAAATAGGCTCAATAAATAGGCTTATTAAATAGGCTCAATAAATATGCTTATTAAATAGGCTCAATAAATAGGCTTATTAAATAGGCTCAATAAATAGGCTTATTAAATAGGCTTATTAAATAGGCTCATTAAATACTTATTAAATAGGCTTATTAAATAGACTTATTAAATAGACTTATTAAATAGTCTTATTAAATCGGCTTATTAAATAGGCTCAATAAATAGGCTTATTAAATAGGCTCAATAAATATGCTTATTAAATAGGCTCAATAAATAGGCTTATTAAATAGGCTCAATAAATAGGCTTATTAAATAGGCTCATTAAATACTTATTAAATAGGCTTATTAAATAGACTTATTAAATAGACTTATTAAATAGGCTTATTAAATAGACTTATTAAATAGTCTTATTAAAAAGGCTTATTAAATAGACTTATTAAATAGGCTCATTAAATACTCATTAAATATGTTTATTAAATAGGTGTATTAATTAGGCTTATTAAATAGGCTTATTAAATAGGCTTATTAAATAGACTTATTAAATAGCCTCATGAAATAGGCTTATTTTAGCAACTTAGGCTTATTAAATAGGTTTATTTCAGCAACTTAGACTTATTAAATAGGCCTATTAAATAGGCTTATTAAATAGGCTTATTTCAGCAACTTAGATTTATTAAAAAAGGCCTATTAAATAGGCTTATTAAATAGACTTATTAAATAGGCTCATTAAATACTTATTAAATAGGCTTATTAAATAGGCTTATTAAATAGACTTATTAAATAGGCTCAATAAATAGGCTTATTAAATAGGCTTATTAAATAGACTTATTAAATAGGCTCAATAAATCGGCTTATTAAATAGGCTTATTAAATAGGCTCAATAAATAGGCTTATTAAATCGGCTTATTAATTAGGCTTATTAAATAGACTTATTAAATCGGCTTATTAAATAGGCTCAATAAATAGGCTTATTAAATAGGCTCAATAAATATGCTTATTAAATAGGCTCAATAAATAGGCTTATTAAATAGGCTCAATAAATTGGCTTATTAAATAGGCTCATTAAATACTTATTAAATAGGCTTATTAAATAGACTTATTAAATAGACTTATTAAATAGGCTTATTAAATAGACTTATTAAATAGTCTTATTAAAAAGGCTTATTAAATAGACTTATTAAATAGGCTCATTAAATACTCATTAAATATGTTTATTAAATAGGTGTATTAATTAGGCTTATTAAATAGGCTTATTAAATAGACTTATTAAATAGGCTCATTAAATACTTATTAAATAGGCTTATTAAATAGACTTTTTAAATAGGCTCAATAAATAGGCTTATTAAATAGGCTTATTAAATAGACTTATTAAATAGGCTCAATAAATCGGCTTATTAAATAGGCTTATTAAATAGGCTCAATAAATAGCCTTATTAAATAGGCTTATTAAATAGGCTTATTAAATAGACTTATTAAATCGGCTTATTAAATAGGCTCAATAAATAGGCTTATTAAATAGGCTCAATAAATATGCTTATTAAATAGGCTCAATAAATAGGCTTATTAAATAGGCTCAATAAATAGGCTTATTAAAGAGGCTCATTAAATACTTATTAAATAGGCTTATTAAATAGACTTATTAAATAGACTTATTAAATAGGCTTATTAAATAGACTTATTAAATAGTCTTATTAAAAAAGCTTATTAAATAGACTTATTAAATAGGCTCATTAAATACTCATTAAATATGTTTATTAAATAGGTGTATTAATTAGGCTTATTAAATAGGCTTATTAAATAGGCTTATTAAATAGACTTATTAAATAGACTTATTAAATAGACTTATTAAATAGACTTATTAAATAGGCTCATTAAATACTTATTAAATAGGCTTATTAAATTTGCTTATTAAATAGACTTATTAAATAGGCTCAATAAATAGGCTTATTAAATAGGCTTATTAAATAGACTTATTAAATAGGCTCAATAAATCGGCTTATTAAATAGGCTTATTAAATAGGCTCAATAAATAGGCTTATTAAATAGGCTTATTAAATAGGCTTATTAAATAGACTTATTAAATCGGCTTATTAAATAGGCTCAATAAATAGGCTTATTAAATAGGCTCAATAAATATGCTTATTAAATAGGCTCAATAAATAGGCTTATTAAATAGGCTCAATAAATAGGCTTATTAAATAGGCTTATTAAATAGGCTCATTAAATACTTATTAAATAGGCTTATTAAATAGACTTATTAAATAGACTTATTAAATAGGCTTATTAAATAGACTTATTAAATAGTCTTATTAAAAAGGCTTATTAAATAGACTTATTAAATAGGCTCATTAAATACTCATTAAATATGTTTATTAAATAGGTTTATTAATTAGGCTTATTAAATAGACTTATTAAATAGGCTCAATAAATCAGCTTATTAAATAGGCTTATTAAATAGGCTCAATAAATAGGCTTATTAAATAGGCTTATTAAATAGGCTTATTAAATAGACTTATTAAATCGGCTTATTAAATAGGCTCAATAAATAGGCTTATTAAATAGGCTCAATAAATATGCTTATTAAATAGGCTCAATAAATAGGCTTATTAAATAGGCTCAATAAATAGGCTTATTAAATAGGCTCATTAAATACTTATTAAATAGGCTTATTAAATAGACTTATTAAATAGACTTATTAAATAGGCTTATTAAATAGACTTATTAAATAGTCTTATTAAAAAGGCTTATTAAATAGACTTATTAAATAGGCTCATTAAATACTCATTAAATATGTTTATTAAATAGGTGTATTAATTAGGCTTATTAAATAGGCTTATTAAATAGGCTTATTAAATAGACTTATTAAATAGCCTCATGAAATAGGCTTATTTTAGCAACTTAGGCTTATTAAATAGGTTTATTTCAGCAACTTAGACTTATTAAAGAGCCTTATTAAATAGGCTTATTTCAGCAACTTATGCTTATTAAATAGCCTTATTAAACAGGTTTATTTCAGCAACTTAGGCTTATTAAATAGCATTTTTAAATAGGTTTATTTCAGCAACTTAGACTTATTAAATATACCTTTTTAAAAAGGCTTAGTTCAGAAACTTAGGCTTATTAAATAGTCTTATTTCAGCAACTTAGGCTCATTAAATAGCCTTATGAAATAGGCTTATTTCATCAACTTAGGCTTATTAAATAGCCGTATTAAATAGGCTTATTTCAGCAACTTAGACTTATTAAATAGGTTTACTCAGGCTTATTAAATAGGCTTATTCAGCAACTTAGGCTTATTAAATAGGCTTATTTCAGCAACTTAGACTTATTAAATAGGCCTATTAAATAGCCTTATTAAATAGGCTTATTTCAGCAACTTAGACTTATTAAATAGTCCTATTAAATAGGCTTATTAAATAGACTTATTAAATAGGCTCATTAAATACTTATTAAATAGGCTTATTAAATAGGCTTATTAAATAGACTTATTAAATAGGCTCAATAAATCGGCTTATTAAATAGGCTTATTAAATAGGCTCAATAAATAGGCTTATTAAATAGGCTTATTAAATAGGCTTATTAAATAGACTTATTAAATCGGCTTATTAAATAGGCTCAATAAATAGGCTCAATAAATATGCTTATTAAATAGGCTCAATAAATAGGCTTATTAAATAGGCTCAATAAATAGGCTTATTAAATAGGCTCATTAAATACTTATTAAATAGGCTTATTAAATAGACTTATTAAATAGACTTATTAAATAGTCTTATTAAATAGACTTATTAAATAGTCTTATTAAAAAGGCTTATTAAATAGACTTATTAAATAGGCTCATTCAATACTTATTAAATATGTTTATTAAATAGGTGTATTAATTAGGCTTATTAAATAGGCTTATTAAATAGGCTTATTAAATAGACTTATTAAATAGACTTATTAAATAGACTTATTAAATAGGCTCAATAAATAGGCTTATTAAATAGGCTCAATAAATAGGCTTATTAAATAGGCTCAATAAATAGGCTTATTAAATAGGCTCAATAAATAGGCTTATTAAATAGGCTCATTAAATACTTATTAAATAGACTTATTAAATAGACTCATTAAATAGGCTTATTAAATAAGCTTATTAAATAGGCTTATTAAATAGGCTTATTAAATAGACGTATTAAATAGCCTCATTAAATAGGCTTATTTTAGCAACTTAGGCTTATTAAATAGGTTTATTTCAGCAACTTAGACTTATTAAAGAGCCTTATTAAATAGGCTTATTTCAGCAACTTAGGCTTATTAAATAAGCTTATTTCAGCAACTTATTCTTATTAAATAGCCTTATTAAACAGGTTTATTTCAGCAACTTAGGCTTATTAAATAGCATTTTTAAATAGGTTTATTTCAGCAACTTAGACTTACTAAATATACCTTTTAAAATAGGCTTAGTTCAGAAACTTAGGCTTATTAAATAGTCTTATTTCAGCAACTTAGGCTCATTAAATAGCCTTATTAAATAGGCTTATTCAGCAACTTAGGCTTATTAAATAGCCTTATTAAATATGCTTATTTCAGCAACTTAGACTTATTAAATAGGTTTATTCAGCAACTTAGGCTTATTAAATAGGCTTATTCAGCAACTTAGGCTTATTTAATAGGCTTATTTCAGCAACTTAGGCTTATTAAATAGGCTCATTCAGAAACTTAGGCTTATTAAATAAGCTTATTTCAGCAACTTAGACTTATTAAATAGGCCTATTAAATAGGCTTATTAAATAGGCTTATTTCAGCAACTTAGATTTATTAAAAAAGGCCTATTAAATAGGCTTATTAAATAGACTTATTAAATAGGCTCATTAAATACTTATTAAATAGGCTTATTAAATAGGCTTATTAAATAGACTTATTAAATAGGCTCAATAAATAGGCTTATTAAATAGACTTATTAAATAGGCTCAATAAATTGGCTTATTAAATAGGCTTATTAAATAGGCTCAATAAATAGGCTTATTAAATCGGCTTATTAATTAGGCTTATTAAATAGACTTATTAAATCGGCTTATTAAATAGGCTCAATAAATATGCTTATTAAATAGGCTCAATAAATAGGCTTATTAAATAGGCTCAATAAATAGGCTTATTAAATAGGCTCATTAAATACTTATTAAATAGGCTTATTAAATAGACTTATTAAATAGACTTATTAAATAGGCTTATTAAATAGACGTATTAAATAGTCTTATTAAAAAAGCTTATTAAATAGACTTATTAAATAGGCTCATTAATACTCATTAAATATGTTTATTAAATAGGTGTATTAATTAGGCTTATTAAATAGGCTTATTAAATAGGCTTATTAAATAGACTTATTAAATCGACTTATTAAATAGACTTATTAAATAGGCTCATTAAATACTTATTCAATAGGCTTATTAAATAGGCTTATTAAATAGACTTATTAAATAGGCTCAATAAATAGGCTTATTAAAAAGGCTTATTAAATAGACTTATTAAATAGGCTCAATAAATCGGCTTATTAAATAGGCTTATTAAATAGGCTCAATAAATAGGCTTATTAAATAGGCTTATTAAATATGCTTATTAAATAGACTTATTAAATCGGCTTATTAAATAGGCACAATAAATAGGCTTATTAAATAGGCTCAATAAATATGCTTATTAAATACGCTCAATAAATAGGCTTATTAAATAGGCTCAATAAATAGGCTTATTAAATAGGCTCATTAAATACTTATTAAATAGGCTTATTAAATAGACTTATTAAATAGACTTATTAAATAGGCTTATTAAATAGACTTATTAAATAGTCTTATTAAAAAGGCTTATTAAATAGACTTATTAAATAGGCTCATTAAATACTCATTAAATATGTTTATTAAATAGGTGTATTAATTAGGCTTATTAAATAGACTTATTAAATAGGCTCAATAAATCAGCTTATTAAATAGGCTTATTAAATAGGCTCAATAAATAGGCTTATTAAATAGGCTTATTAAATAGGCTTATTAAATAGGCTCAATAAATAGGCTTATTAAATCGGCTCAATAAATATGCTTATTAAATAGGCTCAATAAATAGGCTTATTAAATAGGCTCAATAAATAGGCTTATTAAATAGGCTCATTAAATACTTATTAAATAGGCTTATTAAATAGACTTATTAAATAGACTTATTAAATAGGCTTATTAAATAGACTATTAAATAGTCTTATTAAAAAGGCTTATTAAATAGACTTATTAAATAGGCTCATTAAATACTCATTAAATATGTTTATTAAATAGGTGTATTAATTAGGCTTATTAAATAGGCTTATTAAATAGGCTTATTAAATAGACTTATTAAATAGACTTATTAAATAGACTTATTTAATAGACTTATTAAATAGCCTCATGAAATAGGCTTATTTTAGCAACTTAGGCTTATTAAATAGGTTTATTTCAGCAACTTAGACTTATTAAAGAGCTTTATTAAATAGGCTTATTTCAGCAACTTATGCTTATTAAATAGCCTTATTGAACAGGTTTATTTCAGCAACTTAGGCTTATTAAATAGCATTTTTAAATAGGTTTATTTCAGCAACTTAGACTTATTAAATATACCTTTTTAAATAGGCTTAGTTCAGAAACTTAGGCTTATTAAATAGTCTTATTTCAGCAACTTAGGCTCATTAAATAGCCTTATGAAATAGGCTTATTTCAGCAACTTAGGCTTATTAAATAGCCGTATTAAATAGGCTTATTTCAGCAACTTAGACTTATTAAATAGGTTTATTCAGCAACTTAGGCTTATTACATAGGCTTATTCAGCAACTTAGGCTTATTAAATAGGCTTATTTCAGCAACTTAGACTTATTAAATAGGCCTATTAAATAGGCTTATTAAATAGGCTTATTTCAGCAACTTAGACTTATTAAATAGTCCTATTAAATAGGCTTATTAAATAGACTTATTAAATAGGCTCATTAAATACTTATTAAATAGGCTTATTAAATAGGCTTATTAAATAGACTTATTAAATAGGCTCAATAAATCGGCTTATTAAATAGGCTTATTAAATAGGCTCAATAAATAGGCTTATTAAATAGGCTTATTAAATAGACTTATTAAATCGGCTTATTAAATAGGCTCAATAAATAGGCTCAATAAATATGCTTATTAAATAGGCTCAATAAATAGGCTTATTAAATAGGCTCAATAAATAGGCTTATTAAATAGGCTCATTAAATACTTATTAAATAGGCTTATTAAATAGACTTATTAAATAGACTTATTAAATAGTCTTATTAAATAGACTTATTAAATAGTCTTATTAAAAAGGCTTATTAAATAGACTTATTAAATAGGCTCATTAAAAACTTATTAAATATGTTTATTAAATAGGTGTATTAATTAGGCTTATTAAATAGGCTTATTAAATAGGCTTATTAAATAGACTTATTAAATAGACTTATTAAATAGACGTATTAAATAGGCTCAATAAATAGGCTTATTAAATAGGCTCAATAAATAGGCTTATTAAATAGGCTCAATAAATAGGCTTATTAAATAGGCTCAATAAATAGGCTTATTAAATAGGCTCATTAAATACTTATTAAATAGACTTATTAAATAGACTCATTAAATAGGCTTATTAAAAAAGCTTATTAAATAGGCTTATTAAATAGGCTTATTAAATAGACGTATTAAATAGCCTCATTAAATAGGCTTATTTTAGCAACTTAGGCTTATTAAATAGGTTTATTTCAGCAACTTAGACTTATTAAAGAGCCTTATTAAATAGGCTTATTTCAGCAACTTAGGCATATTAAATCAGCTTATTTCAGCAACTTATTCTTATTAAATAGCCTTATTAAACAGGTTTATTTCAGCAACTTAGGCTTATTAAATAGCATTTTTAAATAGGTTTATTTCAGCAACTTAGACTTATTAAATATACCTTTTAAAATAGGCTTAGTTCAGAAACTTAGGCTTATTTAATAGTCTTATTTCAGCAAATTAGGCTCATTAAATAGCCTTATTAAATAGGCTTATTCAGCAACTTAGGCTTATTAAATAGCCTTATTAAATATGCTTATTTCAGCAACTTAGACTTATTAAATAGGTTTATTCAGCAACTTAGGCTTATTAAATAGGCTTATTCAGCAACTTACGCTTATTTAATAGGCTTATTTCAGCAACTTAGGCTTATTAAATAGGCTCATTCAGAAACTTAGGCTTATTAAATAAGCTTATTTCAGCAACTTAGGCTCATTAAATAGCCTTATGAAATAGGCTTATTTCAGCAACTTAGGCTTATTAAATAGCCGTATTAAATAGGCTTATTTCAGCAACTTAGACTTATTAAATAGGTTTATTCATCAACTTAGGCTTATTAAATAGGCTTATTCAGCAACTTAGGCTTATTAAATAGGCTTATTTCAGCAACTTAGACTTATTAAATAGGCCTATTAAATAGGCTTATTAAATAGGCTTATTTCAGCAACTTAGACTTATTAAATAGTCCTATTAAATAGGCTTATTAAATAGACTTATTAAATAGGCTCATTAAATACTTATTAAATAGGCTTATTAAATAGGCTTATTAAATAGACTTATTAAATAGGCTCAATAAATCGGCTTATTAAATAGGCTTATTAAATAGGCTCAATAAATAGGCTTATTAAATAGGCTCATTAAATACTTATTAAATAGGCTTATTAAATAGACTTATTAAATAGACTTATTAAATAGTCTTATTAAATAGACTTCTTAAATAGTCTTATTAAAAAGGCTTATTAAATAGACTTATTAAATAGGCTCATTAAAAAAACGTATTAAATATGTTTATTAAATAGGTGTATTAATTAGGCTTATTAAATAGGCTTATTAAATAGGCTTATTAAATAGACTTATTAAATAGACTTATTAAATAGACTTATTAAATAGGCTCAATAAATAGGCTTATTAAATAGGCTCAATAAATAGGCTTATTAAATAGGCTTATTAAATAGGCTCAATAAATAGGCTTATTAAATAGGCTCATTAAATACTTATTAAATATACTTATTAAATAGACTCATTAAATAGGCTTATTAAATAAGCTTATTAAATAGGCTTATTAAATAGGCTTATTAAATAGACGTATTAAATAGCCTCATTAAATAGGCTTATTTTAGCACCTTAGGCTTATTAAATAGGTTTATTTCAGCAACTTAGACTTATTAAAGAGCCTTATTAAATAGGCTCATTAAATACTTATTAAATAGGCTTATTAAATAGACTTATTAAATAGGCTCAATAAATAGGCTTATTAAATAGGCTTATTAAATAGACTTATTAAATAGGCTCAATAAATCGGCTTATTAAATAGGCTTATTAAATAGGCTCAATAAATAGCCTTATTAAATAGGCTTATTAAATAGGCTTATTAAATAGACTTATTAAATCGGCTTATTAAATAGGCTCAATAAATAGGCTTATTAAATAGGCTCAATAAATATGCTTATTAAATAGGCTCAATAAATAGGCTTATTAAATAGGCTCAATAAATAGGCTTATTAAATAGGCTCATTAAATACTTATTAAATAGGCTTATTAAATAGACTTATTAAATAGACTTATTAAATAGGCTTATTAAATAGACTTATTAAATAGTCTTATTAAAAAGGCTTATTAAATAGACTTATTAAATAGGCTCATTAAATACTCATTAAATATGTTTATTAAATCGGTGTATAAATTAGGCTTATTTAATAGGCTTATTAAATAGGCTTATTAAATAGACTTATTAAATAGACTTATTAAATAGACTTATTAAATAGACTTATTAAATAGGCTCATTAAATACTTATTAAATAGGCTTATTAAATAGACTTATTAAATAGGCTCAATAAATAGGCTTATTAAATAGGCTTATTAAATAGACTTATTAAATAGGCTCAATAAATCGGCTTATTAAATAGGCTTATTAAATAGGCTCAATAAATAGCCTTATTAAATAGGCTTATTAAATAGGCTTATTAAATAGACTTATTAAATCGGCTTATTAAATAGGCTCAATAAATAGGCTTATTAAATAGGCTCAATAAATATGCTTATTAAATAGGCTCAATAAATAGGCTTATTAAATAGGCTCAATAAATAGGCTTATTAAATAGGCTCATTAAATACTTATTAAATAGGCTTATTAAATAGACTTATTAAATAGACTTATTAAATAGGCTTATTAAATAGACGTATTAAATAGTCTTATTAAAAAGGCTTATTAAATAGACTTATTAAATAGGCTCATTAAATACTCATTAAATATGTTTATTAAATAGGTGTATTAATTAGGCTTATTAAATAGACTTATTAAATAGGCTCAATAAATCAGCTTATTAAATAGGCTTATTAAATAGGCTCAATAAATAGGCTTATTAAATAGGCTTATTAAATAGGCTTATTAAATAGACTTATTAAATCGGCTTATTAAATAGGCTCAATAAATAGGCTTATTAAATAGGCTCAATAAATATGCTTATTAAATAGGCTCAATAAATAGGCTTATTAAATAGGCTCAATAAATAGGCTTATTAAATAGGCTCATTAAATACTTATTAAATAGGCTTATTAAATAGACTTATTAAATAGACTTATTAAATAGGCTTATTAAATAGACTTATTAAATAGTCTTATTAAAAAAGCTTATTAAATAGACTTATTAAATTGCCTCATTAAATACTCATTAAATATGTTTATTAAATAGGTGTATTAATTAGGCTTATTAAATAGGCTTATTAAATAGGCTTATTAAATAGACTTATTAAATAGACTTATTAAATAGACTTATTAAATAGACTTATTAAATAGGCTCATTAAATACTTATTAAATAGGCTTATTAAATAGGCTTATTAAATAGACTTATTAAATAGGCTCAATAAATAGGCTTATTAAATAGGCTTATTAAATAGACTTATTAAATAGGCTCAATAAATCGGCTTATTAAATAGGCTTATTAAATAGGCTCAATAAATAGGCTTATTAAATAGGCTTATTAAATAGGCTTATTAAATAGACTTATTAAATCGGCTTATTAAATAGGCTCAATAAATAGGCTTATTAAATAGGCTCAATAAATATGCTTATTAAATAGGCTCAATAAATAGGCTTATTAAATAGGCTCAATAAATAGGCTTATTAAATAGGCTCATTAAATACTTATTAAATAGGCTTATTAAATAGACTTATTAAATAGACTTATTAAATAGGCTTATTAAATAGACTTATTAAATAGTCTTATTAAAAAGGCTTATTAAATAGACTTATTAAATAGGCTCATTAAATACTCATTAAATATGTTTATTAAATAGGTGTATTAATTAGGCGTATTAAATAGACTTATTAAATAGGCTCAATAAATCAGCTTATTAAATAGGCTTATTAAATAGGCTCAATAAATAGGCTTATTAAATAGGCTTATTAAATAGGCTTATTAAATAGACTTATTAAATCGGCTTATTAAATAGGCTCAATAAATAGGCTTATTAAATAGGCTCAATAAATATGCTTATTAAATAGGCTCAATAAATAGGCTTATTAAATAGGCTCAATAAATAGGCTTATTAAATAGGCTCATTAAATACTTATTAAATAGGCTTATTAAATAGACTTATTAAATAGACTTATTAAATAGGCTTATTAAATAGACTTATTAAATAGTCTTATTAAAAAGGCTTATTAAATAGACTTATTAAATAGGCTCATTAAATACTCATTAAATATGTTTATTAAATAGGTGTATTAATTAGGCTTATTAAATAGGCTTATTAAATAGGCTTATTAAATAGACTTATTAAATAGACTTATTAAATAGACTTATTTAATAGACTTATTAAATAGCCTCATGAAATAGGCTTATTTTAGCAACTTAGGTTTATTAAATAGTCTCATTTCAGCAACTTAGGCTCATTAAATAGCCTTATAAAATAGGCTTATTTCAGCATCTTAGGCTTATTAAATAGCCGTATTAAATAGGCTTATTTCAGCAACTTAGACTTATTAAATAGGTTTATTCAGCAACTTAGGCTCATTAAATAGGCTTATTCAGCAACTTAGGCTTATTAAATAGGCTTATTTCAGCAACTTAGACTTATTAAATAGGCCTATTAAATAGGCTTATTAAATAGGCTTTTTTCAGCAACTTAGACTTATTAAATAGTCCTATTAAATAGGTGTATTAAATAGACTTATTAAATAGGCTCATTAAATACTTATTAAATAGGCTTATTAAATAGGCTTATTAAATAGACTTATTAAATAGGCTCAATAAATCGGATTATTAAATAGGCTTATTAAATAGGCTCAAAAAATAGGCTTATTAAATAGGCTTATTAAATAGGCTTATTAAATAGACTTATTAAATCGCCTTATTAAATAGGCTCAATAAATAGGCTCAATAAATATGCTTATTAAATAGGCTCAATAAATAGGCTTATTAAATAGGCTCAATAAATAGGCTTATTAAATAGGCTCATTAAATACTTATTAAATAGGCTTATTAAATAGACTTATTAAATAGACTTATTAAATAGTCTTATTAAATAGACTTATTAAATAGACTCATTAAATAAGCTTATTAAATAAGCTTATTAAATAGGCTTATTAAATAGACTTATTAAATAGGCTCATTAAATACTTATTAAATATGTTTATTAAATAGGTGTATTAATTAGGCTTATTAAATAGGCTTATTAAATAGGCTTATTAAATAGACTTATTAAATAGACTTATTAAATAGGCTCAATAAATAGGCTCAATAAATAGGCTTTTTAAATAGGCTCAATAAATAGGCTTATTAAATAGGCTCAATAAATAGGCTTATTAAATAGGCTCAATAAATAGGCTTATTAAATAGGCTCATTAAATACTTATTAAATAGACTTATTAAATAGACTCATTAAATAAGCTTATTAAATAAGCTTATTAAATAGGCTTATTAAATAGGCTTATTAAATAGACGTATTAAATAGCCTCATTAAATAGGCTTATTTTAGCAACTTAGGCTTATTAAATAGGTTTATTTCAGCAACTTAGACTTATTAAAGAGCCTTATTAAATAGGCTTATTTCAGCAACTTAGGCTTATTAAATAAACTTATTTCAGCAACTTATTCTTATTAAATAGCCTTATTAAACAGGTTTATTTCAGCAACTTAGGCTTATTAAATAGCATTTTTAAATAGGTTTATTTCAGCAACTTAGACTTATTAAATATACCTTTTAAAATAGGCTTAGTTCAGAAACTTAGGCTTATTAAATAGTCTTATTTCAGCAAATTAGGCTCATTAAATAGCCTTATTAAATAGGCTTATTCAGCAACTTAGGCTTATTAAATAGCCTTATTAAATATGCTTATTTCAGCAACTTAGACTTATTAAATAGGTTTATTCAGCAACTTAGGCTTATTAAATAGGCTTATTCAGCAACTTAGGCTTATTTAATAGGCTTATTTCAGCAACTTAGGCTTATTAAATAGGCTCATTCAGAAACTTAGGCTTATTAAATAAGCTTATTTCAGCAACTTAGACTTATTAAATATGCCTATTAAATAGGCTTATTAAATAGGCTTATTTCAGCAACTTAGATTTATTAAAAAAGGCCTATTAAATAGGCTTATTAAATAGACTTATTAAATAGGCTCATTAAATACTTATTAAATAGGCTTATTAAATAGGCTTATTAAATAGACTTATTAAATAGGCTCAATAAATAGGCTTATTAAATAGGCTTATTAAATAGACTTATTAAATAGGCTCAATAAATCGGCTTATTAAATAGGCTTACTAAATAGGCTCAATAAATAGGCTTATTAAATCGGCTTATTAATTAGGCTTATTAAATAGACTTATTAAATCGGCTTATTAAATAGGCTCAATAAATAGGCTTATTAAATAGGCTCAATAAATATGCTTATTAAATAGGCTCAATAAATAGGCTTATTAAATAGGCTCAATAAATAGGCTTATTAAATAGGCTCATTAAATACTTATTAAATAGGCTTATTAAATAGACTTATTAAATAGACTTATTAAATAGGCTTATTAAATAGACTTATTAAATAGTCTTATTAAAAAGGCTTATTAAATAGACTTATTAAATAGGCTCATTAAATACTCATTAAATATGTTTATTAAATAGGTGTATTAATTAGGCTTATTAAATAGGCTTATTAAATAGGCTTATTAAATAGACTTATTAAATAGACTTATTAAATAGACTTATTAAATAGACTTATTAAATAGGCTCATTAAATACTTATTAAATAGGCTTATTAAATAGACTTATTAAATAGGCTCAATAAATAGGCTTATTAAATAGGCTTATTAAATAGACTTATTAAATAGGCTCAATAAATCGGCTTATTAAATAGGCTTATTAAATAGGCTCAATAAATAGCCTTATTAAATAGGCTTATTAAATAGGCTTATTAAATAGACTTATTAAATCGGCTTATTAAATAGGCTCAATAAATAGGCTTATTAAATAGGCTCAATAAATATGCTTATTAAATAGGCTCAATAAATAGGCTTATTAAATAGGCTCAATAAATAGGCTTATTAAATAGGCTCATTAAATACTTATTAAATAGGTTTATTAAATAGACTTATTAAATAGACTTATTAAATAGGCTTATTAAATAGACTTATTAAATAGTCTTATTAAAAAGGCTTATTAAATAGACTTATTAAATAGGCTCATTAAATACTCATTAAATATGTTTATTAAATAGGTGTATTAATTAGGCTTATTAAATAGACTTATTAAATAGGCTCAATAAATCAGCTTATTAAATAGGCTTATTAAATAGGCTCAATAAATAGGCTTATTAAATAGGCTTATTAAATAGGCTTATTAAATAGACTTATTAAATCGGCTTATTAAATAGGCTCAATAAATAGGCTTATTAAATAGGCTCAATAAATATGCTTATTAAATAGGCTCAATAAATAGGCTTATTAAATAGGCTCAATAAATAGGCTTATTAAATAGGCTCATTAAATACTTATTAAATAGGCTTATTAAATAGACTTATTAAATAGACTTATTAAATAGGCTTATTAAATAGACTTATTAATTAGTCTTATTAAAAAGGCTTATTAAATAGACTTATTAAATAGGCTCATTAAATACTCATTAAATATGTTTATTAAATAGGTGTATTAATTAGGCTTATTAAATAGGCTTATTAAATAGACTTATTAAATAGACTTATTAAATAGACTTATTAAATAGGCTCATTAAATACTTATTAAATAGGCTTATTAAATAGACTTATTAAATAGGCTCATTAAATACTCATTAAATATGTTTATTAAATAGGTGTATTAATTAGGCTTATTAAATAGACTTATTAAATAGGCTCAATAAATCAGCTTATTAAATAGGCTTATTAAATAGGCTCAATAAATAGGCTTATTAAATAGGCTTATTAAATAGGCTTATTAAATAGACTTATTAAATCGGCTTATTAAATAGGCTCAATAAATATGCTTATTAAATAGGCTCAATAAATATGCTTATTAAATAGGCTCAATAAATAGGCTTATTAAATAGGCTCAATAAATAGGCTTATTAAATAGGCTCATTAAATACTTATTAAATAGGCTTATTAAATAGACTTATTAAATAGACTTATTAAATAGGCTTATTAAATAGACTTATTAAATAGTCTTATTAAAAAGGCTTATTAAATAGACTTATTAAATAGGCTCATTAAATACTCATTAAATATGTTTATTAAATAGGTGTATTAATTAGGCTTATTAAATAGGCTTATTAAATAGGCTTATTAAATATACTTATTAAATAGACTTATTAAATAGACTTATTAAAAATAGACTTATTAAATAGCCTCATGAAATAGGCTTATTTTAGCAACTTAGGCTTATTAAATAGGTTTATTTCAGCAACTTAGACTTATTAAAGAGCCTTATTAAATAGGCTTATTTCAGCAACTTAGGCTTATTAAATAAGCTTATTTCAGCAACTTATGCTTATTAAATAGCCTTATTAAACAGGTTTATTTCAGCAACTTAGGCTTATTAAATAGCATTTTTAATTAGGTTTATTTCAGCAACTTAGACTTATTAAATATACCTTTTTAAATAGGCTTAGTTCAGAAACTTAGGCTTATTAAATAGTCTTATTTCAGCAACTTAGGCTCATTAAATAGCCTTATGAAATAGGCTTATTTCAGCAACTTAGGCTTATTAAATAGCCGTATTAAATAGGCTTATTTCAGCAACTTAGACTTATTAAATAGGTTTATTCAGCAACTTAGGCTTATTAAATAGGCTTATTCAGCAACTTAGCCTTATTAAATAGGCTTATTTCAGCAACTTAGACTTATTAAATAGGCCTATTAAATAGGCTTATTAAATAGGCTTATTTCAGCAACTTAGACTTATTAAATAGGCCTATTAAATAGGCTTATTAAATAGACTTATTAAATAGGCTCATTAAATACTTATTAAATAGGCTTATTAAATAGGCTTATTAAATAGACTTATTAAATAGGCTCAATAAATCGGCTTATTAAATAGGCTTATTAAATAGGCTCAATAAATATGCTTATTAAATAGGCTCAATAAATAGGCTTATTAAATAGGCTCAATAAATAGGCTTATTAAATAGGCTCATTAAATACTTATTAAATAGGCTTATTAAATAGACTTATTAAATAGACTTATTAAATAGGCTTATTAAATAGACTTATTAAATAGTCTTATTAAAAAGGCTTATTAAATAGACTTATTAAATAGGCTCATTAAATACTCATTAAATATGTTTATTAAATAGGTGTATTAATTAGGCTTATTAAATAGGCTTATTAAATAGGCTTATTAAATAGACTTATTAAATAGACTTATTAAATAGACTTATTAAATAGACTTATTAAATAGGCTCATTAAATACTTATTAAATAGGCTTATTAAATAGGCTCAATAAATAGGCTTATTAAATAGGCTTATTAAATAGGCTTATTAAATAGACTTATTAAATCGGCTTATTAAATAGGCTCAATACATAGGCTTATTAAATAGGCTCAATAAATATGCTTATTAAATAGGCTCAATAAATAGGCTTATTAAATAGGCTCAATAAATAGGCTTATTAAATAGGCTCATTAAATACTTATTAAATAGGCTTATTAAATAGACTTATTAAATAGACTTATTAAATAGGCTTATTAAATAGACTTATTAAATAGTCTTATTAAAAAGGCTTATTAAATAGACTTATTAAATAGGCTCATTAAATACTCATTAAATATGTTTATTAAATAGGTGTATTAATTAGGCTTATTAAATAGGCTTATTAAATAGGCTTATTAAATAGACTTATTAAATAGACTTATTAAATAGACTCATTAAATAGACTTATTAAATAGGCTCATTAAATACTTATTAAATAGGCTTATTAAATAGGCTTATTAAATAGACTTATTAAATAGGCTCAATAAATAGGCTTATTAAATAGGCTTATTAAATAGACTTATTAAATAGGCTCAATAAATATGCTTATTAAATAGGCTCAATAAATAGGCTTATTAAATAGGCTCAATAAATAGGCTTATTAAATAGGCTCATTAAATACTTATTAAATAGACTTATTAAATAGACTTATTAAATAGACTTATTAAATAGGCTTATTAAATAGACTTATTAAATAGTCTTATTAAAAAGGCTTATTAAATAGACTTATTAAATAGGCTCATTAAATACTCATTAAATATGTTTATTAAATAGGTGTATCAATTAGGCTTATTAAATAGGCTTATTAAATAGGCTTATTAAATAGACTTATTAAATAGACTTATTAAATAGACTTATTAAATAGACTTATTAAATAGCCTCATGAAATAGGCTTATTTTAGCAACTTAGGCTTATTAAATAGGTTTATTTCAGCAACTTAGACTTATTAAAGAGCCTTATTAAAGAGGCTTATTTCAGCAACTTAGGCTTATTAAATAAGCTTATTTCAGCAACTTATGCTTATTAAATAGCCTCATTAAACAGGTTTATTTCAGCAACTTAGGCTTATTAAATAGCATTTTTAAATAGGTTTATTTCAGCAACTTAGACTTATTAAATATACCTTTCTAAATAGGCTTAGTTCAGAAACTTAGGCTTATTAAATAGTCTTATTTCAGCAACTTAGGCTCATTAAATAGCCTTATGAAATAGGCTTATTTCAGCAACTTAGGCTTATTAAATAGCCGTATTAAATAGGCTTATTTCAGCAACTTAGACTTATTAAATAGGTTTATTCAGCAACTTAGGCTTATTAAATAGGCTTATTCAGCAACTTAGACTTATTAAATAGGCTTATTTCAGCAACTTAGACTTATTAAATAGGCCTATTAAATAGGCTTATTAAATAGGCTTATTTCAGCAACTTAGACTTATTAAATAGGCCTATTAAATAGGCTTATTAAATAGACTTATTAAATAGGCTCATTAAATACTTATTACATAGGCTTATTAAATAGACTTATTAAATAGGCTCAATAAATCGGCTTATTAAATAGGCTTATTAAATAGGCTCAATAAATAGGCTTATTAAATAGGCTTATTAAATAGGCTTATTAAATAGACTTATTAAATCGCCTTATTAAATAGGCTCAATAAATAGGCTTATTAAATAGGCTCAATAAATATGCTTATTAAATAGGCTCAATAAATAGGCTTATTAAATAGGCTCAATAAATATGCTTATTAAATAGGCTCATTAAATACTTATTAAATAGGCTCATTAAATAGACTTATTAAATAGACTTATTAAATAGTCTTATTAAATAGACTTATTAAATAGTCTTATTAAAAAGGCTTATTAAATAGACTTATTAAATAGGCTCATTAAATACTTATTAAATATGTTTATTAAATAGGTGTATTAATTAGGCTTATTAAATAGGCTTATTAAATAGGCTTATTAAATAGACTTATTAAATAGACTTATTAAATAGACTTATTAAATAGACGTATTAAATAGCCTCATAAAATAGGCTTATTTTAGCAACTTAGGCTTATTAAATAGGTTTATTTCAGCAACTTAGACTTATTAAAGAGCCTTATTAAATAGGCTTATTTCAGCAACTAAGGCTTATTAAATAAGCTTATTTCAGCAACTTATGCTTATTAAATAGCCTTATTAAACAGGTTTATTTCAGCAACTTAGGCTTATTAAATAGCATTTTTAAATAGGTTTATTTCAGCAACTTAGACTTATTAAATATACCTTTTTAAATAGGCTTAGTTCAGAAACTTAGGCTTATTAAATAGTCTTATTTCAGCAACTTAGACTTATTAAATAATTTTATTCAGCAACTTAGGCTTATTAAATAGCCTTTTTCAGCAACTTAGGCTTATTAAATAGGCTTATTTCTGCAACTTAGACTTATTAAATAGGCCTATTAAATAGGCTTATTAAATAGGCTTATTTCAGCAACTTAGACTTATTAAATAGGCCTATTAAATAGGCTTATTAAATAGACTTATTAAATAGGCTCATTAAATACTTATTAAATAGGCTTATTAAATAGGCTTATTAAATAGACTTATTAAATAGGCTCAATAAATAGGCTTATTAAATAGTCTTATTAAATAGGCTCAATAAATAGGCTTATTAAATAGGCTTATTAAATAGGCTTATTAAATAGACTTATTAAATAGGCTTATTAAATAGGCTCAATAAATAGGCTTATTAAATAGGCTCAATAAATAGGCTTATTAAATAGGCTCAATAAATAGGCTCAATAAATAGGCTTATTAAATAGGCCTATTAAATAGGCTTATTAAATAGACTTATTAAATAGGCTCATTAAATACTTATTAAATAGGCTTATTAAATAGGCTTATTAAATAGACTTATTAAATAGGCTCAATAAATAGGCTTATTAAATAGTCTTATTAAATAGGCTCAATAAATAGGCTTATTAAATAGGCTTATTAAATAGGCTTATTAAATAGACTTATTAAATAGGCTTATTAAATAGGCTCAATAAATAGGCTTATTAAATAGGCTCAATAAATAGGCTTATTAAATAGGCTCAATAAATAGGCTCAATAAATAGGCTTATTAAATAGGCTTATTAAATAGGCTTATTAAATAGACTTATTAAATCGCCTTATTAAATAGGCTCAATAAATAGGCTTATTAAATAGGCTCAATAAATATGCTTATTAAATAGGCTCAATAAATAGGCTTATTAAATAGGCTCAATAAATAGGCTTATTAAATAGGCTCATTAAATACTTATTAAATAGGCTCATTAAATAGACTTATTAAATAGACTTATTAAATAGTCTTATTAAATAGACTTATTAAATAGTCTTATTAAAAAGGCTTATTAAATAGACTTATTAAATAGGCTCATTAAATACTTATTAAATATGTTTATTAAATAGGTGTATTAATTAGGCTTATTAAATAGGCTTATTAAATAGGCTTATTAAATAGACTTATTAAATAGACTTATTAAATAGACTTATTAAATAGACGTATTAAATAGCCTCATAAAATAGGCTTATTTTAGCAACTTAGGCTTATTAAATAGGTTTATTTCAGCAACTTAGACTTATTAAAGAGCCTTATTAAATAGGCTTATTTCAGCAACTTAGGCTTATTAAATAAGCTTATTTCAGCAACTTATGCTTATTAAATAGCCTTATTAAACAGGTTTATTTCAGCAACTTAGGCTTATTAAATAGCATTTTTAAATAGGTTTATTTCAGCAACTTAGACTTATTAAATATACCTTTTTAAATAGGCTTAGTTCAGAAACTTAGGCTTATTAAATAGTCTTATTTCAGCAACTTAGGCTCATTAAATAGCCTTAATAAATAGGCTTATTTCAGCAACTTAGGCTTATTAAATAGCCTTATTAAATAGGCTTATTTCAGCAACTTAGACTTATTAAATAATTTTATTCAGCAACTTAGGCTTATTAAATAGCCTTTTTCAGCAACTTAGGCTTATTAAATAGGCTTATTTCTGCAACTTAGACTTATTAAATAGGCCTATTAAATAGGCTTATTAAATAGGCTTATTTCAGCAACTTAGACTTATTAAATAGGCCTATTAAATAGGCTTATTAAATAGACTTATTAAATAGGCTCATTAAATACTTATTAAATAGGCTTATTAAATAGGCTTATTAAATAGACTTATTAAATAGGCTCAATAAATAGGCTTATTAAATAGTCTTATTAAATAGGCTCAATAAATAGGCTTATTAAATAGGCTTATTAAATAGGCTTATTAAATAGACTTATTAAATAGGCTTATTAAATAGGCTCAATAAATAGGCTTATTAAATAGGCTCAATAAATAGGCTTATTAAATAGGCTTATTAAATAGGCTTATTAAATAGGCTCAATAAATATGCTTATTAAATAGGCTCAATAAATAGGCTTATTAAATAGGCTCAATAAATAGGCTTATTAAATAGGCTCATTAAATACTTATTAAATAGACTTATTAAATAGACTTATTAAATAGACTTATTAAATAGGCTTATTAAATAGACTTATTAAATAGTCTTATTAAAAAGGCTTATTAAATAGACTTATTAAATAGGCTCATTAAATACTCATTAAATATGTTTATTAAATAGGTGTATCAATTAGGCTTATTAAATAGGCTTATTAAATAGGCTTATTAAATAGGCTTATTAAATAGACTTATTAAATAGACTTATTAAATAGCCTCATGAAATAGGCTTATTTTAGCAACTTAGGCTTATTAAATAGGTTTATTTCAGCAACTTAGACTTATTAAAGAGCCTTATTAAATAAGCTTATTTCAGCAACTTATGCTTATTAAATAGCCTCATTAAACAGGTTTATTTCAGCAACTTAGGCTTATTAAATAGCATTTTTAAATAGGTTTATTTCAGCAACTTAGACTTATTAAATATACCTTTCTAAATAGGCTTAGTTCAGAAACTTAGGCTTATTAAATAGTCTTATTTCAGCAACTTAGGCTCATTAAATAGCCTTATGAAATAGGCTTATTTCAGCAACTTAGGCTTATTAAATAGCCGTATTAAATAGGCTTATTTCAGCAACTTAGACTTATTAAATAGGTTTATTCAGCAACTTAGGCTTATTAAATAGGCTTATTCAGCAACTTAGGCTTATTAAATAGGCTTATTTCAGCAACTTAGACTTATTAAATAGGCCTATTAAATAGGCTTATTAAATAGGCTTATTTCAGCAACTTAGACTTATTAAATAGGCCTATTAAATAGGCTTATTAAATAGACTTATTAAATAGGCTCATTAAATACTTATTAAATAGGCTTATTAAATAGACTTATTAAATAGGCTCAATAAATCGGCTTATTAAATAGGCTTATTAAATAGGCTCAATAAATAGGCTTATTAAATAGGCTTATTAAATAGGCTTATTAAATAGACTTATTAAATCGGCTTATTAAATAGGCTCAATAAATAGGCTTATTAAATAGGCTCAATAAATATGCTTATTAAATAGGCTCAATAAATAGGCTTATTAAATAGGCTCAATAAATAGGCTTATTAAATAGGCTCATTAAATACTTATTAAATAGGCTCATTAAATAGACTTATTAAATAGACTTATTAAATAGTCTTATTAAATAGACTTATTAAATAGTCTTATTAAAAAGGCTTATTAAATAGACTTATTAAATAGGCTCATTAAATACTTATTAAATATGTTTATTAAATAGGTGTATTAATTAGGCTTATTAAATAGGCTTATTAAATAGGCTTATTAAATAGACTTATTAAATAGACTTATTAAATAGACTTATTAAATAGACGTATTAAATAGCCTCATAAAATAGGCTTATTTTAGCAACTTAGGCTTATTAAATAGGTTTATTTCAGCAACTTAGACTTATTAAAGAGCCTTATTAAATAGGCTTATTTCAGCAACTTAGGCTTATTAAATAAGCTTATTTCAGCAACTTATGCTTATTAAATAGCCTTATTAAACAGGTTTATTTCAGCAACTTAGGCTTATTAAATAGCATTTTTAAATAGGTTTATTTCAGCAACTTAGACTTATTAAATATACCTTTTTAAATAGACTTAGTTCAGAAACTTAGGCTTATTAAATAGTCTTATTTCAGCAACTTAGGCTCATTAAATAGCCTTAATAAATAGGCTTATTTCAGCAACTTAGGCTTATTAAATAGCCTTATTAAATAGGCTTATTTCAGCAACTTAGACTTATTAAATAATTTTATTCAGCAACTTAGGCTTATTAAATAGCCTTTTTCAGCAACTTAGGCTTATTAAATAGGCTTATTTCTGCAACTTAGACTTATTAAATAGGCCTATTAAATAGGCTTATTAAATAGGCTTATTTCAGCAACTTAGACTTATTAAATAGGCCTATTAAATAGGCTTATTAAATAGACTTATTAAATAGGCTCATTAAATACTTATTAAATAGGCTTATTAAATAGGCTTATTAAATAGACTTATTAAATAGGCTCAATAAATAGGCTTATTAAATAGTCTTATTAAATAGGCTCAATAAATAGGCTTATTAAATAGGCTTATTAAATAGGCTTATTAAATAGACTTATTAAATAGGCTTATTAAATAGGCTCAATAAATAGGCTTATTAAATAGGCTCAATAAATAGGCTTATTAAATAGGCTCAATAAATAGGCTTATTAAATAGGCTCAATAAATAGGCTTATTAAATATGCTCATTAAATACTTATTAAATAGGCTTATTAAATAGACTTATTAAATAGACTTATTAAATAGGCTTATTAAATAGACTTATTAAATAGGCTTATTAAAAAGGCTTATTAAATAGACTTATTAAATAGGCTCATTAAATACTTATTAAATATGTTTATTAAATAGGCGTATTAAATAGGCTTATTAAATAGGCTTATTAAATAGGCTTATTAAATAGGCTTATTAAATAGGCTTATTAAATAGACTTATTAAATTTCCTAATTAAATAGGCTTATTTTAGCAACTTAGGCTTATTTAATAGGTTTATTTCAGCAACTTAGACTTATTAAATAGGCTTATTTCAGCAACTTAGACTTATTAAATAGGCCTAATAAATAGGCTTATTAAATAGGCTTATTTCAGCAACTTAGACTTAATAAATAGGCCTATTAAATAGGCTTATTAAATAGACTTATTAAATAGGCTCATTAAATACTTATTATATAGGCTTATTAAATAGGCTTATTAAATAGACTTATTAAATAGGCTCAATAAATCGGCTTATTAAATAGGCTTATTAAATAGGCTCAATAAATAGGCTTATTAAATAGGCTTATTAAATAGGCTTATTAAATAGACTTATTAAATCGGCTTATTAAATAGGCTCAATAAATAGGCTTATTAAATAGGCTCAATAAATATGCTTATTAAATAGGCTCAATAAATAGGCTTATTAAATAGGCTCAATAAATAGGCTTATTAAATAGGCTCATTAAATACTTATTAAATAGGCTTATTAAATAGACTTATTAAATAGACTTATTAAATAGTCTCATTAAATAGACTTATTAAATAGTCTTATTAAAAAGGCTTATTAAATAGACTTATTAAATAGGCTCATTAAATACTTATTAAATATGTTTATTAAATAGGTGTATTAATTAGGCTTATTAAATAGGCTTATTAAATAGGCTTATTCAGCAACTTAGGCTTATTAAATAGCCTTATTAAATATGCTTATTTCAGCAACTTAGACTTATTAAATAGGTTTATTCAGCAACTTAGGCTTATTAAATAGGCTTATTCAGCAACTTAGGCTTATTTAATAGGCTTATTTCAGCAACTTAGGCTTATTAAATAGGCTCATTCAGAAACTTAGGCTTATTAAATAAGCTTATTTCAGCAACTAAGACTTATTAAATAGGCCTATTAAATAGGCTTATTAAATAGGCTTATTTCAGCAACTTAGATTTATTAAAAAAGGCCTATTAAATAGGCTTATTAAATAGACTTATTAAATAGGCTCATTAAATACTTATTAAATAGGCTTATTAAATAGGCTTATTAAATAGACTTATTAAATAGGCTCAATAAATAGGCTTATTAAATAGGCTTATTAAATATACTTATTCAATAGGCTCAATAAATCGGCTTATTAAATAGGCTTATTAAATAGGCTCAATAAATAGGCTTATTAAATAGGCTTATTAAATAGGCTTATTAAATAGACTTATTAAATCGGCTTATTAAATAGGCTCAATAAATAGGCTTATTAAATAGACTCAATAAATATGCTTATTAAATAGGCTCAATAAATAGGCTTATTAAATAGGCTCAATAAATAGGCTTATTAAATAGGCTCATTAAATACTTATTAAATAGGCTTATTAAATAGACTTATTAAATAGACTTATTAAATAGGCTTATTAAATAGACTTATTAAATAGACTTATTAAATAGACTTATTAAATCGGCTTATTAAATAGGCTCAATAAATAGGCTTATTAAATAGGCTCAATAAATATGCTTATTAAATAGGCTCAATAAATAGGCTTATTAAATAGGCTCAATAAATAGGCTAATTAAATACTCATTAAATATGTTTATTAAATAGGTGTATTAATTAGGCTTATTAAATAGGCTTATTAAATAGGCTTATTAAATAGACTTATTAAATAGACTTATTAAATAGACTTATTAAATAGACTTATTAAATAGCCTCATGAAATAGGCTTATTTTAGCAACTTAGGCTTATTAAATAGGTTTATTTCAGCAACTTAGACTTATTAAAGAGCCTTATTAAATAGGCTTATTTCAGCAACTTAGGCTTATTAAATAAGCTTATTTCAGCAACTTATGCTTATTAAATAGCCTTATTAAACAGGTTTATTTCAGCAACTTAGGCTTATTAAATAGCATTTTTAAATAGGTTTATTTCAGCAACTTAGACTTATTAAATATACCTTTTTAAATAGGCTTAGTTCAGAAACTTAGGCTTATTAAATAGTCTTATTTCAGCAACTTAGGCTCATTAAATAGCCTTATGAAATAGGCTTATTTCAGCAACTTAGGCTTATTAAATAGCCGTATTAAATAGGCTTATTTCAGTAACTTAGACTTATTAAATAGGTTTATTCAGCAACTTAGGCTTATTAAATAGGCTTATTCAGCAACTTAGGCTTATTAAATAGGCTTATTTCAGCAACTTAGACTTATTAAATAGGCCTATTAAATAGGCTTATTAAATAGGCTTATTTCAGCAACTTAGACTTATTAAATAGGCCTATTAAATAGGCTTATTAAATAGACTTATTAAATAGGCTCATTAAATACTTATTAAATAGGCTTATTAAATAGGCTTATTAAATAGACTTATTAAATAGGCTCAATAAATCGGCTTATTAAATAGGCTTATTAAATAGGCTCAATAAATAGGCTTATTAAATAGGCTTATTAAATAGGCTTATTAAATAGACTTATTAAATCGGCTTATTAAATAGGCTCAATAAATAGGCTTATTAAATAGGCTCAATAAATATGCTTATTAAATAGGCTCAATAAATAGGCTTATTAAATAGGCTCAATAAATAGGCTTATTAAATAGGCTCATTAAATACTTATTAAATAGGCTTATTAAATAGACTTATTAAATAGACTTATTAAATAGTCTTATTAAATAGACTTATTAAACAGTCTTATTAAAAAGGCTTATTAAAGAGACTTATTAAATAGGCTCATTAAATACTTATTAAATATGTTTATTAAATAGGTGTATTAATTAGGCTTATTAAATAGGCTCAATAAATAGGCTTATTAAATAGGCTCATTAAATACTTATTAAATAGACTTATTAAATAGACTTATTAAATAGACTTATTAAATAGCCTCATGAAATAGGCTTATTTTAGCAACTTAGGCTTATTAAATAGGTTTATTTCAGCAACTTAGACTTATTAAAGAGCCTTATTAAATAGGCTTATTTCTGCAACTTAGGCTTATTAAATAAGCTTATTTCAGCAACTTATGCTTATTAAATAGCCTTATTAAACAGGTTTATTTCAGCAACTTAGGCTTATTAAATAGCATTTTTAAATAGGTTTATTTCAGCAACTTAGACTTATTAAATATACCTTTTTAAATAGGCTTAGTTCAGAAACTTAGGCTTATTAAATAGTCTTATTTCAGCAACTTAGGCTCATTAAATAGCCTTATTAAATAGGCTTATTTCAGCAACTTAGGCTTATTAAATAGCCTTATTAAATAGGCTTATTTCAGCAACTTAGACTTATTAAATAGGTTTATTCAGCAACTTAGGCTTATTAAATAGCCTTATTCAACAACTTAGGCTTATTAAATAGGCTTATTTCTGCAACTTAGACTAATTAAATAGGCCTATTAAATAGGCGTATTAAATAGGCTTATTTCAGCAACTTAGACTTATTAAATAGGCCTATTAAATAGGCTTATTAAATAGACTTAATACATAGGCTCATTAAATACTTATTAAATAGGTGTATTAAATAGGCGTATTAAATAAGCTTATTAATAGGCATATTAAATAGGATTATTAAATAGGCTTATTAAATAGACTTATTAAATAGGCTTATTAAAAAGGCTTATTAAATAGACTTAATACATAGGCTCATTAAATACTTATTAAATAGGTGTATTAAATAGGCGTATTAAATACGCTTATTAATAGGCGTATTAAATAGGCTTATTAAATAGGCTTATTAAATAGACTTATTAAATCGCCTCATTAAATAGGCTTATTTTAGCAACTTAGGCTTATTAAATAGGTTTATTTCAGCAACTTAGACTTATTAAATAGCCTTATTAAATAGGCTTATTTCAGCAACTCAGGCTTATTAAATAGGCTTATTTCAGCAACTTATGCTTATTAAATAGCCTTATTAAACAGGTTTATTTCAGCAACTTAGGCTTATTAAATAGTATTTTTAAATAGGCTTAGTTCAGAAACTTAAGCTTATTAAATAGGCTTATTTCAGCAACTTAGGCTCATTAAATAGCCTTATTAAATAGGCTTTTTTCAGCAACTTAGGCTCATTAAATAGCCTTATTAAATAGGCTTATTTCAGCAACTTAGGCTTATTAAATAGCCTTATTAAATAGGCTTATTTTAGCAACTTAGACTTATTAAACCGACTTATTAAATAGACATTTCAGCAACTTAGGCTCATTAAATATGCTTATGAAATATGCTTATTTCTGCAACTTAGACTTATTAGATAGGCCTATTAAATAGGCTTATTTTAGCAACTTAGGCTTATTAAATATGCTTATTTAAGCAAATTAGGCGTATTAAATAGCATTATTAAATAGGTTCATTTCTGCAACTTAGACTTATTAAATAGCCTTATTAAATAGGCTTATTTCAGCAACTTAGGCTTATTAAATAGGCTTATTTCAGCAACTTATGCTTATTAAATAGCCTTATTAAACAGGTTTATTTCTAGCAATTTAGGCTTATTAAATAGCATTTTAAATAGGTTTTTTTCAGCAACTTAGACTTATTAAATAGACCTTTTTTATATAGGCTTAGTTCACCAACGTAGGCTTATTAAATAGGCTTATTTCAGCAACTTAGGCTTATTAAATAGCCTTATTTCAGCAACTTAGACTTATTAAATAGGCTTATTCAGCAACTTAGGCTTATTAAATAGCCTTATTAAATAGGCTTATTTCAGCAACTTAGGCTTATTAAATAGCCTTATAAAATAGGCTTATTTTAGCAACTTAGACTTATTAAACCGACTTATTAAATAGACATTTCAGCAACTTAGGCTCATTAAATATGCTTTTGAAATATGCTTATTTCTGCAACTTAGACTTATTAGATAGGCCTATTAAATAGGCTTATTTTAGCAACTTAGGCTTATTAAATATGCTTATTTAAGCAAATTAGGCGTATTAAATAGCATTATTAAATAGGTTCATTTCTGCAACTTAGACTTATTAAATAGCCTTATTAAATAGGCTTATTTCAGCAACTTAGGCTTATTAAATAGGCTTATTTCAGCAACTTATGCTTATTAAATAGCCTTATTAAACAGGTTTATTTCTAGCAATTTAGGCTTATTAAATAGCATTTTAAATAGGTTTTTTTCAGCAACTTAGACTTATTAAATAGACCTTTTTATATAGGCTTAGTTCACCAACGTAGGCTTATTAAATAGGCTTATTTCAGCAACTTAGGCTTATTAAATAGCCTTATTTCAGCAACTTAGACTTATTAAATAGGCTTATTCAGCAACTTAGGCTTATTAAATAGCCTATTTAAATAGGCTTATTTCAGCAACTTAGGCTTATTAAATAGGCTTATTTCAGCAACTGAGACATATTAAAAAGGCTTATTTCAGCAACTTAGGCTTATGAAATAGGCTTATTCAGCAACTTAGGCTTATTAAATAAGCTTATTTCAGCAACTTATTCTTATTAAATAGACTTATTAAACAGGTTTATTTCAGCAACTTAGGCTTATTAAATAGCATTTTAAATAGGTTTATTTCAGCAACTTAGACTTATTAAATATACCTTTTTAAATAGGCTTAGTTCAGAAACTTAGGCTTATTAAATAGTCTTATTTCAGCAACTTAGGCTCATTAAATAGCCTTATTAAATAGGCTTATTCAGCAACTTAGTCTTATTAAATAGCCTTATTAAATATGCTTATTTCAGCAACTTAGACTTATTAAATAGGTTTATTCAGCAACTTAGGCTTATTAAATAGGCTTATTCAGCAACTTAGGCTTATTTAATAGGCTTATTTCAGCAACTTAGGCTTATTAAATAGGCTCATTCAGAAACTTAGGCTTATTAAATAGGCTTATTTCAGCAACTTAGACTTATTCAATAGGCCTATTAAATAGGCTTATTAAATAGACTTATTAAATAGGCTCATTAACTAGGCTTATTAAATAGGCTTATTAAATAGCCTTATTAAATAGGCTCAATAAATAGGCTTATTAAATAGGCTTATTAAAAAGGCTTATTAAATAGACTTATTAAATAGGCTCATTAAATACTTATTAAATATGTTTATTAAATAGGCGTATTAAATAGGCTTATTAAATAGGCTTATTAAATAGGCTTATTAAATAGACTTATTAAATAGCCTCATTATATAGGCTTATTTTAGCAACTTAGACTTATTAAATAGGTTTATTTCAGCAACTTAGACTTATTAAATAGCACAATAATATTCTCACGACGTTTCGGCCACAACACAAGCGGCCTTCATCAGGTGAAGGGAGCGAGACTGTCTGGTAGGACAGCGCTGGAGTGAGAGAGCCACGTTCAGATCACGGCTTTTTAAGCTGTGTGAGAGGAACAAAGAGCCTTGACGAAGGAATTAGCATAAAATTTAGCATTGAAATGGCTGAATGATTAGCTTGTGACTGGTCACAGAAATAGCTATGTTAAAAGTTAAAGCATACACATCCGCAGAGGCACCCATTGTTAAAAGGAATTAGCATAGAATTTAGCATTGAAATAGCTAAATTAAGGCATACACATCCGCAGAGGCACCCCTTGATAATGGGATTAGCATAGAATTTAGCATTGAAATGGCTGAGTGATTCGCTTGTAACTGCTACAGAAATAGTTACGTTGAAGTCAGAGCATACACATTCACCGAGGCACTTAGTACAAATCAAACAGGAGAATTTAGCATTGAAATAACTAGGCGAATTTAGCATTGAAATAACTGGGTGATTTGCTAGTGACTGGTCACAGAAATGACTACACATCTGAGCTATTCACAGTACTATATAGTGAACCAATAAAAACTAAAATATAAATTACCTTCATGTTATCAATAAACTCTATATTCTCCAATCAGCTAAGCTACCAACCATAAGTCGTTATATATCACAATGCTATATGGCGAAAAAATGGGTGGATTCTTACCCTCAAATTTCCGTACCACGGATAGCTACGGGCCCCGTTCAGACGGACGAGTTCGTCCATGGTCGGAACAGAGGAGGGGGAGAGAGACAGCTGCGAAGCCCTAGTATACTCCATGTTGTAAACCATACCATTAACCGTGGTGTGAGAGGTATTAAGAGGCAATGCTGGCGAAAGAGCTGCGGTCTGAAGGTCATCGTAAAATTACAATTAATTAAGAACAGAAATGATTTAACACATCTTTCCAGTGGTTACTAAGCCTGAATCCATCTTCTCGGTTGAAATTGTCTCTGTGCTTGTATATGTGAATGGCCTCATGAACGAATCTCTCATGGTAGCCCGTTGGTTTGCAAAGAACCTCCGTCTTGGAGAAGTCAATGTCATGTGAGCCCACTGAATTGTAACAGTGATCTGCCACGGCAGAGGAGTTCGTCTTACCGTGTTTCAAGTCTGCTTTATGTTCGCGGATGCGGTCCGAGATATGTCTTTTGGTTTCTCCAATGTAGCTACTACCACAGAGGCACTTTAGTTTGTAAACGCCCGGGTACTGTATGTCTGGAAGAGCATCTTTTACAGATGGAACTAAATCACGGATTTTGTGTACTGTGTTGAATCGGACCTGGATCTTGTGTTTATTCAGGATTTTGGAGATCTTTTTAGTGACCCCTGCAATGTAGGGTAAGGTGATGGTTTTGAGTGGCTCCACAAGAGGATCCTTCTTCATGACTGGAGTGATGGCTTTGCGGATTGTGTAGTCGGAGTAGCCATTAGCCCTGAGAGCCTGGTGTACGTGCTTGAGTTCACTGGTAATGTGTTCCTGGTCGGAAATGCATTGGGCTCTATGGTATAGAGTCTTGATGAGGCAGTTCTTCTGGGATGGATGGTGGTGGGAATCCGGTTTCAAGTAAGCATCTGTATGGGTAGCTTTCCTGTAGACAGAGTGGCTCATTGAACCATCATGTCTCCTTTTAATTAAGACATCCAGAAAGGGTAGTTTGCCATCTTTTTCGACCTCCATGGTAAATCTGATGGCTGGGTGTATGGAATTGATGTGGTCGCGGAATTGGTCTAGAGCAGGCTGGCCATGTGGCCAGATGACAAAGGTGTCATCAACGTACCTCTTCCATAAGGTCGGGCGTAGAGTGGCAGTCTGGATGGCGTCAGTTTCAAATTTTTCCATGAATACGTTGGCTACAACCGGAGATAGGGGGGAGCCCATTGGGGTGCCCTCAGTTTGTTTGTAGAAAGTTCCATTCCAGGTGAAGTATGTGTTGGTTAAGCAATGTCTCACCAGGGGGGGTACATCAGTATGCAGTCCTTGATGAACCAGGTCTTCAATGATAGCGATGGTGTCAGGTACCGGGACTTTGGTGAACAAGGACACCACATCAAAACTGACAAGCAGGTCGTTTGGGGACAGGGAAATGTCTTTGATTGTCGATACCAGGTGAGTAGAATTTAGTACCGCAGAGGTGGTTTTTCCAGTGAAAGGTCGCAGTATATCAGCCAGAAAACGTGCCAGTTTGTAGGTGGGGGAGCTGATAGTAGAGACGATGGGACGAAGGGGTGTATCTTCTTTGTGTATCTTTGGAAGGCCATATAATCTTGGTGGTCTGGCAGCAGAGGGTTTCAACAAGAACTGTTTGTTCTCATCAATTAATGCTGTTGAATCAGAGATAATTTTGTTCGTTTTGGTGACCAGGCTGTTGGTGGGGTCTCTTTTTATTTTTGTATAGCTGCCATCGTTGAGTAGTTCTTGAATTTTGTTGTTATATTCTGTTTTGTCCATGATGACAGTGGCATTGCCTTTGTCGGCTGAGAGAACGACAATATCATCCCTCTTTTTTAATTGAGATAATTCAAAACGTTCGTCTTTGCTGATGTTGCTAGGTGGCAACTTAGCGTTTTTGAGGGTTGCAGCGATTTCAGATCTTGCTACGTCTGCAGAGATGTGACTCAAGCCCTTGAGTGCAACGTCGACATTGGCAATGATATCATTAACCGGTAAGTGTCTCGGTGTGACAGCAAAGTTTAGACCTTTAGCTAAAACGGATTTCAGACCATCAGAAATGGAACTGTTACTGCGATTAATTACGACTTTGTTGACGTCTATCTTTTCGGTGTGTGGATCCGATTTTTTGCTGGAGAGGTGATTGAATTTGGAAATCAAATTGTCCCTACATTTGTTCGACATAGTGGCAGCCGAAGAGGTAGTCATATTGTCTACATGTTCCCAATCCGATGTAGACATTGTTGCTGTCAATTTTAAGTGTGATTTGTAGAGTGTCTTGTCTAACTGATCGAGTTCGGTGCGTGTAAGTCTGATTTTTTCCGAGATAAGAGCGAAGCTAGTTCTAGCTAGAATTCGTTTTGCATTGAGAGAAGTTGCAACAGCAGAGGTTAGTGTAAATGCGGTTGGTATTACCTTAGAGTCGCGGCATCTCTTCAGAAAGGTGAGAGACTCGATTAGTTGAGCCTTCTTATCCCGAAGTCTGTTGAATGATCTTAAGGATGTGTGGAATCCCTCCCCGTAGAGGCGGTTAAATTTCGATTTAAAGCTTTCGTGACTGCAATGATTCATCTTCTTTGGTTCTTTCGGTAAAGTCACGTAGAATGAGAATAAAATAATAAATTGATAAAATAAAATAACACAATAATATTCTCACGACGTTTCGGCCACAACACAAGCGGCCTTCATCAGGTGAAGGGAGCGAGACTGTCTGGTAGGACAGCGCTGGAGTGAGAGAGCCACGTTCAGATCACGGCTTTTTAAGCTGTGTGAGAGGAACAAAGAGCCTTGACGAAGGAATTAGCATAAAATTTAGCATTGAAATGGCTGAATGATTAGCTTGTGACTGGTCACAGAAATAGCTATGTTAAAAGTTAAAGCATACACATCCGCAGAGGCACCCATTGTTAAAAGGAATTAGCATAGAATTTAGCATTGAAATAGCTAAATTAAGGCATACACATCCGCAGAGGCACCCCTTGATAATGGGATTAGCATAGAATTTAGCATTGAAATGGCTGAGTGATTCGCTTGTAACTGCTACAGAAATAGTTACGTTGAAGTCAGAGCATACACATTCACCGAGGCACTTAGTACAAATCAAACAGGAGAATTTAGCATTGAAATAACTAGGCGAATTTAGCATTGAAATAACTGGGTGATTTGCTAGTGACTGGTCACAGAAATGACTACACATCTGAGCTATTCACAGTACTATATAGTGAACCAATAAAAACTAAAATATAAATTACCTTCATGTTATCAATAAACTCTATATTCTCCAATCAGCTAAGCTACCAACCATAAGTCGTTATATATCACAATGCTATATGGCGAAAAAATGGGTGGATTCTTACCCTCAAATTTCCGTACCACGGATAGCTACGGGCCCCGTTCAGACGGACGAGTTCGTCCATGGTCGGAACAGAGGAGGGGGAGAGAGACAGCTGCGAAGCCCTAGTATACTCCATGTTGTAAACCATACCATTAACCGTGGTGTGAGAGGTATTAAGAGGCAATGCTGGCGAAAGAGCTGCGGTCTGAAGGTCATCGTAAAATTACAATTAATTAAGAACAGAAATGATTTAACACATCTTTCCAGTGGTTACTAAGCCTGAATCCATCTTCTCGGTTGAAATTGTCTCTGTGCTTGTATATGTGAATGGCCTCATGAACGAATCTCTCATGGTAGCCCGTTGGTTTGCAAAGAACCTCCGTCTTGGAGAAGTCAATGTCATGTGAGCCCACTGAATTGTAACAGTGATCTGCCACGGCAGAGGAGTTCGTCTTACCGTGTTTCAAGTCTGCTTTATGTTCGCGGATGCGGTCCGAGATATGTCTTTTGGTTTCTCCAATGTAGCTACTACCACAGAGGCACTTTAGTTTGTAAACGCCCGGGTACTGTATGTCTGGAAGAGCATCTTTTACAGATGGAACTAAATCACGGATTTTGTGTACTGTGTTGAATCGGACCTGGATCTTGTGTTTATTCAGGATTTTGGAGATCTTTTTAGTGACCCCTGCAATGTAGGGTAAGGTGATGGTTTTGAGTGGCTCCACAAGAGGATCCTTCTTCATGACTGGAGTGATGGCTTTGCGGATTGTGTAGTCGGAGTAGCCATTAGCCCTGAGAGCCTGGTGTACGTGCTTGAGTTCACTGGTAATGTGTTCCTGGTCGGAAATGCATTGGGCTCTATGGTATAGAGTCTTGATGAGGCAGTTCTTCTGGGATGGATGGTGGTGGGAATCCGGTTTCAAGTAAGCATCTGTATGGGTAGCTTTCCTGTAGACAGAGTGGCTCATTGAACCATCATGTCTCCTTTTAATTAAGACATCCAGAAAGGGTAGTTTGCCATCTTTTTCGACCTCCATGGTAAATCTGATGGCTGGGTGTATGGAATTGATGTGGTCGCGGAATTGGTCTAGAGCAGGCTGGCCATGTGGCCAGATGACAAAGGTGTCATCAACGTACCTCTTCCATAAGGTCGGGCGTAGAGTGGCAGTCTGGATGGCGTCAGTTTCAAATTTTTCCATGAATACGTTGGCTACAACCGGAGATAGGGGGGAGCCCATTGGGGTGCCCTCAGTTTGTTTGTAGAAAGTTCCATTCCAGGTGAAGTATGTGTTGGTTAAGCAATGTCTCACCAGGGGGGGTACATCAGTATGCAGTCCTTGATGAACCAGGTCTTCAATGATAGCGATGGTGTCAGGTACCGGGACTTTGGTGAACAAGGACACCACATCAAAACTGACAAGCAGGTCGTTTGGGGACAGGGAAATGTCTTTGATTGTCGATACCAGGTGAGTAGAATTTAGTACCGTAGAGGTGGTTTTTCCAGTGAAAGGTCGCAGTATATCAGCCAGAAAACGTGCCAGTTTGTAGGTGGGGGAGCTGATAGTAGAGACGATGGGACGAAGGGGTGTATCTTCTTTGTGTATCTTTGGAAGGCCATATAATCTTGGTGGTCTGGCAGCAGAGGGTTTCAACAAGAACTGTTTGTTCTCATCAATTAATGCTGTTGAATCAGAGATAATTTTGTTCGTTTTGGTGACCAGGCTGTTGGTGGGGTCTCTTTTTATTTTTGTATAGCTGCCATCGTTGAGTAGTTCTTGAATTTTGTTGTTATATTCTGTTTTGTCCATGATGACAGTGGCATTGCCTTTGTCGGCTGAGAGAACGACAATATCATCCCTCTTTTTTAATTGAGATAATTCAAAACGTTCGTCTTTGCTGATGTTGCTAGGTGGCAACTTAGCGTTTTTGAGGGTTGCAGCGATTTCAGATCTTGCTACGTCTGCAGAGATGTGACTCAAGCCCTTGAGTGCAACGTCGACATTGGCAATGATATCATTAACCGGTAAGTGTCTCGGTGTGACAGCAAAGTTTAGACCTTTAGCTAAAACGGATTTCAGACCATCAGAAATGGAACTGTTACTGCGATTAATTACGACTTTGTTGACGTCTATCTTTTCGGTGTGTGGATCCGATTTTTTGCTGGAGAGGTGATTGAATTTGGAAATCAAATTGTCCCTACATTTGTTCGACATAGTGGCAGCCGAAGAGGTAGTCATATTGTCTACATGTTCCCAATCCGATGTAGACATTGTTGCTGTCAATTTTAAGTGTGATTTGTAGAGTGTCTTGTCTAACTGATCGAGTTCAGTGCGTGTAAGTCTGATTTTTTCCGAGATAAGAGCGAAGCTAGTTCTAGCTAGAATTCGTTTTGCATTGAGAGAAGTTGCAACAGCAGAGGTTAGTGTAAATGCGGTTGGTATTACCTTAGAGTCGCGGCATCTCTTCAGAAAGGTGAGAGACTCGATTAGTTGAGCCTTCTTATCCCGAAGTCTGTTGAATGATCTTAAGGATGTGTGGAATCCCTCCCCGTAGAGGCGGTTAAATTTCGATTTAAAGCTTTCGTGACTGCAATGATTCATCTTCTTTGGTTCTTTCGGTAAAGTCACGTAGAATGAGAATAAAATAATAAATTGATAAAATAAAATAACACAATAATATTCTCACGACGTTTCGGCCACAACACAAGCGGCCTTCATCAGGTGAAGGGAGCGAGACTGTCTGGTAGGACAGCGCTGGAGTGAGAGAGCCACGTTCAGATCACGGCTTTTTAAGCTGTGTGAGAGGAACAAAGAGCCTTGACGAAGGAATTAGCATAAAATTTAGCATTGAAATGGCTGAATGATTAGCTTGTGACTGGTCACAGAAATAGCTATGTTAAAAGTTAAAGCATAGCTATCATTGAAGACCTGGTTCATCAAGGACTGCATACTGATGTACCCCCCCTGGTGAGACATTGCTTAACCAACACATACTTCACCTGGAATGGAACTTTCTACAAACAAACTGAGGGCACCCCAATGGGCTCCCCCCTATCTCCGGTTGTAGCCAACGTATTCATGGAAAAATTTGAAACTGACGCCATCCAGACTGCCACTCTACGCCCGACCTTATGGAAGAGGTACGTTGATGACACCTTTGTCATCTGGCCACATGGCCAGCCTGCTCTAGACCAATTCCGCGACCACATCAATTCCATACACCCAGCCATCAGATTTACCATGGAGGTCGAAAAAGATGGCAAACTACCCTTTCTGGATGTCTTAATTAAAAGGAGACATGATGGTTCAATGAGCCACTCTGTCTACAGGAAAGCTACCCATACAGATGCTTACTTGAAACCGGATTCCCACCACCATCCATCCCAGAAGAACTGCCTCATCAAGACTCTATACCATAGAGCCCAATGCATTTCCGACCAGGAACACATTACCAGTGAACTCAAGCACGTACACCAGGCTCTCAGGGCTAATGGCTACTCCGACTACACAATCCGCAAAGCCATCACTCCAGTCATGAAGAAGGATCCTCTTGTGGAGCCACTCAAAACCATCACCTTACCCTACATTGCAGGGGTCACTAAAAAGATCTCCAAAATCCTGAATAAACACAAGATCCAGGTCCGATTCAACACAGTACACAAAATCCGTGATTTAGTTCCATCTGTAAAAGATGCTCTTCCAGACATACAGTACCCGGGCGTTTACAAACTAAAGTGCCTCTGTGGTAGTAGCTACATTGGAGAAACCAAAAGACATATCTCGGACCGCATCCGCGAACATAAAGCAGACTTGAAACACGGTAAGACGAACTCCTCTGCCGTGGCAGATCACTGTTACAATTCAGTGGGCTCACATGACATTGACTTCTCCAAGACGGAGGTTCTTTGCAAACCAACGGGCTACCATGAGAGATTCGTTCATGAGGCCATTCACATATACAAGCACAGAGACAATTTCAACCGAGAAGATGGATTCAGGCTTAGTAACCACTGGAAAGATGTGTTAAATCATTTCTGTTCTTAATTAATTGTAATTTTACGATGACCTTCAGACCGCAGCTCTTTCGCCAGCATTGCCTCTTAATACCTCTCACACCACGGTTAATGGTATGGTTTACAACATGGAGTATACTAGGGCTTCGCAGCTGTCTCTCTCCCCCTCCTCTGTTCCGACCATGGACGAACTCGTCCGTCTGAACGGGGCCCGTAGCTATCCGTGGTACGGAAATTTGAGGGTAAGAATCCACCCATTTTTTCGCCATATAGCATTGTGATATATAACGACTTATGGTTGGTAGCTTAGCTGATTGGAGAATATAGAGTTTATTGATAACATGAAGGTAATTTATATTTTAGTTTTTATTGGTTCACTATATAGTACTGTGAATAGCTCAGATGTGTAGTCATTTCTGTGACCAGTCACTAGCAAATCACCCAGTTATTTCAATGCTAAATTCGCCTAGTTATTTCAATGCTAAATTCTCCTGTTTGATTTGTACTAAGTGCCTCGGTGAATGTGTATGCTCTGACTTCAACGTAACTATTTCTGTAGCAGTTACAAGCGAATCACTCAGCCATTTCAATGCTAAATTCTATGCTAATCCCATTATCAAGGGGTGCCTCTGCGGATGTGTATGCCTTAATTTAGCTATTTCAATGCTAAATTCTATGCTAATTCCTTTTAACAATGGGTGCCTCTGCGGATGTGTATGCTTTAACTTTTAACATAGCTATTTCTGTGACCAGTCACAAGCTAATCATTCAGCCATTTCAATGCTAAATTTTATGCTAATTCCTTCGTCAAGGCTCTTTGTTCCTCTCACACAGCTTAAAAAGCCGTGATCTGAACGTGGCTCTCTCACTCCAGCGCTGTCCTACCAGACAGTCTCGCTCCCTTCACCTGATGAAGGCCGCTTGTGTTGTGGCCGAAACGTCGTGAGAATATTATTGTGTTATTTTATTTTATCAATTTATTATTTTATTCTCATTCTACGTGACTTTACCGAAAGAACCAAAGAAGATGAATCATTGCAGTCACGAAAGCTTTAAATCGAAATTTAACCGCTTCTACGGGGAGGGATTCCACACATCCTTAAGATCATTCAACAGACTTCGGGATAAGAAGGCTCAACTAATCGAGTCTCTCACCTTTCTGAAGAGATGCCGCAACTCTAAGGTAATACCAACCGCATTTACACTAACCTCTGCTGTTGCAACTTCTCTCAATGCAAAACGAATTCTAGCTAGAACTAGCTTCGCTCTTATCTCGGAAAAAATCAGACTTACACGCACCGAACTCGATCAGTTAGACAAGACACTCTACAAATCACACTTAAAATTGACAGCAACAATGTCTACATCGGATTGGGAACATGTAGACAATATGACTACCTCTTCGGCTGCCACTATGTCGAACAAATGTAGGGACAATTTGATTTCCAAATTCAATCACCTCTCCAGCAAAAAATCGGATCCACACACCGAAAAGATAGACGTCAACAAAGTCGTAATTAATCGCAGTAACAGTTCCATTTCTGATGGTCTGAAATCCGTTTTAGCTAAAGGTCTAAACTTTGCTGTCACACCGAGACACTTACCGGTTAATGATATCATTGCCAATGTCGACGTTGCACTCAAGGGCTTGAGTCACATCTCTGCAGACGTAGCAAGATCTGAAATCGCTGCAACCCTCAAAAACGCTAAGTTGCCACCTAGCAACATCAGCAAAGACGAACGTTTTGAATTATCTCAATTAAAAAAGAGGGATGATATTGTCGTTCTCTCAGCCGACAAAGGCAATGCCACTGTCATCATGGACAAAACAGAATATAACAACAAAATTCAAGAACTACTCAACGATGGCAGCTATACAAAAATAAAAAGAGACCCCACCAACAGCCTGGTCACCAAAACGAACAAAATTATCTCTGATTCAACAGCATTAATTGATGAGAACAAACAGTTCTTGTTGAAACCCTCTGCTGCCAGACCACCAAGATTATATGGCCTTCCAAAGATACACAAAGAAGATACACCCCTTCGTCCCATCGTCTCTACTATCAGCTCCCCCACCTACAAACTGGCACGTTTTCTGGCTGATATACTGCGACCTTTCACTGGAAAAACCACCTCTGCGGTACTAAATTCTACTCACCTGGTATCGACAATCAAAGACATTTCCCTGTCCCCAAACGACCTGCTTGTCAGTTTTGATGTGGTGTCCTTGTTCACCAAAGTCCCGGTACCTGACACCATCGCTATCATTGAAGACCTGGTTCATCAAGGACTGCATACTGATGTACCCCCCCTGGTGAGACATTGCTTAACCAACACATACTTCACCTGGAATGGAACTTTCTACAAACAAACTGAGGGCACCCCAATGGGCTCCCCCCTATCTCCGGTTGTAGCCAACGTATTCATGGAAAAATTTGAAACTGACGCCATCCAGACTGCCACTCTACGCCCGACCTTATGGAAGAGGTACGTTGATGACACCTTTGTCATCTGGCCACATGGCCAGCCTGCTCTAGACCAATTCCGCGACCACATCAATTCCATACACCCAGCCATCAGATTTACCATGGAGGTCGAAAAAGATGGCAAACTACCCTTTCTGGATGTCTTAATTAAAAGGAGACATGATGGTTCAATGAGCCACTCTGTCTACAGGAAAGCTACCCATACAGATGCTTACTTGAAACCGGATTCCCACCACCATCCATCCCAGAAGAACTGCCTCATCAAGACTCTATACCATAGAGCCCAATGCATTTCCGACCAGGAACACATTACCAGTGAACTCAAGCACGTACACCAGGCTCTCAGGGCTAATGGCTACTCCGACTACACAATCCGCAAAGCCATCACTCCAGTCATGAAGAAGGATCCTCTTGTGGAGCCACTCAAAACCATCACCTTACCCTACATTGCAGGGGTCACTAAAAAGATCTCCAAAATCCTGAATAAACACAAGATCCAGGTCCGATTCAACACAGTACACAAAATCCGTGATTTAGTTCCATCTGTAAAAGATGCTCTTCCAGACATACAGTACCCGGGCGTTTACAAACTAAAGTGCCTCTGTGGTAGTAGCTACATTGGAGAAACCAAAAGACATATCTCGGACCGCATCCGCGAACATAAAGCAGACTTGAAACACGGTAAGACGAACTCCTCTGCCGTGGCAGATCACTGTTACAATTCAGTGGGCTCACATGACATTGACTTCTCCAAGACGGAGGTTCTTTGCAAACCAACGGGCTACCATGAGAGATTCGTTCATGAGGCCATTCACATATACAAGCACAGAGACAATTTCAACCGAGAAGATGGATTCAGGCTTAGTAACCACTGGAAAGATGTGTTAAATCATTTCTGTTCTTAATTAATTGTAATTTTACGATGACCTTCAGACCGCAGCTCTTTCGCCAGCATTGCCTCTTAATACCTCTCACACCACGGTTAATGGTATGGTTTACAACATGGAGTATACTAGGGCTTCGCAGCTGTCTCTCTCCCCCTCCTCTGTTCCGACCATGGACGAACTCGTCCGTCTGAACGGGGCCCGTAGCTATCCGTGGTACGGAAATTTGAGGGTAAGAATCCACCCATTTTTTCGCCATATAGCATTGTGATATATAACGACTTATGGTTGGTAGCTTAGCTGATTGGAGAATATAGAGTTTATTGATAACATGAAGGTAATTTATATTTTAGTTTTTATTGGTTCACTATATAGTACTGTGAATAGCTCAGATGTGTAGTCATTTCTGTGACCAGTCACTAGCAAATCACCCAGTTATTTCAATGCTAAATTCGCCTAGTTATTTCAATGCTAAATTCTCCTGTTTGATTTGTACTAAGTGCCTCGGTGAATGTGTATGCTCTGACTTCAACGTAACTATTTCTGTAGCAGTTACAAGCGAATCACTCAGCCATTTCAATGCTAAATTCTATGCTAATCCCATTATCAAGGGGTGCCTCTGCGGATGTGTATGCCTTAATTTAGCTATTTCAATGCTAAATTCTATGCTAATTCCTTTTAACAATGGGTGCCTCTGCGGATGTGTATGCTTTAACTTTTAACATAGCTATTTCTGTGACCAGTCACAAGCTAATCATTCAGCCATTTCAATGCTAAATTTTATGCTAATTCCTTCGTCAAGGCTCTTTGTTCCTCTCACACAGCTTAAAAAGCCGTGATCTGAACGTGGCTCTCTCACTCCAGCGCTGTCCTACCAGACAGTCTCGCTCCCTTCACCTGATGAAGGCCGCTTGTGTTGTGGCCGAAACGTCGTGAGAATATTATTGTGTTATTTTATTTTATCAATTTATTATTTTATTCTCATTCTACGTGACTTTACCGAAAGAACCAAAGAAGATGAATCATTGCAGTCACGAAAGCTTTAAATCGAAATTTATTAAATAGCCTTATTAAATAGGCTTATTTCAGCAACTTAGGCTTATTAAATAAGCTTATTTCAGCAACTTATGCTTATTAAATAGGCTTATTAAACAGGTTTATTTCAGCAACTTAGGCTTATTAAATAGCATATTTAAATAGGTTTATTTCAGCAGCTTAGACTTATTAAATATACCTTTTTAAATAGGCTTAGTTCAGAAACTTAGGCTTATTAAATAGGCTTATTTCAGCAACTTAGGCTCATTAAATAGCCTTATTAAATAGGCTTATTCAGCAACTTAGGCTTATTAAATAGCCTTATTAAATATGCTTATTTCAGCAACTTAGACTTATTAAATAGGTTTATTCACCAACTTAGGCTTATTAAATAGGCTTATTCAGCAACTTAGGCTTATTTAATAGGCTTATTTCAGCAACTTAGGCTTATTAAATAGGCTCATTCAGAAACTTAGGCTTATTAAATAGGCTTATTTCAGCAACTTAGACTTATTCAATAGGCCTATTAAATAGGCTTATTAAATAGGCTTATTTCAGCAACTTAGACTTATTAAAAAGGCCTATTAAATAGGCTTATTAAATAGACTTATTAAATAGGCTCATTAAATAGGCTTATTAAATAGGCTTATTAAATAGACTTATTAAATAGGCTCAATAAATAGGCTTATTAAATAGGCTTATTAAATAGGCTTATTAAATAGACTTATTAAATCGGCTTATTAAATAGGTTTATTAAAAAGGCTTATTAAATAGACTTATTAAATAGGCTCATTAAATACTTATTAAATAGGCTTATTAAATAGACTTATTAAATAGGCTTATTAAAAAGGCTTATTAAATAGACTTATTAAATAGGCTCATTAAATACTTATTAAATATGTTTATTAAATAGGTGTATTAAATAGGCTTATTAAATAGACTTATTAAATAGGCTTATTAAATAGACTTTTTAAATAGGCTTATTAAAAATGCTCATTAAATACTTATTAAATGTGTTTATTAAATAGGCGTATTAAATAGGCGTATTAAATAGGCTTATTAAATAGGCTTATTAAATAGACTTATTAAAGAGCCTTATTAAATAGGCTTATTTCAGCAACTTAGGCTTATTAAATAAGCTTATTTCAACAACTTATGCTTATTAAATAGCCTTATTAAACAGGTTTATTTCAACAACTTAGGCTTATTAAATAGCATTTTAAATAGGTTTATTTCAGCAACTTAGACTTATTAAATATACCTTTTTAAATAGGCTTAGTTCAGAAACTCAGGCTTATTAAATAGTCTTATTTCAGCAACTTAGGCTCATTAAATAGCCTTATTAAATAGGCTTATTTCAGCAACTTAGGCTTATTAAATAGGCTTATTTCAGCAACTTAGACTTATTAAATAGCCTTATTTCAGCAACTTAGGCTTATTAAATAGCCTTATTTCAGAAACTTAGACTTATTAAATAGGCTTATTCAGCAACTTAGGCTTATTAAATAGCCTTATTAAATAGGCATATTTCAGCAACTTAGGCTTATTTAATAGGCTTATTTCAGCAACTTAGGCTTATTAAATAGGCTCATTCAGAAACTTAGGCTTATTGAATAGGCTTATTTCAGCAACTTAGACTTATTCAATAGGCCTATTAAATAGGCTTATTAAATAGGCTTATTTCAGCAACTTAGACTTATTAAAAAGGCCTATTAAATAGGCTTATTAAATAGACTTATTAAATAGGCTCATTAAATAGGCTTATTAAATAGGCTTATTAAATAGACTTATTAAATAGGCTCAATAAATAGGCTTATTAAATAGGCTTATTAAATAGGCTTATTAAATAGACTTATTAAATCTGCTTATTAAATAGGTTTATTAAAAAGGCTTATTAAATAGACTTATTAAATAGGCTCATTAAATACTTATTAAATAGGCTTATTAAATAGACTTATTAAATAGGCTTATTAAAAAGGCTTATTAAATAGACTTATTAAATAGGCTCATTAAATACTTATTAAATATGTTTATTAAATAGGCGTATTAAATAGGCGTATTAAATAGGCTTATTAAATAGACTTATTAAATAGGCTTATTAAATAGACTTTTTAAATAGGCTTATTAAAAATGCTCATTAAATACTTATTAAATGTGTTTATTAAATAGGCGTATTAAATAGGCTTATTAAATAGGCTTATTAAATAGGCTTATTAAATAGACTTATTAAAGAGCCTTATTAAATAGGCTTATTTCAGCAACTTAGGCTTATTAAATAAGCTTATTTCAACAACTTATGCTTATTAAATAGCCTTATTAAACAGGTTTATTTCAGCAACTTAGGCTTATTAAATAGCATTTTAAATAGGTTTATTTCAGCAACTTAGACTTATTAAATATACCTTTTTAAATAGGCTTAGTTCAGAAACTCAGGCTTATTAAATAGTCTTATTTCAGCAACTTAGGCTCATTAAATAGCCTTATTAAATAGGCTTATTTCAGCAACTTAGGCTTATTAAATAGGCTTATTTCAGCAACTTAGCCTTATTAAATAGCCTTATTTCAGCAACTTAGGCTTATTAAATAGCCTTATTTCAGAAACTTAGACTTATTAAATAGGCTTATTCAGCAACTTAGGCTTATTAAATAGCCTTATTAAATAGGCATATTTCAGCAACTTAGACTTATTAAATAGGTTTATTCAGCAACTTAGGCTTATTAAATAGGCTTATTCAGCAACTTAGGCTTATTAAATAGGCTTATTTCAGCAACTTAGGCTTATTAAATAGGCTCATTCAGAAACTTAGGCTTATTAAATAGGCTTATTTCAGCAACTTAGACTTATTAAATAGGCCTATTAAATAGACTGATTAAATAGGCTCATTAAATACTTATTAAATAGGCTTATTAAATAGACTTATTAAATAGGCTCAATAAATAGGCTTATTAAATAGGCTTATTAAATAGGCTCATTAAATAGGCGTATTAAATAGACTTATTAAATAGGCTCAATAAATAGGCTTATTAAATAGGCTTATTAAATAGTCTTATTAAATAGGCTCAATAAATAGGCTTATTAAATAGGCTCAATAAATAGGCTTATTAAATAGGCTCATTAAATACTTATTAAATAGGCTTATTAAAATGGCTTATTAAATAGACTTAATACATAGGCTCATTAAATACTTATTAAATAGGTGCATTAAATTGGCGTATTAAATAAGCTTATTAATAGGCATATTAAATAGGCTTATTAAATAGGTTTATTAAATAGACTTATTAAATAGGCTTATTAAAAAGGCTTATTAAATAGACTTAATACATAGGCTCATTAAATACTTATTAAATAGGTGTATTAAATAGGCGTATTAAATAGGCTTATTAATAGGCGTATTAAATAGGCTTATTAAATAGGCTTATTAAATAGACTTATTAAATAGCCTCATTAAATAGGCTTATTTTAGCAACTTAGGCTTATTAAATAGGTTTATTTCAGCAACTTAGACTTATTCTTAGTTTTTTCGGTAAAGTCACGTTGAAGAGAAACAACAAAATAACAAAATATATATAAAACAATAAAAAATTCTCACGACGTTTCGACCATAACTCAAACGGTCATCATCAGGTGTGTCGGTTTGCATAAATTTATTTTGAAAACGACATATTTATTTATATATATAAAAATAACGTTTGCGTCACGCGCAACGATGGCAGTTTGCCAGGACTAGTCCATCTATTTTTTGAAAAGAGGAGGGGGGAGACGAAATTTGTTTTTATGTATGCTGTCTGAAAGGCACTGTAAGCGTGAACAATCAATCAAGAACTTAAATGATTTATCAAATCTTTCCAATGATTGCTAAGATAGAATCCATCTTCTCGGTTGAAATTGTCTCTGTGTTTGTATATGTGGATAGCCTCATGAACGAATCTCTCATGGAAGCCAGATGGCTTACAAAGAACCTCCGTCTTGGAAAAGTCAATGGCATGTGAGCCTACTGAATTAGAACAATGATCTGCTACGGCCGAGGTGTTGGTCCTACCGTGTTTAAGGTCTGCTTTATGTTCACGAATGCGGTCCGAGATATGGCGTTTGGTTTCTCCAATGTAACTACTACCACAGAGGCAACTTAGTTTGTAGACACCAGGGTATTGTATGTCCGGAATCACATCTTTTACAGACGGAACCAGATCACGGATTTTATGTAATGTGTTGAAACGGACCTGGATCTTGTGTTTATTCAAGATTTTGGAGATCTTTTTTGTGATCCCAGCAATGTAGGGTAAAGTGATGGTTTTGAAAGGCTCCTCAAGAGGGTTCTTCTTCATGGTTTGAGTGATAGCTTTGCGGATTGTATAGTCGGAGTAACCATTAGCCCTAAGAGCTTGGTGTACGTGCTTGAGTTCACTGCTTATGTGTTCCTGGTCGGATATGCATTGGGCTCTATGATACAGAGTCTTGATGAGAGAATTCTTCTGTGATGGATGGTGGTGGGAATCCGGTTTCAGATAAGCATCCGTATGGGTAGCTTTCCTGTAGACAGAGTGGCTCATTGAACCATCAGGTCTCTTTTTAATTAGGACATCCAAAAAAGGTATCTTGCCATCTATTTCGACTTCCATGGTAAATCTGATGGCTGGGTGTATGGAATTGATGTGGTCGAAGAATTTGTCTAGAGCAGGCCGGCCATGTGGCCAGATGACAAAAGTGTCATCCACGTACCTCTTCCATAAGGTTGGGCGCAGAGTGGCAGTCTGGATGGCGTCAGTCTCAAATTTCTCCATGAAAATGTTAGCTATAACTGGAGAAAGGGGGGAGCCCATTGGGGTGCCCTCAGTTTGTTTGTAGAAAGTTCCATTCCAAGTGAAGTATGTATTGGTTAAACAGTGTCTCACCAGGGGGGGTACCTCAGTGTTTAGTCCTTGATGAACCAAGTCTTCAATGATTGCAATGGTGTCAGGTACAGGAACCTTGGTGAATAAGGAAACTACATCAAAACTGACAAGCAGGTCGTCTGGGGACAGGGAAATACCCTTGATTGTTGATACCAGGTGAGTAGAATTTTGTACCGCAGAGGTGGTCTTTCCAGTGAAAGGACGCAGGATTTCAGACAAAAAACGAGCTAGTTTGTAGGTGGGGGAGCTGATAGTAGAGACTATGGGACGAAGAGGTGTATCAACTTTATGTATTTTTGGTAAGCCGTATAATCTTGGTGGCCTGGCAGCAGAAGGTTTCAACGAAAACTGTTTAGATTGATCAATTAATGCGGTTGAATCAGAAATTATTTTGTTGGTTTGTGTGACGAGGCTGTTGGTGGGATCTCTTTTTATTTTTGTATAACTACCATCGTCGAGTAATTCTTTAATTTTGTTGTTGTATTCTATTTTATCCATGATAACAGTAGCATTGCCTTTGTCAGCTGAGAGAACTACAATATCATTCCTCTTTTTTAATTTATATAATTCAAAACGCTCATCTTTGCTGAGGTTGCTAGCTGGCATCTTAGCGTTTTTGAGGGTTGCAGCGATTTCAGATCTTGCTACGTCTGCAGCGATGTGACCCAGGCCCCTGAGAGCAACGTCTACTTGGGCAATTATATCATTAACTGGTATGTGTTTAGGTGTGACTGCAAAGTTTAGACCTTTAGCTAAAACGGATTTCAGACCATCGGAAATAGAACTGTTACTGCGATTAATTACGACTTTATTAACGTCTAACTTTTTGGTGTGTGGGTCCGGTCTTTTGTTTAAGAGGAGGTTAAATTTGGAAATCAGGTTTTCCTTACATTTGGTCGACATAGTAGCAGCTGAAGAGGCAGTCATATTGTCTACATGTTCCCAATCCGATGTGGACATTATTGCCGTCAATGATAAGTGTGATTTGTAGAGTGTCTTGTCTAACTGATCTAGTTCTGTGCGTATAAGTCTGATTTTTTCTGAGATAAGAGCTAAGCTAGTTTTGAAAAGAATTCGTTTCGCATTAGAAGAAGTTACAGTAGCAGAGGTGAGTGTAAATGCGATTGGTATTACCCCAGAGTCGCGGCATCTCTTCAGGAAGGTGAGAGACTCGATCAGCTGAGCTTTCTTATCCCGGAGTTTGTTGAAAGATCTTAAAGTTATGTGAAAACCCTCCCCGTAGAGGCGATTAAATTTTGATTTAAAGCTTTCGTGACTGCAGTAATTCATATTCTTAGTTTTTTCGGTAAAGTCACGTTGAAGAGAAACAACAAAATAACAAAATATATATAAAACAATAAAAAATTCTCACGACGTTTCGACCATAACTCAAACGGTCATCATCAGGTGTGTCGGTTTGCATAAATTTATTTTGAAAACGGCATATTTATTTATATATATAAAAATAACGTTTGCGTCACGCGCAACGATGGCAGTTTGCCAGGACTAGTCCATCTATTTTTTGAAAAGAGGAGGGGGGAGACGAAATTTGTTTTTATGTATGCTGTCTGAAAGGCACTGTAAGCGTGAACAATCAATCAAGAACTGAAATGATTTATCAAATCTTTCCAATGATTGCTAAGATAGAATCCATCTTCTCGGTTGAAATTGTCTCTGTGTTTGTATATGTGGATAGCCTCATGAACGAATCTCTCATGGAAGCCAGATGGCTTACAAAGAACCTCCGTCTTGGAAAAGTCAATGGCATGTGAGCCTACTGAATTAGAACAATGATCTGCTACGGCCGAGGTGTTGGTCCTACCGTGTTTAAGGTCTGCTTTATGTTCACGAATGCGGTCCGAGATATGGCGTTTGGTTTCTCCAATGTAACTACTACCAAAGAGGCAACTTAGTTTGTAGACACCAGGGTATTGTATGTCCGGAATCACATCTTTTACAGACGGAACCAGATCACGGATTTTATGTAATGTGTTGAAACGGACCTGGATCTTGTGTTTATTCAAGATTTTGGAGATCTTTTTTGTGATCCCAGCAATGTAGGGTAAAGTGATGGTTTTGAAAGGCTCCTCAAGAGGGTTCTTCTTCATGGTTTGAGTGATAGCTTTGCGGATTGTATAGTCGGAGTAACCATTAGCCCTAAGAGCTTGGTGTACGTGCTTGAGTTCACTGCTTATGTGTTCCTGGTCGGATATGCATTGATTCCGGACATACAATACCCTGGTGTCTACAAACTAAGTTGCCTCTGTGGTAGTAGTTACATTGGAGAAACCAAACGCCATATCTCGGACCGCATTCGTGAACATAAAGCAGACCTTAAACACGGTAGGACCAACACCTCGGCCGTAGCAGATCATTGTTCTAATTCAGTAGGCTCACATGCCATTGACTTTTCCAAGACGGAGGTTCTTTGTAAGCCATCTGGCTTCCATGAGAGATTCGTTCATGAGGCTATCCACATATACAAACACAGAGACAATTTCAACCGAGAAGATGGATTCTATCTTAGCAATCATTGGAAAGATTTGATAAATCATTTCAGTTCTTGATTGATTGTTCACGCTTACAGTGCCTTTCAGACAGCATACATAAAAACAAATTTCGTCTCCCCCCTCCTCTTTTCAAAAAATAGATGGACTAGTCCTGGCAAACTGCCATCGTTGCGCGTGACGCAAACGTTATTTTTATATATATAAATAAATATGCCGTTTTCAAAATAAATTTATGCAAACCGACACACCTGATGATGACCGTTTGAGTTATGGTCGAAACGTCGTGAGAATTTTTTATTGTTTTATATATATTTTGTTATTTTGTTGTTTCTCTTCAACGTGACTTTACCGAAAAAACTAAGAATATGAATTACTGCAGTCACGAAAGCTTTAAATCAAAATTTAATCGCCTCTACGGGGAGGGTTTTCACATAACTTTAAGATCTTTCAACAAACTCCGGGATAAGAAAGCTCAGCTGATCGAGTCTCTCACCTTCCTGAAGAGATGCCGCGACTCTGGGGTAATACCAATCGCATTTACACTCACCTCTGCTACTGTAACTTCTTCTAATGCGAAACGAATTCTTTTCAAAACTAGCTTAGCTCTTATCTCAGAAAAAATCAGACTTATACGCACAGAACTAGATCAGTTAGACAAGACACTCTACAAATCACACTTATCATTGACGGCAATAATGTCCACATCGGATTGGGAACATGTAGACAATATGACTGCCTCTTCAGCTGCTACTATGTCGACCAAATGTAAGGAAAACCTGATTTCCAAATTTAACCTCCTCTTAAACAAAAGACCGGACCCACACACCAAAAAGTTAGACGTTAATAAAGTCGTAATTAATCGCAGTAACAGTTCTATTTCCGATGGTCTGAAATCCGTTTTAGCTAAAGGTCTAAACTTTGCAGTCACACCTAAACACATACCAGTTAATGATATAATTGCCCAAGTAGACGTTGCTCTCAGGGGCCTGGGTCACATCGCTGCAGACGTAGCAAGATCTGAAATCGCTGCAACCCTCAAAAACGCTAAGATGCCAGCTAGCAACCTCAGCAAAGATGAGCGTTTTGAATTATATAAATTAAAAAAGAGGAATGATATTGTAGTTCTCTCAGCTGACAAAGGCAATGCTACTGTTATCATGGATAAAATAGAATACAACAACAAAATTAAAGAATTACTCGACGATGGTAGTTATACAAAAATAAAAAGAGATCCCACCAACAGCCTCGTCACACAAACCAACAAAATAATTTCTGATTCAACCGCATTAATTGATCAATCTAAACAGTTTTCGTTGAAACCTTCTGCTGCCAGGCCACCAAGATTATACGGCTTACCAAAAATACATAAAGTTGATACACCTCTTCGTCCCATAGTCTCTACTATCAGCTCCCCCACCTACAAACTAGCTCGTTTTTTGTCTGAAATCCTGCGTCCTTTCACTGGAAAGACCACCTCTGCGGTACAAAATTCTACTCACCTGGTATCAACAATCAAGGGTATTTCCCTGTCCCCAGACGACCTGCTTGTCAGTTTTGATGTAGTTTCCTTATTCACCAAGGTTCCTGTACCTGACACCATTGCAATCATTGAAGACTTGGTTCATCAAGGACTAAACACTGAGGTACCCCCCCTGGTGAGACACTGTTTAACCAATACATACTTCACTTGGAATGGAACTTTCTACAAACAAACTGAGGGCACCCCAATGGGCTCCCCCCTTTCTCCAGTTATAGCTAACATTTTCATGGAGAAATTTGAGACTGACGCCATCCAGACTGCCACTCTGCGCCCAACCTTATGGAAGAGGTACGTGGATGACACTTTTGTCATCTGGCCACATGGCCGGCCTGCTCTAGACAAATTCTTCGACCACATCAATTCCATACACCCAGCCATCAGATTTACCATGGAAGTCGAAATAGATGGCAAGATACCTTTTTTGGATGTCCTAATTAAAAAGAGACCTGATGGTTCAATGAGCCACTCTGTCTACAGGAAAGCTACCCATACGGATGCTTATCTGAAACCGGATTCCCACCACCATCCATCACAGAAGAATTCTCTCATCAAGACTCTGTATCATAGAGCCCAATGCATATCCGACCAGGAACACATAAGCAGTGAACTCAAGCACGTACACCAAGCTCTTAGGGCTAATGGTTACTCCGACTATACAATCCGCAAAGCTATCACTCAAACCATGAAGAAGAACCCTCTTGAGGAGCCTTTCAAAACCATCACTTTACCCTACATTGCTGGGATCACAAAAAAGATCTCCAAAATCTTGAATAAACACAAGATCCAGGTCCGTTTCAACACATTACATAAAATCCGTGATCTGGTTCCGTCTGTAAAAGATGTGATTCCGGACATACAATACCCTGGTGTCTACAAACTAAGTTGCCTCTGTGGTAGTAGTTACATTGGAGAAACCAAACGCCATATCTCGGACCGCATTCGTGAACATAAAGCAGACCTTAAACACGGTAGGACCAACACCTCGGCCGTAGCAGATCATTGTTCTAATTCAGTAGGCTCACATGCCATTGACTTTTCCAAGACGGAGGTTCTTTGTAAGCCATCTGGCTTCCATGAGAGATTCGTTCATGAGGCTATCCACATATACAAACACAGAGACAATTTCAACCGAGAAGATGGATTCTATCTTAGCAATCATTGGAAAGATTTGATAAATCATTTCAGTTCTTGATTGATTGTTCACGCTTACAGTGCCTTTCAGACAGCATACATAAAAACAAATTTCGTCTCCCCCCTCCTCTTTTCAAAAAATAGATGGACTAGTCCTGGCAAACTGCCATCGTTGCGCGTGACGCAAACGTTATTTTTATATATATAAATAAATATGCCGTTTTCAAAATAAATTTATGCAAACCGACACACCTGATGATGACCGTTTGAGTTATGGTCGAAACGTCGTGAGAATTTTTTATTGTTTTATATATATTTTGTTATTTTGTTGTTTCTCTTCAACGTGACTTTACCGAAAAAACTAAGAATATGAATTACTGCAGTCACGAAAGCTTTAAATCAAAATTCAACTTAGACTTATTAAATAGCCTTATTAAATAGGTTTATTTCAGCAACTCAGGCTTATTAAATAGGCTTATTTCAGCAACTTATGCTTATTAAATAGCCTTTTTAAACAGGTTTATTTCAGCAACTTAGGCTTATTAAATAGTATTTTTAAATAGGCTTAGTTCAGAAACTTAGGCTTATTAAATAGGCTTATTTCAGCAACTTGGACTTATTAAATAGCCTTATTTAATAGACATTTCAGCAACTTAGGCTCATTAAATATGCTTATGAAATATGCTTATTTCTGCAACTTAGACTTATTAGATAGGCCTATTAAATAGGCTTATTTTAGCAACTTAGGCTTATTAAATATGCTTATTTAAGCAAATTAGGCGTATTAAATAGCATTATTATATAGGTTCATTTCTGCAACTTAGACTTATTAAATAGCCTTATTAAATAGGCTTATTTCAGCAACTTAGGCTTATTAAATAGGCTTATTTCAGCAACTTATGCTTATTAAATAGCCTTATTAAACAGGTTTATTTCAGCAACTTAGGCTTATTAAATAGCATTTTTAAATAGGTTTATTTCAGCAACTTAGACTTATTAAATAGGCCTATTAAATAGGCTTATTAAATAGGCTTATTAAATAGGCTTATTTCAGCAACTTAGGCTTATTAAACAGGCTTATTAAATAGGTTTATTTCAGCAACTTAGGCTTATTAAATAGGCTTATTTCAGCAACTTAGACTTATTAAATAGCCTTATTTCAGCAACTTACGCTTATTAAATAGGCTTATTTCAGCAACTTAGGCTTATTAAATAGCCTAATTAAGTAGGCTTATTTCAGCAGCTTGGGCTTATTAAATAGGCTTATTTCAGCAACTTACGCTGATTAAAAAGGCTTATTTCAGCAACTTAGACTTATTAAATAGCCTTATTTCAGCAACTTAGACTTATTAAATAGGCTTATTTCAGCAACTTATGCTTATTAAATATACTTATTTCAGCAACTTAGGCTTATTAAATAGGCTTATTTCAGCAACTTGGACTTATTAAATAGCCTTATTTCAGCAACTTAGGCTTATTAAATAGGCTTATTTCAGCAACTTAGGCTTATTAAATAGGCTTATTTCAGCAACTTAGGCTTATTAAATAGCCTTATTTCAGCAACTTAGACTTATTAAATAGGCTTATTTCAGCAACTTAGGCTTATTAAATAGGCTTATTCAGCAACGTAGGCTTATTAAATAGGCTTATTAAATAGCCTTATTTCAGTAACTTACGCTTATTAAATAGGCTTATTTCAGCAACTTAGGCTTATTAAATAGCCTAATTAAGTAGGCTTATTTCAGCAACTTGGGCTTATTAAATAGGCTTATTTCAGCAACTTACGCTGATTAAAAAGGCTTATTTCAGCAACTTAGACTTATTAAATAGGCTTATTTCAGCAACTTATGCTTATTAAATATACTTATTTCAGCAACTTAGGCTTATTAAATCTGCTTATTTCAGCAACTTGGACTTATTAAATAGCCTTATTTCAGCAACTTAGGCTTTTTAAATAGGCTTATTTCAGCAACTTAGGCTTATTAAATAGCCTTATTTCAGCAACTTAGACTTATTAAATAGGCTTATTTCAGCAACTTAGGCTTATTAAATAGGCTTATTCAGCAACGTAGGCTTATTAAATAGCCTTATTAAATAGCCTTATTTCAGTAACTTACGCTTATTTAATAGGCTTATTTCAGCAACTTAGGCTTATTAAATAGTATTTTTAAATAGGCTTAGTTCAGAAACTTAGGCTTATTAAATAGGCTTATTTCAGCAACTTAGGCTCATTAAATAGCCTTATTAAATAGGCTTTTTTCAGCAACTTAGGCTCATTAAATAACCTTATTAAATAGGCTTATTTCAGCAACTTAGGCTTATTAAATAGCCTTATTAAATAGGCTTATTTTAGCAACTTAGACTTATTAAACCGACTTATTAAATAGACATTTCAGCAACTTAGGCTCATTAAATATGCTTATGAAATATGCTTATTTCTGCAACTTAGACTTATTAGATAGGGCTATTAAATAGGCTTATTTTAGCAACTTAGGCTTATTAAATATGCTTATTTAAGCAAATTAGGCGTATTAAATAGCATTATTATATAGGTTCATTTCTGCAACTTAGACTTATTAAATAGCCTTATTAAATAGGCTTATTTCAGCAACTTAGGCTTATTAAATAGGCTTATTTCAGCAACTTATGCTTATTAAATAGCCTTATTAAACAGTTTTATTTCTAGCAATTTAGGCTTATTAAATAGCATTTTTAAATAGGTTTTTTTCAGCAACTTAGACTTATTAAATAGACCTTTTTATATAGGCTTAGTTCACCAACGTAGGCTTATTGAATAGGCTAATTTCAGCAACTTAGGCTTATTAAATAGCCTTATTTCAGCAACTTAGACTTATTAAATAGGCTTATTCAGCAACTTAGGCTTATTAAATAGCCTATTTAAATAGGCTTATTTCAGCAACTTAGGCTTATTAAATAGGCTTATTTCAGCAACTGAGACATATTAAAAAGGCTTATTTCAGCAACTTAGGCTTATGAAATAGGCTTATTCAGCAACTTAGGCTTATTAAATAGGCTTATTTCAGCAACTTATGCTTATTAAATAGCCTTATTAAACAGGTTTAGTTCAGCAACTTAGGCTTATTAAATAGCATTTTTAAATAGGTTTATTTCAGCAACTTAGACTTATTAAATATACCTTTTTTAAATAGGCTTAGTTCAGAAACTTAGGCTTATTAAATAGGCTTATTTCAGCAACTTAGGCTTATTAAATAGGCTTATTTCAGCAACTTAAACTTATTAAATAGCCTTATTTCAGCAACTTAGGCTTATTAAATAGCATTATTTCAGCAACTTAGACTTATTAAATAGGCTTATTCAGCAACTTAGGCTTATTAAATAGCCTTATTAAATAGGCTTATTTCAGCAACTTAGACTTATTAAATAGGTTTATTCAGCAACTTAGGCTTATTAAATAGGCTTATTCAGCAACTTAGACTTATTAAATAGGCCTATTAAATAGGCTTATTAAATAGGCTTATTAAATAGGCTTATTTCAGCAACTTAGGCTTATTAAACAGGCTTATTAAATAGGTTTATTTCAGCAACTTAGGCTTATTAAATAGGCTTATTTCAGCAACTTAGACTTATTAAATAGCCTTATTTCAGCAACTTACGCTTATTAAATAGGCTTATTTCAGCAACTTAGGCTTATTAAATAGCCTAATTAAGTAGGCTTATTTCTGCAGCTTGGGCTTATTAAATAGGCTTATTTCAGCAACTTACGCTGATTAAATAGGCTTATTTCAGCAACTTGGACTTATTAAATAGCCTTATTTCAGCAACTTAGGCTTATTAAATAGGCTTATTTCAGCAACTTAGGCTTATTAAATAGGCTTATTTCAGCAACTTAGGCTTATTAAATAGCCTTATTTCAGCAACTTAGACTTATTAAATAGGCTTATTTCAGCAACTTAGGCTTATTAAATAGGCTTATTCAGCAACGTAGGCTTATTAAATAGGCTTATTAAATAGCCTTATTTCAGTAACTTACGCTTATTAAATAGGCTTATTTCAGCAACTTAGGCTTATTAAATAGCCTAATTAAGTAGGCTTATTTCAGCAACTTGGGCTTATTAAATAGGCTTATTTCAGCAACTTACGCTGATTAAAAAGGCTTATTTCAGCAACTTAGACTTATTAAATAGGCTTATTTCAGCAACTTATGCTTATTAAATATACTTATTTCAGCAACTTAGGCTTATTAAATCTGCTTATTTCAGCAACTTGGACTTATTAAATAGCCTTATTTCAGCAACTTAGGCTTATTAAATAGGCTTATTTCAGCAACTTAGGCTTATTAAATAGCCTTATTTCAGCAACTTAGACTTATTAAATAGGCTTATTTCAGCAACTTAGGCTTATTAAATAGGCTTATTCAGCAACGTAGGCTTATTAAATAGGCTTATTAAATAGCCTTATTTCAGTAACTTACGCTTATTTAATAGGCTTATTTCAGCAACTTAGGCTTATTAAATAGTATTTTTAAATAGGCTTAGTTCAGAAACTTAGGCTTATTAAATAGGCTTATTTCAGCAACTTAGGCTCATTAAATAGCCTTATTAAATAGGCTTTTTTCAGCAACTTAGGCTCATTAAATAACCTTATTAAATAGGCTTATTTCAGCAACTTAGGCTTATTAAATAGCCTTATTAAATAGGATTATTTTAGCAACTTAGACTTATTAAACCGACTTATTAAATAGACATTTCAGCAACTTAGGCTCATTAAATATGCTTATTGAATATGCTTATTTCTGCAACTTAGACTTATTAGATAGGCCTATTAAATAGGCTTATTTTAGCAACTTAGGCTTATTAAATATGCTTATTTAGGCAAATTAGGCGTATTAAATAGCATTATTAAATAGGTTCATTTCTGCAACTTAGACTTATTAAATAGCCTTATTAAATAGGCTTATTTCAGCAACTTAGGCTTATTAAATAGGCTTATTTCAGCAACTTAAACTTATTAAATAGCCTTATTTCAGCAACTTAGGCTTATTAAATAGCCTTATTTCAGCAACTTAGACTTATTAAATAGGCTTATTTCAGCAACTTAGACTTATTAAATAGCCTTATTTCAGCAACTTACGCTTATTAAATAGGCTTATTTCAGCAACTTAGGCTTATTAAATAGCCTAATTAAGTAGGCTTATTTCAGCAGCTTGGGCTTATTAAATAGGCTTATTTCAGCAACTTACGCTGATTAAATAGGCTTATTTCAGCAACTTGGACTTATTAAATAGCCTTATTTCAGCAACTTAGGCTTATTAAATAGGCTTATTTCAGCAACTTAGGCTTATTAAATAGGCTTATTTCAGCAACTTAGGCTTATTAAATAGCCTTATTTCAGCAACTTAGACTTATTAAATAGGCTCATTTCAGCAACTTAGGCTTATTAAATAGGCTTATTCAGCAACGTAGGCTTATTAAATAGGCTTATTAAATAGCCTTATTTCAGTAACTTAGGCTTATTAAATAGGCTTATTTCAGCAACTTAGGCTTATTAAATAGCCTAATTAAGTAGGCTTATTTCAGCAACTTGGGCTTATTAAATAGGCTTATTTCAGCAACTTACGCTGATTAAAAAGGCTTATTTCAGCAACTTAGACTTATTAAATAGGCTTATTTCAGCAACTTATGCTTATTAAATATACTTATTTCAGCAACTTAGGCTTATTAAATCTGCTTATTTCAGCAACTTGGACTTATTAAATAGCCTTATTTCAGCAACTTAGGCTTATTAAATAGGCTCATTTCAGCAACTTAGGCTTATTAAATAGCCTTATTTCAGCAACTTAGACTTATTAAATAGGCTTATTTCAGCAACTTAGGCTTATTAAATAGGCTTATTCAGCAACGTAGGCTTATTAAATAGGCTTATTAAATAGCCTTATTTCAGTAACTTACGCTTATTTAATAGGCTTATTTCAGCAACTTAGGCTTATTAAATAGTATTTTTAAATAGGCTTAGTTCAGAAACTTAGGCTTATTAAATAGGCTTATTTCAGCAACTTAGGCTCATTAATTAGCCTTATTAAATAGGCTTTTTTCAGCAACTTAGGCTCATTAAATAACCTTATTAAATAGGCTTATTTCAGCAACTTAGGCTTATTAAATAGCCTTATTAAATAGGATTATTTTAGCAACTTAGACTTATTAAACCGACTTATTAAATAGACATTTCAGCAACTTAGGCTCATTAAATATGCTTATGAAATATGCTTATTTCTGCAACTTAGACTTAATAGATAGGCCTATTAAATAGGCTTATTTTAGCAACTTAGGCTTATTAAATATGCTTATTTAGGCAAATTAGGCGTATTAAATAGCATTATTAAATAGGTTCATTTCTGCAACTTAGACTTATTAAATAGCCTTATTAAATAGGCTTATTTCAGCAACTTAGGCTTATTAAATAGGCTTATTTCAGCAAAATAAACTTATTAAATAGCCTTATTTCAGCAACTTAGGCTTATTAAATAGCCTTATTTCAGCAACTTAGACTTATTAAATAGGCTTATTCAGCAACTTAGGCTTATTAAATAGCCTTATTAAATAGGCTTATTTCAGCAACTTAGACTTATTAAATAGGTTTATTCAGCAACTTAGGCTTATTAAATAGGCTTATTCAGCAACTTAGACTTATTAAATAGGCCTATTAAATAGGCTTATTAAATAGGCTTATTAAATAGGCTTATTTCAGCAACTTAGGCTTATTAAACAGGCTTATTAAATAGGTTTATTTCAGCAACTTAGGCTTATTAAATAGGCTTATTTCAGCAACTTAGACTTATTAAATAGCCTTATTTCAGCAACTTACGCTTATTAAATAGGCTTATTTCAGCAACTTAGGCTTATTAAATAGCCTAATTAAGTAGGCTTATTTCAGCAGCTTGGGCTTATTAAATAGGCTTATTTCAGCAACTTACGCTGATTAAATAGGCTTATTTCAGCAACTTGGACTTATTAAATAGCCTTATTTCAGCAACTTAGGCTTATTAAATAGGCTTATTTCAGCAACTTAGGCTTATTAAATAGGCTTATTTCAGCAACTTAGGCTTATTAAATAGCCTTATTTCAGCAACTTAGACTTATTAAATAGGCTTATTTCAGCAACTTAGGCTTATTAAATAGGCTTATTCAGCAACGTAGGCTTATTAAATAGGCTTATTAAATAGCCTTATTTCAGTAACTTAGACTTATTAAATAGGCTTATTTCAGCAACTTAGGCTTATTAAATAGGCTTATTTCAGCAACTTAGGCTTATTAAATAGCCTTATTTCAGCAACTTAGACTTATTAAATAGGCTTATTTCAGCAACTTAGGCTTATTAAATAGGCTTATTTCAGCAACTTAGGCTTATTAAATAGCCTAATTAAGTAGGCTTATTTCAGCAACTTGGGCTTATTAAATAGGCTTATTTCAGCAACTTACGCTGATTAAAAAGGCTTATTTCAGCAACTTAGACTTATTAAATAGGCTTATTTCAGCAACTTATGCTTATTAAATATACTTATTTCAGCAACTTAGGCTTATTAAATAGCTTATTCAGCAACTTAGGCTTATTAAATAGCCTATTTAAATAGGCTTATTTCAGCAACTTAGGCTTATTAAATAGGCTTATTTCAGCAACTGAGACATATTAAAAAGGCTTATTTCAGCAACTTAGGCTTATGAAATAGGCTTATTCAGCAACTTAGGCTTATTAAATAGGCTTATTTCAGCAACTTATGCTTATTAAATAGCCTTATTAAACAGGTTTAGTTCAGCAACTTAGGCTTATTAAATAGCATTTTTAAATAGGTTTATTTCAGCAACTTAGACTTATTAAATATACCTTTTTTAAATAGGCTTAGTTCAGAAACTTAGGCTTATTAAATAGGCTTATTTCAGCAACTTAGGCTTATTAAATAGCATTATTTCAGCAACTTAGACTTATTAAATAGGCTTATTCAGCAACTTAGGCTTATTAAATAGCCTTATTAAATAGGCTTATTTCAGCAACTTAGACTTATTAAATAGGTTTATTCAGCAACTTAGGCTTATTAAATAGGCTTATTCAGCAACTTAGACTTATTAAATAGGCCTATTAAATAGGCTTATTAAACAGGCTTATTAAATAGGTTTATTTCAGCAACTTAGGCTTATTAAATAGGCTTATTTCAGCAACTTAGACTTATTAAATAGCCTTATTTCAGCAACTTACGCTTATTAAATAGGCTTATTTCAGCAACTTAGGCTTATTAAATAGCCTAATTAAGTAGGCTTATTTCAGCAGCTTGGGCTTATTAAATAGGCTTATTTCAGCAACTTACGCTGATTAAATAGGCTTATTTCAGCAACTTGGACTTATTAAATAGCCTTATTTCAGCAACTTAGGCTTATTAAATAGGCTTATTTCAGCAACTTAGGCTTATTAAATAGGCTTATTTCAGCAACTTAGGCTTATTAAATAGCCTTATTTCAGCAACTTAGACTTATTAAATAGGCTTATTTCAGCAACTTAGGCTTATTAAATAGGCTTATTCAGCAACGTAGGCTTATTAAATAGGCTTATTAAATAGCCTTATTTCAGTAACTTACGCTTATTAAATAGGCTTATTTCAGCAACTTAGGCTTATTAAATAGCCTAATTAAGTAGGCTTATTTCAGCAACTTGAGCTTATTAAATAGGCTTATTTCAGCAACTTACGCTGATTAAAAAGGCTTATTTCAGCAACTTAGACTTATTAAATAGGCTTATTTCAGCAACTTATGCTTATTAAATATACTTATTTCAGCAACTTAGGCTTATTAAATCTGCTTATTTCAGCAACTTGGACTTATTAAATAGCCTTATTTCAGCAACTTAGGCTTATTAAATAGGCTTATTTCAGCAACTTAGGCTTATTAAATAGCCTTATTTCAGCAACTTAGACTTATTAAATAGGCTTATTTCAGCAACTTAGGCTTATTAAATAGGCTTATTCAGCAACGTAGGCTTATTAAATAGGCTTATTAAATAGCCTTATTTCAGTAACTTACGCTTATTTAATAGGCTTATTTCAGCAACTTAGGCTTATTAAATAGTATTTTTAAATAGGCTTAGTTCAGAAACTTAGGCTTATTAAATAGGCTTATTTCAGCAACTTAGGCTCATTAAATAGCCTTTTTAAATAGGCTTTTTTCAGCAACTTAGGCTCATTAAATAACCTTATTAAATAGGCTTATTTCAGCAACTTAGGCTTATTAAATAGCCTTATTAAATAGGATTATTTTAGCAACTTAGACTTATTAAACCGACTTATTAAATAGACATTTCAGCAACTTAGGCTCATTAAATATGCTTATTGAATATGCTTATTTCTGCAACTTAGACTTATTAGATAGGCCTATTAAATAGGCTTATTTTAGCAACTTAGGCTTATTAAATATGCTTATTTAGGCAAATTAGGCGTATTAAATAGCATTATTAAATAGGTTCATTTCTGCAACTTAGACTTATTAAATAGCCTTATTAAATAGGCTTATTTCAGCAACTTAGGCTTATTAAATAGGCTTATTTCAGCAACTTAAACTTATTAAATAGCCTTATTTCAGCAACTTAGGCTTATTAAATAGCCTTATTTCAGCAACTTAGACTTATTAAATAGGCTTATTTCAGCAACTTAGACTTATTAAATAGCCTTATTTCAGCAACTTACGCTTATTAAATAGGCTTATTTCAGCAACTTAGGCTTATTAAATAGCCTAATTAAGTAGGCTTATTTCAGCAGCTTGGGCTTATTAAATAGGCTTATTTCAGCAACTTACGCTGATTAAATAGGCTTATTTCAGCAACTTGGACTTATTAAATAGCCTTATTTCAGCAACTTAGGCTTATTAAATAGGCTTATTTCAGCAACTTAGGCTTATTAAATAGGCTTATTTCAGCAACTTAGGCTTATTAAATAGCCTTATTTCAGCAACTTAGACTTATTAAATAGGCTCATTTCAGCAACTTAGGCTTATTAAATAGTCTTATTCAGCAACGTAGGCTTATTAAATAGGCTTATTAAATAGCCTTATTTCAGTAACTTAGGCTTATTAAATAGGCTTATTTCAGCAACTTAGGCTTATTAAATAGCCTAATTAAGTAGGCTTATTTCAGCAACTTGGGCTTATTAAATAGGCTTATTTCAGCAACTTACGCTGATTAAAAAGGCTTATTTCAGCAACTTAGACTTATTAAATAGGCTTATTTCAGCAACTTATGCTTATTAAATATACTTATTTCAGCAACTTAGGCTTATTAAATCTGCTTATTTCAGCAACTTGGACTTATTAAATAGCCTTATTTCAGCAACTTAGGCTTATTAAATAGGCTCATTTCAGCAACTTAGGCTTATTAAATAGCCTTATTTCAGCAACTTAGACTTATTAAATAGGCTTATTTCAGCAACTTAGGCTTATTAAATAGGCTTATTCAGCAACGTAGGCTTATTAAATAGGCTTATTAAATAGCCTTATTTCAGTAACTTACGCTTATTTAATAGGCTTATTTCAGCAACTTAGGCTTATTAAATAGTATTTTTAAATAGGCTTAGTTCAGAAACTTAGGCTTATTAAATAGGCTTATTTCAGCAACTTAGGCTCATTAAATAGCCTTATTAAATAGGCTTTTTTCAGCAACTTAGGCTCATTAAATAACCTTATTAAATAGGCTTATTTCAGCAACTTAGGCTTATTAAATAGCCTTATTAAATAGGATTATTTTAGCAACTTAGACTTATTAAACCGACTTATTAAATAGACATTTCAGCAACTTAGGCTCATTAAATATGCTTATGAAATGTGCTTATTTCTGCAACTTAGACTTATTAGATAGGCCTATTAAATAGGCTTATTTTAGCAACTTAAGCTTATTAAATATGCTTATTTAGGCAAATTAGGCGTATTAAATAGCATTATTAAATAGGTTCATTTCTGCAACTTAGACTTATTAAATAGCCTTATTAAATAGGCTTATTTCAGCAACTTAGGCTTATTAAATAGGCTTATTTCAGCAACTTAAACTTATTAAATAGCCTTATTTCAGCAACTTAGGCTTATTAAATAGCCTTATTTCAGCAACTTAGACTTATTAAATAGGCTTATTCAGCAACTTAGGCTTATTAAATAGCCTTATTAAATAGGCTTATTTCAGCAACTTAGACTTATTAAATAGTTTTATTCAGCAACTTAGGCTTATTAAATAGGCTTATTCAGCAACTTAGACTTATTAAATAGGCCTATTAAATAGGCTTATTAAATAGGCTTATTAAATAGGCTTATTTCAGCAACTTAGGCTTATTAAACAGGCTTATTAAATAGGTTTATTTCAGCAACTTAGGCTTATTAAATAGGCTTATTTCAGCAACTTAGACTTATTAAATAGCCTTATTTCAGCAACTTACGCTTATTAAATAGGCTTATTTCAGCAACTTAGGCTTATTAAATAGCCTAATTAAGTAGGCTTATTTCAGCAGCTTGGGCTTATTAAATAGGCTTATTTCAGCAACTTGCGCTGATTAAAAAGGCTTATTTCAGCAACTTAGACTTATTAAATAGCCTTATTTCAGCAACTTAGACTTATTAAATAGGCTTATTTCAGCAACTTATGCTTATTAAATATACTTATTTCAGCAACTTAGGCTTATTAAATAGGCTTATTTCAGCAACTTGAACTTATTAAATAGCCTTATTTCAGCAACTTAGGCTTATTAAATAGGCTTATTTCAGCAACTTAGGCTTATTAAATAGGCTTATTTCAGCAACTTAGGCTTATTAAATAACCTTATTTCAGCAACTTAGACTTATTAAATAGGCTTATTTCAGCAACTTAGGCTTATTAAATAGGCTTATTCAGCAACGTAGGCTTATTAAATAGGCTTATTAAATATCCTTATTTCAGTAACTTACGCTTATTAAATAGGCTTATTTCAGCAACTTGGGCTTATTAAATAGGCTTATTTCAGCAACTTACGCTGATTAAAAAGGCTTATTTCAGCAACTTAGACTTATTAAATAGGCTTATTTCAGCAACTTATGCTTATTAAATATACTTATTTCAGCAACTTAGGCTTATTAAATCTGCTTATTTCAGCAACTTGGACTTATTAAATAGCCTTATTTCAGCAACTTAGGCTTATTAAATAGGCTTATTTCAGCAACTTAGGCTTATTAAATAGCCTTATTTCAGCAACTTAGACTTATTAAATAGGCTTATTTCAGCAACTTAGGCTTATTAAATAGGCTTATTCAGCAACGTAGGCTTATTAAATAGGCTTATTAAATAGCCTTATTTCAGTAACTTATGCTTATTTAATAGGCTTATTTCAGCAACTTAGGCTTATTAAATAGTATTTTTAAATAGGCTTAGTTCAGAAACTTAGGCTTATTAAATAGGCTTATTTCAGCAACTTAGGCTCATTAAATAGCTTTATTAAATAGGCTTATTTCAGCAACTAAGGCTCATTAAATATGCTTATGAAATATGCTTATTTCTGCAACTTAGACTTAATAGATAGGCCTATTAAATAGGCTTATTTTAGCAACTTAGGCTTATTAAATATGCTTATTTAGGCAAATTAGGCGTATGAAATAGCATTATTAAATAGGTTCATTTCTGCAACTTAGACTTATTAAATAGCCTTATTAAATAGGCTTATTTCAGCAACTTAGGCTTATTAAATAGGCTTATTTCAGCAAAATAAACTTATTAAATAGCCTTATTTCAGCAACTTAGGCTTATTAAATAGCCTTATTTCAGCAACTTAGACTTATTAAATAGGCTTATTCAGCAACTTAGGCTTATTAAATAGCCTTATTAAATAGGCTTATTTCAGCAACTTAGACTTATTAAATAGGTTTATTCAGCAACTTAGGCTTATTAAATAGGCTTATTCAGCAACTTAGACTTATTAAATAGGCCTATTAAATAGGCTTATTAAATAGGCTTATTAAATAGGCTTATTTCAGCAACTTAGGCTTATTAAACAGGCTTATTAAATAGGTTTATTTCAGCAACTTAGGCTTATTAAATAGGCTTATTTCAGCAACTTAGGCTTATTAAACAGGCTTATTAAATAGGTTTATTTCAGCAACTTAGGCTTATTAAATAGGCTTATTTCAGCAACTTAGACTTATTAAATAGCCTTATTTCAGCAACTTACGCTTATTAAATAGGCTTATTTCAGCAACTTAGGCTTATTAAATAGCCTAATTAAGTAGGCTTATTTCAGCAGCTTGGGCTTATTAAATAGGCTTATTTCAGCAACTTGCGCTGATTAAAAAGGCTTATTTCAGCAACTTAGACTTATTAAATAGCCTTATTTCAGCAACTTAGACTTATTAAATAGGCTTATTTCAGCAACTTATGCTTATTAAATATACTTATTTCAGCAACTTAGGCTTATTAAATAGGCTTATTTCAGCAACTTGAACTTATTAAATAGCCTTATTTCAGCAACTTAGGCTTATTAAATAGGCTTATTTCAGCAACTTAGGCTTATTAAATAGGCTTATTTCAGCAACTTAGGCTTATTAAATAACCTTATTTCAGCAACTTAGACTTATTAAATAGGCTTATTTCAGCAACTTAGGCTTATTAAATAGGCTTATTCAGCAACGTAGGCTTATTAAATAGGCTTATTAAATATCCTTATTTCAGTAACTTACGCTTATTAAATAGGCTTATTTCAGCAACTTGGGCTTATTAAATAGGCTTATTTCAGCAACTTACGCTGATTAAAAAGGCTTATTTCAGCAACTTAGACTTATTAAATAGGCTTATTTCAGCAACTTATGCTTATTAAATATACTTATTTCAGCAACTTAGGCTTATTAAATCTGCTTATTTCAGCAACTTGGACTTATTAAATAGCCTTATTTCAGCAACTTAGGCTTATTAAATAGGCTTATTTCAGCAACTTAGGCTTATTAAATAGCCTTATTTCAGCAACTTAGACGTATTAAATAGGCTTATTTCAGCAACTTAGGCTTATTAAATAGGCTTATTCAGCAACGTAGGCTTATTAAATAGGCTTATTAAATAGCCTTATTTCAGTAACTTATGCTTATTTAATAGGCTTATTTCAGCAACTTAGGCTTATTAAATAGTATTTTTAAATAGGCTTAGTTCAGAAACTTAGGCTTATTAAATAGGCTTATTTCAGCAACTTAGGCTCATTAAATAGCTTTATTAAATAGGCTTATTTCAGCAACTAAGGCTCATTAAATATGCTTATGAAATATGCTTATTTCTGCAACTTAGACTTAATAGATAGGCCTATTAAATAGGCTTATTTTAGCAACTTAGGCTTATTAAATATGCTTATTTAGGCAAATTAGGCGTATTAAATAGCATTATTAAATAGGTTCATTTCTGCAACTTAGACTTATTAAATAGCCTTATTAAATAGGCTTATTTCAGCAACTTAGGCTTATTAAATAGGCTTATTTCAGCAAAATAAACTTATTAAATAGCCTTATTTCAGCAACTTAGGCTTATTAAATAGCCTTATTTCAGCAACTTAGACTTATTAAATAGGCTTATTCAGCAACTTAGGCTTATTAAATAGCCTTATTAAATAGGCTTATTTCAGCAACTTAGACTTATTAAATAGGTTTATTCAGCAACTTAGGCTTATTAAATAGGCTTATTCAGCAACTTAGACTTATTAAATAGGCCTATTAAATAGGCTTATTAAATAGGCTTATTAAATAGGCTTATTTCAGCAACTTAGGCTTATTAAACAGGCTTATTAAATAGGTTTATTTCAGCAACTTAGGCTTATTAAATAGGCTTATTTCAGCAACTTAGACTTATTAAATAGCCTTATTTCAGCAACTTACGCTTATTAAATAGGCTTATTTCAGCAACTTAGGCTTATTAAATAGCCTAATTAAGTAGGCTTATTTCAGCAGCTTGGGCTTATTAAATAGGCTTATTTCAGCAACTTACGCTGATTAAATAGGCTTATTTCAGCAACTTGGACTTATTAAATAGCCTTATTTCAGCAACTTAGGCTTATTAAATAGGCTTATTTCAGCAACTTAGGCTTATTAAATAGGCTTATTTCAGCAACTTAGGCTTATTAAATAGCCTTATTTCAGCAACTTAGACTTATTAAATAGGCTTATTTCAGCAACTTAGGCTTATTAAATAGGCTTATTCAGCAACGTAGGCTTATTAAATAGGCTTATTAAATAGACTTATTTCAGTAACTTACGCTTATTAAATAGGCTTATTTCAGCAACTTAGGCTTATTAAATAGCCTAATTAAGTAGGCTTATTTCAGCAACTTGGGCTTATTAAATAGGCTTATTTCAGCAACTTACGCTGATTAAAAAGGCTTATTTCAGCAACTTAGACTTATTAAATAGGCTTATTTCAGCAACTTATGCTTATTAAATATACTTATTTCAGCAACTTAGGCTTATTAAATCTGCTTATTTCAGCAACTTGGACTTATTAAATAGCCTTATTTCAGCAACTTAGGCTTATTAAATAGGCTTATTTCAGCAACTTAGGCTTATTAAATAGCCTTATTTCAGCAACTTAGACTTATTAAATAGGCTTATTTCAGCAACTTAGGCTTATTAAATAGGCTTATTCAGCAACGTAGGCTTATTAAATAGGCTTATTAAATAGCCTTATTTCAGTAACTTACGCTTATTTAATAGGCTTATTTCAGCAACTTAGGATTATTAAATAGTATTTTTAAATAGGCTTAGTTCAGAAACTTAGGCTTATTAAATAGGCTTATTTCAGCAACTTAGGCTCATTAAATAGCCTTATTAAATAGGCTTTTTTCAGCAACTTAGGCTCATTAAATAACCTTATTAAATAGGCTTATTTCAGCAACTTAGGCTTATTAAATAGCCTTATTAAATAGGATTATTTTAGCAACTTAGACTTATTAAACCGACTTATTAAATAGACATTTCAGCAACTTAGGCTCATTAAATATGCTTATTGAATATGCTTATTTCTGCAACTTAGACTTATTAGATAGGCCTATTAAATAGGCTTATTTTAGCAACTTAGGCTTATTAAATATGCTTATTTAGGCAAATTAGGCGTATTAAATAGCATTATTAAATAGGTTCATTTCTGCAACTTAGACTTATTAAATAGCCTTATTAAATAGGCTTATTTCAGCAACTTAGGCTTATTAAATAGGCTTATTTCAGCAACTTAAACTTATTAAATAGCCTTATTTCAGCAACTTAGGCTTATTAAATAGCCTTATTTCAGCAACTTAGACTTATTAAATAGGCTTATTTCAGCAACTTAGACTTATTAAATAGCCTTATTTCAGCAACTTACGCTTATTAAATAGGCTTATTTCAGCAACTTAGGCTTATTAAATAGCCTAATTAAGTAGGCTTATTTCAGCAGCTTGGGCTTATTAAATAGGCTTATTTCAGCAACTTACGCTGATTAAATAGGCTTATTTCAGCAACTTGGACTTATTAAATAGCCTTATTTCAGCAACTTAGGCTTATTAAATAGGCTTATTTCAGCAACTTAGGCTTATTAAATAGGCTTATTTCAGCAACTTAGGCTTATTAAATAGCCTTATTTCAGCAACTTAGACTTATTAAATAGGCTTATTTCAGCAACTTAGGCTTATTAAATAGGCTTATTCAGCAACGTAGGCTTATTAAATAGGCTTATTAAATAGCCTTATTTCAGTAACTTACGCTTATTAAATAGGCTTATTTCAGCAACTTAGGCTTATTAAATAGCCTAATTAAGTAGGCTTATTTCAGCAACTTGGGCTTATTAAATAGGCTTATTTAAGCAACTATGCTGATTAAAAAGGCTTATTTCAGCAACTTAGACTTATTAAATAGGCTTATTTCAGCAACTTATGCTTATTAAATATACTTATTTCAGCAACTTAGGCTTATTAAATCTGCTTATTTCAGCAACTTGGACTTATTAAATAGCCTTATTTCAGCAACTTAGGCTTATTAAATAGGCTTATTTCAGCAACTTAGGCTTATTAAATAGCCTTATTTCAGCAACTTAGACTTATTAAATAGGCTTATTTCAGCAACTTAGGCTTATTAAATAGGCTTATTCAGCAACGTAGGCTTATTAAATAGGCTTATTAAATAGCCTTATTTCAGTAACTTACGCTTATTTAATAGGCTTATTTCAGCAACTTAGGCTTTTTAAATAGTATTTTTAAATAGGCTTAGTTCAGAAACTTAGGCTTATTAAATAGGCTTATTTCAGCAACTTAGGCTCATTAAATAGCCTTATTAAATAGGCTTTTTTCAGCAACTTAGGCTCATTAAATAACCTTATTAAATAGGCTTATTTCAGCAACTTAGGCTTATTAAATAGCCTTATTAAATAGGATTATTTTAGCAACTTAGACTTATTAAACCGACTTATTAAATAGACATTTCAGCAACTTAGGCTCATTAAATATGCTTATTGAATATGCTTATTTCTGCAACTTAGACTTATTAGATAGGCCTATTAAATAGGCTTATTTTAGCAACTTAGGCTTATTAAATATGCTTATTTAGGCAAATTAGGCGTATTAAATAGCATTATTAAATAGGTTCATTTCTGCAACTTAGACTTATTAAATAGCCTTATTAAATAGGCTTATTTCAGCAACTTAGGCTTATTAAATAGGCTTATTTCAGCAACTTAAACTTATTAAATAGCCTTATTTCAGCAACTTAGGCTTATTAAATAGCCTTATTTCAGCAACTTAGACTTATTAAATAGGCTTATTTCAGCAACTTAGACTTATTAAATAGCCTTATTTCAGCAACTTACGCTTATTAAATAGGCTTATTTCAGCAACTTAGGCTTATTAAATAGCCTAATTAAGTAGGCTTATTTCAGCAGCTTGGGCTTATTAAATAGGCTTATTTCAGCAACTTACGCTGATTAAATAGGCTTATTTCAGCAACTTGGACTTATTAAATAGCCTTATTTCAGCAACTTAGGCTTATTAAATAGGCTTATTTCAGCAACTTAGGCTTATTAAATAGGCTTATTTCAGCAACTTAGGCTTATTAAATAGCCTTATTTCAGCAACTTAGACTTATTAAATAGGCTCATTTCAGCAACTTAGGCTTATTAAATAGGCTTATTCAGCAACGTAGGCTTATTAAATAGGCTTATTAAATAGCCTTATTTCAGTAACTTAGGCTTATTAAATAGGCTTATTTCAGCAACTTAGGCTTATTAAATAGCCTAATTAAGTAGGCTTATTTCAGCAACTTGGGCTTATTAAATAGGCTTATTTCAGCAACTTACGCTGATTAAAAAGGCTTATTTCAGCAACTTAGACTTATTAAATAGGCTTATTTCAGCAACTTATGCTTATTAAATATACTTATTTCAGCAACTTAGGCTTATTAAATCTGCTTATTTCAGCAACTTGGACTTATTAAATAGCCTTATTTCAGCAACTTAGGCTTATTAAATAGGCTCATTTCAGCAACTTAGGCTTATTAAATAGCCTTATTTCAGCAACTTAGACTTATTAAATAGGCTTATTTCAGCAACTTAGGCTTATTAAATAGGCTTATTCAGCAACGTAGGCTTATTAAATAGGCTTATTAAATAGCCTTATTTCAGTAACTTACGCTTATTTAATAGGCTTATTTCAGCAACTTAGGCTTATTAAATAGTATTTTTAAATAGGCTTAGTTCAGAAACTTAGGCTTATTAAATAGGCTTATTTCAGCAACTTAGGCTCATTAAATAGCCTTATTAAATAGGCTTTTTTCAGCAACTTAGGCTCATTAAAAAACCTTATTAAATAGGCTTATTTCAGCAACTTAGGCTTATTAAATAGCCTTATTAAATAGGATTATTTTAGCAACTTAGACTTATTAAACCGACTTATTAAATAGACATTTCAGCAACTTAGGCTCATTAAATATGCTTATGAAATATGCTTATTTCTGCAACTTAGACTTATTAGATAGGCCTATTAAATAGGCTTATTTTAGCAACTTAAGCTTATTAAATATGCTTATTTAGGCAAATTAGGCGTATTAAATAGCATTATTAAATAGGTTCATTTCTGCAACTTAGACTTATTAAATAGCCTTATTAAATAGGCTTATTTCAGCAACTTAGGCTTATTAAATAGGCTTATTTCAGCAACTTAAACTTATTAAATAGCCTTATTTCAGCAACTTAGGCTTATTAAATAGCCTTATTTCAGCAACTTAGACTTATTAAATAGGCTTATTCAGCAACTTAGGCTTATTAAATAGCCTTATTAAATAGGCTTATTTCAGCAACTTAGACTTATTAAATAGGTTTATTCAGCAACTTAGGCTTATTAAATAGGCTTATTCAGCAACTTAGACTTATTAAATAGGCCTATTAAATAGGCTTATTAAATAGGCTTATTAAATAGGCTTATTTCAGCAACTTAGGCTTATTAAACAGGCTTATTAAATAGGTTTATTTCAGCAACTTACGCTTATTAAATAGGCTTATTTCAGCAACTAAGGCTTATTAAATAGCCTAATTAAGTAGGCTTATTTCAGCAGCTTGGGCTTATTAAATAGGCTTATTTCAGCAACTTACGCTGATTAAAAAGGCTTATTTCAGCAACTTAGACTTATTAAATAGCCTTATTTCAGCAACTTAGACTTATTAAATAGGCTTATTTCAGCAACTTATGCTTATTAAATATACTTATTTCAGCAACTTAGGCTTATTAAATAGGCTTATTTCAGCAACTTGGACTTATTAAATAGCCTTATTTCAGCAACTTAGGCTTATTAAATAGGCTTATTTCAGCAACTTAGGCTTATTAAATAGGCTTATTTCAGCAACTTAGGCTTATTAAATAACCTTATTTCAGCAACTTAGACTTATTAAATAGGCTTATTTCAGCAACTTAGGCTTATTAAATAGGCTTATTCAGCAACGTAGGCTTATTAAATAGGCTTATTAAATAGCCTTATTTCAGTAACTTACGCTTATTAAATAGGCTTATTTCAGCAACTTAGGCTTATTAAATAGCCTAATTAAGTAGGCTTATTTCAGCAACTTGGGCTTATTAAATAGGCTTATTTCAGCAACTTACGCTGATTAAAAAGGCTTATTTCAGCAACTTAGACTTATTAAATAGGCTTATTTCAGCAACTTATGCTTATTAAATATACTTATTTCAGCAACTTAGGCTTATTAAATCTGCTTATTTCAGCAACTTGGACTTATTAAATTGTCTTATTTCAGCAACTTAGGCTTATTAAATAGGCTTATTTCAGCAACTTAGGCTTATTAAATAGCCTTATTTCAGCAACTTAGACTTATTAAATAGGCTTATTTCAGCAACTTAGGCTTATTAAATAGGCTTATTCAGCAACGTAGGCTTATTAAATAGGCTTATTAAATAGCCTTATTTCAGTAACTTACGCTTATTTAATAGGCTTATTTCAGCAACTTAGGCTTATTAAATAGTATTTTTAAATAGGCTTAGTTCAGAAACTTAGGCTTATTAAATAGGCTTATTTCAGCAACTTAGGCTCATTAAATAGCTTTATTAAATAGGCTTATTTCAGCAACTTAGGCTTATTAAATAGCCTTATTAAATAGGCTTATTTTAGCAACTTAGACTTATTAAACCGACTTATTAAATAGACATTTCAGCAACTAAGGCTCATTAAATATGCTTATGAAATATGCTTATTTCTGCAACTTAGACTTAATAGATAGGCCTATTAAATAGGCTTATTTTAGCAACTTAGGCTTATTAAATATGCTTATTTAGGCAAATTAGGCGTATTAAATAGGCTTATTTCAGCAACTTGGACTTATTAAATAGCCTTATTTCAGCAACTTAGGCTTATTAAATAGGCTTATTTCAGCAACTTAGGCTTATTAAATAGGCTTATTTCAGCAACTTAGGCTTATTAAATAACCTTATTTCAGCAACTTAGACTTATTAAATAGGCTTATTTCAGCAACTTAGGCTTATTAAATAGGCTTATTCAGCAACGTAGGCTTATTAAATAGGCTTATTAAATAGCCTTATTTCAGTAACTTACGCTTATTAAATAGGCTTATTTCAGCAACTTAGGCTTATTAAATAGCCTAATTAAGTAGGCTTATTTCAGCAACTTGGGCTTATTAAATAGGCTTATTTCAGCAACTTACGCTGATTAAAAAGGCTTATTTCAGCAACTTAGACTTATTAAATAGGCTTATTTCAGCAACTTATGCTTATTAAATATACTTATTTCAGCAACTTAGGCTTATTAAATCTGCTTATTTCAGCAACTTGGACTTATTAAATAGTCTTATTTCAGCAACTTAGGCTTATTAAATAGGCTTATTTCAGCAACTTAGGCTTATTAAATAGCCTTATTTCAGCAACTTAGACTTATTAAATAGGCTTATTTCAGCAACTTAGGCTTATTAAATAGGCTTATTCAGCAACGTAGGCTTATTAAATAGGCTTATTAAATAGCCTTATTTCAGTAACTTACGCTTATTTAATAGGCTTATTTCAGCAACTTAGGCTTATTAAATAGTATTTTTAAATAGGCTTAGTTCAGAAACTTAGGCTTATTAAATAGGCTTATTTCAGCAACTTAGGCTCATTAAATAGCTTTATTAAATAGGCTTATTTCAGCAACTTAGGCTTATTAAATAGCCTTATTAAATAGGCTTATTTTAGCAACTTAGACTTATTAAACCGACTTATTAAATAGACATTTCAGCAACTAAGGCTCATTAAATATGCTTATGAAATATGCTTATTTCTGCAACTTAGACTTAATAGATAGGCCTATTAAATAGGCTTATTTTAGCAACTTAGGCTTATTAAATATGCTTATTTAGGCAAATTAGGCGTATTAAATAGCATTATTAAATAGGTTCATTTCTGCAACTTAGACTTATTAAATAGCCTTATTAAATAGGCTTATTTCAGCAACTTAGGCTTATTAAATAGGCTTATTTCAGCAACTTAAACTTATTAAATAGCCTTATTTCAGCAACTTAGGCTTATTAAATAGCCTTATTTCAGCAACTTAGACTTATTAAATAGGCTTATTCAGCAACTTAGGCTTATTAAATAGCCTTATTAAATAGGCTTATTTCAGCAACTTAGACTTATTAAATAGGTTTATTCAGCAACTTAGGCTTATTAAATAGGCTTATTCAGCAACTTAGACTTATTAAATAGGCCTATTAAATAGGCTTATTAAATAGGCTTATTAAATAGGCTTATTTCAGCAACTTAGGCTTATTAAACAGGCTTATTAAATAGGTTTATTTCAGCAACTTAGGCTTATTAAATAGGCTTATTTCAGCAACTTAGACTTATTAAATAGCCTTATTTCAGCAACTTACGCTTATTAAATAGGCTTATTTCAGCAACTTAGGCTTATTAAATAGCCTAATTAAGTAGGCTTATTTCAGCAGCTTGGGCTTATTAAATAGGCTTATTTCATCAACTTACGCTGATTAAAAAGGCTTATTTCAGCAACTTAGACTTATTAAATAGCCTTATTTCAGCAACTTAGACTTATTAAATAGGCTTATTTCAGCAACTTATGCTTATTAAATATACTTATTTCAGCAACTTAGGCTTATTAAATAGGCTTATTTCAGCAACTTGGACTTATTAAATAGCCTTATTTCAGCAACTTAGGCTTATTAAATAGGCTTATTTCAGCAACTTAGGCTTATTAAATAGGCTTATTTCAGCAACTTAGGCTTATTAAATAACCTTATTTCAGCAACTTAGACTTATTAAATAGGCTTATTTCAGCAACTTAGGCTTATTAAATAGGCTTATTCAGCAACGTAGGCTTATTAAATAGGCTTATTAAATAGCCTTATTTCTGTAACTTACGCTTATTAAATAGGCTTATTTCATCAACTTAGGCTTATTAAATAGCCTAATTAAGTAGGCTTATTTCAGCAACTTGGGCTTATTAAATAGGCTTATTTCAGCAACTTACGCTGATTAAAAAGGCTTATTTCAGCAACTTATGCTTATTAAATATACTTATTTCAGCAACTTAGGCTTATTAAATCTGCTTATTTCAGCAACTTGGACTTATTAAATAGCCTTATTTCAGCAACTTAGGCTTATTAAATAGGCTTATTTCAGCAACTTAGGCTTATTAAATAGCCTTATTTCAGCAACTTAGACTTATTAAATAGGCTTATTTCAGCAACTTAGGCTTATTAAATAGGCTTATTCAACAACGTAGGCTTATTAAATAGGCTTATTAAATAGCCTTATTTCAGTAACTTACGCTTATTTAATAGGCTTATTTCAGCAACTTAGGCTTATTAAATAGTATTTTTAAATAGGCTTAGTTCAGAAACTTAGGCTTATTAAATAGGCTTATTTCAGCAACTTAGGCTCATTAAATAGCCTTATTAAATAGGCTTATTTCAGCAACTTAGGCTTATTAAATAGCCTTATTAAATAGGCTTATTTTAGCAACTTAGACTTATTAAACCGACTTATTAAATAGACATTTCAGCAACTAAGGCTCATTAAATATGCTTATGAAATATGCTTATTTCTGCAACTTAGACTTAATAGATAGGCCTATTAAATAGGCTTATTTTAGCAACTTAGGCTTATTAAATATGCTTATTTAGGCAAATTAGGCGTATTAAATAGCATTATTAAATAGGTTCATTTCTGCAACTTAGACTTATTAAATAGCCTTATTAAATAGGCTTATTTCAGCAACTTAGGCTTATTAAATAGGCTTATTTCAGCAACTTATGCTTATTAAATAGCCTTATTAAACAGGTTTATTTCTAGCAATTTAGGCTTATTAAATAGCATTTTTAAATAGGTTTTTTTCAGCAACTTAGACTTATTAAATATACCTTTTTATATAGGCTTAGTTCACCAACGTAGGCTTATTAAATAGGCTTATTTCAGCAACTTAGGCTTATTAAATAGCCTTATTTCAGCAACTTAGACTTATTAAATAGGCTTATTCAGCAACTTAGGCTTATTAAATAGCCTATTTAAATAGGCTTATTTCAGCAACTTAGGCTTATTAAATAGGCTTATTTTAGCAATTGAGACATATTAAAAAGGCTTATTTCAGCAACTTAGACTTATGAAATACGCTTATTCAGCAACTTATGCTTATTAAATAGGCTTATTTCAGCAACTTATGCTTATTAAATAGCCTTATTAAACAGGTTTATTTCAGCAACTTAGGCTTATTAAATAGCATTTTAAATAGGTTTATTTCAGCAACTTAGACTTATTAAATATACCTTTTTAAATAGGCTTAGTTCAGAAACTTAGGCTTATTAAATAGGCATATTCCAGCAACTTAGGCTCATTAAATAGCCTTATTAAATAGGCTTATTTCAGCAACTTAGGCTTATTAAATAGGCTTATTTCAGCAACTTAAACTTATTAAATAGCCTTATTTTAGCAACTTAGGCTTATTGAATACCCTTATTTCAGCAACTTAGACTTATTAAATAGGCTTATTCAGCAACTTAGGCTTATTAAATAGCCTTATTTCAGCAACTTAGGCTTATTAAATAGGTTTATTCAGCAACTTAGGCTTATTAAATAGGCTTATTCAGCAACTTAGACTTATTAAATAGGCCTATTAAATAGGCTTATTAAATAGGTTTATTAAATAGGCTTATTTCAGCAACTTAGGCTTATTAAACAGGCTTATTAAATAGGCTTATTTCAGCAACTTAGGCTTATTAAATAGGCTTATTTCAGCAACTTAGACTTATTAAATAGCCTTATTTCAGTAACTTACGCTTATTAAATAGGCTTATTTCAGCAACTTAGGCTTATTAAATAGCCTAATTAAGTAGGCTTATTTCAGCAACTTGGGCTAATTAAATAGGCGTATTTCAGCAACTTACGCTGATTAAAAAGGCTTATTTCAGCAACTTAGACTTATTAAATAGGCTTATTTCAGCAACTTATGCTTATTAAATATACTTATTTCAGCAACTTAGGCTTATTAAATCGGCTTATTTCAGCAACTTGGACTCATTAAATAGCCTTATTTCAGCAACTTAGGCTTATTAAATAGGCTTATTTCAGCAACTTAGGCTTATTAAATAGCCTTATTTCAGCAACTTAGACTTATTAAATAGGCTTATTTCAGCAACTTAGGCTTATTAAATAGGCTTATTCAGCAACGTAGGCTTATTAAATAGGCTTATTAAGTAGGCTTATTTCAGCAACTTACGCTGATTAAAAATACTTATTTCAGCAACTTAGACTTATTAAATAGCCTTATTTCAGCAACTTAGACTCATTAAATAGGCTTATTTCAGCAACTTATGCTTATTAAATATACTTATTTCAGCAACTTAGGCTTATTAAATAGGCTTATTTCAGCAACTTAGACTTATTAAATAGCCTTATTTCAGCAACTTAGGCTTATTAAATAGGCTTATTTCAGCAACTTAGGTTTATTAAATAGCCTTATTTCAGCAACTTAGACTTATTAAATAGGCTTATTTCAGCAACTTAGGCTTATTAAATAGGCTTATTCAGCAACTTAGGCTTATTAAATAGGCTTATTTCAGCAACTTAGGCTTATTAAATAGGCTCATTCAGAAACTTAGGCTTATTAAATAGGCTTATTTCAGCAACTTAGACTTATTAAATAGGCCTATTAAATAGGCGTATTAAATAGACTTATTAAATAGGCTCATTAAATACTTATTAAATAGGCTTATTAAATAGGCTTATTAAATAGACTTATTAAATAGGCTGAATAAATAGGCTTATTAAATAGGCTTATTAAATAGGCTCAATAAATAGGCTTATTAAATAGGCTTATTAAATAGACGTATTAAATAGGCTTATTAAATAGGCTCAATAAATAGGCTTATTAAATAGGCTCAATAAATAGGCTTATTAAATAGGCTCAATAAATAGGCTTATTAAATAGGCTCATTAAATACTTATTAAATAGACTTATTAAATAGACTTATTACATAGGCTTATTAAATAGGCTTATTAAATAGGCTTATTAAATAGGCTTATTAAATAGACTTATTAAATAGCTCATTAAATAGGCTTATTTCAGCAACTTGGGCTTATTAAATAGGCTTATTTCAGCAACTTACGCTGATTAAAAAGGCTTATTTCAGCAACTTAGACTTATTAAATAGCCTTATTTCAGCAACCTAGACTCATTAAATAGGCTTATTTCAGCAACTTATGCTTATTAAATATACTTATTTCAGCAACTTAGGCTTATTAAATAGGCTTATTTCAGCAACTTAGACTTATTAAATAGCCTTATTTCAGCAACTTAGGCTTATTAAATAGGCTTATTTCAGCAACTTAGGCTTATTAAATAGGCTTATTTCAGCAACTTAGACTTACTAAATAGGCTTATTTCAGCAACTTAGGCTTATTAAATAGGCTTATTCAGCAACTTAGGCTTATTAAATAGGCTTATTTCGGCAACTTAGGCTTATTAAATAGGCTCATTCAGAAACTTAGGCTTATTAAATAGGCTTATTTCAGCAACTTAGACTTATTAAATAGGCCTATTAAATAGACTTATTAAATAGGCTTATTTCAGCAACTTAGACTTATAAAAATAGGCCTATTAAATAGGCTTATTAAATAGACTTATTAAACAGGTTCATTAAATAATTATTAAATAGGCTTGTTAAATAGGCTTATTAAATAGACTTATTAAACAGGCTCATTAAATAATTATTAAATAGGCTTGTTAAATAGGCTTATTAAATAGACTTATTAAATAGGCTCAATAAATAGGCTTATTAAATAGGCTTATTAAATAGGCTCAATGAATAGGCTTATTAAATAGGCTTATTAAATAGGCTTATTAAATAGACTTATTAAATAGGCTTATTAAATAGGCTCAATAAAAAGGCTTATTAAATAGGCTCAATAAATAGGCTTATTAAATAGGCTCAATAAATAGGCTTATTAAATAGGCTCAATAAATAGGCTTATTAAATAAGCTCATTAAATACTTATTAAATAGACTTATTAAATAGACTCATTAAATAGGCTTATTAAATAGGCTTATTAAATAGGCTTATTAAATAGGCTTATTAAATAGACGTATTAAATAGCCTCATTAAATAGGCTTATTTTAGCAACTTAGGCTTATTAAATAGGTTTATTTCAGCAACTTAGACTTATTAAAGAGCCTTATTAAATAGGCTTATTTCAGCAACTTAGGCTTATTAAATAAGCTTATTTCAGCAACTTATTCTTATTAAATAGCCTTATTAAACAGGTTTATTTCAGCAACTTAGGCTTATTAAATAGCATTTTTAAATAGGTTTATTTCAGCAACTTAGACTTATTAAATATACCTTTTAAAATAGGCTTAGTTCAGAAACTTAGGCTTATTAAATAGTCTTATTTCAGCAACTTAGGCTCATTAAATAGCCTTATTAAATAGGCTTATTCAGCAACTTAGGCTTATTAAATAGCCTTATTAAATATGCTTATTTCAGCAACTTAGACTTATTAAATAGGTTTATTCAGCAACTTAGGCTTATTAAATAGGCTTATTCAGCAACTTAGGCTTATTTAATAGGCTTATTTCAGCAACTTAGGCTTATTAAATAGGCCCATTCAGAAACTTGGGCTTATTAAATAAGCTTATTTCAGCAACTTAGACTTATTAAATAGGCCTATTAAATAGGCTTATTAAATAGGCTTATTTCAGCAACTTAGGATTATTAAACAGGCTTATTAAATAGGCTTATTTCAGCAACTTAGGCTTATTAAATATGCTTATTTCAGCAACTTAGACTTATTAAATAGCCTTATTTCAGCAACTTATGCTGATTAAAAAGGCTTATTTCAGCAACTTAGACTTATTAAATAGCCTTATTTCAGCAACTTAGGCTTATTAAATAGGCTTATTCAGCAACTTAGGCTTATTAAATAGGCTTATTAAAATAGGCTCTATAAATAGGCTTATTAAATAGGCTCATTAAATACTTATTAAATAGGCTTATTAAATAGACTTATTAAATAGGCTTATTAAATAGGCTCAATAAATAGGCTTATTAAATAGGCTTATTAAATAGGCTTATTAAATAGACTTGTTAAATAGGCTTATTAAATAGGCTCAATAAAAAGGCTTATTAAATAGGCTCAATAAATAGGCTTATTAAATAGGCTCAATAAATAGGCTTATTAAATAGGCTCAATAAATAGGCTTATTAAATAAGCTCATTAAATACTTATTAAATAGACTTATTAAATAGACTCATTAAATAGGCTTATTAAATAGGCTTATTAAATAGGCTTATTAAATAGGCTTATTAAATAGACGTATTAAATAGCCTCATTAAATAGGCTTATTTTAGCAACTTAGGCTTATTAAATAGGTTTATTTCAGCAACTTAGACTTATTAAAGAGCCTTATTAAATAGGCTTATTTCAGCATCTTAGGCTTATTAAATAAGCTTATTTCAGCAACTTATTCTTATTAAATAGCCTTATTAAACAGGTTTATTTCAGCAACTTAGGCTTATTAAATAGCATTTTTAAATAGGTTTATTTCAGCAACTTAGACTTATTAAATATACCTTTTAAAATAGGCTTAGTTCAGAAACTTAGGCTTATTAAATAGTCTTATTTCAGCAACTTAGGCTCATTAAATAGCCTTATTAAATAGGCTTATTCAGCAACTTAGGCTTATTAAATAGCCTTATTAAATATGCTTATTTCAGCAACTTAGACTTATTAAATAGGTTTATTCAGCAACTTAGGCTTATTAAATAGGCTTATTCAGCAACTTAGGCTTATTTAATAGGCTTATTTCAGCAACTTAGGCTTATTAAATAGGCCCATTCAGAAACTTAGGCTTATTAAATAAGCTTATTTCAGCAACTTAGACTTATTAAACAGGCTTATTAAATAGGCTTATTTCAGCAACTTAGGCTTATTAAATAGGCTTATTTCAGCAACTTAGACTTATTAAATAGCCTTATTTCAGCAACTTATGCTGGTTAAAAAGGCTTATTTCAGCAACTTAGACTTATTAAATAGCCTTATTTCAGCAACTTAGGCTTATTAAATAGGCTTATTCAGCAACTTAGGCTTATTAAATAGGCTTATTAAAATAGGCTCAATAAATAGGCTTATTAAATAGGCTCATTAAATACTTATTAAATAGGCTTATTAAATAGACTTATTAAATAGGCTTATTAAATAGGCTCAATAAATAGGCTTATTAAATAGGCTCAATAAATATGCTTATTAAATAGGCTTATTAAATAGGCTCAATAAATAGGCTTATTAAATAGGCTTATTAAATAGGCTTATTAAATAGGCTTATTAAATAGGCTCAATAAAAAGGCTTATTAAATAGGCTCAATAAATAGGCTTATTAAATAGGCTTATTAAATAGGCTCAATAAATAGGCTTATTAAATAGGCTTATTAAATAGACGTATTAAATAGGCTTATTAAATAGGCTCAATAAATAGGCTTATTAAATAGGCTCAATAAATAGGCTTATTAAATAGGCTCAATAAATAGGCTTATTAAATAGGCTCATTAAATACTTATTAAATAGACTTATTAAATAGACTTATTACATAGGCTTGTTAAATAGGCTTATTAAATAGGCTTATTAAATAGGCTTATTAAATAGACGTATTAAATAGCCTCATTAAATAGGCTTATTTTAGCAACTTAGGCTTATTAAATAGGTTTATTTCAGCAACTTAGACTTATTAAAGAGCCTTATTAAATAGGCTTATTTCAGCAACTTAGGCTTATTAAATAAGCTTATTTCAGCAACTTATTCTTATTAAATAGCCTTATTAAACAGGTTTATTTCAGCAACTTAGGCTTATTAAATAGCATTTTTAAATAGGTTTATTTCAGCAACTTAGACTTATTAAATATACCTTTTAAAATAGGCTTAGTTCAGAAACTTAGGCTTATTAAATAGTCTTATTTCAGCAACTTAGGCTCATTAAATAGCCTTATTAAATAGGCTTATTCAGCAACTTAGGCTTATTAAATAGCCTTATTAAATATGCTTATTTCAGCAACTTAGACTTATTAAATAGGTTTATTCAGCAACTTAGGCTTATTAAATAGGCTTATTCAGCAACTTAGGCTTATTTAATAGGCTTATTTCAGCAACTTAGGCTTATTAAATAGGCCCATTCAGAAACTTAGGCTTATTAAATAAGCTTATTTCAGCAACTTAGACTTATTAAACAGGCTTATTAAATAGGCTTATTTCAGCAACTTAGGCTTATTAAATAGGCTTATTTCAGCAACTTAGACTTATTAAATAGCCTTATTTCAGCAACTTATGCTGATTAAAAAGGCTTATTTCAGCAACTTAGACTTATTAAATAGCCTTATTTCAGCAACTTAGGCTTATTAAATAGGCTTATTCAGCAACTTAGGCTTATTAAATAGGCTTATTAAAATAGGCTCAATAAATAGGCTTATTAAATAGGCTCATTAAATACTTATTAAATAGGCTTATTAAATAGACTTATTAAATAGGCTTATTAAATAGGCTCAATAAATAGGCTTATTAAATAGGCTCAATAAATATGCTTATTAAATAGGCTTATTAAATAGGCTCAATAAATAGGCTTATTAAATAGGCTTATTAAATAGGCTTATTAAATAGGCTTATTAAATAGGCTCAATAAAAAGGCTTATTAAATAGGCTCAATAAATAGGCTTATTAAATAGGCTTATTAAATAGGCTCAATAAATAGGCTTATTAAATAGGCTTATTAAATAGACGTATTAAATAGGCTTATTAAATAGGCTCAATAAATAGGCTTATTAAATAGGCTCAATAAATAGGCTTATTAAATAGGCTCAATAAATAGGCTTATTAAATAGGCTCATTAAATACTTATTAAATAGACTTATTAAATAGACTTATTACATAGGCTTATTAAATAGGCTTATTAAATAGGCTTATTAAATAGGCTTATTAAATAGACTTATTAAATAGCTCATTAAATAGGCTTATTTCAGCAACTTAGGCTTATTAAATAGCCTTATTTCAGCAACTTACGCTTATTAAATAGGCTTATTTCAGCAACTTAGGCTTATTAAATAGCCTAATTAAGGAGGCTTATTTCAGCAACTTGGGCTTATTAAATAGGCTTATTTCAGCAACTTACGCTGATTAAAAAGGCTTATTTCAGCAACTTAGACTTATTAAATAGCCTTATTTCAGCAACCTAGACTCATTAAATAGGCTTATTTCAGCAACTTATGCTTATTAAATATACTTATTTCAGCAACTTAGGCTTATTAAATAGGCTTATTTCAGCAACTTAGACTTATTAAATAGCCTTATTTCAGCAACTTAGGCTTATTAAATAGGCTTATTTCAGCAACTTAGGCTTATTAAATAGGCTTATTTCAGCAACTTAGACTTACTAAATAGGCTTATTTCAGCAACTTAGGCTTATTAAATAGGCTTATTCAGCAACTTAGGCTTATTAAATAGGCTTATTTCGGCAACTTAGGCTTATTAAATAGGCTCATTCAGAAACTTAGGCTTATTAAATAGGCTTATTTCAGCAACTTAGACTTATTAAATAGGCCTATTAAATAGACTTATTAAATAGGCTTATTTCAGCAACTTAGACTTATAAAAATAGGCCTATTAAATAGGCTTATTAAATAGACTTATTAAACAGGCTCATTAAATAATTATTAAATAGGCTTGTTAAATAGGCTTATTAAATAGACTTATTAAACAGGCTCATTAAATAATTATTAAATAGGCTTGTTAAATAGGCTTATTAAATAGACTTATTAAATAGGCTCAATAAATAGGCTTATTAAATAGGCTTATTAAATAGGCTCAATAAATAGGCTTATTAAATAGGCTTATTAAATAGGCTTATTAAATAGACTTATTAAATAGGCTTATTAAATAGGCTCAATAAAAAGGCTTATTAAATAGGCTCAATAAATAGGCTTATTAAATAGGCTCAATAAATAGGCTTATTAAATAGGCTCAATAAATAGGCTTATTAAATAAGCTCATTAAATACTTATTAAATAGACTTATTAAATAGACTCATTAAATAGGCTTATTAACTAGGCTTATTAAATAGGCTTATTAAATAGGCTTATTAAATAGACGTATTAAATAGCCTCATTAAATAGGCTTATTTTAGCAACTTAGGCTTATTAAATAGGTTTATTTCAGCAACTTAGACTTATTAAAGAGCCTTATTAAATAGGCTTATTTCAGCAACTTAGGCTTATTAAATAAGCTTATTTCAGCAACTTATTCTTATTAAATAGCCTTATTAAACAGGTTTATTTCAGCAACTTAGGCTTATTAAATAGCATTTTTAAATAGGTTTATTTCAGCAACTTAGACTTATTAAATATACCTTTTAAAATAGGCTTAGTTCAGAAACTTAGGCTTATTAAATAGTCTTATTTCAGCAACTTAGGCTCATTAAATAGCCTTATTAAATAGGCTTATTCAGCAACTTAGGCTTATTAAATAGCCTTATTAAATATGCTTATTTCAGCAACTTAGACTTATTAAATAGGTTTATTCAGCAACTTAGGCTTATTAAATAGGCTTATTCAGCAACTTAGGCTTATTTAATAGGCTTATTTCAGCAACTTAGGCTTATTAAATAGGCCCATTCAGAAACTTGGGCTAATTAAATAAGCTTATTTCAGCAACTTAGACTTATTAAATAGGCCTATTAAATAGGCTTATTAAATAGGCTTATTTCAGCAACTTAGGCTTATTAAACAGGCTTATTAAATAGGCTTATTTCAGCAACTTAGGCTTATTAAATAGGCTTATTTCAGCAACTTAGACTTATTAAATAGCCTTATTTCAGCAACTTAGGCTTATTAAATAGGCTTATTCAGCAACTTAGGCTTATTTTATAGGCTTATTTCAGCAACTTAGGCTTATTAAATAGGCCCATTCAGAAACTTAGGCTTATTAAATAAGCTTATTTCAGCAACTTAGACTTATTAAACAGGCTTATTAAATAGGCTTATTTCAGCAACTTAGGCTTATTAAATAGGCTTATTTCAGCAACTTAGACTTATTAAATAGCCTTATTTCAGCACCTTATGCTGATTAAAAAGGCTTATTTCAGCAACTTAGACTTATTAAATAGCCGTATTTCAGCAACTTAGGCTTATTAAATAGGCTTATTCAGCAACTTAGGCTTATTAAATAGGCTTATTAAAATAGGCTCAATAAATAGGCTTATTAAATAGGCTCATTAAATACTTATTAAATAGGCTTATTAAATAGACTTATTAAATAGGCTTATTAAATAGGCTCAATAAATAGGCTTATTAAATAGGCTCAATAAATATGCTTATTAAATAGGCTTATTAAATAGGCTCAATAAATAGGCTTATTAAATAGGCTTATTAAATAGGCTTATTAAATAGGCTTATTAAATAGGCTCAATAAAAAGGCTTATTAAATAGGCTCAATAAATAGGCTTATTAAATAGGCTCAATAAATAGGCTTATTAAATATGCTCAATAAATAGGCTTATTAAATAAGCTCATTAAATACTTATTAAATAGACTTATTAAATAGACTCATTAAATAGGCTTATTTTAGCAACTTAGGCTTATTAAATAGGTTTATTTCAGCAACTTAGACTTATTAAAGAGCCTTATTAAATAGGCTTATTTCAGCAACTTATTCTTATTAAATAGCCTTATTAAACAGGTTTATTTCAGCAACTTAAGCTTATTAAATAGCATTTTTAAATAGGTTTATTTCAGCAACTTAGACTTATTAAATATACCTTTTAAAATAGGCTTAGTTCAGAAACTTAGGCTTATTAAATAGTCTTATTTCAGCAACTTAGGCTCATTAAATAGCCTTATTAAATAGGCTTATTCAGCAACTTAGGCTTATTAAATAGCCTTATTAAATATGCTTATTTCAGCAACTTAGACTTATTAAATAGGTTTATTCAGCAACTTAGGCTTATTAAATAGGCTTATTCAGCAACTTAGGCTTATTTAATAGGCTTATTTCAGCAACTTAGGCTTATTAAATAGGCCCATTCAGAAACTTGGGCTTATTAAATAAGCTTATTTCAGCAACTTAGACTTATTAAATAGGCCTATTAAATAGGCTTATTAAATAGGCTTATTTCAGCAACTTAGGCTTATTAAACAGGCTTATTAAATAAGCATATTTCAGCAACTTAGGCTTATTAAATAGGCTTATTTCAGCAACTTAGACTTATTAAATAGCCTTATTTCAGCAACTTATGCTGATTAAAAAGGCTTATTTCAGCAACTTAGACTTATTAAATAGCCTTATTTCAGCAACTTAGGCTTATTAAATAGGCTTATTCAGCAACTTAGGCTTATTAAATAGGCTTATTAAAATAGGCTCTATAAATAGGCTTATTAAATAGGCTCATTAAATACTTATTAAATAGGCTTATTAAATAGACTTATTAAATAGGCTTATTAAATAGGCTCAATAAATAGGCTTATTAAATAGGCTTATTAAATAGGCTTATTAAATAGACTTATTAAATAGGCTTATTAAATAGGCTCAATAAAAAGGCTTATTAAATAGGCTCAATAAATAGGCTTATTAAATAGGCTCAATAAATAGGCTTATTAAATAGGCTCAATAAATAGGCTTATTAAATAAGCTCATTAAATACTTATTAAATAGACTTATTAAATAGACTCATTAAATAGGCTTATTAAATAGGCTTATTAAATAGGCTTATTAAATAGGCTTATTAAATAGACGTATTAAATAGCCTCATTAAATAGGCTTATTTTAGCAACTTAGGCTTATTAAATAGGTTTATTTCAGCAACTTAGACTTATTAAAGAGCCTTATAAAATAGGCTTATTTCAGCAACTTAGGCTTATTAAATAAGCTTATTTCAGCAACTTATTCTTATTAAATAGCCTTATTAAACAGGTTTATTTCAGCAACTTAGGCTTATTAAATAGCATTTTTAAATAGGTTTATTTCAGCAACTTAGACTTATTAAATATACCTTTTAAAATAGGCTTAGTTCAGAAACTTAGGCTTATTAAATAGTCTTATTTCAGCAACTTAGGCTCATTAAATAGCCTTATTAAATATGCTTATTTCAGCAACTTAGACTTATTAAATAGGTTTATTCAGCAACTTAGGCTTATTAAATAGGCTTATTCAGCAACTTAGGCTTATTAAATAGCCTTATTAAATATGCTTATTTCAGCAACTTAGACTTATTAAATAGGTTTATTCAGCAACTTAGGCTTATTAAATAGGCTTATTCAGCAACTTAGGCTTATTTAATAGGCTTATTTCAGCAACTTAGGCTTATTAAATAGGCCCATTCAGAAACTTAGGCTTATTAAATAGGCTTATTTCAGCAACTTAGGCTTATTAAACAGGCTTATTAAATAGGCTTATTTCAGCAACTTAGGCTTATTAAATAGGCTTATTTCAGCAACTTAGACTTATTAAATAGCCTTATTTCAGCAACTTATGCTGATTAAAAAGGCTTATTTCAGCAACTTAGACTTATTAAATAGCCTTATTTCAGCAACTTAGGCTTATTAAATAGGCTTATTCAGCAACTTAGGCTTATTAAATAGGCTTATTAAAATAGGCTCAATAAATAGGCTTATTAAATAGGCTCATTAAATACTTATTAAATAGGCTTATTAAATAGACTTATTAAATAGGCTTATTAAATAGGCGCAATAAATAGGCTTATTAAATAGGCTCAATAAATATGCTTATTAAATAGGCTCAATAAATAGGCTTATTAAATAGGCTCAATAAATAGGCTTATTAAATAGGCTCATTAAATCCTTATTAAATAGGCGTATTAAATAGACTTATTAAATAGACTTATTAAATGGGCTTATTAAATAGACTTATTAAATAGTCTTATTAAAAAGGCTTATTAAATAGACTTATTAAATAGGCTCATTAAATACTCATTAAATATGTTTATTAAATAGGTGTATTAATTAGGCGTATTAAATAGGCTTATTAAATAGGCTTATTAAATAGACTTATTAAATAGACTTATTAAATAGACTTATTAAATAGGCTCATTAAATACTTATTAAATAGACTTATTAAATAGACTCATTAAATAGGCTTATTAAATAGGCTTATTAAATAGGCTTATTAAATAGGCTTATTAAATAGACGTATTAAATAGCCTCATTAAATAGGCTTATTTTAGCAACTTAGGCTTATTAAATAGGTTTATTTCAGCAACTTAAACTTATTAAAGAGCCTTATTAAATAGGCTTATTGCAGCAACTTAGGCTTATTAAATAAGCTTATTTCAGCAACTTATGCTTATTGAATAGCCTTATTAAACAGGTTTATTTCAGCGACTTAGGCTTATTAAATAGCATTTTTAAATAGGTTTATTTCAGCAAATTAGACTTATTAAATATACCTTTTTAAATAGGCTTAGTTCAGAAACTTAGGCTTATTAAATAGTTTTATTTCAGCAACTTAGGCTCATTAAATAGCCTTATGAAATAGGCTTATTTCAGCAACTTAGGCTTATTAAATAGCCGTATTAAATAGGCTTATTTCAGCAACTTAGACTTATTAAATAGGTTTATTCAGCAACTTAGGCTTATTAAATAGGCTTATTTCAGCAAATAAGGCTTATTAAATAGGCTTATTTCAGCAACTTAGACTTATTAAATAGGCCTATTAAATAGGCTTATTAAATAGGCTTATTTCAGCAACTTAGACTTATTAAATAGGCCTATTAAATACGCTTATTAAATAGACTTATTAAATAGGCTCATTAAATACTTATTAAATAGGCTTATTAAATAGGCTTATTAAATAGACTTATTAAATAGGCTCAATAAATCGGCTTATTAAATAGGCTTATTAAATAGGCTCAATAAATAGGCTTATTAAATAGGCTTATTAAATAGGCTTATTAAATAGACTTATTAAATCGGCTTATTAAATAGGCTCAATAAATAGGCTTATTAAATAGGCTCAATAAATAGGCTTATTAAATAGGCTCATTAAATACTTATTAAATAGGCTTATTAAATAGGCTTATTAAATAGACTTATTAAATAGGCTCAATAAATCGGCTTATTAAATAGGCTTATTAAATAGGCTTATTAAATAGACTTATTAAATAGACTTATTAAATAGTCTTATTAAATAGACTTATTAAATAGTCTTATTAAAAAGGCTTATTAAATAGACTTATTAAATAGGCTCATTAAATACTTATTAAATATGTTTATTAAATAGGTGTATTAATTAGGCTTATTAAATAAGCTTATTAAATAGGCTTATTAAATAGACTTATTAAATAGACTTATTAAATAGATTTATTAAATAGGCTCAATAAATAGGCTTATTAAATAGGCTCAATAAATAGGCTTATTAAATAGGCTCAATAAATAGGCTTATTAAATAGGCTCAATAAATAGGCTTATTAAATAGGCTCATTAAATACTTATTAAATAGACTTATTAAATAGACTCATTAAATAGGCTTATTAAATAGGCTTATTAAATAGGCTTATTAAATAGGCTTATTAAATAGACGTATTAAATAGCCTCATTAAATAGGCTTATTTTAGCAACTTAGGCTTATTAAATAGGTTTATTTCAGCAACTTAAACTTATTAAAGAGCCTTATTAAATAGGCTTATTTCAGCAACTTAGGCTTATTAAATAAGCTTATTTCAGCAACTTATTCTTATTAAATAGCCTTATTAAACAGGATTATTTCAGCAACTTAGGCTTATTAAATAGCATTTTTAAATAGGTTTATTTCAGCAACTTAGACTTATTAAATATACCTTTTAAAATAGGCTTAGTTCAGAAACTTAGGCTTATTAAATGGTCTTATTTCAGCAACTTAGGCTCATTAAATAGCCTTATTAAATAGGCTTATTCAGCAACTTAGGCTTATTAAATAGCCTTATTAAATATGCTTATTTCAGCAACTTAGACTTATTAAATAGGTTTATTCAGCAACTTAGGCTTATTAAATAGGCTTATTCAGCAACTTAGGCTTATTTAATAGGCTTATTTCAGCAACTTAGGCTTATTAAATAGGCTCATTCAGAAACTTAGGCTTATTAAATAAGCTTATTTCAGCAACTTAGACTTATTAAATAGGCCTATTAAATATGCTTATTAAATAGGCTTATTTCAGCAACTTAGATTTATTAAAAAAGGCCTATTAAATAGGCTTATTAAATAGACTTATTAAATAGGCTCATTAAATACTTATTAAATAGGCTTATTAAATAGGCTTATTAAATAGACTTATTAAATAGGCTCAATAAATAGGCTTATTAAATAGGCTTATTAAATAGACTTATTAAATAGGCTCAATAAATCGGCTTATTAAATAGGCTTATTAAATAGGCTCAATAAATAGGCTTATTAAATAGGCTTATTAAATAGGCTTATTAAATAGACTTATTAAATCGGCTTATTAAATAGGCTCAATAAATAGGCTTATTAAATAGGCTCAATAAATAGGCTTATTAAATAGGCTCAATAAATAGGCTTATTAAATAGGCTCAATAAATAGGCTTATTAAATAGGCTCATTAAATACTTATTAAATAGGCTTATTAAATAGACTTATTAAATAGTCTTATTAAAAAGGCATATTAAATAGACTTATTAAATAGGCTCATTAAATACTCATTAAATATGTTTATTAAATTGGTGTATTAATTAGGCTTATTAAATAGGCTTATTAAATAGGCTTATTAAATAGACTTATTAAATAGACTTATTAAATAGACTTATTAAATAGACTTATTAAATAGCCTCATGAAATAGGCTTATTTTAGCAACTTAGGCTTATTAAATAGGTTTATTTCAGCAACTTAGACTTATTAAAGAGCCTTATTAAATAGGCTTATTTCAGCAACTTATGCTTATTAAATAAGCTTATTTCAGCAACTTATGCTTATTAAATAGCCTTATTAAACAGGTTTATTTCAGCAACTTAGGCTTATTAAATAGCATTTTTAAATAGGTTTATTTCAGCAACTTAGACTTATTAAATATACCTTTCTAAATAGGCTTAGTTCAGAAACTTAGGCTTATTAAATAGTCTTATTTCAGCAACTTAGGCTCATTAAATAGCCTTATGAAATAGGCTTACTTCAGCAACTTAGGCTTATTAAATAGCCGTATTAAATAGGCTTATTTCAGCAACTTAGACTTATTAAATAGGTTTATTCAGCAACTTAGGCTTATTAAATAGGCTTATTCAGCAACTTAGGCTTATTAAATAGGCTTTTTCAGCAACTTATACTTATTAAATAGGCCTATTAAATAGGCTTATTAAATAGGCTTATTTCAGCAACTTAGACTTATTAAATAGGCCTATTAAATAGGCTTATTAAATAGACTTATTAAATAGGCTCATTAAATACTTATTAAATAGGCTTATTAAATAGGCTTATTAAATAGACTTATTAAATAGGCTCAATAAATCGGCTTATTAAATAGGCTTATTAAATAGGCTCAATAAATAGGCTTATTAAATAGGCTTATTAAATAGGCTTATTAAATAGACTTATTAAATCGGCTTATTAAATAGGCTAAATAAATAGGCTTATTAAATAGGCTCAATAAATATGCTTATTAAATAGGCTAAAAAAATAGGCTTATTAAATAGGCTCAATAAATAGGCTTATTAAATAGGCTCATTAAATAGTCTTATTAAAAAGGCTTATTAAATAGACTTATTAAATAGGCTCATTAAATACTCATTAAATATGTTTATTAAATAGGTGTATTAATTAGGCTTATTAAATAGGCTTATTAAATAGGCCTATTAAATAGACTTATTAAATAGGCTTATTTCAGCAACTTAGACTTATTAAATAGGCCTATTAAATAGGCTTATTAAATAGACTTATTAAACAGGCTCATTAAATAATTATTAAATAGGCTCAATAAATAGGCTTATTAAATAGGCTTAAAAAATAGGCTCAATAAATAGGCTTATTAAATAGGCTTATTAAATAGGCTTATTAAATAGACTTATTAAATAGGCTTATTAAATAGGCTCAATAAAAAGGCTTATTAAATAGGCTCAATAAATAGGCTTATTAAATAGGCTCAATAAATAGGCTTATTAAATAGGTTCAATAAATAGGCTTATTAAATAGGCTCATTAAATACTTATTAAATAGACTTATTAAATAGACTCATTAAATAGGCTTATTAAATAGGCTTATTAAATAGGCTTATTAAATAGGCTTATTAAATAGACGTATTAAATACCCTCATTAAATAGGCTTATTTTAGCAACTTAGGCTTATTAAATAGGTTTATTTCAGCAACTTAGACTTATTAAAGAGCCTTATTAAATAGGCTTATTTCAGCAACTTAGGCTTATTAAATAAGCTTATTTCAGCAACTTATTCTTATTAAATAGCCTTATTAAACATGTTTATTTCAGCAACTTAGGCTTATTAAATAGCATTTTTAAATAGGTTTATTTCAGCAACTTGGACTTATTAAATATACCTTTTAAAATAGGCTTAGTTCAGAAACTTAGGCTTATTAAATGGTCTTATTTCAGCAACTTAGGCTCATTAAATAGCCTTATTAAATAGGCTTATTCAGCAACTTAGGCTTATTAAATAGCCTTATTAAATATACTTATTTCAGCAACTTAGACTTATTAAATAGGTTTATTCAGCAACTTAGGCTTATTAAATAGGCTTATTCAGCAACTTAGGCTTATTTAATAGGCTTATTTCAGCAACTTAGGCTTATTAAATAGGCTCATTCAGAAACTTAGGCTTATTAAATAAGCTTATTTCAGCAACTTAGACTTATTAAATAGGCCTATTAAATAGGCTTATTAAATAGTCTTATTTCAGCAACTTAGATTTATTTAAAAAGGCCTATTAAATAGGCTTATTAAATAGACTTATTAAATAGGCTCATTAAATACTTATTAAATAGGCTTATTAAATAGGCTTATTAAATAGACTTATTAAATAGGCTCAATAAATAGGCTTATTAAATAGGCTTATTAAATAGACTTATTAAATAGGCTCAATAAATCGGCTTATTAAATAGGCTTATTAAATAGGCTTATTAAATAGGCTTATTAAATAGACTTATTAAATCAGCTTATTAAATAGGCTCAATAAATAGGCTTATTAAATAGGCTCAATAAATCTGCTTATTAAATAGGCTCAATAAATAGGCTTATTAAATAGGCTCAATAAATAGGCTTATTAAATAGACTTATTAAATATGTTTATTAAATAGGTGTATTAATTAGGCTTATTAAATAGGCTTATTAAATAGGCTTATTAAATAGACTTATTAAATAGACTTATTAAATAGACTTATTAAATAGACTTATTAAATAGCCTCATGAAATAGGCTTATTTTAGCAACTTAGGCTTATTAAATAGGTTTATTTCAGCAACTTAGACTTATTAAAGAGCCTTATTAAATAGGCTTATTTCAGCAACTTAGGCTTATTAAATAAGCTTATTTCAGCAACTTATGCTTTTTAAATAGCCTTATTAAACAGGTTTATTTCAGCAACTTAGGCTTATTAAATAGCATTTTTAAATAGGTTTATTTCAGCAACTTAGACTTATTAAATATACCTTTTTAAATAGGCTTAGTTCAGAAACTTAGGCTTATTAAATAGTCTTATTTCAGCAACTTAGGCTCATTAAATAGCCTTATGAAATAGGCTTATTTCAGCAACTTAGGCTTATTAAATAGCCGTATTAAATAGGCTTATTTTAGCAACTTAGACTTATTAAATAGGTTTATTCAGCAACTTAGGCTTATTAAATAGGCTTATTCAGCAACTTAGGCTTATTAAATAGGCTTATTTCAGCAACTTAGACTTATTAAATAGGCCTATTAAATAGGTTTATTAAATAGGCTTATTTCAGCAACTTAGATTTATTAAATAGGCCTATTAAAAACAGGCTTATTAAATAGAGATATTAAATAGGCTCATTAAATACTTATTAAATAGGCTTATTAAATAGGCTTATTAAATAGACTTATTAAATAGGCTCAATAAATCGGCTTATTAAATAGGCTTATTAAATAGGCTCAATAAATAGGCATATTAAATAGGCTTATTAAATAGGCTTATTAAATAGACTTATTAAATCGGCTTATTAAATAGGCTCAATAAATAGGCTTATTAAATAGGCTCAATAAATATGCTTATTAAATAGGCTCAATAAATAGGCTCAATAAATAGGCTTATTAAATAGGCTCATTAAATACTTATTAAATAGGCTTATTAAATAGACTTATTAAATAGACTTATTAAATAGTCTTATTAAATAGACTTATTAAATAGTCTTATTAAAAAGGCTTATTAAATAGACTTATTAAATAGGCTCATTAAATACTTATTAAATATGTTTATTAAATAGGTGTATTAATTAGGCTTATTAAATAGGCTTATAAAATAGGCTTATTAAATAGACTTATTAAATAGACTTATTAAACAGACTTATTAAATAGACTTATTAAATAGCCTCATGAAATAGGCTTATTTCAGCAACTTAGGCTTATTAAATATACTTATTTCAGCAACTTAGGCTTATTAAATAGGCTTATTTCAGCAACTTAGACTTATTAAATAGCCTTATTTCAGCAACTTAGGCTTATTAAATAGGCTTATTTCAGCAACTTAGGCTTATTCAATAGCCTTATTTCATAAACTTAGACTTATTAAATAGGCTTATTTCAGCAACTTAGGCTTATTAAATAGGCTTATTCAGCAACTTAGGCGTATTAAATAGGCTTATTTCAACAACTTACGCTTATTAAATAGGCTCATTCAGAATCTTAGGCTTATTAAATAGGCTTATTTCAGCAACTTAGACTTATTAAATAGGCCTATTAAATAGGCTTATTAAATAGGCTTATTTCAGCAACTTAGACTTATTAAATAGGCCTATTAAATAGGCTTATTAAATAGACTTATTAAATAGGCTCATTAAATACTTATTAAATAGGCTTATTAAATAGGCTTATTAAATAGACTTATTAAATAGGCTCAATAAATAGGCTTATTAAATAGGCTTATTAAATAGGCTCAATAAATAGGCTTATTAAATAGGCTTATTAAATAGGCTTATTAAATAGACTTATTAAATCGGCTTATTAAATAGGCTCAATAAATAGGCTTATTAAATAGGCTCAATAAATATGCTTATTAAATAGGCTCAATAAATAGGCTTATTAAATAGGCTCAATAAATAGGCTTATTAAATAGGCTCATTAAATACTTATTAAATAGGCTTATTAAATAGACTTATTAAATAGACTTATTAAATAGTCTTATTAAATAGACTTATTAAATAGTCTTATTAAAAAGGCTTATTAAATAGACTTATTAAATAGGCTCATTAAATACTCATTAAATATGTTTATTAAATAGGTGTATTAATTAGGCTTATTAAATAGGCTTATTAAATAGGCTTATTAAATAGACTTATTAAATAGACTTATTAAATAGACTTATTAAATAGACTTATTAAATAGCCTCATGAAATAGGCTTATTTTAGCAACTTAGGCTTATTAAATAGGTTTATTTCAGCAACTTAGACTTATTAAAGTGCCTTATTAAATAGGCTTATTTAAGCAACTTAGGCTTATTAAATATACTTATTTCAGCAACTTAGGCTTATTAAATAGGCTTATTTCAGCAACTTAGACTTATTAAATAGCCTTATTTCAGCAACTTAGGCTTATTAAATAGGCTTATTTCAGCAACTTAGGCTTATTAAATAGCCTTATTTCAGCAACTTAGACTTATTAAATAGGCTTATTTCAGCAACTTAGGCTTATTAAATAGGCTTATTCAGCAACTTAGGGTTATTAAATAGGCTTATTTCAGCAACTTAGGCTTATTAAATAGGCTCATTCAGAAACTTAGGCTTATTAAATAGGCTAATTTCAGCAACTTAGACTTATTAAATAGGCCTATTAAATAGGCTTATTAAATAGGCTTATTTCAGCAACTTAGACTTATTAAATAGGCCTATTAAATAGGCTTATTAAATAGGCTCATTAAATACTTATTAAATAGGCTTGTTAAATAGGCTTATTAAATAGACTTATTAAATAGACTTATTAAATAGGCTTATTAAATAGGCTCAATAAATAGGCTTATTAAATAGGCTCAATAAATAGGCTTATTAAATAGGCTCATTAAATACTTATTAAATAGACTTATTAAATAGACTTATTACATAGGCTTATTAAATAGGCTTATTAAATAGGCTTATTAAATAGGCTTATTAAATAGACTTATTAAATAGCTCATTAAATAGGCTTATTTCAGCAACTTAGGCTTATTAAATAGCCTTATTTCAGCAACTTACGCTTATTAAATAGGCTTATTTCAGCAACTTAGGCTTATTAAATAGCCTAATTAAGTAGGCTTATTTCAGCAACTTGGGCTTATTAAATAGGCTTATTTCAGCAACTTACGCTGATTTAAAAGGCTTATTTCAGCAACTTAGACTTATTAAATAGCATTATTTCAGCAACCTAGACTCATTAAATAGGCTTATTTCAGCAACTTATGCTTATTAAATATACTTATTTCAGCAACTTAGGCTTATTAAATAGGCTTATTTCAGCAACTTAGACTTATTAAATAGCCTTATTTCAGCAACTTAGGCTTATTAAATAGGCTTATTTCAGCAACTTAGGCTTATTAAATAGGCTTATTTCAGCAACTTAGACTTACTAAATAGGCTTATTTCAGCAACTTAGGCTTATTAAATAGGCTTATTCAGCAACTTAGGCTTATTAAATAGGCTTATTTCGGCAACTTAGGCTTATTAAATAGGCTCATTCAGAAACTTAGGCTTATTAAATAGGCTTATTTCAGCAACTTAGACTTATTAAATAGGCCTATTAAATAGACTTATTAAATAGGCTTATTTCAGCAACTTAGACTTATTAAATAGGCCTATTAAATAGGCTTATTAAATATACTTATTAAACAGGCTCATTAAATAATTATTAAATAGGCTTGTTAAATAGGCTTATTAAATAGACTTATTAAATAGGCTCAATAAATAGGCTTATTAAATAGGCTTATTAAATAGGCACAATAAATAGGCTTATTAAATAGGCTTATTAAATAGGCTTATTAAATAGACTTATTAAATAGGCTTATTAAATAGGCTCAATAAATAGGCTTATTAAATAGGCTCAATAAATAGGCTTATTAAATAGGCTCAATAAATAGGCTTATTAAACAGGCTCAATAAATAGGCTTATTAAATAGGCTCATTAAATACTTATTAAATAGACTTATTAAATAGACTCATTAAATAGGCTTATTAAATAGGCTTATTAAATAGGCTTATTAAATAGGCATATTAAATAGACGTATTAAATAGCCTAATTAAATAGGCTTATTTTAGCAACTTAGGCTTATTAAATAGGTTTATTTCAGCAACTTAGACTTATTAAAGAGCCTTATTAAATAGGCTTATTTCAGCAACTTAGGCTTATTAAATAAGCTTATTTCAGCAACTTATTCTTATTAAATAGCCTTATTAAACAGGTTTATTTCAGCAACTTAGGCTTATTAAATAGCATTTTTAAATAGGTTTATTTCAGCAACTTAGACTTATTAAATATACCTTTTAAAATAGGCTTAGTTCAGAAACTTAGGCTTATTAAATAGTCTTATTTCAGCAACTTAGGCTCATTAAATAGCCTTATTAAATAGGCTTATTCAGCAACTTAGGCTTATTAAATAGCCTTATTAAATATGCTTATTTCAGCAACTTAGACTTATTAAATAGGTTTATTCAGCAACTTAGGCTTATTAAATAGGCTTATTCAGCAACTTAGGCTTATTTAATAGGCTTATTTCAGCAACTTAGGCTTATTAAATAGGCTCATTCAGAAACTTAGGCTTATTAAATAAGCTTATTTCAGCAACTTAGACTTATTAAATAGGCCTATTAAATAGGCTTATTAAATAGGCTTATTTCAGCAACTTAGATTTATTAAAAAAGGCCTATTAAATAGGCTTATTAAATAGACTTATTAAATAGGCTCATTAAATACTTATTAAATAGGCTTATTAAATAGGCTTATTAAATAGACTTATTAAATAGGCTCAATAAATAGGCGTATTAAATAGGCTTATTAAATAGACTTATTAAATAGGCTCAATAAATCGGCTTATTAAATAGGCTCAATAAATAGGCTTATTAAATAGGCTTATTAAATAGGCTTATTAAATAGGCTTATTAAATAGACTTATTAAATAGGCTCAATAAATAGGCTTATTAAATAGGCTCAATAAATAGGCTTATTAAATAGGCTCATTAAATACTTATTAAATAGGCTTATTAAATAGACTTATTAAATAGGCTTATTAAATAGACTTATTAAATAGTCTTATTAAAAAGGCTTATTAAATAGACTTATTAAATAGGCTCATTAAATACTCATTAAATATGTTTATTAAATAGGTGTATTAATTAGGCTTATTAAATAGGCTTATTAAATAGGCCTATTAAATAGACTTATTAAATAGGCTTATTTCAGCAACTTAGACTTATTAAATAGGCCTATTAAATAGGCTTATTAAATAGACTTATTAAACAGGCTCATTAAATAATTATTAAATAGGCTCAATAAATAGGCTTATTAAATAGGCTTAAAAAAAAGGCTTATTAAATAGGCTCAATAAATAGGCTTATTAAATAGGCTCAATAAATAGGCTTATTAAATAGGCTCAATAAATAGGCTTATTAAATAGGCTCATTAAATACTTATTAAATAGACTTATTAAATAGACTCATTAAATAGGCTTATTAAATAGGCTTATTAAATAGGCTTATTAAATAGGCTTATTAAATAGACGTATTAAATACCCTCATTAAATAGGCTTATTTTAGCAACTTAGGCTTATTAAATAGGTTTATTTCAGCAACTTAGACTTATTAAAGAGCCTTATTAAATAGGCTTATTTCAGCAACTTAGGCTTATTAAATAAGCTTATTTCAGCAACTTATTCTTATTAAATAGCCTTATTAAACAGGTTTATTTCAGCAACTTAGGCTTATTAAATAGCATTTTTAAATAGGTTTATTTCAGCAACTTAGACTTATTAAATATACCTTTTAAAATAGGCTTAGTTCAGAAACTTAGGCTTATTAAATGGTCTTATTTCAGCAACTTAGGCTCATTAAATAGCCTTATTAAATAGGCTTATTCAGCAACTTAGGCTAATTAAATAGCCTTATTAAATATACTTATTTCAGCAACTTAGACTTATTAAATAGGTTTATTCATCAACTTAGGCTTATTAAATAGGCTTATTCAGCAACTTAGGCTTATTTAATAGGTTTATTTCAGCAACTTAGGCTTATTAAATAGGCTCATTCAGAAACTTAGGCTTATTAAATAAGCTTATTTCAGCAACTTAGACTTATTAAATAGGCATATTAAATAGGCTTATTAAATAGTCTTATTTCATCAACTTAGATTTATTAAAAAAGGCCTATTAAATAGGCTTATTAAATAGACTTATTAAATAGGCTCATTAAATACTTATTAAATAGGCATTATTAAATAGGCTTATTAAATAGACTTATTAAATAGGCTCAATAAATAGGCTTATTAAATAGGCTTATTAAATAGACTTATTAAATAGGCTCAATAAATCGGCTTATTAAATAGGCTTATTAAATAGGCTTATTAAATAGGCTTATTAAATAGGCTTATTAAATAGACTTATTAAATTGGCTTATTAAATAGGCTCAATAAATAGGCTTATTAAATAGGCTCAATAAATCTGCTTATTAAATAGGCTCAATAAATAGGCTTATTAAATAGGCTCAATAAATAGGCTTATTAAATAGGCTCATTAAATACTTATTAAATAGGCTTATTAAATAGACTTATTAAATATGTTTATTAAATAGGTGTATTAATTAGGCTTATTAAATAGCCTCATGAAATAGGCTTATTTTAGCAACTTAGGCTTATTAAATAGGTTTATTTCAGCAACTTAGACTTATTAAAGAGCCTTATTAAATAGGCTTATTTCAGCAACTTAGGCTTATTAAATAAGCTTATTTCAGCAACTTATGCTTATTAAATAGCCTTATTAAACAGGTTTATTTCAGCAACTTAGGCTTATTAAATAGCATTTTTAAATAGGTTTATTTCAGCAACTTAGACTTATTAAATATACCTTTTTAAATAGGCTTAGTTCAGAAACTTAAGCTTATTAAATAGTCTTATTTCAGCAACTTAGGCTCATTAAATAGCCTTATGAAATAGGCTTATTTCAGCAACTTAGGCTTATTAAATAGCCGTATTAAATAGGCTTATTTTAGCAACTTAGACTTATTAAATAGGTTTATTCAGCAACTTAGGCTTATTAAATAGGCTTATTCAGCAACTTAGGCTTATTAAATAGGCTTATTTCAGCAACTTAGACTTATTAAATAGGCCTATTAAATAGGTTTATTAAATAGGCTTATTTCAGCAACTTAGACTTATTAAATAGGCCTATTAAAAACAGGCTTATTAAATAGAGATATTAAATAGGCTCATTAAATACTTATTAAATAGGCTTATTAAATAGGCTTATTAAATAGACTTATTAAATAGGCTCAATAAATCGGCTTATTAAATAGGCTTATTAAATAGGCTCAATAAATAGGCATATTAAATAGGCTTATTAAATAGGCTTATTAAATAGACTTATTAAATCGGCTTATTAAATAGGCTCAATAAATAGGCTTATTAAATAGGCTCAATAAATATGCTTATTAAATAGGCTCAAAAAATAGGCTCAATAAATAGGCTTATTAAATAGGCTCATTAAATACTTATTAAATAGGCTTATTAAATAGACTTATTAAATAGACTTATTAAATAGTCTTATTAAATAGACTTATTAAATAGTCTTATTAAAAAGGCTTATTAAATAGACTTATTAAATAGGCTCATTAAATACTTATTAAATATGTTTATTAAATATGTGTATTAATTAGGCTTATTAAATAGCCTCATGAAATAGGCTTATTAAATAGACTTATTAAATAGACTTATTAAACAGACTTATTAAATAGACTTATTAAATAGCCTCATGAAATAGGCTTATTTCAGCAACTTAGGCTTATTAAATATACTTATTTCAGCAACTTAGGCTTATTAAATAGGCTTATTTCAGCAACTTAGACTTATTAAATAGCCTTATTTCAGCAACTTAGGCTTATTAAATAGGCTTATTTCAGCAACTTAGGCTTATTAAATAGCCTTATTTCATCAACTTAGACTTATTAAATAGGCTTATTTCAGCAACTTAGGCTTATTAAATAGGCTTATTCAGCAACTTAGGCTTATTAAATAGGCTTATTTCAGCAACTTACGCTTATTAAATAGGCTCATTCAGAAACTTAGGCTTATTAAATAGGCTTATTTCAGCAACTTAGACTTATTAAATAGGCCTATTAAATAGGCTTATTAAATAGGCTTATTTCAGCAACTTAGACTTATTAAATAGGCCTATTAAATAGGCTTATTAAATAGGCTTATTAAATAGACTTATTAAATAGACTTATTAAATAGACTTATTAAATAGACTTATTAAATAGCCTCATGAAATAGGCTTATTTTAGCAACTTAGGCTTATTAAATAGGTTTATTTCAGCAACTTAGACTTATTAAAGAGCCTTATTAAATAGGCTTATTTCAGCAACTTATGCTTATTAAATATACTTATTTCAGCAACTTAGGCTTATTAAATAGGCTTTTTTCAGCAACTTAGACTTATTAAATAGCCTTATTTCAGCAACTTAGGCTTATTAAATAGGCTTATTTCAGCAACTTAGGCTTATTAAATAGGCTTATTTCAGCAACTTAGGCTTTTTAAATAGCCTTATTTCAGCAACTTAGACTTATTAAATAGGCTTATTCAGCAACTTAGGATTATTAAATAGGCTTATTTCAGCAACTTAGGCTTATTAAATAGCCTTATTTCAGCAACTTATGCTTATTAAATAGGCTTATTCAGCAACTTAGGCTTATTAAATAGGCTTATTTCAGCAACTTAGGCTTATTAAATAGGCTCATTCAGAAACTTAGGCTTATTAAATAGGCTTATTTCAGCAACTTAGACTTATTAAATAGGCTCAATAAATAGGCTTATTAAATAGGCTTAAAAAATAGGCTCAATAAATAGGCTTATTAAATAGGCTTATTAAATAGGCTTATTAAATAGACTTATTAAATAGGCTTATTAAATAGGCTCAATAAAAAGGCTTATTAAATAGGCTCAATAAATAGGCTTATTAAATAGGCTCAATAAATAGGCTTATTAAATAGGCTCAATAAATAGGCTTATTAAATAGGCTCATTAAATACTTATTAAATAGACTTATTAAATAGACTCATTAAATAGGCTTATTAAATAGGCTTATTAAATAGGCTTATTAAATAGGCTTATTAAATAGACGTATTAAATACCCTCATTAAATAGGCTTATTTTAGCAACTTAGGCTTATTAAATAGGTTTATTTCAGCAACTTAGACTTATTAAAGAGCCTTATTAAATAGGCTTATTTCAGCAACTTAGGCTTATTAAATAAGCTTATTTCAGCAACTTATTCTTATTAAATAGCCTTATTAAACAGGTTTATTTCAGCAACTTAGGCTTATTAAATAGCATTTTTAAATAGGTTTATTTCAGCAACTTAGACTTATTAAATATACCTTTTAAAATAGGCTTAGTTCAGAAACTTAGGCTTATTAAATGGTCTTATTTCAGCAACTTAGGCTCATTAAATAGCCTTATTAAATAGGCTTATTCAGCAACTTAGGCTAATTAAATAGCCTTATTAAATATACTTATTTCAGCAACTTAGACTTATTAAATAGGTTTATTCAGCAACTTAGGCTTATTAAATAGGCTTATTCAGCAACTTAGGCTTATTTAATAGGCTTATTTCAGCAACTTAGGCTTATTAAATAGGCTCATTCAGAAACTTAGGCTTATTAAATAAGCTTATTTCAGCAACTTAGACTTATTAAATAGGCATATTAAATAGGCTTATTAAATAGTCTTATTTCAGCAACTTAGATTTATTAAAAAAAGGCCTATTAAATAGGCTTATTAAATAGACTTATTAAATAGGCTCATTAAATACTTATTAAATAGGCTTATTAAATAGGCTTATTAAATAGACTTATTAAATAGGCTCAATAAATAGGCTTATTAAATAGGCTTATTAAATAGACTTATTAAATAGGCTCAATAAATCGGCTTATTAAATAGGCTTATTAAATAGGCTTATTAAATAGGCTTATTAAATAGGCTTATTAAATAGACTTATTAAATCGGCTTATTAAATAGGCTCAATAAATAGGCTTTTTAAATAGGCTCAATAAATCTGCTTATTAAATAGGCTCAATAAATAGGCTTATTAAATAGGCTCAATAAATAGGCTTATTAAATAGGCTCATTAAATACTTATTAAATAGGCTTATTAAATAGACTTATTAAATATGTTTATTAAATAGGTGTATTAATTAGGCTTATTAAATAGCCTCATGAAATAGGCTTATTTTAGCAACTTAGGCTTATTAAATAGGTTTATTTCAGCAACTTAGACTTATTAAAGAGCCTTATTAAATAGGCTTATTTCAGCAACTTAGGCTTATTAAATAAGCTTATTTCAGCAACTTATGCTTATTAAATAGCCTTATTAAACAGGTTTATTTCAGCAACTTAGGCTTATTAAATAGCATTTTTAAATAGGTTTATTTCAGCAACTTAGACTTATTAAATATACCTTTTAAAATAGGCTTAGTTCAGAAAATGAGGCTTATTAAATGGTCTTATTTCAGCAACTTAGGCTCATTAAATAGCCTTATTAAATAGGCTTTTTTCAGCAACTTAGACTTATTAAATAGCCTTATTTCAGCAACTTAGGCTTATTAAATAGGCTTATTTCAGCAACTTAGGCTTATTAAATAGGCTTATTTCAGCAACTTAGGCTTTTTAAATAGCCTTATTTCAGCAACTTAGACTTATTAAATAGGCTTATTCAGCAACTTAGGATTATTAAATAGCCTTATTTCAGCAACTTAGGCTTATTAAATAGGCTTATTCAGCAACTTAGGCTTATTAAATAGGCTTACTTCAGCAACTTAGGCTTATTAAATAGGCTCATTCAGAAACTTAGGCTTATTAAATAGGCTTATTTCAGCAACTTAGACTTATTAAATAGGCTCAATAAATAGGCTTATTAAATAGGCTTAAAAAATAGGCTCAATAAATAGGCTTATTAAATAGGCTTATTAAATAGGCTTATTAAATAGACTTATTAAATAGGCTTATTAAATAGGCTCAATAAAAAGGCTTATTAAATAGGCTCAATAAATAGGCTTATTAAATAGGCTCAATAAATAGGCTTATTAAATAGGCTCAATAAATAGGCTTATTAAATAGGCTCATTAAATACTTATTAAATAGACTTATTAAATAGACTCATTAAATAGGCTTATTAAATAGGCTTATTAAATAGGCTTATTAAATAGGCTTATTAAATAGACATATTAAATACCCTCATTAAATAGGCTTATTTTAGCAACTTAGGCTTATTAAATAGGTTTATTTCAGCAACTTAGACTTATTAAAGAGCCTTATTAAATAGGCTTATTTCAGCAACTTAGGCTTATTAAATAAGCTTATTTCAGCAACTTATTCTTATTAAATAGCCTTATTAAACAGGTTTATTTCAGCAACTTAGGCTTATTAAATAGCATTTTTAAATAGGTTTATTTCAGCAACTTAGACTTATTAAATATACCTTTTAAAATAGGCTTAGTTCAGAAACTTAGGCTTATTAAATGGTCTTATTTCAGCAACTTAGGCTCATTAAATAGCCTTATTAAATAGGCTTATTCAGCAACTTAGGCTAATTAAATAGCCTTATTAAATATACTTATTTCAGCAACTTAGACTTATTAAATAGGTTTATTCAGCAACTTAGGCTTATTAAATAGGCTTATTCAGCAACTTAGGCTTATTTAATAGGCTTATTTCAGCAACTTAGGCTTATTAAATAGGCTCATTCAGAAACTTAGGCTTATTAAATAAGCTTATTTCAGCAACTTAGACTTATTAAATAGGCATATTAAATAGGCTTATTAAATAGTCTTATTTCAGCAACTTAGATTTATTAAAAAAAGGCCTATTAAATAGGCTTATTAAATAGACTTATTAAATAGGCTCATTAAATACTTATTAAATAGGCTTATTAAATAGGCTTATTAAATAGACTTATTAAATAGGCTCAATAAATAGGCTTATTAAATAGGCTTATTAAATAGACTTATTAAATAGGCTCAATAAATCGGCTTATTAAATAGGCTTATTAAATAGGCTTATTAAATAGGCTTATTAAATAGGCTTATTAAATAGACTTATTAAATCGGCTTATTAAATAGGCTCAATAAATAGGCTTTTTAAATAGGCTCAATAAATCTGCTTATTAAATAGGCTCAATAAATAGGCTTATTAAATAGGCTCAATAAATAGGCTTATTAAATAGGCTCATTAAATACTTATTAAATAGGCTTATTAAATAGACTTATTAAATATGTTTATTAAATAGGTGTATTAATTAGGCTTATTAAATAGCCTCATGAAATAGGCTTATTTTAGCAACTTAGGCTTATTAAATAGGTTTATTTCAGCAACTTAGACTTATTAAAGAGCCTTATTAAATAGGCTTATTTCAGCAACTTAGGCTTATTAAATAAGCTTATTTCAGCAACTTATGCTTATTAAATAGCCTTATTAAACAGGTTTATTTCAGCAACTTAGGCTTATTAAATAGCATTTTTAAATAGGTTTATTTCAGCAACTTAGACTTATTAAATATACCTTTTAAAATAGGCTTAGTTCAGAAAATGAGGCTTATTAAATGGTCTTATTTCAGCAACTTAGGCTCATTAAATAGCCTTATTAAATAGGCTTATTCAGCAACTTAGGCTAATTAAATAGCCTTATTAAATATACTTATTTCAGCAACTTAGACTTATTAAATAGGTTTATTCAGCAACTTAGGCTTATTAAATAGGCTTATTCAGCAACTTAGGCTTATTTAATAGGTTTATTTCAGCAACTTAGGCTTATTAATATGGCTCATTCAGAAACTTAGGCTTATTAAATAAGCTTATTTCAGCAACTTAGACTTATTAAATAGGCATATTAAATAGGCTTATTAAATAGTCTTATTTCAGCAACTTAGATTTATTAAAAAAGGCCTATTAAATAGGCTTATTAAATAGACTTATTAAATAGGCTCATTAAATACTTATTAAATAGGCTTATTAAATAGGCTTATTAAATAGACTCATTAAATAGGCTCAATAAATAGGCTTATTAAATAGGCTTATTAAATAGACTTATTAAATAGGCTCAATAAATCGGCTTATTAAATAGGCTTATTAAATAGGCTTATTAAATAGGCTTATTAAATAGGCTTATTAAATAGACTTATTAAATCGGCTTATTAAATAGGCTCAATAAATAGGCTTATTAAATAGGCTCAATAAATCTGCTTATTAAATAGGCTCAATAAATAGGCTTATTAAATAGGCTCAATAAATAGGCTTATTAAATAGGCTCATTAAATACTTATTAAATAGGCTTATTAAATAGACTTATTAAATATGTTTATTAAATAGGTGTATTAATTAGGCTTATTAAATAGCCTCATGAAATAGGCTTATTTTAGCAACTTAGGCTTATTAAATAGGTTTATTTCAGCAACTTAGACTTATTAAAGAGCCTTATTAAATAGGCTTATTTCAGCAACTTAGGCTTATTAAATAAGCTTATTTCAGCAACTTATGCTTATTAAATAGCCTTATTAAACAGGTTTATTTCAGCAACTTAGGCTTATTAAATAGCATTTTTAAATAGGTTTATTTCAGCAACTTAGACTTATTAAATATACCTTTTTAAATAGGCTTAGTTCAGAAACTTAAGCTTATTAAATAGTCTTATTTCAGCAACTTAGGCTCATTAAATAGCCTTATGAAATAGGCTTATTTCAGCAACTTAGACTTATTAAATAGGTTTATTCAGCAACTTAGGCTTATTAAATAGGCTTATTCAGCAACTTAGGCTTATTAAATAGGCTTATTTCAGCAACTTAGACTTATTAAATAGGCCTATTAAATAGGTTTATTAAATAGGCTTATTTCAGCAACTTAGACTTATTAAATAGGCCTATTAAAAACAGGCTTATTAAATAGAGATATTAAATAGGCTCATTAAATACTTATTAAATAGGCTTATTAAATAGGCTTATTAAATAGGCTCAATAAATAGGCTTATTAAATAGGCTCAATAAATATGCTTATTAAATAGGCTCAAAAATAGGCTCAATAAATAGGCTTATTAAATAGGCTCATTAAATACTTATTAAATAGGCTTATTAAATAGACTTATTAAATAGACTTATTAAATAGTCTTATTAAATAGACTTATTAAATAGTCTTATTAAAAAGGCTTATTAAATAGACTTATTAAATAGGCTCATTAAATACTTATTAAATATGTTTATTAAATAGGTGTATTAATTAGGCTTATTAAATAGCCTCATGAAATAGGCTTATTAAATAGACTTATTAAATAGACTTATTAAACAGACTTATTAAATAGACTTATTAAATAGCCTCATGAAATAGGCTTATTTCAGCAACTTAGGCTTATTAAATATACTTATTTCAGCAACTTAGGCTTATTAAATAGGCTTATTTCAGCAACTTAGACTTATTAAATAGCCTTATTTCAGCAACTTAGGCTTATTAAATAGGCTTATTTCAGCAACTTAGGCTTATTAAATATCCTTATTTCATCAACTTAGACTTATTAAATAGGCTTATTTCAGCAACTTAGGCTTATTAAATAGGCTTATTCAGCAACTTAGGCTTATTAAATAGGCTTATTTCAGCAACTTACGCTTATTAAATAGGCTCATTCAGAAACTTAGGCTTATTAAATAGGCTTATTTCAGCAACTTAGACTTATTAAATAGGCCTATTAAATAGGCTTATTAAATAGGCTTATTTCAGCAACTTAGACTTATTAAATAGGCCTATTAAATAGGCTTATTAAATAGGCTTATTAAATAGACTTATTAAATAGACTTATTAAATAGACTTATTAAATAGACTTATTAAATAGACTTATTAAATAGCCTCATGAAATAGGCTTATTTTAGCAACTTAGGCTTATTAAATAGGTTTATTTCAGCAACTTAGACTTATTAAAGAGCCTTATTAAATAGGCTTATTTCAGCAACTTATGCTTATTAAATATACTTATTTCAGCAACTTAGGCTTATTAAATAGGCTTATTTCAGCAACTTAGACTTATTAAATAGCCTTATTTCAGCAACTTAGGCTTATTAAATAGGCTTATTTCAGCAACTTAGGCTTATTAAATAGCCTTATTTCAGCAACTTAGACTTATTAAATAGGCTTATTCAGCAACTTAGGCTTATTAAATAGGCTTATTTCAGCAACTTAGGCTTATTAAATAGCCTTATTTCAGCAACTTAGGCTTATTAAATAGGTTTATTCAGCAACTTAGGCTTATTAAATAGGCTTATTTCAGCAACTTAGGCTTATTAAATAGGCTCATTCAGAAACTTAGGCTTATTAAATAGGCTTATTTCAGCAACTTAGACTTATTAAATAGGCTCAATAAATAGGCTCATTAAATAGGCTTAAAAAATTGGCTCAATAAATAGGCTTATTAAATAGGCTTATTAAACAGGCTTATTAAATAGACTTATTAAATAGGCTTATTAAATAGGCTCAATAAAAAGGCTTATTAAATAGGCTCAATAAATAGGCTTATTAAATAGGCTCAATAAATAGGCTTATTAAATAGGCTCAATAAATAGGCTTATTAAATAGGCTCATTAAATACTTATTAAATAGACTTATTAAATAGACTCATTAAATAGGCTTATTAAATAGGCTTATTAAATAGGCTTATTAAATAGGCTTATTAAATAGACGTATTAAATAGCCTCATTACATAGGCTTATTTTAGCAACTTAGGCTTATTAAATAGGTTTATTTCAGCAACTTAGACTTATTAAAGAGCCTTATTAAATAGGCTTATTTCAGCAACTTAGGCTTATTAAATAAGCTTATTTCAGCAACTTATTCTTATTAAATAGCCTTATTAAACAGGTTTATTTCAGCAACTTAGGCTTATTAAATAGCATTTTTAAATAGGTTTATTTCAGCAACTTAGACTTATTAAATATACCTTTTAAAATAGGCTTAGTTCAGAAACTTAGGCTCATTAAATGGTCTTATTTCAGCAACTTAGGCTCATTAAATAGCCTTATTAAATAGGCTTATTCAGCAACTTAGGCTAATTAAATAGCCTTATTAAATATACTTATTTCAGCAACTTAGACTTATTAAATAGGTTTATTCAGCAACTTAGGCTTATTAAATAGGCTTATTCAGCAACTTAGGCTTATTTAATAGGCTTATTTCAGCAACTTAGGCTTATTAAATAGGCTCATTCAGAAACTTAGGCTTATTAAATAAGCTTATTTCAGCAACTTAGACTTATTAAATAGGCATATTAAATAGGCTTATTAAATAGTCTTATTTCAGCAACTTAGATTTATTAAAAAAGGCCTATTAAATAGGCTTATTAAATAGACTTATTAAATAGGCTCATTAAATACTTATTAAATAGGCTTATTAAATAGGCTTATTAAATAGACTTATTAAATAGGCTCAATAAATAGGCTTATTAAATAGGCTTATTAAATAGACTTATTAAATAGGCTCAATAAATCGGCTTATTAAATAGGCTTATTAAATAGGCTTATTAAATAGGCTTATTAAATAGGCTTATTAAATAGACTTATTAAATCGGCTTATTAAATAGGCTCAATAAATAGGCTTATTAAATAGGCTCAATAAATCTGCTTATTAAATAGGCTCAATAAATAGGCTTATTAAATAGGCTCAATAAATAGGCTTATTAAATAGGCTCATTAAATACTTATTAAATAGGCTTATTAAATAGACTTATTAAATATGTTTATTAAATAGGTGTATTAATTAGGCTTATTAAATAGCCTCATGAAATAGGCTTATTTTAGCAACTTAGGCTTATTAAATAGGTTTATTTCTGCAACTTAGACTTATTAAAGAGCCTTATTAAATAGGCTTATTTCAGCAACTTAGGCTTATTAAATAAGCTTATTTCAGCAACTTATGCTTATTAAATAGCCTTATTAAACAGGTTTATTTCAGCAACTTAGGCTTATTAAATAGCATTTTTAAATAGGTTTATTTCAGCAACTTAGACTTATTAAATATACCTTTTTAAATAGGCTTAGTTCAGAAACTTAAGCTTATTAAATAGTCTTATTTCAGCAACTTAGGCTCATTAAATAGCCTTATGAAATAGGCTTATTTCAGCAACTTAGGCTTATTAAATAGCCGTATTAAATAGGCTTATTTTAGCAACTTAGACTTATTAAATAGGTTTATTCAGCAACTTAGGCTTATTAAATAGGCTTATTCAGCAACTTAGGCTTATTAAATAGGCTTATTTCAGCAACTTAGACTTATTAAATAGGCCTATTAAATAGGTTTATTAAATAGGCTTATTTCAGCAACTTAGACTTATTAAATAGGCCTATTAAAAACAGGCTTATTAAATAGAGATATTAAATAGGCTCATTAAATACTTATTAAATAGGCTTATTAAATAGGCTTATTAAATAGACTTATTAAATAGGCTCAATAAATCGGCTTATTAAATAGGCTTATTAAATAGGCTCAATAAATAGGCATATTAAATAGGCTTATTAAATAGGCTTATTAAATAGACTTATTAAATCGGCTTATTAAATAGGCTCAATAAATAGGCTTATTAAATAGGCTCAATAAATATGCTTATTAAATAGTCTCAAAAAATAGGCTCAATAAATAGGCTTATTAAATAGGCTCATTAAATACTTATTAAATAGGCTTATTAAATAGACTTATTAAATAGACTTATTAAATAGTCTTATTAAATAGACTTATTAAATAGTCTTATTAAAAAGGCTTATTAAATAGACTTATTAAATAGGCTCATTAAATACTTATTAAATATGTTTATTAAATAGGTGTATTAATTAGGCTTATTAAATAGCCTCATGAAATAGGCTTATTAAATAGACTTATTAAATAGACTTATTAAACAGACTTATTAAATAGACTTATTAAATAGCCTCATGAAATAGGCTTATTTCAGCAACTTAGGCTTATTAAATATACTTATTTCAGCAACTTAGGCTTATTAAATAGGCTTATTTCAGCAACTTAGACTTATTAAATAGCCTTATTTCAGCAACTTAGGCTTATTAAATAGGCTTATTTCAGCAACTTAGGCTTATTAAATAGCCTTATTTCATCAACTTAGACTTATTAAATAGGCTTATTTCAGCAACTTAGGCTTATTAAATAGGCTTATTCAGCAACTTAGGCTTATTAAATAGGCTTATTTCAGCAACTTAGACTTATTAAATAGGCCTATTAAATAGGCTTATTAAATAGGCTTATTTCAGCAACTTAGACTTATTAAATAGGCCTATTAAATAGGCTTATTAAATAGGCTTATTAAATAGACTTATTAAATAGACTTATTAAATAGACTTATTAAATAGACGTATTAAATAGCCTCATGAAATAGGCTTATTTTAGCAACTTAGGCTTATTAAATAGGTTTATTTCAGCAACTTAGACTTATTAAAGAGCCTTATTAAATAGGCTTATTTCAGCAACTTATGCTTATTAAATATACTTATTTCAGCAACTTAGGCTTATTAAATAGCCTTATTTCAGCAACTTAGGCTTATTAAATAGGCTTATTTCAGCAACTTAGGCTTATTAAATAGCCTTATTTCAGCAACTTAGACTTATTAAATAGGCTTATTTCAGCAACTTAGGCTTATTAAATAGGCTTATTCAGAAACTTAGGCTTATTAAATAGGCTTATTTCAGCAACTTAGACTTATTAAATAGGCCTATTAAATAGGCTTATTAAATAGGCTTATTTCAGCAACTTAGACTTATTAAATAGGCCTATTAAATAGGCTTATTAAATAGACTTATTAAATAGGCTCATTAAATACTTATTAAATAGGCTTATTAAATAAATGCTTATTAAATAGACTTATTAAATAGACTTATTAAATAGGCTTATTAAATAGGCTCAATAAATAGGCTCAATAAATAGGCTTATTAAATAGGCTTATTAAATAGACTTATTAAATAGGCTTATTAAATAGGCTCAATAAATAGGCTTATTAAATAGGCTCAATAAATAGGCTTATTAAATAGGCTCAATAAATAGGCTTATTAAATAGGCTCATTAAATACTTATTAAATAGACTTATTAAATAGACTTATTACATAGGCTTATTAAATAGGCTTATTAAATAGGCTTATTAAATAGGCTTATTAAATAGACTTATTAAATAGCTCATTAAATAGGCTTATTTCAGCAACTTAGGCTTATTAAATAGCCTTATTTCAGCAACTTACGCTTATTAAATAGGCTTATGTCAGCAACTTAGGCTTATTAAATAGCCTAATTAAGTAGGCTTATTTCAGCAACTTGGGCTTATTAAATAGGCTTATTTCAGCAACTTACGCTGATTAAAAAGGCTTATTTCAGCAACTTAGACTTATTGAATAGCCTTATTTCAGCAACCTAGACTCATTAAATAGGCTTATTTCAGCAACTTATGCTTATTAAATATACTTATTTCAGCAACTTAGGCTTATTAAATAGGCTTATTTCAGCAACTTAGACTTATTAAATAGCCTTATTTCAGCAACTTAGGCTTATTAAATATGCTTATTTCAGCAACTTAGGCTTATTAAATAGGCTTATTTCAGCAACTTAGACTTACTAAATAGGCTTATTTCGGCAACTTAGGCTTATTAAATAGGCTCATTCAGAAACTTAGGCTTATTAAATAGGCTTATTTCAGCAACTTAGACTTATTAAATAGGCCTATTAAATAGACTTATTAAATAGGCTTATTTCAGCAACTTAGACTTATTAAATAGGCCTATTAAATAGGCTTATTAAATATACTTATTAAACAGGCTCATTAAATAATTATTAAATAGGCTTGTTAAATAGGCTTATTAAATAGACTTATTAAATAGGCTCAATAAATAGGCTTATTAAATAGGCTTATTAAATAGGCACAATAAATAGGCTTATTAAATAGGCTTATTAAATAGGCTCATTAAATACTTATTAAATAGACTTATTAAATAGACTTATTACATAGGCTTATTAAATAGGCTTATTAAATAGGCTTATTAAATAGGCTTATTTCAGCAACTTAGACTTATTAAAGAGCCTTATTAAATAGGCTTATTTCAGCAACTTATGCTTATTAAATATACTTATTTCAGCAACTTAGGCTTATTAAATAGGCTTATTTCAGCAACTTAGACTTATTAAATAGCCTTATTTCAGCAACTTAGGCTTATTAAATAGGCTTATTTCAGCAACTTAGGCTTATTAAATAGGCTTATTCAGAAACTTAGGCTTATTAAATAGGCTTATTTCAGCAACTTAGACTTATTAAATAGGCCTATTAAATAGGCTTATTAAATAGGCTTATTTCAGCAACTTAGACTTATTAAATAGGCCTATTAAATAGGCTTATTAAATAGACTTATTAAATAGGCTCATTAAATACTTATTAAATAGGCTTATTAAATAGGCTTATTAAATAGACTTATTAAATAGACTTATTAAATAGGCTTATTAAATAGGCTCAATAAATAGGCTCAATAAATAGGCTTATTAAATAGGCTTATTAAATAGACTTATTAAATAGGCTTATTAAATAGGCTCAATAAATAGGCTTATTAAATAGGCTCAATAAATAGGCTTATTAAATAGGCTCAATAAATAGGCTTATTAAATAGGCTCATTAAATACTTATTAAATAGACTTATTAAATAGACTTATTACATAGGCTTATTAAATAGGCTTATTAAATAGGCTTATTAAATAGGCTTATTAAATAGACTTATTAAATAGCTCATTAAATAGGCTTATTTCAGCAACTTAGGCTTATTAAATAGCCTTATTTCAGCAACTTACGCTTATTAAATAGGCTTATGTCAGCAACTTAGGCTTATTAAATAGCCTAATTAAGTAGGCTTATTTCAGCAACTTGGGCTTATTAAATAGGCTTATTTCAGCAACTTACGCTGATTAAAAAGGCTTATTTCAGCAACTTAGACTTATTGAATAGCCTTATTTCAGCAACCTAGACTCATTAAATAGGCTTATTTCAGCAACTTATGCTTATTAAATATACTTATTTCAGCAACTTAGGCTTATTAAATAGGCTTATTTCAGCAACTTAGACTTATTAAATAGCCTTATTTCAGCAACTTAGGCTTATTAAATATGCTTATTTCAGCAACTTAGGCTTATTAAATAGGCTTATTTCAGCAACTTAGACTTACTAAATAGGCTTATTTCGGCAACTTAGGCTTATTAAATAGGCTCATTCAGAAACTTAGGCTTATTAAATAGGCTTATTTCAGCAACTTAGACTTATTAAATAGGCCTATTAAATAGACTTATTAAATAGGCTTATTTCAGCAACTTAGACTTATTAAATAGGCCTATTAAATAGGCTTATTAAATATACTTATTAAACAGGCTCATTAAATAATTATTAAATAGGCTTGTTAAATAGGCTTATTAAATAGACTTATTAAATAGGCTCAATAAATAGGCTTATTAAATAGGCTTATTAAATAGGCACAATAAATAGGCTTATTAAATAGGCTTATTAAATAGGCTCATTAAATACTTATTAAATAGACTTATTAAATAGACTTATTACATAGGCTTATTAAATAGGCTTATTAAATAGGCTTATTAAATAGGCTTATTAAATAGACTTATTAAATAGCTCATTAAATAGGCTTATTTCAGCAACTTAGGCTTTTTAAATAGCCTTATTTCAGCAACTTACGCTTATTAAATAGGCTTATGTCAGCAACTTAGGCTTATTAAATAGCCTAATTAAGTAGGCTTATTTCAGCAACTTGGGCTTATTAAATAGGCTTATTTCAGCAACTTACGCTGATTAAAAAGGCTTATTTCAGCAACTTAGACTTATTAAATAGCCTTATTTCAGCAACCTAGACTCATTAAATAGGCTTATTTCAGCAACTTATGCTTATTAAATATACTTATTTCAGCAACTTAGGCTTATTAAATAGGCTTATTTCAGCAACTTAGACTTATTAAATAGCCTTATTTCAGCAACTTAGGCTTATTAAATAGGCTTATTTCAGCAACTTAGGCTTATTAAATAGGCTTATTTCAGCAACTTAGACTTACTAAATAGGCTTATTTCGGCAACTTAGGCTTATTAAATAGGCTCATTCAGAAACTTAGGCTTATTAAATAGGCTTATTTCAGCAACTTAGACTTATTAAATAGGCCTATTAAATAGACTTATTAAATAGGCTTATTTCAGCAACTTAGACTTATTAAATAGGCCTATTAAATAGGCTTATTAAATATACTGATTAAACAGGCTCATTAAATAATTATTAAATAGGCTTGAAAATAGGCTTATTAAATAGACTTATTAAATAGGCTCAATAAATAGGCTTATTAAATAGGCTTATTAAATAGGCACAATAAATAGGCTTATTAAATAGGCTTATTAAATAGGCTTATTAAATAAACTTATTAAATAGGCTTATTAAATAGGCTCAATAAATAGGCTTATTAAATAGGCTCAATAAATAGGCTTATTAAATAGGCTCAATAAATAGGCTTATTAAATAGGCTCAATAAATAGGCGTATTAAATAGGCTCATTAAATACTTATTAAATAGACTTATTAAATAGACTCATTAAATAGGCTTATTAAATAGACGTATTAAATAGCCTCATTAAATAGGCCTTTTTTAGCAACTTAGGCTTATTAAATAGGTTTATTTCAGCAACTTGGACTTATTAAAGAGCCTTATTAAATAAGCTTATTTCAGCAACTTAGGCTTATTAAATAAGCTTATTTCAGCAACTTATTCTTATTAAATAGCCTTATTAAACAGGTTTATTTCAGCAACTTAGGCTTATTAAATAGCCTAATTAAGTAGGCTTATTTCAGCAACTTGGGCTTATTAAATAGGCTTGTTTCAGCAACTTACGCTGATTAAAAAGGCTTATTTCAGCAACTTAGACTTATTAAATAGCCTTATTTCAGCAACCTAGACTCATTAAATAGGCTTATTTCAGCAACTTATGCTTATTAAATATACTTATTTCAGCAACTTAGGCTTATTAAATAGGCTTATTTCAGCAACTTAGACTTATTAAATAGCCTTATTTCAGCAACTTAGGCTTATTAAATAGGCTTATTTCAGCAACTTAGGCTTATTAAATAGCCTTATTTCAGCAACTTAGACTTATTAAATAGGCTTATTTCAGCAACTTAGGCTTATTAAATAGGCTTATTCAGCAACTTAGGCTTATTAAATAGGCTTATTTCAGCAACTTAGGCTTATTAAATAGGCTCATTCAGAAACTTTTGCTTATTAAATAGGCTTATTTCAGCAACTTAGACTTATTAAATAGGCCTATTAAATAGGCTTATTAAATAGGCTTATTTCAGCAACTTAGACTTATTAAATAGGCCTATTAAATAGGCTTATTAAATAGACTTATTAAATAGGCTTATTAAATAGACTTATTAAATAGGCTCAATAAATAGGCTTATTAAATAGGATTATTAAATAGGCACAATAAATAGGCTTATTAAATAGGCTTATTAAATAGGCTTATTAAATAAACTTATTAAATAGGCTTATTAAATAGGCTCAATAAATAGGCTTATTAAATAGGCTCAATAAATAGGCTTATTAAATAGGCTCAATAAATAGGCTTATTAAATAGGCTCAATAAATAGGCGTATTAAATAGGCTCATTAAATACTTATTAAATAGACTTATTAAATAGACTCATTAAATAGGCTTATTAAATAGACGTATTAAATAGCCTCATTAAATAGGCCTTTTTTAGCAACTTAGGCTTATTAAATAGGTTTATTTCAGCAACTTGGACTTATTAAAGAGCCTTATTAAATAAGCTTATTTCAGCAACTTAGGCTTATTAAATAAGCTTATTTCAGCAACTTATTCTTATTAAATAGCCTTATTAAACAGGTTTATTTCAGCAACTTAGGCTTATTAAATAGCCTAATTAAGTAGGCTTATTTCAGCAACTTGGGCTTATTAAATAGGCTTGTTTCAGCAACTTACGCTGATTAAAAAGGCTTATTTCAGCAACTTAGACTTATTAAATAGCCTTATTTCAGCAACCTAGACTCATTAAATAGGCTTATTTCAGCAACTTATGCTTATTAAATATACTTATTTCAGCAACTTAGGCTTATTAAATAGGCTTATTTCAGCAACTTAGACTTATTAAATAGCCTTATTTCAGCAACTTAGGCTTATTAAATAGGCTTATTTCAGCAACTTAGGCTTATTAAATAGCCTTATTTCAGCAACTTAGACTTATTAAATAGGCTTATTTCAGCAACTTAGGCTTATTAAATAGGCTTATTCAGCAACTTAGGCTTATTAAATAGGCTTATTTCAGCAACTTAGGCTTATTAAATAGGCTCATTCAGAAACTTTTGCTTATTAAATAGGCTTATTTCAGCAACTTAGACTTATTAAATAGGCCTATTAAATAGGCTTATTAAATAGGCTTATTTCAGCAACTTAGACTTATTAAATAGGCCTATTAAATAGGCTTATTAAATAGACTTATTAAATAGGCTCATTAAATACTTATTAAATAGGCTTATTAAATAGGCTTATTAAATAGACTTATTAAATAGGCTCAATAAATAGGCTTATTAAATAGGCATATTAAATAGGCTCAATAAATAGGCTTATTAAATAGGCTTATTAAATAGACTTATTAAATAGGCTTATTAAATAGGCTCAATAAATAGGCTTATTAAATAGGCTCAATAAATAGGCTTATTAAATAGGCTCAATAAATAGGCTTATTAAATAGGCTCATTAAATACTTATTAAATAGACTTATTAAATAGACTTATTACATAGGCTTATTAAATAGGCTTATTAAATAGGCTTATTAAATAGGCTTATTAAATAGACTTATTAAATAGCTCATTAAATAGGCTTATTTCAGCAACTTGGACTTATTAAATAGCCTTATTTCAGCAACTTAGGCTTATTAAATAGGCTTATTTCAGCAACTTAGGCTTATTAAATAGCCTTATTTCAGCAACTTAGACTTATTAAATAGGCTTATTTCAGCAACTTAGGCTTATTAAATAGGCTTATTCAGCAACGTAGGCTTATTAAATAGGCTTATTAAATAGCCTTATTTCAGTAACTTATGCTTATTTAATAGGCTTATTTCAGCAACTTAGGCTTATTAAATAGTATTTTTAAATAGGCTTAGTTCAGAAACTTAGGCTTATTAAATAGGCTTATTTCAGCAACTTAGGCTCATTAAATAGCTTTATTAAATAGGCTTATTTCAGCAACTAAGGCTCATTAAATATGCTTATGAAATATGCTTATTTCTGCAACTTAGACTTAATAGATAGGCCTATTAAATAGGCTTATTTTAGCAACTTAGGCTTATTAAATATGCTTATTTAGGCAAATTAGGCGTATGAAATAGCATTATTAAATAGGTTCATTTCTGCAACTTAGACTTATTAAATAGCCTTATTAAATAGGCTTATTTCAGCAACTTAGGCTTATTAAATAGGCTTATTTCAGCAAAATAAACTTATTAAATAGCCTTATTTCAGCAACTTAGGCTTATTAAATAGCCTTATTTCAGCAACTTAGACTTATTAAATAGGCTTATTCAGCAACTTAGGCTTATTAAATAGCCTTATTAAATAGGCTTATTTCAGCAACTTAGACTTATTAAATAGGTTTATTCAGCAACTTAGGCTTATTAAATAGGCTTATTCAGCAACTTAGACTTATTAAATAGGCCTATTAAATAGGCTTATTAAATAGGCTTATTAAATAGGCTTATTTCAGCAACTTAGGCTTATTAAACAGGCTTATTAAATAGGTTTATTTCAGCAACTTAGGCTTATTAAATAGGCTTATTTCAGCAACTTAGGCTTATTAAACAGGCTTATTAAATAGGTTTATTTCAGCAACTTAGGCTTATTAAATAGGCTTATTTCAGCAACTTAGACTTATTAAATAGCCTTATTTCAGCAACTTACGCTTATTAAATAGGCTTATTTCAGCAACTTAGGCTTATTAAATAGCCTAATTAAGTAGGCTTATTTCAGCAGCTTGGGCTTATTAAATAGGCTTATTTCAGCAACTTGCGCTGATTAAAAAGGCTTATTTCAGCAACTTAGACTTATTAAATAGCCTTATTTCAGCAACTTAGACTTATTAAATAGGCTTATTTCAGCAACTTATGCTTATTAAATATACTTATTTCAGCAACTTAGGCTTATTAAATAGGCTTATTTCAGCAACTTGAACTTATTAAATAGCCTTATTTCAGCAACTTAGGCTTATTAAATAGGCTTATTTCAGCAACTTAGGCTTATTAAATAGGCTTATTTCAGCAACTTAGGCTTATTAAATAACCTTATTTCAGCAACTTAGACTTATTAAATAGGCTTATTTCAGCAACTTAGGCTTATTAAATAGGCTTATTCAGCAACGTAGGCTTATTAAATAGGCTTATTAAATATCCTTATTTCAGTAACTTACGCTTATTAAATAGGCTTATTTCAGCAACTTGGGCTTATTAAATAGGCTTATTTCAGCAACTTACGCTGATTAAAAAGGCTTATTTCAGCAACTTAGACTTATTAAATAGGCTTATTTCAGCAACTTATGCTTATTAAATATACTTATTTCAGCAACTTAGGCTTATTAAATCTGCTTATTTCAGCAACTTGGACTTATTAAATAGCCTTATTCAGCAACTTAGGCTTATTAAATAGGCTTATTTCAGCAACTTAGGCTTATTAAATAGCCTTATTTCAGCAACTTAGACGTATTAAATAGGCTTATTTCAGCAACTTAGGCTTATTAAATAGGCTTATTCAGCAACGTAGGCTTATTAAATAGGCTTATTAAATAGCCTTATTTCAGTAACTTATGCTTATTTAATAGGCTTATTTCAGCAACTTAGGCTTATTAAATAGTATTTTTAAATAGGCTTAGTTCAGAAACTTAGGCTTATTAAATAGGCTTATTTCAGCAACTTAGGCTCATTAAATAGCTTTATTAAATAGGCTTATTTCAGCAACTAAGGCTCATTAAATATGCTTATGAAATATGCTTATTTCTGCAACTTAGACTTAATAGATAGGCCTATTAAATAGGCTTATTTTAGCAACTTAGGCTTATTAAATATGCTTATTTAGGCAAATTAGGCGTATTAAATAGCATTATTAAATAGGTTCATTTCTGCAACTTAGACTTATTAAATAGCCTTATTAAATAGGCTTATTTCAGCAACTTAGGCTTATTAAATAGGCTTATTTCAGCAAAATAAACTTATTAAATAGCCTTATTTCAGCAACTTAGGCTTATTAAATAGGCTTATTTCAGCAACTTAGGCTTATTAAATAGCCTTATTTCAGCAACTTAGACGTATTAAATAGGCTTATTTCAGCAACTTAGGCTTATTAAATAGGCTTATTCAGCAACGTAGGCTTATTAAATAGGCTTATTAAATAGCCTTATTTCAGTAACTTATGCTTATTTAATAGGCTTATTTCAGCAACTTAGGCTTATTAAATAGTATTTTTAAATAGGCTTAGTTCAGAAACTTAGGCTTATTAAATAGGCTTATTTCAGCAACTTAGGCTCATTAAATAGCTTTATTAAATAGGCTTATTTCAGCAACTAAGGCTCATTAAATATGCTTATGAAATATGCTTATTTCTGCAACTTAGACTTAATAGATAGGCCTATTAAATAGGCTTATTTTAGCAACTTAGGCTTATTAAATATGCTTATTTAGGCAAATTAGGCGTATTAAATAGCATTATTAAATAGGTTCATTTCTGCAACTTAGACTTATTAAATAGCCTTATTAAATAGGCTTATTTCAGCAACTTAGGCTTATTAAATAGGCTTATTTCAGCAAAATAAACTTATTAAATAGCCTTATTTCAGCAACTTAGGCTTATTAAATAGCCTTATTTCAGCAACTTAGACTTATTAAATAGGCTTATTCAGCAACTTAGGCTTATTAAATAGCCTTATTAAATAGGCTTATTTCAGCAACTTAGACTTATTAAATAGGTTTATTCAGCAACTTAGGCTTATTAAATAGGCTTATTCAGCAACTTAGACTTATTAAATAGGCCTATTAAATAGGCTTATTAAATAGGCTTATTAAATAGGCTTATTTCAGCAACTTAGGCTTATTAAACAGGCTTATTAAATAGGTTTATTTCAGCAACTTAGGCTTATTAAATAGGCTTATTTCAGCAACTTAGACTTATTAAATAGCCTTATTTCAGCAACTTACGCTTATTAAATAGGCTTATTTCAGCAACTTAGGCTTATTAAATAGCCTAATTAAGTAGGCTTATTTCAGCAGCTTGGGCTTATTAAATAGGCTTATTTCAGCAACTTACGCTGATTAAATAGGCTTATTTCAGCAACTTGGACTTATTAAATAGCCTTATTTCAGCAACTTAGGCTTATTAAATAGGCTTATTTCAGCAACTTAGGCTTATTAAATAGGCTTATTTCAGCAACTTAGGCTTATTAAATAGCCTTATTTCAGCAACTTAGACTTATTAAATAGGCTTATTTCAGCAACTTAGGCTTATTAAATAGGCTTATTCAGCAACGTAGGCTTATTAAATAGGCTTATTAAATAGACTTATTTCAGTAACTTACGCTTATTAAATAGGCTTATTTCAGCAACTTAGGCTTATTAAATAGCCTAATTAAGTAGGCTTATTTCAGCAACTTGGGCTTATTAAATAGGCTTATTTCAGCAACTTACGCTGATTAAAAAGGCTTATTTCAGCAACTTAGACTTATTAAATAGGCTTATTTCAGCAACTTATGCTTATTAAATATACTTATTTCAGCAACTTACGCTTATTAAATCTGCTTATTTCAGCAACTTGGACTTATTAAATAGCCTTATTTCAGCAACTTAGGCTTATTAAATAGGCTTATTTCAGCAACTTAGGCTTATTAAATAGCCTTATTTCAGCAACTTAGACTTATTAAATAGGCTTATTTCAGCAACTTAGGCTTATTAAATAGGCTTATTCAGCAACGTAGGCTTATTAAATAGGCTTATTAAATAGCCTTATTTCAGTAACTTACGCTTATTTAATAGGCTTATTTCAGCAACTTAGGATTATTAAATAGTATTTTTAAATAGGCTTAGTTCAGAAACTTAGGCTTATTAAATAGGCTTATTTCAGCAACTTAGGCTCATTAAATAGCCTTATTAAATAGGCTTTTTTCAGCAACTTAGGCTCATTAAATAACCTTATTAAATAGGCTTATTTCAGCAACTTAGGCTTATTAAATAGCCTTATTAAATAGGATTATTTTAGCAACTTAGACTTATTAAACCGACTTATTAAATAGACATTTCAGCAACTTAGGCTCATTAAATATGCTTATTGAATATGCTTATTTCTGCAACTTAGACTTATTAGATAGGCCTATTAAATAGGCTTATTTTAGCAACTTAGGCTTATTAAATATGCTTATTTAGGCAAATTAGGCGTATTAAATAGCATTATTAAATAGGTTCATTTCTGCAACTTAGACTTATTAAATAGCCTTATTAAATAGGCTTATTTCAGCAACTTAGGCTTATTAAATAGGCTTATTTCAGCAACTTAAACTTATTAAATAGCCTTATTTCAGCAACTTAGGCTTATTAAATAGCCTTATTTCAGCAACTTAGACTTATTAAATAGGCTTATTTCAGCAACTTAGACTTATTAAATAGCCTTATTTCAGCAACTTACGCTTATTAAATAGGCTTATTTCAGCAACTTAGGCTTATTAAATAGCCTAATTAAGTAGGCTTATTTCAGCAGCTTGGGCTTATTAAATAGGCTTATTTCAGCAACTTACGCTGATTAAATAGGCTTATTTCAGCAACTTGGACTTATTAAATAGCCTTATTTCAGCAACTTAGGCTTATTAAATAGGCTTATTTCAGCAACTTAGGCTTATTAAATAGGCTTATTTCAGCAACTTAGGCTTATTAAATAGCCTTATTTCAGCAACTTAGACTTATTAAATAGGCTTATTTCAGCAACTTAGGCTTATTAAATAGGCTTATTCAGCAACGTAGGCTTATTAAATAGGCTTATTAAATAGCCTTATTTCAGTAACTTACGCTTATTAAATAGGCTTATTTCAGCAACTTAGGCTTATTAAATAGCCTAATTAAGTAGGCTTATTTCAGCAACTTGGGCTTATTAAATAGGCTTATTTAAGCAACTATGCTGATTAAAAAGGCTTATTTCAGCAACTTAGACTTATTAAATAGGCTTATTTCAGCAACTTATGCTTATTAAATATACTTATTTCAGCAACTTAGGCTTATTAAATCTGCTTATTTCAGCAACTTGGACTTATTAAATAGCCTTATTTCAGCAACTTAGGCTTATTAAATAGGCTTATTTCAGCAACTTAGGCTTATTAAATAGCCTTATTTCAGCAACTTAGACTTATTAAATAGGCTTATTTCAGCAACTTAGGCTTATTAAATAGGCTTATTCAGCAACGTAGGCTTATTAAATAGGCTTATTAAATAGCCTTATTTCAGTAACTTACGCTTATTTAATAGGCTTATTTCAGCAACTTAGGCTTTTTAAATAGTATTTTTAAATAGGCTTAGTTCAGAAACTTAGGCTTATTAAATAGGCTTATTTCAGCAACTTAGGCTCATTAAATAGCCTTATTAAATAGGCTTTTTTCAGCAACTTAGGCTCATTAAATAACCTTATTAAATAGGCTTATTTCAGCAACTTAGGCTTATTAAATAGCCTTATTAAATAGGATTATTTTAGCAACTTAGACTTATTAAACCGACTTATTAAATAGACATTTCAGCAACTTAGGCTCATTAAATATGCTTATTGAATATGCTTATTTCTGCAACTTAGACTTATTAGATAGGCCTATTAAATAGGCTTATTTTAGCAACTTAGGCTTATTAAATATGCTTATTTAGGCAAATTAGGCGTATTAAATAGCATTATTAAATAGGTTCATTTCTGCAACTTAGACTTATTAAATAGCCTTATTAAATAGGCTTATTTCAGCAACTTAGGCTTATTAAATAGGCTTATTTCAGCAACTTAAACTTATTAAATAGCCTTATTTCAGCAACTTAGGCTTATTAAATAGCCTTATTTCAGCAACTTAGACTTATTAAATAGGCTTATTTCAGCAACTTAGACTTATTAAATAGCCTTATTTCAGCAACTTACGCTTATTAAATAGGCTTATTTCAGCAACTTAGGCTTATTAAATAGCCTAATTAAGTAGGCTTATTTCAGCAGCTTGGGCTTATTAAATAGGCTTATTTCAGCAACTTACGCTGATTAAATAGGCTTATTTCAGCAACTTGGACTTATTAAATAGCCTTATTTCAGCAACTTAGGCTTATTAAATAGGCTTATTTCAGCAACTTAGGCTTATTAAATAGGCTTATTTCAGCAACTTAGGCTTATTAAATAGCCTTATTTCAGCAACTTAGACTTATTAAATAGGCTCATTTCAGCAACTTAGGCTTATTAAATAGGCTTATTCAGCAACGTAGGCTTATTAAATAGGCTTATTAAATAGCCTTATTTCAGTAACTTAGGCTTATTAAATAGGCTTATTTCAGCAACTTAGGCTTATTAAATAGCCTAATTAAGTAGGCTTATTTCAGCAACTTGGGCTTATTAAATAGGCTTATTTCAGCAACTTACGCTGATTAAAAAGGCTTATTTCAGCAACTTAGACTTATTAAATAGGCTTATTTCAGCAACTTATGCTTATTAAATATACTTATTTCAGCAACTTAGGCTTATTAAATCTGCTTATTTCAGCAACTTGGACTTATTAAATAGCCTTATTTCAGCAACTTAGGCTTATTAAATAGGCTCATTTCAGCAACTTAGGCTTATTAAATAGCCTTATTTCAGCAACTTAGACTTATTAAATAGGCTTATTTCAGCAACTTAGGCTTATTAAATAGGCTTATTCAGCAACGTAGGCTTATTAAATAGGCTTATTAAATAGCCTTATTTCAGTAACTTACGCTTATTTAATAGGCTTATTTCAGCAACTTAGGCTTATTAAATAGTATTTTTAAATAGGCTTAGTTCAGAAACTTAGGCTTATTAAATAGGCTTATTTCAGCAACTTAGGCTCATTAAATAGCCTTATTAAATAGGCTTTTTTCAGCAACTTAGGCTCATTAAAAAACCTTATTAAATAGGCTTATTTCAGCAACTTAGGCTTATTAAATAGCCTTATTAAATAGGATTATTTTAGCAACTTAGACTTATTAAACCGACTTATTAAATAGACATTTCAGCAACTTAGGCTCATTAAATATGCTTATGAAATATGCTTATTTCTGCAACTTAGACTTATTAGATAGGCCTATTAAATAGGCTTATTTTAGCAACTTAAGCTTATTAAATATGCTTATTTAGGCAAATTAGGCGTATTAAATAGCATTATTAAATAGGTTCATTTCTGCAACTTAGACTTATTAAATAGCCTTATTAAATAGGCTTATTTCAGCAACTTAGGCTTATTAAATAGGCTTATTTCAGCAACTTAAACTTATTAAATAGCCTTATTTCAGCAACTTAGGCTTATTAAATAGCCTTATTTCAGCAACTTAGACTTATTAAATAGGCTTATTCAGCAACTTAGGCTTATTAAATAGCCTTATTAAATAGGCTTATTTCAGCAACTTAGACTTATTAAATAGGTTTATTCAGCAACTTAGGCTTATTAAATAGGCTTATTCAGCAACTTAGACTTATTAAATAGGCCTATTAAATAGGCTTATTAAATAGGCTTATTAAATAGGCTTATTTCAGCAACTTAGGCTTATTAAACAGGCTTATTAAATAGGTTTATTTCAGCAACTTACGCTTATTAAATAGGCTTATTTCAGCAACTAAGGCTTATTAAATAGCCTAATTAAGTAGGCTTATTTCAGCAGCTTGGGCTTATTAAATAGGCTTATTTCAGCAACTTACGCTGATTAAAAAGGCTTATTTCAGCAACTTAGACTTATTAAATAGCCTTATTTCAGCAACTTAGACTTATTAAATAGGCTTATTTCAGCAACTTATGCTTATTAAATATACTTATTTCAGCAACTTAGGCTTATTAAATAGGCTTATTTCAGCAACTTGGACTTATTAAATAGCCTTATTTCAGCAACTTAGGCTTATTAAATAGGCTTATTTCAGCAACTTAGGCTTATTAAATAGGCTTATTTCAGCAACTTAGGCTTATTAAATAACCTTATTTCAGCAACTTAGACTTATTAAATAGGCTTATTTCAGCAACTTAGGCTTATTAAATAGGCTTATTCAGCAACGTAGGCTTATTAAATAGGCTTATTAAATAGCCTTATTTCAGTAACTTACGCTTATTAAATAGGCTTATTTCAGCAACTTAGGCTTATTAAATAGCCTAATTAAGTAGGCTTATTTCAGCAACTTGGGCTTATTAAATAGGCTTATTTCAGCAACTTACGCTGATTAAAAAGGCTTATTTCAGCAACTTAGACTTATTAAATAGGCTTATTTCAGCAACTTATGCTTATTAAATATACTTATTTCAGCAACTTAGGCTTATTAAATCTGCTTATTTCAGCAACTTGGACTTATTAAATTGTCTTATTTCAGCAACTTAGGCTTATTAAATAGGCTTATTTCAGCAACTTAGGCTTATTAAATAGCCTTATTTCAGCAACTTAGACTTATTAAATAGGCTTATTTCAGCAACTTAGGCTTATTAAATAGGCTTATTCAGCAACGTAGGCTTATTAAATAGGCTTATTAAATAGCCTTATTTCAGTAACTTACGCTTATTTAATAGGCTTATTTCAGCAACTTAGGCTTATTAAATAGTATTTTTAAATAGGCTTAGTTCAGAAACTTAGGCTTATTAAATAGGCTTATTTCAGCAACTTAGGCTCATTAAATAGCTTTATTAAATAGGCTTATTTCAGCAACTTAGGCTTATTAAATAGCCTTATTAAATAGGCTTATTTTAGCAACTTAGACTTATTAAACCGACTTATTAAATAGACATTTCAGCAACTAAGGCTCATTAAATATGCTTATGAAATATGCTTATTTCTGCAACTTAGACTTAATAGATAGGCCTATTAAATAGGCTTATTTTAGCAACTTAGGCTTATTAAATATGCTTATTTAGGCAAATTAGGCGTATTAAATAGGCTTATTTCAGCAACTTGGACTTATTAAATAGCCTTATTTCAGCAACTTAGGCTTATTAAATAGGCTTATTTCAGCAACTTAGGCTTATTAAATAGGCTTATTTCAGCAACTTAGGCTTATTAAATAACCTTATTTCAGCAACTTAGACTTATTAAATAGGCTTATTTCAGCAACTTAGGCTTATTAAATAGGCTTATTCAGCAACGTAGGCTTATTAAATAGGCTTATTAAATAGCCTTATTTCAGTAACTTACGCTTATTAAATAGGCTTATTTCAGCAACTTAGGCTTATTAAATAGCCTAATTAAGTAGGCTTATTTCAGCAACTTGGGCTTATTAAATAGGCTTATTTCAGCAACTTACGCTGATTAAAAAGGCTTATTTCAGCAACTTAGACTTATTAAATAGGCTTATTTCAGCAACTTATGCTTATTAAATATACTTATTTCAGCAACTTAGGCTTATTAAATCTGCTTATTTCAGCAACTTGGACTTATTAAATAGTCTTATTTCAGCAACTTAGGCTTATTAAATAGGCTTATTTCAGCAACTTAGGCTTATTAAATAGCCTTATTTCAGCAACTTAGACTTATTAAATAGGCTTATTTCAGCAACTTAGGCTTATTAAATAGGCTTATTCAGCAACGTAGGCTTATTAAATAGGCTTATTAAATAGCCTTATTTCAGTAACTTACGCTTATTTAATAGGCTTATTTCAGCAACTTAGGCTTATTAAATAGTATTTTTAAATAGGCTTAGTTCAGAAACTTAGGCTTATTAAATAGGCTTATTTCAGCAACTTAGGCTCATTAAATAGCTTTATTAAATAGGCTTATTTCAGCAACTTAGGCTTATTAAATAGCCTTATTAAATAGGCTTATTTTAGCAACTTAGACTTATTAAACCGACTTATTAAATAGACATTTCAGCAACTAAGGCTCATTAAATATGCTTATGAAATATGCTTATTTCTGCAACTTAGACTTAATAGATAGGCCTATTAAATAGGCTTATTTTAGCAACTTAGGCTTATTAAATATGCTTATTTAGGCAAATTAGGCGTATTAAATAGCATTATTAAATAGGTTCATTTCTGCAACTTAGACTTATTAAATAGCCTTATTAAATAGGCTTATTTCAGCAACTTAGGCTTATTAAATAGGCTTATTTCAGCAACTTAAACTTATTAAATAGCCTTATTTCAGCAACTTAGGCTTATTAAATAGCCTTATTTCAGCAACTTAGACTTATTAAATAGGCTTATTCAGCAACTTAGGCTTATTAAATAGCCTTATTAAATAGGCTTATTTCAGCAACTTAGACTTATTAAATAGGTTTATTCAGCAACTTAGGCTTATTAAATAGGCTTATTCAGCAACTTAGACTTATTAAATAGGCCTATTAAATAGGCTTATTAAATAGGCTTATTAAATAGGCTTATTTCAGCAACTTAGGCTTATTAAACAGGCTTATTAAATAGGTTTATTTCAGCAACTTAGGCTTATTAAATAGGCTTATTTCAGCAACTTAGACTTATTAAATAGCCTTATTTCAGCAACTTACGCTTATTAAATAGGCTTATTTCAGCAACTTAGGCTTATTAAATAGCCTAATTAAGTAGGCTTATTTCAGCAGCTTGGGCTTATTAAATAGGCTTATTTCATCAACTTACGCTGATTAAAAAGGCTTATTTCAGCAACTTAGACTTATTAAATAGCCTTATTTCAGCAACTTAGACTTATTAAATAGGCTTATTTCAGCAACTTATGCTTATTAAATATACTTATTTCAGCAACTTAGGCTTATTAAATAGGCTTATTTCAGCAACTTGGACTTATTAAATAGCCTTATTTCAGCAACTTAGGCTTATTAAATAGGCTTATTTCAGCAACTTAGGCTTATTAAATAGGCTTATTTCAGCAACTTAGGCTTATTAAATAACCTTATTTCAGCAACTTAGACTTATTAAATAGGCTTATTTCAGCAACTTAGGCTTATTAAATAGGCTTATTCAGCAACGTAGGCTTATTAAATAGGCTTATTAAATAGCCTTATTTCTGTAACTTACGCTTATTAAATAGGCTTATTTCATCAACTTAGGCTTATTAAATAGCCTAATTAAGTAGGCTTATTTCAGCAACTTGGGCTTATTAAATAGGCTTATTTCAGCAACTTACGCTGATTAAAAAGGCTTATTTCAGCAACTTATGCTTATTAAATATACTTATTTCAGCAACTTAGGCTTATTAAATCTGCTTATTTCAGCAACTTGGACTTATTAAATAGCCTTATTTCAGCAACTTAGGCTTATTAAATAGGCTTATTTCAGCAACTTAGGCTTATTAAATAGCCTTATTTCAGCAACTTAGACTTATTAAATAGGCTTATTTCAGCAACTTAGGCTTATTAAATAGGCTTATTCAACAACGTAGGCTTATTAAATAGGCTTATTAAATAGCCTTATTTCAGTAACTTACGCTTATTTAATAGGCTTATTTCAGCAACTTAGGCTTATTAAATAGTATTTTTAAATAGGCTTAGTTCAGAAACTTAGGCTTATTAAATAGGCTTATTTCAGCAACTTAGGCTCATTAAATAGCCTTATTAAATAGGCTTATTTCAGCAACTTAGGCTTATTAAATAGCCTTATTAAATAGGCTTATTTTAGCAACTTAGACTTATTAAACCGACTTATTAAATAGACATTTCAGCAACTAAGGCTCATTAAATATGCTTATGAAATATGCTTATTTCTGCAACTTAGACTTAATAGATAGGCCTATTAAATAGGCTTATTTTAGCAACTTAGGCTTATTAAATATGCTTATTTAGGCAAATTAGGCGTATTAAATAGCATTATTAAATAGGTTCATTTCTGCAACTTAGACTTATTAAATAGCCTTATTAAATAGGCTTATTTCAGCAACTTAGGCTTATTAAATAGGCTTATTTCAGCAACTTATGCTTATTAAATAGCCTTATTAAACAGGTTTATTTCTAGCAATTTAGGCTTATTAAATAGCATTTTTAAATAGGTTTTTTTCAGCAACTTAGACTTATTAAATATACCTTTTTATATAGGCTTAGTTCACCAACGTAGGCTTATTAAATAGGCTTATTTCAGCAACTTAGGCTTATTAAATAGCCTTATTTCAGCAACTTAGACTTATTAAATAGGCTTATTCAGCAACTTAGGCTTATTAAATAGCCTATTTAAATAGGCTTATTTCAGCAACTTAGGCTTATTAAATAGGCTTATTTTAGCAATTGAGACATATTAAAAAGGCTTATTTCAGCAACTTAGACTTATGAAATACGCTTATTCAGCAACTTATGCTTATTAAATAGGCTTATTTCAGCAACTTATGCTTATTAAATAGCCTTATTAAACAGGTTTATTTCAGCAACTTAGGCTTATTAAATAGCATTTTAAATAGGTTTATTTCAGCAACTTAGACTTATTAAATATACCTTTTTAAATAGGCTTAGTTCAGAAACTTAGGCTTATTAAATAGGCATATTCCAGCAACTTAGGCTCATTAAATAGCCTTATTAAATAGGCTTATTTCAGCAACTTAGGCTTATTAAATAGGCTTATTTCAGCAACTTAAACTTATTAAATAGCCTTATTTTAGCAACTTAGGCTTATTGAATACCCTTATTTCAGCAACTTAGACTTATTAAATAGGCTTATTCAGCAACTTAGGCTTATTAAATAGCCTTATTTCAGCAACTTAGGCTTATTAAATAGGTTTATTCAGCAACTTAGGCTTATTAAATAGGCTTATTCAGCAACTTAGACTTATTAAATAGGCCTATTAAATAGGCTTATTAAATAGGTTTATTAAATAGGCTTATTTCAGCAACTTAGGCTTATTAAACAGGCTTATTAAATAGGCTTATTTCAGCAACTTAGGCTTATTAAATAGGCTTATTTCAGCAACTTAGACTTATTAAATAGCCTTATTTCAGTAACTTACGCTTATTAAATAGGCTTATTTCAGCAACTTAGGCTTATTAAATAGCCTAATTAAGTAGGCTTATTTCAGCAACTTGGGCTAATTAAATAGGCGTATTTCAGCAACTTACGCTGATTAAAAAGGCTTATTTCAGCAACTTAGACTTATTAAATAGGCTTATTTCAGCAACTTATGCTTATTAAATATACTTATTTCAGCAACTTAGGCTTATTAAATCGGCTTATTTCAGCAACTTGGACTCATTAAATAGCCTTATTTCAGCAACTTAGGCTTATTAAATAGGCTTATTTCAGCAACTTAGGCTTATTAAATAGCCTTATTTCAGCAACTTAGACTTATTAAATAGGCTTATTTCAGCAACTTAGGCTTATTAAATAGGCTTATTCAGCAACGTAGGCTTATTAAATAGGCTTATTAAGTAGGCTTATTTCAGCAACTTACGCTGATTAAAAATACTTATTTCAGCAACTTAGACTTATTAAATAGCCTTATTTCAGCAACTTAGACTCATTAAATAGGCTTATTTCAGCAACTTATGCTTATTAAATATACTTATTTCAGCAACTTAGGCTTATTAAATAGGCTTATTTCAGCAACTTAGACTTATTAAATAGCCTTATTTCAGCAACTTAGGCTTATTAAATAGGCTTATTTCAGCAACTTAGGTTTATTAAATAGCCTTATTTCAGCAACTTAGACTTATTAAATAGGCTTATTTCAGCAACTTAGGCTTATTAAATAGGCTTATTCAGCAACTTAGGCTTATTAAATAGGCTTATTTCAGCAACTTAGGCTTATTAAATAGGCTCATTCAGAAACTTAGGCTTATTAAATAGGCTTATTTCAGCAACTTAGACTTATTAAATAGGCCTATTAAATAGGCGTATTAAATAGACTTATTAAATAGGCTCATTAAATACTTATTAAATAGGCTTATTAAATAGGCTTATTAAATAGACTTATTAAATAGGCTGAATAAATAGGCTTATTAAATAGGCTTATTAAATAGGCTCAATAAATAGGCTTATTAAATAGGCTTATTAAATAGACGTATTAAATAGGCTTATTAAATAGGCTCAATAAATAGGCTTATTAAATAGGCTCAATAAATAGGCTTATTAAATAGGCTCAATAAATAGGCTTATTAAATAGGCTCATTAAATACTTATTAAATAGACTTATTAAATAGACTTATTACATAGGCTTATTAAATAGGCTTATTAAATAGGCTTATTAAATAGGCTTATTAAATAGACTTATTAAATAGCTCATTAAATAGGCTTATTTCAGCAACTTGGGCTTATTAAATAGGCTTATTTCAGCAACTTACGCTGATTAAAAAGGCTTATTTCAGCAACTTAGACTTATTAAATAGCCTTATTTCAGCAACCTAGACTCATTAAATAGGCTTATTTCAGCAACTTATGCTTATTAAATATACTTATTTCAGCAACTTAGGCTTATTAAATAGGCTTATTTCAGCAACTTAGACTTATTAAATAGCCTTATTTCAGCAACTTAGGCTTATTAAATAGGCTTATTTCAGCAACTTAGGCTTATTAAATAGGCTTATTTCAGCAACTTAGACTTACTAAATAGGCTTATTTCAGCAACTTAGGCTTATTAAATAGGCTTATTCAGCAACTTAGGCTTATTAAATAGGCTTATTTCGGCAACTTAGGCTTATTAAATAGGCTCATTCAGAAACTTAGGCTTATTAAATAGGCTTATTTCAGCAACTTAGACTTATTAAATAGGCCTATTAAATAGACTTATTAAATAGGCTTATTTCAGCAACTTAGACTTATAAAAATAGGCCTATTAAATAGGCTTATTAAATAGACTTATTAAACAGGTTCATTAAATAATTATTAAATAGGCTTGTTAAATAGGCTTATTAAATAGACTTATTAAACAGGCTCATTAAATAATTATTAAATAGGCTTGTTAAATAGGCTTATTAAATAGACTTATTAAATAGGCTCAATAAATAGGCTTATTAAATAGGCTTATTAAATAGGCTCAATGAATAGGCTTATTAAATAGGCTTATTAAATAGGCTTATTAAATAGACTTATTAAATAGGCTTATTAAATAGGCTCAATAAAAAGGCTTATTAAATAGGCTCAATAAATAGGCTTATTAAATAGGCTCAATAAATAGGCTTATTAAATAGGCTCAATAAATAGGCTTATTAAATAAGCTCATTAAATACTTATTAAATAGACTTATTAAATAGACTCATTAAATAGGCTTATTAAATAGGCTTATTAAATAGGCTTATTAAATAGGCTTATTAAATAGACGTATTAAATAGCCTCATTAAATAGGCTTATTTTAGCAACTTAGGCTTATTAAATAGGTTTATTTCAGCAACTTAGACTTATTAAAGAGCCTTATTAAATAGGCTTATTTCAGCAACTTAGGCTTATTAAATAAGCTTATTTCAGCAACTTATTCTTATTAAATAGCCTTATTAAACAGGTTTATTTCAGCAACTTAGGCTTATTAAATAGCATTTTTAAATAGGTTTATTTCAGCAACTTAGACTTATTAAATATACCTTTTAAAATAGGCTTAGTTCAGAAACTTAGGCTTATTAAATAGTCTTATTTCAGCAACTTAGGCTCATTAAATAGCCTTATTAAATAGGCTTATTCAGCAACTTAGGCTTATTAAATAGCCTTATTAAATATGCTTATTTCAGCAACTTAGACTTATTAAATAGGTTTATTCAGCAACTTAGGCTTATTAAATAGGCTTATTCAGCAACTTAGGCTTATTTAATAGGCTTATTTCAGCAACTTAGGCTTATTAAATAGGCCCATTCAGAAACTTGGGCTTATTAAATAAGCTTATTTCAGCAACTTAGACTTATTAAATAGGCCTATTAAATAGGCTTATTAAATAGGCTTATTTCAGCAACTTAGGATTATTAAACAGGCTTATTAAATAGGCTTATTTCAGCAACTTAGGCTTATTAAATATGCTTATTTCAGCAACTTAGACTTATTAAATAGCCTTATTTCAGCAACTTATGCTGATTAAAAAGGCTTATTTCAGCAACTTAGACTTATTAAATAGCCTTATTTCAGCAACTTAGGCTTATTAAATAGGCTTATTCAGCAACTTAGGCTTATTAAATAGGCTTATTAAAATAGGCTCTATAAATAGGCTTATTAAATAGGCTCATTAAATACTTATTAAATAGGCTTATTAAATAGACTTATTAAATAGGCTTATTAAATAGGCTCAATAAATAGGCTTATTAAATAGGCTTATTAAATAGGCTTATTAAATAGACTTGTTAAATAGGCTTATTAAATAGGCTCAATAAAAAGGCTTATTAAATAGGCTCAATAAATAGGCTTATTAAATAGGCTCAATAAATAGGCTTATTAAATAGGCTCAATAAATAGGCTTATTAAATAAGCTCATTAAATACTTATTAAATAGACTTATTAAATAGACTCATTAAATAGGCTTATTAAATAGGCTTATTAAATAGGCTTATTAAATAGGCTTATTAAATAGACGTATTAAATAGCCTCATTAAATAGGCTTATTTTAGCAACTTAGGCTTATTAAATAGGTTTATTTCAGCAACTTAGACTTATTAAAGAGCCTTATTAAATAGGCTTATTTCAGCATCTTAGGCTTATTAAATAAGCTTATTTCAGCAACTTATTCTTATTAAATAGCCTTATTAAACAGGTTTATTTCAGCAACTTAGGCTTATTAAATAGCATTTTTAAATAGGTTTATTTCAGCAACTTAGACTTATTAAATATACCTTTTAAAATAGGCTTAGTTCAGAAACTTAGGCTTATTAAATAGTCTTATTTCAGCAACTTAGGCTCATTAAATAGCCTTATTAAATAGGCTTATTCAGCAACTTAGGCTTATTAAATAGCCTTATTAAATATGCTTATTTCAGCAACTTAGACTTATTAAATAGGTTTATTCAGCAACTTAGGCTTATTAAATAGGCTTATTCAGCAACTTAGGCTTATTTAATAGGCTTATTTCAGCAACTTAGGCTTATTAAATAGGCCCATTCAGAAACTTAGGCTTATTAAATAAGCTTATTTCAGCAACTTAGACTTATTAAACAGGCTTATTAAATAGGCTTATTTCAGCAACTTAGGCTTATTAAATAGGCTTATTTCAGCAACTTAGACTTATTAAATAGCCTTATTTCAGCAACTTATGCTGGTTAAAAAGGCTTATTTCAGCAACTTAGACTTATTAAATAGCCTTATTTCAGCAACTTAGGCTTATTAAATAGGCTTATTCAGCAACTTAGGCTTATTAAATAGGCTTATTAAAATAGGCTCAATAAATAGGCTTATTAAATAGGCTCATTAAATACTTATTAAATAGGCTTATTAAATAGACTTATTAAATAGGCTTATTAAATAGGCTCAATAAATAGGCTTATTAAATAGGCTCAATAAATATGCTTATTAAATAGGCTTATTAAATAGGCTCAATAAATAGGCTTATTAAATAGGCTTATTAAATAGGCTTATTAAATAGGCTTATTAAATAGGCTCAATAAAAAGGCTTATTAAATAGGCTCAATAAATAGGCTTATTAAATAGGCTTATTAAATAGGCTCAATAAATAGGCTTATTAAATAGGCTTATTAAATAGACGTATTAAATAGGCTTATTAAATAGGCTCAATAAATAGGCTTATTAAATAGGCTCAATAAATAGGCTTATTAAATAGGCTCAATAAATAGGCTTATTAAATAGGCTCATTAAATACTTATTAAATAGACTTATTAAATAGACTTATTACATAGGCTTGTTAAATAGGCTTATTAAATAGGCTTATTAAATAGGCTTATTAAATAGACGTATTAAATAGCCTCATTAAATAGGCTTATTTTAGCAACTTAGGCTTATTAAATAGGTTTATTTCAGCAACTTAGACTTATTAAAGAGCCTTATTAAATAGGCTTATTTCAGCAACTTAGGCTTATTAAATAAGCTTATTTCAGCAACTTATTCTTATTAAATAGCCTTATTAAACAGGTTTATTTCAGCAACTTAGGCTTATTAAATAGCATTTTTAAATAGGTTTATTTCAGCAACTTAGACTTATTAAATATACCTTTTAAAATAGGCTTAGTTCAGAAACTTAGGCTTATTAAATAGTCTTATTTCAGCAACTTAGGCTCATTAAATAGCCTTATTAAATAGGCTTATTCAGCAACTTAGGCTTATTAAATAGCCTTATTAAATATGCTTATTTCAGCAACTTAGACTTATTAAATAGGTTTATTCAGCAACTTAGGCTTATTAAATAGGCTTATTCAGCAACTTAGGCTTATTTAATAGGCTTATTTCAGCAACTTAGGCTTATTAAATAGGCCCATTCAGAAACTTAGGCTTATTAAATAAGCTTATTTCAGCAACTTAGACTTATTAAACAGGCTTATTAAATAGGCTTATTTCAGCAACTTAGGCTTATTAAATAGGCTTATTTCAGCAACTTAGACTTATTAAATAGCCTTATTTCAGCAACTTATGCTGATTAAAAAGGCTTATTTCAGCAACTTAGACTTATTAAATAGCCTTATTTCAGCAACTTAGGCTTATTAAATAGGCTTATTCAGCAACTTAGGCTTATTAAATAGGCTTATTAAAATAGGCTCAATAAATAGGCTTATTAAATAGGCTCATTAAATACTTATTAAATAGGCTTATTAAATAGACTTATTAAATAGGCTTATTAAATAGGCTCAATAAATAGGCTTATTAAATAGGCTCAATAAATATGCTTATTAAATAGGCTTATTAAATAGGCTCAATAAATAGGCTTATTAAATAGGCTTATTAAATAGGCTTATTAAATAGGCTTATTAAATAGGCTCAATAAAAAGGCTTATTAAATAGGCTCAATAAATAGGCTTATTAAATAGGCTTATTAAATAGGCTCAATAAATAGGCTTATTAAATAGGCTTATTAAATAGACGTATTAAATAGGCTTATTAAATAGGCTCAATAAATAGGCTTATTAAATAGGCTCAATAAATAGGCTTATTAAATAGGCTCAATAAATAGGCTTATTAAATAGGCTCATTAAATACTTATTAAATAGACTTATTAAATAGACTTATTACATAGGCTTATTAAATAGGCTTATTAAATAGGCTTATTAAATAGGCTTATTAAATAGACTTATTAAATAGCTCATTAAATAGGCTTATTTCAGCAACTTAGGCTTATTAAATAGCCTTATTTCAGCAACTTACGCTTATTAAATAGGCTTATTTCAGCAACTTAGGCTTATTAAATAGCCTAATTAAGGAGGCTTATTTCAGCAACTTGGGCTTATTAAATAGGCTTATTTCAGCAACTTACGCTGATTAAAAAGGCTTATTTCAGCAACTTAGACTTATTAAATAGCCTTATTTCAGCAACCTAGACTCATTAAATAGGCTTATTTCAGCAACTTATGCTTATTAAATATACTTATTTCAGCAACTTAGGCTTATTAAATAGGCTTATTTCAGCAACTTAGACTTATTAAATAGCCTTATTTCAGCAACTTAGGCTTATTAAATAGGCTTATTTCAGCAACTTAGGCTTATTAAATAGGCTTATTTCAGCAACTTAGACTTACTAAATAGGCTTATTTCAGCAACTTAGGCTTATTAAATAGGCTTATTCAGCAACTTAGGCTTATTAAATAGGCTTATTTCGGCAACTTAGGCTTATTAAATAGGCTCATTCAGAAACTTAGGCTTATTAAATAGGCTTATTTCAGCAACTTAGACTTATTAAATAGGCCTATTAAATAGACTTATTAAATAGGCTTATTTCAGCAACTTAGACTTATAAAAATAGGCCTATTAAATAGGCTTATTAAATAGACTTATTAAACAGGCTCATTAAATAATTATTAAATAGGCTTGTTAAATAGGCTTATTAAATAGACTTATTAAACAGGCTCATTAAATAATTATTAAATAGGCTTGTTAAATAGGCTTATTAAATAGACTTATTAAATAGGCTCAATAAATAGGCTTATTAAATAGGCTTATTAAATAGGCTCAATAAATAGGCTTATTAAATAGGCTTATTAAATAGGCTTATTAAATAGACTTATTAAATAGGCTTATTAAATAGGCTCAATAAAAAGGCTTATTAAATAGGCTCAATAAATAGGCTTATTAAATAGGCTCAATAAATAGGCTTATTAAATAGGCTCAATAAATAGGCTTATTAAATAAGCTCATTAAATACTTATTAAATAGACTTATTAAATAGACTCATTAAATAGGCTTATTAACTAGGCTTATTAAATAGGCTTATTAAATAGGCTTATTAAATAGATGTATTAAATAGCCTCATTAAATAGGCTTATTTTAGCAACTTAGGCTTATTAAATAGGTTTATTTCAGCAACTTAGACTTATTAAAGAGCCTTATTAAATAGGCTTATTTCAGCAACTTAGGCTTATTAAATAAGCTTATTTCAGCAACTTATTCTTATTAAATAGCCTTATTAAACAGGTTTATTTCAGCAACTTAGGCTTATTAAATAGCATTTTTAAATAGGTTTATTTCAGCAACTTAGACTTATTAAATATACCTTTTAAAATAGGCTTAGTTCAGAAACTTAGGCTTATTAAATAGTCTTATTTCAGCAACTTAGGCTCATTAAATAGCCTTATTAAATAGGCTTATTCAGCAACTTAGGCTTATTAAATAGCCTTATTAAATATGCTTATTTCAGCAACTTAGACTTATTAAATAGGTTTATTCAGCAACTTAGGCTTATTAAATAGGCTTATTCAGCAACTTAGGCTTATTTAATAGGCTTATTTCAGCAACTTAGGCTTATTAAATAGGCCCATTCAGAAACTTGGGCTAATTAAATAAGCTTATTTCAGCAACTTAGACTTATTAAATAGGCCTATTAAATAGGCTTATTAAATAGGCTTATTTCAGCAACTTAGGCTTATTAAACAGGCTTATTAAATAGGCTTATTTCAGCAACTTAGGCTTATTAAATAGGCTTATTTCAGCAACTTAGACTTATTAAATAGCCTTATTTCAGCAACTTAGGCTTATTAAATAGGCTTATTCAGCAACTTAGGCTTATTTTATAGGCTTATTTCAGCAACTTAGGCTTATTAAATAGGCCCATTCAGAAACTTAGGCTTATTAAATAAGCTTATTTCAGCAACTTAGACTTATTAAACAGGCTTATTAAATAGGCTTATTTCAGCAACTTAGGCTTATTAAATAGGCTTATTTCAGCAACTTAGACTTATTAAATAGCCTTATTTCAGCACCTTATGCTGATTAAAAAGGCTTATTTCAGCAACTTAGACTTATTAAATAGCCGTATTTCAGCAACTTAGGCTTATTAAATAGGCTTATTCAGCAACTTAGGCTTATTAAATAGGCTTATTAAAATAGGCTCAATAAATAGGCTTATTAAATAGGCTCATTAAATACTTATTAAATAGGCTTATTAAATAGACTTATTAAATAGGCTTATTAAATAGGCTCAATAAATAGGCTTATTAAATAGGCTCAATAAATATGCTTATTAAATAGGCTTATTAAATAGGCTCAATAAATAGGCTTATTAAATAGGCTTATTAAATAGGCTTATTAAATAGGCTTATTAAATAGGCTCAATAAAAAGGCTTATTAAATAGGCTCAATAAATAGGCTTATTAAATAGGCTCAATAAATAGGCTTATTAAATATGCTCAATAAATAGGCTTATTAAATAAGCTCATTAAATACTTATTAAATAGACTTATTAAATAGACTCATTAAATAGGCTTATTTTAGCAACTTAGGCTTATTAAATAGGTTTATTTCAGCAACTTAGACTTATTAAAGAGCCTTATTAAATAGGCTTATTTCAGCAACTTATTCTTATTAAATAGCCTTATTAAACAGGTTTATTTCAGCAACTTAAGCTTATTAAATAGCATTTTTAAATAGGTTTATTTCAGCAACTTAGACTTATTAAATATACCTTTTAAAATAGGCTTAGTTCAGAAACTTAGGCTTATTAAATAGTCTTATTTCAGCAACTTAGGCTCATTAAATAGCCTTATTAAATAGGCTTATTCAGCAACTTAGGCTTATTAAATAGCCTTATTAAATATGCTTATTTCAGCAACTTAGACTTATTAAATAGGTTTATTCAGCAACTTAGGCTTATTAAATAGGCTTATTCAGCAACTTAGGCTTATTTAATAGGCTTATTTCAGCAACTTAGGCTTATTAAATAGGCCCATTCAGAAACTTGGGCTTATTAAATAAGCTTATTTCAGCAACTTAGACTTATTAAATAGGCCTATTAAATAGGCTTATTAAATAGGCTTATTTCAGCAACTTAGGCTTATTAAACAGGCTTATTAAATAAGCATATTTCAGCAACTTAGGCTTATTAAATAGGCTTATTTCAGCAACTTAGACTTATTAAATAGCCTTATTTCAGCAACTTATGCTGATTAAAAAGGCTTATTTCAGCAACTTAGACTTATTAAATAGCCTTATTTCAGCAACTTAGGCTTATTAAATAGGCTTATTCAGCAACTTAGGCTTATTAAATAGGCTTATTAAAATAGGCTCTATAAATAGGCTTATTAAATAGGCTCATTAAATACTTATTAAATAGGCTTATTAAATAGACTTATTAAATAGGCTTATTAAATAGGCTCAATAAATAGGCTTATTAAATAGGCTTATTAAATAGGCTTATTAAATAGACTTATTAAATAGGCTTATTAAATAGGCTCAATAAAAAGGCTTATTAAATAGGCTCAATAAATAGGCTTATTAAATAGGCTCAATAAATAGGCTTATTAAATAGGCTCAATAAATAGGCTTATTAAATAAGCTCATTAAATACTTATTAAATAGACTTATTAAATAGACTCATTAAATAGGCTTATTAAATAGGCTTATTAAATAGGCTTATTAAATAGGCTTATTAAATAGACGTATTAAATAGCCTCATTAAATAGGCTTATTTTAGCAACTTAGGCTTATTAAATAGGTTTATTTCAGCAACTTAGACTTATTAAAGAGCCTTATAAAATAGGCTTATTTCAGCAACTTAGGCTTATTAAATAAGCTTATTTCAGCAACTTATTCTTATTAAATAGCCTTATTAAACAGGTTTATTTCAGCAACTTAGGCTTATTAAATAGCATTTTTAAATAGGTTTATTTCAGCAACTTAGACTTATTAAATATACCTTTTAAAATAGGCTTAGTTCAGAAACTTAGGCTTATTAAATAGTCTTATTTCAGCAACTTAGGCTCATTAAATAGCCTTATTAAATATGCTTATTTCAGCAACTTAGACTTATTAAATAGGTTTATTCAGCAACTTAGGCTTATTAAATAGGCTTATTCAGCAACTTAGGCTTATTAAATAGCCTTATTAAATATGCTTATTTCAGCAACTTAGACTTATTAAATAGGTTTATTCAGCAACTTAGGCTTATTAAATAGGCTTATTCAGCAACTTAGGCTTATTTAATAGGCTTATTTCAGCAACTTAGGCTTATTAAATAGGCCCATTCAGAAACTTAGGCTTATTAAATAGGCTTATTTCAGCAACTTAGGCTTATTAAACAGGCTTATTAAATAGGCTTATTTCAGCAACTTAGGCTTATTAAATAGGCTTATTTCAGCAACTTAGACTTATTAAATAGCCTTATTTCAGCAACTTATGCTGATTAAAAAGGCTTATTTCAGCAACTTAGACTTATTAAATAGCCTTATTTCAGCAACTTAGGCTTATTAAATAGGCTTATTCAGCAACTTAGGCTTATTAAATAGGCTTATTAAAATAGGCTCAATAAATAGGCTTATTAAATAGGCTCATTAAATACTTATTAAATAGGCTTATTAAATAGACTTATTAAATAGGCTTATTAAATAGGCGCAATAAATAGGCTTATTAAATAGGCTCAATAAATATGCTTATTAAATAGGCTCAATAAATAGGCTTATTAAATAGGCTCAATAAATAGGCTTATTAAATAGGCTCATTAAATCCTTATTAAATAGGCGTATTAAATAGACTTATTAAATAGACTTATTAAATGGGCTTATTAAATAGACTTATTAAATAGTCTTATTAAAAAGGCTTATTAAATAGACTTATTAAATAGGCTCATTAAATACTCATTAAATATGTTTATTAAATAGGTGTATTAATTAGGCGTATTAAATAGGCTTATTAAATAGGCTTATTAAATAGACTTATTAAATAGACTTATTAAATAGACTTATTAAATAGGCTCATTAAATACTTATTAAATAGACTTATTAAATAGACTCATTAAATAGGCTTATTAAATAGGCTTATTAAATAGGCTTATTAAATAGGCTTATTAAATAGACGTATTAAATAGCCTCATTAAATAGGCTTATTTTAGCAACTTAGGCTTATTAAATAGGTTTATTTCAGCAACTTAAACTTATTAAAGAGCCTTATTAAATAGGCTTATTGCAGCAACTTAGGCTTATTAAATAAGCTTATTTCAGCAACTTATGCTTATTGAATAGCCTTATTAAACAGGTTTATTTCAGCGACTTAGGCTTATTAAATAGCATTTTTAAATAGGTTTATTTCAGCAAATTAGACTTATTAAATATACCTTTTTAAATAGGCTTAGTTCAGAAACTTAGGCTTATTAAATAGTTTTATTTCAGCAACTTAGGCTCATTAAATAGCCTTATGAAATAGGCTTATTTCAGCAACTTAGGCTTATTAAATAGCCGTATTAAATAGGCTTATTTCAGCAACTTAGACTTATTAAATAGGTTTATTCAGCAACTTAGGCTTATTAAATAGGCTTATTTCAGCAAATAAGGCTTATTAAATAGGCTTATTTCAGCAACTTAGACTTATTAAATAGGCCTATTAAATAGGCTTATTAAATAGGCTTATTTCAGCAACTTAGACTTATTAAATAGGCCTATTAAATACGCTTATTAAATAGACTTATTAAATAGGCTCATTAAATACTTATTAAATAGGCTTATTAAATAGGCTTATTAAATAGACTTATTAAATAGGCTCAATAAATCGGCTTATTAAATAGGCTTATTAAATAGGCTCAATAAATAGGCTTATTAAATAGGCTTATTAAATAGGCTTATTAAATAGACTTATTAAATCGGCTTATTAAATAGGCTCAATAAATAGGCTTATTAAATAGGCTCAATAAATAGGCTTATTAAATAGGCTCATTAAATACTTATTAAATAGGCTTATTAAATAGGCTTATTAAATAGACTTATTAAATAGGCTCAATAAATCGGCTTATTAAATAGGCTTATTAAATAGGCTTATTAAATAGACTTATTAAATAGACTTATTAAATAGTCTTATTAAATAGACTTATTAAATAGTCTTATTAAAAAGGCTTATTAAATAGACTTATTAAATAGGCTCATTAAATACTTATTAAATATGTTTATTAAATAGGTGTATTAATTAGGCTTATTAAATAAGCTTATTAAATAGGCTTATTAAATAGACTTATTAAATAGACTTATTAAATAGATTTATTAAATAGGCTCAATAAATAGGCTTATTAAATAAGCTCAATAAATAGGCTTATTAAATAGGCTCAATAAATAGGCTTATTAAATAGGCTCAATAAATAGGCTTATTAAATAGGCTCATTAAATACTTATTAAATAGACTTATTAAATAGACTCATTAAATAGGCTTATTAAATAGGCTTATTAAATAGGCTTATTAAATAGGCTTATTAAATAGACGTATTAAATAGCCTCATTAAATAGGCTTATTTTAGCAACTTAGGCTTATTAAATAGGTTTATTTCAGCAACTTAAACTTATTAAAGAGCCTTATTAAATAGGCTTATTTCAGCAACTTAGGCTTATTAAATAAGCTTATTTCAGCAACTTATTCTTATTAAATAGCCTTATTAAACAGGATTATTTCAGCAACTTAGGCTTATTAAATAGCATTTTTAAATAGGTTTATTTCAGCAACTTAGACTTATTAAATATACCTTTTAAAATAGGCTTAGTTCAGAAACTTAGGCTTATTAAATGGTCTTATTTCAGCAACTTAGGCTCATTAAATAGCCTTATTAAATAGGCTTATTCAGCAACTTAGGCTTATTAAATAGCCTTATTAAATATGCTTATTTCAGCAACTTAGACTTATTAAATAGGTTTATTCAGCAACTTAGGCTTATTAAATAGGCTTATTCAGCAACTTAGGCTTATTTAATAGGCTTATTTCAGCAACTTAGGCTTATTAAATAGGCTCATTCAGAAACTTAGGCTTATTAAATAAGCTTATTTCAGCAACTTAGACTTATTAAATAGGCCTATTAAATATGCTTATTAAATAGGCTTATTTCAGCAACTTAGATTTATTAAAAAAGGCCTATTAAATAGGCTTATTAAATAGACTTATTAAATAGGCTCATTAAATACTTATTAAATAGGCTTATTAAATAGGCTTATTAAATAGACTTATTAAATAGGCTCAATAAATAGGCTTATTAAATAGGCTTATTAAATAGACTTATTAAATAGGCTCAATAAATCGGCTTATTAAATAGGCTTATTAAATAGGCTCAATAAATAGGCTTATTAAATAGGCTTATTAAATAGGCTTATTAAATAGACTTATTAAATCGGCTTATTAAATAGGCTCAATAAATAGGCTTATTAAATAGGCTCAATAAATAGGCTTATTAAATAGGCTCAATAAATAGGCTTATTAAATAGGCTCAATAAATAGGCTTATTAAATAGGCTCATTAAATACTTATTAAATAGGCTTATTAAATAGACTTATTAAATAGTCTTATTAAAAAGGCATATTAAATAGACTTATTAAATAGGCTCATTAAATACTCATTAAATATGTTTATTAAATTGGTGTATTAATTAGGCTTATTAAATAGGCTTATTAAATAGGCTTATTAAATAGACTTATTAAATAGACTTATTAAATAGACTTATTAAATAGACTTATTAAATAGCCTCATGAAATAGGCTTATTTTAGCAACTTAGGCTTATTAAATAGGTTTATTTCAGCAACTTAGACTTATTAAAGAGCCTTATTAAATAGGCTTATTTCAGCAACTTATGCTTATTAAATAAGCTTATTTCAGCAACTTATGCTTATTAAATAGCCTTATTAAACAGGTTTATTTCAGCAACTTAGGCTTATTAAATAGCATTTTTAAATAGGTTTATTTCAGCAACTTAGACTTATTAAATATACCTTTCTAAATAGGCTTAGTTCAGAAACTTAGGCTTATTAAATAGTCTTATTTCAGCAACTTAGGCTCATTAAATAGCCTTATGAAATAGGCTTACTTCAGCAACTTAGGCTTATTAAATAGCCGTATTAAATAGGCTTATTTCAGCAACTTAGACTTATTAAATAGGTTTATTCAGCAACTTAGGCTTATTAAATAGGCTTATTCAGCAACTTAGGCTTATTAAATAGGCTTTTTCAGCAACTTATACTTATTAAATAGGCCTATTAAATAGGCTTATTAAATAGGCTTATTTCAGCAACTTAGACTTATTAAATAGGCCTATTAAATAGGCTTATTAAATAGACTTATTAAATAGGCTCATTAAATACTTATTAAATAGGCTTATTAAATAGGCTTATTAAATAGACTTATTAAATAGGCTCAATAAATCGGCTTATTAAATAGGCTTATTAAATAGGCTCAATAAATAGGCTTATTAAATAGGCTTATTAAATAGGCTTATTAAATAGACTTATTAAATCGGCTTATTAAATAGGCTAAATAAATAGGCTTATTAAATAGGCTCAATAAATATGCTTATTAAATAGGCTAAAAAAATAGGCTTATTAAATAGGCTCAATAAATAGGCTTATTAAATAGGCTCATTAAATAGTCTTATTAAAAAGGCTTATTAAATAGACTTATTAAATAGGCTCATTAAATACTCATTAAATATGTTTATTAAATAGGTGTATTAATTAGGCTTATTAAATAGGCTTATTAAATAGGCCTATTAAATAGACTTATTAAATAGGCTTATTTCAGCAACTTAGACTTATTAAATAGGCCTATTAAATAGGCTTATTAAATAGACTTATTAAACAGGCTCATTAAATAATTATTAAATAGGCTCAATAAATAGGCTTATTAAATAGGCTTAAAAAATAGGCTCAATAAATAGGCTTATTAAATAGGCTTATTAAATAGGCTTATTAAATAGACTTATTAAATAGGCTTATTAAATAGGCTTATTAAATAGGCTTATTAAATAGGCTTATTAAATAGACGTATTAAATACCCTCATTAAATAGGCTTATTTTAGCAACTTAGGCTTATTAAATAGGTTTATTTCAGCAACTTAGACTTATTAAAGAGCCTTATTAAATAGGCTTATTTCAGCAACTTAGGCTTATTAAATAAGCTTATTTCAGCAACTTATTCTTATTAAATAGCCTTATTAAACATGTTTATTTCAGCAACTTAGGCTTATTAAATAGCATTTTTAAATAGGTTTATTTCAGCAACTTGGACTTATTAAATATACCTTTTAAAATAGGCTTAGTTCAGAAACTTAGGCTTATTAAATGGTCTTATTTCAGCAACTTAGGCTCATTAAATAGCCTTATTAAATAGGCTTATTCAGCAACTTAGGCTTATTAAATAGCCTTATTAAATATACTTATTTCAGCAACTTAGACTTATTAAATAGGTTTATTCAGCAACTTAGGCTTATTAAATAGGCTTATTCAGCAACTTAGGCTTATTTAATAGGCTTATTTCAGCAACTTAGGCTTATTAAATAGGCTCATTCAGAAACTTAGGCTTATTAAATAAGCTTATTTCAGCAACTTAGACTTATTAAATAGGCCTATTAAATAGGCTTATTAAATAGTCTTATTTCAGCAACTTAGATTTATTTAAAAAGGCCTATTAAATAGGCTTATTAAATAGACTTATTAAATAGGCTCATTAAATACTTATTAAATAGGCTTATTAAATAGGCTTATTAAATAGACTTATTAAATAGGCTCAATAAATAGGCTTATTAAATAGGCTTATTAAATAGACTTATTAAATAGGCTCAATAAATCGGCTTATTAAATAGGCTTATTAAATAGGCTTATTAAATAGGCTTATTAAATAGACTTATTAAATCAGCTTATTAAATAGGCTCAATAAATAGGCTTATTAAATAGGCTCAATAAATCTGCTTATTAAATAGGCTCAATAAATAGGCTTATTAAATAGGCTCAATAAATAGGCTTATTAAATAGACTTATTAAATATGTTTATTAAATAGGTGTATTAATTAGGCTTATTAAATAGGCTTATTAAATAGGCTTATTAAATAGACTTATTAAATAGACTTATTAAATAGACTTATTAAATAGACTTATTAAATAGCCTCATGAAATAGGCTTATTTTAGCAACTTAGGCTTATTAAATAGGTTTATTTCAGCAACTTAGACTTATTAAAGAGCCTTATTAAATAGGCTTATTTCAGCAACTTAGGCTTATTAAATAAGCTTATTTCAGCAACTTATGCTTTTTAAATAGCCTTATTAAACAGGTTTATTTCAGCAACTTAGGCTTATTAAATAGCATTTTTAAATAGGTTTATTTCAGCAACTTAGACTTATTAAATATACCTTTTTAAATAGGCTTAGTTCAGAAACTTAGGCTTATTAAATAGTCTTATTTCAGCAACTTAGGCTCATTAAATAGCCTTATGAAATAGGCTTATTTCAGCAACTTAGGCTTATTAAATAGCCGTATTAAATAGGCTTATTTTAGCAACTTAGACTTATTAAATAGGTTTATTCAGCAACTTAGGCTTATTAAATAGGCTTATTCAGCAACTTAGGCTTATTAAATAGGCTTATTTCAGCAACTTAGACTTATTAAATAGGCCTATTAAATAGGTTTATTAAATAGGCTTATTTCAGCAACTTAGATTTATTAAATAGGCCTATTAAAAACAGGCTTATTAAATAGAGATATTAAATAGGCTCATTAAATACTTATTAAATAGGCTTATTAAATAGGCTTATTAAATAGACTTATTAAATAGGCTCAATAAATCGGCTTATTAAATAGGCTTATTAAATAGGCTCAATAAATAGGCATATTAAATAGGCTTATTAAATAGGCTTATTAAATAGACTTATTAAATCGGCTTATTAAATAGGCTCAATAAATAGGCTTATTAAATAGGCTCAATAAATATGCTTATTAAATAGGCTCAATAAATAGGCTCAATAAATAGGCTTATTAAATAGGCTCATTAAATACTTATTAAATAGGCTTATTAAATAGACTTATTAAATAGACTTATTAAATAGTCTTATTAAATAGACTTATTAAATAGTCTTATTAAAAAGGCTTATTAAATAGACTTATTAAATAGGCTCATTAAATACTTATTAAATATGTTTATTAAATAGGTGTATTAATTAGGCTTATTAAATAGGCTTATAAAATAGGCTTATTAAATAGACTTATTAAATAGACTTATTAAACAGACTTATTAAATAGACTTATTAAATAGCCTCATGAAATAGGCTTATTTCAGCAACTTAGGCTTATTAAATATACTTATTTCAGCAACTTAGGCTTATTAAATAGGCTTATTTCAGCAACTTAGACTTATTAAATAGCCTTATTTCAGCAACTTAGGCTTATTAAATAGGCTTATTTCAGCAACTTAGGCTTATTCAATAGCCTTATTTCATAAACTTAGACTTATTAAATAGGCTTATTTCAGCAACTTAGGCTTATTAAATAGGCTTATTCAGCAACTTAGGCGTATTAAATAGGCTTATTTCAACAACTTACGCTTATTAAATAGGCTCATTCAGAATCTTAGGCTTATTAAATAGGCTTATTTCAGCAACTTAGACTTATTAAATAGGCCTATTAAATAGGCTTATTAAATAGGCTTATTTCAGCAACTTAGACTTATTAAATAGGCCTATTAAATAGGCTTATTAAATAGACTTATTAAATAGGCTCATTAAATACTTATTAAATAGGCTTATTAAATAGGCTTATTAAATAGACTTATTAAATAGGCTCAATAAATAGGCTTATTAAATAGGCTTATTAAATAGGCTCAATAAATAGGCTTATTAAATAGGCTTATTAAATAGGCTTATTAAATAGACTTATTAAATCGGCTTATTAAATAGGCTCAATAAATAGGCTTATTAAATAGGCTCAATAAATATGCTTATTAAATAGGCTCAATAAATAGGCTTATTAAATAGGCTCAATAAATAGGCTTATTAAATAGGCTCATTAAATACTTATTAAATAGGCTTATTAAATAGACTTATTAAATAGACTTATTAAATAGTCTTATTAAATAGACTTATTAAATAGTCTTATTAAAAAGGCTTATTAAATAGACTTATTAAATAGGCTCATTAAATACTCATTAAATATGTTTATTAAATAGGTGTATTAATTAGGCTTATTAAATAGGCTTATTAAATAGGCTTATTAAATAGACTTATTAAATAGACTTATTAAATAGACTTATTAAATAGACTTATTAAATAGCCTCATGAAATAGGCTTATTTTAGCAACTTAGGCTTATTAAATAGGTTTATTTCAGCAACTTAGACTTATTAAAGTGCCTTATTAAATAGGCTTATTTAAGCAACTTAGGCTTATTAAATATACTTATTTCAGCAACTTAGGCTTATTAAATAGGCTTATTTCAGCAACTTAGACTTATTAAATAGCCTTATTTCAGCAACTTAGGCTTATTAAATAGGCTTATTTCAGCAACTTAGGCTTATTAAATAGCCTTATTTCAGCAACTTAGACTTATTAAATAGGCTTATTTCAGCAACTTAGGCTTATTAAATAGGCTTATTCAGCAACTTAGGGTTATTAAATAGGCTTATTTCAGCAACTTAGGCTTATTAAATAGGCTCATTCAGAAACTTAGGCTTATTAAATAGGCTAATTTCAGCAACTTAGACTTATTAAATAGGCCTATTAAATAGGCTTATTAAATAGGCTTATTTCAGCAACTTAGACTTATTAAATAGGCCTATTAAATAGGCTTATTAAATAGGCTCATTAAATACTTATTAAATAGGCTTGTTAAATAGGCTTATTAAATAGACTTATTAAATAGACTTATTAAATAGGCTTATTAAATAGGCTCAATAAATAGGCTTATTAAATAGGCTCAATAAATAGGCTTATTAAATAGGCTCATTAAATACTTATTAAATAGACTTATTAAATAGACTTATTACATAGGCTTATTAAATAGGCTTATTAAATAGGCTTATTAAATAGGCTTATTAAATAGACTTATTAAATAGCTCATTAAATAGGCTTATTTCAGCAACTTAGGCTTATTAAATAGCCTTATTTCAGCAACTTACGCTTATTAAATAGGCTTATTTCAGCAACTTAGGCTTATTAAATAGCCTAATTAAGTAGGCTTATTTCAGCAACTTGGGCTTATTAAATAGGCTTATTTCAGCAACTTACGCTGATTTAAAAGGCTTATTTCAGCAACTTAGACTTATTAAATAGCATTATTTCAGCAACCTAGACTCATTAAATAGGCTTATTTCAGCAACTTATGCTTATTAAATATACTTATTTCAGCAACTTAGGCTTATTAAATAGGCTTATTTCAGCAACTTAGACTTATTAAATAGCCTTATTTCAGCAACTTAGGCTTATTAAATAGGCTTATTTCAGCAACTTAGGCTTATTAAATAGGCTTATTTCAGCAACTTAGACTTACTAAATAGGCTTATTTCAGCAACTTAGGCTTATTAAATAGGCTTATTCAGCAACTTAGGCTTATTAAATAGGCTTATTTCGGCAACTTAGGCTTATTAAATAGGCTCATTCAGAAACTTAGGCTTATTAAATAGGCTTATTTCAGCAACTTAGACTTATTAAATAGGCCTATTAAATAGACTTATTAAATAGGCTTATTTCAGCAACTTAGACTTATTAAATAGGCCTATTAAATAGGCTTATTAAATATACTTATTAAACAGGCTCATTAAATAATTATTAAATAGGCTTGTTAAATAGGCTTATTAAATAGACTTATTAAATAGGCTCAATAAATAGGCTTATTAAATAGGCTTATTAAATAGGCACAATAAATAGGCTTATTAAATAGGCTTATTAAATAGGCTTATTAAATAGACTTATTAAATAGGCTTATTAAATAGGCTCAATAAATAGGCTTATTAAATAGGCTCAATAAATAGGCTTATTAAATAGGCTCAATAAATAGGCTTATTAAACAGGCTCAATAAATAGGCTTATTAAATAGGCTCATTAAATACTTATTAAATAGACTTATTAAATAGACTCATTAAATAGGCTTATTAAATAGGCTTATTAAATAGGCTTATTAAATAGGCATATTAAATAGACGTATTAAATAGCCTAATTAAATAGGCTTATTTTAGCAACTTAGGCTTATTAAATAGGTTTATTTCAGCAACTTAGACTTATTAAAGAGCCTTATTAAATAGGCTTATTTCAGCAACTTAGGCTTATTAAATAAGCTTATTTCAGCAACTTATTCTTATTAAATAGCCTTATTAAACAGGTTTATTTCAGCAACTTAGGCTTATTAAATAGCATTTTTAAATAGGTTTATTTCAGCAACTTAGACTTATTAAATATACCTTTTAAAATAGGCTTAGTTCAGAAACTTAGGCTTATTAAATAGTCTTATTTCAGCAACTTAGGCTCATTAAATAGCCTTATTAAATAGGCTTATTCAGCAACTTAGGCTTATTAAATAGCCTTATTAAATATGCTTATTTCAGCAACTTAGACTTATTAAATAGGTTTATTCAGCAACTTAGGCTTATTAAATAGGCTTATTCAGCAACTTAGGCTTATTTAATAGGCTTATTTCAGCAACTTAGGCTTATTAAATAGGCTCATTCAGAAACTTAGGCTTATTAAATAAGCTTATTTCAGCAACTTAGACTTATTAAATAGGCCTATTAAATAGGCTTATTAAATAGGCTTATTTCAGCAACTTAGATTTATTAAAAAAGGCCTATTAAATAGGCTTATTAAATAGACTTATTAAATAGGCTCATTAAATACTTATTAAATAGGCTTATTAAATAGGCTTATTAAATAGACTTATTAAATAGGCTCAATAAATAGGCGTATTAAATAGGCTTATTAAATAGACTTATTAAATAGGCTCAATAAATCGGCTTATTAAATAGGCTCAATAAATAGGCTTATTAAATAGGCTTATTAAATAGGCTTATTAAATAGGCTTATTAAATAGACTTATTAAATAGGCTCAATAAATAGGCTTATTAAATAGGCTCAATAAATAGGCTTATTAAATAGGCTCATTAAATACTTATTAAATAGGCTTATTAAATAGACTTATTAAATAGGCTTATTAAATAGACTTATTAAATAGTCTTATTAAAAAGGCTTATTAAATAGACTTATTAAATAGGCTCATTAAATACTCATTAAATATGTTTATTAAATAGGTGTATTAATTAGGCTTATTAAATAGGCTTATTAAATAGGCCTATTAAATAGACTTATTAAATAGGCTTATTTCAGCAACTTAGACTTATTAAATAGGCCTATTAAATAGGCTTATTAAATAGACTTATTAAACAGGCTCATTAAATAATTATTAAATAGGCTCAATAAATAGGCTTATTAAATAGGCTTAAAAAAAAGGCTTATTAAATAGGCTCAATAAATAGGCTTATTAAATAGGCTCAATAAATAGGCTTATTAAATAGGCTCAATAAATAGGCTTATTAAATAGGCTCATTAAATACTTATTAAATAGACTTATTAAATAGACTCATTAAATAGGCTTATTAAATAGGCTTATTAAATAGGCTTATTAAATAGGCTTATTAAATAGACGTATTAAATACCCTCATTAAATAGGCTTATTTTAGCAACTTAGGCTTATTAAATAGGTTTATTTCAGCAACTTAGACTTATTAAAGAGCCTTATTAAATAGGCTTATTTCAGCAACTTAGGCTTATTAAATAAGCTTATTTCAGCAACTTATTCTTATTAAATAGCCTTATTAAACAGGTTTATTTCAGCAACTTAGGCTTATTAAATAGCATTTTTAAATAGGTTTATTTCAGCAACTTAGACTTATTAAATATACCTTTTAAAATAGGCTTAGTTCAGAAACTTAGGCTTATTAAATGGTCTTATTTCAGCAACTTAGGCTCATTAAATAGCCTTATTAAATAGGCTTATTCAGCAACTTAGGCTAATTAAATAGCCTTATTAAATATACTTATTTCAGCAACTTAGACTTATTAAATAGGTTTATTCATCAACTTAGGCTTATTAAATAGGCTTATTCAGCAACTTAGGCTTATTTAATAGGTTTATTTCAGCAACTTAGGCTTATTAAATAGGCTCATTCAGAAACTTAGGCTTATTAAATAAGCTTATTTCAGCAACTTAGACTTATTAAATAGGCATATTAAATAGGCTTATTAAATAGTCTTATTTCATCAACTTAGATTTATTAAAAAAGGCCTATTAAATAGGCTTATTAAATAGACTTATTAAATAGGCTCATTAAATACTTATTAAATAGGCATTATTAAATAGGCTTATTAAATAGACTTATTAAATAGGCTCAATAAATAGGCTTATTAAATAGGCTTATTAAATAGACTTATTAAATAGGCTCAATAAATCGGCTTATTAAATAGGCTTATTAAATAGGCTTATTAAATAGGCTTATTAAATAGGCTTATTAAATAGACTTATTAAATTGGCTTATTAAATAGGCTCAATAAATAGGCTTATTAAATAGGCTCAATAAATCTGCTTATTAAATAGGCTCAATAAATAGGCTTATTAAATAGGCTCAATAAATAGGCTTATTAAATAGGCTCATTAAATACTTATTAAATAGGCTTATTAAATAGACTTATTAAATATGTTTATTAAATAGGTGTATTAATTAGGCTTATTAAATAGCCTCATGAAATAGGCTTATTTTAGCAACTTAGGCTTATTAAATAGGTTTATTTCAGCAACTTAGACTTATTAAAGAGCCTTATTAAATAGGCTTATTTCAGCAACTTAGGCTTATTAAATAAGCTTATTTCAGCAACTTATGCTTATTAAATAGCCTTATTAAACAGGTTTATTTCAGCAACTTAGGCTTATTAAATAGCATTTTTAAATAGGTTTATTTCAGCAACTTAGACTTATTAAATATACCTTTTTAAATAGGCTTAGTTCAGAAACTTAAGCTTATTAAATAGTCTTATTTCAGCAACTTAGGCTCATTAAATAGCCTTATGAAATAGGCTTATTTCAGCAACTTAGGCTTATTAAATAGCCGTATTAAATAGGCTTATTTTAGCAACTTAGACTTATTAAATAGGTTTATTCAGCAACTTAGGCTTATTAAATAGGCTTATTCAGCAACTTAGGCTTATTAAATAGGCTTATTTCAGCAACTTAGACTTATTAAATAGGCCTATTAAATAGGTTTATTAAATAGGCTTATTTCAGCAACTTAGACTTATTAAATAGGCCTATTAAAAACAGGCTTATTAAATAGAGATATTAAATAGGCTCATTAAATACTTATTAAATAGGCTTATTAAATAGGCTTATTAAATAGACTTATTAAATAGGCTCAATAAATCGGCTTATTAAATAGGCTTATTAAATAGGCTCAATAAATAGGCATATTAAATAGGCTTATTAAATAGGCTTATTAAATAGACTTATTAAATCGGCTTATTAAATAGGCTCAATAAATAGGCTTATTAAATAGGCTCAATAAATATGCTTATTAAATAGGCTCAAAAAATAGGCTCAATAAATAGGCTTATTAAATAGGCTCATTAAATACTTATTAAATAGGCTTATTAAATAGACTTATTAAATAGACTTATTAAATAGTCTTATTAAATAGACTTATTAAATAGTCTTATTAAAAAGGCTTATTAAATAGACTTATTAAATAGGCTCATTAAATACTTATTAAATATGTTTATTAAATATGTGTATTAATTAGGCTTATTAAATAGCCTCATGAAATAGGCTTATTAAATAGACTTATTAAATAGACTTATTAAACAGACTTATTAAATAGACTTATTAAATAGCCTCATGAAATAGGCTTATTTCAGCAACTTAGGCTTATTAAATATACTTATTTCAGCAACTTAGGCTTATTAAATAGGCTTATTTCAGCAACTTAGACTTATTAAATAGCCTTATTTCAGCAACTTAGGCTTATTAAATAGGCTTATTTCAGCAACTTAGGCTTATTAAATAGCCTTATTTCATCAACTTAGACTTATTAAATAGGCTTATTTCAGCAACTTAGGCTTATTAAATAGGCTTATTCAGCAACTTAGGCTTATTAAATAGGCTTATTTCAGCAACTTACGCTTATTAAATAGGCTCATTCAGAAACTTAGGCTTATTAAATAGGCTTATTTCAGCAACTTAGACTTATTAAATAGGCCTATTAAATAGGCTTATTAAATAGGCTTATTTCAGCAACTTAGACTTATTAAATAGGCCTATTAAATAGGCTTATTAAATAGGCTTATTAAATAGACTTATTAAATAGACTTATTAAATAGACTTATTAAATAGACTTATTAAATAGCCTCATGAAATAGGCTTATTTTAGCAACTTAGGCTTATTAAATAGGTTTATTTCAGCAACTTAGACTTATTAAAGAGCCTTATTAAATAGGCTTATTTCAGCAACTTATGCTTATTAAATATACTTATTTCAGCAACTTAGGCTTATTAAATAGGCTTTTTTCAGCAACTTAGACTTATTAAATAGCCTTATTTCAGCAACTTAGGCTTATTAAATAGGCTTATTTCAGCAACTTAGGCTTATTAAATAGGCTTATTTCAGCAACTTAGGCTTTTTAAATAGCCTTATTTCAGCAACTTAGACTTATTAAATAGGCTTATTCAGCAACTTAGGATTATTAAATAGGCTTATTTCAGCAACTTAGGCTTATTAAATAGCCTTATTTCAGCAACTTATGCTTATTAAATAGGCTTATTCAGCAACTTAGGCTTATTAAATAGGCTTATTTCAGCAACTTAGGCTTATTAAATAGGCTCATTCAGAAACTTAGGCTTATTAAATAGGCTTATTTCAGCAACTTAGACTTATTAAATAGGCTCAATAAATAGGCTTATTAAATAGGCTTAAAAAATAGGCTCAATAAATAGGCTTATTAAATAGGCTTATTAAATAGGCTTATTAAATAGACTTATTAAATAGGCTTATTAAATAGGCTCAATAAAAAGGCTTATTAAATAGGCTCAATAAATAGGCTTATTAAATAGGCTCAATAAATAGGCTTATTAAATAGGCTCAATAAATAGGCTTATTAAATAGGCTCATTAAATACTTATTAAATAGACTTATTAAATAGACTCATTAAATAGGCTTATTAAATAGGCTTATTAAATAGGCTTATTAAATAGGCTTATTAAATAGACGTATTAAATACCCTCATTAAATAGGCTTATTTTAGCAACTTAGGCTTATTAAATAGGTTTATTTCAGCAACTTAGACTTATTAAAGAGCCTTATTAAATAGGCTTATTTCAGCAACTTAGGCTTATTAAATAAGCTTATTTCAGCAACTTATTCTTATTAAATAGCCTTATTAAACAGGTTTATTTCAGCAACTTAGGCTTATTAAATAGCATTTTTAAATAGGTTTATTTCAGCAACTTAGACTTATTAAATATACCTTTTAAAATAGGCTTAGTTCAGAAACTTAGGCTTATTAAATGGTCTTATTTCAGCAACTTAGGCTCATTAAATAGCCTTATTAAATAGGCTTATTCAGCAACTTAGGCTAATTAAATAGCCTTATTAAATATACTTATTTCAGCAACTTAGACTTATTAAATAGGTTTATTCAGCAACTTAGGCTTATTAAATAGGCTTATTCAGCAACTTAGGCTTATTTAATAGGCTTATTTCAGCAACTTAGGCTTATTAAATAGGCTCATTCAGAAACTTAGGCTTATTAAATAAGCTTATTTCAGCAACTTAGACTTATTAAATAGGCATATTAAATAGGCTTATTAAATAGTCTTATTTCAGCAACTTAGATTTATTAAAAAAAGGCCTATTAAATAGGCTTATTAAATAGACTTATTAAATAGGCTCATTAAATACTTATTAAATAGGCTTATTAAATAGGCTTATTAAATAGACTTATTAAATAGGCTCAATAAATAGGCTTATTAAATAGGCTTATTAAATAGACTTATTAAATAGGCTCAATAAATCGGCTTATTAAATAGGCTTATTAAATAGGCTTATTAAATAGGCTTATTAAATAGGCTTATTAAATAGACTTATTAAATCGGCTTATTAAATAGGCTCAATAAATAGGCTTTTTAAATAGGCTCAATAAATCTGCTTATTAAATAGGCTCAATAAATAGGCTTATTAAATAGGCTCAATAAATAGGCTTATTAAATAGGCTCATTAAATACTTATTAAATAGGCTTATTAAATAGACTTATTAAATATGTTTATTAAATAGGTGTATTAATTAGGCTTATTAAATAGCCTCATGAAATAGGCTTATTTTAGCAACTTAGGCTTATTAAATAGGTTTATTTCAGCAACTTAGACTTATTAAAGAGCCTTATTAAATAGGCTTATTTCAGCAACTTAGGCTTATTAAATAAGCTTATTTCAGCAACTTATGCTTATTAAATAGCCTTATTAAACAGGTTTATTTCAGCAACTTAGGCTTATTAAATAGCATTTTTAAATAGGTTTATTTCAGCAACTTAGACTTATTAAATATACCTTTTAAAATAGGCTTAGTTCAGAAAATGAGGCTTATTAAATGGTCTTATTTCAGCAACTTAGGCTCATTAAATAGCCTTATTAAATAGGCTTTTTTCAGCAACTTAGACTTATTAAATAGCCTTATTTCAGCAACTTAGGCTTATTAAATAGGCTTATTTCAGCAACTTAGGCTTATTAAATAGGCTTATTTCAGCAACTTAGGCTTTTTAAATAGCCTTATTTCAGCAACTTAGACTTATTAAATAGGCTTATTCAGCAACTTAGGATTATTAAATAGCCTTATTTCAGCAACTTAGGCTTATTAAATAGGCTTATTCAGCAACTTAGGCTTATTAAATAGGCTTACTTCAGCAACTTAGGCTTATTAAATAGGCTCATTCAGAAACTTAGGCTTATTAAATAGGCTTATTTCAGCAACTTAGACTTATTAAATAGGCTCAATAAATAGGCTTATTAAATAGGCTTAAAAAATAGGCTCAATAAATAGGCTTATTAAATAGGCTTATTAAATAGGCTTATTAAATAGACTTATTAAATAGGCTTATTAAATAGGCTCAATAAAAAGGCTTATTAAATAGGCTCAATAAATAGGCTTATTAAATAGGCTCAATAAATAGGCTTATTAAATAGGCTCAATAAATAGGCTTATTAAATAGGCTCATTAAATACTTATTAAATAGACTTATTAAATAGACTCATTAAATAGGCTTATTAAATAGGCTTATTAAATAGGCTTATTAAATAGGCTTATTAAATAGACATATTAAATACCCTCATTAAATAGGCTTATTTTAGCAACTTAGGCTTATTAAATAGGTTTATTTCAGCAACTTAGACTTATTAAAGAGCCTTATTAAATAGGCTTATTTCAGCAACTTAGGCTTATTAAATAAGCTTATTTCAGCAACTTATTCTTATTAAATAGCCTTATTAAACAGGTTTATTTCAGCAACTTAGGCTTATTAAATAGCATTTTTAAATAGGTTTATTTCAGCAACTTAGACTTATTAAATATACCTTTTAAAATAGGCTTAGTTCAGAAACTTAGGCTTATTAAATGGTCTTATTTCAGCAACTTAGGCTCATTAAATAGCCTTATTAAATAGGCTTATTCAGCAACTTAGGCTAATTAAATAGCCTTATTAAATATACTTATTTCAGCAACTTAGACTTATTAAATAGGTTTATTCAGCAACTTAGGCTTATTAAATAGGCTTATTCAGCAACTTAGGCTTATTTAATAGGCTTATTTCAGCAACTTAGGCTTATTAAATAGGCTCATTCAGAAACTTAGGCTTATTAAATAAGCTTATTTCAGCAACTTAGACTTATTAAATAGGCATATTAAATAGGCTTATTAAATAGTCTTATTTCAGCAACTTAGATTTATTAAAAAAAGGCCTATTAAATAGGCTTATTAAATAGACTTATTAAATAGGCTCATTAAATACTTATTAAATAGGCTTATTAAATAGGCTTATTAAATAGACTTATTAAATAGGCTCAATAAATAGGCTTATTAAATAGGCTTATTAAATAGACTTATTAAATAGGCTCAATAAATCGGCTTATTAAATAGGCTTATTAAATAGGCTTATTAAATAGGCTTATTAAATAGGCTTATTAAATAGACTTATTAAATCGGCTTATTAAATAGGCTCAATAAATAGGCTTTTTAAATAGGCTCAATAAATCTGCTTATTAAATAGGCTCAATAAATAGGCTTATTAAATAGGCTCAATAAATAGGCTTATTAAATAGGCTCATTAAATACTTATTAAATAGGCTTATTAAATAGACTTATTAAATATGTTTATTAAATAGGTGTATTAATTAGGCTTATTAAATAGCCTCATGAAATAGGCTTATTTTAGCAACTTAGGCTTATTAAATAGGTTTATTTCAGCAACTTAGACTTATTAAAGAGCCTTATTAAATAGGCTTATTTCAGCAACTTAGGCTTATTAAATAAGCTTATTTCAGCAACTTATGCTTATTAAATAGCCTTATTAAACAGGTTTATTTCAGCAACTTAGGCTTATTAAATAGCATTTTTAAATAGGTTTATTTCAGCAACTTAGACTTATTAAATATACCTTTTAAAATAGGCTTAGTTCAGAAAATGAGGCTTATTAAATGGTCTTATTTCAGCAACTTAGGCTCATTAAATAGCCTTATTAAATAGGCTTATTCAGCAACTTAGGCTAATTAAATAGCCTTATTAAATATACTTATTTCAGCAACTTAGACTTATTAAATAGGTTTATTCAGCAACTTAGGCTTATTAAATAGGCTTATTCAGCAACTTAGGCTTATTTAATAGGTTTATTTCAGCAACTTAGGCTTATTAATATGGCTCATTCAGAAACTTAGGCTTATTAAATAAGCTTATTTCAGCAACTTAGACTTATTAAATAGGCATATTAAATAGGCTTATTAAATAGTCTTATTTCAGCAACTTAGATTTATTAAAAAAGGCCTATTAAATAGGCTTATTAAATAGACTTATTAAATAGGCTCATTAAATACTTATTAAATAGGCTTATTAAATAGGCTTATTAAATAGACTCATTAAATAGGCTCAATAAATAGGCTTATTAAATAGGCTTATTAAATAGACTTATTAAATAGGCTCAATAAATCGGCTTATTAAATAGGCTTATTAAATAGGCTTATTAAATAGGCTTATTAAATAGGCTTATTAAATAGACTTATTAAATCGGCTTATTAAATAGGCTCAATAAATAGGCTTATTAAATAGGCTCAATAAATCTGCTTATTAAATAGGCTCAATAAATAGGCTTATTAAATAGGCTCAATAAATAGGCTTATTAAATAGGCTCATTAAATACTTATTAAATAGGCTTATTAAATAGACTTATTAAATATGTTTATTAAATAGGTGTATTAATTAGGCTTATTAAATAGCCTCATGAAATAGGCTTATTTTAGCAACTTAGGCTTATTAAATAGGTTTATTTCAGCAACTTAGACTTATTAAAGAGCCTTATTAAATAGGCTTATTTCAGCAACTTAGGCTTATTAAATAAGCTTATTTCAGCAACTTATGCTTATTAAATAGCCTTATTAAACAGGTTTATTTCAGCAACTTAGGCTTATTAAATAGCATTTTTAAATAGGTTTATTTCAGCAACTTAGACTTATTAAATATACCTTTTTAAATAGGCTTAGTTCAGAAACTTAAGCTTATTAAATAGTCTTATTTCAGCAACTTAGGCTCATTAAATAGCCTTATGAAATAGGCTTATTTCAGCAACTTAGACTTATTAAATAGGTTTATTCAGCAACTTAGGCTTATTAAATAGGCTTATTCAGCAACTTAGGCTTATTAAATAGGCTTATTTCAGCAACTTAGACTTATTAAATAGGCCTATTAAATAGGTTTATTAAATAGGCTTATTTCAGCAACTTAGACTTATTAAATAGGCCTATTAAAAACAGGCTTATTAAATAGAGATATTAAATAGGCTCATTAAATACTTATTAAATAGGCTTATTAAATAGGCTTATTAAATAGGCTCAATAAATAGGCTTATTAAATAGGCTCAATAAATATGCTTATTAAATAGGCTCAAAAATAGGCTCAATAAATAGGCTTATTAAATAGGCTCATTAAATACTTATTAAATAGGCTTATTAAATAGACTTATTAAATAGACTTATTAAATAGTCTTATTAAATAGACTTATTAAATAGTCTTATTAAAAAGGCTTATTAAATAGACTTATTAAATAGGCTCATTAAATACTTATTAAATATGTTTATTAAATAGGTGTATTAATTAGGCTTATTAAATAGCCTCATGAAATAGGCTTATTAAATAGACTTATTAAATAGACTTATTAAACAGACTTATTAAATAGACTTATTAAATAGCCTCATGAAATAGGCTTATTTCAGCAACTTAGGCTTATTAAATATACTTATTTCAGCAACTTAGGCTTATTAAATAGGCTTATTTCAGCAACTTAGACTTATTAAATAGCCTTATTTCAGCAACTTAGGCTTATTAAATAGGCTTATTTCAGCAACTTAGGCTTATTAAATAGCCTTATTTCATCAACTTAGACTTATTAAATAGGCTTATTTCAGCAACTTAGGCTTATTAAATAGGCTTATTCAGCAACTTAGGCTTATTAAATAGGCTTATTTCAGCAACTTACGCTTATTAAATAGGCTCATTCAGAAACTTAGGCTTATTAAATAGGCTTATTTCAGCAACTTAGACTTATTAAATAGGCCTATTAAATAGGCTTATTAAATAGGCTTATTTCAGCAACTTAGACTTATTAAATAGGCCTATTAAATAGGCTTATTAAATAGGCTTATTAAATAGACTTATTAAATAGACTTATTAAATAGACTTATTAAATAGACTTATTAAATAGACTTATTAAATAGCCTCATGAAATAGGCTTATTTTAGCAACTTAGGCTTATTAAATAGGTTTATTTCAGCAACTTAGACTTATTAAAGAGCCTTATTAAATAGGCTTATTTCAGCAACTTATGCTTATTAAATATACTTATTTCAGCAACTTAGGCTTATTAAATAGGCTTATTTCAGCAACTTAGACTTATTAAATAGCCTTATTTCAGCAACTTAGGCTTATTAAATAGGCTTATTTCAGCAACTTAGGCTTATTAAATAGCCTTATTTCAGCAACTTAGACTTATTAAATAGGCTTATTCAGCAACTTAGGCTTATTAAATAGGCTTATTTCAGCAACTTAGGCTTATTAAATAGCCTTATTTCAGCAACTTAGGCTTATTAAATAGGTTTATTCAGCAACTTAGGCTTATTAAATAGGCTTATTTCAGCAACTTAGGCTTATTAAATAGGCTCATTCAGAAACTTAGGCTTATTAAATAGGCTTATTTCAGCAACTTAGACTTATTAAATAGGCTCAATAAATAGGCTCATTAAATAGGCTTAAAAAATTGGCTCAATAAATAGGCTTATTAAATAGGCTTATTAAACAGGCTTATTAAATAGACTTATTAAATAGGCTTATTAAATAGGCTCAATAAAAAGGCTTATTAAATAGGCTCAATAAATAGGCTTATTAAATAGGCTCAATAAATAGGCTTATTAAATAGGCTCAATAAATAGGCTTATTAAATAGGCTCATTAAATACTTATTAAATAGACTTATTAAATAGACTCATTAAATAGGCTTATTAAATAGGCTTATTAAATAGGCTTATTAAATAGGCTTATTAAATAGACGTATTAAATAGCCTCATTACATAGGCTTATTTTAGCAACTTAGGCTTATTAAATAGGTTTATTTCAGCAACTTAGACTTATTAAAGAGCCTTATTAAATAGGCTTATTTCAGCAACTTAGGCTTATTAAATAAGCTTATTTCAGCAACTTATTCTTATTAAATAGCCTTATTAAACAGGTTTATTTCAGCAACTTAGGCTTATTAAATAGCATTTTTAAATAGGTTTATTTCAGCAACTTAGACTTATTAAATATACCTTTTAAAATAGGCTTAGTTCAGAAACTTAGGCTCATTAAATGGTCTTATTTCAGCAACTTAGGCTCATTAAATAGCCTTATTAAATAGGCTTATTCAGCAACTTAGGCTAATTAAATAGCCTTATTAAATATACTTATTTCAGCAACTTAGACTTATTAAATAGGTTTATTCAGCAACTTAGGCTTATTAAATAGGCTTATTCAGCAACTTAGGCTTATTTAATAGGCTTATTTCAGCAACTTAGGCTTATTAAATAGGCTCATTCAGAAACTTAGGCTTATTAAATAAGCTTATTTCAGCAACTTAGACTTATTAAATAGGCATATTAAATAGGCTTATTAAATAGTCTTATTTCAGCAACTTAGATTTATTAAAAAAGGCCTATTAAATAGGCTTATTAAATAGACTTATTAAATAGGCTCATTAAATACTTATTAAATAGGCTTATTAAATAGGCTTATTAAATAGACTTATTAAATAGGCTCAATAAATAGGCTTATTAAATAGGCTTATTAAATAGACTTATTAAATAGGCTCAATAAATCGGCTTATTAAATAGGCTTATTAAATAGGCTTATTAAATAGGCTTATTAAATAGGCTTATTAAATAGACTTATTAAATCGGCTTATTAAATAGGCTCAATAAATAGGCTTATTAAATAGGCTCAATAAATCTGCTTATTAAATAGGCTCAATAAATAGGCTTATTAAATAGGCTCAATAAATAGGCTTATTAAATAGGCTCATTAAATACTTATTAAATAGGCTTATTAAATAGACTTATTAAATATGTTTATTAAATAGGTGTATTAATTAGGCTTATTAAATAGCCTCATGAAATAGGCTTATTTTAGCAACTTAGGCTTATTAAATAGGTTTATTTCTGCAACTTAGACTTATTAAAGAGCCTTATTAAATAGGCTTATTTCAGCAACTTAGGCTTATTAAATAAGCTTATTTCAGCAACTTATGCTTATTAAATAGCCTTATTAAACAGGTTTATTTCAGCAACTTAGGCTTATTAAATAGCATTTTTAAATAGGTTTATTTCAGCAACTTAGACTTATTAAATATACCTTTTTAAATAGGCTTAGTTCAGAAACTTAAGCTTATTAAATAGTCTTATTTCAGCAACTTAGGCTCATTAAATAGCCTTATGAAATAGGCTTATTTCAGCAACTTAGGCTTATTAAATAGCCGTATTAAATAGGCTTATTTTAGCAACTTAGACTTATTAAATAGGTTTATTCAGCAACTTAGGCTTATTAAATAGGCTTATTCAGCAACTTAGGCTTATTAAATAGGCTTATTTCAGCAACTTAGACTTATTAAATAGGCCTATTAAATAGGTTTATTAAATAGGCTTATTTCAGCAACTTAGACTTATTAAATAGGCCTATTAAAAACAGGCTTATTAAATAGAGATATTAAATAGGCTCATTAAATACTTATTAAATAGGCTTATTAAATAGGCTTATTAAATAGACTTATTAAATAGGCTCAATAAATCGGCTTATTAAATAGGCTTATTAAATAGGCTCAATAAATAGGCATATTAAATAGGCTTATTAAATAGGCTTATTAAATAGACTTATTAAATCGGCTTATTAAATAGGCTCAATAAATAGGCTTATTAAATAGGCTCAATAAATATGCTTATTAAATAGTCTCAAAAAATAGGCTCAATAAATAGGCTTATTAAATAGGCTCATTAAATACTTATTAAATAGGCTTATTAAATAGACTTATTAAATAGACTTATTAAATAGTCTTATTAAATAGACTTATTAAATAGTCTTATTAAAAAGGCTTATTAAATAGACTTATTAAATAGGCTCATTAAATACTTATTAAATATGTTTATTAAATAGGTGTATTAATTAGGCTTATTAAATAGCCTCATGAAATAGGCTTATTAAATAGACTTATTAAATAGACTTATTAAACAGACTTATTAAATAGACTTATTAAATAGCCTCATGAAATAGGCTTATTTCAGCAACTTAGGCTTATTAAATATACTTATTTCAGCAACTTAGGCTTATTAAATAGGCTTATTTCAGCAACTTAGACTTATTAAATAGCCTTATTTCAGCAACTTAGGCTTATTAAATAGGCTTATTTCAGCAACTTAGGCTTATTAAATAGGCTTATTCAGCAACTTAGGCTTATTAAATAGGCTTATTTCAGCAACTTACGCTTATTAAATAGGCTCATTCAGAAACTTAGGCTTATTAAATAGGCTTATTTCAGCAACTTAGACTTATTAAATAGGCCTATTAAATAGGCTTATTAAATAGGCTTATTTCAGCAACTTAGACTTATTAAATAGGCCTATTAAATAGGCTTATTAAATAGGCTTATTAAATAGACTTATTAAATAGACTTATTAAATAGACTTATTAAATAGACGTATTAAATAGCCTCATGAAATAGGCTTATTTTAGCAACTTAGGCTTATTAAATAGGTTTATTTCAGCAACTTAGACTTATTAAAGAGCCTTATTAAATAGGCTTATTTCAGCAACTTATGCTTATTAAATATACTTATTTCAGCAACTTAGGCTTATTAAATAGCCTTATTTCAGCAACTTAGGCTTATTAAATAGGCTTATTTCAGCAACTTAGGCTTATTAAATAGCCTTATTTCAGCAACTTAGACTTATTAAATAGGCTTATTTCAGCAACTTAGGCTTATTAAATAGGCTTATTCAGAAACTTAGGCTTATTAAATAGGCTTATTTCAGCAACTTAGACTTATTAAATAGGCCTATTAAATAGGCTTATTAAATAGGCTTATTTCAGCAACTTAGACTTATTAAATAGGCCTATTAAATAGGCTTATTAAATAGACTTATTAAATAGGCTCATTAAATACTTATTAAATAGGCTTATTAAATAAATGCTTATTAAATAGACTTATTAAATAGACTTATTAAATAGGCTTATTAAATAGGCTCAATAAATAGGCTCAATAAATAGGCTTATTAAATAGGCTTATTAAATAGACTTATTAAATAGGCTTATTAAATAGGCTCAATAAATAGGCTTATTAAATAGGCTCAATAAATAGGCTTATTAAATAGGCTCAATAAATAGGCTTATTAAATAGGCTCATTAAATACTTATTAAATAGACTTATTAAATAGACTTATTACATAGGCTTATTAAATAGGCTTATTAAATAGGCTTATTAAATAGGCTTATTAAATAGACTTATTAAATAGCTCATTAAATAGGCTTATTTCAGCAACTTAGGCTTATTAAATAGCCTTATTTCAGCAACTTACGCTTATTAAATAGGCTTATGTCAGCAACTTAGGCTTATTAAATAGCCTAATTAAGTAGGCTTATTTCAGCAACTTGGGCTTATTAAATAGGCTTATTTCAGCAACTTACGCTGATTAAAAAGGCTTATTTCAGCAACTTAGACTTATTGAATAGCCTTATTTCAGCAACCTAGACTCATTAAATAGGCTTATTTCAGCAACTTATGCTTATTAAATATACTTATTTCAGCAACTTAGGCTTATTAAATAGGCTTATTTCAGCAACTTAGACTTATTAAATAGCCTTATTTCAGCAACTTAGGCTTATTAAATATGCTTATTTCAGCAACTTAGGCTTATTAAATAGGCTTATTTCAGCAACTTAGACTTACTAAATAGGCTTATTTCGGCAACTTAGGCTTATTAAATAGGCTCATTCAGAAACTTAGGCTTATTAAATAGGCTTATTTCAGCAACTTAGACTTATTAAATAGGCCTATTAAATAGACTTATTAAATAGGCTTATTTCAGCAACTTAGACTTATTAAATAGGCCTATTAAATAGGCTTATTAAATATACTTATTAAACAGGCTCATTAAATAATTATTAAATAGGCTTGTTAAATAGGCTTATTAAATAGACTTATTAAATAGGCTCAATAAATAGGCTTATTAAATAGGCTTATTAAATAGGCACAATAAATAGGCTTATTAAATAGGCTTATTAAATAGGCTCATTAAATACTTATTAAATAGACTTATTAAATAGACTTATTACATAGGCTTATTAAATAGGCTTATTAAATAGGCTTATTAAATAGGCTTATTTCAGCAACTTAGACTTATTAAAGAGCCTTATTAAATAGGCTTATTTCAGCAACTTATGCTTATTAAATATACTTATTTCAGCAACTTAGGCTTATTAAATAGGCTTATTTCAGCAACTTAGACTTATTAAATAGCCTTATTTCAGCAACTTAGGCTTATTAAATAGGCTTATTTCAGCAACTTAGGCTTATTAAATAGGCTTATTCAGAAACTTAGGCTTATTAAATAGGCTTATTTCAGCAACTTAGACTTATTAAATAGGCCTATTAAATAGGCTTATTAAATAGGCTTATTTCAGCAACTTAGACTTATTAAATAGGCCTATTAAATAGGCTTATTAAATAGACTTATTAAATAGGCTCATTAAATACTTATTAAATAGGCTTATTAAATAGGCTTATTAAATAGACTTATTAAATAGACTTATTAAATAGGCTTATTAAATAGGCTCAATAAATAGGCTCAATAAATAGGCTTATTAAATAGGCTTATTAAATAGACTTATTAAATAGGCTTATTAAATAGGCTCAATAAATAGGCTTATTAAATAGGCTCAATAAATAGGCTTATTAAATAGGCTCAATAAATAGGCTTATTAAATAGGCTCATTAAATACTTATTAAATAGACTTATTAAATAGACTTATTACATAGGCTTATTAAATAGGCTTATTAAATAGGCTTATTAAATAGGCTTATTAAATAGACTTATTAAATAGCTCATTAAATAGGCTTATTTCAGCAACTTAGGCTTATTAAATAGCCTTATTTCAGCAACTTACGCTTATTAAATAGGCTTATGTCAGCAACTTAGGCTTATTAAATAGCCTAATTAAGTAGGCTTATTTCAGCAACTTGGGCTTATTAAATAGGCTTATTTCAGCAACTTACGCTGATTAAAAAGGCTTATTTCAGCAACTTAGACTTATTGAATAGCCTTATTTCAGCAACCTAGACTCATTAAATAGGCTTATTTCAGCAACTTATGCTTATTAAATATACTTATTTCAGCAACTTAGGCTTATTAAATAGGCTTATTTCAGCAACTTAGACTTATTAAATAGCCTTATTTCAGCAACTTAGGCTTATTAAATATGCTTATTTCAGCAACTTAGGCTTATTAAATAGGCTTATTTCAGCAACTTAGACTTACTAAATAGGCTTATTTCGGCAACTTAGGCTTATTAAATAGGCTCATTCAGAAACTTAGGCTTATTAAATAGGCTTATTTCAGCAACTTAGACTTATTAAATAGGCCTATTAAATAGACTTATTAAATAGGCTTATTTCAGCAACTTAGACTTATTAAATAGGCCTATTAAATAGGCTTATTAAATATACTTATTAAACAGGCTCATTAAATAATTATTAAATAGGCTTGTTAAATAGGCTTATTAAATAGACTTATTAAATAGGCTCAATAAATAGGCTTATTAAATAGGCTTATTAAATAGGCACAATAAATAGGCTTATTAAATAGGCTTATTAAATAGGCTCATTAAATACTTATTAAATAGACTTATTAAATAGACTTATTACATAGGCTTATTAAATAGGCTTATTAAATAGGCTTATTAAATAGGCTTATTAAATAGACTTATTAAATAGCTCATTAAATAGGCTTATTTCAGCAACTTAGGCTTTTTAAATAGCCTTATTTCAGCAACTTACGCTTATTAAATAGGCTTATGTCAGCAACTTAGGCTTATTAAATAGCCTAATTAAGTAGGCTTATTTCAGCAACTTGGGCTTATTAAATAGGCTTATTTCAGCAACTTACGCTGATTAAAAAGGCTTATTTCAGCAACTTAGACTTATTAAATAGCCTTATTTCAGCAACCTAGACTCATTAAATAGGCTTATTTCAGCAACTTATGCTTATTAAATATACTTATTTCAGCAACTTAGGCTTATTAAATAGGCTTATTTCAGCAACTTAGACTTATTAAATAGCCTTATTTCAGCAACTTAGGCTTATTAAATAGGCTTATTTCAGCAACTTAGGCTTATTAAATAGGCTTATTTCAGCAACTTAGACTTACTAAATAGGCTTATTTCGGCAACTTAGGCTTATTAAATAGGCTCATTCAGAAACTTAGGCTTATTAAATAGGCTTATTTCAGCAACTTAGACTTATTAAATAGGCCTATTAAATAGACTTATTAAATAGGCTTATTTCAGCAACTTAGACTTATTAAATAGGCCTATTAAATAGGCTTATTAAATATACTGATTAAACAGGCTCATTAAATAATTATTAAATAGGCTTGAAAATAGGCTTATTAAATAGACTTATTAAATAGGCTCAATAAATAGGCTTATTAAATAGGCTTATTAAATAGGCACAATAAATAGGCTTATTAAATAGGCTTATTAAATAGGCTTATTAAATAAACTTATTAAATAGGCTTATTAAATAGGCTCAATAAATAGGCTTATTAAATAGGCTCAATAAATAGGCTTATTAAATAGGCTCAATAAATAGGCTTATTAAATAGGCTCAATAAATAGGCGTATTAAATAGGCTCATTAAATACTTATTAAATAGACTTATTAAATAGACTCATTAAATAGGCTTATTAAATAGACGTATTAAATAGCCTCATTAAATAGGCCTTTTTTAGCAACTTAGGCTTATTAAATAGGTTTATTTCAGCAACTTGGACTTATTAAAGAGCCTTATTAAATAAGCTTATTTCAGCAACTTAGGCTTATTAAATAAGCTTATTTCAGCAACTTATTCTTATTAAATAGCCTTATTAAACAGGTTTATTTCAGCAACTTAGGCTTATTAAATAGCCTAATTAAGTAGGCTTATTTCAGCAACTTGGGCTTATTAAATAGGCTTGTTTCAGCAACTTACGCTGATTAAAAAGGCTTATTTCAGCAACTTAGACTTATTAAATAGCCTTATTTCAGCAACCTAGACTCATTAAATAGGCTTATTTCAGCAACTTATGCTTATTAAATATACTTATTTCAGCAACTTAGGCTTATTAAATAGGCTTATTTCAGCAACTTAGACTTATTAAATAGCCTTATTTCAGCAACTTAGGCTTATTAAATAGGCTTATTTCAGCAACTTAGGCTTATTAAATAGCCTTATTTCAGCAACTTAGACTTATTAAATAGGCTTATTTCAGCAACTTAGGCTTATTAAATAGGCTTATTCAGCAACTTAGGCTTATTAAATAGGCTTATTTCAGCAACTTAGGCTTATTAAATAGGCTCATTCAGAAACTTTTGCTTATTAAATAGGCTTATTTCAGCAACTTAGACTTATTAAATAGGCCTATTAAATAGGCTTATTAAATAGGCTTATTTCAGCAACTTAGACTTATTAAATAGGCCTATTAAATAGGCTTATTAAATAGACTTATTAAATAGGCTTATTAAATAGACTTATTAAATAGGCTCAATAAATAGGCTTATTAAATAGGCTTATTAAATAGGCACAATAAATAGGCTTATTAAATAGGCTTATTAAATAGGCTTATTAAATAAACTTATTAAATAGGCTTATTAAATAGGCTCAATAAATAGGCTTATTAAATAGGCTCAATAAATAGGCTTATTAAATAGGCTCAATAAATAGGCTTATTAAATAGGCTCAATAAATAGGCGTATTAAATAGGCTCATTAAATACTTATTAAATAGACTTATTAAATAGACTCATTAAATAGGCTTATTAAATAGACGTATTAAATAGCCTCATTAAATAGGCCTTTTTTAGCAACTTAGGCTTATTAAATAGGTTTATTTCAGCAACTTGGACTTATTAAAGAGCCTTATTAAATAAGCTTATTTCAGCAACTTAGGCTTATTAAATAAGCTTATTTCAGCAACTTATTCTTATTAAATAGCCTTATTAAACAGGTTTATTTCAGCAACTTAGGCTTATTAAATAGCCTAATTAAGTAGGCTTATTTCAGCAACTTGGGCTTATTAAATAGGCTTGTTTCAGCAACTTACGCTGATTAAAAAGGCTTATTTCAGCAACTTAGACTTATTAAATAGCCTTATTTCAGCAACCTAGACTCATTAAATAGGCTTATTTCAGCAACTTATGCTTATTAAATATACTTATTTCAGCAACTTAGGCTTATTAAATAGGCTTATTTCAGCAACTTAGACTTATTAAATAGCCTTATTTCAGCAACTTAGGCTTATTAAATAGGCTTATTTCAGCAACTTAGGCTTATTAAATAGCCTTATTTCAGCAACTTAGACTTATTAAATAGGCTTATTTCAGCAACTTAGGCTTATTAAATAGGCTTATTCAGCAACTTAGGCTTATTAAATAGGCTTATTTCAGCAACTTAGGCTTATTAAATAGGCTCATTCAGAAACTTTTGCTTATTAAATAGGCTTATTTCAGCAACTTAGACTTATTAAATAGGCCTATTAAATAGGCTTATTAAATAGGCTTATTTCAGCAACTTAGACTTATTAAATAGGCCTATTAAATAGGCTTATTAAATAGACTTATTAAATAGGCTCATTAAATACTTATTAAATAGGCTTATTAAATAGGCTTATTAAATAGACTTATTAAATAGGCTCAATAAATAGGCTTATTAAATAGGCATATTAAATAGGCTCAATAAATAGGCTTATTAAATAGGCTTATTAAATAGACTTATTAAATAGGCTTATTAAATAGGCTCAATAAATAGGCTTATTAAATAGGCTCAATAAATAGGCTTATTAAATAGGCTCAATAAATAGGCTTATTAAATAGGCTCATTAAATACTTATTAAATAGACTTATTAAATAGACTTATTACATAGGCTTATTAAATAGGCTTATTAAATAGGCTTATTAAATAGGCTTATTAAATAGACTTATTAAATAGCTCATTAAATAGGCTTATTTCAGCAACTTAGGCTTATTAAATAGCCTTATTTCAGCAACTTACGCTTATTAAATAGGCTTATTTCAGCAACTTAGGCTTATTAAATAGCCTAATTAAGTAGGCTTATTTCAGCAACTTGGGCTTATTAAATAGGCTTATTTCAGCAACTTACGCTGATTAAAAAGGCTTATTTCAGCAACTTAGACTTATTAAATAGCCTTATTTCAGCAACCTAGACTCATTAAATAGGCTTATTTCAGCAACTTATGCTCATTAAATATACTTATTTCAGCAACTTAGGCTTATTAAATAGGCTTATTTCAGCAACTTAGACTTATTAAATAGCCTTATTTCAGCAACTTAGGCTTATTAAATAGGCTTATTTCAGCAACTTAGGCTTATTAAATAGGCTTATTTCAGCAACTTAGACTTACTAAATAGGCTTATTTCAGCAACTTAGGCTTATTAAATAGGCTTATTCAGCAACTTAGGCTTATTAAATAGGCTTATTTCGGCAACTTAGGCTTATTAAATAGGCTCATTCAGAAACTTAGGCTTATTAAATAGGCTTATTTCAGCAACTTAGACTTATTAAATAGGCCTATTAAATAGACTTATTAAATAGGCTTATTTCAGCAACTTAGACTTATTAAATAGGCCTATTAAATAGGCTTATTAAATAGACTTATTAAACGGCTCATTAAATAATTATTAAATAGGCTTGTTAAATAGGCTTATTAAATAGACTTATTAAATAGGCTCAATAAATAGGCTTATTAAATAGGCTTATTAAATAGGCACAATAAATAGGCTTATTAAATAGGCTTATTAAATAGGCTTATTAAATAGACTTATTAAATAGGCTTATTAAATAGGCTCAATAAATAGGCTTATTAAATAGGCTCAATAAATAGGCTTATTAAATAGGCTCAATAAATAGGCTTATTAAATAGGCTCAATAAATAGGCTTATTAAATAGGCTCATTAAATACTTATTAAATAGACTTATTAAATAGACTCATTAAATAGGCTTATTAAATAGGCTTATTAAATAGGCTTATTAAATAGGCTTATTAAATAGACGTATTAAATAGCCTCATTAAATAGGCTTATTTTAGCAACTTAGGCTTATTAAATAGGTTTATTTCAGCAACTTAGACTTATTAAAAAGCCTTATTAAATAGGCTTATTTCAGCAACTTAGGCTTATTAAATAAGCTTATTTCAGCAACTTATTCTTATTAAATAGCCTTATTAAACAGGTTTATTTCAGCAACTTAGGCTTATTAAATAGCATTTTTAAATAGGTTTATTTCAGCAACTTAGACTTATTAAATATACCTTTTAAAATAGGCTTAGTTCAGAAACTTAGGCTTATTAAATAGTCTTATTTCAGCAACTTAGGCTCATTAAATAGCCTTATTAAATAGGCTTATTCAGCAACTTAGGCTTATTAAATAGCCTTATTAAATATGCTTATTTCAGCAACTTAGACTTATTAAATAGGTTTATTCAGCAACTTAGGCTTATTAAATAGGCTTATTCAGCAACTTAGGCTTATTTAATAGGCTTATTTCAGCAACTTAGGCTTATTAAATAGGCTCATTCAGAAACTTAGGCTTATTAAATAAGCTTATTTCAGCAACTTAGACTTATTAAATAGGCCTATTAAATAGGCTTATTAAATAGGCTTATTTCAGCAACTTAGATTTACTTTAAAAGGCCTATTAAATAGGCTTATTAAATAGACTTATTAAATAGGCTCATTAAATACTTATTAAATAGGCTTATTAAATAGGCTTATTAAATAGACTTATTAAATAGGCTCAATAAATAGGCTTATTAAATAGGCTTATTAAATAGACTTATTAAATAGGCTCAATAAATCGGCTTATTAAATAGGCTTATTAAATAGGCTCAATAAATAGGCTTATTAAATAGGCTTATTAAATAGACTTATTAAATAGGCTCAATAAATCGGCTTATTAAATAGGCTTATTAAATAGGCTCAATAAATAGGCTTATTAAATAGGCTCAATAAATAGGCTTATTAAATAGGCTCAATAAATATTCTTATTAAATAGGCTCAATAAATAGGCTTATTAAATAGGCTCAATAAATAGGCTTATTAAATAGGCTCATTAAATACTTATTAAATAGGCTTATTAAATAGACTTATTAAATAGACTTATTAAATAAGCTTATTAAATATACTTATTGAATAGTCTTATTAAAAAGGCTTATTAAATAGACTTATTAAATAGGCTCATTAAATACTCATTAAATATGTTTATTAAATAGGTGTATTAATTAGGCTTATTAAATAGGCTTATTAAATAGGCTTATTTAATAGACTTATTAAATAGACTTATTAAATAGACTTATTAAATAGACTTATTAAATAGCCTCATGAAATAGGCTTATTTTAGCAACTTAGGCTTATTAAATAGGTTTATTTCAGCAACTTAGACTTATTAAAGAGCCTTATTAAATAGGCTTATTGCAGCAACTTAGGCTTATTAAATAAGCTTATTTCAGCAACTTATGCTTATTAAATAGCCTTATTAAACAGGTTTATTTCAGCAACTTAGGCTTATTAAATAGCATTTTTAAATAGGTTTATTTCAGCAACTTAGACTTATTAAATATACCTTTCTAAATAGGCTTAGTTCAGAAACTTAGGCTTATTAAATAGTCTTATTTCAGCAACTTAGGCTCATTAAATAGCCTTATGAAATTGGCTTATTTCAGCAACTTAGGCTTATTAAATAGGTTTATTCAGCAACTTAGGCTTATTAAATAGGCTCATTCAGAAACTTAGGCTTATTAAATAGGCTTATTTCAGCAACTTAGACTTATTAAATAGGCCTATTAAATAGGCTTATTAAATAGGCTTATTTCAGCAACTTAGACTTATTAAATAGGCCTATTAAATAGGCTTATTAAATAGACTTATTAAATAGGCTCATTAAATACTTATTAAATAGGCTTATTAAATAGGCTTATTAAATAGACTTATTAAATAGGCTCAATAAATAGGCTTATTAAATAGGCTTATTAAATAGACTTATTAAATAGGCTCAATAAATCGGCTTATTAAATAGGCTTATTAAATAGGCTCAATAAATAGGCTTATTAAATAGGCTTATTAAATAGGCTTATTAAATAGACTTATTAAATCGGCTTATTAAATAGGCTCAATAAATAGGCTTATTAAATAGGCTCAATAAATATGCTTATTAAATAGGCTCAATAAATAGGCTTATTAAATAGGCTCAATAAATAGGCTTATTAAATAGGCTCATTAAATACTTATTAAATAGGCTTATTAAATAGACTTATTAAATAGACTCATTAAATAGGCTTATTAAATATACTTATTGAATAGTCTTATTAAAAAGGCTTATTAAATAGACTTATTAAATAGGCTCATTAAATACTCATTAAATATGTTTATTAAATAGGTGTATTAATTAGGCTTATTAAATAGGCTTATTAAATAGACTTATTAAATAGACTTATTAAATAGACTTATTAAATAGACTTATTAAATAGCATCATGAAATAGGCTTATTTTAGCAACTTAGGCTTATTAAATAGGTTTATTTCAGCAACTTAGACTTATTAAAGAGCCTTATTAAATAGGCTTATTGCAGCAACTTAGGCTTATTAAATAAGCTTATTTCAGCAACTTATGCTTATTAAATAGCCTTATTAAACAGGTTTATTTCAGCAACTTAGGCTTATTAAATAGCATTTTTAAATAGGTTTATTTCAGCAACTTAGACTTATTAAATATACCTTTCTAAATAGGCTTAGTTCAGAAACTTAGGCTTATTAAATAGTCTTATTTCAGCAACTTAGGCTCATTAAATAGCCTTATTAAATAGGCTTATTTCAGCAACTTAGGCTTATTTAATAGGCTTATTAAATGGGCTTATTTCAGAAACTTAGACTTATTAAATATACCTTTCTAAATAGGCTTAGTTCAGAAACTTAGACTTATTAAATAGGCTTATTCAGCAACTTAGGCTTATTAAATAGCCTTATTAAATAGGCTTATTTCAGCAACTTAGACTTATTAAATAGCCTTATTCAGCAACTTAGGCTTATTAAATAGGCTTATTTCTGCAACTTAGACTTATTAAATAGGCCTATTAAATAGGCTTATTAAATAGGCTTATTTCAGCAACTTAGACTTATTAAATAGGCCTATTAAATAGGCTTATTAAATAGACTTATTAAATAGGCTCATTAAATACTTATTAAATAGGCTTATTAAATAGGCTTATTAAATAGACTTATTAAATAGGCTCAATAAATCGGCTTATTAAATAGGCTTATTAAATAGGCTCAATAAATAGGCTTATTAAATAGGCTTATTAAATAGGCTTATTAAATAGACTTATTAAATCGGCTTATTAAATAGGCTCAATAAATAGGCTTATTAAATAGGCTCAATAAATATGCTTATTAAATAGGCTCAATAAATAGGCTTATTAAATAGGCTCAATAAATAGGCTTATTAAATAGGCTCATTAAATACTTATTAAATAGGCTCATTAAATAGACTTATTAAATAGACTTATTAAATAGTCTTATTAAATAGACTTATTAAATAGTCTTATTAAAAAGGCTTATTAAATAGACTTATTAAATAGGCACATTAAATACTTATTAAATATGTTTATTAAATAGGTGTATAAATTAGGCTTATTAAATAGGCTTATTAAATAGGCTTATTAAATAGACTTATTAAATAGGCTTATTAAATAGACTTATTAAATAGACTTATTAAATAGCCTCATGAAATAGGCTTATTTTAGCAACTTAGGCTTATTAAATAGGTTTATTTCAGCAACTTAGACTTATTAAAGAGCCTTATTAAATAGGCTTATTTCAGCAACTTAGGCTTATTAAATAAGCTTATTTCAGCAACTTATGCTTATTACATAGCCTTATTAAACAGGTTTATTTCAGCAACTTAGGTTTATTAAATAGCATTTTTAAATAGGTTTATTTCAGCAACTTAAACTTATTAAATATACCTTTTTAAATAGGCTTAGTTCAGAAACTTAGGCTTATTAAATAGTCTTATTTCAGCAACTTAGGCTCATTAAATAGCCTTATTAAATAGGCTTATTTCAGCAACTTAGGCTTATTAAATAGCCTTATTAAATAGGCTTATTTCAGCAACTTAGACTTATTAAATAGGTTTATTCAGCAACTTAGGCTTATTAAATAGCCTTATTCAGCAACTTAGGCTTATTAAATAGGCTTATTTCTGCAACTTAGACTTATTAAATAGGCCTATTAAATAGGCTTATTAAATAGGCTTATTTCAGCAACTTAGACTTATTAAATAGGCCTATTAAATAGGCTTATTAAATAGACTTATTAAATAGGCTCATTAAATACTTATTAAATAGGCTTATTAAATAGGCTTATTAAATAGACTTATTAAATAGGCTCAATAAATAGGCTTATTAAATAGGCTTATTAAATAGGCTCAATAAATAGGCTTATTAAATAGGCTTATTAAATAGGCTTATTAAATAGACTTATTAAATAGGCTTATTAAATAGGCTTATTAAATAGCCTAATTAAATAGGCTTATTTTAGCAACTTAGGCTTATTTAATAGGTTTATTTCAGCAACTTAGACTTATTAAATAGGCTTATTTCAGCAACTTAGACTTATTAAATAGGCCTATTAAATAGGCTTATTAAATAGGCTTATTTCAGCAACTTAGACTTATTAAATAGGCCTATTAAATAGGCTTATTAAATAGACTTATTAAATAGGCTCATTAAATACTTATTATATAGGCTTATTAAATAGGCTTATTAAATAGGCTCAATAAATAGGCTTATTAAATAGGCTTATTAAATAGGCTTATTAAATAGACTTATTAAATCGGCTTATTAAATAGGCTCAATAAATAGGCTTATTAAATTGGCTCAATAAATATGCTTATTAAATAGGCTCAATAAATAGGCTTATTAAATAGGCTCAATAAATAGGCTTATTAAATAGGCTCATTAAATACTTATTAAATAGGCTTATTAAATAGACTTATTAAATAGACTTATAAAAATAGTCTTATTAAATAGACTTATTAAATAGTCTTATTAAAAAGGCTTATTAAATAGACTTATTAAATAGGCTCATTAAATACTTATTAAATATGTTTATTAAATAGGTGTATTAATTAGGCTTATTAAATTGGCTTATTAAATAGGCTTATTCAGCAAATTAGGCTTATTAAATAGCCTTATTAAATATGCTTATTCCAGCAACTTAGACTTATTAAATAGGTTTATTCAGCAACTTAGGCTTATTAAATAGGCTTATTCAGCAACTTAGGCTTATTTAATAGGCTTATTTCAGCAACTTAGCTTATTAAATAGGCTCATTCAGAAAGTTAGGCTTATTAAATAAGCTTATTTCAGCAACTTAGACTTATTAAATAGGCCTATTAAATAGGCTTATTAAATAGGCTTATTTCAGCAACTTAGATTTATTAAAAAAGGCCTATTAAATAGGCTTATTAAATAGACTAATTAAATAGTCTCATTACATACTTATTAAATAGGCTTATTAGATAGGCTTATTAAATAGACTTATTAAATAGGCTCAATAAATAGGCTTAGTAAATAGGCTTATTAAATAGACTTATTAAATAGGCTCAATAAATCGGCTTATTAAATAGGCTTATTAAATAGGCTCAATAAATAGGCTTATTAAATAGGTTTATTAAATAGGCTTATTAAATAGACTTATTAAATCGGCTGATTAAATAGGCTCAATAAATAGGCTTATTAAATAGGCTCAATAAATATGCTTATTAAATAGGCTCAATAAATAGGCTTATTAAATAGGCTCAATAAATAGGCTTATTAAATAGGCTCATTAAATACTTATTAAATAGGCTTATTAAATAGACTTATTAAATAGACTTATTAAATAGGCTTATTAAATAGACTTATTAAATAGTCTTATTAAAAAGGCTCATTAAATACTCATTAAATATGTTTATTAAATAGGTGTATTAATTAGGCTTATTAAATAGGCTTATTAAATAGGCTTATTAAATAGACTTATTAAATAGACTTATTAAATAGACTTATTAAATAGACTTATTAAATAGCCTCATGAAATAGGCTTATTTTAGCAACTTAGGCTTATTAAATAGGTTTATTTCAGCAACTTAGACTTATTAAAGAGCCTTATTAAATAGGCTTATTTCAGCAACTTAGGCTTATAAAATAAGCTTATTTCAGCAACTTATGCTTATTAAATAGCCTTATTAAACAGGTTTATTTCAGCAACTTAGGCTTATTAAATAGCATTTTTAAATAGGTTTATTTCAGCAACTTAGACTTATTAAATATACCTTTTTAAATAGGCTTAGTTCAGAAACTTAGGCTTATTAAATAGTCTTATTTCAGCAACTTAGGCTCATTAAATAGCCTTATGAAATAGGCTTATTTCAGCAACTTAGGCTTATTAAATAGCCTTATTAAATAGGCTTATTTCAGCAACTTAGACTTATTAAATAGGTTTATTCAGCAACTTAGGCTTATTAAATAGGCTTTTTCAGCAATTTAGGCTTATTAAATAGGCTTATTTCAGCAACTTAGACTTATTAAATAGGCCTATTAAATAGGCTTATTAAATAGGCTTATTTCAGCAACTTAGACTTATTAAATAGGCCTATTAAATAGGCTTATTAAATATACTTATTAAATAGGCTCATTAAATACTTATTAAATAGGCCTATTAAATAGGCATATTAAATAGACTTATTAAATAGGCTCAATAAATCGGCTTATTAAATAGGCTTATTAAATAGGCTCAATAAATAGGCTTATTAAATAGGCTTATTAAATAGGCTTATTAAATAGACTTATTAAATCGGCTTATTAAATAGGCTCAATAAATAGGCTTATTAAATAGGCTCAATAAATATGCTTATTAAATAGGCTCAATAAATAGGCTTATTAAATAGGCTCAATAAATAGGCTTATTAAATAGGCTCATTAAATACTTATTAAATAGGCTTATTAAATAGACTTATTAAATAGACTTATTAAATAGTCTTATTAAATAGACTTATTAAATAGTCTTATTAAAAAGGCTTATTAAATAGACTTATTAAATAGGCTCATTAAATACTTATTAAATATGTTTATTAAATAGGTGTATTAATTAGGCTTATTAAATAGGCTTATTAAATAGGCTTATTAAATAGGCTCAATAAATAGGCTTATTAAATAGGCTTATTAAATAGGCTTATTAAATAGACTTATTAAATAGGCTTATTAAATAGACTCAATAAATAGGCTTATTAAATAGGCTCAATAAATAGGCTTATTAAATAGACTTATTAAATAGTCTTATTAAATAGACTTATTAAATAGTCTTATTAAAAAGGCTTATTAAATAGACTTATTAAATAGGCACATTAAATACTTATTAAATATGTTTATTAAATAGGTGTATAAATTAGGCTTATTAAATAGGCTTATTAAATAGGCTTATTAAATAGACTTATTAAATAGACTTATTAAATAGACTTATTAAATAGACTTATTAAATAGCCTCATGAAATAGGCTTATTTTAGCAACTTAGGCTTATTAAATAGGTTTATTTCAGCAACTTAGACTTATTAAAGAGCCTTATTAAATAGGCTTATTTCAGCAACTTAGGCTTATTAAATAAGCTTATTTCAGCAACTTATGCTTATTACATAGCCTTATTAAACAGGTTTATTTCAGCAACGTAGGTTTATTAAATAGCATTTTTAAATAGGTTTATTTCAGCAACTTAAACTTATTAAATATACCTTTTTAAATAGGCTTAGTTCAGAAACTTAGGCTTATTAAATAGTCTTATTTCAGCAACTTAGGCTCATTAAATAGCCTTATTAAATAGGCTTATTTCAGCAACTTAGGCTTATTAAATAGCCTTATTAAATAGGCTTATTTCAGCAACTTAGACTTATTAAATAGGTTTATTCAGCAACTTAGGCTTATTAAATAGCCTTATTCAGCAACTTAGGCTTATTAAATAGGCTTATTTCTGCAACTTAGACTTATTAAATAGGCCTATTAAATAGGCTTATTAAATAGCCTTATTTCAGCAACTTAGACTTATTAAATAGGCCTATTAAATAGGCTTATTAAATAGACTTATTAAATAGGCTCATTAAATACTTATTAAATAGGCTTATTAAATAGGCTTATTAAATAGACTTATTAAATAGGCTCAATAAATAGGCTTATTAAATAGGCTTATTAAATAGGCTCAATAAATAGGCTTATTAAATAGGCTTATTAAATAGGCTTATTAAATAGAATTATTAAATAGGCTTATTAAATAGGCTTATTAAATAGGCTTATTAAATAGGCTTATTAAATAGGCTTATTAAATAGACTTATTAAATAGCCTAATTAAATAGGCTTATTTTAGCAACTTAGGCTTATTTAATAGGTTTATTTCAGCAACTTAGACTTATTAAATAGGCTTATTTCAGCAACTTAGACTTATTAAATAGGCCTATTAAATAGGCTTATTAAATAGGCTTATTTGAGCAACTTAGACTTATTAAATAGGCCTATTAAATAGGCTTATTAAATAGACTTATTAAATAGGCTCATTAAATACTTATTATATAGGCTTATTAAATAGGCTTATTAAATAGGCTCAATAAATAGGCTTATTAAATAGGCTTATTAAATAGGCTTATTAAATAGACTTATTAAATCGGCTTATTAAATAGGCTCAATAAATAGGCTTATTAAATTGGCTCAATAAATATGCTTATTAAATAGGCTCAATAAATAGGCTTATTAAATAGGCTCAATAAATAGGCTTATTAAATAGGCTCATTAAATACTTATTAAATAGGCTTATTAAATAGACTTATTAAATAGACTTATAAAAATAGTCTTATTAAATAGACTTATTAAATAGTCTTATTAAAAAGGCTTATTAAATAGACTTATTAAATAGGCTCATTAAATACTTATTAAATATGTTTATTAAATAGGTGTATTAATTAGGCTTATTAAATTGGCTTATTAAATAGGCTTATTCAGCAAATTAGGCTTATTAAATAGCCTTATTAAATAGGCTTATTAAATAGGCTTATTAAATAGACTTATTAAATAGGCTCAATAAATAGGCTTATTAAATAGGCTCAATAAATAGGCTTATTAAATAGGCTCAATAAATAGGCTTATTAAATAGACTTATTAAATAGGCTTATTAAATAGGCTCAATAAATAGGCTTATTAAATAGGCTCAATAAATAGGCTTATTAAATAGGCTCAATAAATAGGCTTATTAAATAGGCTCAATAAATAGGCTTATTAAATAGGCTCATTAAATACTTATTAAATAGGCTTATTAAATAGACTTATTAAATAGACTTATTAAATAGGCTTATTAAATAGACTTATTAAATAGGCTCATTAAAAAGGCTTATTAAATAGACTTATTAAATAGGCTCATTAAATACTTATTAAATATGTTTATTAAATAGGCGTATTAAATAGGCTTATTAAATAGGCTTATTAAATAGGCTTATTAAATATGCTTATTAAATAGACTTATTAAATCGCCTAATTAAATAGGCTTATTTTAGCAACTTAGGCTTATTTAATAGGTTTATTTCAGCAACTTAGACTTATTAAATAGGCTTATTTCAGCAACTTAGACTTATTAAATAGGCCTATTAAATAGGCTTATTAAATAGGCTTATTTCAGCAACATAGACTTATTAAATAGGCCTATTAAATAGGCTTATTAAATAGACGTATTAAATAGGCTCATTAAATACTTATTAAATAGGCTTATTAAATAGGCTTATTAAATAGACTTATTAAATAGGCTCAATAAATCGGCTTATTAAATAGGCTTATTAAATAGGCTCAATAAATAGGCTTATTAAATAGGCTTATTAAATAGGCTTATTAAATAGACTTATTAAATCGGCTTATTAAATAGGCTCAATAAATAGGCTTATTAAATAGGCTCAATAAATATGCTTATTAAATAGGCTCAATAAATAGGCTTATTAAATAGGCTCAATAAATAGGCTTATTAAATAGGCTTATTAAATAGACTTATTAGACTTATTAAATAGGCTTATTAAATAGACTTATTAAATAGTCTTATTAAATAGGCTTATTAAATAGACTTATTAAATAGACTTATTAAATAGACTTATTAAATAGACTTATTAAATAGCCTCATGAAATAGGCTTATTTTAGCAACTTAAGCTTATTAAATAGGTTTATTTCAGCAACTTAGACTTATTAAAGAGCCTTATTAAATAGGCTTATTTCAGCAACTTAGGCTTATTAAATAAGCTTATTTCAGCAACTTATGCTTATTAAATAGCCTTATTAAACAGGTTTATTTCAGCAACTTAGGCTTATTAAATAGCATTTTTAAATAGGTTTATTTCAGCAACTTAGACTTATTAAATATACCTTTTTAAATAGGCTTAGTTCAGAAACTTAGGCTTATTAAATAGTCTTATTTCAGCAACTTAGGCTCATTAAATAGCCTTATTAAAAAGGCTTATTTCAGCAACTTAGGCTTATTAAATAGCCTTATTAAATAGGCTTATTTCAGCAACTTATACTTATTAAATAGGTTTATTCAGCAACTTAGGCTTATTAAATAGGCTTATTCAGCAACTTAGGCTTATTAAATAGGCTTATTTCAGCAACTTAGACTTATTAAATAGGCCTATTAAATAGGCTTATTAAATAGGCTTATTTCAGCAACTTAGACTTATTAAATAGGCCTATTAAATAGGCTTATTAAATAGACTTATTAAATAGGCTCATTAAATACTTATTAAATAGGCTTATTAAATAGGCTTATTAAATAGACTTATTAAATAGGCTCAATAAATAGGCTTATTAAATAGGCTTATTAAATAGGCTCAATAAATAGGCTTATTAAATAGGCTTATTAAATAGGCTTATTAAATAGGCTCACTAAATAGGCTCATTAAATAGGCTCAATAAATAGGCTTATTAAATAGGCTCAATAAATAGGCTTATTAAATAGGCTCAATAAATAGGCTTATTAAATAGGCTCAATAAATAGGCTCATTAAATAGGCTCAATAAATAGGCTTATTAAATAGGCTCAATAAATAGGCTTATTAAATAGGCTCATTAAATACTTATTAAATAGGCTTATTAAATAGACTTATTAAATAGGCTCAATAAATAGGCTTATTAAATAGGCTTATTAAATAGACTTATTAAATAGGCTCAATAAATCGGCTTATTAAATAGGCTTATTAAATAGACTTATTAAATCGGCTTATTAAATCGGCTCAATAAATAGGCTTATTAAATAGGCTCATTAAATACTTATTAAATAGGCTTATTAAATAAACTTATTAAATAGACTTATTAAATAGGCTTTTTAAATAGACTTATTAAATAAGCTTATTAAAAAGGCTTATTAAATAGACTTATTAAATAGGCTCATTAAATACTTATTAAATATGTTTATTAAATAGGTGTATTAAATAGGCTTATTAAATAGGCTTATTAAATAGGCTTATTAAATAGACTTATTAAATAGCCTAATTAAATAGGCTTATTTTAGCAACTTAGGCTTATTTAATAGGTTTATTTCAGCAACTTAGACTTATTAAATAGCCTTATTAAATAGGCTTAGTTCAGAAACTTAGGCTTATTAAATAGGCTCATTCAGAAACTTAGGCTTATTAAATAGGCTTATTTCAGCAACTTAGACTTATTAAATAGGCCTATTAAATAGGCTTATTAAATAGGCTTATTTCAGCAACTTAGATTTATTAAAAAAGGCCTATTAAATAGGCGTATTGAATAGACTTATTAAATAGGCTCATTAAATACTTATTAAATAGGCTTATTAAATAGGCTTATTAAATAGACTTATTAAATAGGCTCAATAAATAGGCTTATTAAATAGGCTTATTAAATAGACTTATTAAATAGGCTCAATAAATCGGCTTATTAAATAGGCTTATTAAATAGACTTATTAAATCGGCTTATTAAATAGGCTCAATAAATAGGCTTATTAAATAGGCTCAATAAATATGCTTATTAAATAGGCTCAATAAATAGGCTTATTAAATAGGCTCAATAAATAGGCTTATTAAATAGGCTTATTAAATAGACTTATTAGACTTATTAAATAGGCTTATTAAATAGACTTATTAAATAGTCTTATTAAATAGGCTTATTAAATAGACTTATTAAATAGACTTATTAAATAGACTTATTAAATAGACTTATTAAATAGCCTCATGAAATAGGCTTATTTTAGCAACTTAAGCTTATTAAATAGGTTTATTTCAGCAACTTAGACTTATTAAAGAGCCTTATTAAATAGGCTTATTTCAGCAACTTAGGCTTATTAAATAAGCTTATTTCAGCAACTTATGCTTATTAAATAGCCTTATTAAACAGGTTTATTTCAGCAACTTAGGCTTATTAAATAGCATTTTTAAATAGGTTTATTTCAGCAACTTAGACTTATTAAATATACCTTTTTAAATAGGCTTAGTTCAGAAACTTAGGCTTATTAAATAGTCTTATTTCAGCAACTTAGGCTCATTAAATAGCCTTATTAAAAAGGCTTATTTCAGCAACTTAGGCTTATTAAATAGCCTTATTAAATAGGCTTATTTCAGCAACTTATACTTATTAAATAGGTTTATTCAGCAACTTAGGCTTATTAAATAGGCTTATTCAGCAACTTAGGCTTATTAAATAGGCTTATTTCAGCAACTTAGACTTATTAAATAGGCCTATTAAATAGGCTTATTAAATAGGCTTATTTCAGCAACTTAGACTTATTAAATAGGCCTATTAAATAGGCTTATTAAATAGACTTATTAAATAGGCTCATTAAATACTTATTAAATAGGCTTATTAAATAGGCTTATTAAATAGACTTATTAAATAGGCTCAATAAATAGGCTTATTAAATAGGCTTATTAAATAGGCTCAATAAATAGGCTTATTAAATAGGCTTATTAAATAGGCTTATTAAATAGGCTCACTAAATAGGCTCATTAAATAGGCTCAATAAATAGGCTTATTAAATAGGCTTATTAAATAGGCTCAATAAATAGGCTTATTAAATAGGCTCAATAAATAGGCTTATTAAATAGGCTCAATAAATAGGCTCATTAAATAGGCTCAATAAATAGGCTTATTAAATAGGCTCAATAAATAGGCTTATTAAATAGGCTCATTAAATACTTATTAAATAGGCTTATTAAATAGACTTATTAAATAGGCTCAATAAATAGGCTTATTAAATAGGCTTATTAAATAGACTTATTAAATAGGCTCAATAAATCGGCTTATTAAATAGGCTTATTAAATAGACTTATTAAATCGGCTTATTAAATCGGCTCAATAAATAGGCTTATTAAATAGGCTTATTAAATACGCTTATTAAATAGGCTTATTAAATAGACTTATTAAATAGTCTTATTAAATAGGCTTATTAAATAGACTTATTAAATAGACTTATTAAATAGACTTATTAAATAGACTTATTAAATAGCCTCATGAAATAGGCTTATTTTAGCAACTTAAGCTTATTAAATAGGTTTATTTCAGCAACTTAGACGTATTAAAGAGCCTTATTAAATAGGCTTATTTCAGCAACTTAGGCTTATTAAATAAGCTTATTTCAGCAACTTATGCTTATTAAATAGCCTTATTAAACAGGTTTATTTCAGCAACTTAGGCTTATTAAATAGCATTTTTAAATAGGTTTATTTCAGCAACTTAGACTTATTAAATATACCTTTTTAAATAGGCTTAGTTCAGAAACTTAGGCTTATTAAATAGTCTTATTTCAGCAACTTAGGCTCATTAAATAGCCTTATTAAAAAGGCTTATTTCAGCAACTTAGGCTTATTAAATAGCCTTATTAAATAGGCTTATTTCAGCAACTTATACTTATTAAATAGGTTTATTCAGCAACTTAGGCTTATTAAATAGGCTTATTCAGCAACTTAGGCTTATTAAATAGGCTTATTTCAGCAACTTAGACTTATTAAATAGGCCTATTAAATAGGCTTATTAAATAGGCTTATTTCAGCAACTTAGACTTATTAAATAGGCTCATTAAATACTTATTAAATAGGCTTATTAAATAGGCTTATTAAATAGACTTATTAAATAGGCTCAATAAATAGGCTTATTAAATAGGCTTATTAAATAGGCTCAATAAATAGGCTTATTAAATAGGCTTATTAAATAGGCTTATTAAATAGGCTCACTAAATAGGCTCATTAAATAGGCTCAATAAATAGGCTTATTAAATAGGCTTATTAAATAGGCTCAATAAATAGGCTTATTAAATAGGCTCAATAAATAGGCTTATTAAATAGGCTCAATAAATAGGCTCATTAAATAGGCTCAATAAATAGGCTTATTAAATAGGCTCAATAAATAGGCTTATTAAATAGGCTCATTTAATACTTATTAAATAGGCTTATTAAATAGACTTATTAAATAGGCTCAATAAATAGGCTTATTAAATAGGCTTATTAAATAGACTTATTAAATAGGCTTAGTTCAGAAACTTAGGCTTATTAAATAGGTTTATTTCAGCAACTTAGGCTTATTAAATAGCATTTTAAATAGGTTTATTTCAGAAACTTAGACTTATTAAATAGGCTTATTAAATAGGCTTAGTTCAGAAACTTAGGCTTATTAAATAGGTTTATTTCAGCAACTTAGGCTCATTAAATAGCCTTATTAAATAGGCTTATTTCAGCAACTTAGGCTTATTAAACAGGCTTATTTCAGCAACTTAAACTTATTAAATAGCCTTATTTCAGCAACTTAGGCTTATTAAATAGCCTTATTCAGCAACTTAGGCTCATTAAATAGGCTTATTTCAGCAACTTAGGCTTATTAAATAGGCTCATTCAGAAACTTAGGCTTATTAAATAGGCTTATTTCAGCAACTTAGACTTATTAAATAGGCCTATTAAATAGGCTTATTAAATAGGCTTATTTCAGCAACTTAGATTTATTAAAAAAGGCCTATTAAATAGGCGTATTGAATAGACTTATTAAATAGGCTCATTAAATACTTATTAAATAGGCTTATTAAATAGGCTTATTAAATAGACTTATTAAATAGGCTCAATAAATAGGCTTATCAAATAGGCTTATTAAATAGACTTATTAAATAGGCTCAATAAATCGGCTTATTAAATAGGCTTATTAAATAGACTTATTAAATCGGCTTATTAAATAGGCTCAATAAATAGGCTTATTAAATAGGCTCAATAAATATGCTTATTAAATAGGCTCAATAAATAGGCTTATTAAATAGGCTCAATAAATAGGCTTATTAAATAGGCTTATTAAATAGACTTATTAGACTTATTAAATAGGCTTATTAAATAGACTTATTAAATAGTCTTATTAAATAGGCTTATTAAATAGACTTATTAAATAGACTTATTAAATAGACTTATTAAATAGACTTATTAAATAGCCTCATGAAATAGGCTTATTTTAGCAACTTAAGCTTATTAAATAGGTTTATTTCAGCAACTTAGACTTATTAAAGAGCCTTATTAAATAGGCTTATTTCAGCAACTTAGGCTTATTAAATAAGCTTATTTCAGCAACTTATGCTTATTAAATAGCCTTATTAAACAGGTTTATTTCAGCAACTTAGGCTTATTAAATAGCATTTTTAAATAGGTTTATTTCAGCAACTTAGACTTATTAAATATACCTTTTTAAATAGGCTTAGTTCAGAAACTTAGGCTTATTAAATAGTCTTATTTCAGCAACTTAGGTTCATTAAATAGCCTTATTAAAAAGGCTTATTTCAGCAACTTAGGCTTATTAAATAGCCTTATTAAATAGGCTTATTTCAGCAACTTATACTTATTAAATAGGTTTATTCAGCAACTTAGGCTTATTAAATAGGCTTATTCAGCAACTTAGGCTTATTAAATAGGCTTATTTCAGCAACTTAGACTTATTAAATAGGCCTATTAAATAGGCTTATTAAATAGGCTTATTTCAGCAACTTAGACTTATTAAATAGGCTTATTAAATAGGCTCACTAAATAGGCTCATTAAATAGGCTCAATAAATAGGCTTATTAAATAGGCTTATTAAATAGGCTCAATAAATAGGCTTATTAAATAGGCTCAATAAATAGGCTTATTAAATAGGCTCAATAAATAGGCTCATTAAATAGGCTCAATAAATAGGCTTATTAAATAGGCTCAATAAATAGGCTTATTAAATAGGCTCATTAAATACTTATTAAATAGGCTTATTAAATAGACTTATTAAATAGGCTCAATAAATAGGCTTATTAAATAGGCTTATTAAATAGACTTATTAAATAGGCTCAATAAATTGGCTTATTAAATAGGCTTATTAAATAGACTTATTAAATCGGCTTATTAAATCGGCTCAATAAATAGGCTTATTAAATAGGCTCATTAAATACTTATTAAATAGGCTTATTAAATAAACTTATTAAATAGACTTATTAAATAGGCTTTTTAAATAGACTTATTAAATAAGCTTATTAAAAAGGCTTATTAAATAGACTTATTAAATAGGCTCATTAAATACTTATTAAATATGTTTATTAAATAGGTGTATTAAATAGGCTTATTAAATAGGCTTATTAAATAGGCTTATTAAATAGACTTATTAAATAGCCTAATTAAATAGGCTTATTTTAGCAACTTAGGCTTATTTAATAGGTTTATTTCAGCAACTTAGACTTATTAAATAGCCTTATTAAATAGGCTTAGTTCAGAAACTTAGGCTTATTAAATAGGCTCATTCAGAAACTTAGGCTTATTAAATAGGCTTATTTCAGCAACTTAGACTTATTAAATAGGCCTATTAAATAGGCTTATTAAATAGGCTTATTTCAGCAACTTAGATTTATTAAAAAAGGCCTATTAAATAGGCGTATTGAATAGACTTATTAAATAGGCTCATTAAATACTTATTAAATAGGCTTATTAAATAGGCTTATTAAATAGACTTATTAAATAGGCTCAATAAAGAGGCTTATTAAATAGGCTTATTAAATAGACTTATTAAATAGGCTCAATAAATCGGCTTATTAAATAGGCTTATTAAATAGACTTATTAAATCGACTTATTAAATAGCCTCATGAAATAGGCTTATTTTAGCAACTTAAGCTTATTAAATAGGTTTATTTCAGCAACTTAGACTTATTAAAGAGCCTTATTAAATAGGCTTATTTCAGCAACTTAGGCTTATTAAATAAGCTTATTTCAGCAACTTATGCTTATTAAATAGCCTTATTAAACAGGTTTATTTCAGCAACTTAGGCTTATTAAATAGCATTTTTAAATAGGTTTATTTCAGCAACTTAGCCTTATTAAATATACCTTTTTAAATAGGCTTAGTTCAGAAACTTAGGCTTATTAAATAGTCTTATTTCAGCAACTTAGGCTCATTAAATAGCCTTATTAAAAAGGCTTATTTCAGCAACTTAGGCTTATTAAATAGCCTTATTAAATAGGCTTATTTCAGCAACTTATACTTATTAAATAGGTTTATTCAGCAACTTAGGCTTATTAAATAGGCTTATTCAGCAACTTAGGCTTATTAAATAGGCTTATTTCAGCAACTTAGACTTATTAAATAGGCCTATTAAATAGGCTTATTAAATAGACTTATTAAATAGGCTCATTAAATACTTATTAAATAGGCTTATTAAATAGGCTTATTAAATAGACTTATTAAATAGGCTCAATAAATAGGCTTATTAAATAGGCTTATTAAATAGGCTCAATAAATAGGCTTATTAAATAGGCTTATTAAATAGGCTTATTAAATAGGCTCACTAAATAGGCTCATTAAATAGGCTCAATAAATAGGCTTATTAAATAGGCTTATTAAATAGGCTCAATAAATAGGCTTATTAAATAGGCTCAATAAATAGGCTTATTAAATAGGCTCAATAAATAGGCTCATTAAATAGGCTCAATAAATAGGCTTATTAAATAGGCTCAATAAATAGGCTTATTAAATAGGCTCATTAAATACTTATTAAATAGGCTTATTAAATAGACTTATTAAATAGGCTCAATAAATAGGCTTATTAAATAGGCTTATTAAATAGACTTATTAAATAGGCTCAATAAATCGGCTTATTAAATAGGCTTATTAAATAGACTTATTAAATCGGCTTATTAAATCGGCTCAATAAATAGGCTTATTAAATAGGCTTATTAAATACGCTTATTAAATAGGCTTATTAAATAGACTTATTAAATAGTCTTATTAAATAGGCTTATTAAATAGACTTATTAAATAGACTTATTAAATAGACTTATTAAATAGACTTATTAAATAGCCTCATGAAATAGGCTTATTTTAGCAACTTAGGCTTATTAAATAAGCTTATTTCAGCAACTTATGCTTATTAAATAGCCTTATTAAACAGGTTTATTTCAGCAACTTAGGCTTATTAAATAGCATTTTTAAATAGGTTTATTTCAGCAACTTAGACTTATTAAATATACCTTTTTAAATAGGCTTAGTTCAGAAACTTAGGCTTATTAAATAGTCTTATTTCAGCAACTTAGGCTCATTAAATAGCCTTATTAAAAAGGCTTATTTCAGCAACTTAGGCTTATTAAATAGCCTTATTAAATAGGCTTATTTCAGCAACTTATACTTATTAAATAGGTTTATTCAGCAACTTAGGCTTATTAAATAGGCTTATTCAGCAACTTAGGCTTATTAAATAGGCTTATTTCAGCAACTTAGACTTATTAAATAGGCCTATTAAATAGGCTTATTAAATAGGCTTATTTCAGCAACTTAGACATATTAAATAGGCCTATTAAATAGGCTTATTAAATAGACTTATTAAATAGGCTCATTAAATACTTATTAAATAGGCTTATTAAATAGGCTTATTAAATAGACTTATTAAATAGGCTCAATAAATAGGCTTATTAAATAGGCTTATTAAATAGGCTCAATAAATAGGCTTATTAAATAGGCTTATTAAATAGGCTCAATAAATAGGCTTATTAAATAGGCTCAATAAATAGGCTTATTAAATAGGCTCAATAAATAGGCTCATTAAATAGGCTCAATAAATAGGCTTATTAAATAGGCTCAATAAATAGGCTTATTAAATAGGCTCATTTAATACTTATTAAATAGGCTTATTAAATAGACTTATTAAATAGGCTCAATAAATAGGCTTATTAAATAGGCTTATTAAATAGACTTATTAAATAGGCTTAGTTCAGAAACTTAGGCTTATTAAATAGGTTTATTTCAGCAACTTAGGCTTATTAAATAGCATTTTAAATAGGTTTATTTCAGAAACTTAGACTTATTAAATAGGCTTATTAAATAGGCTTAGTTCAGAAACTTAGGCTTATTAAATAGGTTTATTTCAGCAACTTAGGCTCATTAAATAGCCTTATTAAATAGGCTTATTTCAGCAACTTAGGCTTATTAAACAGGCTTATTTCAGCAACTTAAACTTATTAAATAGCCTTATTTCAGCAACTTAGGCTTATTAAATAGCCTTATTCAGCAACTTAGGCTCATTAAATAGGCTTATTTCAGCAACTTAGGCTTATTAAATAGGCTCATTCAGAAACTTAGGCTTATTAAATAGGCTTATTTCAGCAATTTAGACTTATTAAATAGGCCTATTAAATAGGCTTATTAAATAGGCTTATTTCAGCAACTTAGATTTATTAAAAAAGGCCTATTAAATAGGCGTATTGAATAGACTTATTAAATAGGCTCATTAAATACTTATTAAATAGGCTTATTAAATAGGCTTATTAAATAGACTTATTAAATAGGCTCAATAAATAGGATTATTAAATAGGCTTATTAAATAGACTTATTAAATAGGCTCAATAAATCGGCTTATTAAATAGGCTTATTAAATAGACTTATTAAATCGGCTTATTAAATAGGCTCAATAAATAGGCTTATTAAATAGGCTCAATAAATATGCTTATTAAATAGGCTCAATAAATAGGCTTATTAAATAGGCTCAATAAATAGGCTTATTAAATAGGCTTATTAAATAGACTTATTAGACTTATTAAATAGACTTATTAAATAGACTTTTTAAATAGTCTTATTAAATAGGCTTATTAAATAGACTTATTAAATAGCCTCATGAAATAGGCTTATTTTAGCAACTTAAGCTTATTAAATAGGTTTATTTCAGCAACTTAGACTTATTAAATATACCTTTTTAAATAGGCTTAGTTCAGAAACTTAGGCTTATTAAATAGTCTTATTTCAGCAACTTAGGCTCATTAAATAGCCTTATTAAAAAGGCTTATTTCAGCAACTTAGGCTTATTAAATAGCCTTATTAAATAGGCTTATTTCAGCAACTTATACTTATTAAATAGGTTTATTCAGCAACTTAGGCTTATTAAATAGGCTTATTCAGCAACTTAGGCTTATTAAATAGGCTTATTTCAGCAACTTAGACTTATTAAATAGGCCTATTAAATAGGCTTATTAAATAGACTTATTAAATAGGCTCAATAAATAGGCTTATTAAATAGGCTTATTAAATAGGCTCAATAAATAGGCTTATTAAATAGGCTTATTAAATAGGCTTATTAAATAGGCTCACTAAATAGGCTCATTAAATAGGCTCAATAAATAGGCTTATTAAATAGGCTTATTAAATAGGCTCAATAAATAGGCTTATTAAATAGGCTCAATAAATAGGCTTATTAAATAGGCTCAATAAATAGGCTCATTAAATAGGCTCAATAAATAGGCTTATTAAATAGGCTCAATAAATAGGCTTATTAAATAGGCTCATTAAATATTTATTAAATAGGCTTATTAAATAGACTTATTAAATAGGCTCAATAAATAGGCTTATTAAATAGGCTTATTAAATAGACTTATTAAATAGGCTCAATAAATCGGCTTATTAAATAGGCTTATTAAATAGACTTATTAAATCGGCTTATTAAATCGGCTCAATAAATAGGCTTATTAAATAGGCTTATTAAATACGCTTATTAAATAGGCTTATTAAATAGACTTATTAAATAGCCTAATTAAATAGGCTTATTTTAGCAACTTAGGCTTATTAAATAGGTTTATTTCAGCAACTTAGACTTATTAAATAGCCTTATTAAATAGGCTTATTTCAGCAACTTAGGCTTATTAAATAAGCTTATTTCAGCAACTTATGCTTATTAAATAGCCTTATTAAACAGGTTTATTTCAGCAACTTAGGCTTATTAAATAGCATTTTAAATAGGTTTATTTCAGCAACTTAGACTTATTAAATAGGCTTATTAAATAGGCTTAGTTCAGAAACTTAGGCTTATTAAATAGGCTTATTTCAGCAACTTAGGCTCATTAAATAGCCTTACTAAATAGCCTTATTTCAGCAACTTAGGCTTATTAAATAGCCTTATTTCAGCAACTTAGACTTATTAAATAGGCTTATTCAGCAACTTAGGCTCATTAAATAGCCTTACTAAATAGGCTTATTTCAGCAACTTAGGCTTATTAAACAGGCTTATTTCAGCAACTTAAACTTATTAAATAGCCTTATTTCAGCAACTTAGGCTTATTAAATAGCCTTATGTCAGCAACTTAGACTTATTAAATAGGCTTATTTCAGCAACTTAGGCTTATTAAATAGGCTTATTCAGCAACGTAGGCTTATTAAATAGGCTTATTAAATAGCCTTATTTCAGTAACTTACGCTTATTAAATAGGCTTATTTCAGCAACTTAGGCTTATTAAATAGCCTAATTAAGTAGACTTATTTCAGCAACTTACGCTGATTAAAAAGACTTATTTCAGCAACTTAGACTTATTAAATAGCCTTATTTCAGCAACTTAGACTCATTAAATAGGCTTATTTCAGCAACTTATGCTTATTAAATATACTTATTTCAGCAACTTAGGCTTATTAAATAGGCTTATTTCAGCAACTTAGACTTATTAAATAGCCTTATTTCAGCAACTTAGGCTTATTAAATAGGCTTATTTCAGCAACTTAGGCTTATTAAATAGCCTTATTTCAGCAACTTAGACTTATTAAATAGGCTTATTTCAGCAACTTAGGCTTATTAAATAGGCTTATTCAGCAACTTAGGCTTATTAAATAGGCTTATTTCAGCAACTTAGGCTTATTAAATAGGCTCATTTAGAAACTTAGGCTTATTAAATAGGCTTATTTCAGCAACTTAGACTTATTAAATAGGCCTATTAAATAGGCGTATTAAATAGACTTATTAAATAGGCTCATTAAATACTTATTAAATAGGCTTATTAAATAGGCTTATTAAATAGACTTATTAAATAGGCTGAATAAATAGGCTTATTAAATAGGCTTATTAAATAGGCTCAATAAATAGGCTTATTAAATAGGCTTATTAAATAGACTTATTAAATAGGCTTATTAAATAGGCTCAATAAATAGGCTTATTAAATAGGCTCAATAAATAGGCTTATTAAAATAGGCTCAATAAATAGGCTTATTAAATAGGCTCATTAAATACTTATTAAATAGACTTATTAAATAGACTTATTACATAGGCTTATTAAATAGGCTTATTAAATAGGCTTATTAAATAGGCTTATTAAATAGACTTATTAAATAGCTCATTAAATAGGCTTATTTCAGCAACTTAGGCTTATTAAATAGCCTTATTTCAGCAACTTACGCTTATTAAATAGGCTTATTTCAGCAACTTAGGCTTATTAAATAGCCTAATTAAGTAGGCTTATTTCAGCAACTTGGGCTTATTAAATAGGCTTATTTCAGCAACTTACGCTGATTAAAAAGGCGTATTTCAGCAACTTAGACTTATTAAATAGCCTTATTTCAGCAACCTAGACTCATTAAATAGCCTTATTTCAGCAACTTAGGCTTATTAAATAGGCTTATTTCAGCAACTTAGGCTTATTAAATAGCCTTATTTCAGCAACTTAGACTTATTAAATAGGCTTATTTCAGCAACTTAGGCTTATTAAATAGGCTTATTCAGCAACGTAGGCTTATTAAATAGGCTTATTAAATAGCCTTATTTCAGTAACTTACGCTTATTAAATAGGCTTTTTTCAGCAACTTAGGCTTATTAAATAGCCTAATTAAGTAGGCTTATTTCAGCAACTTACGCTGATTAAAAAGACTTATTTCAGCAACTTAGACTTATTAAATTGCCTTATTTCAGCAACTTAGACTCATTAAATAGGCTTATTTCAGCAACTTATGCTTATTAAATATACTTATTTCAGCAACTTAGGCTTATTAAATAGGCTTATTTCAGCAACTTAGACTTATTAAATAGCCTTATTTCAGCAACTTAGGCTTATTAAATAGGCTTATTTCAGCAACTTAGGCTTATTAAATAGCCTTATTTCAGCAACTTAGACTTATTAAATAGGCTTATTTCAGCAACTTAGGCTTATTAAATAGGCTTATTCAGCAACTTAGGCTTATTAAATAGGCTTATTTCAGCAACTTAGGCTTATTAAATAGGCTCATTCAGAAACTTAGGCTTATTAAATAGGCTTATTTCAGCAACTTAGACTTATTAAATAGGCCTATTAAATAGGTGCATTAAATAGACATATTAAATAGGCTCATTAAATACTTATTAAATAGGCTTATTAAATAGGCTTATTAAATAGACTTATTAAATAGGCTGAATAAATAGGCTTATTAAATAGGCTTATTAAATAGGCTCAATAAATAGGCTTATTAAATAGGCTTATTAAATAGACTTATTAAATAGGCTTATTAAATAGGCTCAATAAATAGGCTTATTAAATAGGCTCAATAAATAGGCTTATTAAATAGGCTCAATAAATAGGCTTATTAAATAGGCTCATTAAATACTTATTAAATAGACTTATTAAATAGACTTATTACATAGGCTTATTAAATAGGCTTATTAAATAGGCTTATTAAATAGGCTTATTAAATAGACTTATTAAATAGCTCATTAAATAGGCTTATTTCAGCAACTTACGCTTATTAAATAGCCTTATTTCAGCAACTTAGGCTTATTAAATAGCCTAATTAAGTAGGCTTATTTCAGCAACTTGGGCTTATTAAATAGGCTTATTTCAGCAACTTACGCTGATTAAAAATGCTTATTTCAGCAACTTAGACTTATTAAATAGCCTTATTTCAGCAACCTAGACTCATTAAATAGGCTTATTTCAGCAACTTATGCTTATTAAATATACTTATTTCAGCAACTTAGGCTTATTAAATAGGCTTATTTCAGCAACTTAGACTTATTAAATAGCCTTATTTCAGCAACTTAGGCTTATTAAATAGGCTTATTTCAGCAACTTAGGCTTATTAAATAGGCTTATTTCAGCAACTTAGACTTACTAAATAGGCTTATTTCAGCAACTTAGGCTTATTAAATAGGCTTAGTTCAGAAACTTAGGCTTATTAAATAGGTTTATTTCAGCAACTTAGGCTCATTAAATAGCCTTATTAAATAGGCTTATTTCAGCAACTTAGGCTTATTAAACAGGCTTATTTCAGCAACTTAAACTTATTAAATAGCCTTATTTCAGCAACTTAGGCTTATTAAATAGCCTTATTCAGCAACTTAGGCTCATTAAATAGGCTTATTTCAGCAACTTAGGCTTATTAAATAGGCTCATTCAGAAACTTAGGCTTATTAAATAGGCTTATTTCAGCAACTTAGACTTATTAAATAGGCCTATTAAATAGGCTTATTAAATAGGCTTATTTCAGCAACTTAGATTTATTAAAAAAGGCCTATTAAATAGGCGTATTGAATAGACTTATTAAATAGGCTCATTAAATACTTATTAAATAGGCTTATTAAATAGGCTTATTAAATAGACTTATTAAATAGGCTCAATAAATAGGATTATTAAATAGGCTTATTAAATAGACTTATTAAATAGGCTCAATAAATCGGCTTATTAAATAGGCTTATTAAATAGACTTATTAAATCGGCTTATTAAATAGGCTCAATAAATAGGCTTATTAAATAGGCTCAATAAATATGCTTATTAAATAGGCTCAATAAATAGGCTTATTAAATAGGCTCAATAAATAGGCTTATTAAATAGGCTTATTAAATAGACTTATTAGACTTATTAAATAGACTTATTAAATAGACTTTTTAAATAGTCTTATTAAATAGGCTTATTAAATAGACTTATTAAATAGACTTATTAAATAGACTTATTAAATAGACTTATTAAATAGCCTCATGAAATAGGCTTATTTTAGCAACTTAAGCTTATTAAATAGGTTTATTTCAGCAACTTAGACTTATTAAATATACCTTTTTAAATAGGCTTAGTTCAGAAACTTAGGCTTATTAAATAGTCTTATTTCAGCAACTTAGGCTCATTAAATAGCCTTATTAAAAAGGCTTATTTCAGCAACTTAGGCTTATTAAATAGCCTTATTAAATAGGCTTATTTCAGCAACTTATACTTATTAAATAGGTTTATTCAGCAACTTAGGCTTATTAAATAGGCTTATTCAGCAACTTAGGCTTATTAAATAGGCTTATTTCAGCAACTTAGACTTATTAAATAGGCCTATTAAATAGGCTTATTAAATAGACTTATTAAATAGGCTCAATAAATAGGCTTATTAAATAGGCTTATTAAATAGGCTCAATAAATAGGCTTATTAAATAGGCTTATTAAATAGGCTTATTAAATAGGCTCACTAAATAGGCTCATTAAATAGGCTCAATAAATAGGCTTATTAAATAGGCTTATTAAATAGGCTCAATAAATAGGCTTATTAAATAGGCTCAATAAATAGGCTTATTAAATAGGCTCAATAAATAGGCTCATTAAATAGGCTCAATAAATAGGCTTATTAAATAGGCTCAATAAATAGGCTTATTAAATAGGCTCATTAAATATTTATTAAATAGGCTTATTAAATAGACTTATTAAATAGGCTCAATAAATAGGCTTATTAAATAGGCTTATTAAATAGACTTATTAAATAGGCTCAATAAATCGGCTTATTAAATAGGCTTATTAAATAGACTTATTAAATCGGCTTATTAAATCGGCTCAATAAATAGGCTTATTAAATAGGCTTATTAAATACGCTTATTAAATAGGCTTATTAAATAGACTTATTAAATAGCCTAATTAAATAGGCTTATTTTAGCAACTTAGGCTTATTAAATAGGTTTATTTCAGCAACTTAGACTTATTAAATAGCCTTATTAAATAGGCTTATTTCAGCAACTTAGGCTTATTAAATAAGCTTATTTCAGCAACTTATGCTTATTAAATAGCCTTATTAAACAGGTTTATTTCAGCAACTTAGGCTTATTAAATAGCATTTTAAATAGGTTTATTTCAGCAACTTAGACTTATTAAATAGGCTTATTAAATAGGCTTAGTTCAGAAACTTAGGCTTATTAAATAGGCTTATTTCAGCAACTTAGGCTCATTAAATAGCCTTACTAAATAGCCTTATTTCAGCAACTTAGGCTTATTAAATAGCCTTATTTCAGCAACTTAGACTTATTAAATAGGCTTATTCAGCAACTTAGGCTCATTAAATAGCCTTACTAAATAGCCTTATTTCAGCAACTTAGGCTTATTAAATAGCCTTATGTCAGCAACTTAGACTTATTAAATAGGCTTATTTCAGCAACTTAGGCTTATTAAATAGGCTTATTCAGCAACGTAGGCTTATTAAATAGGCTTATTAAATAGCCTTATTTCAGTAACTTACGCTTATTAAATAGGCTTATTTCAGCAACTTAGGCTTATTAAATAGCCTAATTAAGTAGACTTATTTCAGCAACTTACGCTGATTAAAAAGACTTATTTCAGCAACTTAGACTTATTAAATAGCCTTATTTCAGCAACTTAGACTCATTAAATAGGCTTATTTCAGCAACTTATGCTTATTAAATATACTTATTTCAGCAACTTAGGCTTATTAAATAGGCTTATTTCAGCAACTTAGACTTATTAAATAGCCTTATTTCAGCAACTTAGGCTTATTAAATAGGCTTATTTCAGCAACTTAGGCTTATTAAATAGCCTTATTTCAGCAACTTAGACTTATTAAATAGGCTTATTTCAGCAACTTAGGCTTATTAAATAGGCTTATTCAGCAACTTAGGCTTATTAAATAGGCTTATTTCAGCAACTTAGGCTTATTAAATAGGCTCATTTAGAAACTTAGGCTTATTAAATAGGCTTATTTCAGCAACTTAGACTTATTAAATAGGCCTATTAAATAGGCGTATTAAATAGACTTATTAAATAGGCTCATTAAATACTTATTAAATAGGCTTATTAAATAGGCTTATTAAATAGACTTATTAAATAGGCTGAATAAATAGGCTTATTAAATAGGCTTATTAAATAGGCTCAATAAATAGGCTTATTAAATAGGCTTATTAAATAGACTTATTAAATAGGCTTATTAAATAGGCTCAATAAATAGGCTTATTAAATAGGCTCAATAAATAGGCTTATTAAAATAGGCTCAATAAATAGGCTTATTAAATAGGCTCATTAAATACTTATTAAATAGACTTATTAAATAGACTTATTACATAGGCTTATTAAATAGGCTTATTAAATAGGCTTATTAAATAGGCTTATTAAATAGACTTATTAAATAGCTCATTAAATAGGCTTATTTCAGCAACTTAGGCTTATTAAATAGCCTTATTTCAGCAACTTACGCTTATTAAATAGGCTTATTTCAGCAACTTAGGCTTATTAAATAGCCTAATTAAGTAGGCTTATTTCAGCAACTTGGGCTTATTAAATAGGCTTATTTCAGCAACTTACGCTGATTAAAAAGGCGTATTTCAGCAACTTAGACTTATTAAATAGCCTTATTTCAGCAACCTAGACTCATTAAATAGCCTTATTTCAGCAACTTAGGCTTATTAAATAGGCTTATTTCAGCAACTTAGGCTTATTAAATAGCCTTATTTCAGCAACTTAGACTTATTAAATAGGCTTATTTCAGCAACTTAGGCTTATTAAATAGGCTTATTCAGCAACGTAGGCTTATTAAATAGGCTTATTAAATAGCCTTATTTCAGTAACTTACGCTTATTAAATAGGCTTTTTTCAGCAACTTAGGCTTATTAAATAGCCTAATTAAGTAGGCTTATTTCAGCAACTTACGCTGATTAAAAAGACTTATTTCAGCAACTTAGACTTATTAAATTGCCTTATTTCAGCAACTTAGACTCATTAAATAGGCTTATTTCAGCAACTTATGCTTATTAAATATACTTATTTCAGCAACTTAGGCTTATTAAATAGGCTTATTTCAGCAACTTAGACTTATTAAATAGCCTTATTTCAGCAACTTAGGCTTATTAAATAGGCTTATTTCAGCAACTTAGGCTTATTAAATAGCCTTATTTCAGCAACTTAGACTTATTAAATAGGCTTATTTCAGCAACTTAGGCTTATTAAATAGGCTTATTCAGCAACTTAGGCTTATTAAATAGGCTTATTTCAGCAACTTAGGCTTATTAAATAGGCTCATTCAGAAACTTAGGCTTATTAAATAGGCTTATTTCAGCAACTTAGACTTATTAAATAGGCCTATTAAATAGGTGCATTAAATAGACATATTAAATAGGCTCATTAAATACTTATTAAATAGGCTTATTAAATAGGCTTATTAAATAGACTTATTAAATAGGCTGAATAAATAGGCTTATTAAATAGGCTTATTAAATAGGCTCAATAAATAGGCTTATTAAATAGGCTTATTAAATAGACTTATTAAATAGGCTTATTAAATAGGCTCAATAAATAGGCTTATTAAATAGGCTCAATAAATAGGCTTATTAAATAGGCTCAATAAATAGGCTTATTAAATAGGCTCATTAAATACTTATTAAATAGACTTATTAAATAGACTTATTACATAGGCTTATTAAATAGGCTTATTAAATAGGCTTATTAAATAGGCTTATTAAATAGACTTATTAAATAGCTCATTAAATAGGCTTATTTCAGCAACTTACGCTTATTAAATAGCCTTATTTCAGCAACTTAGGCTTATTAAATAGCCTAATTAAGTAGGCTTATTTCAGCAACTTGGGCTTATTAAATAGGCTTATTTCAGCAACTTACGCTGATTAAAAATGCTTATTTCAGCAACTTAGACTTATTAAATAGCCTTATTTCAGCAACCTAGACTCATTAAATAGGCTTATTTCAGCAACTTATGCTTATTAAATATACTTATTTCAGCAACTTAGGCTTATTAAATAGGCTTATTTCAGCAACTTAGACTTATTAAATAGCCTTATTTCAGCAACTTAGGCTTATTAAATAGGCTTATTTCAGCAACTTAGGCTTATTAAATAGGCTTATTTCAGCAACTTAGACTTACTAAATAGGCTTATTTCAGCAACTTAGGCTTATTAAATAGGCTTATTCAGCAACTTAGGCTTATTAAATAGGCTTATTTCGGCAACTTAGGCTTATTAAATAGGCTCATTCAGAAACTTAGGCTTATTAAATAGGCTTATTTCAGCAACTTAGACTTATTAAATAGGCCTATTAAATAGACTTATTAAATAGGCTTATTTCAGCAACTTAGACTTATTAAATAGGCCTATTAAATAGGCTTATTAAATAGACTTATTAAACAGGCTCATTAAATAATTATTAAATAGGCTTGTTAAATAGGCTTATTAAATAGACTTATTAAATAGGCTCAATAAATAGGCTTATTAAATAGACTAATTAAATAGGCTCAATAAATAGGCTTATTAAATAGGCTTATTAAATAGGCTTATTAAATAGACTTATTAAATAGGCTTATTAAATAGGCTCAATAAATAGGCTTATTAAATAGGCTCAATAAATAGGCTTATTAAATAGGCTCAATAAATAGGCTTATTAAATAGGCTCAATAAATAGGCTTATTAAATAGGCTCATTAAATACTTATTAAATAGACTTATTAAATAGACTCATTAAATAGGCTTATTAAATAGGCTCATTAAATAGGCTTATTAAATAGCCTAATTAAGTAGGCTTATTTCAGCAACTTACGCTGATTAAAAAGACTTATTTTAGCAACTTAGACTTATTAAATTGCCTTATTTCAGCAACTTAGACTCATTAAATAGGCTTATTTCAGCAACTTATGCTTATTAAATATACTTATTTCAGCAACTTAGGCTTATTAAATAGGCTTTTTTCAGCAACTTAGACTTATTAAATAGCCTTATTTCAGCAACTTAGGCTTATTAAATAAGCTTATTTCAGCAACTTAGGCTTATGAAATAGCCTTATTTCAGCAACTTAGACTTATTAAATAGGCTTATTTCAGCAACTTAGGCTTATTAAATAGGCTTATTCAGCAACTTAGGCTTATTAAATAGGCTTATTTCAGCAACTTAGGCTTATTAAATGGGCTCATTCAGAAACTTAGGCTTATTAAATAGGCTTATTTCAGCAACTTAGACTTATTAAATAGGCCTATTAAATAGGCGCATTAAATAGACATATTAAATAGGCTCATTAAATACTTATTAAATAGTCTTATTAAATAGGCTTATTAAATAGACTTATTAAATAGGCTGAATAAATAGGCTTATTAAATAGGCTTATTAAATAGGCTCAATAAATAGGCTTATTAAATAGGCTTATTAAATAGACGTATTAAATAGGCTTATTAAATAGGCTCAATAAATAGGCTTATTAAATAGGCTCAATAAATAGGCTTATTAAATAGGCTCAATAAATATGCTTATTAAATAGGCTCATTAAATACTTATTAAATAGACTTATTAAATAGAATTATTACATAGGCTTATTAAATAGGCTTATTAAATAGGCTTATTAAATAGGCTTATTAAATAGACTTATTAAATAGCTCATTAAATAGGTTTATTTCAGCAACTTACGCTTATTAAATAGCCTTATTTCAGCAACTTAGGCTTATTAAATAGCCTAATTAAGTAGGCTTATTTCAGCAACTTGGGCTTATTAAATAGGCTTATTTCAGCAACTTACGCTGATTAAAAATGCTTATTTCAGCAACTTAGACTTATTAAATAGCCTTATTTCAGCAACCTAGACTCATTAAATAGGCTTATTTCAGCAACTTATGCTTATTAAATATACTTATTTCAGCAACTTAGGCTTATTAAATAGGCTTTTTTCAGCAACTTAGACTTATTAAATAGCCTTATTTCAGCAACTTAGGCTTATTAAATAGGCTTATTTCAGCAACTTAGGCTTATTAAATAGGCTTATTTCAGCAACTTAGACTTACTAAATAGGCTTATTTCAGGAACTTAGGCTTATTAAATAGGCTTATTCAGCAACTTAGGCTTATTAAATAGGCTTATTTCGGCAACTTAGGCTTATTAAATAGGCTCATTCAGAAACTTAGGCTTATTAAATAGGCTTATTTCAGCAACTTAGACTTATTAAATAGGCCTATTAAATAGACTTATTAAATAGGCTTATTTCAGCAACTTAGACTTATTAAATAGGCCTATTAAATAGGCTTATTAAATAGACTTATTAAACAGGCTCATTAAATAATTATTAAATAGGCTTGTTAAATAGGCTTATTAAATAGACTTATTAAATAGGCTCAATAAATAGGCTTATTAAATAGGCTAATTAAATAGGCTCAATAAATAGGCTTATTAAATAGGCTTATTAAATAGGCTTATTAAATAGACTTATTAAATAGGCTTATTAAATAGGCTCAATAAATAGGCTTATTAAATAGGCTCAATAAATAGGCTTATTAAATAGGCTCAATAAATAGGCTTATTAAATAGGCTCAATAAATAGGCTTATTAAATAGGCTCATTAAATACTTATTAAATAGACTTATTAAATAGACTCATTAAATAGGCTTATTAAATAGGCTTATTAAATAGGCTTATTAAATAGGCTTATTAAATAGACGTATTAAATACCCTCATTAAATCGGCTTATTTTAGCAACTTAGGCTTATTAAATAGGTTTATTTCAGCAACTTAGACTTATTAAAGAGCCTTATTAAATAGGCTTATTTCAGCAACTTAGGCCTATTAAATAAGCTTATTTCAGCAACTTATTCTTATTAAATAGCCTTATTAAACAGGTTTATTTCAGCAACTTAGGCTTATTAAATAGCATTTTTAAATAGGTTTATTTCAGCAACTTAGGCTCATTAAATAGCCTTATTAAATAGGCTTATTCAGCAACTTAGGCTTATTAAATAGTCTTATTTCAGCAACTTAGGCTCATTAAATAGCCTTATTAAATAGGCTTATTCAGCAACTTAGGCTTATTAAATAGCCTTATTAAATATGCTTATTTCAGCAACTTAGACTTATTAAATAGGTTTATTCAGCAACTTAGGCTTATTAAATAGGCTTATTCAGCAACTTAGGCTTATTTAATAGGCTTATTTCAGCAACTTAGGCTTACTAAATAGGCTCATTCAGAAACTTAGGCTTATTAAATAAGCTTATTTCAGCAACTTAGACTTATTAAATAGGCCTATTAAATAGGCTTATTAAATAGGCTTATTTCAGCAACTTAGATTTATTAAAAAAGGCCTATTAAATAGGCTTATTAAATAGACTTTTTAAATAGGCTCATTAAATACTTATTAAATAGGCTTATTAAATAGGCTTATTAAATAGACTTATTAAATAGGCTCAATAAATAGGCTTATTAAATAGGCTCATTAAATACTTATTAAATAGGCTTATTAAATAGACTTATTAAATAGGCTTATTAAATAGGCTTATTAAATAGGCTTATTAAATAGACTTATTAAATCGGCTTATTAAATAGGCTCAATAAATAGGCTTATTAAATAGGCTCAATAAATATGCTTATTAAATAGGCTCAATAAATAGGCTTATTAAATAGGCTCAATAAATAGGCTTATTAAATAGGCTCATTAAATACTTATTAAATCGGCTTATTAAATAGACTTATTAAATATGTTTATTAAATAGGTGCATTAATTAGGCTTATTAAATAGGCTTATTAAATAGGCTTATTAAATAGACTTATTAAATAGACTTATTAAATAGACTTATTAAATAGACTTATTAAATAGCCTCATGAAATAGGCTTATTTTAGCAACTTAGGCTTATTAAATAGGTTTATTTCAGCAACTTAGACTTATTTAAGAGCCTTATTAAATAGGCTTATTTAAGCAACTTAGGCTTATTAAATAAGCTTATTTCAGCAACTTATGCTTATTAAATAGCCTTATTAAATAGGTTTATTTCAGCAACTTAGGCTTATTAAATAGCATTTTTAAATAGGTTTATTTCAGCAACTTAGACTTATTAAATATACCTTTTTAAATAGGCTTAGTTCAGAAACTTAGGCTTATTAAATAGTCTTATTTCAGCAACTTAGGCTCATTAAATAGCCTTATGAAATAGGCTTATTTCAGCAACTTAGGCTTATTAAATAGCCGTATTAAATAGGCTTATTTTAGCAACTTAGACTTATTAAATAGGTTTATTCAGCAACTTAGGCTTATTAAATAGGCTTATTCAGCAACTTAGGCTTATTAAATAGGCTTATTTCAGCAACTTAGACTTATTAAATAGGCCTATTAAATAGGCTTATTAAATAGGCTTATTTCAGCAACTTAGACTTATTAAATAGGCCTATTAAATAGGCTTATTAAATAGACATATTAAATAGGCTCATTAAATACTTATTAAATAGGCTTATTAAATAGGCTTATTAAATAGACTTATTAAATAGGCTCAATAAATCGGCTTATTAAATAGGCTTATTAAATAGGCTCAATAAATAGGCATATTAAATAGGCTTATTAAATAGACTTAATAAATAGACTTATTAAATAGACTTATTAAATAGACTTATTAAATAGCCTCATGAAATAGGCTTATTTTAGCAACTTAGGCTTATTAAATAGGTTTATTTCAGCAACTTAGACTTATTAAAGAGCCTTATTAAATAGGCTTATTTCAGCAACTTAGGCTTATTAAATATACTTATTTCAGCAAATTAGGCTTATTAAATAGGCTTATTTCAGCAACTTAGACTTATTAAATAGCCTTATTTCAGCAACTTAGGCTTATTAAATAGGCTTATTTCATCAACTTAGGCTTATTAAATAGCCTTATTTCAGCAACTTAGACTTATTAAATAGGCTTATTTCAGCAACTTAGGCTTATTAAATAGGCTTATTCAGCAACTTAGGCTTATTAAATAGGCTTATTTCAGCAACTAAGGCTTATTAAATAGGCTCATTCAGAAACTTAGGCTTATTAAATAGGCTTATTTCAGCAACTTAGACTTATTAAATAGGCCTATTAAATAGGCTTATTAAATAGGCTTATTTCAGCAACTTAGACTTATTAAATAGGCGTATTAAATAGGCTTATTAAATAGACTTATTAAATAGGCTTATTAAATAGACTTATTAAATAGGCTCAATAAATAGGCTTATTAAATAGTCTTATTAAATAGGCTCAATAAATAGGCTTATTAAATAGGCTTATTAAATAGACTTATTAAATAGGCGTATTAAATAGGCTCAATAAATAGGCTTATTAAATAGGCTCAATAAATAGGCTTATTAAATAGGCTCAATAAATAGGCTTATTAAATAAGCTCATTAAATACTTATTAAATAGACTTATTAAATAGACTTATTACATAGGCATATTAAATAGGCTTATTAAATAGGCTTATTAAATAGGCTTATTAAATAGACTTATTAAATAGCTCATTAAATAGGCTTATTTCAGCAACTTAGGCTTATTAAATAGCCTTATTTCAGCAACTTACGCTTATTAAATAGGCTTATTTCAGCAACTTAGGCTTATTAAATAGCCTAATTAAGTAGGCTTATTTCAGCAACGTGGGCTTATTAAATAGGCTTATTTCAGCAACTTACGCTGATTAAAAAGGCTTATTTCAGCAACTTAGACTTATTAAATAGCCTTATTTCAGCAACCTAGACTCATTAAATAGGCTTATTTCAGCAACTTATGCTTATTAAATATACTTATTTCAGCAACTTAGGCTTATTAAATAGGCTTATTTCAGCAACTTAGACGTATTAAATAGCCTTATTTCAGCAACTTAGGCTTATTAAATAGGCTTATTTCAGCAACTTAGGCTTATTAAATAGGCTTATTTCAGCAACTTAGACTTACTAAATAGGCTTATTTCAGCAACTTAGGCTTATGAAATAGGCTTGTTCAGCAACTTAGGCTTATTAAATAGGCTTATTTCGGCAACTTAGGCTTATTAAATAGCTCATTCAGAAACTTAGGCTTATTAAATAGGCTTATTTCAGCAACTTAGACTTATTAAATAGGCCTATTAAATAGACTTATTAAATAGGCTTATTTCCGCAACTTAGACTTATTAAATAGGCCTATTAAATAGGCTTATTAAATAGACTTATTAAACAGGCTCATTAAATAATTATTAAATAGGCTTGTTAAATAGGCTTATTAAATAGACTGATTAAATAGGCTCAATAAATAGGCTTATTAAATAGGCTTATTAAATAGGCACAATAAATAGGCTTATTAAATAGGCTTATTAAATAGGCTTATTAAATAGACTTATTAAATAGGCTTATTAAATAGGCTCAATAAATAGGCTTATTAAATAGGCTCAATAAATAGGCTTATTAAATAGGCTCAATAAATAGGCTTATTAAATAGGCTCAATAAATAGGCTTATTAAATAGGCTCAATAAATAGGCTTATTAAATAGGCTCATTAAATACTTATTAAATAGACTTATTAAATAGACTCATTAAATAGGCTTATTAAATAGGCTTATTAAATAGGCTTATTAAATAGGCTTATTAAATAGACGTATTAAATAGCCTCATTAAATAGGCTTATTTTAGCAACTTAGGCTTATTAAATAGGTTTATTTCAGCAACTTAGACTTATTAAAGAGCCTTATTAAAGAGGCTTATTTCAGCAACTTAGGCTTATTAAATAAGCTTATTTCAGCAACTTATTCTTATTAAATAGCCTTATTAAACAGGTTTATTTCAGCAACTTAGGCTTATTAAATAGCATTTTTAAATAGGTTTATTTCAGCAACTTAGACTTATTAAATATACCTTTTAAAATAGGCTTAGTTCAGAAACTTAGGCTTATAAAATAGTCTTATTTCAGAAACCAAGGCTCATTAAATAGCTTTATTAAATAGGCTTATTCAGCAACTTAGGCTTATTAAATAGCCTTATTAAATATGCTTATTTCAGCAACTTAGACTTATTAAATAGGTTTATTCAGCAACTTAGGCTTATTAAATAGGCTTATTCAGCAAATTAGGCTTATTTAATAGGCTTATTTCAGCAACTTAGGCTTATTAAATAGGCTCCTTCAGAAACTTAGGCTTATTAAATAAGCTTATTTCAGCAACTTAGACTTATTAAATAGGCCTATTAAATAGGCTTATTAAATAGGCTTATTTCATCAACTTAGATTTATTAAAAAAGGCCTATTAAATAGGCTTATTAAATAGACTTATTAAATAGGCTCATTAAATACTTATTAAATAGGCTTATTAAATAGGTTTATTAAATAGACTTATTAAATAGGCTCAATAAATAGGCTTATTAAATAGGCTTATTAAATAGACTTATTAAATAGGCTCAATAAATCGGCTTATTAAATAGGCTTATTAAATAGGCTCAATAAATAGGCTTATTAAATAGGCTTATTAAATAGGCTTATTAAATAGACTTATTAAATCGGCTTATTAAATAGGCTCAATAAATAGGCTTAATAAATAGGCTCAATAAATATGCTTATTAAATAGGCTCAATAAATAGGCTTATTAAATAGGCTCAATAAATAGGCTTATTAAATAGGCTCATTAAATACTTATTAAATAGGCTTATTAAATAGACTTATTAAATAGACTTATTAAATAGGCTTATTAAATAGACTTATTAAATAGTCTTATTAAAAAGGCTTATTAAATAGACTTATTAAATAGGCTCATTAAATACTCATTAAATATGTTTATTAAATAGGTGTATTAATTAGGCTTATTAAATAGGCTTATTAAATAGGCTTATTAAATAGACTTATTAAATAGACTTATTAAATAGACTTATTAAATAGACTTATTAAATAGCCTCATGAAATAGGCTTATTTTAGCAACTTAGGCTTATTCAATAGGTGTATTTCAGCAACTTAGACTTATTAAAGAGCCTTATGAAATAGGCTTATTTCAGCAACTTAGGCTTATTAAATAGCCGTATTAAATAGGCTTATTTCAGCAACTTATACTTATTAAATAGGCTTATTCAGCAACTTAGGCTTATTAAATAGGCTTATTCAGCAACTTAGGCTTATTAAATAGGCTTATTCAGCAACTTAGGCTTATTAAATAGGTTTATTTCAGCAACTTAGACTTATTAAATAGGCCTATTAAATAGGCTTATTAAATAGGCTTATTTCAGCAACTTAGACTTATTAAATAGGCCTATTAAATAGGCTTATTAAATAGACTTATTAAATAGGCTCATTAAATACTTATTAAATAGGCTTATTAAATAGGCTTATTAAATAGACTTATTAAATAGGCTCAATAAATCGGCTTATTAAATAGGCTTATTAAATAGGCTCAATAAATAGGCTTATTAAATAGGCTTATTAAATAGGCTTATTAAATAGACTAATTAAATCGGCTTATTAAATAGGCTCAATAAATAGGCTTATTAAATAGGCTCAATAAATATGCTTATTAAATAGGCTCAATAAATAGGCTTATTAAATAGGCTCAATAAATAGGCTTATTAAATAGGCTCATTAAATACTTATTAAATAGGCTCATTAAATAGACTTATTAAATAGACTTATTAAATAGTCTTATTAAATAGACTTATTCAATAGTCTTATTAAAAAGGCTTATTAAATAGACTTATTAAATAGGCACATTAAATACTTATTAAATATGTTTATTAAATAGGTGTATTAATTAGGCTTATTAAATAGACTTATTAAATAGACTTATTAAATAGACTTATTAAATAGCCTCATGAAATAGGCTTATTTTAGCAACTTAGGCTTATTAAATAGGTTTATTTCAGCAACTTAGACTTATTAAATATACCTTTTTAAATAGGCTTAGTTCAGAAACTTAGGCTTATTAAATAGTCTTATTTCAGCAACTTAGGCTCATTAAATAGCCTTATTAAATAGGCTTATTTCAGCAACTTAGGCTTATTAAATAGCCTTATTAACTAGGCTTATTTCAGCAACTTAGACTTATTAAATAGGTTTATTCAGCAACTTAGGCTTATTAAATAGCCTTATTCAGCAACTTAGGCTTATTAAATAGGCGTATTTCTGCAACTTAGACTTAATAAATAGGCCTATTACATAGCCTTATTAAATAGGCTTATTTCAGCAACTTAGACTTATTAAATAGGCCTATTAAATAGGCTTATTAAATAGACTTATTAAATAGGCTCATTAAATACTTATTAAATAGGCTTATTAAATAGGCTTATTAAATAGACTTATTAAATAGGCTCAATAAATAGGCTTATTAAATAGGCTTATTAAATAGGGTCAATAAATAGGCTTATTAAATAGGATTATTAAATAGGCTTATTAAATAGACTTATTAAATAGGCTTATTAAATAGGCTCAATAAATAGGCTTATTAAATAGGCTCAATAAATAGGTTTATTAAATAGGCTCAATAAATAGGCTTATTAAATAGGCTCAATAAATAGGCTTATTAAATAGGCTCATTAAATACTTATTAAATAGGCTTATTAAATAGACTTATTAAATAGACTTATTAAATAGGCTTATTAAATAGACTTATTAAATAGGCTTATTAAAAAGGCTTATTAAATAGACTTATTAAATAGGCTCATTAAATACTTATTAAATATGTTTATTAAATAGGCGTATTAAATAGGCTTATTAAATAGGCTTATTAAATAGGCTTATTAAATAGGCTTATTAAATAGACTTATTAAATAGCCTAATTAAATAGGCTTATTTTAGCTACTTAGGCTTATTTAATAGGTTTATTTCAGCAACTTAGACTTATTAAATAGGCTTATTTCAGCAACTTAGACTTATTAAATAGGCCTATTAAATAGGCTTATTAAATAGGCTTATTTCAGCAACTTAGATTTATTAAAAAAGGCCTATTAAATAGGCTTATTAAATAGACTTATTAAATAGGCTCATTAAATACTTATTAAATAGGCTTATTAAATAGGCTTATTAAATAGACTTATTAAATAGGCTCAATAAATAGGCTTATTAAATAGGCTTATTAAATAGACTTATTAAATAGGCTCAATAAATCGGCTTATTAAATAGGCTTATTAAATAGGCTCAATAAATAGGCTTATTAAATAGGCTTATTAAATAGGCTTATTAAATAGACTTATTAAATATGCTTATTAAATAGGCTCAATAAATAGGCTTATTAAATAGGCTCAATAAATATGCTTATTAAATAGGCTCAATAAATAGGCTTATTAAATAGGCTCAATAAATAGGCTTATTAAATAGGCTCATTAAATATGTATTAAATACCCTTATTAAATAGACTTATTAAATAGACTGATTAAATAGGCTTATTAAATAGACTTATTAAATAGTCTTATTAAAAAGGCTTATTAAATAGACTTATTAAATAGGCTCATTAAATACTCATTAAATATGTTTATTAAATAGGTGTATTAATTAGGCTTATTAAATAGGCTTATTAAATAGGCTTATTAAATAGACTTATTAAATAGACTTATTAAATAGACTTATTAAATAGACTTATTAAATAGCCTCATGAAATAGGTTTATTTCAGCAACTTAGACTTATTAAAGAGCCTTATTAAATAGGCTTATTTCAGCAACTTATGCTTATTAAATAAGCTTATTTCAGCAACTTATGCTTATTAAATAGCCTTATTAAACAGGTTTATTTCAGCAACTTAGGCTTATTAAATAGCATTTTTAAATAGGTTTATTTCAGCAACTTAGACTTTTTAAATATACCTTTCTAAATAGGCTTAGTTCAGAAACTTAGGCTTATTAAATAGTCTTATTTCAGCAACTTAGGCTCATTAAATAGCCTTATGAAATAGGCTTATTTCAGCAACTTAGGCTTATTAAATAGCCGTATTAAATAGGCTTATTTCAGCAACTTAGACTTATTAAATAGGTTTATTCAGCAACTTAGGCTTATTAAATAGGCTTATTCAGCAACTTAGGCTTATTAAATAGGCTTATTTCAGCAACTTAGACTTATTAAATAGGCCTATTAAATAGGCTTATTAAATAGGCTTATTTCAGCAACTTAGACTTATTAAATAGGCCTATTAAATAGGCTTATTAAATAGACTTATTAAATAGGCTCATTAAATACTTATTAAATAGGCTTATTAAATAGGCTTATTAAATAGACTTATTAAATAGGCTCAATAAATCGGCTTATTAAATAGGCTTATTAAATAGGCTCAATAAATAGGCTTATTAAATAGGCTTATTAAATAGGCTTATTAAATAGACTAATTAAATCGGCTTATTAAATAGGCTCAATAAATAGGCTTATTAAATAGGCTCAATAAATATGCTTATTAAATAGGCTCAATAAATAGGCTTATTAAATAGGCTCAATAAATAGGCTTATTAAATAGGCTCATTAAATACTTATTAAATAGGCTCATTAAATAGACTTATTAAATAGACTTATTAAATAGTCTTATTAAATAGACTTATTCAATAGTCTTATTAAAAAGGCTTATTAAATAGACTTATTAAATAGGCACATTAAATACTTATTAAATATGTTTATTAAATAGGTGTATTAATTAGGCTTATTAAATAGACTTATTAAATAGACTTATTAAATAGACTTATTAAATAGCCTCATGAAATAGGCTTATTTTAGCAACTTAGGCTTATTAAATAGGTTTATTTCAGCAACTTAGACTTATTAAATATACCTTTTTAAATAAGCTTAGTTCAGAAACTTAGGCTTATTAAATAGTCTTATTTCAGCAACTTAGGCTCATTAAATAGCCTTATTAAATAGGCTTATTTCAGCAACTTAGGCTTATTAAATAGCCTTATTAACTAGGCTTATTTCAGCAACTTAGACTTATTAAATAGGTTTATTCAGCAACTTAGGCTTATTAAATAGCCTTATTCAGCAACTTAGGCTTATTAAATAGGTGTATTTCTGCAACTTAGACTTAATAAATAGGCCTATTACATAGCCTTATTAAATAGGCTTATTTCAGCAACTTAGACTTATTAAATAGGCCTATTAAATAGGCTTATTAAATAGACTTATTAAATAGGCTCATTAAATACTTATTAAATAGGCTTATTAAATAGGCTTATTAAATAGACTTATTAAATAGGCTCAATAAATAGGCTTATTAAATAGGCTTATTAAAAAGGGTCAATAAATAGGCTTATTAAATAGGATTATTAAATAGGCTTATTAAATAGACTTATTAAATAGGCTTATTAAATAGGCTTATTTCAGCAACTTAGATTTATTTAAAAATGCCTATTAAATAGGCTTATTAAATAGACTTATTAAATAGGCTCATTAAATATTTATTAAATAGGCTTATTAAATAGGCTTATTAAATAGACTTATTAAATAGGCTCAATAAATAGGCTTATTAAATAGGCTTATTAAATAGGGTCAATAAATAGGCTTATTAAATAGGATTATTAAATAGGCTTATTAAATAGGCTCAATAAATAGGTTTATTAAATAGGCTCAATAAATAGGCTTATTAAATAGGCTCAATAAATAGGCTTATTAAATAGGCTCATTAAATACTTATTAAATAGGCTTATTAAATAGACTTATTAAATAGGCGTATTAAATAGGCTTATTAAATAGGCTTATTAAATAGGCTTATTAAATAGGCTTATTAAATAGACTTATTAAATAGCCTAATTAAATAGGCTTATTTTAGCTACTTAGGCTTATTTAATAGGTTTATTTCAGCAACTTAGACTTATTAAATAGGCTTATTTCAGCAACTTAGACTTATTAAATAGGCCTATTAAATAGGCTTATTAAATAGGCTTATTTCAGCAACTTAGACTTATTAAATAGGCCTATTAAATAGGCTTATTAAATAGACTTATTAAATAGGCTCATTAAATACTTATTATATAGGCTTATTAAATAGGCTTATTAAATAGATTTATTAAATAGGCTCAATAAATCAGCTTATTAAATAGGCTTATTAAATAGGCTCAATAAATAGGCTTATTAAATAGGCTTATTAAATAGGCTTATTAAATAGACTTATTAAATCGGCTTATTAAATAGACTTATTAAATAGGCTCATTAAATACTTATTAAATATGTTTATTAAATAGGTGTATTAATTAGGCTTATTAAATAGGCTTATTAAATAGGCTTATTAAATAGACTTATTAAATAGACTTATTAAATAGACTTATTAAATAGCCTCATGAAATAGGCTTATTTTAGCAACTTAGGCTTATTAAATAGGTTTATTTCAGCAACTTAGACTTATTAAAGAGCCTTATTAAATAGGCTTATTTCAGCAACTTTAGCTTATTAAATAAGCTTATTTCAGCAACTTATGCTTATTAAATAGCCTTATTAAACAGGTTTATTTCAGCAACTTAGGCTTATTAAATAGCATTTTGAAATAGGTTTATTTCAGCAACTTAGACTTATTAAATATACCTTTTTAAATAGGCTTAGTTCAGAAACTTAGGCTTATTAAATAGTCTTATTTCAGCAACTTAGGCTCATTAAATAGCCTTATTAAATAGGCTTATTTCAGCAACTTAGGCTTATTAAATAGCCTTATTAAATAGGCTTATTTCAGCAACTTAGACTTATTAAATAGGTTTATTCAGCAACTTAGGCTTATTAAATAGCCTTATTCAACAACTTAGGCTTATTAAATAGGCGTATTTCTGCAACTTAGACTTATTAAATAGACCTATTAAATAGGCTTATTAAATAGGCTTATTTCAGCAACTTAGACTTATTAAATAGGCCTATTAAAAAGGCTTATTAAATAGACTTATTAAATAGGCTCATTAAATACTTATTAAATAGGCTTATTAAATAGGCTTATTAAATAGACTTATTAAATAGGCTCAATAAATAGGCTTATTAAATAGGCTTATTAAATAGGCTCAATAAATAGGCTTATTAAATAGGCTTATTAAATAGGCTTATTAAATAGACATTAAATAGGCTTATTAAATAGGCTCAATAAATAGGCTTATTAAATAGGCTCAATAAATAGCCTTATTAAATAGGCTCAATAAATAGGCTTATTAAATAGGCTCAATAAATAGGCTTATTAAATAGGCTCATTAAATACTTATTAAATAGGCTTATTAAATAGGCTTATTAAATAGGCTTATTAAAAAGGCTTATTAAATAGACTTATTAAATAGGCTCATTAAATACTTATTAAATATGTTTATTAAATAGGTGTATTAAATAGGCTTATTAAATAGGCTAATTAAATAGGCTTATCAAATAGGCTTATTAAAAAGGCTTATTAAATAGACTTATTAAATAGGCTCATTAAATACTTATTAAATATGTTTATTAAATAGGCGTATTAAATAGGCTTATTAAATAGGCTTATTAAATAGGCTTATTAAATAGACTTATTAAATAGCCTAATTAAATAGGCTTATTTTAGCAACTTAGGCTTATTTAATAGGTTTATTTCTGCAACTTAGACTTATTAGATAGGCTTATTTCAGCAACTTAGACTTATTAAATAGGCCTATTAAATAGGCTTATCAAATAGGCTTATTAAAAAGGCTTATTAAATAGACTTATTAAATAGGCTCATTAAATACTTATTAAATATGTTTATTAAATAGGCGTATTAAATAGGTTTATTAAATAGGCTTATTAAATAGGCTTATCAAATAGGCTTATTAAAAAGGCTTATTAAATAGACTTATTAAATAGGCTCATTAAATACTTATTAAATATGTTTATTAAATAGGCGTATTAAATAGGCTTATTAAATAGGCTTATTAAATAGGGTTATTAAATAGGCTTATTAAATAGACTTATTAAATAGCCTAATTAAATAGGCTTATTTTAGCAACTTAGGCTTATTTAATAGGTTTATTTCTGCAACTTAGACTTATTAGATAGGCTTATTTCAGCAACTTAGACTTATTAAATAGGCCTATTAAATAGGCTTATTAAATAGGCTTATTTCAGCAACTTAGACTTATTAAATAGGCCTATTAAATAGGCTTATTAAATAGACTTATTAAATAGGCTCATTAAATACTTATTAAATATGTTTATTAAATAGGCTTATTAAATAGACTTATTAAATAGGCTCAATAAATCGGCTTATTAAATAGGCTTATTAAATAGGCTCAATAAATAGGCTTATTAAATAGGCTTATTAAATAGGCTTATTAAATAGACTTATTAAATTGGCTTATTAAATAGGCTCAATAAATAGGCTTATTAAATAGGCTCAATAAATATGCTTATTAAATAGGCTCAATAAATAGGCTTATTAAATAGGCTCAATAAATAGGCTTATTAAATAGGCTCATTAAATACTTATTAAATAGGCTTATTAAATAGGCTTATTAAATAGACTTATTAAATAGTCTTATTAAATAGACTTATTAAATAGTCTTATTAAAAAGGCTTATTAAATAGACTTATTAAATATGCTCATTAAATACTTATTAAATATGTTTATTAAATAGGTGTATTAATTAGGCTTATTAAATAGGCTTATTAAATAGGCTTATTAAATAGACTTATTAAATAGACTTATTAAATAGACTTATTAAATAGACTTATTAAATAGCCTCATGAAATAAGCTTATTTTAGCAACTTAGGCTTATTAAATAGGTTTATTTCAGCAACTTAGACTTATTAAATAGCCTTATTAAATAGGCTAATTTCAGCAACTTAGACTTATTAAATAGGTTTATTCAGCAACTTAGGCTTATTAAATAGCCTTATTCAACAACTTAGGCTTATTAAATAGGCTTATTTCTGCAACTTAGACTCATTAAATAGACCTATTAAATAGGCGTATTAAATAGGCTTATTTCAGCAACTTAGAATTATTAAATAGGCCTATTAAATAGGCGTATTAAATAGACTTATTAAATAGGCTCATTAAATACTTATTAAATAGGCTTATTAAATAGGCTTATTAAATAGACTTATTAAATAGGCTCAATAAATAGGCTTATTAAATAGGCTTATTAAATAGGCTCAATAAATAGGCTTATTAAATAGGCTTATTAAATAGGCTTATTAAATAGACATTAAATAGGCTTATTAAATAGGCTCAATATATAGGCTTATTAAATAGGCTCAATAAATAGCCTTATTAAATAGGCTCAATAAATAGGCTTATTAAATAGGCTCAATAAATAGGCTTATTAAATAGGCTCATTAAATACTTATTAAATAGGCTTATTAAATAGGCTTATTAAATAGACTTATTAAATAGGCTTATTAAAAAGGCTTATTAAATAGACTTATTAAATAGGCTTATTAAAAAGGCTTATTAAATAGACTTATTAAATAGGCTCATTAAATACTTATTAAATATGTTTATTAAATAGGCATATTAAATAGGCTTATTAAATAGGCTTATTAAATAGGCTTATCAAATAGGCTTATTAAAAAGGCTTATTAAATAGACTTATTAAATAGGCTCATTAAATACTTATTAAATATGTTTATTAAATAGGCGTATTAAATAGGCTTATTAAATAGGCTTATTAAATAGGCTTATTAAATAGGCTTATTAAATAGACTTATTAAATAGCCTAATTAAATAGGCTTATTTTAGCAACTTAGACTTATTTAATAGGTTTATTTCAGCAACTTAGACTTATTAGATAGGCTTATTTCAGCAACTTAGACTTATTAAATAGGCCTATTAAATAGGCTTATTAAATAGGCTTATTTCAGCAACTTAGACTTATTAAATAGGCCTATTGAATAGGCTTATTAAATAGACTTATTAAATATGCTCATTAAATACTTATTAAATAGGCTTATTAAATAGGCTTATTAAATAGACTTATTAAATAGGCTCAATAAATAGGCTTATTAAATAGGCTTATTAAATAGGCTCAATAAATAGGCTTATTAAATAGGCTTATTAAATAGGCTTATTAAATAGACATTAAATAGGCTTATTAAATAGGCTCAATAAATAGGCTTATTAAATAGGCTCAATAAATAGCCTTATTAAATAGGCTCAATAAATAGGCTTATTAAATAGGCTCAATAAATAGGCTTATTAAATAGGCTCATTAAATACTTATTAAATAGGCTTATTAAATAGGCTTATTAAATATGCTTATTTCAGCAATTTAGACTTATTAAATAGGCCTATTAAATAGGCTTATTAAATAGACTTATTAAATAGGCTCATTAAATACTTATTAAATAGGCTTATTAAATAGGCTAATTAAATAGACTTATTAAATAGGCTCAATAAATAGGCTTATTAAATAGGCTTATTAAATAGGCTCAATAAATAGGCTTATTAAATAGGCTTATTAAATATGCTTATTAAATAGACTTATTAAATAGGCTTATTAAATAGGCTCAATAAATAGGCTTATTAAATAGGCTCAATAAATAGGCTTATTAAATAGGCTCAATAAATAGGCTTATTAAATAGGCTCAATAAATAGGCTTATTAAATAGGCTCATTAAATACTTATTAAATAGGCTTATTAAATAGACTTATTAAATAGACTTATTAAATAGGCTTATTAAATAGACTTATTAAATAGGCTTATTAAAAAGGCGTATTAAATAGACTTATTAAATAGGCTCATTAAATACTTATTAAATATGTTTATTAAATAGGCGTATTAAATAGGCTTATTAAATAGGCTTATTAAATAGACTTATTAAATAGGCTCAATAAATAGGCTTATTAAATAGGCTCAATAAATAGGCTTATTAAATAGGCTCATTAAATACTTATTAAATAGGCTTATTAAATAGACTTATTAAATAGACTTATTAAATAGGCTTATTAAATAGACTTATTAAATAGGCTTATTAAAAAGGCGTATTAAATAGACTTATTAAATAGGCTCATTAAATACTTATTAAATATGTTTATTAAATAGGCGTATTAAATAGGCTTATTAAATAGGCTTATTAAATAGGCTTATTAAATAGACTTATTAAATAGCCTAATTAAATAGGCTTATTTTAGCAACTTAGGCTTATTTAATAGGTTTATTTCAGCAACTTAGACTTATTAAATAGCCTTATTAAATAGGCTTATTTCAGCAACTTAGGCTTATTAAATAAGCTTATTTCAGCAACTTATGCTTATTAAATAGCCTTATTAAACAGGTTTATTTCAGCAACTTAGGCTTATTAAATAGCATTTTAAATAGGTTTATTTCAGCAACTTAGACTTATTAAATAGGCTTATTAAATAGGCTTAGTTCAGAAACTTAGGCTTATTAAATAGGCTTATTTCAGCAACTTAGGCTCATTAAATAGCCTTATTAAATATGCTTATTTCAGCAACTTAGGCTTATTAAACAGGCTTATTTCAGCAACTTAAACTTATTAAATAGCCTTATTTCAGCAACTTAGGCTTATTAAATAGCCTTATTCAGCAACTTAGGCTCATTAAATAGGCTTATTTCAGCAACTTAGGCTTATTAAATAGGCTCATTCAGAAACTTAGGCTTATTAAATAGGCTTATTTCAGCAACTTAGACTTATTAAATAGGCCTATTAAATAGGCTTATTAAATAGGCTTATTTCAGCAACTTAGATTTATTAATAAAAGGCCTATTAAATAGGCGTATTGAATAGACTTATTAAATAGGTTCATTAAATACTTATTAAATAGGCTTATTAAATAGGCTTATTAAATAGACTTATTAAATAGGCTCAATAAATAGGCTTATTATATAGGCTTATTAAATAGACTTATTAAATAGGCTCAATAAATCGGCTTATTAAATAGGCTTATTAAATAGACTTATTAAATCGGCTTATTAAATAGGCTCAATAAATAGGCTTATTAAATAGGCTCAATAAATATGCTTATTAAATAGGCTCAATAAATAGGTTTATTAAATAGGCTCAATAAATAGGCTTATTAAATAGGCTTATTAAATAGTCTTATTAAATAGGCTTATTAAATAGACTTATTAAATAGACTTATTAAATAGACTTATTAAATAGACTTATTAAATAGACTTATTAAATAGACTTATTAAATAGCCTCATGAAATAGGCTTATTTTAGCAACTTAAGCTTATTAAATAGGTTTATTTCAGCAACTTAGACTTATTAAAGAGCCTTATTAAATAGGCTTATTTCAGCAACTTAGGCTTATTAAATAAGCTTATTTCAGCAACTTATGCTTATTAAATAGCCTTATTAAACAGGTTTATTTCAGCAACTTAGGCTTATTAAATAGCATTTTTAAATAGGTTTATTTCAGCAACTTAGACTTATTAAATATACCTTTTTAAATAGGCTTAGTTCAGAAACTTAGGCTTATTAAATAGTCTTATTTCAGCAACTTAGGCTCATTAAATAGCCTTATTAAATCGGCTTATTTCAGCAACTTAGGCTTATTAAATAGCCTTATTAAATAGGCTTATTTCAGCAACTTAGACTTATTAAATAGGTTTATTCAGCAACTTAGGCTTATTAAATAGGCTTATTCAGAAACTTAGGCTTATTAAATAGGCTTATTTCAGCAACTTAGACGTATTAAATAGGCCTATTAAATAGGCTTATTAAATAGACTTATTTCAGCAACTTAGACTTATTAAATAGGCCTACTAAATAGGCTTATTAAATAGACTTATTAAATAGGCTCATTAAATACTTATTAAATAGGCTTATTAAATAGGCTTATTAAATAGACTTATTAAATAGGCTCAATAAATAGGCTTATTAAATAGGCTTATTAAATAGGCTCAATAAATAGGCTTATTAAATAGGCTTATTAAATAGGCTTATTAAATAGGCTCAATAAATAGGCTCATTAAATAGGCTCAATAAATAGGCTTATTAAATAGGCTCAATAAATAGGCTTATTAAATAGGCTCATTAAATACTTATTAAATAGGCTTATTAAATAGACTTATTAAATATGCTTATTAAATAGGCTTATTAAATAGACTTATTAAATAGGCTCAATAAATAGGCTTATTAAATAGGCTTATTAAATAGGCTCAATAAATAGGCTTATTAAATAGGCTTATTAAATAGGCTTATTAAATAGACTTATTAAATAGGCTTATTAAATAGGCTCAATAAATAGGCTTATTAAATAGGCTCAATAAATAGGCTTATTAAATAGGCTTATTAAAAAGGCGTATTAAATAGACTTATTAAATAGGCTCATTAAATACTTATTAAATATGTTTATTAAATAGGCGTATTAAATAGGCTTATTAAATAGGCTTATTAAATAGGCTTATTAAATAGACTTATTAAATAGCCTAATTAAATAGGCTTATTTTAGCAACTTAGGCTTATTTAATAGGTTTATTTCAGCAACTTAGACTTATTAAATAGCCTTATTAAATAGGCTTATTTCAGCAACTTAGGCTTATTAAATAAGCTTATTTCAGCAACTTATGCTTATTAAATAGCCTTATTAAACAGGTTTATTTCAGCAACTTAGGCTTATTAAATAGCATTTTAAATAGGTTTATTTCAGCAACTTAGACTTATTAAATAGGCTTATTAAATAGGCTTAGTTCAGAAACTTAGGCTTATTAAATAGGCTTATTTCAGCAACTTAGGCTCATTAAATAGCCTTATTAAATAGGCTTATTTCAGCAACTTAGGCTTATTAAACAGGCTTATTTCAGCAACTTAAACTTATTAAATAGCCTTATTTCAGCAACTTAGGCTTATTAAATAGCCTTATTCAGCAACTTAGGCTCATTAAATAGGCTTATTTCAGCAACTTAGGCTTATTAAATAGGCTCATTCAGAAACTTAGGCTTATTAAATAGGCTTATTTCAGCAACTTAGACTTATTAAATAGGCCTATTAAATAGGCTTATTAAATAGGCTTATTTCAGCAACTTAGATTTATTAAAAAAAGGCCTATTAAATAGGCGTATTGAATAGACTTATTAAATAGGCTCATTAAATACTTATTAAATAGGCTTATTAAATAGGCTTATTAAATAGACTTATTAAATAGGCTCAATAAATAGGCCTATTAAATAGGCTTATTAAATAGACTTATTAAATAGGCTCAATAAATCGGCTTATTAAATAGGCTTATTAAATAGACTTATTAAATCGGCTTATTAAATAGGCTCAATAAATAGGCTTATTAAATAGGCTCAATAAATATGCTTATTAAATAGGCTCAATAAATAGGCTTATTAAATAGGCTCAATAAATAGGCTTATTAAATAGGCTTATTAAATAGTCTTATTAAATAGGCTTATTAAATAGACTTATTAAATAGACTTATTAAATAGACTTATTAAATAGACTTATTAAATAGACTTATTAAATAGACTTATTAAATAGCCTCATGAAATAGGCTTATTTTAGCAACTTAAGCTTATTAAATAGGTTTATTTCAGCAACTTAGACTTATTAAAGAGCCTTATTAAATAGGCTTATTTCAGCAACTTAGGCTTATTAAATAAGCTTATTTCAGCAACTTATGCTTATTAAATAGCCTTATTAAACAGGTTTATTTCAGCAACTTAGGCTTATTAAATAGAATTTTTAAATAGGTTTATTTCAGCAACTTAGACTTATTAAATATACCTTTTTAAATAGGCTTAGTTCAGAAACTTAGGCTTATTAAATAGTCTTATTTCAGCAACTTAGGCTCATTAAATAGCCTTATTAAATCGGCTTATTTCAGCAACTTAGGCTTATTAAATAGCCTTATTAAATAGGCTTATTTCAGCAACTTAGACTTATTAAATAGGTTTATTCAGCAACTTAGGCTTATTAAATAGGCTTATTCAGAAACTTAGGCTTATTAAATAGGCTTATTTCAGCAACTTAGACGTATTAAATAGGCCTATTAAATAGGCTTATTAAATAGGCTTATTTCAGCAACTTAGACTTATTAAATAGGCCTACTAAATAGGCTTATTAAATAGACTTATTAAATAGGCTCATTAAATACTTATTAAATAGGCTTATTAAATAGGCTTATTAAATAGACTTATTAAATAGGCTCAATAAATAGGCTTATTAAATAGGCTTATTAAATAGGCTCAATAAATAGGCTTATTAAATAGGCTTATTAAATAGGCTTATTAAATAGGCTCAATAAATAGGCTCATTAAATAGGCTCAATAAATAGGCTTATTAAATAGGCTCAATAAATAGGCTTATTAAATAGGCTCATTAAATACTTATTTAATAGGCTTATTAAATAGACTTATTAAATAGGCTTATTAAATAGGCTTATTAAATAGACTTATTAAATAGGCTCAATAAATAGGCTTATTAAATAGGCTTATTAAATAGGCTCAATAAATAGGCTTATTAAATAGGCTTATTAAATAGGCTTATTAAATAGACTTATTAAATAGGCTTATTAAATAGGCTCAATAAATAGGCTTATTAAATAGGCTCAATAAATAGGCTTATTAAATAGGCTCAATAAATAGGCTTATTAAATAGGCTCAATAAATAGGCTTATTAAATAGGCTCATTAAATACTTATTAAATAGGCTTATTAAATAGACTTATTAAATAGACTTATTAAATAGGCTTATTAAATAGACTTATTAAATAGGCTTATTAAAAAGGCTTATTAAATAGACTTATTAAATAGGCTCATTAAATACTTATTAAATATGTTTATTAAATAGGCGTATTAAATAGGCTTATTAAATAGGCTTATTAAATAGGCTTATTAAATAGGCTTATTAAATAGACTTATTAAATAGCCTAATTAAATAGGCTTATTTTAGCAACTTAGGCTTATTTAATAGGTTTATTTCAGCAACTTAGACTTATTAAATAGCCTTATTAAATAGGCTTATTTCAGCAACTTAGGCTTATTAAATAAGCTTATTTCAGCAACTTATGCTTATTAAATAGCCTTATTAAACAGGTTTATTTCAGCAACTTAGGCTTATTAAATAGCATTTTAAATAGGTTTATTTCAGCAACTTAGACTTATTAAATAGGCTTATTAAATAGGCTTAGTTCAGAAACTTAGGCTCATTAAATAGCCTTATTAAATAGGCTTATTTCAGCAACTTAGGCTTATTAAACAGGCTTATTTCAGCAACTTAAACTTATTAAATAGCCCTATTTCAGCAACTTAGGCTTATTAAATAGCCTTATTCAGCAACTTAGGCTCATTAAATAGGCTTATTTCAGCAACTTAGGCTTATTAAATAGGCTCATTCAAAAACTTAGGCTTATTAAATAGGCTTATTTCAAAAACTTAGACTTATTAAATAGGCCTATTAAATAGGCTTATTAAATAGGCTTATTTCAGCAACTTAGATTTATTAAAAAAGGCCTATTAAATAGGCGTATTGAATAGACTTATTAAATAGGCTCATTAAATACTTATTAAATAGGCTTATTAAATAGGCTTATTAAATAGACTTATTAAATAGGCTCAATAAATAGGCTTATTAAATAGGCTTATTAAATAGGCTCAATAAATAGGCTTATTAAATAGGCTTATTAAATAGGCTTATTAAATAGGCTCAATAAATAGGCTTATTAAATAGTCTTATTAAAAAGGCTTATTAAATAGACTTATTAAATAGGCTCATTAAATACTCATTAAATATGTTTATTAAATAGGTGTATTAATTAGGCTTATTAAATAGGCTTATTAAATAGGCTTATTAAATAGACTTTTTAAATAGACTTATTAAATAGACTTATTAAATAGACTTATTAAATAGCCTCATGAAATAGGCTTATTTTAGCAACTTAGGCTTATTAAATAGGTGTATTTCAGCAACTTAGACTTATTAAAGAGCCTTATGAAATAGGCTTATTTCAGCAACTTAGGCTTATTAAATAGCCGTATTAAATAGGCTTATTTCAGCAACTTATACTTATTAAATAGGCTTATTCAGCAACTTAGGCTTATTAAATAGGCTTATTCAGCAACTTAGGCTTATTAAATAGGCTTATTCAGCAACTTAGGCTTATTAAATAGGTTTATTTCAGCAACTTAGACTTATTAAATAGGCCTATTAAATAGGCTTATTAAATAGGCTTATTTCAGCAACTTAGACTTATTAAATAGGCCTATTAAATAGGCTTATTAAATAGACTTATTAAATAGGCTCATTAAATACTTATTAAATAGGCTTATTAAATAGGCTTATTAAATAGACTTATTAAATAGGCTCAATAAATCGGCTTATTAAATAGGCTTATTAAATAGGCTCAATAAATAGGCTTATTAAATAGGCTTATTAAATAGGCTTATTAAATAGACTAATTAAATCGGCTTATTAAATAGGCTCAATAAATAGGCTTATTAAATAGGCTCAATAAATATGCTTATTAAATAGGCTCAATAAATAGGCTTATTAAATAGGCTCAATAAATAGGCTTATTAAATAGGCTCATTAAATACTTATTAAATAGGCTCATTAAATAGACTTATTAAATAGACTTATTAAATAGTCTTATTAAATAGACTTATTCAATAGTCTTATTAAAAAGGCTTATTAAATAGACTTATTAAATAGGCACATTAAATACTTATTAAATATGTTTATTAAATAGGTGTATTAATTAGGCTTATTAAATAGACTTATTAAATAGACTTATTAAATAGACTTATTAAATAGCCTCATGAAATAGGCTTATTTTAGCAACTTAGGCTTATTAAATAGGTTTATTTCAGCAACTTAGACTTATTAAATATACCTTTTTAAATAGGCTTAGTTCAGAAACTTAGGCTTATTAAATAGTCTTATTTCAGCAACTTAGGCTCATTAAATAGCCTTATTAAATAGGCTTATTTCAGCAACTTAGGCTTATTAAATAGCCTTATTAACTAGGCTTATTTCAGCAACTTAGACTTATTAAATAGGTTTATTCAGCAACTTAGGCTTATTAAATAGCCTTATTCAGCAACTTAGGCTTATTAAATAGGCGTATTTCTGCAACTTAGACTTAATAAATAGGCCTATTACATAGCCTTATTAAATAGGCTTATTTCAGCAACTTAGACTTATTAAATAGGCCTATTAAATAGGCTTATTAAATAGACTTATTAAATAGGCTCATTAAATACTTATTAAATAGGCTTATTAAATAGGCTTATTAAATAGACTTATTAAATAGGCTCAATAAGTAGGCTTATTAAATAGGCTTATTAAATAGGGTCAATAAATAGGCTTATTAAATAGGATTATTAAATAGGCTTATTAAATAGACTTATTAAATAGGCTTATTAAATAGGCTCAATAAATAGGCTTATTAAATAGGCTCAATAAATAGGTTTATTAAATAGGCTCAATAAATAGGCTTATTAAATAGGCTCAATAAATAGGCTTATTAAATAGGCTCATTAAATACTTATTAAATAGGCTTATTAAATAGACTTATTAAATAGACTTATTAAATAGGCTTATTAAATAGACTTATTAAATAGGCTTATTAAAAAGGCTTATTAAATAGACTTATTAAATAGGCTCATTAAATACTTATTAAATATGTTTATTAAATAGGCGTATTAAATAGGCTTATTAAATAGGCTTATTAAATAGGCTTATTAAATAGGCTTATTAAATAGACTTATTAAATAGCCTAATTAAATAGGCTTATTTTAGCTACTTAGGCTTATTTAATAGGTTTATTTCAGCAACTTAGACTTATTAAATAGGCTTATTTCAGCAACTTAGACTTATTAAATAGGCCTATTAAATAGGCTTATTAAATAGGCTTATTTCAGCAACTTAGATTTATTAAAAAAGGCCTATTAAATAGGCTTATTAAATAGACTTATTAAATAGGCTCATTAAATACTTATTAAATAGGCTTATTAAATAGGCTTATTAAATAGACTTATTAAATAGGCTCAATAAATAGGCTTATTAAATAGGCTTATTAAATAGACTTATTAAATAGGCTCAATAAATCGGCTTATTAAATAGGCTTATTAAATAGGCTCAATAAATAGGCTTATTAAATAGGCTTATTAAATAGGCTTATTAAATAGACTTATTAAATATGCTTATTAAATAGGCTCAATAAATAGGCTTATTAAATAGGCTCAATAAATATGCTTATTAAATAGGCTCAATAAATAGGCTTATTAAATAGGCTCAATAAATAGGCTTATTAAATAGGCTCATTAAATATGTATTAAATACCCTTATTAAATAGACTTATTAAATAGACTGATTAAATAGGCTTATTAAATAGACTTATTAAATAGTCTTATTAAAAAGGCTTATTAAATAGACTTATTAAATAGGCTCATTAAATACTCATTAAATATGTTTATTAAATAGGTGTATTAATTAGGTTTATTAAATAGGCTTATTAAATAGGCTTATTAAATAGACTTATTAAATAGACTTATTAAATAGACTTATTAAATAGACTTATTAAATAGCCTCATGAAATAGGTTTATTTCATCAACTTAGACTTATTAAAGAGCCTTATTAAATAGGCTTATTTCAGCAACTTATGCTTATTAAATAAGCTTATTTCAGCAACTTATGCTTATTAAATAGCCTTATTAAACAGGTTTATTTCAGCAACTTAGGCTTATTAAATAGCATTTTTAAATAGGTTTATTTCAGCAACTTAGACTTTTTAAATATACCTTTCTAAATAGGCTTAGTTCAGAAACTTAGGCTTATTAAATAGTCTTATTTCAGCAACTTAGGCTCATTAAATAGCCTTATGAAATAGGCTTATTTCAGCAACTTAGGCTTATTAAATAGCCGTATTAAATAGGCTTATTTCAGCAACTTAGACTTATTAAATAGGTTTATTCAGCAACTTAGGCTTATTAAATAGGCTTATTCAGCAACTTAGGCTTATTAAATAGGCTTATTTCAGCAACTTAGACTTATTAAATAGGCCTATTAAATAGGCTTATTAAATAGGCTTATTTCAGCAACTTAGACTTATTAAATAGGCCTATTAAATAGGCTTATTAAATAGACTTATTAAATAGGCTCATTAAATACTTATTAAATAGGCTTATTAAATAGGCTTATTAAATAGACTTATTAAATAGGCTCAATAAATCGGCTTATTAAATAGGCTTATTAAATAGGCTCAATAAATAGGCTTATTAAATAGGCTTATTAAATAGGCTTATTAAATAGACTAATTAAATCGGCTTATTAAATAGGCTCAATAAATAGGCTTATTAAATAGGCTCAATAAATATGCTTATTAAATAGGCTCAATAAATAGGCTTATTAAATAGGCTCAATAAATAGGCTTATTAAATAGGCTCATTAAATACTTATTAAATAGGCTCATTAAATAGACTTATTAAATAGACTTATTAAATAGTCTTATTAAATATACTTATTCAATAGTCTTATTAAAAAGGCTTATTAAATAGACTTATTAAATAGGCACATTAAATACTTATTAAATATGTTTATTAAATAGGTGTATTAATTAGGCTTATTAAATAGACTTATTAAATAGACTTATTAAATAGACTTATTAAATAGCCTCATGAAATAGGCTTATTTTAGCAACTTAGGCTTATTAAATAGGTTTATTTCAGCAACTTAGACTTATTAAATATACCTTTTTAAATAAGCTTAGTTCAGAAACTTAGGCTTATTAAATAGTCTTATTTCAGCAACTTAGGCTCATTAAATAGCCTTATTAAATAGGCTTATTTCAGCAACTTAGGCTTATTAAATAGCCTTATTAACTAGGCTTATTTCAGCAACTTAGACTTATTAAATAGGTTTATTCAGCAACTTAGGCTTATTAAATAGCCTTATTCAGCAACTTAGGCTTATTAAATAGGTGTATTTCTGCAACTTAGACTTAATAAATAGGCCTATTACATAGCCTTATTAAATAGGCTTATTTCAGCAACTTAGACTTATTAAATAGGCCTATTAAATAGGCTTATTAAATAGACTTATTAAATAGGCTCATTAAATACTTATTAAATAGGCTTATTAAATAGGCTTATTAAATAGACTTATTAAATAGGCTCAATAAATAGGCTTATTAAATAGGCTTATTAAATAGGGTCAATAAATAGGCTTATTAAATAGGATTATTAAATAGGCTTATTAAATAGACTTATTAAATAGGCTTATTAAATAGGCTCAATAAATAGGCTTATTAAATAGGCTCAATAAATAGGTTTATTAAATAGGCTCAATAAATAGGCTTATTAAATAGGCTCAATAAATAGGCTTATTAAATAGGCTCATTAAATACTTATTAAATAGGCTTATTAAATAGACTTATTAAATAGGCGTATTAAATAGGCTTATTAAATAGGCTTATTAAATAGGCTTATTAAATAGGCTTATTAAATAGACTTATTAAATAGCCTAATTAAATAGGCTTATTTTAGCTACTTAGGCTTATTTAATAGGTTTATTTCAGCAACTTAGACTTATTAAATAGGCTTATTTCAGCAACTTAGACTTATTAAATAGGCCTATTAAATAGGCTTATTAAATAGGCTTATTTCAGCAACTTAGACTTATTAAATAGGCCTATTAAATAGGCTTATTAAATAGACTTATTAAATAGGCTCATTAAATACTTATTATATAGGCTTATTAAATAGGCTTATTAAATAGATTTATTAAATAGGCTCAATAAATCGGCTTATTAAATAGGCTTATTAAATAGGCTCAATAAATAGGCTTATTAAATAGGCTTATTAAATAGGCTTATTAAATAGACTTATTAAATCGGCTTATTAAATAGACTTATTAAATAGGCTCATTAAATACTTATTAAATATGTTTATTAAATAGGTGTATTAATTAGGCTTATTAAATAGGCTTATTAAATAGGCTTATTAAATAGACTTATTAAATAGACTTATTAAATAGACTTATTAAATAGCCTCATGAAATAGGCTTATTTTAGCAACTTAGGCTTATTAAATAGGTTTATTTCAGCAACTTAGACTTATTAAAGAGCCTTATTAAATAGGCTTATTTCAGCAACTTTAGCTTATTAAATAAGCTTATTTCAGCAACTTATGCTTATTAAATAGCCTTATTAAACAGGTTTATTTCAGCAACTTAGGCTTATTAAATAGCATTTTGAAATAGGTTTATTTCAGCAACTTAGACTTATTAAATATACCTTTTTAAATAGGCTTAGTTCAGAAACTTAGGCTTATTAAATAGTCTTATTTCAGCAACTTAGGCTCATTAAATAGCCTTATTAAATAGGCTTATTTCAGCAACTTAGGTTTATTAAATAGCCTTATTAAATAGGCTTATTTCAGCAACTTAGACTTATTAAATAGGTTTATTCAGCAACTTAGGCTTATTAAATAGCCTTATTCAACAACTTAGGCTTATTAAATAGGCTTATTTCTGCAACTTAGACTTATTAAATAGACCTATTAAATAGGCTTATTAAATAGGCTTATTTCAGCAACTTAGACTTATTAAATAGGCCTATTAAAAAGGCTTATTAAATAGACTTATTAAATAGGCTCATTAAATACTTATTAAATAGGCTTATTAAATAGGCTTATTAAATAGACTTATTAAATAGGCTCAATAAATAGGCTTATTAAATAGGCTTATTAAATAGGCTCAATAAATAGGCTTATTAAATAGGCTTATTAAATAGGCTTATTAAATAGACATTAAATAGGCTTATTAAATAGGCTCAATAAATAGGCTTATTAAATAGGCTCAATAAATAGCCTTATTAAATAGGCTCAATAAATAGGCTTATTAAATAGGCTCAATAAATAGGCTTATTAAATAGGCTCATTAAATACTTATTAAATAGGCCTATTAAATAGGCTTATCAAATAGGCTTATTAAAAAGGCTTATTAAATAGACTTATTAAATAGGCTCATTAAATACTTATTAAATATGTTTATTAAATAGGCGTATTAAATAGGTTTATTAAATAGGCTTATTAAATAGGCTTATCAAATAGGCTTATTAAAAAGGCTTATTAAATAGACTTATTAAATAGGCTCATTAAATACTTATTAAATATGTTTATTAAATAGGCGTATTAAATAGGCTTATTAAATAGGCTTATTAAATAGGGTTATTAAATAGGCTTATTAAATAGACTTATTAAATAGCCTAATTAAATAGGCTTATTTTAGCAACTTAGGCTTATTTAATAGGTTTATTTCTGCAACTTAGACTTATTAGATAGGCTTATTTCAGCAACTTAGACTTATTAAATAGGCCTATTAAATAGGCTTATTAAATAGGCTTATTTCAGCAACTTAGACTTATTAAATAGGCCTATTAAATAGGCTTATTAAATAGACTTATTAAATAGGCTCATTAAATACTTATTAAATATGTTTATTAAATAGGCTTATTAAATAGACTTATTAAATAGGCTCAATAAATCGGCTTATTAAATAGGCTTATTAAATAGGCTCAATAAATAGGCTTATTAAATAGGCTTATTAAATAGGCTTATTAAATAGACTTATTAAATTGGCTTATTAAATAGGCTCAATAAATAGGCTTATTAAATAGGCTCAATAAATATGCTTATTAAATAGGCTCAATAAATAGGCTTATTAAATAGGCTCAATAAATAGGCTTATTAAATAGGCTCATTAAATACTTATTAAATAGGCTTATTAAATAGGCTTATTAAATAGACTTATTAAATAGTCTTATTAAATAGACTTATTAAATAGTCTTATTAAAAAGGCTTATTAAATAGACTTATTAAATATGCTCATTAAATACTTATTAAATATGTTTATTAAATAGGTGTATTAATTAGGCTTATTAAATAGGCTTATTAAATAGGCTTATTAAATAGACTTATTAAATAGACTTATTAAATAGACTTATTAAATAGACTTATTAAATAGCCTCATGAAATAAGCTTATTTTAGCAACTTAGGCTTATTAAATAGGTTTATTTCAGCAACTTAGACTTATTAAATAGCCTTATTAAATAGGCTAATTTCAGCAACTTAGACTTATTAAATAGGTTTATTCAGCAACTTAGGCTTATTAAATAGCCTTATTCAACAACTTAGGCTTATTAAATAGGCTTATTTCTGCAACTTAGACTTATTAAATAGACCTATTAAATAGGCGTATTAAATAGGCTTATTTCAGCAACTTAGAATTATTAAATAGGCCTATTAAATAGGCTTATTAAATAGACTTATTAAATAGGCTCATTAAATACTTATTAAATAGGCTTATTAAATAGGCTTATTAAATAGACTTATTAAATAGGCTCAATAAATAGGCTTATTAAATAGGCTTATTAAATAGGCTCAATAAATAGGCTTATTAAATAGGCTTATTAAATAGGCTTATTAAATAGACATTAAATAGGCTTATTAAATAGGCTCAATATATAGGCTTATTAAATAGGCTCAATAAATAGCCTTATTAAATAGGCTCAATAAATAGGCTTATTAAATAGGCTCAATAAATAGGCTTATTAAATAGGCTCATTAAATACTTATTAAATAGGCTTATTAAATAGGCTTATTAAATAGACTTATTAAATAGGCTTATTAAAAAGGCTTATTAAATAGACTTATTAAATAGGCTTATTAAAAAGGCTTATTAAATAGACTTATTAAATAGGCTCATTAAATACTTATTAAATATGTTTATTAAATAGGCGTATTAAATAGGCTTATTAAATAGGCTTATTAAATAGGCTTATCAAATAGGCTTATTAAAAAGGCTTATTAAATAGACTTATTAAATAGGCTCATTAAATACTTATTAAATATGTTTATTAAATAGGCGTATTAAATAGGCTTATTAAATAGGCTTATTAAATAGGCTTATTAAATAGGCTTATTAAATAGACTTATTAAATAGCCTAATTAAATAGGCTTATTTTAGCAACTTAGACTTATTTAATAGGTTTATTTCAGCAACTTAGACTTATTAGATAGGCTTATTTCAGCAACTTAGACTTATTAAATAGGCCTATTAAATAGGCTTATTAAATAGGCTTATTTCAGCAACTTAGACTTATTAAATAGGCCTATTGAATAGGCTTATTAAATAGACTTATTAAATATGCTCATTAAATACTTATTAAATAGGCTTATTAAATAGGCTTATTAAATAGACTTATTAAATAGGCTCAATAAATAGGCTTATTAAATAGGCTTATTAAATAGGCTCAATAAATAGGCTTATTAAATAGGCTTATTAAATAGGCTTATTAAATAGACATTAAATAGGCTTATTAAATAGGCTCAATAAATAGGCTTATTAAATAGGCTCAATAAATAGCCTTATTAAATAGGCTCAATAAATAGGCTTATTAAATAGGCTCAATAAATAGGCTTATTAAATAGGCTCATTAAATACTTATTAAATAGGCTTATTAAATAGGCTTATTAAATAGGCTTATTTCAGCAACTTAGACTTATTAAATAGGCCTATTAAATAGGCTTATTAAATAGACTTATTAAATAGGCTCATTAAATACTTATTAAATAGGCTTATTAAATAGGCTTATTAAATAGACTTATTAAATAGGCTCAATAAATAGGCTTATCAAATAGGCTTATTAAATAGGCTCAATAAATAGGCTTATTAAATAGGCTTATTAAATATGCTTATTAAATAGACTTATTAAATAGGCTTATTAAATAGGCTCAATAAATAGGCTTATTAAATAGGCTCAATAAATAGGCTTATTAAATAGGCTCAATAAATAGGCTTATTAAATAGGCTCAATAAATAGGCTTATTAAATAGGCTCATTAAATACTTATTAAATAGGCTTATTAAATAGACTTATTAAATAGACTTATTAAATAGGCTTATTAAATAGACTTATTAAATAGGCTTATTAAAAAGGCGTATTAAATAGACTTATTAAATAGGCTCATTAAATACTTATTAAATATGTTTATTAAATAGGCGTATTAAATAGGCTTATTAAATAGGCTTATTAAATAGACTTATTAAATAGGCTCAATAAATAGGCTTATTAAATAGGCTCAATAAATAGGCTTATTAAATAGGCTCATTAAATACTTATTAAATAGGCTTATTAAATAGACTTATTAAATAGACTTATTAAATAGGCTTATTAAATAGACTTATTAAATAGGCTTATTAAAAAGGCGTATTAAATAGACTTATTAAATAGGCTCATTAAATACTTATTAAATATGTTTATTAAATAGGCGTATTAAATAGGCTTATTAAATAGGCTTATTAAATAGGCTTATTAAATAGACTTATTAAATAGCCTAATTAAATAGGCTTATTTTAGCAACTTAGGCTTATTTAATAGGTTTATTTCAGCAACTTAGACTTATTAAATAGCCTTATTAAATAGGCTTATTTCAGCAACTTAGGCTTATTAAATAAGCTTATTTCAGCAACTTATGCTTATTAAATAGCCTTATTAAACAGGTTTATTTCAGCAACTTAGGCTTATTAAATAACATTTTAAATAGGTTTATTTCAGCAACTTAGACTTATTAAATAGGCTTATTAAATAGGCTTAGTTCAGAAACTTAGGCTTATTAAATAGGCTTATTTCAGCAACTTAGGCTCATTAAATAGCCTTATTAAATAGGCTTATTTCAGCAACTTAGGCTTATTAAACAGGCTTATTTCAGCAACTTAAACTTATTAAATAGCCTTATTTCAGCAACTTAGGCTTATTAAATAGCCTTATTCAGCAACTTAGGCTCATTAAATAGGCTTATTTCAGCAACTTAGGCTTATTAAATAGGCTCATTCAGAAACTTAGGCTTATTAAATAGGCTTATTTCAGCAACTTAGACTTATTAAATAGGCCTATTAAATAGGCTTATTAAATAGGCTTATTTCAGCAACTTAGATTTATTAATAAAAGGCCTATTAAATAGGCGTATTGAATAGACTTATTAAATAGGCTCATTAAATACTTATTAAATAGGCTTATTAAATAGGCTTATTAAATAGACTTATTAAATAGGCTCAATAAATAGGCTTATTAAATAGGCTTATTAAATAGACTTATTAAATAGGCTCAATAAATCGGCTTATTAAATAGGCTTATTAAATAGACTTATTAAATCGGCTTATTAAATAGGCTCAATAAATAGGCTTATTAAATAGGCTCAATAAATATGCTTATTAAATAGGCTCAATAAATAGGTTTATTAAATAGGCTCAATAAATAGGCTTATTAAATAGGCTTATTAAATAGTCTTATTAAATAGGCTTATTAAATAGACTTATTAAATAGACTTATTAAATAGACTTATTAAATAGACTTTTTAAATAGACTTATTAAATAGACTTATTAAATAGCCTCATGAAATAGGCTTATTTTAGCAACTTAAGCTTATTAAATAGGTTTATTTCAGCAACTTAGACTTATTAAAGAGCCTTATTAAATAGGCTTATTTCAGCAACTTAGGCTTATTAAATAAGCTTATTTCAGCAACTTATGCTTATTAAATAGCCTTATTAAACAGGTTTATTTCAGCAACTTAGGCTTATTAAATAGCATTTTTAAATAGGTTTATTTCAGCAACTTAGACTTATTAAATATACCTTTTTAAATAGGCTTAGTTCAGAAACTTAGGCTTATTAAATAGTCTTATTTCAGCAACTTAGGCTCATTAAATAGCCTTATTAAATCGGCTTATTTCAGCAACTTAGGCTTATTAAATAGCCTTATTAAATAGGCTTATTTCAGCAACTTAGACTTATTAAATAGGTTTATTCAGCAACTTAGGCTTATTAAATAGGCTTATTCAGAAACTTAGGCTTATTAAATAGGCTTATTTCAGCAACTTAGACGTATTAAATAGGCCTATTAAATAGGCTTATTAAATAGACTTATTTCAGCAACTTAGACTTATTAAATAGGCCTACTAAATAGGCTTATTAAATAGACTTATTAAATAGGCTCATTAAATACTTATTAAATAGGCTTATTAAATAGGCTTATTAAATAGACTTATTAAATAGGCTCAATAAATAGGCTTATTAAATAGGCTTATTAAATAGGCTCAATAAATAGGCTTATTAAATAGGCTTATTAAATAGGCTTATTAAATAGGCTCAATAAATAGGCTCATTAAATAGGCTCAATAAATAGGCTTATTAAATAGGCTCAATAAATAGGCTTATTAAATAGGCTCATTAAATACTTATTAAATAGGCTTATTAAATAGACTTATTAAATATGCTTATTAAATAGGCTTATTAAATAGACTTATTAAATAGGCTCAATAAATAGGCTTATTAAATAGGCTTATTAAATAGGCTCAATAAATAGGCTTATTAAATAGGCTTATTAAATAGGCTTATTAAATAGACTTATTAAATAGGCTTATTAAATAGGCTCAATAAATAGGCTTATTAAATAGGCTCAATAAATAGGCTTATTAAATAGGCTTATTAAAAAGGCGTATTAAATAGACTTATTAAATAGGCTCATTAAATACTTATTAAATATGTTTATTAAATAGGCGTATTAAATAGGCTTATTAAATAGGCTTATTAAATAGGCTTATTAAATAGACTTATTAAATAGCCTAATTAAATAGGCTTATTTTAGCAACTTAGGCTTATTTAATAGGTTTATTTCAGCAACTTAGACTTATTAAATAGCCTTATTAAATAGGCTTATTTCAGCAACTTAGGCTTATTAAATAAGCTTATTTCAGCAACTTATGCTTATTAAATAGCCTTATTAAACAGGTTTATTTCAGCAACTTAGGCTTATTAAATAGCATTTTAAATAGGTTTATTTCAGCAACTTAGACTTATTAAATAGGCTTATTAAATAGGCTTAGTTCAGAAACTTAGGCTTATTAAATAGGCTTATTTCAGCAACTTAGGCTCATTAAATAGCCTTATTAAATAGGCTTATTTCAGCAACTTAGGCTTATTAAACAGGCTTATTTCAGCAACTTAAACTTATTAAATAGCCTTATTTCAGCAACTTAGGCTTATTAAATAGCCTTATTCAGCAACTTAGGCTCATTAAATAGGCTTATTTCAGCAACTTAGGCTTATTAAATAGGCTCATTCAGAAACTTAGGCTTATTAAATAGGCTTATTTCAGCAACTTAGACTTATTAAATAGGCCTATTAAATAGGCTTATTAAATAGGCTTATTTCAGCAACTTAGATTTATTAAAAAAAGGCCTATTAAATAGGCGTATTGAATAGACTTATTAAATAGGCTCATTAAATACTTATTAAATAGGCTTATTAAATAGGCTTATTAAATAGACTTATTAAATAGGCTCAATAAATAGGCCTATTAAATAGGCTTATTAAATAGACTTATTAAATAGGCTCAATAAATCGGCTTATTAAATAGGCTTATTAAATAGACTTATTAAATCGGCTTATTAAATAGGCTCAATAAATAGGCTTATTAAATAGGCTCAATAAATATGCTTATTAAATAGGCTCAATAAATAGGCTTATTAAATAGGCTCAATAAATAGGCTTATTAAATAGGCTTATTAAATAGTCTTATTAAATAGGCTTATTAAATAGACTTATTAAATAGACTTATTAAATAGACTTATTAAATAGACTTATTAAATAGACTTATTAAATAGACTTATTAAATAGCCTCATGAAATAGGCTTATTTTAGCAACTTAAGCTTATTAAATAGGTTTATTTCAGCAACTTAGACTTATTAAAGAGCCTTATTAAATAGGCTTATTTCAGCAACTTAGGCTTATTAAATAAGCTTATTTCAGCAACTTATGCTTATTAAATAGCCTTATTAAACAGGTTTATTTCAGCAACTTAGGCTTATTAAATAGCATTTTTAAATAGGTTTATTTCAGCAACTTAGACTTATTAAATATACCTTTTTAAATAGGCTTAGTTCAGAAACTTAGGCTTATTAAATAGTCTTATTTCAGCAACTTAGTCTCATTAAATAGCCTTATTAAATCGGCTTATTTCAGCAACTTAGGCTTATTAAATAGCCTTATTAAATAGGCTTATTTCAGCAACTTAGACTTATTAAATAGGTTTATTCAGCAACTTAGGCTTATTAAATAGGCTTATTCAGAAACTTAGGCTTATTAAATAGGCTTATTTCAGCAACTTAGACGTATTAAATAGGCCTATTAAATAGGCTTATTAAATAGGCTTATTTCAGCAACTTAGACTTATTAAATAGGCCTACTAAATAGGCTTATTAAATAGACTTATTAAATAGGCTCATTAAATACTTATTAAATAGGCTTATTAAATAGGCTTATTAAATAGACTTATTAAATAGGCTCAATAAATAGGCTTATTAAATAGGCTTATTAAATAGGCTCAATAAATAGGCTTATTAAATAGGCTTATTAAATAGGCTTATTAAATAGGCTCAATAAATAGGCTCATTAAATAGGCTCAATAAATAGGCTTATTAAATAGGCTCAATAAATAGGCTTATTAAATAGGCTCATTAAATACTTATTAAATAGGCTTATTAAATAGACTTATTAAATAGGCTTATTAAATAGGCTTATTAAATAGACTTATTAAATAGGCTCAATAAATAGGCTTATTAAATAGGCTTATTAAATAGGCTCAATAAATAGGCTTATTAAATAGGATTATTAAATAGGCTTATTAAATAGACTTATTAAATAGGCTTATTAAATAGGCTCAATAAATAGGCTTATTAAATAGGCTCAATAAATAGGCTTATTAAATAGGCTCAATAAATAGGCTTATTAAATAGGCTCAATAAATAGGCTTATTAAATAGGCTCATTAAATACTTATTAAATAGGCTTATTAAATAGACTTATTAAATAGACTTATTAAATAGGCTTCTTAAATAGACTTATTAAATAGGCTTATTAAAAAGGCTTATTAAATAGACTTATTAAATAGGCTCATTAAATACTTATTAAATATGTTTATTAAATAGGCGTATTAAATAGGCTTATTAAATAGGCTTATTAAATAGGCTTATTAAATAGGCTTATTAAATAGACTTATTAAATAGCCTAATTAAATAGGCTTATTTTAGCAACTTAGGCTTATTTAATAGGTTTATTTCAGCAACTTAGACTTATTAAATAGCCTTATTAAATAGGCTTATTTCAGCAACTTAGGCTTATTAAATAAGCTTATTTCAGCAACTTATGCTTATTAAATAGCCTTATTAAACAGGTTTATTTCAGCAACTTAGGCTTATTAAATAGCATTTTAAATAGGTTTATTTCAGCAACTTAGACTTATTAAATAGGCTTATTAAATAGGCTTAGTTCAGAAACTTAGGCTCATTAAATAGCCTTATTAAATAGGCTTATTTCAGCAACTTAGGCTTATTAAACAGGCTTATTTCAGCAACTTAAACTTATTAAATAGCCCTATTTCAGCAACTTAGGCTTATTAAATAGCCTTATTCAGCAACTTAGGCTCATTAAATAGGCTTATTTCAGCAACTTAGGCTTATTAAATAGGCTCATTCAGAAACTTAGGCTTATTAAATAGGCTTATTTCAAAAACTTAGACTTATTAAATAGGCCTATTAAATAGGCTTATTAAATAGGCTTATTTCAGCAACTTAGATTTATTAAAAAAGGCCTATTAAATAGGCGTATTGAATAGACTTATTAAATAGGCTCATTAAATACTTATTAAATAGGCTTATTAAATAGGCTTATTAAATAGACTTATTAAATAGGCTCAATAAATAGGCTTATTAAATAGGCTTATTAAATAGACTTATTAAATAGGCTCAATAAATCGGCTTATTAAATAGGCTTATTAAATAGACTTATTAAATCGGCTTATTAAATAGGCTCAATAAATAGGCTTATTAAATAGGCTCAATAAATAGGCTTATTAAATAGGCTTATTAAATAGACTTATTAAATAGGCTCAATAAATCGGCTTATTAAATAGGCTTATTAAATAGACTTATTAAATCGGCTTATTAAATATGTTTATTAAATAGGCGTATTAAATAGGCTTATTAAATAGGCTTATTAAATAAGCTTATTAAATAGGCTTATTAAATAGACTTATTAAATAGCCTAATTAAATAGGCTTATTTTAGCAACTTAGACTTATTTAATAGGTTTATTTCAGCAACTTAGACTTATTAGATAGGCTTATTTCAGCAACTTAGACTTATTAAATAGGCCTATTAAATAGGCTTATTAAATAGGCTTATTTCAGCAACTTAGACTTATTAAATAGGCCTATTAAATAGGCTTATTAAATAGACTTATTAAATATGCTCATTAAATACTTATTAAATAGGCTTATTAAATAGGCTTATTAAATAGACTTATTAAATAGGCTCAATAAATCGGCTTATTAAATAGGCTTATTAAATAGGCTCAATAAATAGGCTTATTAAATAGGCTTATTAAATAGGCTTATTAAATAGACTTATTAAATCGGCTTATTAAATAGGCTCAATAAATAGGCTCATTAAATAGGCTCAATAAGTATGCTTATTAAATAGGCTCAATAAATAGGCTTATTAAATAGGCTCAATAAATAGGCTTATTAAATAGGCTCATTAAATACTTATTAAATAGGCTTATTAAATAGGCTTATTAAATAGACTTATTAAATAGTCTTATTAAATAGACTTATTAAATAGTCTTATTAAATAGACTTATTAAATAGACTTATTAAATAGACTTATTAAATAGCCTCATGAAATAGGCTTATTTTAGCAACTTAGGCTTATTAAATAGGTTTATTTCAGCAACTTAGACTTATTAAAGAGCCTTATTAAATAGGCTTATTTCAGCAACTTAGGCTTATTAAATAAGCTTATTTCAGCAACTTATGCTTATTAAATAGCCTTATTAAACAGGTTTATTTCAGCAACTTAGGCTTATTAAATAGCATTTTTAAATAGGTTTATTTCAGCAACTTAGACTTATTAAATATACCTTTTTAAATAGGCTTAGTTCAGAAACTTAGGCTTATTAAATAGTCTTATTTCAGCAACTTAGGCTCATTAAATAGCCTTATTAAATAGGCTTATTTCAGCAACTTAGGCTTATTAAATAGCCTTATTAAATAGGCTTATTTCAGCAACTTAGACTTATTAAATAGGTTTATTCAGCAACTTAGGCTTATTAAATAGCCTTATTCAGCAACTTAGGCTTATTAAATAGGCTTATTTCTGCAACTTAGACTTATTAAATAGACCTATTAAATAGGCGTATTAAATAGGCTTATTTCAGCAACTTAGACTTATTAAATAGGCCTATTAAATAGGCTTATTAAATAGACTTATTAAATAGGCTCATTAAATACTTATTAAATAGGCTTATTAAATAGGCTTATTAAATAGACTTATTAAATAGGCTCAATAAATAGGCTTATTAAATAGGCTTATTAAATAGGCTCAATAAATAGGCTTATTAAATAGGCTTATTAAATAGGCTTATTAAATAGACATTAAATAGGCTTATTAAATAGGCTCAATAAATAGGCTTATTAAATAGGCTCAATAAATAGCCTTATTAAATAGGCTCAATAAATAGGCTTATTAAATAGGCTCAATAAATAGGCTTATTAAATAGGCTCATTAAATACTTATTAAATAGGCTTATTAAATAGGCTTATTAAATAGACTTATTAAATAGACTTATTAAATAGACTTATTAAATAGACTTATTAAATAGACTTATTAAATAGCCTCATGAAATAGGCTTATTTTAGCAACTTAAGCTTATTAAATAGGTTTATTTCAGCAACTTAGACTTATTAAAGAGCCTTATTAAATAGGCTTATTTCAGCAACTTAGGCTTATTAAATAAGCTTATTTCAGCAACTTATGCTTATTAAATAGCCTTATTAAACAGGTTTATTTCAGCAACTTAGGCTTATTAAATAGCATTTTTAAATAGGTTTATTTCAGCAACTTAGACTTATTAAATATACCTTTTTAAATAGGCTTAGTTCAGAAACTTAGGCTTATTAAATAGTCTTATTTCAGCAACTTAGGCTCATTAAATAGCCTTATTAAATCGGCTTATTTCAGCAACTTAGGCTTATTAAATAGCCTTATTAAATAGGCTTATTTCAGCAACTTAGACTTATTAAATAGGTTTATTCAGCAACTTAGGCTTATTAAATAGCCTTATTCAGCAACTTAGGCTTATTAAATAGGCTTATTTCTGCAACTTAGACTTATTAAATAGACCTATTAAATAGGCGTATTAAATAGGCTTATTTCAGCAACTTAGACTTATTAAATAGGCCTATTAAATAGGCTTATTAAATAGACTTATTAAATAGGCTCATTAAATACTTATTAAATAGGCTTATTAAATAGGCTTATTAAATAGACTTATTAAATAGGCTCAATAAATAGGCTTATTAAATAGGCTTATTAAATAGGCTCAATAAATAGGCTTATTAAATAGGCTTATTAAATAGGCTTATTAAATAGACATTAAATAGGCTTATTAAATAGGCTCAATAAATAGGCTTATTAAATAGGCTCAATAAATAGCCTTATTAAATAGGCTCAATAAATAGGCTTATTAAATAGGCTCAATAAATAGGCTTATTAAATAGGCTCATTAAATACTTATTAAATAGGCTTATTAAATAGGCTTATTAAATAGACTTATTAAATAGACTTATTAAATAGACTTATTAAATTGACTTATTAAATAGACTTATTAAATAGCCTCATGAAATAGGCTTATTTTAGCAACTTAAGCTTATTAAATAGGTTTATTTCAGCAACTTAGACTTATTAAAGAGCCTTATTAAATAGGCTTATTTCAGCAACTTAGGCTTATTAAATAAGCTTATTTCAGCAACTTATGCTTATTAAATAGCCTTATTAAACAGGTTTATTTCACCAACTTAGGCTTATTAAATAGCATTTTTAAATAGGTTTATTTCAGCAACTTAGACTTATTAAATATACCTTTTTAAATAGGCTTAGTTCAGAAACTTAGGCTTATTAAATAGTCTTATTTCAGCAACTTAGGCTCATTAAATAGCCTTATTAAATCGGCTTATTTCAGCAACTTAGGCTTATTAAATAGCCTTATTAAATAGGCTTATTTCAGCAACTTAGACTTATTAAATAGGTTTATTCAGCAACTTAGGCTTATTAAATAGGCTTATTCAGAAACTTAGGCTTATTAAATAGGCTTATTTCAGCAACTTAGACGTATTAAATAGGCCTATTAAATAGGCTTATTAAATAGGCTTATTTCAGCAACTTAGACTTATTAAATAGACCTACTAAATAGGCTTATTAAATAGACTTATTAAATAGGCTCATTAAATACTTATTAAATAGGCTTATTAAATAGGCTTATTAAATAGACTTATTAAATAGGCTCAATAAATAGGCTTATTAAATAGGCTTATTAAATAGGCTCAATAAATAGGCTTATTAAATAGGCTCAATAAATAGGCTTATTAAATAGGCTCAATAAATAGGCTTATTAAATAGGCTCAATAAATAGGCTTATTAAATAGGCTCAATAAATAGGCTTATTAAATAGGCTCATTAAATACTTATTAAATAGGCTTATTAAATAGACTTATTAAATAGACTTATTAAATAGGATTATTAAATAGACTTATTAAATAGGCTTATTAAAAAGGCTTATTAAATAGACTTATTAAATAGGCTCATTAAATACTTATTAAATATGTTTATTAAATAGGCGTATTAAATAGGCTTATTAAATAGGCTTATTAAATAGGCTTATTAAATAGGCTTATTAAATAGACTTATTAAATAGCCTAATTAAATAGGCTTATTTTAGCAACTTAGGCTTATTTAATAGGTTTATTTCAGCAACTTAGACTTATTAAACAGCCTTATTAAATAGGCTTATTTCAGCAACTTAGGCTTATTAAATAAGCTTATTTCAGCAACTTATGCTTATTAAATAGCCTTATTAAACAGGTTTATTTCAGCAACTTAGGCTTATTAAATAGCATTTTAAATAGGTTTATTTCAGCAACTTAGACTTATTAAATAGGCTTATTAAATAGGCTTAGTTCAGAAACTTAGGCTCATTAAATAGCCTTATTAAATAGGCTTATTTCAGCAACTTAGGCTTATTAAACAGGCTTATTTCAGCAACTTAAACTTATTAAATAGCCCTATTTCAGCAACTTAGGCTTATTAAATAGCCTTATTCAGCAACTTAGGCTCATTAAATAGGCTTATTTCAGCAACTTAGGCTTATTAAATAGGCTCATTCAGAAACTTAGGCTTATTAAATAGGCTTATTTCAAAAACTTAGACTTATTAAATAGGCCTATTAAATAGGCTTATTAAATAGGCTTATTTCAGCAACTTAGATTTATTAAAAAAGGCCTATTAAATAAGCGTATTGAATAGACTTATTAAATAGGCTCATTAAATACTTATTAAATAGGCTTATTAAATAGGCTTATTAAATAGACTTATTAAATAGGCTCAATAAATAGGCTTATTAAATAGGCTTATTAAATAGGCTTATTAAATAGACTTATTAAATAGACTTATTAAATAGGCTTATTAAATAGACTTATTAAATAGGCTTATTAAAAAGGCTTATTAAATAGACTTATTAAATAGGCTCATTAAATACTTATTAAATATGTTTATTAAATAGGCGTATTAAATAGGCTTATTAAATAGGCTTATTAAATAGGCTTATTAAATAGGCTTATTAAATAGACTTATTAAATAGCCTAATTAAATAGGCTTATTTTAGCAACTTAGGCTTATTTAATAGGTTTATTTCAGCAACTTAGACTTATTAAACAGCCTTATTAAATAGGCTTATTTCAGCAACTTAGGCTTATTAAATAAGCTTATTTCAGCAACTTATGCTTATTAAATAGCCTTATTAAACAGGTTTATTTCAGCAACTTAGGCTTATTAAATAGCATTTTAAATAGGTTTATTTCAGCAACTTAGACTTATTAAATAGGCTTATTAAATAGGCTTAGTTCAGAAACTTAGGCTCATTAAATAGCCTTATTAAATCGGCTTATTTCAGCAACTTAGGCTTATTAAACAGGCTTATTTCAGCAACTTAAACTTATTAAATAGCCCTATTTCAGCAACTTAGGCTTATTAAATAGCCTTATTCAGCAACTTAGGCTCATTAAATAGGCTTATTTCAGCAACTTAGGCTTATTAAATAGGCTCATTCAGAAACTTAGGCTTATTAAATAGGCTTATTTCAAAAACTTAGACTTATTAAATAGGCCTATTAAATAGGCTTATTAAATAGGCTTATTTCAGCAACTTAGATTTATTAAAAAAGGCCTATTAAATAGGCGTATTGAATAGACTTATTAAATAGGCTCATTAAATACTTATTAAATAGGCTTATTAAATAGGCTTATTAAATAGACTTATTAAATAGGCTCAATAAATAGGCTTATTAAATAGGCTTATTAAATAGACTTATTAAATAGGCTCAATAAATCGGCTTATTAAATAGGCTTATTAAATAGACTTATTAAATCGGCTTATTAAATAGGCTCAATAAATAGGCTTATTAAATAGGCTCAATAAATATGCTTATTAAATAGGCTCAATAAATAGGCTTATTAAATAGGCTCAATAAATAGGCTTATTAAATAGGCTTATTAAATAGACTTATTAAATAGGCTCAATAAATCGGCTTATTAAATAGGCTTATTAAATAGACTTATTAAATCGGCTTATTAAATATGTTTATTAAATAGGCGTATTAAATAGGCTTATTAAATAGGCTTATTAAATAGGCTTATTAAATAGGCTTATTAAATAGACTTATTAAATAGCCTAATTAAATAGGCTTATTTTAGCAACTTAGACTTATTTAATAGGTTTATTTCAGCAACTTAGACTTATTAGATAGGCTTATTTCAGCAACTTAGACTTATTAAATAGGCCTATTAAATAGGCTTATTAAATAGACTTATTAAATATGCTCATTAAATACTTATTAAATAGGCTTATTAAATAGGCTTATTAAATAGACTTATTAAATAGGCTCAATAAATAGGCTTATTAAATAGGCTTATTAAATAGACTTATTAAATAGGCTCAATAAATCGGCTTATTAAATAGGCTTATTAAATAGACTTATTAAATCGGCTTATTAAATAGGCTCAATAAATAGGCTCATTAAATAGGCTCAATAAATATGCTTATTAAATAGGCTCAATAAATAGGCTTATTAAATAGGCTCAATAAATAGGCTTATTAAATAGGCTCATTAAATACTTATTAAATAGGCTTATTAAATAGGCTTATTAAATAGACTTATTAAATAGTCTTATTAAATAGACTTATTAAATAGTCTTATTAAATAGACTTATTAAATAGACTTATTAAATAGACTTATTAAATAGCCTCATGAAATAGGCTTATTTTAGCAACTTAGGCTTATTAAATAGGTTTATTTCAGCAACTTAGACTTATTAAAGAGCCTTATTAAATAGGCTTATTTCAGCAACTTAGGCTTATTAAATAAGCTTATTTCAGCAACTTATGCTTATTAAATAGCCTTATTAAACAGGTTTATTTCAGCAACTTAGGCTTATTAAATAGCATTTTTAAATAGGTTTATTTCAGCAACTTAGACTTATTAAATATACATTTTTAAATAGGCTTAGTTCAGAAACTTAGGCTTATTAAATAGTCTTATTTCAGCAACTTAGGCTCATTAAATAGCCTTATTAAATAGGCTTATTTCAGCAACTTAGGCTTATTAAATAGCCTTATTAAATAGGCTTATTTCAGCAACTTAGACTTATTAAATAGGTTTATTCAGCAACTTAGGCTTATTAAATAGCCTTATTCAGCAACTTAGGCTTATTAAATAGGCTTATTTCTGCAACTTAGACTTATTAAATATACCTATTAAATAGGCGTATTAAATAGGCTTATTTCAGCAACTTAGACTTATTAAATAGGCCTATTAAATAGGCTTATTAAATAGACTTATTAAATAGGCTCATTAAATACTTATTAAATAGGCTTATTAAATAGGCTCAATAAATAGGCTTATTAAATAGGCTTATTAAATAGGCTTATTAAATAGACATTAAATAGGCTTATTAAATAGGCTCAATAAATAGGCTTATTAAATAGGCTCAATAAATAGCCTTATTAAATAGGCTCAATAAATAGGCTTATTAAATAGGCTCAATAAATAGGCTTATTAAATAGGCTCATTAAATACTTACTAAATAGGCTTATTAAATAGGCTTATTAAATAGACTTATTAAATAGGCTTATTAAAAAGGCTTATTAAATAGACTTATTAAATAGGCTTATTAAAAAGGCTTATTAAATAGACTTATTAAATAGGCTCATTAAATACTTATTAAATATGTTTATTAAATAGGTGTATTAAATAGGCTTATTAAATAGGCTTATTAAATAAGCTTATCAAATAGGCTTATTAAAAAGGCTTATTAAATAGACTTATTAAATAGGCTCATTAAATACTTATTAAATATGTTTATTAAATAGGCGTATTAAATAGGCGTATTAAATAGGCTTATTAAATAGGCTTATTAAATAGACTTATTAAATAGCCTAATTAAATAGGCTTATTTTAGCAACTTAGACTTATTTAATAGGTTTATTTCAGCAACTTAGACTTATTAGATAGGCTTATTTCAGCAACTTAGACTTATTAAATAGGCCTATTAAATAGGCTTATTAAATAGGCTTATTTCAGCAACTTAGACTTATTAAATAGGCCTATTAAATAGGCTTATTAAATAGACTTATTAAATATGCTCATTAAATACTTATTAAATAGGCTTATTAAATAGGCTTATTAAATAGACATATTAAATAGGCTCAATAAATCGGCTTATTAAATAGGCTTATTAAATAGGCTCAATAAATAGGCTTATTAAATAGGCTTATTAAATAGGCTTATTAAATAGACTTATTAAATCGGCTTATTAAATAGGCTCAATAAATAGGCTCATTAAATAGGCTCAATAAATATGCTTATTAAATAGGCTCAATAAATATGCTTATTAAATAGGCTCAATAAATAGGCTTATTAAATAGGCTCAATAAATAGGCTTATTAAATAGGCTTATTAAATAGTCTTATTAAATAGGCTTATTAAATAGACTTATTAAATAGACTTATTAAATAGACTTATTAAATAGACTTATTAAATAGACTTATTAAATAGACTTATTAAATAGCCTCATGAAATAGGCTTATTTTAGCAACTTAAGCTTATTAAATAGGTTTATTTCAGCAACTTAGACTTATTAAAGAGCCTTATTAAATAGGCTTATTTCAGCAACTTAGGCTTATTAAATAAGCTTATTTCAGCAACTTATGCTTATTAAATAGCCTTATTAAACAGGTTTATTTCAGCAACTTAGGCTTATTAAATAGCATTTTTAAATAGGTTTATTTCAGCAACTTAGACTTATTAAATATACCTTTTTAAATAGGCTTAGTTCAGAAACTTAGGCTTATTAAATAGTCTTATTTCAGCAACTTAGGCTCATTAAATAGCCTTATTAAATAGGCTTATTTCAGCAACTTAGGCTTATTAAATAGCCTTATTAAATAGGCTTATTTCAGCAACTTAGACTTATTAAATAGGTTTATTCAGCAACTTAGACTTATTAAATAGGCCTACTAAATAGGCTTATTAAATAGACTTATTAAATAGGCTCATTAAATACTTATTAAATAGGCTTATTAAATAGGCTTATTAAATAGACTTATTAAATAGGCTCAATAAATAGGCTTATTAAATAGGCTTATTAAATAGGCTCAATAAATAGGCTTATTAAATAGGCTTATTAAATAGGCTTATTAAATAGGCTCAATAAATAGGCTCATTAAATAGGCTCAATAAATAGGCTTATTAAATAGGCTCAATAAATAGGCTTATTAAATAGGCTCATTAAATACTTATTAAATAGGCTTATTAAATAGACTTATTAAATAGGCTTATTAAATAGGCTTATTAAATAGACTTATTAAATAGGCTCAATAAATAGGCTTATTAAATAGGCTTATTAAATAGGCTCAATAAATAGGCTTATTAAATAGGCTTATTAAATAGGCTTATTAAATAGACTTATTAAATAGGCTTATTAAATAGGCTCAATAAATAGGCTTATTAAATAGGCTCAATAAATAGGCTTATTAAATAGGCTCAATAAATAGGCTTATTAAATAGGCTCAATAAATAGGCTTATTAAATAGGCTCATTAAATACTTATTAAATAGGCTTATTAAATAGACTTATTAAATAGACTTATTAAATAGGCTTATTAAATAGACTTATTAAATAGGCTTATTAAAAAGGCTTATTAAATAGACTTATTAAATAGGCTCATTAAATACTTATTAAATATGTTTATTAAATAGGCGTATTAAATAGGCTTATTAAATAGGCTTATTAAATAGGCTTATTAAATAGGCTTATTAAATAGACTTATTAATTAGCCTAATTAAATAGGCTTATTTTAGCAACTTAGGCTTATTTAATAGGTTTATTTCAGCAACTTAGACTTATTAAATAGCCTTATTAAATAGGCTTATTTCAGCAACTTAGGCTTATTAAATAAGCTTATTTCAGCAACTTATGCTTATTAAATAGCCTTATTAAACAGGTTTATTTCAGCAACTTAGGCTTATTAAATAGCATTTTAAATAGGTTTATTTCAGCAACTTAGACTTATTAAACAGGCTTATTTCAGCAACTTAAACTTATTAAATAGCCTGATTTCAGCAACTTAGGCTTATTAAATAGCCTTATTCAGCAACTTAGGCTCATTAATTAGGCTTATTTCAGCAACTTAGGCTTATTAAATAGGCTCATTCAGAAACTTAGGCTTATTAAATAGGCTTATTTCAAAAACTTAGACTTATTAAATAGGCCTATTAAATAGGCTTATTAAATAGGCTTATTTCAGCAACTTAGATTTATTAAAAAAGGCCTATTAAATAGGCGTATTGAATAGACTTATTAAATAGGCTCATTAAATACTTATTAAATAGGCTTATTAAATAGGCTTATTAAATAGACTTATTAAATAGGCTCAATAAATAGGCTTATTAAATAGGCTTATTAAATAGACTTATTAAAAAGGCTCAATAAATCGGCTTATTAAATAGGCTTATTAAATAGACTTATTAAATCGGCTTATTAAATAGGCTCAATAAATAGGCTTATTAAATAGGCTCAATAAATATGCTTATTAAATAGGCTCAATAAATAGGCTTATTAAATAGGCTCAATAAATAGGCTTATTAAATAGGCTTATTAAATAGACTTATTAGACTTATTAAATAGGCTTATTAAATAGACTTATTAAATAGTCTTATTAAATAGGCTTATTAAATAGACTTATTAAATAGACTTATTAAATAGACTTATTAAATAGACTTATTAAAAGCCTCATGAAATAGGCTTATTTTAGCAACTTAAGCTTATTATATAGGTTTATTTCAGCAACTTAGACTTATTAAATAGGTTTATTCAGCAACTTAGGCTTATTAAATAGCCTTATTCAGCAACTTAGGCTTATTAAATAGGCTTATTTCAGCAACTTAGACTTATTAAATAGGCCTATTAAATAGGCTTATTAAATAGGCTTATTTCAGCAACTTAGACTTATTAAATAGGCCTATTAAATAGGCTTATTAAATAGACTTATTAAATAGGCTCATTAAATACTTATTAAATAGGCTTATTAAATAGGCTTATTAAATAGACTTATTAAATAGGCTCAATAAATAGGCTTATTAAATAGGCTTATTAAATAGGCTCAATAAATAGGCTTATTAAATAGGCTTATTAAATATGCTTATTAAATAGACTTATTAAATAGGCTTATTAAATAGGCTCAATAAATAGGCTTATTAAATAGGCTCAATAAATAGGCTTATTAAATAGGCTCAATAAATAGGCTTATTAAATAGGCTCAATAAATAGGCTTATTAAATAGGCTCATTAAATACTTATTAAATAGGCTTATTAAATAGACTTATTAAATAGACTTATTAAATAGGCTTATTAAATAGACTTATTAAATAGGCTTATTAAAAAGGCGTATTAAATAGACTTATTAAATAGGCTCATTAAATACTTATTAAATATGTTTATTAAATAGGCGTATTAAATAGGCTTCTTAAATAGGCTTATTAAATAGGCTTATTAAATAGGCTTATTAAATAGGCTTATTAAATAGACTTATTAAATAGCCTAATTAAATAGGCTTATTTTAGCAACTTAGGCTTATTTAATAGGTTTATTTCAGCAACTTAGACTTATTAAATAGCTTTATTAAATAGGCTTATTTCGGCAACTTAGGCTTATTAAATAAGCTTATTTCAGCAACTTATGCTTATTAAATAGCCTTATTAAACAGGTTTATTTCAGCAACTTAGGCTTATTAAATAGCATTTTAAATAGGTTTATTTCAGCAACTTAGACTTATTAAATAGGCTTATTAAATAGGCTTAGTTCAGAAACTTAGGCTTATTAAATAGGCTTATTTCAGCAACTTAGGCTCATTAAATAGCCTTATTAAATAGGCTTATTTCAGCAACTTAGGCTCATTAAATAGGCTTATTTCAGCAACTTAGGCTTATTAAATAGGCTCATTCAGAAACTTAGGCTTATTAAATAGCCTTATTTCAGCAACTTAGACTTATTAAATAGGCCTATTAAATAGGCTTATTAAATAGGCTTATTTCAGCAACTTAGATTTATTAAAAAAAGGCCTATTAAATAGGCGTATTGAATAGACTTATTAAATAGGCTCATTAAATACTTATTAAATAGGCTTATTAAATAGGCTTATTAAATAGACTTATTAAATAGGCTCAATAAATAAGCTTATTAAATAGGCTTATTAAATAGACTTATTAAATAGGCTCAATAAATAGGCTTATTAAATAGGCTTATTAAATAGACTTATTAAATCGGCTTATTAAATAGGCTCAATAAATAGGCTTATTAAATAGGCTCAATAAATATGCTTATTAAATAGGCTCAATAAATAGGCTTATTAAATAGGCTCAATAAATAGGCTTATTAAATAGGCTTATTAAATAGTCTTATTAAATAGGCTTATTAAATAGACTTATTAAATAGACTTATTAAATAGACTTATTAAATAGCCTTATTAAATAGACATATTAAATAGACTTATTAAATAGCCTCATGAAATAGGCTTATTTTAGCAACTTAAGCTTATTAAATAGGTTTTTTCAGCAACTTAGACTTATTAAAGAGCCTTATTAAATAGGCTTATTTCAGCAACTTAGGCTTATTAAATAAGCTTATTTCAGCAACTTATGCTTATTAAATAGCCTTATTAAACAGGTTTATTTCAGCAACTTAGGCTTATTAAATAGCATTTTTAAATAAGTTTATTTCAGCAACTTAGACTTATTCAATATACCTTTTTAAATAGACTTAATTCAGAAACTTAGGCTTATTAAATAGTCTTATTTCAGCAACTTAGGCTAATTAAATAGACTTTTTAAATAGGTTTATTCAGCAACTTAGGCTTATTAAATAGGCTTATTCAGCAACTTAGGCTTATTAAATAGGCTTATTTCAGCAACTTAGACGTATTAAATAGGCCTATTAAATAGGCTTATTAAATAGGCTTATTTCAGCCACTTAGACTTATTAAATAGGCCTACTAAATAGGCTTATTAAATAGACTTATTAAATAGGCTCATTAAATACTTATTAAATAGGCTTATTAAATAGGCTTATTAAATAGACTTATTAAATAGGCTCAATAAATAGGCTTATTAAATAGGCTTATTAAATAGGCTCAATAAATAGGCTTATTAAATAGGCTTATTAAATAGGCTTATTAAATAGGCTCAATAAATAGGCTCATTAAATAGGCTCAATAAATAGGCTTATTAAATAGGCTCAATAAATAGGCTTATTAAATAGGCTCATTAAATACTTATTAAATAGGCTTATTAAATAGACTTATTAAATAGGCTTATTAAATAGGCTTATTAAATAGACTTATTAAATAGGCTCAATAAATAGGCTTATTAAATAGGCTTATTAAATAGGCTCAATAAATAGGCTTATTAAATAGGCTCAATAAATAGGCTTATTAAATAGGCTCAATAAATAGCCTCATTAAATAGGCTCAATAAATAGGCTTATTAAATAGGCTCAATAAATAGGCTTATTAAAGAGGCTCATTAAATACTTGTTAAATAGGCTTATTAAATAGACTTATTAAATAGGCTCAATAAATAGGTTTATTAAATAGGCTTATTAAATAGACTCATTAAATAGGCTCAATAAATAGGCTTATTAAATAGGCTTATTAAATAGGCTCAATAAATAGGCTTATTAAATAGGCTCAATAAATAGGCTTATTAAATAGGCTCAATAAATAGGCTCATTAAATAGGCTCAATAAATAGGCTTATTAAATAGGCTCAATAAATAGGCTTATTAAATAGGCTTATTAAATAGACTTATTAAATAGGCTCAATAAATCGGCTTATTAAATAGGCTTATTAAATAGACTTATTAAATCGGCTTATTAAATAGGCTCAATAAATAGGCTTATTAAATAGGCTTATTAAATAGGCTTATTAAATAGGCTTATTAAATAAACTTATTAAATAGCCTAATTAAATAGGCTTATTTTAGCAACTTAGGCTTATTAAATAGGTTTATTTCAGCAACTTAGACTTATTAAATAGCCTTATTAAACAGGTTTATTTCAGCAACTTAGGCTTATTAAATAGCATTTTAAATAGGTTTATTTCAGCAACTTAGACTTATTAAGTAGCATTTTAAATAGGTTTATTTCAGCAACTTAGACTTATTAAATAGCCTTATTAAACAGGTTTATTTCAGCAACTTAGGCTTATTAAATAGCATTTTAAATAGGTTTATTTCAGAAACTTAGACTTATTAAATAGGCTTATTAAATAGGCTTAGTTCAGAAACTTAGGCTTATTAAATAGGCTTATTTCAGCAACTTAGGCTCATTAAATAGCCTTACTAAATAGGCTTATTTCAGCAACTTAGGCTTATTAAATAGGCTTATTTCAGCAACTTAAACGTATTAAATAGCCTTATTTCATCAACTTAGGCTTATTAAATAGCCTTATTTCAGCAACTTAGACTTATTAAATAGGCTTATTCAGCAACTTAGGCTTATTAAATAGCCTTATTAAATAGGTTTATTCAGCAACTTAGGCTTATTAAATAGGCTTATTCAGCAACTTAGGCTCATTAAATAGGCTTATTTCAGCAACTTAGGCTTATTAAATAGGCTCATTCAGCAACTTAGGCTTATTAAATAGGCTTATTTCAGCAACTTAGACTTATTAAATAGGCCTATTAAATAGGCTTATTAAATAGGCTTATTTCATCAACTTAGACTTATTAAATAGGCCTATTAAATAGGCTTGTTAAATAGGCTTATTAAATAGGCTTATTTCAGCAACTTAGGCTTATTAAATAGCCTTATTAAGTAGGCTTATTTCAGCAACTTTGGCTTATTAAATAGGCTTATTTCAGCAACTTACGCTGATTAAAAAGGCTTATTTCAGCAACTTAGACTTATTAAATAGCCTTATTTTAGCAAATTAGACTTATTAAATAGGCTTATTTCAGCAATTTATGCTTATTAAATATACTTATTTCAGCAACTTAGGCTTATTAAATAGGCTTATTTCAGCAACTTAGACTTATTAAATAGCCTTATTTCAGCAACTTAGGCTTATTAAATAGGCTTATTTCAGCAACTTAGGTTTATTAAATCGCCTTATTTCAGCAACTTAGACTTATTAAATAGGCTTATTTCAGCAACTTAGGCTTATTAAATAGGCTTATTCAGCAACTTAGGCTTATTAAATAGGCTTATTAAATAGGCTTATTTCAGCAACTTAGGCTTATTAAATAGACTTATTCAGCAACTTAGGCTTATTAAATAGGCTCATTCAATACTTATTAAATAGGCTTATTAAACAGGCTTTTTAAATAGACTTATTAAATAGGCTCAATAAATAGGCGTATTAAATAGGCTTATTAATTAGGCTTATTAAATAGGCTTATTAAATAGACTTATTGAATAGGCTTATTAAATAGGCTTATTAAATAGGCTTATTAAATAGGCTCAATAAATAGGCTTATTAAATAGGCTTATTAAATATGCTTATTAAATAGACTTATTAAATAGGCGTATTAAATAGGCTTATTAAATAGACTTATTAAATAGCCTCATTAAATAGTCTTATTATAGCAACTTAGGCTTATAAAATAGGCTTATTTCATCAACTTATGCTTATTAAATAGCCTTATTAAACAGGTTTATTTCAGCAACTTAGGCTTATTAAATAGCATTTTTAAATATGTTTATTTCAGCAACTTAGACTTATTAAATATACCTTTTTAAATAGGCTTAGTTCAGAAACTTAGGCTTATTAAATAGGCTTTTTTCAGCAACTTAGGCTCATTAAATAGCCTTATTAAATAGGCTTATTTCAGCAACTTAGGCTTATTAAATAGCCTTATTAAATAGGCTTATTTTAGCAACTTAGACTTATTAAAACGACTTATTAAATAGACATTTCAGCAACTTAGGCTCATCAAATATGCTTATGAAATATGCTTATTTCTGGAACTTAGACTTATTAGATAGGCCTATTAAATAGGCTTATTTCAGCAACTTAGGCTTATTAAATAGGCTTATTTCAGCAACTTGGGCTTATTAAATAGGCTTACTTCAGCAACTTAGACTTATTAAATAGCTTTATTTCAGCAACTTACGCTTATTAAAAAGGCTTATTTCAGCAACTTAGGCTTATTAAATAGGCTTATTTCAGCAACTTGGGCTTATTAAATAGGCTTATTTCAGCAACTTAGACTTATTAAATAGCCTTATTTCAGCCACTTAGACTTATTAAATAGGCTTATTTCAGCAACTTATGCTTATTAAATATACTTATTTCAGCAACTTAGGCTTATTAAATAGGCTTATTTCAGCAACTTAGACTTATTAAATAGCCTTATTTCAGCAACTTATGCTTATTAAATAGGCTTATTTCAGCAACTTAGGCTTATTAAATAGCCTTATTTCAGCAACTTAGACTTATTAAATAGGCTTATTTCAGCAACTTAGGCTTATTAAATAGGCTCATTCAATACTTGTTAAATAGGCTTATTAAACAGGCTTATTAAATAGACTCATTAAATAGGCTCATTAAATAGGCTTATTAAATAGGCTTATTAATTAGGCTTATTAAATAGGCTTATTAAATAGACTTATTAAATAGGCTTATTAAATAGGCTCAATAAATAGGCTTATTAAATAGGCTCAATGAATAGGCTTATTAAATAGGCTCAATAAATAGGCTTATTAAATAGGCTAATTAAATAGGCTTATTAAAAAGGCTTATTATATAGACTTATTAAATAGGCTCATTAAATACTTATTAAATAGGTTTATTAAATAGGCGTATTATTAAATAGGCTTATTAAATAGACTTATTAAATAGCCTCATTAAATAGGCTTATTTTAGCAACTTAGGCTTATTAAATAGACTTATTAAATAGGCTTATTAAATAGGCTCAATAAATAGGCTTATTAAATAGGCTCAATAAATAGGCTTATTAAATAGGCTCAATAAATAGGCATAATAAATAGGCTCATTAAATACTTATTAAATAGGCTTATTAAATAGACTTATCAAATAGACTTATTAAATAGGCTTATTAAATAGACTTATTAAATAGGCTTATTAAAAAGGCTTATTAAATAGACTTATTAAATAGGCTCATTAAATACTTATTAAATATGTTTATTAAATAGGCGTATTAAATAGGCCTATTAAATAGGCTTGTTAAATAGGCTTATTAAATAGGCTTATTTCAGCAACTTAGGCTTATTAAATAGCCTAATTAAGTAGGCTTATTTCAGCAACTTTGGCTTATTAAATAGGCTTATTTCAGCAACTTACGCTGATTAAAAAGGCTTATTTCAGCAACTTAGACTTATTAAATAGCCTTATTTCAGCAAATTAGACTTATTAAATAGGCTTATATCAGCAACTTATGCTTATTAAATATACTTATTTCAGCAACTTAGGCTTATTAAATAGGCTTATTTCAGCAACTTAGACTTATTAAATAGCCTTATTTCAGCAACTTATGCTTATTAAATAGGCTTATTTCAGCAACTTAGGCTTATTAAATAGCCTTATTTCAGCAACTTAGACTTATTAAATAGGCTTATTTCAGCAACTTAGGCTTATTAAATAGGCTCATTCAATACTTGTTAAATAGGCTTATTAAACAGGCTTATTAAATAGACTCATTAAATAGGCTCATTAAATAGGCTTATTAAATAGGCTTATTAATTAGGCTTATTAAATAGGCTTATTAAATAGACTTATTAAATAGGCTTATTAAATAGGCTCAATAAATAGGCTTATTAAATAGGCTCAATGAATAGGCTTATTAAATAGGCTCAATAAATAGGCTTATTAAATAGGCTAATTAAATAGGCTTATTAAAAAGGCTTATTATATAGACTTATTAAATAGGCTCATTAAATACTTATTAAATAGGTTTATTAAATAGGCGTATTATTAAATAGGCTTATTAAATAGACTTATTAAATAGCCTCATTAAATAGGCTTATTTTAGCAACTTAGGCTTATTAAATAGACTTATTAAATAGGCTTATTAAATAGGCTCAATAAATAGGCTTATTAAATAGGCTCAATAAATAGGCTTATTAAATAGGCTCAATAAATAGGCATATTAAATAGGCTCATTAAATACTTATTAAATAGGCTTATTAAATAGACTTATCAAATAGACTTATTAAATAGGCTTATTAAATAGACTTATTAAATAGGCTTATTAAAAAGGCTTATTAAATAGACTTATTAAATAGGCTCATTAAATACTTATTAAATATGTTTATTAAATAGGCGTATTAAATAGGCCTATTAAATAGGCTTGTTAAATAGGCTTATTAAATAGGCTTATTTCAGCAACTTAGGCTTATTAAATAGCCTAATTAAGTAGGCTTATTTCAGCAACTTTGGCTTATTAAATAGGCTTATTTCAACAACTTACGCTGATTAAAAAGGCTTATTTCAGCAACTTAGACTTATTAAATAGCCTTATTTCAGCAAATTAGACTTATTAAATAGGCTTATATCAGCAACTTATGCTTATTAAATATACTTATTTCAGCAACTTAGGCTTATTAAATAGGCTTATTTCAGCAACTTAGACTTATTAAATAGCCTTATTTCAGCAACTTAGGCTTATTAAATAGGCTCATTCAATACTTGTTAAATAGGTTTATTAAACAGGCTTATCAAATAGACTCATTAAATAGGCTCATTAAATAGGCTTATTAAATAGGCTTATTAATTAGGCTTATTAAATAGGCTTATTAAATAGACTTATTAAATAGGCTTATTAAATAGGCTCAATAAATAGGCTTATTAAATAGGCTCAATGAATAGGCTTATTAAATAGGCTCAATAAATAGGCTTATTAAATAGGCTCATTAAATACTTATTAAATAGGCTTAACAAATAGACTTATTAAATAGACTTATTAAATAGGCTTATTAAATAGGTTTATTAAATAGGCTTATTAAAAAGGCTTATTAAATAGACTTATTAAATAGGCTAATTAAATACTTATTAAATAGGTTTATTAAATAGGCGTATTAAATAGGCTTATTAAATAGGCTTATAAATATACTTATTAAATAGCCTCATTAAATAGGCTTATTTTAGCAACTTAGGCTTATTAAATAGGCTTATTAAATAGACTTATTAAATAGGCTCAATAAATAGGCTTATTAAATAGGCTTATTAAATAGGCTCAATAAATAGGCTTATTAAATAGGCTCAATAAATAGGCTTATTAAATAGGCTCAATAAATAGGCTTATTAAATAGGCTCAATAAATAGGCTTATTAAATAGGCTCATTAAATATTTATTAAATAGGCTTATTAAATAGAGTTATTAAATAGACTTATTAAATAGGCTTATTAAATAGACTTATTAAATAGGCTTATTAAAAAGGCTTATTAAATAGACTTATTAAATAGGCTTATTAAATAGGCTTATTAATTAGGCTTATTAAATAGGCTTATTAAATAGACTTATTAAATAGGCTTATTAAATAGGCTCAATAAATAGGCTTATTAAATAGGCTCAATGAATAGGCTTATTAAATAGGCTCAATAAATAGGCTTATTAAATAGGCTAATTAAATAGGCTTATTAAAAAGGCTTATTATATAGACTTATTAAATAGGCTCATTAAATACTTATTAAATAGGTTTATTAAATAGGCGTATTATTAAATAGGCTTATTAAATAGACTTATTAAATAGCCTCATTAAATAGGCTTATTTTAGCAACTTAGGCTTATTAAATAGACTTATTAAATAGGCTTATTAAATAGGCTCAATAAATAGGCATATTAAATAGGCTCATTAAATACTTATTAAATAGGCTTATTAAATAGACTTATCAAATAGACTTATTAAATAGGCTTATTAAATAGACTTATTAAATAGGCTTATTAAAAAGGCTTATTAAATAGACTTATTAAATAGGCTCATTAAATACTTATTAAATATGTTTATTAAATAGGCGTATTAAATAGGCCTATTAAATAGGCTTGTTAAATAGGCTTATTAAATAGGCTTATTTCAGCAACTTAGGCTTATTAAATAGCCTAATTAAGTAGGCTTATTTCAGCAACTTTGGCTTATTAAATAGGCTTATTTCAGCAACTTACCCTGATTAAAAAGGCTTATTTCAGCAACTTAGACTTATTAAATAGCCTTATTTCAGCAAATTAGACTTATTAAATAGGCTTATATCAGCAACTTATGCTTATTAAATATACTTATTTCAGCAACTTAGGCTTATTAAATAGGCTTATTTCAGCAACTTAGACTTATTAAATAGCCTTATTTCAGCAACTTAGGCTTATTAAATAGGCTTATTTCAGCAACTTAGGCTTATTAAATAGCCTTATTTCAGCAACTTAGACTTATTAAATAGGCTTATTTCAGCAACTTAGGCTTATTAAATAGGCTTATTCAGCAACTTAGGCTTATTAAATAGGCTTATTAAATAGGCTTATTTCAGCAACTTAGGCTTATTAAATAGGCTTATTCAGCAACTTAGGCTTATTAAATAGGCTCATTCAATACTTATTAAATAGGCTTATTAAACAGGCTTATTAAATAGACTCATTAAATAGGCTCAATAAATAGGCTTATTAAATAGGCTTATTAATTAGGCTTATTAAATAGGCTTATTAAATAGACTTATTAAATAGGCTCATTAAATAGGCTCAATAAATAGGCTTATTCAATAGGCTTATTAAATAGGCTTATTAAATAGGCTTATTAAATAGGCTCAATAAGTAGGCTTATTAAATAGGCTTATTAAATATGCTTATTAAATAGACTTATTAAATAGGCATATTAAATAGGCTTATTAAATAGACTTATTAAATAGCCTCATTAAATAGGCTTATTTTAGCAACTTAGGCTTATAAAATAGGCTTATTTCATCAACTTATGCTTATTAAATAGCCTTATTAAACAGGTTTATTTCAGCAACTTAGGCTTATTAAATAGCATGTTTAAATATGTTTATTTCAGCAACTTAGACTTATTAAATATACCTTTTTAAATAGGCTTAGTTCAGAACCTTAGGCTTATTAAATAGGCTTATTTCAGCAACTTAGGCTCATTAAATAGCCTTATTAAATAGGCTTATTTCAGCAACTTAGGCTTATTAAATAGCCTTATTAAATAGGCTTATTTTAGCAACTTAGACTTATTAAAACGACTTATTAAATAGACATTTCAGCAACTTAGGCTCATCAAATATGCTTATGAAATATGCTTATTTCTGCAACTTAGACTTATTAGATAGGCCTATTAAATAGGCTTATTTCAGCAACTTAGGCTTATTAAATAGGCTTATTTCAGCAACTTGGGCTTATTAAATAGGCTTATTTCAGCAACTTAGACTTATTAAATAGCCTTATTTCAGCAACTTACGCTTATTAAATAGGCTTATTTCAGCAACTTAGGCTTATTAAATAGCCTTATTAAGTAGGCTTATTTCAACAACTTGGGCTTATTAAATAGGCTTATTTCAGCAACTTACGCTGATTAAAAAGGCTTATTTCAGCAACTTAGGCTTATTAAATAGGCTTATTTCAGCAACTTGGGCTTATTAAATAGGCTTATTTCAGCAACTTAGACTTATTAAATCGCCTTATTTCAGCAACTTAGACTTATTAAATAGGCTTATTTCAGCAACTTATGCTTATTAAATATACTTATTTCAGCAACTTAGGCTTATTAAATAGGCTTATTTCAGCAACTTGGACTTATTAAATAGCCTTATTTCAGCAACTTATGCTTATTAAATAGGCTTATTTCAGCAACTTAGGCTTATTAAATAGCCTTATTTCAGCAACTTAGACTTATTAAATAGGCTTATTTCAGCAACTTAGGCTTATTAAATAGGCTCATTCAATACTTGTTAAATAGGTTTATTAAACAGGCTTATCAAATAGACTCATTAAATAGGCTCATTAAATAGGCTTATTAAATAGGCTTATTAATTAGGCTTTCTAAATAGGCTTATTAAATAGACTTATTAAATAGGCTTATTAAATAGGCTCAATAAATAGGCTTATTAAATAGGCTCAATGAATAGGCTTATTAAATAGGCTCAATAAATAGGCTTATTAAATAGGCTCATTAAATACTTATTAAATAGGCTTAACAAATAGACTTATTAAATAGACTTATTAAATAGGCTTATTAAATAGGTTTATTAAATAGGCTTATTAAAAAGGCTTATTAAATAGACTTATTAAATAGGCTAATTAAATACTTATTAAATAGGTTTATTAAATAGGCGTATTAAATAGGCTTATTAAATAGGCTTATAAATATACTTATTAAATAGCCTCATTAAATAGGCTTATTTTAGCAACTTAGGCTTATTAAATAGGCTTATTAAATAGACTTATTAAATAGGCTCAATAAATAGGCTTATTAAATAGGCTTATTAAATAGGCTCAATAAATAGGCTTATTAAATAGGCTCAATAAATAGGCTTATTAAATAGGCTCAATAAATAGGCTTATTAAATAGGCTCAATAAATAGGCTTATTAAATAGGCTCATTAAATATTTATTAAATAGGCTTATTAAATAGAGTTATTAAATAGACTTATTAAATAGGCTTATTTAATAGACTTATTAAATAGGCTTATTAAAAAGGCTTATTAAATAGACTTATTAAATAGGCTCATTAAATACTTATTAAATATGTTTATTAAATAGGCGTATTAAATAGGCTTATTAAATAGGCTTATTAAATAGGCTTATTAAATAGGCTTATTAAATAGATTTATTAAATAGCTAATTAAATAGGCTTATTTTAGCAACTTAGGCTTATTAAATAGGTTTATTTCAGCAACTTAGACTTATTGAATAGCCTTATTAAATAGGCTTATTTCAGCAACTTAGGCTTATTAAATAAGCTTATTTCAGCAACTTATGCTTATTGAATAGCCTTATTAAATAGGCTTATTTCAGCAACTTAAACTTATTAAATAGCCTTATTTCATCAACTTAGGCTTATTAAATAGCCTTATTTCAGCAACTTAGACTTATTAAATAGGCTTATTCAGCAACTTAGGCTTATTAAATAGCCTTATTAATTAGGCTTATTTCAGCAACTTAGACTTATTAAATAGGTTTATTCAGCAACTTAGGCTTATTAAATAGGCTTATTCAGCAACTTAGGCTCATTAAGTAGGCTTATTTCAGCAACTTAGGCTTATTAAATAGGCTCATTCAGCAACGTAGGCTTATTAAATAGGCTTATTTCAGCAACTTAGACTTATTAAATAGGCCTATTAAATAGGCTTATTAAATAGGCTTATTTCATCAACTTAGACTTATGAAATAGGCCTATTAAATAGGCTTGTTAAATAGGCTTATTAAATAACCTTATTTCAGCAACTTAGGCTTATTAAATAGCCTAATTAAGTAGGCTTATTTCAGCAACTTTGGCTTATTAAATAGGCTTATTTCAGCAACTTACGCTGATTAAAAAGGCTTATTTCAGCAACTTAGACTTATTAAATAGCCTTATTTCAGCAAATTAGACTTATTAAATAGGCTTATTTCAGCAACTTATGCTTATTAAATATACTTATTTCAGCAACTTAGGCTTATTAAATAGGCTTATTTCAGCAACTTAGACTTATTAAATAGCCTTATTTCAGCAACTTAGGCTTATTAAATAGGCTTATTCAGCAACTTAGGCTTATTAAATAGGCTTATTAAATAGGCTTATTTCAGCAACTTAGGCTTATTAAATAGGCTTATTCAGCAACTTAGGCTTATTAAATAGGCTAATTCAATACTTATTTAATAGGCTTATTAAACAGGCTTATTAAATAGACTCATTAAATAGGCTCAATAAATAGGCTTATTAAATAGGCTTATTAATTAGGCTTATTAAATAGGCTTATTAAATCGACTTATTAAATAGGCATATTAAATAGGCTCAATAAATAGGCTTATTAAATAGGCTTATTTAATAGGCTTATTAAATAGGCTTATTAAATAGGCTCAATAAATAGGCTTATTAAATAGGCTTATTAAATATGCTTATTAAATAGACTTATTAAATAGGCATATTAAATAGGCTTATTAAATAGACTTATTAAATAGCCTCATTAAATAGGCTTATTTTAGCAACTTAGGCTTATAAAATAGGCTTATTTCATCAACTTATGCTTATTAAATAGCCTTATTAAACAGGCTTATTTCAGCAACTTAGGCTTATTAAATAGCATTTTTAAATATGTTTATTTCAGCAACTTAGACTTATTAAATATACCTTTTTAAATAGGCTTAGTTCAGAAACTTAGGCTTATTAAATAGGCTTATTTCAGCAACTTAGGCTCATTAAATAGCCTTATTAAATAGGCTTATTTCAGCAACTTAGGCTTATTAAATAGCCTTATTAAATAGGCTTATTTTAGCAACTTAGACTTATTAAAACGACTTATTAAATAGACATTTCAGCAACTTAGGCTCATCAAATATGCTTATGAAATATGCTTATTTCTGCAACTTAGACTTATTAGATAGGCCTATTAAATAGGCTTATTTCAGCAACTTAGGCTTATTAAATAGGCTTATTTCAGCAACTTGGGCTTATTAAATAGGCTTATTTCAGCAACTTAGACTTATTAAATAGCCTTATTAAGTAGGCTTATTTCAGCAACTTGGGCTTATTAAATAGGCTAATTTCAGCAACTTACGCTGATTAAAAGGCTTATTTCAGCAACTTAGACTTATTAAATAGCCTTATTTCAGCAACTTAGACTTATTAAATAGGTTTATTTCAGCAACTTATGCTTATTAAATATACTTATTTCAGCAACTTAGTTTTATTAAATAGGCTTATTTCAGCAACTTAGACTTATTAAATAGCCTTATTTCAGCAACTTATGCTTATTAAATAGGCTTATTTCAGCAACTTAGGCTTATTAAATAGCCTTATTTCAGCAACTTAGACTTATTAAATAGGCTTATTTCAGCAACTTAGGCTTATTAAATAGGCTCATTCAATACTTGTTAAATAGCCTTATTAAGCAGGCTTATTAAATAGACATTAAATAGGCTCATTAAATAGGCTTATTAAATAAGCTTATTAATTAGGCTTATTAAATAGGCTTATTAAATAGACTTATTAAATAGGCTTATTAAATAGGCTCAATAAATAGGCTCAATGAATAGGCTTATTAAATAGGCTCAATAAATAGGCTTATTAAATAGGCTCATTAAATAGGCTTATTAAATAGGTTTATTAAATAGGCTTATTAAAAAGGCTTATTAAATAGACTTATTAAATAGGCTCATTAAATACTTATTAAATAGGTTTATTAAATAGGCGTATTAAATAGGCTTATTAAATAGGCTTATTAAATAGGCTTATTAAATAGACTTATTAAATAGCCTCATTAAATAGGCTTATTTTAGCAACTTAGGCTTATTAAATAGGCTTATTTCAGCAACTTAGGCTTATTAAATAGCGTTATTTCAGCAACTTAGACTTATTAAATAGGCTTATTCAGCAACTTAGGCTTATTAAATAGCCTTATTAAATAGGCTTATTTAAGCAACTTAGGCTTATTAAATAGGCTTATTTCAGCAACTTAGGCTTATTAAATAGGCTTATTCAGCAACTTAGGCTTATTAAATAGGCTTATTTCAGCAACTTAGACTTATTAAATAGGCCTATTAAATAGGCTTATTAAAAAGACGTATTAAATAGGCTCATTAAATAGGCTTATTTTAGCAGCTTAGGCTTATTAAATAGGTTTATTTCAGCAACTTAGACTTATTAAATAGCCTTTTTAAAAAGGCTTATTTCAGCAACTTAGGCTTATTAAATAAGCTTATTTCAGCAACTTATGCTTATTAAATAGCCCTATTAAACAGGTTTATTTCAGCAACTTAGGCTTATTAAATAGCATTTTTAAATAGAGTTATTTCAGCAACTTAGACTTATTAGATATACCTTTTTAAATAGGCTTAGTTCAGAAACTTAGGCTTATTAAATAGTCTTATTTCAGCAACTTAGGCTCATTAAATAGCCTTATTAAATAGGCTTATTCAGCAACTTAGGCTTATTAAATAGCCTTATTAAATAGGCTTATTTCAGCAACTTAGACTTATTAAATAGGCTTATTCAGCAACTTAGGCTTATTAAATAGCCTTATTAAATAGGCTTATTTCAGCAACTTAGGCTTATTAAATAGGCTTATTTCAGCAACTTAGGCTTATTAAATAGGCTTATTCAGCAACTTAGGCTTATTAAATAGGCTTATTTCAGCAACTTAGACTTATTAAATAGGCCTATTAAATAGGCCTATTAAATAGGCTTATTAAATAGGCTTATTAAATAGACTTATTAAATAAGCTCAATAAATAGGCTTATTAAAGAGGCTTATTAAATAGGCTCAATAAATAGGCTTATTAAACAGGCTCGTTAAATACTTATTAAATAGACTTATTAAATCGGCTTATTAAATAGGCTCAATAAATAGGCTTATTAAATAGGCTCAATAAATAGGCTTATTAAATAGGCTCAATAAATAGGCTTATTAAATAGGCTCAATAAATAGGCTTATTAAATAGGCTCATTAAATACTTATTAAATACGCTTATTAAATAGACTTATTAAATAGACTTATTAAATAGGCTTATTAAATAGACTTATTAAATAGGCTTATTAAAAAGGCTTATTAAATAGACTTATTAAATAGGCTCATTAAATACTCATTAAATATGTTTATTAAATAGGTGTATTAATTAGGCTTATTAAATAGGCTTATTAAATAGGCTTATTAAATAGACTTATTAAATAGACTTATTAAATAGACTTATTAAATAGCCTCATGAAATAGGCTTATTTTAGCAACTTAGGCTTATTAAATAGGTTTATTTCAGCAACTTAGACTTATTAAAGAACCTTTTTAAATAGGCTTATTTCAGCAACTTAGGCTTATTAAATAAGCTTATTTCAGCAACTTATGCTTATTAAATAGCCCTATTAAACAGGTTTATTTCAGCAACTTAGGCTTATTAAATAGGCTTATTCAGCAACTTAGGCTTATTAAATAGGCTTATTAAATAGGCTTATTTCAGCAACTTAGGCGTATTAAATAGGCTTATTCAGCAACTTAGGCTTATTAAATAGGCTCATTCAATACTTATTAAATAGGCTTATTAAACAGGCTTATTAAATAGACTCATTAAATAGGCTCAATAAATAGGCTTATTAAATAGTCTTATTAATTAGGCTTATTAAATAGGCATATTAAATAGACTTATTAAATAGGCTTATTAAATAGGCTCAATAAATAGGCTTATTAAATAGGCTTATTAAATAGGCTTATTAAATAGGCTTATTAAATAGGCTCAATAAATAGGTTTATTAAATAGGCTTATTAAATATGCTTATTAAATAGACTTATTAAATAGGCGTATTAAATAGGCCTATTAAATAGACTTATTAAATAGCCTCATTAAATAGGCTTATTTTAGCAACTTAGGCTTATTAAATAGGCTTATTTCAGCAACTTAGGCTTATAAAATAGGCTTATTTCATCAACTTATGCTTATTAAATAGCCTTATTAAACAGGTTTATTTCAGCAACTTAGGCTTATTAAATAGCATTTTTAAATATGTTTATTTCAGCAACTTAGACTTATTAAATACACCTTTTTAAATAGGCTTAGTTCAGAAACTTAGGCTTATTAAATAGGCTTATTTCAGCAACTTAGGCTCATTAAATAGCCTTATTAAATAGGCTTATTTCAGCAACTTAGGCTTATTAAATAGCCTTATTAAATAGGCTTATTTCAGCAACTTAGACTTATTAAATAGGTTTATTCAGCAACTGAGGCTTATTAAATAGCCTTATTCAACAACTTAGGCGTATTAAATAGGCTTATTTCTGCAACTTAGACTTATTAAATAGGCCTATTAAATAGGCTTATTAAATAGGCTTATTTCAGCAACTTAGACTTATTAAATAGGCCTATTAAATAGGCTTATTAAATAGACTTATTAAATAGGCTCATTAAATACTTATTAAATAGGCTTATTAAATAGGCTTATTAAATAGACTTATTAAATAGGCTCAATAAATAGGCTTATTAAATAGGCTTATTAAATAGGCTCAATAAATAGGCTTATTAAATAGGCTTATTAAATAGGCTTATTAAATAGACTTATTAAATAGGCTTATTAAATAGGCTCAATAAATAGGCTTATTAAATAGGCTCAATAAATAGGCTTATTAAATAAATAAATAGGATTATTAAATAGGCTCAATAAATAGGCTTATTAAATAGGCTCATTAAATAGACTTATTAAATAGGCTTATTAAAAAGGCTTATTAAATAGACTTATTAAATAGACTTATTAAATAGCCTAATTAAATAGGCTTATTTTAGCAACTTAGGCTTATTTAATAGGTTTATTTCAGCAACTTAGACTTATTAGATAGGCTTATTTCAGCAACTTAGACTTATTAAATAGGCCTATTAAATAGGCTTATTAAATAGGCTTATTTCAGCAACTTAGACTTATTAAATAGGCCTATTAAATAGGCTTATTAAATAGACTTATTAAATAGCCTCATTAAATAGGCTTATTTTAGCAACTTAGGCTTATTAAATAGGCTTATTTCAGCAACTTAGGCTTATAAAATAGGCTTATTTCATCAACTTATGCTTATTAAATAGCCTTATTAAACAGGTTTATTTCAGCAACTTAGGCTTATTAAATAGCATTTTTAAATATGTTTATTTCAGCAACTTAGACTTATTAAATACACCTTTTTAAATAGGCTTAGTTCAGAAACTTAGGCTTATTAAATAGGCTTATTTCAGCAACTTAGGCTCATTAAATAGCCTTATTAAATAGGCTTATTTCAGCAACTTAGGCTTATTAAATAGCCTTATTAAATAGGCTTATTTCAGCAACTTAGACTTATTAAATAGGTTTATTCAGCAACTGAGGCTTATTAAATAGCCTTATTCAACAACTTAGGCGTATTAAATAGGCTTATTTCTGCAACTTAGACTTATTAAATAGGCCTATTAAATAGGCTTATTAAATAGGCTTATTTCAGCAACTTAGACTTATTAAATAGGCCTATTAAATAGGCTTATTAAATAGACTTATTAAATAGGCTCATTAAATACTTATTAAATAGGCTTATTAAATAGGCTTATTAAATAGACTTATTAAATAGGCTCAATAAATAGGCTTATTAAATAGGCTTATTAAATAGGCTCAATAAATAGGCTTATTAAATAGGCTTATTAAATAGGCTTATTAAATAGACTTATTAAATAGGCTTATTAAATAGGCTCAATAAATAGGCTTATTAAATAGGCTCAATAAATAGGCTTATTAAATAAATAAATAGGATTATTAAATAGGCTCAATAAATAGGCTTATTAAATAGGCTCATTAAATAGACTTATTAAATAGGCTTATTAAAAAGGCTTATTAAATAGACTTATTAAATAGACTTATTAAATAGCCTAATTAAATAGGCTTATTTTAGCAACTTAGGCTTATTTAATAGGTTTATTTCAGCAACTTAGACTTATTAGATAGGCTTATTTCAGCAACTTAGACTTATTAAATAGGCCTATTAAATAGGCTTATTAAATAGGCTTATTTCAGCAACTTAGACTTATTAAATAGGCCTATTAAATAGGCTTATTAAATAGACTTATTAAATAGGCTCATTAAATACTTATTAAATAGGCTTATTAAATAGGCTTATTAAATAGACTTATTAAATAGGCTCAATAAATCGGCTTATTAAATAGGCTTATTAAATAGGCTCAATAAATAGGCTTATTAAATAGGCTTATTAAATAGGCTTATTAAATAGACTTATTAAATCGGCTTATTAAATAGGCTCAATAAATAGGCTTATTAAATAGGCTCAATAAATATGCTTATTAAATAGGCTCAATAAATAGGCTTATTAAATAGGCTCAATAAATAGGCTTATTAAATAGGCTCATTAAATACTTATTAAATAGGCTTATTAAATAGGCTTATTAAATAGCCTTATTAAATAGGCTTATTTCAGCAACTTAGGCTTATTAAATAAGCTTATTTCAGCAACTTATGCTTATTAAATAGCCTTATTAAACAGGTTTATTTCAGCAACTTAGGCTTATTAAATAGCATTTTAAATAGGTTTATTTCAGCAACTTAGACTTATTAAATAGGCTTATTAAATAGGCTTAGTTCAGAAACTTAGGCTTATTAAATAGGCTTATTTCAGCAACTTAGGCTTATTAAATAGCCTTACTAAATAGGCTTATTTCAGCAACTTAGGCTTATTAAAAAGGCTTATTTCAGCAACTTAAACTTATTAAATAGCCTGATTTCATCAACTTAGGCTTATTAAATAGCCTTATTTCAGCAACTTAGACTTATTAAATAGGCTTATTCAGCAACTTAGGCTTATTAAATAGTCTTATTAATTAGGCTTATTTCAGCAACTTAGACTTATTAAATAGGTTTATTCAGCAACTTAGGCTTATTAAATAGGCTTATTCAGCAACTTAGGCTCATTAAGTAGGCTTATTTCAGCAACTTAGGCTTATTAAATAGGCTCATTCAGCAACTTAGGCTTATTAAATAGGCTTATTTCAGCAACTTAGACTTATTAAATAGGCCTATTAAATAGGCTTATTAAATAGGCTTATTTCATCAACTTAGACTTATGAAATAGGCCTATTAAATAGGCTTGTTAAATAGGCTTATTAAATAGGCTTATTTCAGCAACTTAGGCTTATTAAATAGCCTAATTAAGTAGGCTTATTTCAGCAACTTTGGCTTATTAAATAGGCTTATTTCAGCAACTTACGCTGATTAAAAAGGCTTATTTCAGCAACTTAGACTTATTAAATAGCCTTATTTCAGCAAATTAGACTTATTAAATAGGCTTATTTCAGCAACTTATGCTTATTAAATATACTTATTTCAGCAACTTAGGCTTATTAAATAGGCTTATTTCAGCAACTTAGACTTATTAAATAGCCTTATTTCAGCAACTTAGGCTTATTAAATAGGCTTATTCAGCAACTTAGGCTTATTAAATAGGCTTATTAAATAGGCTTATTTCAGCAACTTAGGCTTATTAAATAGGCTTATTCAGCAACTTAGGCTTATTAAATAGGCTAATTCAATACTTATTTAATAGGCTTATTAAACAGGCTTATTAAATAGACTCATTAAATAGGCTCAATAAATAGGCTTATTAAATAGGCTTATTAATTAGGCTTATTAAATAGGCTTATTAAATCGACTTATTAAATAGGCATATTAAATAGGCTCAATAAATAGGCTTATTATATAGGCTTATTTAATAGGCTTATTAAATAGGCTTATTAAATAGGCTCAATAAATAGGCTTATTAAATAGGCTTATTAAATATGCTTATTAAATAGACTTATTAAATAGGCATATTAAATAGGCTTATTAAATAGACTTATTAAATAGCCTCATTAAATAGGCTTATTTTAGCAACTTAGGCTTATAAAATAGGCTTATTTCATCAACTTATGCTTATTAAATAGCCTTATTAAACAGGCTTATTTCAGCAACTTAGGCTTATTAAATAGCATTTTTAAATATGTTTATTTCAGCAACTTAGACTTATTAAATATACCTTTTTAAATAGGCTTAGTTCAGAAACTTAGGCTTATTAAATAGGCTTATTTCAGCAACTTAGGCTCATTAAATAGCCTTATTAAATAGGCTTATTTCAGCAACTTAGGCTTATTAAATAACCTTATTAAATAGGCTTATTTTAGCAACTTAGACTTATTAAAACGACTTATTAAATAGACATTTCAGCAACTTAGGCTCATCAAATATGCTTATGAAATATGCTTATTTCTGAAACTTAGACTTATTAGATAGGCCTATTAAATAGGCTTATTTCAGCAACTTGGGCTTATTAAATAGGCTTATTTCAGCAACTTAGACTTATTAAATAGCCTTATTACAGCAACTTACGCTTATTAAATAGGCTTATTTCAGCAACTTATGCTTATTAAATAGCCTTATTAAGTAGGCTTATTTCAGCAACTTGGGCTTATTAAATAGGCTTATTTCAGCAACTTACGCTGATTAAAAAGGCTTATTTCAGCAACTTAGACTTATTAAATAGCCTTATTTCAGCAACTTAGACTTATTAAATAGGCTTATTTCAGCAACTTATGCTTATTAAATATACTTATTTCAGCAACTTAGGCTTATTAAATAGGCTTATTTCAGCAACTTAGACTTATTAAATAGCCTTATTTCAGCAACTTATGCTTATTAAATAGGCTTATTTCAGCAACTTAGGCTTATTAAATAGCCTTATTTCAGCAACTTAGACTTATTAAATAGGCTTATTTCAGCAACTTAGGCTTATTAAATAGGCTCATTCAATACTTGTTAAATAGCCTTATTAAACAGGCTTATTAAATAGACTCATTAAATAGGCTCATTAAATAGGCTTATTAAATAGGCTTATTAATTAGGCTTATTAAATAGGCTTATTAAATAGACTTATTAAATAGGCTTATTAAATAGGCTCAATAAATAGGCTCAATGAATAGGCTTATTAAATAGGCTCAATAAATAGGCTTATTAAATAGGCTCATTAAATAGGCTTATTAAATAGGTTTATTAAATAGGCTTATTAAAAAGGCTTATTAAATAGACTTATTAAATAGGCTCATTAAATACTTATTAAATAGGTTTATTAAATAGGTGTATTAAATAGGCTTATTAAATAGGCTTATTAAATAGCCTTATTAAATAGACTTATTAAATAGCCTCATTAAATAGGCTTATTTTAGCAACTTAGGCTTATTAAATAGGCTTATTTCAGCAACTTATGCTTATTAAATAGCGTTATTTCAGCAACTTAGACTTATTAAATAGGCTTATTCAGCAACTTAGGCTTATTAAATAGCCTTATTAAATAGGCTTATTTCAGCAACTTAGGCTTATTAAATAGGCTTATTTCAGCAACTTAGGCTTATTAAATAGGCTTATTCAGCAACTTAGGCTTATTAAATAGGCTTATTTCAGCAACTTAGACTTATTAAATAGGCCTATTAAATAGGCTTATTAAAAAGACGTATTAAATAGGCTCATTAAATAGGCTTATTTTAGCAACTTAGGCTTATTAAATAGGTTTTTTTCAGCAACTTAGACTTATTAAATAGCCTTTTTAAAAAGGCTTATTTCAGCAACTTAGGCTTATTAAATAAGCTTATTTCAGCAACGTATGCTTATTAAATAGCCCTATTAAACAGGTTTATTTCAGCAACTTAGGCTTATTAAATAGCATTTTTAAATAGATTTATTTCAGCAACTTAGACTTATTAGATATACCTTTTTAAATAGGCTTAGTTCAGAAACTTAGGCTTATTAAATAGTCTTATTTCAGCAACTTAGGCTCATTAAATAGCCTTATTAAATAGGCTTATTCAGCAACTTAGGCTTATTAAATAGTTTTATTAAATAGGCTTATTTCAGCAACTTAGACTTATTAAATAGGCTTATTCAGCAACTTAGGCTTATTAAATAGGCTTATTTCAGCAACTTAGGCTTATTAAATAGGCTTATTCAGCAACTTAGGCTTATTAAATAGGCTTATTTCAGCAACTTAGACTTATTAAATAGGCCTATTAAATAGGCTTATTAAATATACTTATTAAATAGGCTCATTAAATACTTATTAAATAGGCTTATTAAATAGGCTTATTAAATAGACTTATTAAATAAGCTCAATAAATAGGCTTATTAAAGAGGCTTATTAAATAGGCTCAATAAATAGGCTTATTAAACAGGCTCATTAAATAGACTTATTAAATAGGCTCAATAAATCGGCTTATTAAATAGGCTTATTAAATAGGCTCAATAAATAGGCTTATTAAATAGGCTCAATAAATAGGCTTATTAAATAGGCTCAATAAATAGGCTTATTAAATAGGCTCATTAAATACTTATTAAATAGGCTTATTAAATAGACTTATTAAATAGACTTATTAAATAGGCTTATTAAATAGACTTATTAAATAGGCTTATTAAAAAGGCTTATTAAATAGACTTATTAAATAGGCTCATTAAATACTTATTAAATATGTTTATTAAATAGGCGTATTAAATAGGCTTATTAAATAGGCTTATTAAATAGGCTTATAAAATAGGCTTATTAAATAGACTAATTAAATAGCCTCATTAAATAGGCTTATTTTAGCAACTTAGTCTTATTAAATAGGTTTATTTCAGCAACTTAGACTTATTAAAGAGCCTTTTTAAATAGGCTTATTTCAGCAACTTAGGCTTATTAAATAAGCTTATTTCAGCAACTTATGCTTATTAAATAGCCCTATTAAACAGGTTTATTTCAGCAACTTAGGCTTATTAAATAGGCTTATTCAGCAACTTAGGCTTATTAAATAGGCTTATTAAATAGGCTAATTTCAGCAACTTAGGCTTATTAAATAGGCTTATTCAGCAACTTAGGCTTATTAAATAGGCTCATTCAATACTTATTAAATAGGCTTATTAAACAGGCTTATTAAATAGACTCATTAAATAGGCTCAATAAATAGGCTTATTAAATAGGCTTATTAAATAGGCTTATTAAATAGGCTTATTAAATAGGCTCAATAAATAGGCTTATTAAATAGGCTTATTAAATAGGCTTATTAAATAGGCTTATTAAATAGGCTCAATAAATAGGCTTATTAAATAGGCTTATTAAATATGCTTATTAAATAGACTTATTAAATAGGCGTATTAAATAGGCCTATTAAATAGACTTATTAAATAGCCTCATTAAATAGGCTTATTTTAGCAACTTAGGCTTATTAAATAGGCTTATTTCAGCAACTTAGGCTTATAAAATAGGCTTATTTCATCAACTTATGCTTATTAAATAGCCTTATTAAACAGGTTTATTTCAGCAACTTAGGCTTATTAAATAGCATTTTTAAATATGTTTATTTTAGCAACTTAGACTTATTAAATACACCTTTTTAAATAGGCTTAGTTCAGAAACTTAGGCTTATTAAATAGGCTTATTTCAGCAACTTAGGCTCATTAAATAGCCTTATTAAATAGGCTTATTTCAGCAACTTAGGCTTATTAAATAGCCTTATTAAATAGGCTTATTTCAGCAACTTAGACTTATTAAATAGGTTTATTCAGCAACTTAGGCTTATTAAATGGCCTTATTCAACAACTTAGGCGTATTAAATAGGCTTATTTCTGCATCTTAGACTTATTAAATAGGCCTATTAAATAGGCTTATTAAATAGGCTTATTTCAGCAACTTAGACTTATTAAATAGGCCTATTAAATAGGCTTATTAAATAGACTTATTAAATAGGCTCATTAAATACTTATTAAATAGGCTTATTAAATAGGCTTATTAAATAGAGTTATTAAATAGGCTCAATAAATAGGCTTATTAAATAGGCTTATTAAATAGGCTCAATAAATAGGCTTATTAAATAGGCTTATTAAATAGGCTTATTAAATAGACTTATTAAATAGGCTTATTAAATAGGCTCAATAAATAGGCTTATTAAATAGGCTCAATAAATAGGCTTATTAAATAGGCTCAATAAATAGGCTTATTAAATAGGCTCAATAAATAGGCTTATTAAATAGGCTCATTAAATAGACTTATTAAATAGGCTTATTAAATAGACTTATTAAATAGGCTTATTAAAAAGGCTTATTAAATAGACTTATTAAATAGACTTATTAAATAGCCTAATTAAATAGGCTTATTTTAGCAACTTAGGCTTATTTAATAGGTTTATTTCAGCAACTTAGACTTATTAGATAGGCTTATTTCAGCAACTTAGACTTATTAAATAGGCCTATTAAATAGGCTTATTAAATAGGCTTATTTCAGCAACTTAGACTTATTAAATAGGCCTATTAAATAGGCTTATTAAATAGACTTATTAAATAGGCTCATTAAATACTTATTAAATAGGCTTATTAAATAGGCTTATTAAATAGACTTATTAAATAGGCTCAATAAATCGGCTTATTAAATAGGCTTATTAAATAGGCTCAATAAATAGGCTTATTAAATAGGCTTATTAAATAGGCTTATTAAATAGACTTATTAAATCGGCTTATTAAATAGGCTCAATAAATAGGCTTATTAAATAGGCTCAATAAATAGGCTTATTAAATAGGCTCATTAAATACTTATTAAATAGGCTTATTATATAGACTTATTAAATAGACTTATTAAATAGGCTTATTAAATAGACTTATTAAATAGGCTTATTAAAAAGGCTTATTAAATAGACTTATTAAATAGGCTCATTAAATACTTATTAAATATGTTTATTAAATAGGCGTATTAAATAGGCGTATTAAATAGGCTTATTAAATAGGCTTATTAAATAGGCTTATTAAATAGACTTATTAAATAGCCTAATTAAATAGGCTTATTTTAGCAACTTAGGCTTATTTAATAGGTTTATTTCAGCAACTTCGACTTATTAAATAGGCTTATTAAATAGGCTTAGTTCAGAAACTTAGGCTTATTAAATAGGCTTATTTCAGCAACTTAGGCTCATTAAATAGCCTTATTAAATAGGCTTATTTCAGCAACTTAGGCTTATTAAACAGGCTTATTTCAGCAACGTAAACTTATTAAATAGCCTTATTTCAGCAACTTAGGCTTATTAAATAGCGTTATTCAGCAACTTAGGCTTATTAAATAAGCTTATTTCAGCAACTTATGCTTATTAAATAGCCTTATTAAACAGGTTTATTTCAGCAACTTAGGCTTATTAAATAGCATTTTTAAATAGGTTTATTTCAGCAACTTAGACTTATTAAATATACCTTTTTAAATAGGCTTAGTTCAGAAACTTAGGCTTATTAAATAGTCTTATTTCAGCAACTTAGGCTCATTAAATAGCCTTATTAAATAGGCTTATTTCAGCAACTTAGGCTTATTAAATAGCCTTATTAAATAGGCTTATTTCAGCAACTTAGACTTATTAAATAGGTTTATTCAGCAACTTAGGCTTATTAAATAGCCTTATTCAGCAACTTAGGCTTATTAAATAGGCTTATTTCAGCAACTTAGACTTATTAAATAGGCCTATTAAATAGGCTTATTAAATAAGCTTATTTCAGCAACTTAGACTTATTAAATAGGCCTATTAAATAGGCTTATTAAATAGACTTATTAAATAGGCTCATTAAATACTTATTAAATAGGCTTATTAAATAGGCTTATTAAATAGACTTATTAAATAGGCTCAATAAATAGGCTTATTAAATAGGCTTATTAAATAGGCTCAATAAATAGGCTTATTAAATATGCTTATTAAATAGGCTTATTAAATAGACTTATTAAATAGGCTTATTAAATAGGCTCAATAAATAGGCTTATTAAATAGGCTCAATAAATAGGCTTATTAAATAGGCTCAATAAATAGGCTTATTAAATAGGCTCATTAAATACTTATTAAATAGGCTTATTAAATAAACTTATTAAATAGGCTCAATAAATAGGCTTATTAAATAGGCTTATTAAATAGACTTATTAAATAGGCTCAATAAATCGGCTTATTAAATAGGCTTATTAAATAGACTTATTAAATCGGCTTATTAAATAGGCTCAATAAATAGGCTTATTAAATAGGCTTATTAAATAGGCTTATTAAATAGGCTTATTAAATAGGCTTATTTTAGCAACTTAGGCTTATTAAATAGGTTTATTTCAGCAACTTAGACTTATTAAATAGCCTTATTAAATAGGCTTATTTCAGCAACTTAGGCTTATTAAATAAGCTTATTTCAGCAACTTATGCTTATTAAATAGCCTTATTAAACAGGTTTATTTCACCAACTTAGGCTTATTAAATAGCATTTTAAATAGGTTTATTTCAGCAACTTAGACTTATTAAATAGGCTTATTAAATAGGCTTAGTTCAGAAACTTAGGCTTATTAAATAGGCTTATTTCAGCAACTTAGGCTCATTAAATAGCCTTACTAAATAGGCTTATTTCAGCAACTTAGGCTTATTAAACAGGCTTATTTCAGCAACTTAAACTTATTAAATAGCCTTATTTCAGCAACTTAGGCTTATTAAATAGCCTTATTTCAGCAACTTAGACTTATTAAATAGGCTTATTCAGCAACTTAGGCTTATTAAATAGCCTTATTAAATAGGCTTATTTCAGCAACTTAGACATATTAAATAGGTTTATTCAGCAACTTAGGCTTATTAAATAGGCTTATTCAGCAACTTAGGCTCATTAAATAGGCTTATTTCAGCAACTTATGCTTATTAAATAGGCTCATTCAGCAACTTAGGCTTATTAAATAGGCTTATTTCAGCAACTTAGACTTATTAAATAGGCCTATTAAATAGGCTTATTAAATAGGCTTATTTCATCAACTTAGACGTATTAAATAGGCCTATTAAATAGGCTTGTTAAATAGGCTTATTAAATAGGCTTATTTCAGCAACTTAGGCTTATTAAATAGCCTAATTAAGTAGGCTTATTTCAGCAACTTTGGCTTATTAAATAGGCTTATTTCAGCAACTTAGGCTTATTAAATAGGCTCATTCAGCAACTTAGGCTTATTAAATAGGCTTATTTCAGCAACTTAGACTTATTAAATAGGCCTATTAAATAGGCTTATTAAATAGGCTTATTTCATCAACTTAGACTTATTAAATAGGCCTATTAAATAGGCTTGTTAAATAGGCTTATTAAATAGGCTTATTTCAGCAACTTAGGCTTATTAAATAGCCTAATTAAGTAGGCTTATTTCAGCAACTTTGGCTTATTAAATAGGCTTATTTCAGCAACTTACGCTGATTAAAAAGGCTTATTTCAGCAACTTAGACTTATTAAATAGCTTATTTCAGCAACTTAGGCTTATTAAATAGGCTTATTTCAGCAACTTAGGCTTATTAAATAGCCTTATTTCAGCAACTTAGACTTATTAAATAGGCTTATTTCAGCAACTTAGGCTTATTAAATAGGCTTATTCAGCAACTTAGGCTTATTAAATAGGCTTAGTAAATAGGCTTATTTCAGCAACTTAGGCTTATTAAATAGGCTTATTCTGCAACTTAGGCTTATTAAATAGGCTCATTCAATACTTATTAAATAGGCTTATTAAACAGGCTTATTAAATAGACTCATTAAATAGGCTCAATAAATAGGCTTATTAAATAGGCTTATTAATTAGGCTTATTAAATAGGCTTATTAAATAGACTTATTAAATAGGCATATTAAATAGGCTCAATAAATAGGCTTATTAAATAGGCTTATTAAATAGGCTCATTAAATACTTATTAAATAGGCTTATTATATAGACTTATTAAATAGACTTATTAAATAGGCTTATTAAATAGACTTATTAAATAGGCTTATTAAAAAGGCTTATTAAATAGACTTATTAAATAGGCTCATTAAATACTTATTAAATATGTTTATTAAATAGGCGTATTAAATAGGCTTATTAAATAGGCTTATTAAATAGGCTTATTAAATAGGCTTATTAAATAGACTTATTAAATAGCCTAATTAAATAGGCTTATTTTAGCAACTTAGGCTTATTTAATAGGTTTATTTCAGCAACTTAGACTTACTAAATAGCCTTATTAAATAGGCTTATTTCAGCAACTTAGGCTTATTAAATAAGCTTATTTCAGCAACTTATGCTTATTAAATAGCCTTATTAAACAGGTTTATTTCAGCAACTTAGGCTTATTAAATAGCATTTTAAATAGGTTTATTTCAGCAACTTAGACTTATTAAATAGGCTTATTAAATAGGCTTAGTTCAGAAACTTAGGCTTATTAAATAGGCTTATTTCAGCAACTTAGTCTCATTAAATAGCCTTATTAAATAGGCTTATTTCAGCAACTTAGGCTTATTAAACAGGCTTATTTCAGCAACGTAAACTTATTAAATAGCCTTATTTCAGCAACTTAGGCTTATTAAATAGCGTTATTCAGCAACTTAGGCTTATTAAATAAGCTTATTTCAGCAACTTAGGCTTATTAAATAGCATTTTTAAATAGGTTTATTTCAGCAACTTAGACTTATTAAATATACCTTTTTAAATAGGCTTAGTTCAGAAACTTAGGCTTATTAAATAGTCTTATTTCAGCAACTTAGGCTCATTAAATAGCCTTATTAAATAGGCTTATTCAGCAACTTAGGCTTATTAAATAGCCTTATTAAATAGGCTTATTTCAGCAACTTAGACTTATTAAATAGGCTTATTTCAGCAACTTAGGCTTATTAAATAGGCTCATTCAGCAACTTAGGCTTATTAAATAGGCTTATTTCAGCAACTTAGACTTATTAAATAGGCCTATTAAATAGGCTTATTAAATAGGCTTATTTCATCAACTTAGACGTATTAAATAGGCCTATTAAATAGGCTTGTTAAATAGGCTTATTAAATAGGCTTATTTCAGCAACTTAGGCTTATTAAATAGCCTAATTAAGTAGGCTTATTTCAGCAACTTTGGCTTATTAAATAGGCTTATTTCAGCAACTTAGGCTTATTAAATAGGCTCATTCAGCAACTTAGGCTTATTAAATAGGCTTATTTCAGCAACTTAGACTTATTAAATAGGCCTATTAAATAGGCTTATTAAATAGGCTTATTTCATCAACTTAGACTTATTAAATAGGCCTATTAAATAGGCTTGTTAAATAGGCTTATTAAATAGGCTTATTTCAGCAACTTAGGCTTATTAAATAGCCTAATTAAGTAGGCTTATTTCAGCAACTTTGGCTTATTAAATAGGCTTATTTCAGCAACTTACGCTGATTAAAAAGGCTTATTTCAGCAACTTAGACTTATTAAATAGCTTATTTCAGCAACTTAGGCTTATTAAATAGGCTTATTTCAGCAACTTAGGCTTATTAAATAGCCTTATTTCAGCAACTTAGACTTATTAAATAGGCTTATTTCAGCAACTTAGGCTTATTAAATAGGCTTATTCAGCAACTTAGGCTTATTAAATAGGCTTAGTAAATAGGCTTATTTCAGCAACTTAGGCTTATTAAATAGGCTTATTCTGCAACTTAGGCTTATTAAATAGGCTCATTCAATACTTATTAAATAGGCTTATTAAACAGGCTTATTAAATAGACTCATTAAATAGGCTCAATAAATAGGCTTATTAAATAGGCTTATTAATTAGGCTTATTAAATAGGCTTATTAAATAGACTTATTAAATAGGCATATTAAATAGGCTCAATAAATAGGCTTATTAAATAGGCTTATTAAATAGGCTCATTAAATACTTATTAAATAGGCTTATTATATAGACTTATTAAATAGACTTATTAAATAGGCTTATTAAATAGACTTATTAAATAGGCTTATTAAAAAGGCTTATTAAATAGACTTATTAAATAGGCTCATTAAATACTTATTAAATATGTTTATTAAATAGGCGTATTAAATAGGCTTATTAAATAGGCTTATTAAATAGGCTTATTAAATAGGCTTATTAAATAGACTTATTAAATAGCCTAATTAAATAGGCTTATTTTAGCAACTTAGGCTTATTTAATAGGTTTATTTCAGCAACTTAGACTTACTAAATAGCCTTATTAAATAGGCTTATTTCAGCAACTTAGGCTTATTAAATAAGCTTATTTCAGCAACTTATGCTTATTAAATAGCCTTATTAAACAGGTTTATTTCAGCAACTTAGGCTTATTAAATAGCATTTTAAATAGGTTTATTTCAGCAACTTAGACTTATTAAATAGGCTTATTAAATAGGCTTAGTTCAGAAACTTAGGCTTATTAAATAGGCTTATTTCAGCAACTTAGTCTCATTAAATAGCCTTATTAAATAGGCTTATTTCAGCAACTTAGGCTTATTAAACAGGCTATTTCAGCAACGTAAACTTATTAAATAGCCTTATTTCAGCAACTTAGGCTTATTAAATAGCGTTATTCAGCAACTTAGGCTTATTAAATAAGCTTATTTCAGCAACTTAGGCTTATTAAATAGCATTTTTAAATAGGTTTATTTCAGCAACTTAGACTTATTAAATATACCTTTTTAAATAGGCTTAGTTCAGAAACTTAGGCTTATTAAATAGTCTTATTTCAGCAACTTAGGCTCATTAAATAGCCTTATTAAATAGGCTTATTTCAGCAACTTAGGCGTATTAAATAGCCTTATTAAATAGGCTTATTTCAGCAACTTAGACTTATTAAATAGGGTTATTCAGCAACTTAGGCTTATTAAATAGCCTTATTCAGCAACTTAGGCTTATTAAATAGGCTTATTTCAGCAACTTAGACTTATTAAATAGGCCTATTAAATAGGCTTATTAAATAAGCTTATTTCAGCAACTTAGACTTATTAAATATGCCTATTAAATAGGCTTATTAAATAGACTTATTAAATAGGCTCATTAAATACTTATTAAATAGGCTTATTAAATAGGCTTATTAAATAGACTTATTAAATAGGCTCAATAAATAGGCTTATTAAATAGGCTTATTAAATAGGCTCAATAAATAGGCTTATTAAATATGCTTATTAAATAGGCTTATTAAATAGACTTATTAAATAGGCTTATTAAATAGGCTCAATAAATAGGCTTATTAAATAGGCTCAATAAATAGGCTTATTAAATAGGCTCAATAAATAGGCTTATTAAATAGGCTCATTAAATACTTATTAAATAGGCTTATTAAATAGACTTATTAAATAGGCTTATTAAAAAGGCTTATTAAATAGACTTATTAAATAGGCTCATTAAAAACTTATTAAATATGTTTATTAAATAGGCGTATTAAATAGGCTTATTAAATAGGCTTATTAAATAGGCTTATTAAATAGGCTTATTAAATAGACTTATTAAATAGCCTAATTAAATAGGCTTATTTTAGCAACTTAGGCTTATTTAATAGGTTTATTTCAGCAACTTAGACTTACTAAATAGCCTTATTAAATAGGCTTATTTCAGCAACTTAGGCTTATTAAATAAGCTTATTTCAGCAACTTATGCTTATTAAATAGCCTTATTAAACAGGTTTATTTCAGCAACTTAGGCTTATTAAATAGCATTTTAAATAGGTTTATTTCAGCAACTTAGACTTATTAAATAGGCTTATTAAATAGGCTTAGTTCAGAAACTTAGGCTTATTAAATAGGCTTATTTCAGCAACTTAGTCTCATTAAATAGCCTTATTAAATAGGCTTATTTCAGCAACTTAGGCTTATTAAACAGGCTTATTTCAGCAACGTAAACTTATTAAATAGCCTTATTTCAGCAACTTAGGCTTATTAAATAGCGTTATTCAGCAACTTAGGCTTATTAAATAAGCTTATTTCAGCAACTTAGGCTTATTAAATAGCATTTTTAAATAGGTTTATTTCAGCAACTTAGACTTATTAAATATACCTTTTTAAATAGGCTTAGTTCAGAAACTTAGGCTTATTAAATAGTCTTATTTCAGCAACTTAGGCTCATTAAATAGCCTTATTAAATAGGCTTATTTCAGCAACTTAGGCTTATTAAATAGCCTTATTAAATAGTCTTATTTCAGCAACTTAGGCTCATTAAATAGCCTTATTAAATAGGCTTATTAAATAGACTTATTAAATAGGCTTATTAAAAAGGCTTATTAAATAGACTTATTAAATAGACTTATTAAATAGCCTAATTAAATAGGCTTATTTTAGCAACTTAGGCTTATTTAATAGGTTTATTTCAGCAACTTAGACTTATTAGATAGGCTTATTTCAGCAACTTAGACTTATTAAATAGGCCTATTAAATAGGCTTATTAAATAGGCTTATTTCAGCAACTTAGACTTATTAAATAGGCCTATTAAATAGGCTTATTAAATAGACTTATTAAATAGGCTCATTAAATACTTATTAAATAGGCTTATTAAATAGGCTTATTAAATAGACTTATTAAATAGGCTCAATAAATCGGCTTATTAAATAGGCTTATTAAATAGGCTCAATAAATAGGCTTATTAAATAGGCTTATTAAATAGGCTTATTAAATAGACTTATTAAATCGGCTTATTAAATAGGCTCAATAAATAGGCTTATTAAATAGGCTCAATAAATAGGCTTATTAAATAGGCTCATTAAATACTTATTAAATAGGCTTATTATATAGACTTATTAAATAGACTTATTAAATAGGCTTATTAAATAGACTTATTAAATAGGCTTATTAAAAAGGCTTATTAAATAGACTTATTAAATAGGCTCATTAAATACTTATTAAATATGTTTATTAAATAGGCGTATTAAATAGGCTTATTAAATAGGCTTATTAAATAGGCTTATTAAATAGGCTTATTAAATAGACTTATTAAATAGCCTAATTAAATAGGCTTATTTTAGCAACTTAGGCTTATTTAATAGGTTTATTTCAGCAACTTCGACTTATTAAATAGGCTTATTAAATAGGCTTAGTTCAGAAACTTAGGCTTATTAAATAGGCTTATTTCAGCAACTTAGGCTCATTAAATAGCCTTATTAAATAGGCTTATTTCAGCAACTTAGGCTTATTAAACAGGCTTATTTCAGCAACGTAAACTTATTAAATAGCCTTATTTCAGCAACTTAGGCTTATTAAATAGCGTTATTCAGCAACTTAGGCTTATTAAATAAGCTTATTTCAGCAACTTATGCTTATTAAATAGCCTTATTAAACAGGTTTATTTCAGCAACTTAGGCTTATTAAATAGCATTTTTAAATAGGTTTATTTCAGCAACTTAGACTTATTAAATATACCTTTTTAAATAGGCTTAGTTCAGAAACTTAGGCTTATTAAATAGTCTTATTTCAGCAACTTAGGCTCATTAAATAGCCTTATTAAATAGGCTTATTCAGCAACTTAGGCTTATTAAATAGCCTTATTAAATAGGCTTATTTCAGCAACTTAGACTTATTAAATAGGCTTATTTCAGCAACTTAGGCTTATTAAATAGGCTCATTCAGCAACTTAGGCTTATTAAATAGGCTTATTTCAGCAACTTAGACTTATTAAATAGGCCTATTAAATAGGCTTATTAAATAGGCTTATTTCATCAACTTAGACGTATTAAATAGGCCTATTAAATAGGCTTGTTAAATAGGCTTATTAAATAGGCTTATTTCAGCAACTTAGGCTTATTAAATAGCCTAATTAAGTAGGCTTATTTCAGCAACTTTGGCTTATTAAATAGGCTTATTTCAGCAACTTAGGCTTATTAAATAGGCTCATTCAGCAACTTAGGCTTATTAAATAGGCTTATTTCAGCAACTTAGACTTATTAAATAGGCCTATTAAATAGGCTTATTAAATAGGCTTATTTCATCAACTTAGACTTATTAAATAGGCCTATTAAATAGGCTTGTTAAATAAGCTTATTAAATAGGCTTATTTCAGCAACTTAGGCTTATTAAATAGCCTAATTAAGTAGGCTTATTTCAGCAACTTTGGCTTATTAAATAGGCTTATTTCAGCAACTTACGCTGATTAAAAAGGCTTATTTCAGCAACTTAGACTTATTAAATAGCTTATTTCAGCAACTTAGGCTTATTAAATAGGCTTATTTCAGCAACTTAGGCTTATTAAATAGCCTTATTTCAGCAACTTAGACTTATTAAATAGGCTTATTTCAGCAACTTAGGCTTATTAAATAGGCTTATTCAGCAACTTAGGCTTATTAAATAGGCTTAGTAAATAGGCTTATTTCAGCAACTTAGGCTTATTAAATAGGCTTATTCTGCAACTTAGGCTTATTAAATAGGCTCATTCAATACTTATTAAATAGGCTTATTAAACAGGCTTATTAAATAGACTCATTAAATAGGCTCAATAAATAGGCTTATTAAATAGGCTTATTAATTAGGCTTATTAAATAGGCTTATTAAATAGACTTATTAAATAGGCATATTAAATAGGCTCAATAAATAGGCTTATTAAATAGGCTTATTAAATAGGCTCATTAAATACTTATTAAATAGGCTTATTATATAGACTTATTAAATAGACTTATTAAATAGGCTTATTAAATAGACTTATTAAATAGGCTTATTAAAAAGGCTTATTAAATAGACTTATTAAATAGGCTCATTAAATACTTATTAAATATGTTTATTAAATAGGCGTATTAAATAGGCTTATTAAATAGGCTTATTAAATAGGCTTATTAAATAGGCTTATTAAATAGACTTATTAAATAGCCTAATTAAATAGGCTTATTTTAGCAACTTAGGCTTATTTAATAGGTTTATTTCAGCAACTTAGACTTACTAAATAGCCTTATTAAATAGGCTTATTTCAGCAACTTAGGCTTATTAAATAAGCTTATTTCAGCAACTTATGCTTATTAAATAGCCTTATTAAACAGGTTTATTTCAGCAACTTAGGCTTATTAAATAGCATTTTAAATAGGTTTATTTCAGCAACTTAGACTTATTAAATAGGCTTATTAAATAGGCTTAGTTCAGAAACTTAGGCTTATTAAATAGGCTTATTTCAGCAACTTAGTCTCATTAAATAGCCTTATTAAATAGGCTTATTTCAGCAACTTAGGCTTATTAAACAGGCTTATTTCAGCAACGTAAACTTATTAAATAGCCTTATTTCAGCAACTTAGGCTTATTAAATAGCGTTATTCAGCAACTTAGGCTTATTAAATAAGCTTATTTCAGCAACTTAGGCTTATTAAATAGCATTTTTAAATAGGTTTATTTCAGCAACTTAGACTTATTAAATATACCTTTTTAAATAGGCTTAGTTCAGAAACTTAGGCTTATTAAATAGTCTTATTTCAGCAACTTAGGCTCATTAAATAGCCTTATTAAATAGGCTTATTTCAGCAACTTAGGCGTATTAAATAGCCTTATTAAATAGGCTTATTTCAGCAACTTAGACTTATTAAATAGGGTTATTCAGCAACTTAGGCTTATTAAATAGCCTTATTCAGCAACTTAGGCTTATTAAATAGGCTTATTTCAGCAACTTAGACTTATTAAATAGGCCTATTAAATAGGCTTATTAAATAAGCTTATTTCAGCAACTTAGACTTATTAAATATGCCTATTAAATAGGCTTATTAAATAGACTTATTAAATAGGCTCATTAAATACTTATTAAATAGGCTTATTAAATAGGCTTATTAAATAGACTTATTAAATAGGCTCAATAAATAGGCTTATTAAATAGGCTTATTAAATAGGCTCAATAAATAGGCTTATTAAATATGCTTATTAAATAGGCTTATTAAATAGACTTATTAAATAGGCTTTTTAAATAGGCTCAATAAATAGGCTTATTAAATAGGCTCAATAAATAGGCTTATTAAATAGGCTCAATAAATAGGCTTATTAAATAGGCTCATTAAATACTTATTAAATAGGCTTATTAAATAGACTTATTAAATAGGCTTATTAAAAAGGCTTATTAAATAGACTTATTAAATAGGCTCATTAAAAACTTATTAAATATGTTTATTAAATAGGCGTATTAAATAGGCTTATTAAATAGGCTTATTAAATAGGCTTATTAAATAGGCTTATTAAATAGACTTATTAAATAGCCTAATTAAATAGGCTTATTTTAGCAACTTAGGCTTATTTAATAGGTTTATTTCAGCAACTTAGACTTACTAAATAGCCTTATTAAATAGGCTTATTTCAGCAACTTAGGCTTATTAAATAAGCTTATTTCAGCAACTTATGCTTATTAAATAGCCTTATTAAACAGGTTTATTTCAGCAACTTAGGCTTATTAAATAGCATTTTAAATAGGTTTATTTCAGCAACTTAGACTTATTAAATAGGCTTATTAAATAGGCTTAGTTCAGAAACTTAGGCTTATTAAATAGGCTTATTTCAGCAACTTAGTCTCATTAAATAGCCTTATTAAATAGGCTTATTTCAGCAACTTAGGCTTATTAAACAGGCTTATTTCAGCAACGTAAACTTATTAAATAGCCTTATTTCAGCAACTTAGGCTTATTAAATAGCGTTATTCAGCAACTTAGGCTTATTAAATAAGCTTATTTCAGCAACTTAGGCTTATTAAATAGCATTTTTAAATAGGTTTTTTTCAGCAACTTAGACTTATTAAATATACCTTTTTAAATAGGCTTAGTTCAGAAACTTAGGCTTATTAAATAGTCTTATTTCAGCAACTTAGGCTCATTAAATAGCCTTATTAAATAGGCTTATTTCAGCAACTTAGGCTTATTAAATAGCCTTATTAAATAGTCTTATTTCAGCAACTTAGGCTCATTAAATAGCCTTATTAAATAGGCTTATTAAATAGACTTATTAAATAGGCTTATTAAAAAGGCTTATTAAATAGACTTATTAAATAGACTTATTAAATAGCCTAATTAAATAGGCTTATTTTAGCAACTTAGGCTTATTTAATAGGTTTATTTCAGCAACTTAGACTTATTAGATAGGCTTATTTCAGCAACTTAGACTTATTAAATAGGCCTATTAAATAGGCTTATTAAATAGGCTTATTTCAGCAACTTAGACTTATTAAATAGGCCTATTAAATAGGCTTATTAAATAGACTTATTAAATAGGCTCATTAAATACTTATTAAATAGGCTTATTAAATAGGCTTATTAAATAGACTTATTAAATAGGCTCAATAAATCGGCTTATTAAATAGGCTTATTAAATAGGCTCAATAAATAGGCTTATTAAATAGGCTTATTAAATAGGCTTATTAAATAGACTTATTAAATCGGCTTATTAAATAGGCTCAATAAATAGGCTTATTAAATAGGCTCAATAAATAGGCTTATTAAATAGGCTCATTAAATACTTATTAAATAGGCTTATTATATAGACTTATTAAATAGACTTATTAAATAGGCTTATTAAATAGACTTATTAAATAGGCTTATTAAAAAGGCTTATTAAATAGACTTATTAAATAGGCTCATTAAATACTTATTAAATATGTTTATTAAATAGGCGTATTAAATAGGCTTATTAAATAGGCTTATTAAATAGGCTTATTAAATAGGCTTATTAAATAGACTTATTAAATAGCCTAATTAAATAGGCTTATTTTAGCAACTTAGGCTTATTTAATAGGTTTATTTCAGCAACTTCGACTTATTAAATAGGCTTATTAAATAGGCTTAGTTCAGAAACTTAGGCTTATTAAATAGGCTTATTTCAGCAACTTAGGCTCATTAAATAGCCTTATTAAATAGGCTTATTTCAGCAACTTAGGCTTATTAAACAGGCTTATTTCAGCAACGTAAACTTATTAAATAGCCTTATTTCAGCAACTTAGGCTTATTAAATAGCGTTATTCAGCAACTTAGGCTTATTAAATAAGCTTATTTCAGCAACTTATGCTTATTAAATAGCCTTATTAAACAGGTTTATTTCAGCAACTTAGGCTTATTAAATAGCATTTTTAAATAGGTTTATTTCAGCAACTTAGACTTATTATATATACCTTTTTAAATAGGCTTAGTTCAGAAACTTAGGCTTATTAAATAGTCTTATTTCAGCAACTTAGGCTCATTAAATAGCCTTATTAAATAGGCTTATTTCAGCAACTTAGGCTTATTAAATAGCCTTATTAAATAGGCTTATTTCAGCAACTTAGACTTATTAAATAGGTTTATTCAGCAACTTAGGCTTATTAAATAGCCTTATTCAGCAACTTATGCTTATTAAATAGGCTTATTTCAGCAACTTAGACTTATTAAATAGGCCTATTAAATAGGCTTATTAAATAAGCTTATTTCAGCAACTTAGACTTATTAAATAGGCCTATTAAATAGGCTTATTAAATAGACTTATTAAATAGGCTCATTAAATACTTATTAAATAGGCTTATTAAATAGGCTTATTAAATAGACTTATTAAATAGGCTCAATAAATAGGCTTATTAAATAGGCTTATTAAATAGGCTCAATAAATAGGCTTATTAAATATGCTTATTAAATAGGCTTATTAAATAGACTTATTAAATAGGCTTATTAAATAGGCTCAATAAATAGGCTTATTAAATAGGCTCAATAAATAGGCTTATTAAATAGGCTCAATAAATAGGCTTATTAAATAGGCTCATTAAATACTTATTAAATAGGCTTATTAAATAGACTTATTAAATAGGCTCAATAAATAGGCTTATTAAATAGGCTTATTAAATAGACTTATTAAATAGGCTCAATAAATCGGCTTATTAAATAGGCTTATTAAATAGACTTATTAAATCGGCTTATTAAATAGGCTCAATAAATAGGCTTATTAAATAGGCTTATTAAATAGGCTTATTAAATAGGCTTATTAAATAGGCTTATTTTAGCAACTTAGGCTTATTAAATAGGTTTATTTCAGCAACTTAGACTTATTAAATAGCCTTATTAAATAGGCTTATTTCAGCAACTTAGGCTTATTAAATAAGCTTATTTCAGCAACTTATGCTTATTAAATAGCCTTATTAAACAGGTTTATTTCACCAACTTAGGCTTATTAAATAGCATTTTAAATAGGTTTATTTCAGCAACTTAGACTTATTAAATAGGCTTATTAAATAGGCTTAGTTCAGAAACTTAGGCTTATTAAATAGGCTTATTTCAGCAACTTAGGCTCATTAAATAGCCTTACTAAATAGGCTTATTTCAGCAACTTAGGCTTATTAAACAGGCTTATTTCAGCAACTTAAACTTATTAAATAGCCTTATTTCAGCAACTTAGGCTTATTAAATAGCCTTATTTCAGCAACTTAGACTTATTAAATAGGCTTATTCAGCAACTTAGGCTTATTAAATAGCCTTATTAAATAGGCTTATTTCAGCAACTTAGGCTTATTAAATAGGCTCATTCAGCAACTTAGGCTTATTAAATAGGCTTATTTCAGCAACTTAGACTTATTAAATAGGCCTATTAAATAGGCTTATTAAATAGGCTTATTTCATCAACTTAGACGTATTAAATAGGCCTATTAAATAGGCTTGTTAAATAGGCTTATTAAATAGGCTTATTTCAGCAACTTAGGCTTATTAAATAGCCTAATTAAGTAGGCTTATTTCAGCAACTTTGGCTTATTAAATAGGCTTATTTCAGCAACTTAGGCTTATTAAATAGGCTCATTCAGCAACTTAGGCTTATTAAATAGGCTTATTTCAGCAACTTAGACTTATTAAATAGGCCTATTAAATAGGCTTATTAAATAGGCTTATTTCATCAACTTAGACTTATTAAATAGGCCTATTAAATAGGCTTGTTAAATAGGCTTATTAAATAGGCTTATTTCAGCAACTTAGGCTTATTAAATAGCCTAATTAAGTAGGCTTATTTCAGCAACTTTGGCTTATTAAATAGGCTTATTTCAGCAACTTACGCTGATTAAAAAGGCTTATTTCAGCAACTTAGACTTATTAAATAGCTTATTTCAGCAACTTAGGCTTATTAAATAGGCTTATTTCAGCAACTTAGGCTTATTAAATAGCCTTATTTCAGCAACTTAGACTTATTAAATAGGCTTATTTCAGCAACTTAGGCTTATTAAATAGGCTTATTCAGCAACTTAGGCTTATTAAATAGGCTTAGTAAATAGGCTTATTTCAGCAACTTAGGCTTATTAAATAGGCTTATTCTGCAACTTAGGCTTATTAAATAGGCTCATTCAATACTTATTAAATAGGCTTATTAAACAGGCTTATTAAATAGACTCATTAAATAGGCTCAATAAATAGGCTTATTAAATAGGCTTATTAATTAGGCTTATTAAATAGGCTTATTAAATAGACTTATTAAATAGGCATATTAAATAGGCTCAATAAATAGGCTTATTAAATAGGCTTATTAAATAGGCTCATTAAATACTTATTAAATAGGCTTATTATATAGACTTATTAAATAGACTTATTAAATAGGCTTATTAAATAGACTTATTAAATAGGCTTATTAAAAAGGCTTATTAAATAGACTTATTAAATAGGCTCATTAAATACTTATTAAATATGTTTATTAAATAGGCGTATTAAATAGGCTTATTAAATAGGCTTATTAAATAGGCTTATTAAATAGGCTTATTAAATAGACTTATTAAATAGCCTAATTAAATAGGCTTATTTTAGCAACTTAGGCTTATTTAATAGGTTTATTTCAGCAACTTAGACTTACTAAATAGCCTTATTAAATAGGCTTATTTCAGCAACTTAGGCTTATTAAATAAGCTTATTTCAGCAACTTATGCTTATTAAATAGCCTTATTAAACAGGTTTATTTCAGCAACTTAGGCTTATTAAATAGCATTTTAAATAGGTTTATTTCAGCAACTTAGACTTATTAAATAGGCTTATTAAATAGGCTTAGTTCAGAAACTTAGGCTTATTAAATAGGCTTATTTCAGCAACTTAGTCTCATTAAATAGCCTTATTAAATAGGCTTATTTCAGCAACTTAGGCTTATTAAACAGGCTTATTTCAGCAACGTAAACTTATTAAATAGCCTTATTTCAGCAACTTAGGCTTATTAAATAGCGTTATTCAGCAACTTAGGCTTATTAAATAAGCTTATTTCAGCAACTTAGGCTTATTAAATAGCATTTTTAAATAGGTTTATTTCAGCAACTTAGACTTATTAAATATACCTTTTTAAATAGGCTTAGTTCAGAAACTTAGGCTTATTAAATAGTCTTATTTCAGCAACTTAGGCTCATTAAATAGCCTTATTAAATAGGCTTATTCAGCAACTTAGGCTTATTAAATAGCCTTATTAAATAGGCTTATTTCAGCAACTTAGACTTATTAAATAGGCTTATTTCAGCAACTTAGGCTTATTAAATAGGCTCATTCAGCAACTTAGGCTTATTAAATAGGCTTATTTCAGCAACTTAGACTTATTAAATAGGCCTATTAAATAGGCTTATTAAATAGGCTTATTTCATCAACTTAGACGTATTAAATAGGCCTATTAAATAGGCTTGTTAAATAGGCTTATTAAATAGGCTTATTTCAGCAACTTAGGCTTATTAAATAGCCTAATTAAGTAGGCTTATTTCAGCAACTTTGGCTTATTAAATAGGCTTATTTCAGCAACTTAGGCTTATTAAATAGGCTCATTCAGCAACTTAGGCTTATTAAATAGGCTTATTTCAGCAACTTAGACTTATTAAATAGGCCTATTAAATAGGCTTATTAAATAGGCTTATTTCATCAACTTAGACTTATTAAATAGGCCTATTAAATAGGCTTGTTAAATAGGCTTATTAAATAGGCTTATTTCAGCAACTTAGGCTTATTAAATAGCCTAATTAAGTAGGCTTATTTCAGCAACTTTGGCTTATTAAATAGGCTTATTTCAGCAACTTACGCTGATTAAAAAGGCTTATTTCAGCAACTTAGACTTATTAAATAGCTTATTTCAGCAACTTAGGCTTATTAAATAGGCTTATTTCAGCAACTTAGGCTTATTAAATAGCCTTATTTCAGCAACTTAGACTTATTAAATAGGCTTATTTCAGCAACTTAGGCTTATTAAATAGGCTTATTCAGCAACTTAGGCTTATTAAATAGGCTTAGTAAATAGGCTTATTTCAGCAACTTAGGCTTATTAAATAGGCTTATTCTGCAACTTAGGCTTATTAAATAGGCTCATTCAATACTTATTAAATAGGCTTATTAAACAGGCTTATTAAATAGACTCATTAAATAGGCTCAATAAATAGGCTTATTAAATAGGCTTATTAATTAGGCTTATTAAATAGGCTTATTAAATAGACTTATTAAATAGGCATATTAAATAGGCTCAATAAATAGGCTTATTAAATAGGCTTATTAAATAGGCTCATTAAATACTTATTAAATAGGCTTATTATATAGACTTATTAAATAGACTTATTAAATAGGCTTATTAAATAGACTTATTAAATAGGCTTATTAAAAAGGCTTATTAAATAGACTTATTAAATAGGCTCATTAAATACTTATTAAATATGTTTATTAAATAGGCGTATTAAATAGGCTTATTAAATAGGCTTATTAAATAGGCTTATTAAATAGGCTTATTAAATAGACTTATTAAATAGCCTAATTAAATAGGCTTATTTTAGCAACTTAGGCTTATTTAATAGGTTTATTTCAGCAACTTAGACTTACTAAATAGCCTTATTAAATAGGCTTATTTCAGCAACTTAGGCTTATTAAATAAGCTTATTTCAGCAACTTATGCTTATTAAATAGCCTTATTAAACAGGTTTATTTCAGCAACTTAGGCTTATTAAATAGCATTTTAAATAGGTTTATTTCAGCAACTTAGACTTATTAAATAGGCTTATTAAATAGGCTTAGTTCAGAAACTTAGGCTTATTAAATAGGCTTATTTCAGCAACTTAGTCTCATTAAATAGCCTTATTAAATAGGCTTATTTCAGCAACTTAGGCTTATTAAACAGGCTTATTTCAGCAACGTAAACTTATTAAATAGCCTTATTTCAGCAACTTAGGCTTATTAAATAGCGTTATTCAGCAACTTAGGCTTATTAAATAAGCTTATTTCAGCAACTTAGGCTTATTAAATAGCATTTTTAAATAGGTTTATTTCAGCAACTTAGACTTATTAAATATACCTTTTTAAATAGGCTTAGTTCAGAAACTTAGGCTTATTAAATAGTCTTATTTCAGCAACTTAGGCTCATTAAATAGCCTTATTAAATAGGCTTATTTCAGCAACTTAGGCGTATTAAATAGCCTTATTAAATAGGCTTATTTCAGCAACTTAGACTTATTAAATAGGGTTATTCAGCAACTTAGGCTTATTAAATAGCCTTATTCAGCAACTTAGGCTTATTAAATAGGCTTATTTCAGCAACTTAGACTTATTAAATAGGCCTATTAAATAGGCTTATTAAATAAGCTTATTTCAGCAACTTAGACTTATTAAATATGCCTATTAAATAGGCTTATTAAATAGACTTATTAAATAGGCTCATTAAATACTTATTAAATAGGCTTATTAAATAGGCTTATTAAATAGACTTATTAAATAGGCTCAATAAATAGGCTTATTAAATAGGCTTATTAAATAGGCTCAATAAATAGGCTTATTAAATATGCTTATTAAATAGGCTTATTAAATAGACTTATTAAATAGGCTTATTAAATAGGCTCAATAAATAGGCTTATTAAATAGGCTCAATAAATAGGCTTATTAAATAGGCTCAATAAATAGGCTTATTAAATAGGCTCATTAAATACTTATTAAATAGGCTTATTAAATAGACTTATTAAATAGGCTTATTAAAAAGGCTTATTAAATAGACTTATTAAATAGGCTCATTAAAAACTTATTAAATATGTTTATTAAATAGGCGTATTAAATAGGCTTATTAAATAGGCTTATTAAATAGGCTTATTAAATAGGCTTATTAAATAGACTTATTAAATAGCCTAATTAAATAGGCTTATTTTAGCAACTTAGGCTTATTTAATAGGTTTATTTCAGCAACTTAGACTTACTAAATAGCCTTATTAAATAGGCTTATTTCAGCAACTTAGGCTTATTAAATAAGCTTATTTCAGCAACTTATGCTTATTAAATAGCCTTATTAAACAGGTTTATTTCAGCAACTTAGGCTTATTAAATAGCATTTTAAATAGGTTTATTTCAGCAACTTAGACTTATTAAATAGGCTTATTAAATAGGCTTAGTTCAGAAACTTAGGCTTATTAAATAGGCTTATTTCAGCAACTTAGTCTCATTAAATAGCCTTATTAAATAGGCTTATTTCAGCAACTTAGGCTTATTAAACAGGCTTATTTCAGCAACGTAAACTTATTAAATAGCCTTATTTCAGCAACTTAGGCTTATTAAATAGCGTTATTCAGCAACTTAGGCTTATTAAATAAGCTTATTTCAGCAACTTAGGCTTATTAAATAGCATTTTTAAATAGGTTTATTTCAGCAACTTAGACTTATTAAATATACCTTTTTAAATAGGCTTAGTTCAGAAACTTAGGCTTATTAAATAGTCTTATTTCAGCAACTTAGGCTCATTAAATAGCCTTATTAAATAGGCTTATTTCAGCAACTTAGGCTTATTAAATAGCCTTATTAAATATGCTTATTTCAGCAACTTAGACTTATTAAATAGGGTTATTCAGCAACTTAGGCTTATTAAATAGCCTTATTCAGCAACTTAGGCTTATTAAATAGGCTTATTTCAGCAACTTAGACTTATTAAATAGGCCTATTAAATAGGCTTATTAAATAAGCTTATTTCAGCAACTTAGACTTATTAAATAGGCCTATTAAATAGGCTTATTAAATAGACTTATTAAATAGGCTCATTAAATACTTATTAAATAGGCTTATTAAATAGGCTTATTAAATAGACTTATTAAATAGGCTCAATAAATAGGCTTATTAAATAGGCTTATTAAATAGGCTCAATAAATAGGCTTATTAAATATGCTTATTAAATAGGCTTATTAAATAGACTTATTAAATAGGCTTATTAAATAGGCTCAATAAATAGGCTTATTAAATAGGCTCAATAAATAGGCTTATTAAATAGGCTCAATAAATAGGCTTATTAAATAGGCTCATTAAATACTTATTAAATAGGCTTATTAAATAGACTTATTAAATAGGCTTATTAAAAAGGCTTATTAAATAGACTTATTAAATAGGCTCATTAAATACTTATTAAATATGTTTATTAAATAGGCGTATTAAATAGGCTTATTAAATAGGCTTATTAAATAGGCTTATTAAATAGGCTTATTAAATAGACTTATTAAATAGCCTAATTAAATAGGCTTATTTTAGCAACTTAGGCTTATTTAATAGGTTTATTTCAGCAACTTAGACTTACTAAATAGCCTTATTAAATAGGCTTATTTCAGCAACTTAGGCTTATTAAATAAGCTTATTTCAGCAACTTATGCTTATTAAATAGCCTTATTAAACAGGTTTATTTCAGCAACTTAGGCTTATTAAATAGCATTTTAAATAGGTTTATTTCAGCAACTTAGACTTATTAAATAGGCTTATTAAATAGGCTTAGTTCAGAAACTTAGGCTTATTAAATAGGCTTATTTCAGCAACTTAGTCTCATTAAATAGCCTTATTAAATAGGCTTATTTCAGCAACTTAGGCTTATTAAGCAGGCTTATTTCAGCAACGTAAACTTATTAAATAGCCTTATTTCAGCAACTTAGGCTTATTAAATAGCGTTATTCAGCAACTTAGGCTTATTAAATAAGCTTATTTCAGCAACTTAGGCTTATTAAATAGCATTTTTAAATAGGTTTATTTCAGCAACTTAGACTTATTAAATATACCTTTTTAAATAGGCTTAGTTCAGAAACTTAGGCTTATTAAATAGTCTTATTTCAGCAACTTAGGCTCATTAAATAGCCTTATTAAATAGGCTTATTTCAGCAACTTAGGCTTATTAAATAGCCTTATTAAATAGGCTTATTTCAGCAACTTAGACTTATTAAATAGGGTTATTCAGCAACTTAGGCTTATTAAATAGCCTTATTCAGCAACTTAGGCTTATTAAATAAGCTTATTTCAGCAACTTAGACTTATTAAATAGGCCTATTAAATAGGCTTATTAAATAGACTTATTAAATAGGCTCATTAAATACTTATTAAATAGGCTTATTAAATAGGCTTATTAAATAGACTTATTAAATAGGCTCAATAAATAGGCTTATTAAATAGGCTTATTAAATAGGCTCAATAAATAGGCTTATTAAATATGCTTATTAAATAGGCTTATTAAATAGACTTATTAAATAGGCTTATTAAATAGGCTCAATAAATAGGCTTATTAAATAGGCTCAATAAATAGGCTTATTAAATAGGCTCAATAAATAGGCTTATTAAATAGGCTCATTAAATACTTATTAAATAGGCTTATTAAATAGACTTATTAAATAGGCTCAATAAATAGGCTTATTAAATAGGCTTATTAAATAGACTTATTAAATAGGCTCAATAAATCGGCTTATTAAATAGGCTTATTAAATAGACTTATTAAATCGGCTTATTAAATAGGCTCAATAAATAGGCTTATTAAATAGGCTTATTAAATAGGCTTATTAAATAGGCTTATTAAATAGGCTTATTTTAGCAACTTAGGCTTATTAAATAGGTTTATTTCAGCAACTTAGACTTATTAAATAGCCTTATTAAATAGGCTTATTTCAGCAACTTAGGCTTATTAAATACGCTTATTTCAGCAACTTATGCTTATTAAATAGCCTTATTAAACAGGTTTATTTCAGCAACTTAGGCTTATTAAATAGCATTTTAAATAGGTTTATTTCAGCAACTTAGACTTATTAAATAGGCTTATTAAATAGGCTTAGTTCAGAAACTTAGGCTTATTAAATAGGCTTATTTCAGCAACTTAGGCTCATTAAATAGCCTTACTAAATAGGCTTATTTCAGCAACTTAGGCTTATTAAACAGGCTTATTTCAGCAACTTAAACTTATTAAATAGCCTTATTTCAGCAACTTAGGCTTATTAAATAGCCTTATTTCAGCAACTTAGACTTATTAAATAGGCTTATTCAGCAACTTAGGCTTATTAAATAGCCTTATTAAATAGGCTTATTTCAGCAACTTAGACTTATTAAATAGGTTTATTCAGCAACTTAGGCTTATTAAATAGGCTTATTCAGCAACTTAGGCTCATTAAATAGGCTTATTTCAGCAACTTAGGCTTATTAAATAGGCTCATTCAGCAACTTAGGCTTATTAAATAGGCTTATTTCAGCAACTTAGACTTATTAAATAGGCCTATTAAATAGGCTTATTAAATAGGCTTATTTCATCAACTTAGACGTATTAAATAGGCCTATTAAATAGGCTTGTTAAATAGGCTTATTAAATAGGCTTATTTCAGCAACTTAGGCTTATTAAATAGCCTAATTAAGTAGGCTTATTTCAGCAACTTTGGCTTATTAAATAGGCTTATTTCAGCAACTTAGGCTTATTAAATAGGCTCATTCAGCAACTTAGGCTTATTAAATAGGCTTATTTCAGCAACTTAGACTTATTAAATAGGCCTATTAAATAGGCTTATTAAATAGGCTTATTTCATCAACTTAGACTTATTAAATAGGCCTATTAAATAGGCTTGTTAAATAGGCTTATTAAATAGGCTTATTTCAGCAACTTAGGCTTATTAAATAGCCTAATTAAGTAGGCTTATTTCAGCAACTTTGGCTTATTAAATAGGCTTATTTCAGCAACTTACGCTGATTAAAAAGGCTTATTTCAGCAACTTAGACTTATTAAATAGCTTATTTCAGCAACTTAGGCTTATTAAATAGGCTTATTTCAGCAACTTAGGCTTATTAAATAGCCTTATTTCAGCAACTTAGACTTATTAAATAGGCTTATTTCAGCAACTTAGGCTTATTAAATAGGCTTATTCAGCAACTTAGGCTTATTAAATAGCCTTATTAAATAGGTTTATTTCAGCAACTTAGGCTTATTAAATAGGCTTATTTCAGCAACTTAGACATATTAAAAAGGCTTATTTCAGCAACTTAGGCTTATGAAATAGGCTTATTCAGCAACTTAGGCTTATTAAATAGGCTTATTTCAGCAACTTATGCTTATTAAATAGCCTTATAAAACAGGTTTATTTCAGCAACTTAGGCTTATTAAATAGCATTTTTAAATAGGTTTATTTCAGCAACTTAGACTTATTAAATATACCTTTTTAAATAGGCTTAGTTCAGAAACTTAGGCTTATTAAATCTGCTTATTTTAGCAACTTAGGCTTATTAATTAGGCTTTTTTCAGCAACTTAGACTTATTAAATAGCCTTATTACAGCAACTTAAGCTTATTAAATAGGCTTATTTCAGCAACTTAGGCTTATTAAATAGCCTTATTTCAGAAACTTAGGCTTATTAAATAGGTTTATTCAGCAACTTAGGCTTATTAAATAGCCTTATTAAATAGCCTTATTTCAGCAACTTAGGCTTATTAAATAGGCTTATTTCAGCAACTTAGACTTATTAAAAAGACTTATTTCAGCAACTTAGGCTTATGAAATAGGCTTATTCAGCAACTTAGGCTTATTAAATAGGCTTATTTCAGCAACTTAGACTTATTAAATAGGCCTATTAAATAGGCTTATTAAATAGACTGATTAAATAGGCTCATTAAATACATATTAAATAGGCTTATTAAATAGGCTTATTAAATCGACTTATTAAATAGCCTCATTAAATAGGCTTATTTTAGCAACTTAGGCTTTTTAAATAGGCTTATTTCAGCAACTTAGACTTATTAAATAGCCTTATTTCAGCAACTTAGGCTTTTTAAATAGGCTTATTTCAGCAACTTAGGCTTATTAAATAGCCTTATTTCAGCAACTTAGACTTATTAAATAGGCCTATTAAATAGGCTTATTAAATAGATTGATTAAATAGCCTCATTAAATAGGCTTATTTTAGCAACTTAGGCTTATTAAATAGGCTTATTTCAGCAACTTAGACTTATTAAATAGCCTTATTTCAGCAACTTAGGCTTATTAAATAGGCTTATTCAGCAACTTAGGCTTAATTAGGCTTATTAAATAGGCTCAATAAATAGGCTTATTAAATAGGCTCATTATATACTTATTAAATAGGCTAATTAAATAGACTTATTAAATAGACGTATTAAATATGTTTATTAAATAGGCTTATTAAATAGGCTTATTAAATAGGCTTATTAAATAGACTTATTAAATAGCCTCATTAAATTGGCTTATTTTAGCAACTTAGGCTTATTAATTAGGCTTTTTTCAGCAACTTAGGCTTATTAAATAGGCTTATTTCAGCAACTTAGGCTTATTAAATAGGCTTATTCAGCAACTTAGGCTTATTAAATAGCCTTATTAAATAGCCTTATTTTAGCAACTTAGACTTATTAAATAGCCTTATTACAGCAACTTAAGCTTATTAAATAGGCTTATTTCAGCAACTTAGGCTTATTAAATAGGCTTATTTTACCAACTTAGGCTTATTAAATAGGTTTATTTCAGCAACTTATGCTTATTAAATAGCCTTATTAAATAGGCTTATTTCAGCAACTTAGGATTATTAAATAGGCTTATTTCAGCAACTTAGACTTATTAAATAGGCCTATTAAATAGGCTTATTAAAGAGGCTTATTAAATAGACTTATTAAATAGCCTCATTAAATAGGGTTATTTTAGCAACTTAGGCTTATTAATTAGGCTTTTTTCAGCAACTTAGACTTATTAAATAGCCTTATTACGGCAACTTAAGCTTATTACATAGGCGTATTTCAGCAACTTACGCTTATTAAATAGGCTTATTTCAGCAACTTAGGCTTATTAAATAGGCTTATTCAGCAACTTAGGCTTATTAAATAGCCTTATTAAATAGGCTTATTTGAGCAACCAAGGCTTATTAAATAGGCTTATTTCAGCAACTTAGACTTATTAAAAAGACTTATTTCTGCAACTTAGGCTTATGAAATAGGCTTATTCAGCAATTTAGTCTTATTAAATAGGCTTATTTCAGCAACTTAGACTTATTAAATAGGCCTATTAAATAGGCTTATTAAATAGACTTATTAAATAGGCTTATTAAATAGGCTCAATAAATAGGCTTATTAAATAGGCTCAATAAATAGGCTTATTAAATAGGCTTATTAAATAGACTTATTAAATAGGCTCAATAAAGAGGATTATTAAATAGGCTTATTAAATAGGCTTATTAAATAGGCTCAATAAATAGGCTTATTAAATAGGCTTATTAAATAGGCTTATTAAATAGGCTCATTACATAGACTTATTAAATAGGCTCAATAAATAGGCTTATTAAATAGGCTTATTAAATAGGCTTATGAAATAGGCTCAATAAATAGGCTTATTAAATAGGCTCAATGAATAGGCTTATTAAATAGGTTCATTAAATACTTATTAAATCAGCTTATTAAATAGACTTATTAAATAGACTTATTAAATAGGCTTATTAAATAGACTTATAAAATAGGCTTATTAAATAGGCTTATTAAATAGGCTGAATAAATAGGCTTAATAAATAGGCGTATTAAATAGGCTTAGTAAATAGGCGTATTAAATAGGCATATTAATAGGCTTATTAAATAGGCTTATTAAATAGACTCATTAAATAGAATCATTAAATAGGCTTACTTTAGCAACTTAGGCTTATTAAATAGGTTTATTTCAGCAACTTAGACTTATTAAATAGCCTTATTAAATAGGCTTATTTCAGCAACTTAGGCTTATTAAATAGGCTTATTTCAGCAACTTATGCTTATTAACTAGCCTTATTAAACAGGTTTATTTCAGCAACTTAGGCTTATTAAATAGCATTTTTAAATAGGCTTAGTTCAGAAACTTAGGCTTATTAAATAGGCTTATTCAGCAACTTAGGCTTATTAAATAGGCTTATTAAATAGGCTTTTTTCAGGAACTTAGGCTTATTAAATAGGCTTATTCAGCAACTTAGGCTTATTAAATAGGCTCATTAAATACTTATTAAATAGGCTTATTAAACAGGCTTATTAAATAGACTTATTAAACAGGCTCAATATATAGGCCTATTAAATAGGCTCATTAAATAGGCTTCATAAATAGGCTTATTAAATCGGCTTATTAAATAAGCTTATTAAATAGGTGTATTAAATAGACTTATTAAATAGGCTTATTAAATAGGCTCATTAAATAGTCTTATTAAATAGGCTCAATAAATAGGCTCATTAAATAGGCTCAATAAATAGGCTTATTAAATAGACTTATTAAATAGCCTCATTAAATAGGCTTATTTTAGCAACTTAGGCTTATTAAATAGGTTTATTTAGGCAACTTAGACTTATTAAATAGCCTTATTAAATAGGCTTATTTCAGTAACTTAGGCTTATTAAATAGGCTTATTTCAGCAACTTATGCTTATTAAATAGCCTTATTAAACAGGTTTATTTCAGCAACTTAGGCTTATTAAATAGCATTTTTAAATAGGCTTAGTTCAGAAACTTAGGCTTATTAAATAGGCTTATTTCAGCAACTTAGGCTCATTAAATAGCCTTATTAAATAGGTTTTTTTCAGGAACTTAGGCTCATTAAATATGCTTATGAAATATGCTTATTTGTGCAACTTAGATTTATTAGATAGGCCTATTAAATAGGCTTATTTTAGCAACTTAGGCTTATTAAATATGCTTATTTAAGCAAATTAGGCGTATTAAATAGCATTATTAAATAGGTTTATTTCTGCAACTTAGACTTATTAAATAGCCTTATTAAATAGGCTTATTTCAGCAACTTAGGCTTATTAAATAGGCTTATTTCAGCAACTTATGCTTATTAAATAGCCTTATTAAACAGGTTTATTTCTAGCAATTTAGGCTTATTAAATAGCATTTTTAAATAGTTTTTTTCAGCAACTTAGACTTATTAAATAGACCTTTTTATATAGGTTTAGTTCACCAACGTAGGCTTATTAAAGAGGCTTATTTCAGCAACTTAGGCTTATTAAATAGCCTTATTTCAGCAACTTAGACTTATTAAATAGGCTTATTCAGCAACTTAGGCTTATTAAATAGCCTTATTAAATAGGTTTATTTCAGCAACTTAGGCTTATTAAATAGGCTTATTTCAGCAACTTAGACATATTAAAAAGGCTTATTTCAGCAACTTAGGCTTATGAAATAGGCTTATTCAGCAACTTAGGCTTATTAAATAGGCTTATTTCAGCAACTTATGCTTATTAAATAGCCTTATAAAACAGGTTTATTTCAGCAACTTAGGCTTATTAAATAGCATTTTTAAATAGGTTTATTTCAGCAACTTAGACTTATTAAATATACCTTTTTAAATAGGCTTAGTTCAGAAACTTAGGCTTATTAAATCTGCTTATTTTAGCAACTTAGGCTTATTAATTAGGCTTTTTTCAGCAACTTAGACTTATTAAATAGCCTTATTACAGCAACTTAAGCTTATTAAATAGGCTTATTTCAGCAACTTAGGCTTATTAAATAGCCTTATTTCAGAAACTTAGGCTTATTAAATAGGCTTATTCAGCAACTTAGGCTTATTAAATAGCCTTATTAAATAGCCTTATTTCAGCAACTTAGGCTTATTAAATAGGCTTATTTCAGCAACTTAGACTTATTAAAAAGACTTATTTCAGCAACTTAGGCTTATGAAATAGGCTTATTCAGCAACTTAGGCTTATTAAATAGGCTTATTTCAGCAACTTAGACTTATTAAATAGGCCTATTAAATAGGCTTATTAAATAGACTGATTAAATAGGCTCATTAAATACATATTAAATAGGCTTATTAAATAGGCTTATTAAATCGACTTATTAAATAGCCTCATTAAATAGGCTTATTTTAGCAACTTAGGCTTTTTAAATAGGCTTATTTCAGCAACTTAGACTTATTAAATAGCCTTATTTCAGCAACTTAGGCTTTTTAAATAGGCTTATTTCAGCAACTTAGGCTTATTAAATAGCCTTATTTCAGCAACTTAGACTTATTAAATAGGCCTATTAAATAGGCTTATTAAATAGATTGATTAAATAGCCTCATTAAATAGGCTTATTTTAGCAACTTAGGCTTATTAAATAGGCTTATTTCAGCAACTTAGACTTATTAAATAGCCTTATTTCAGCAACTTAGGCTTATTAAATAGGCTTATTCAGCAACTTAGGCTTAATTAGGCTTATTAAATAGGCTCAATAAATAGGCTTATTAAATAGGCTCATTATATACTTATTAAATAGGCTAATTAAATAGACTTATTAAATAGACGTATTAAATATGTTTATTAAATAGGCTTATTAAATAGGCTTATTAAATAGGCTTATTAAATAGACTTATTAAATAGCCTCATTAAATTGGCTTATTTTAGCAACTTAGGCTTATTAATTAGGCTTTTTTCAGCAACTTAGGCTTATTAAATAGGCTTATTTCAGCAACTTAGGCTTATTAAATAGGCTTATTCAGCAACTTAGGCTTATTAAATAGCCTTATTAAATAGCCTTATTTTAGCAACTTAGACTTATTAAATAGCCTTATTACAGCAACTTAAGCTTATTAAATAGGCTTATTTCAGCAACTTAGGCTTATTAAATAGGCTTATTTTACCAACTTAGGCTTATTAAATAGGTTTATTTCAGCAACTTATGCTTATTAAATAGCCTTATTAAATAGGCTTATTTCAGCAACTTAGGATTATTAAATAGGCTTATTTCAGCAACTTAGACTTATTAAATAGGCCTATTAAATAGGCTTATTAAAGAGGCTTATTAAATAGACTTATTAAATAGCCTCATTAAATAGGCTTATTTTAGCAACTTAGGCTTATTAATTAGGCTTTTTTCAGCAACTTAGACTTATTAAATAGCCTTATTACGGCAACTTAAGCTTATTACATAGGCGTATTTCAGCAACTTACGCTTATTAAATAGGCTTATTTCAGCAACTTAGGCTTATTAAATAGGCTTATTCAGCAACTTAGGCTTATTAAATAGCCTTATTAAATAGGCTTATTTGAGCAACCAAGGCTTATTAAATAGGCTTATTTCAGCAACTTAGACTTATTAAAAAGACTTATTTCTGCAACTTAGGCTTATGAAATAGGCTTATTCAGCAATTTAGTCTTATTAAATAGGCTTATTTCAGCAACTTAGACTTATTAAATAGGCCTATTAAATAGGCTTATTAAATAGACTTATTAAATAGGCTTATTAAATAGGCTCAATAAATAGGCTTATTAAATAGGCTCAATAAATAGGCTTATTAAATAGGCTTATTAAATAGACTTATTAAATAGGCTCAATAAAGAGGATTATTAAATAGGCTTATTAAATAGGCTTATTAAATAGGCTCAATAAATAGGCTTATTAAATAGGCTTATTAAATAGGCTTATTAAATAGGCTTATTACATAGACTTATTAAATAGGCTCAATAAATAGGCTTATTAAATAGGCTTATTAAATAGGCTTATGAAATAGGCTCAATAAATAGGCTTATTAAATAGGCTCAATGAATAGGCTTATTAAATAGGTTCATTAAATACTAATTAAATCAGCTTATTAAATAGACTTATTAAATAGACTTATTAAATAGGCTTATTAAATAGACTTATTAAATAGGCTTATTAAATAGGCTTATTAAATAGGCTGAATAAATAGGCTTAATAAATAGGCGTATTAAATAGGCTTATTAAATAGACGTATTAAATATGTTTATTAAATAGACTTATTAAATAGGCTTATTAAATAGACTTATTAAATAGGCTTATTAAATAGGCTTATTAAATAGGCTGAATAAATAGGCTTAATAAATAGGCGTATTAAATAGGCTTATTAAATAGGCGTATTAAATAGGCTTATTAATAGGCTTATTAAATAGGCTTATTAAATAGACTCATTAAATAGAATCATTAAATAGGCTTACTTTAGCAACTTAGGCTTATTAAATAGGTTTATTTCAGCAACTTAGACTTATTAAATAGCCTTATTAAATAGGCTTATTTCAGCAACTTAGGCTTATTAAATAGGCTTATTTCAGCAACTTATGCTTATTAACTAGCCTTATTAAACAGGTTTATTTCAGCAACTTAGGCTTATTAAATAGCATTTTTAAATAGGCTTAGTTCAGAAACTTAGGCTTATTAAATAGGCTTATTCAGCAACTTAGGCTTATTAAATAGGCTTATTAAATAGGCTTTTTTCAGGAACTTAGGCTTATTAAATAGGCTTATTCAGCAACTTAGGCTTATTAAATAGGCTCATTAAGTACTTATTAAATAGGCTTATTAAACAGGCTTATTAAATAGACTTATTAAACAGGCTCAATAAATAGGCCTATTAAATAGGCTCATTAAATAGGCTTCATAAATAGGCTTATTAAATCGGCTTATTAAATAAGCTTATTAAATAGGTGTATTAAATAGACTTATTAAATAGGCTTATTAAATAGGCTCATTAAATAGTCTTATTAAATAGGCTCAATAAATAGGCTCATTAAATAGGCTCAATAAATAGGCTTATTAAATAGACTTATTAAATAGCCTCATTAAATAGGCTTATTTTAGCAACTTAGGCTTATTAAATAGGTTTATTTAGGCAACTTAGACTTATTAAATAGCCTTATTAAATAGGCTTATTTCAGTAACTTAGGCTTATTAAATAGGCTTATTTCAGCAACTTATGCTTATTAAATAGCCTTATTAAACAGGTTTATTTCAGCAACTTAGGCTTATTAAATAGCATTTTTAAATAGGCTTAGTTCAGAAACTTAGGCTTATTAAATAGGCTTATTTCAGCAACTTAGGCTCATTAAATAGCCTTATTAAATAGGTTTTTTTCAGGAACTTAGGCTCATTAAATATGCTTATGAAATATGCTTATTTGTGCAACTTAGATTTATTAGATAGGCCTATTAAATAGGCTTATTTTAGCAACTTAGGCTTATTAAATATGCTTATTTAAGCAAATTAGGCGTATTAAATAGCATTATTAAATAGGTTTATTTCTGCAACTTAGACTTATTAAATAGCCTTATTAAATAGGCTTATTTCAGCAACTTAGGCTTATTAAATAGGCTTATTTCAGCAACTTATGCTTATTAAATAGCCTTATTAAACAGGTTTATTTCTAGCAATTTAGGCTTATTAAATAGCATTTTTAAATAGTTTTTTTCAGCAACTTAGACTTATTAAATAGACCTTTTTATATAGGTTTAGTTCACCAACGTAGGCTTATTAAAGAGGCTTATTTCAGCAACTTAGGCTTATTAAATAGCCTTATTTCAGCAACTTAGACTTATTAAATAGGCTTATTCAGCAACTTAGGCTTATTAAATAGCCTTATTAAATAGGTTTATTTCAGCAACTTAGGCTTATTAAATAGGCTTATTTCAGCAACTTAGACATATTAAAAAGGCTTATTTCAGCAACTTAGGCTTATGAAATAGGCTTATTCAGCAACTTAGGCTTATTAAATAGGCTTATTTCAGCAACTTATGCTTATTAAATAGCCTTATAAAACAGGTTTATTTCAGCAACTTAGGCTTATTAAATAGCATTTTTAAATAGGTTTATTTCAGCAACTTAGACTTATTAAATATACCTTTTTAAATAGGCTTAGTTCAGAAACTTAGGCTTATTAAATCTGCTTATTTTAGCAACTTAGGCTTATTAATTAGGCTTTTTTCAGCAACTTAGACTTATTAAATAGCCTTATTACAGCAACTTAAGCTTATTAAATAGGCTTATTTCAGCAACTTAGGCTTATTAAATAGCCTTATTTCAGAAACTTACGCTTATTAAATAGGCTTATTCAGCAACTTAGGCTTATTAAATAGCCTTATTTCAGCAACTTAGGCTTATTAAATAGGCTTATTTCAGCAACTTAGACTTATTAAAAAGACTTATTTCAGCAACTTAGGCTTATGAAATAGGCTTATTCAGCAACTTAGGCTTATTAAATAGGCTTATTTCAGCAACTTAGACTTATTAAATAGGCCTATTAAATAGGCTTATTAAATAGACTGATTAAATAGGCTCATTAAATACATATTAAATAGGCTTATTAAATAGGCTTATTAAATCGACTTATTAAATAGCCTCATTAAATAGGCTTATTTTAGCAACTTAGGCTTATTAAATAGGTTTATTTAGGCAACTTAGACTTATAAAATTGCCTTATTAAATAGGCTTATTTCAGTAACTTAGGCTTATTAAATAGGCTTATTTCAGCAACTTATGCTTATTAAATAGCCTTATTAAACAGGTTTATTTCTAGCAATTTAGGCTTATTAAATAGCATTTTTAAATAGGCTTAGTTCAGAAACTTAGGCTTATTAAATAGGCTTATTTCAGCAACTTAGGCTCATTAAATAGCCTTATTAAATAGGTTTTTTTCAGGAACTTAGGCTCATTAAATAGCCTTATTAAATAGGCTTATTTCAGCAACTTAGGCTTATTAAATAGCCTTATTAAATACGCTTATGTTAGCAACTTAGACTTATTAAATCGACTTATTAAATAGACATTTCAGCAACTTAGGCTCATTAAATATGCTTATGAAATATGCTTATTTGTGCAACTTAGACTTATTAGATAGGCCTATTAAATAGGCTTATTTTAGCAACTTAGGCTTATTAAATATGCTTATTTAAGCAAATTAGGCGTATTAAATAGCATTATTAAATAGGTTTATTTCTGCAACTTAGACTTATTAAATAGCCTTATTAAATAGGCTTATTTCAGCAACTTAGGCTTATTAAATAGGCTTATTTCAGCAACTTATGCTTATTAAATAGCCTTATTAAACAGGTTTATTTCTAGCAATTTAGGCTTATTAAATAGCATTTTTAAATAGTTTTTTTTCAGCAACTTTGACTTATTAAATATACCTTTTTATATAGGTTTAGTTCACCAACGTAGGCTTATTAAAGAGGCTTATTTCAGCAACTTAGGCTTATTAAATAGCCTTATTTCAGCAACTTAGACTTATTAAATAGGCTTATTCAGCAACTTAGGCTTATTAAATAGCCTTATTAAATAGGTTTATTTCAGCAACTTAGGCTTATTAAATAGGCTTATTTCAGCAACTTAGACATATTAAAAAGGCTTATTTCAGCAACTTAGGCTTATGAAATAGGCTTATTCAGCAACTTAGGCTTATTAAATAGGCTTATTTCAGCAACTTATGCTTATTAAATAGCCTTATTAAACAGGTTTATTTCAGCAACTTAGGCTTATTAAATAGCATTTTTAAATAGGCTTAGTTCAGAAACTTAGGCTTATTAAATAGGCTTATTTCAGCAACTTAGGCTCATTAAATAGCCTTATTAAATAGGTTTTTTTCAGGAACTTAGGCTCATTAAATATGCTTATGAAATATGCTTATTTGTGCAACTTAGATTTATTAGATAGGCCTATTAAATAGGCTTATTTTAGCAACTTAGGCTTATTAAATATGCTTATTTAAGCAAATTAGGCGTATTAAATAGCATTATTAAATAGGTTTATTTCTGCAACTTAGACTTATTAAATAGCCTTATTAAATAGGCTTATTTCAGCAACTTAGGCTTATTAAATAGGCTTATTTCAGCAACTTATGCTTATTAAATAGCCTTATTAAACAGGTTTATTTCTAGCAATTTAGGCTTATTAAATAGCATTTTTAAATAGTTTTTTTCAGCAACTTAGACTTATTAAATAGACCTTTTTATATAGGTTTAGTTCACCAACGTAGGCTTATTAAAGAGGCTTATTTCAGCAACTTAGGCTTATTAAATAGCCTTATTTCAGCAACTTAGACTTATTAAATAGGCTTATTCAGCAACTTAGGCTTATTAAATAGCCTTATTAAATAGGTTTATTTCAGCAACTTAGGCTTATTAAATAGGCTTATTTCAGCAACTTAGACATATTAAAAAGGCTTATTTCAGCAACTTAGGCTTATGAAATAGGCTTATTCAGCAACTTAGGCTTATTAAATAGGCTTATTTCAGCAACTTATGCTTATTAAATAGCCTTATAAAACAGGTTTATTTCAGCAACTTAGGCTTATTAAATAGCATTTTTAAATAGGTTTATTTCAGCAACTTAGACTTATTAAATATACCTTTTTAAATAGGCTTAGTTCAGAAACTTAGGCTTATTAAATCTGCTTATTTTAGCAACTTAGGCTTATTAATTAGGCTTTTTTCAGCAACTTAGACTTATTAAATAGCCTTATTACAGCAACTTAAGCTTATTAAATAGGCTTATTTCAGCAACTTAGGCTTATTAAATAGCCTTATTTCAGAAACTTACGCTTATTAAATAGGCTTATTCAGCAACTTAGGCTTATTAAATAGCCTTATTTCAGCAACTTAGGCTTATTAAATAGGCTTATTTCAGCAACTTAGACTTATTAAAAAGACTTATTTCAGCAACTTAGGCTTATGAAATAGGCTTATTCAGCAACTTAGGCTTATTAAATAGGCTTATTTCAGCAACTTAGACTTATTAAATAGGCCTATTAAATAGGCTTATTAAATAGACTGATTAAATAGGCTCATTAAATACATATTAAATAGGCTTATTAAATAGGCTTATTAAATCGACTTATTAAATAGCCTCATTAAATAGCCTTATTTTAGCAACTTAGGCTTATTAAATAGGTTTATTTAGGCAACTTAGACTTATAAAATTGCCTTATTAAATAGGCTTATTTCAGTAACTTAGGCTTATTAAATAGGCTTATTTCAGCAACTTATGCTTATTAAATAGCCTTATTAAACAGGTTTATTTCTAGCAATTTAGGCTTATTAAATAGCATTTTTAAATAGGCTTAGTTCAGAAACTTAGGCTTATTAAATAGGCTTATTTCAGCAACTTAGGCTCATTAAATAGCCTTATTAAATAGGTTTTTTTCAGGAACTTAGGCTCATTAAATAGCCTTATTAAATAGGCTTATTTCAGCAACTTAGGCTTATTAAATAGCCTTATTAAATACGCTTATGTTAGCAACTTAGACTTATTAAATCGACTTATTAAATAGACATTTCAGCAACTTAGGCTCATTAAATATGCTTATGAAATATGCTTATTTGTGCAACTTAGACTTATTAGATAGTCCTATTAAATAGGCTTATTTTAGCAACTTAGGCTTATTAAATATGCTTATTTAAGCAAATTAGGCGTATTAAATAGCATTATTAAATAGGTTTATTTCTGCAACTTAGACTTATTAAATAGCCTTATTAAATAGGCTTATTTCAGCAACTTAGGCTTATTAAATAGGCTTATTTCAGCAACTTATGCTTATTAAATAGCCTTATTAAACAGGTTTATTTCTAGCAATTTAGGCTTATTAAATAGCATTTTTAAATAGTTTTTTTTCAGCAACTTTGACTTATTAAATATACCTTTTTATATAGGTTTAGTTCACCAACGTAGGCTTATTAAAGAGGCTTATTTCAGCAACTTAGGCTTATTAAATAGCCTTATTTCAGCAACTTAGACTTATTAAATAGGCTTATTCAGCAACTTAGGCTTATTAAATAGCCTTATTAAATAGGTTTATTTCAGCAACTTAGGCTTATTAAATAGGCTTATTTCAGCAACTTAGACATATTAAAAAGGCTTATTTCCGCAACTTAGGCTTATGAAATAGGCTTATTCAGCAACTTAGGCTTATTAAATAGGCTTATTTCAGCAACTTATGCTTATTAAATAGCCTTATAAAACAGGTTTATTTCAGCAACTTAGGCTTATTAAATAGCATTTTTAAATAGGTTTATTTCAGCAACTTAGACTTATTAAATATACCTTTTTAAATAGGCTTAGTTCAGAAACTTAGGCTTATTAAATCTGCTTATTTTAGCAACTTAGGCTTATTAATTAGGCTTTTTTCAGCAACTTAGACTTATTAAATAGCCTTATTACAGCAACTTAAGCTTATTAAATAGGCTTATTTCAGCAACTTAGGCTTATTAAATAGCCTTATTTCAGAAACTTAGGCTTATTAAATAGGCTTATTCAGCAACTTAGGCTTATTAAATAGCCTTATTAAATAGCCTTATTTCAGCAACTTAGGCTTATTAAATAGGCTTATTTCAGCAACTTAGACTTATTAAAAAGACTTATTTCAGCAACTTAGGCTTATGAAATAGGCTTATTCAGCAACTTAGGCTTATTAAATAGGCTTATTTCAGCAACTTAGACTTATTAAATAGGCCTATTAAATAGGCTTATTAAATAGACTGATTAAATAGGCTCATTAAATACATATTAAATAGGCTTATTAAATAGGCTTATTAAATCGACTTATTAAATAGCCTCATTAAATAGGCTTATTTTAGCAACTTAGGCTTTTTAAATAGGCTTATTTCAGCAACTTAGACTTATTAAATAGCCTTATTTCAGCAACTTAGGCTTTTTAAATAGGCTTATTTCAGCAACTTAGGCTTATTAAATAGCCTTATTTCAGCAACTTAGACTTATTAAATAGGCCTATTAAATAGGCTTATTAAATAGATTGATTAAATAGCCTCATTAAATAGGCTTATTTTAGCAACTTAGGCTTATTAAATAGGCTTATTTCAGCAACTTAGACTTATTAAATAGCCTTATTTCAGCAACTTAGGCTTATTAAATAGGCTTATTCAGCAACTTAGGCTTAATTAGGCTTATTAAATAGGCTCAATAAATAGGCTTATTAAATAGGCTCATTATATACTTATTAAATAGGCTAATTAAATAGACTTATTAAATAGACGTATTAAATATGTTTATTAAATAGGCTTATTAAATAGGCTTATTAAATAGGCTTATTAAATAGACTTATTAAATAGCCTCATTAAATTGGCTTATTTTAGCAACTTAGGCTTATTAATTAGGCTTTTTTCAGCAACTTAGGCTTATTAAATAGGCTTATTTCAGCAACTTAGGCTTATTAAATAGGCTTATTCAGCAACTTAGGCTTATTAAATAGCCTTATTAAATAGCCTTATTTTAGCAACTTAGACTTATTAAATAGCCTTATTACAGCAACTTAAGCTTATTAAATAGGCTTATTTCAGCAACTTAGGCTTATTAAATAGGCTTATTTTACCAACTTAGGCTTATTAAATAGGTTTATTTCAGCAACTTATGCTTATTAAATAGCCTTATTAAATAGGCTTATTTCAGCAACTTAGGATTATTAAATAGGCTTATTTCAGCAACTTAGACTTATTAAATAGGCCTATTAAATAGGCTTATTAAAGAGGCTTATTAAATAGACTTATTAAATAGCCTCATTAAATAGGCTTATTTTAGCAACTTAGGCTTATTAATTAGGCTTTTTTCAGCAACTTAGACTTATTAAATAGCCTTATTACGGCAACTTAAGCTTATTACATAGGCGTATTTCAGCAACTTACGCTTATTAAATAGGCTTATTTCAGCAACTTAGGCTTATTAAATAGGCTTATTCAGCAACTTAGGCTTATTAAATAGCCTTATTAAATAGGCTTATTTGAGCAACCAAGGCTTATTAAATAGGCTTATTTCAGCAACTTAGACTTATTAAAAAGACTTATTTCTGCAACTTAGGCTTATGAAATAGGCTTATTCAGCAATTTAGTCTTATTAAATAGGCTTATTTCAGCAACTTAGACTTATTAAATAGGCCTATTAAATAGGCTTATTAAATAGACTTATTAAATAGGTTCAATAAAGAGGATTATTAAATAGGCTTATTAAATAGGCTTATTAAATAGGCTCAATAAATAGGCTTATTAAATAGGCTTATTAAATAGGCTTATTAAATAGGCTTATTACATAGACTTATTAAATAGGCTCAATAAATAGGCTTATTAAATAGGCTTATTAAATAGGCTTATGAAATAGGCTCAATAAATAGGCTTATTAAATAGGCTCAATGAATAGGCTTATTAAATAGGTTCATTAAATACTTATTAAATCAGCTTATTAAATAGACTTATTAAATAGACTTATTAAATAGGCTTATTAAATAGACTTATTAAATAGGCTTATTAAATAGGCTTATTAAATAGGCTGAATAAATAGGCTTAATAAATAGGCGTATTAAATAGGCTTATTAAATAGGCGTATTAAATAGGCTTATTAATAGGCTTATTAAATAGGCTTATTAAATAGACTCATTAAATAGAATCATTAAATAGGCTTACTTTAGCAACTTAGGCTTATTAAATAGGTTTATTTCAGCAACTTAGACTTATTAAATAGCCTTATTAAATAGGCTTATTTCAGCAACTTAGGCTTATTAAATAGGCTTATTTCAGCAACTTATGCTTATTAACTAGCCTTATTAAACAGGTTTATTTCAGCAACTTAGGCTTATTAAATAGCATTTTTAAATAGGCTTAGTTCAGAAACTTAGGCTTATTAAATAGGCTTATTCAGCAACTTAGGCTTATTAAATAGGCTTATTAAATAGGCTTTTTTCAGGAACTTAGGCTTATTAAATAGGCTTATTCAGCAACTTAGGCTTATTAAATAGGCTCATTAAATACTTATTAAATAGGCTTATTAAACAGGCTTATTAAATAGACTTATTAAACAGGCTCAATAAATAGGCCTATTAAATAGGCTCATTAAATAGGCTTCATAAATAGCCTTATTAAATCGGCTTATTAAATAAGCTTATTAAATAGGTGTATTAAATAGACTTATTAAATAGGCTTATTAAATAGGCTCATTAAATAGTCTTATTAAATAGGCTCAATAAATAGGCTCATTAAATAGGCTCAATAAATAGGCTTATTAAATAGACTTATTAAATAGCCTCATTAAATAGGCTTATTTTAGCAACTTAGGCTTATTAAATAGGTTTATTTAGGCAACTTAGACTTATTAAATAGCCTTATTAAATAGGCTTATTTCAGTAACTTAGGCTTATTAAATAGGCTTATTTCAGCAACTTATGCTTATTAAATAGCCTTATTAAACAGGTTTATTTCAGCAACTTAGGCTTATTAAATAGCATTTTTAAATAGGCTTAGTTCAGAAACTTAGGCTTATTAAATAGGCTTATTTCAGCAACTTAGGCTCATTAAATAGCCTTATTAAATAGGTTTTTTTCAGGAACTTAGGCTCATTAAATATGCTTATGAAATATGCTTATTTGTGCAACTTAGATTTATTAGATAGGCCTATTAAATAGGCTTATTTTAGCAACTTAGGCTTATTAAATATGCTTATTTAAGCAAATTAGGCGTATTAAATAGCATTATTAAATAGGTTTATTTCTGCAACTTAGACTTATTAAATAGCCTTATTAAATAGGCTTATTTCAGCAACTTAGGCTTATTAAATAGGCTTATTTCAGCAACTTATGCTTATTAAATAGCCTTATTAAACAGGTTTATTTCTAGCAATTTAGGCTTATTAAATAGCATTTTTAAATAGTTTTTTTCAGCAACTTAGACTTATTAAATAGACCTTTTTATATAGGTTTAGTTCACCAACGTAGGCTTATTAAAGAGGCTTATTTCAGCAACTTAGGCTTATTAAATAGCCTTATTTCAGCAACTTAGACTTATTAAATAGGCTTATTCAGCAACTTAGGCTTATTAAATAGCCTTATTAAATAGGTTTATTTCAGCAACTTAGGCTTATTAAATAGGCTTATTTCAGCAACTTAGACATATTAAAAAGGCTTATTTCAGCAACTTAGGCTTATGAAATAGGCTTATTCAGCAACTTAGGCTTATTAAATAGGCTTATTTCAGCAACTTATGCTTATTAAATAGCCTTATAAAACAGGTTTATTTCAGCAACTTAGGCTTATTAAATAGCATTTTTAAATAGGTTTATTTCAGCAACTTAGACTTATTAAATATACCTTTTTAAATAGGCTTAGTTCAGAAACTTAGGCTTATTAAATCTGCTTATTTTAGCAACTTAGGCTTATTAATTAGGCTTTTTTCAGCAACTTAGACTTATTAAATAGCCTTATTACAGCAACTTAAGCTTATTAAATAGGCTTATTTCAGCAACTTAGGCTTATTAAATAGCCTTATTTCAGAAACTTAGGCTTATTAAATAGGCTTATTCAGCAACTTAGGCTTATTAAATAGCCTTATTAAATAGCCTTATTTCAGCAACTTAGGCTTATTAAATAGGCTTATTTCAGCAACTTAGACTTATTAAAAAGACTTATTTCAGCAACTTAGGCTTATGAAATAGGCTTATTCAGCAACTTAGGCTTATTAAATAGGCTTATTTCAGCAACTTAGACTTATTAAATAGGCCTATTAAATAGGCTTATTAAATAGACTGATTAAATAGGCTCATTAAATACATATTAAATAGGCTTATTAAATAGGCTTATTAAATCGACTTATTAAATAGCCTCATTAAATAGGCTTATTTTAGCAACTTAGGCTTTTTAAATAGGCTTATTTCAGCAACTTAGACTTATTAAATAGCCTTATTTCAGCAACTTAGGCTTTTTAAATAGGCTTATTTCAGCAACTTAGGCTTATTAAATAGCCTTATTTCAGCAACTTAGACTTATTAAATAGGCCTATTAAATAGGCTTATTAAATAGATTGATTAAATAGCCTCATTAAATAGGCTTATTTTAGCAACTTAGGCTTATTAAATAGGCTTATTTCAGCAACTTAGACTTATTAAATAGCCTTATTTCAGCAACTTAGGCTTATTAAATAGGCTTATTCAGCAACTTAGGCTTAATTAGGCTTATTAAATAGGCTCAATAAATAGGCTTATTAAATAGGCTCATTATATACTTATTAAATAGGCTAATTAAATAGACTTATTAAATAGACGTATTAAATATGTTTATTAAATAGGCTTATTAAATAGGCTTATTAAATAGGCTTATTAAATAGACTTATTAAATAGCCTCATTAAATTGGCTTATTTTAGCAACTTAGGCTTATTAATTAGGCTTTTTTCAGCAACTTAGGCTTATTAAATAGGCTTATTTCAGCAACTTAGGCTTATTAAATAGGCTTATTCAGCAACTTAGGCTTATTAAATAGCCTTATTAAATAGCCTTATTTTAGCAACTTAGACTTATTAAATAGCCTTATTACAGCAACTTAAGCTTATTAAATAGGCTTATTTCAGCAACTTAGGCTTATTAAATAGGCTTATTTTACCAACTTAGGCTTATTAAATAGGTTTATTTCAGCAACTTATGCTTATTAAATAGCCTTATTAAATAGGCTTATTTCAGCAACTTAGGATTATTAAATAGGCTTATTTCAGCAACTTAGACTTATTAAATAGGCCTATTAAATAGGCTTATTAAAGAGGCTTATTAAATAGACTTATTAAATAGCCTCATTAAATAGGCTTATTTTAGCAACTTAGGCTTATTAATTAGGCTTTTTTCAGCAACTTAGACTTATTAAATAGCCTTATTACGGCAACTTAAGCTTATTACATAGGCGTATTTCAGCAACTTACGCTTATTAAATAGGCTTATTTCAGCAACTTAGGCTTATTAAATAGGCTTATTCAGCAACTTAGGCTTATTAAATAGCCTTATTAAATAGGCTTATTTGAGCAACCAAGGCTTATTAAATAGGCTTATTTCAGCAACTTAGACTTATTAAAAAGACTTATTTCTGCAACTTAGGCTTATGAAATAGGCTTATTCAGCAATTTAGTCTTATTAAATAGGCTTATTTCAGCAACTTAGACTTATTAAATAGGCCTATTAAATAGGCTTATTAAATAGACTTATTAAATAGGCTTATTAAATAGGCTCAATAAATAGGCTTATTAAATAGGCTCAATAAATAGGCTTATTAAATAGGCTTATTAAATAGACTTATTAAATAGGCTCAATAAAGAGGATTATTAAATAGGCTTATTAAATAGGCTTATTAAATAGGCTCAATAAATAGGCTTATTAAATAGGCTTATTAAATAGGCTTATTAAATAGGCTTATTACATAGACTTATTAAATAGGCTCAATAAATAGGCTTATTAAATAGGCTTATTAAATAGGCTTATGAAATAGGCTCAATAAATAGGCTTATTAAATAGGCTCAATGAATAGGCTTATTAAATAGGTTCATTAAATACTTATTAAATCAGCTTATTAAATAGACTTATTAAATAGACTTATTAAATAGGCTTATTAAATAGACTTATTAAATAGGCTTATTAAATAGGCTTATTAAATAGGCTGAATAAATAGGCTTAATAAATAGGCGTATTAAATAGGCTTATTAAATAGGCGTATTAAATAGGCTTATTAATAGGCTTATTAAATAGGCTTATTAAATAGACTCATTAAATAGAATCATTAAATAGGCTTACTTTAGCAACTTAGGCTTATTAAATAGGTTTATTTCAGCAACTTAGACTTATTAAATAGCCTTATTAAATAGGCTTATTTCAGCAACTTAGGCTTATTAAATAGGCTTATTTCAGCAACTTATGCTTATTAACTAGCCTTATTAAACAGGTTTATTTCAGCAACTTAGGCTTATTAAATAGCATTTTTAAATAGGCTTAGTTCAGAAACTTAGGCTTATTAAATAGGCTTATTCAGCAACTTAGGCTTATTAAATAGGCTTATTAAATAGGCTTTTTTCAGGAACTTAGGCTTATTAAATAGGCTTATTCAGCAACTTAGGCTTATTAAATAGGCTCATTAAATACTTATTAAATAGGCTTATTAAACAGGCTTATTAAATAGACTTATTAAACAGGCTCAATAAATAGGCCTATTAAATAGGCTCATTAAATAGGCTTCATAAATAGGCTTATTAAATCGGCTTATTAAATAAGCTTATTAAATAGGTGTATTAAATAGACTTATTAAATAGGCTTATTAAATAGGCCCATTAAATAGTCTTATTAAATAGGCTCAATAAATAGGCTCATTAAATAGGCTCAATAAATAGGCTTATTAAATAGACGTATTAAATAGCCTCATTAAATAGGCTTATTTTAGCAACTTAGGCTTATTAAATAGGTTTATTTAGGCAACTTAGACTTATTAAATAGCCTTATTAAATAGGCTTATTTCAGTAACTTAGGCTTATTAAATAGGCTTATTTCAGCAACTTATGCTTATTAAATAGCCTTATTAAACAGGTTTATTTCAGCAACTTAGGCTTATTAAATAGCATTTTTAAATAGGCTTAGTTCAGAAACTTAGGCTTATTAAATAGGCTTATTTCAGCAACTTAGGCTCATTAAATAGCCTTATTAAATAGGTTTTTTTCAGGAACTTAGGCTCATTAAATATGCTTATGAAATATGCTTATTTGTGCAACTTAGATTTATTAGATAGGCCTATTAAATAGGCTTATTTTAGCAACTTAGGCTTATTAAATATGCTTATTTAAGCAAATTAGGCGTATTAAATAGCATTATTAAATAGGTTTATTTCTGCAACTTAGACTTATTAAATAGCCTTATTAAATAGGCTTATTTCAGCAACTTAGGCTTATTAAATAGGCTTATTTCAGCAACTTATGCTTATTAAATAGCCTTATTAAACAGGTTTATTTCTAGCAATTTAGGCTTATTAAATAGCATTTTTAAATAGTTTTTTTCAGCAACTTAGACTTATTAAATAGACCTTTTTATATAGGTTTAGTTCACCAACGTAGGCTTATTAAAGAGGCTTATTTCAGCAACTTAGGCTTATTAAATAGCCTTATTTCAGCAACTTAGACTTATTAAATAGGCTTATTCAGCAACTTAGGCTTATTAAATAGCCTTATTAAATAGGTTTATTTCAGCAACTTAGGCTTATTAAATAGGCTTATTTCAGCAACTTAGACATATTAAAAAGGCTTATTTCAGCAACTTAGGCTTATGAAATAGGCTTATTCAGCAACTTAGGCTTATTAAATAGGCTTATTTCAGCAACTTATGCTTATTAAATAGCCTTATAAAACAGGTTTATTTCAGCAACTTAGGCTTATTAAATAGCATTTTTAAATAGGTTTATTTCAGCAACTTAGACTTATTAAATATACCTTTTTAAATAGGCTTAGTTCAGAAACTTAGGCTTATTAAATCTGCTTATTTTAGCAACTTAGGCTTATTAATTAGGCTTTTTTCAGCAACTTAGACTTATTAAATAGCCTTATTACAGCAACTTAAGCTTATTAAATAGGCTTATTTCAGCAACTTAGGCTTATTAAATAGCCTTATTTCAGAAACTTAGGCTTATTAAATAGGCTTATTCAGCAACTTAGGCTTATTAAATAGCCTTATTAAATAGCCTTATTTCAGCAACTTAGGCTTATTAAATAGGCTTATTTCAGCAACTTAGACTTATTAAAAAGACTTATTTCAGCAACTTAGGCTTATGAAATAGGCTTATTCAGCAACTTAGGCTTATTAAATAGGCTTATTTCAGCAACTTAGACTTATTAAATAGGCCTATTAAATAGACTTATTAAATAGACTGATTAAATAGGCTCATTAAATACATATTAAATAGGCTTATTAAATAGGCTTATTAAATAGGCTTATTAAATAGACTTATTAAATAGCCTCATTAAATAGGCTTATTTTAGCAACTTAGGCTTATTAAATAGGCTTATTTCAGCAACTTAGACTTATTAAATAGCCTTATTTCAGCAACTTAGGCTTATTAAATAGGCTTATTTCAGCAACTTAGGATTATTAAATAGCCTTATTTCAGCAACTTAGACTTATTAAATAGGCCTATTAAATAGGCTTATTAAATAGACTGATTAAATAGGCTCATTAAATACATATTAAATAGGCTTATTAAATAGGCTTATTAAATAGGCTTATTAAATAGACTTATTAAATAGCCTCATTAAATAGGCTTATTTTAGCAACTTAGGCTTATTAAATAGGCTTATTTCAGCAACTTAGACTTATTAAATAGCCTTATTTCAGCAACTTAGGCTTATTAAATAGGCTTATTCAGCAACTTAGGCTTAATTAGGCTTATTAAATAGGCTCAATAAATAGTCTTATTAAATAGGCTCATTATATACTTATTAAATAGGCTAATTAAATAGACTTATTAAATAGACGTATTAAATATGTTTATTAAATAGGCTTATTAAATAGGCTTATTAAATAGGCTTATTAAATAGACTTATTAAATAGCCTCATTAAATAGGCTTATTTTAGCAACTTAGGCTTATTAATTAGGCTTTTTTCAGCAACTTAGGCTTATTAAATAGGCTTATTTCAGCAACTTAGGCTTATTAAATAGGCTTATTCAGCAACTTAGGCTTATTAAATAGCCTTATTAAATAGCCTTATTTTAGCAATTTAGACTTATTAAATAGCCTTATTACAGCAACTTAAGCTTATTAAATAGGCTTATTTCAGCAACTTAGGCTTATTAAATAGGCTTATTTTAGCAACTTAGGCTTATTAAATAGGTTTATTTCAGCAACTTATGCTTATTAAATAGCCTTATTAAATAGGCTTATTTCAGCAACTTAGGATTATTAAATAGGCTTATTTCAGCAACTTAGACTTATTAAATAGGCCTATTAAATAGGCTTATTAAATAGACTCATTAAATAGCCTCATTAAATAGGCTTATTTTAGCAACTTAAGCTTATTAATTAGGCTTTTTTCAGCAACTTAGACTTATTAAATAGCCTTATTACGGCAACTTAAGCTTATTAAATAGGCGTATTTCAGCAACTTAGGCTTATTAAATAGGCTTATTTCAGCAACTTAGGCTTATTAAATAGGCTTATTCAGCAACTTAGGCTTATTAAATAGCCTTATTAAATAGGCTTATTTGAGCAACCAAGGCTTATTAAATAGGCTTATTTCAGCAACTAGACTTATTAAAAAGACTTATTTCTGCAACTTAGGCTTATGAAATAGGCTTATTCAGCAATTTAGTCTTATTAAATAGGCTTATTTCAGCAACTTAGACTTATTAAATAGGCCTATTAAATAGGCTTATTAAATAGACTTATTAAATAGGCTTATTAAATAGGCTCAATAAATAGGCTTATTAAATAGGCTCAATAAATAGGCTTATTAAATAGGCTTATTAAATAGGCTTATGAAATAGGCTCAATAAATAGGCTTATTAAATAGGCTCAATGAATAGGCTTATTAAATAGGCTCATTAAATACTTATTAAATCGGGTTATTAAATAGACTTATTAAATAGACTTATTAAATAGGCTTATTAAATAGACTTATTAAATAGGCTTATTAAATAGGCTTATTAAATAGGCTGAATAAATAGGCTTAATAAATAGGCGTATTAAATAGGCTTATTAAATAGGCGTATTAAATAGGCTTATTAATAGGCTTATTAAATAGGCTTATTAAATAGACTTATTAAATAGAATCATTAAATAGGCTTACTTTAGCAACTTAGGCTTATTAAATAGGTTTATTTCAGCAACTTAGACTTATTAAATAGCCTTATTAAATAGGCTTATTTCAGCAACTTAGGCTTATTAAATAGGCTTATTTCAGCAACTTATGCTTATTAACTAGCCTTATTAAACAGGTTTATTTCAGCAACTTAGGCTTATTAAATAGCATTTTTAAATAGGCTTAGTTCAGAAACTTAGGCTTATTAAATAGGCTTATTCAGCAACTTAGGCTTATTAAATAGGCTTATTAAATAGGCTTTTTTCAGGAACTTAGGCTTATTAAATAGGCTTATTCAGCAACTTAGGCTTATTAAATAGGCTCATTAAATACTTATTAAATAGGCTTATTAAACAGGCTTATTAAATAGACTTATTAAACAGGCTCAATAAATAGGCCTATTAAATAGGCTCATTAAATAGGCTTCATAAATAGGCTTATTAAATCGGCTTATTAAATAGGCTTATTCAATAGGCGTATTAAATAGACTTATTAAATAGGCTTATTAAATAGGCTCATTAAATAGTCTTATTAAATAGGCTCAATAAATAGGCTCATTAAATAGGCTCAATAAATAGGCTTATTAAATAGGCTCAATAATTAGGCTTATTAAATAGGCTCAATAAATAGGCTTATTAAATAGGCTCATTATATACTTATTAAATAGGCTAATTAAATAGACTTATTAAATAGACGTATTAAATATGCTTATTAAATAGGCCTATTAAATAGGCTTATTAAATAGACTTATTAAATAGGCTTATTAAATAGGCTCAATAAATAGGCTTATTAAATAGGCTCAATAAATAGGCTTATTAAATAGGCTTATTAAATAGACGTATTAAATAGGCTCAATAAAGAGGCTTATTAAATAGGCTTATTAAATAGGCTTATTAAATAGGCTCAATAAATAGGCTTATTAAATAGGCTTATTAAATAGGCTTATTAAATAGGCTTATTACATAGACTTATTAAATAGGCTCAATAAATAGGCTTATTAAATTGGCTTATTAAATAGGCTTATGAAATAGGCTCAATAAATAGGCTTATTAGATAGGCTCAATGAATAGGCTTATTAAATAGGCTCATTAAATACTTATTAAATCGGCTTATTAAATAGACTTATTAAATAGACTTATTAAATAGGCTTATTAAATAGACTTATTAAATAGGCTCATTAAATACTTATTAAATAGGCTTATTAAACAGGCTTATTAAATAGACTTATTAAACAGGCTCAATAAATAGGCCTATTAAATAGGCTCATTAAATAGGCTTCATAAATAGGCTTATTAAATCGGCTTATTAAATAGGCTTATTCAATAGGCGTATTAAATAGACTTATTAAATAGGCTTATTAAATAGGCTCATTAAATAGTCTTATTAAATAGGCTCAATAAATAGGCTCATTAAATAGGCTCAATAAATAGGCTTATTAAATAGGCTCAATAATTAGGCTTATTAAATAGGCTCAATAAATAGGCTTATTAAATAGGCTCATTATATACTTATTAAATAGGCTAATTAAATAGACTTATTAAATAGACGTATTAAATATGCTTATTAAATAGGCCTATTAAATAGGCTTATTAAATAGACTTATTAAATAGGCTTATTAAATAGGCTCAATAATTAGGCTTATTAAATAGGCTCAATAAATAGGCTTATTAAATAGGCTCATTATATACTTATTAAATAGGCTAATTAAATAGACTTATTAAATAGACGTATTAAATATGCTTATTAAATAGGCCTATTAAATAGGCTTATTAAATAGACTTATTAAATAGGCTTATTAAATAGGCTCAATAAATAGGCTTATTAAATAGGCTCAATAAATAGGCTTATTAAATAGGCTTATTAAATAGACTTATTAAATAGGCTCAATAAATAGGCTTATTAAATAGGCTTATTAAATAGGCTTATTAAATAGGCTTATTACATAGACTTATTAAATAGGCTCAATAAATAGGCTTATTAAATTGGCTTATTAAATAGGCTTATGAAATAGGCTCAATAAATAGGCTTATTAGATAGGCTCAATGAATAGGCTTATTAAATAGGCTCATTAAATACTTATTAAATCGGCTTATTAAATAGACTTATTAAATAGACTTATTAAATAGGCTTATTAAATAGACTTATTAAATAGGCTTATTAAATAGGCTTATTAAATAGGCTCAATAAATAGGCTTATTAAATAGGCTTATTAAATAGACTTATTAAATAGCCTCATTAAATAGGCTTACTTTAGCAACTTAGGCTTATTAAATAGGTTTATTTCAGCAACTTAGACTTATTAAATAGCCTTATTAAATAGGCTTATTTCAGCAACTTAGGCTTATTAAATAGGCTTATTTCAGCAACTTATGCTTATTAACTAGCCTTATTAAACAGGTTTATTTCAGCAACTTAGGCTTATTAATTGCTTAGTTCAGAAACTTAGGCTTATTAAATAGGCTTATTCAGCAACTTAGGCTTATTAAATAGGCTTATTAAATAGGCTTATTTCAGCAACTTAGGCTTATTAAATAGGCTTATTCAGCAACTTAGGCTTATTAAATAGCCTTATTAAATAGCCTTATTTTAGCAACTTAGACTTATTAAATAGCCTTATTACAGCAACTTAAGCTTATTAAATAGGCTTATTTCAGCAACTTAGGCTTATTAAATAGGCTTATTTTAGCAACTTAGGCTTATTAAATAGGTTTATTTCAGCAACTTATGCTTATTAAATAGCCTTATTAAATAGGCTTATTTCAGCAACTTAGGATTATTAAATAGGCTTATTTCAGCAACTTAGACTTATTAAATAGGCCTATTAAATAGGCTTATTAAATAGACTTATTAAATAGACTTATTAAATAGCCTCATTAAATAGGCTTATTTTAGCAACTTAGGCTTATTAATTAGGCTTTTTTCAGCAACTTAGACTTATTAAATAGCCTTATTACGGCAACTTAAGCTTATTACTTAGGCTTATTAAAAAGGCTTATTTCAGCAACTTAGGCTTATTAAATAGGCTTATTCAGCAACTTAGGCTTATTAAATAGCCTTATTAAATAGGCTTATTTGAGCAACCAAGGCTTATTAAATAGGCTTATTTCAGCAACTTAGACTTATTAAAAAGACTTATTTCTGCAACTTAGGCTTATGAAATAGGCTTATTCAGCAATTTAGTCTTATTAAATAGGCTTATTTCAGCAACTTAGACTTACTAAATAGGCCTATTAAATAGGCTTATTAAATAGACTTATTAAATAGGCTTATTAAATAGGCTCAATAAATAGGCTTATTAAATAGGCTCAATAAATAGACTTATTAAATAGGCTTATTAAATACTCATTAAATCGGGTTATTAAATAGACTTATTAAATAGACTTATTAAATAGGCCTATTAAATAGGCTTATTAAATAGACTTATTAAATAGGCTTATTAAATAAGCTCAATAAATAGGCTTATTAAATAGGCTCAATGAATAGGCTTATTAAATAGGCTCATTAAATACTTATTAAATCGGGTTATTAAATAGACTTATTAAATAGACTTATTAAATAGGCTTATTAAATAGACTTATTAAATAGGCTTATTAAATAGGCTTATTAAATAGGCTGAATAAATAGGCTTAATAAATAGGCGTATTAAATAGGCTTATTAAATAGGCGTATTAAATAGGCTTATTAATAGGCTTATTAAATAGGCTTATTAAATAGACTTATTAAATAGAATCATTAAATAGGCTTACTTTAGCAACTTAGGCTTATTAAATAGGTTTATTTCAGCAACTTAGACTTATTAAATAGCCTTATTAAATAGGCTTATTTCAGCAACTTAGGCTTATTAAATAGGCTTATTTCAGCAACTTATGCTTATTAACTAGCCTTATTAAACAGGTTTATTTCAGCAACTTAGGCTTATTAAATAGCATTTTTAAATAGGCTTAGTTCAGAAACTTAGGCTTATTAAATAGGCTTATTCAGCAACTTAGGCGTATTAAATAGGCTTATTAAATAGGCTTTTTTCAGGAACTTAGGCTTATTAAATAGGCTTATTCAGCAACTTAGGCTTATTAAATAGGCTCATTAAATACTTATTAAATAGGCTTATTAAACAGGCTTATTAAATAGACTTATTAAACAGGCTCAATAAATAGGCCTATTAAATAGGCTCATTAAATAGGCTTCATAAATAGGCTTATTAAATCGGCTTATTAAATAGGCTTATTCAATAGGCGTATTAAATAGACTTATTAAATAGGCTTATTAAATAGGCTCATTAAATAGTCTTATTAAATAGGCTCAATAAATAGGCTCATTAAATAGGCTCAATAAATAGGCTTATTAAATAAGCTCAATAATTAGGCTTATTAAATAGGCTCAATAAATAGGCTTATTAAATAGGCTCATTATATACTTATTAAATAGGCTAATTAAATAGACTTATTAAATAGACGTATTAAATATGCTTATTAAATAGGCCTATTAAATAGGCTTATTAAATAGACTTATTAAATAGGCTTATTAAATAGGCTCAATAAATAGGCTTATTAAATAGGCTCAATAAATAGGCTTATTAAATAGGCTTATTAAATAGACTTATTAAATAGGCTCAATAAAGAGGCTTATTAAATAGGCTTATTAAATAGGCTTATTAAATAGGCTCAATAAATAGGCTTATTAAATAGGCTTATTAAATAGGCTTATTAAATAGGCTTATTACATAGACTTATTAAATAGGCTCAATAAATAGGCTTATTAAATTGGCTTATTAAATAGGCTTATGAAATAGGCTCAATAAATAGGCTTATTAGATAGGCTCAATGAATAGGCTTATTAAATAGGCTCATTAAATACTTATTAAATCGGCTTATTAAATAGACTTATTAAATAGACTTATTAAATAGGCTTATTAAATAGACTTATTAAATAGGCTTATTAAATAGGCTTATTAAATAGGCTCAATAAATAGGCTTATTAAATAGGCTTATTAAATAGACTTATTAAATAGCCTCATTAAATAGGCTTACTTTAGCAACTTAGGCTTATTAAATAAGTTTATTTCAGCAACTTAGACTTATTAAATAGCCTTATTAAATAGGCTTATTTCAGCAACTTAGGCTTATTAAATAGGCTTATTTCAGCAACTTATGCTTATTAACTAGCCTTATTAAACAGGTTTATTTCAGCAACTTAGGCTTATTAATTGCTTAGTTCAGAAACTTAGGCTTATTAAATAGGCTTATTCAGCAACTTAGGCTTATTAAATAGGCTTATTAAATAGGCTTATTTCAGCAACTTAGGCTTATTAAATAGGCTTATTCAGCAACTTAGGCTTATTAAATAGCCTTATTAAATAGCCTTATTTTAGCAACTTAGACTTATTAAATAGCCTTATTACAGCAACTTAAGCTTATTAAATAGGCTTATTTCAGCAACTTAGGCTTATTAAATAGGCTTATTTTAGCAACTTAGGCTTATTAAATAGGTTTATTTCAGCAACTTATGCTTATTAAATAGCCTTATTAAATAGGCTTATTTCAGCAACTTAGGATTATTAAATAGGCTTATTTCAGCAACTTAGACTTATTAAATAGGCCTATTAAATAGGCTTATTAAATAGACTTATTAAATAGACTTATTAAATAGCCTCATTAAATAGGCTTATTTTAGCAACTTAGGCTTATTAATTAGGCTTTTTTCAGCAACTTAGACTTATTAAATAGCCTTATTACGGCAACTTAAGCTTATTAAATAGGCGTATTTCAGCAACTTAGGCTTATTAAATAGGCTTATTTCAGCAACTTAGGCTTATTAAATAGGCTTATTCAGCAACTTAGGCTTATTAAATAGCCTTATTAAATAGGCTTATTTGAGCAACCAAGGCTTATTAAATAGGCTTATTTCAGCAACTTAGACTTATTAAAAAGACTTATTTCTGCAACTTAGGCTTATGAAATAGGCTTATTCAGCAATTTAGTCTTATTAAATAGGCTTATTTCAGCAACTTAGACTTACTAAATAGGCCTATTAAATAGGCTTATTAAATAGACTTATTAAATAGGCTTATTAAATAGGCTCAATAAATAGGCTTATTAAATAGGCTCAATAAATAGACTTATTAAATAGGCTTATTAAATACTCATTAAATCGGGTTATTAAATAGACTTATTAAATAGACTTATTAAATAGGCCTATTAAATAGGCTTATTAAATAGACTTATTAAATAGGCTTATTAAATAAGCTCAATAAATAGGCTTATTAAATAGGCTCAATGAATAGGCTTATTAAATAGGCTCATTAAATACTTATTAAATCGGGTTATTAAATAGACTTATTAAATAGACTTATTAAATAGGCTTATTAAATAGACTTATTAAATAGGCTTATTAAATAGGCTTATTAAATAGGCTGAATAAATAGGCTTAATAAATAGGCGTATTAAATAGGCTTATTAAATAGGCGTATTAAATAGGCTTATTAATAGGCTTATTAAATAGGCTTATTAAATAGACTTATTAAATAGAATCATTAAATAGGCTTACTTTAGCAACTTAGGCTTATTAAATAGGTTTATTTCAGCAACTTAGACTTATTAAATAGCCTTATTAAATAGGCTTATTTCAGCAACTTAGGCTTATTAAATAGGCTTATTTCAGCAACTTATGCTTATTAACTAGCCTTATTAAACAGGTTTATTTCAGCAACTTAGGCTTATTAAATAGCATTTTTAAATAGGCTTAGTTCAGAAACTTAGGCTTATTAAATAGGCTTATTCAGCAACTTAGGCTTATTAAATAGGCTTATTAAATAGGCTTTTTTCAGGAACTTAGGCTTATTAAATAGGCTTATTCAGCAACTTAGGCTTATTAAATAGGCTCATTAAATACTTATTAAATAGGCTTATTAAACAGGCTTATTAAATAGACTTATTAAACAGGCTCAATAAATAGGCCTATTAAATAGGCTCATTAAATAGGCTTCATAAATAGGCTTATTAAATCGGCTTATTAAATAGGCTTATTCAATAGGCGTATTAAATAGACTTATTAAATAGGCTTATTAAATAGGCTCATTAAATAGTCTTATTAAATAGGCTCAATAAATAGGCTCATTAAATAGGCTCAATAAATAGGCTTATTAAATAAGCTCAATAATTAGGCTTATTAAATAGGCTCAATAAATAGGCTTATTAAATAGGCTCATTATATACTTATTAAATAGGCTAATTAAATAGACTTATTAAATAGACGTATTAAATATGCTTATTAAATAGGCCTATTAAATAGGCTTATTAAATAGACTTATTAAATAGGCTTATTAAATAGGCTCAATAAATAGGCTTATTAAATAGGCTCAATAAATAGGCTTATTAAATAGGCTTATTAAATAGACTTATTAAATAGGCTCAATAAAGAGGCTTATTAAATAGGCTTATTAAATAGGCTTATTAAATAGGCTCAATAAATAGGCTTATTAAATAGGCTTATTAAATAGGCTTATTAAATAGGCTTATTACATAGACTTATTAAATAGGCTCAATAAATAGGCTTATTAAATTGGCTTATTAAATAGGCTTATGAAATAGGCTCAATAAATAGGCTTATTAGATAGGCTCAATGAATAGGCTTATTAAATAGGCTCATTAAATACTTATTAAATCGGCTTATTAAATAGACTTATTAAATAGACTTATTAAATAGGCTTATTAAATAGACTTATTAAATAGGCTTATTAAATAGGCTTATTAAATAGGCTCAATAAATAGGCTTATTAAATAGGCTTATTAAATAGACTTATTAAATAGCCTCATTAAATAGGCTTACTTTAGCAACTTAGGCTTATTAAATAAGTTTATTTCAGCAACTTAGACTTATTAAATAGCCTTATTAAATAGGCTTATTTCAGCAACTTAGGCTTATTAAATAGGCTTATTTCAGCAACTTATGCTTATTAACTAGCCTTATTAAACAGGTTTATTTCAGCAACTTAGGCTTATTAATTGCTTAGTTCAGAAACTTAGGCTTATTAAATAGGCTTATTCAGCAACTTAGGCTTATTAAATAGGCTTATTAAATAGCCTTATTTTAGCAACTTAGACTTATTAAATAGCCTTATTACAGCAACTTAAGCTTATTAAATAGCCTTATTAAATAGGCTTATTTCAGCAACTTAGGATTATTAAATAGGCTTATTTCAGCAACTTAGACTTATTAAATAGGCCTATTAAATAGGCTTATTAAATAGGCTTATTAAATAGACTTATTAAATAGCCTCATTAAATAGGCTTATTTTAGCAACTTAGGCTTATTAATTAGGCTTTTTTCAGCAACTTAGACTTATTAAATAGCCTTATTACGGCAACTTAAGCTTATTAAATAGGCGTATTTCAGCAACTTAGGCTTATTAAATAGGCTTATTTCAGCAACTTAGGCTTATTAAATAGGCTTATTCAGCAACTTAGGCTTATTAAATAGCCTCATTAAATAGGCTTATTAAATAAGTTTATTTCAGCAACTTAGACTTATTAAATAGCCTTATTAAATAGGCTTATTTCAGCAACTTAGGCTTATTAAATAGGCTTATTTCAGCAACTTATGCTTATTAACTAGCCTTATTAAACAGGTTTATTTCAGCAACTTAGGCTTATTAATTGCTTATTTCAGCAACTTAGGCTTATTAAATAGGCTTATTCAGCAACTTAGGCTTATTAAATAGGCTTATTAAATAGCCTTATTTTAGCAACTTAGACTTATTAAATAGCCTTATTACAGCAACTTAAGCTTATTAAATAGCCTTATTAAATAGGCTTATTTCAGCAACTTAGGATTATTAAATAGGCTTATTTCAGCAACTTAGACTTATTAAATAGGCCTATTAAATAGGCTTATTAAATAGGCTTATTAAATAGACTTATTAAATAGCCTCATTAAATAGGCTTATTTTAGCAACTTAGGCTTATTAATTAGGCTTTTTTCAGCAACTTAGACTTATTAAATAGCCTTATTACGGCAACTTAAGCTTATTAAATAGGCGTATTTCAGCAACTTAGGCTTATTAAATAGGCTTATTTCAGCAACTTAGGCTTATTAAATAGGCTTATTCAGCAACTTAGGCTTATTAAATAGCCTTATTAAATAGGCTTATTTGAGCAACCAAGGCTTATTAAATAGGCTTATTTCAGCAACTTAGACTTATTAAAAAGACTTATTTCTGCAACTTAGGCTTATGAAATAGGCTTATTCAGCAATTTAGTCTTATTAAATAGGCTTATTTCAGCAACTTAGACTTATTAAATAGGCCTATTAAATAGGCTTATTAAATAGACTTATTAAATAGGCTTATTAAATAGGCTCAATAAATAGGCTTATTAAATAGGCTCAATAAATAGGCTTATTAAATAGGCTTATTAAATAGACTTATTAAATAGGCTCAATAAAGAGGCTTATTAAATAGGCTTATTAAATAGGCTTATTAAATAGGCTCAATAAATAGGCTTATTAAATAGGCTTATTAAATAGGCTTATTAAATAGGCTTATTACATAGACTTATTAAATAGGCTCAATAAATAGGCTTATTAAATAGGCTTATTAAATAGGCTTATGAAATAGGCTCAATAAATAGGCTTATTAAATAGGCTCAATGAATAGGCTTATTAAATAGGCTCATTAAATACTTATTAAATCGGGTTATTAAATAGACTTATTAAATAGACTTATTAAATAGGCTTATTAAATAGACTTATTAAATAGGCTTATTAAATAGGCTTATTAAATAGGCTGAATAAATAGGCTTAATAAATAGGCGTATTAAATAGGCTTATTAAATAGGCGTATTAAATAGGCTTATTAATAGGCTTATTAAATAGGCTTATTAAATAGACTTATTAAATAGAATCATTAAATAGGCTTACTTTAGCAACTTAGGCTTATTAAATAGGTTTATTTCAGCAACTTAGACTTATTAAATAGCCTTATTAAATAGGCTTATTTCAGCAACTTAGGCTTATTAAATAGGCTTATTTCAGCAACTTATGCTTATTAACTAGCCTTATTAAACAGGTTTATTTCAGCAACTTAGGCTTATTAAATAGCATTTTTAAATAGGCTTAGTTCAGACTTATTAAATAGGCCTATTAAATAGGCTTATTAAATAGGTTTATTTCAGCTATTTAATACGCCTAAGTTGCTTATTCAGCAACTTAGGCTTATTAAATAGGCTTATTAAATAGGCTTTTTTCAGGAACTTAGGCTTATTAAATAGGCTTATTCAGCAACTTAGGCTTATTAAATAGGCTCATTAAATACTTATTAAATAGGCTTATTAAACAGGCTTATTAAATAGACTTATTAAACAGGCTCAATAAATAGGCCTATTAAATAGGCTCATTAAATAGGCTTCATAAATAGGCTTATTACATCGGCTTATTAAATAGGCTTATTCAATAGGCGTATTAAATAGACTTATTAAATAGGCTTATTAAATAGGCTCATTAAATAGTCTTATTAAATAGGCTCAATAAATAGGCTCATTAAATAGGCTCAATAATTAGGCTTATTAAATAGGCTCAATAATTAGGCTTATTAAATAGGCTCAATAAATAGGCTTATTAAATAGGCTCATTATATACTTATTAAATAGGCTAATTAAATAGACTTATTAAATAGACGTATTAAATATGCTTATTAAATAGGCCTATTAAATAGGATTATTAAATAGACTTATTAAATAGGCTTATTAAATAGGCTCAATAAATAGGCTTATTAAATAGGCTCAATAAATAGGCTTATTAAATAGGCTTATTAAATAGACTTATTAAATAGGCTCAATAAAGAGGCTTATTAAATAGGCTTATTAAATAGGCTCATTAAATAGGCTCAATAAATAGGCTTATTAAATAGGCTTATTAAATAGGCTTATTAAATAGGCTTATTACATAGACTTATTAAATAGGCTCAATAAATAGGCTTATTAAATTGGCTTATTAAATAGGCTTATGAAATAGGCTCAATAAATAGGCTTATTAGATAGGCTCAATGAATAGGCTTATTAAATAGGCTCATTAAATACTTATTAAATCGGCTTATTAAATAGATTTATTAAATAGACTTATTAAATAGGCTTATTAAATAGACTTATTAAATAGGCTTATTAAATAGGCTTATTAAATAGGCTCAATAAATAGGCTTATTAAATAGGCTTATTAAATAGACTTATTAAATAGCCTCATTAAATAGGCTTACTTTAGCAACTTAGGCTTATTAAATAGGTTTATTTCAGCAACTTAGACTTATTAAATAGCCTTATTAAATAGGCTTATTTCAGCAACTTAGGCTTATTAAATAGGCTTATTTCAGCAACTTATGCTTATTAACTAGCCTTATTAAACAGGTTTATTTCAGCAACTTAGGCTTATTAAATAGCATTTTTAAATAGGCTTAGTTCAGAAACTTAGGCTTATTAAATAGGCTTATTCAGCAACTTAGGCTTATTAAATAGGCTTATTCAGCAACTTAGGCTTATTAAATAGGCTCATTAAATACTTATTAAATAGGCTTATTAAACAGGCTTATTAAATAGACTTATTAAACAGGCTCAATAAATAGGCCTATTAAATAGGCTCATTAAATAGGCTTCATAAATAGGCCTATTAAATCGGCTTATTAAATAGGCTTATTAAATAGGCGTATTAAATAGACTTATTAAATAGGCTTATTAAATAGGCTCATTAAATAGTCTTATTAAATAGGCTCAATAAATAGGCTCATTAAATAGGCTCAATAAATAGGCTTATTAAATAGGCTCAATAATTAGGCTTATTAAATAGGCTCAATAAATAGGCTTATTAAATAGGCTCATTATATACTTATTAAATAGGCTAATTAAATAGACTTATTAAATAGACGTATTAAATATGCTTATTAAATAGGCCTATTAAATAGGCTTATTAAATAGACTTATTAAATAGGCTTATTAAATAGGCTCAATAAATAGGCTTATTAAATAGGCTCAATAAATAGGCTTATTAAATAGGCTTATTAAATAGACTTATTAAATAGGCTCAATAAAGAGGCTTATTAAATAGGCTTATTAAATAGGCTTATTAAATAGGCTCAATAAATAGGCTTATTAAATAGGCTTATTAAATAGGCTTATTAAATAGGCTTATTACATAGACTTATTAAATAGGCTCAATAAATAGGCTTATTAAATAGGCTTATTAAATAGGCTTATGAAATAGGCTCAATAAATAGGCTTATTAAATAGGCTCAATGAATAGGCTTATTAAATAGGCTCATTAAATACTTATTAAATCGGCTTATTAAATAGACTTATTAAATAGGCTTATTAAATAGGCTTATTAAATAGACTTATTAAATAGGCTTATTAAATAGGCTTATTAAATAGGCTCAATAAATAGGCTTAATAAATAGGCGTATTAAATAGGCTTATTAAATAGGCTTATTAAATAGGCTTATTAATAGGCTTATTAAATAGGCTTATTAAATAGGCTTATTAAATAGACTTATTAAATAGCCTCATTAAATAGGCTTATTTAGCAACTTAGGCTTATTAAATAGGTTTATTTCAGCAACTTAGACTTATTAAATAGCCTTATTAAATAGGCATATTTCAGCAACTTAGGCTTATTAAATAGGCTTATTTCAGCAACTTATGCTTATTAACTAGCCTTATTAAACAGGTTTATTTCAGCAACTTAGGCTTATTAAATAGCATTTTTAAATAGGCTTAGTTCAGAAACTTAGGCTTATTAAATAGGCTTATTCAGCAACTTAGGCTTATTAAATAGGCTTATTAAATAGGCTTTTTTCAGGAACTTAGGCTTATTAAATAGGCTTATTCAGCAACTTAGGCTTATTAAATAGGCTCATTAAATACTTATTAAATAGGCTTATTAAACAGGCTTATTAAATAGACTTATTAAACAGGCTCAATAAATAGGCCTATTAAATAGGCTCATTAAATAGGCTTCATAAATAGGCTCAATAATTAGGCTTATTAAATAGGCTCAATAAATAGGCTTATTAAATAGGCTCATTATATACTTATTAAATAGGCTAATTAAATAGACTTATTAAATAGACGTATTAAATATGCTTATTAAATAGGCCTATTAAATAGGCTTATTAAATAGACTTATTAAATAGGCTTATTAAATAGGCTCAATAAATAGGCTTATTAAATAGGCTCAATAAATAGGCTTATTAAATAGGCTTATTAAATAGACTTATTAAATAGGCTCAATAAAGAGGCTTATTAAATAGGCTTATTAAATAGGCTTATTAAATAGGCTCAATAAATAGGCTTATTAAATAGGCTTATTAAATAGGCTTATTAAATAGGCTTATTACATAGACTTATTAAATAGGCTCAATAAATAGGCTTATTAAATTGGCTTATTAAATAGGCTTATGAAATAGGCTCAATAAATAGGCTTATTAAATAGGCTCAATGAATAGGCTTATTAAATAGGCTCATTAAATACTTATTAAATCGGCTTATTAAATAGGCTTATTAAATAGGCTTATTAAATAGGCTTATTACATAGACTTATTAAATAGGCTCAATAAATAGGCTTATTAAATAGGCTTATTAAATAGGCTTATGAAATAGGCTCAATAAATAGGCTTATTAAATAGGCTCAATGAATAGGCTTATTAAATAGGCTCATTAAATACTTATTAAATCGGCTTATTAAATAGACTTATTAAATAGGCTTATTAAATAGGCTTAGTAAATAGACTTATTAAATAGGCTTATTAAATAGGCTTATTAAATAGGCTCAATAAATAGGCTTAATAAATAGGCGTATTAAATAGGCTTATTAAATAGGCGTATTAAATAGGCTTATTAATAGGCTTATTAAATAGGCTTATTAAATAGGCTTATTAAATAGACTTATTAAATAGCCTCATTAAATAGGCTTATTTAGCAACTTAGGCTTATTAAATAGGTTTATTTCAGCAACTTAGACTTATTAAATAGCCTTATTAAATAGGCATATTTCAGCAACTTAGGCTTATTAAATAGGCTTATTTCAGCAACTTATGCTTATTAACTAGCCTTATTAAACAGGTTTATTTCAGCAACTTAGGCTTATTAAATAGCATTTTTAAATAGGCTTAGTTCAGAAACTTAAGCTTATTAAATAGGCTTATTCAGCAACTTAGGCTTATTAAATAGGCTTATTAAATAGGCTTTTTTCAGGAACTTAGGCTTATTAAATAGGCTTATTCAGCAACTTAGGCTTATTAAATAGGCTCATTAAATACTTATTAAATAGGCTTATTAAACAGGCTTATTAAATAGACTTAATAAACAGGCTCAATAAATAGGCCTATTAAATAGGCTCATTAAATAGGCTTCATAAATAGGCTTATTAAATCGGCTTATTAAATAGGCTTATTAAATAGGCGTATTAAATAGACTTATTAAATAGGCTTATTAAATAGGCTCATTAAATAGTCTTATTAAATAGGCACAATAAATAGGCTCATTAAATAGGCTCAATAAATAGGCTTATTAAATAGGCTGAATAATTAGGCTTATTAAATAGGCTCAATAAATAGGCTTATTATATAGGCTCATTATATACTTATTAAATAGGCTAATTAAATAGACTTATTAAATAGACGTATTAAATATGCTTATTAAATAGGCCTATTAAATAGGCTTATTAAATAGACTTATTAAATAGGCTTATTAAATAGGCTCAATAAATAGGCTTATTAAATAGGCTCAATAAATAGGCTTATTAAATAGGCTTATTAAATAGACTTATTAAATAGGCTCAATAAAGAGGCTTATTAAATAGGCTTATTAAATAGGCTTATTAAATAGGCTCAATAAATAGGCTTATTAAATAGGCTTATTAAATAGGCTTATTAAATAGGCTTATTACATAGACTTATTAAATAGGCTCAATAAATAGGCTTATTAAATTGGCTTATTAAATAGGCTTATGAAATAGGCTCAATAAATAGGCTTATTAAATAGGCTCAATGAATAGGCTTATTAAATAGGCTCATTAAATACTTATTAAATCGGCTTATTAAATAGACTTATTAAATAGACTTATTAAATCGGCTTATTAAATAGACTTATTAAATAGGCTTATTAAATAGGCTTATTAAATAGGCTCAATAAATAGGCTTAATAAATAGGCGTATTAAATAGGCTTATTAAATAGGCGTATTAAATAGGCTTATTAATAGGCTTATTAAATAGGCTTATTAAATAGACTTATTAAATAGCCTCATTAAATAGGCTTACTTTAGCAACTTAGGCTTATTAAATAGGTTTATTTCAGCAACTTAGACTTATTAAATAGCCTTATTAAATAGGCTTATTTCAGCAACTTAGGCTTATTAAATAGGCTTATTTCAGCAACTTATGCTTATTAACTAGCCTTATTAAACAGGTTTATTTCAGCAACTTAGGCTTATTAAATAGCATTTTTAAATAGGCTTAGTTCAGAATCTTAGGCTTATTAAATAGGCTTATTCAGCAACTTAGGCTTATTAAATAGGCTTATTAAATAGGCTTTTTTCAGGAACTTAGGCTTATTAAATAGGCTTATTCAGCAACTTAGGCTTATTAAATAGGCTCATTAAATACTTATTAAATAGGCTTATTAAACAGGCTTATTAAATAGACTTATTAAACAGGCTCAATAAATAGGCCTATTAAATAGGCTCATTAAATAGGCTTCATAAATAGGCTCAATAATTAGGCTTATTAAATAGGCTCAATAAATAGGCTTATTAAATAGGCTCATTATATACTTATTAAATAGGCTAATTAAATAGACTTATTAAATAGACGTATTAAATATGCTTATTAAATAGGCCTATTAAATAGGCTTATTAAATAGACTTATTAAATAGGCTTATTAAATAGGCTCAATAAATAGGCTTATTAAATAGGCTCAATAAATAGGCTTATTAAATAGGCTTATTAAATAGACTTATTAAATAGGCTCAATAAAGAGGCTTATTAAATAGGCTTATTAAATAGGCTTATTAAATAGGCTCAATAAATAGGCTTATTAAATAGGCTTATTAAATAGGCTTATTAAATAGGCTTATTACATAGACTTATTAAATAGGCTCAATAAATAGGCTTATTAAATTGGCTTATTAAATAGGCTTATGAAATAGGCTCAATAAATAGGCTTATTAAATAGGCTCAATGAATAGGCTTATTAAATAGGCTCATTAAATACTTATTAAATCGGCTTATTAAATAGGCTTATTAAATAGGCTTATTAAATAGGCTTATTACATAGACTTATTAAATAGGCTCAATAAATAGGCTTATTAAATAGGCTTATTAAATAGGCTTATGAAATAGGCTCAATAAATAGGCTTATTAAATAGGCTCAATGAATAGGCTTATTAAATAGGCTCATTAAATACTTATTAAATCGGCTTATTAAATAGACTTATTAAATAGGCTTATTAAATAGGCTTAGTAAATAGACTTATTAAATAGGCTTATTAAATAGGCTTATTAAATAGGCTCAATAAATAGGCTTAATAAATAGGCGTATTAAATAGGCTTATTAAATAGGCGTATTAAATAGGCTTATTAATAGGCTTATTAAATAGGCTTATTAAATAGGCTTATTAAATAGACTTATTAAATAGCCTCATTAAATAGGCTTATTTAGCAACTTAGGCTTATTAAATAGGTTTATTTCAGCAACTTAGACTTATTAAATAGCCTTATTAAATAGGCATATTTCAGCAACTTAGGCTTATTAAATAGGCTTATTTCAGCAACTTATGCTTATTAACTAGCCTTATTAAACAGGTTTATTTCAGCAACTTAGGCTTATTAAATAGCATTTTTAAATAGGCTTAGTTCAGAAACTTAGGCTTATTAAATAGGCTTATTCAGCAACTTAGGCTTATTAAATAGGCTTATTAAATAGGCTTTTTTCAGGAACTTAGGCTTATTAAATAGGCTTATTCAGCAACTTAGGCTTATTAAATAGGCTCATTAAATACTTATTAAATAGGCTTATTAAACAGGCTTATTAAATAGACTTAATAAACAGGCTCAATAAATAGGCCTATTAAATAGGCTCATTAAATAGGCTTCATAAATAGGCTTATTAAATAGGCTTATTAAATAGACTTATTAAATAGCCTTATTAAATAGGCTTATTTCAGCAACTTAGGCTTATTAAATAGGCTTATTTCAGCAACTTATGCTTATTAACTAGCCTTATTAAACAGGTTTATTTCAGCAACTTAGGCTTATTAAATAGCATTTTTAAATAGGCTTAGTTCAGAATCTTAGGCTTATTAAATAGGCTTATTCAGCAACTTAGGCTTATTAAATAGGCTTATTAAATAGGCTTTTTTCAGGAACTTAGGCTTATTAAATAGGCTTATTCAGCAACTTAGGCTTATTAAATAGGCTCATTAAATACTTATTAAATAGGCTTATTAAACAGGCTTATTAAATAGACTTATTAAACAGGCTCAATAAATAGGCCTATTAAATAGGCTCATTAAATAGGCTTCATAAATAGGCTTATTAAATCGGCTTATTAAATAGGCTTATTAAATAGGCGTATTAAATAGACTTTTTAAATAGGCTTATTAAATAGGCTCATTAAATAGTCTTATTAAATAGGCTCAATAAATAAGCTCATTAAATAGGCTCAATAAATAGGCTTATTAAATAGGCTCAATAATTAGGCTTATTAAATAGGCTCAATAAATAGGCTTATTAAATAGGCTCATTATATACTTATTAAATAGGCTAATTAAATAGACTTATTAAATAGACGTATTAAATATGCTTATTAAATAGGCCTATTAAATAGGCTTATTAAATAGACTTATTAAATAGGCTTATTAAATAGGCTCAATAAATAGGCTTATTAAATAGGCTCAATAAATAGGCTTATTAAATAGGCTTATTAAATAGACTTATTAAATAGGCTCAATAAAGAGGCTTATTAAATAGGCTTATTAAATAGGCTTATTAAATAGGCTCAATAAATAGGCTTATTAAATAGGCTTATTAAATAGGCTTATTAACTAGGCTTATTACATAGACTTATTTAATAGGCTCAATAAATAGGCTTATTAAATAGGCTTATTAAATAGGCTTATGAAATAGGCTCAATAAATAGGCTTATTAAATAGGCTCAATGAATAGGCTTATTAAATAGGCTTATTAAATACTTATTAAATCGGCTTATTAAATAGACTTATTAAATAGACTTATTAAATAGGCTTATTAAATAGACTTATTAAATAGGCTTATTAAATAGGCTTATTAAATAGGCTCAATAAATAGGCTTAATAAATAGGCGTATTAAATAGGCTTATTAAATAGGCGTATTAAATAGGCTTATTAATAGGCTTATTAAATAGGCTTATTAAATAGACTTATTAAATAGCCTCATTAAATAGGCTTACTTTAGCAACTTAGGCTTATTAAATAGGTTTATTTCAGCAACTTAGACTTATTAAATAGCCTTATTAAATAGGCTTATTTCAGCAACTTAGGCTTATTAAATAGGCTTATTTCAGCAACTTATGCTTATTAACTAGCCTTATTAAACAGGTTTATTTCAGCAACTTAGGCTTATTAAATAGCATTTTTAAATAGGCTTAGTTCAGAATCTTAGGCTTATTAAATAGGCTTATTCAGCAACTTAGGCTTATTAAATAGGCTTATTAAATAGGCTTTTTTCAGGAACTTAGGCTTATTAAATAGGCTTATTCAGCAACTTAGGCTTATTAAATAGGCTCATTAAATACTTATTAAATAGGCTTATTAAACAGGCTTATTAAATAGACTTATTAAACAGGCTCAATAAATAGGCCTATTAAATAGGCTCATTAAATAGGCTTCATAAATAGGCTTATTAAATCGGCTTATTAAATAGGCTTATTAAATAGGCGTATTAAATAGACTTTTTAAATAGGCTTATTAAATAGGCTCATTAAATAGTCTTATTAAATAGGCTCAATAAATAGGCTCATTAAATAGGCTCAATAAATAGGCTTATTAAATAGGCTCAATAATTAGGCTTATTAAATAGGCTCAATAAATAGGCTTATTAAATAGGCTCATTATATACTTATTAAATAGGCTAATTAAATAGACTTATTAAATAGACGTATTAAATATGCTTATTAAATAGGTCTATTAAATAGGCTTATTAAATAGACTTATTAAATAGGCTTATTAAATAGGCTCAATAAATAGGCTTATTAAATAGGCTAATTAAATAGACTTATTAAATAGACGTATTAAATATGCTTATTAAATAGGCCTATTAAATAGGCTTATTAAATAGACTTATTAAATAGGCTTATTAAATAGGCTCAATAAATAGGCTTATTAAATTGGCTTATTAAATAGGCTTATGAAATAGGCTCAATAAATAGGCTTATTAAATAGGCTCAATGAATAGGCTTATTAAATAGGCTCATTAAATACTTATTAAATCGGCTTATTAAATAGACTTATTAAATAGACTTATTAAATCGGCTTATTAAATAGACTTATTAAATAGGCTTATTAAATAGGCTTATTAAATAGGCTCAATAAATAGGCTTAATAAATAGGCGTATTAAATAGGCTTATTAAATAGGCGTATTAAATAGGCTTATTAATAGGCTTATTAAATAGGCTTATTAAATAGACTTATTAAATAGCCTCATTAAATAGGCTTACTTTAGCAACTTAGGCTTATTAAATAGGTTTATTTCAGCAACTTAGACTTATTAAATAGCCTTATTAAATAGGTTTATTTCAGCAACTTAGGCTTATTAAATAGGCTTATTTCAGCAACTTATGCTTATTAACTAGCCTTATTAAACAGGTTTATTTCAGCAACTTAGGCTTATTAAATAGCATTTTTAAATAGGCTTAGTTCAGAATCTTAGGCTTATTAAATAGGCTTATTCAGCAACTTAGGCTTATTAAATAGGCTTATTAAATAGGCTTTTTTCAGGAACTTAGGCTTATTAAATAGGCTTATTCAGCAACTTAGGCTTATTAAATAGGCTCATTAAATACTTATTAAATAGGCTTATTAAACAGGCTTATTAAATAGACTTATTAAACAGGCTCAATAAATAGGCCTATTAAATAGGCTCATTAAATAGGCTTCATAAATAGGCTCAATAATTAGGCTTATTAAATAGGCTCAATAAATAGGCTTATTAAATAGGCTCATTATATACTTATTAAATAGGCTAATTAAATAGACTTATTAAATAGACGTATTAAATATGCTTATTAAATAGGCCTATTAAATAGGCTTATTAAATAGACTTATTAAATAGGCTTATTAAATAGGCTCAATAAATAGGCTTATTAAATAGGCTCAATAAATAGGCTTATTAAATAGGCTTATTAAATAGACTTATTAAATAGGCTCAATAAAGAGGCTTATTAAATAGGCTTATTAAATAGGCTTATTAAATAGGCTCAATAAATAGGCTTATTAAATAGGCTTATTAAATAGGCTTATTAAATAGGCTTATTACATAGACTTATTAAATAGGCTCAATAAATAGGCTTATTAAATTGGCTTATTAAATAGGCTTATGAAATAGGCTCAATAAATAGGCTTATTAAATAGGCTCAATGAATAGGCTTATTAAATAGGCTCATTAAATACTTATTAAATCGGCTTATTAAATAGGCTTATTAAATAGGCTTATTAAATAGGCTTATTACATAGACTTATTAAATAGGCTCAATAAATAGGCTTATTAAATAGGCTTATTAAATAGGCTTATGAAATAGGCTCAATAAATAGGCTTATTAAATAGGCTCAATGAATAGGCTTATTAAATAGGCTCATTAAATACTTATTAAATCGGCTTATTAAATAGACTTATTAAATAGGCTTATTAAATAGGCTTAGTAAATAGACTTATTAAATAGGCTTATTAAATAGGCTTATTAAATAGGCTCAATAAATAGGCTTAATAAATAGGCGTATTAAATAGGCTTATTAAATAGGCGTATTAAATAGGCTTATTAATAGGCTTATTAAATAGGCTTATTAAATAGGCTTATTAAATAGACTTATTAAATAGCCTCATTAAATAGGCTTATTTAGCAACTTAGGCTTATTAAATAGGTTTATTTCAGCAACTTAGACTTATTAAATAGCCTTATTAAATAGGCATATTTCAGCAACTTAGGCTTATTAAATAGGCTTATTTCAGCAACTTATGCTTATTAACTAGCCTTATTAAACAGGTTTATTTCAGCAACTTAGGCTTATTAAATAGCATTTTTAAATAGGCTTAGTTCAGAAACTTAGGCTTATTAAATAGGCTTATTCAGCAACTTAGGCTTATTAAATAGGCTTATTAAATAGGCTTTTTTCAGGAACTTAGGCTTATTAAATAGGCTTATTCAGCAACTTAGGCTTATTAAATAGGCTCATTAAATACTTATTAAATAGGCTTATTAAACAGGCTTATTAAATAGACTTAATAAACAGGCTCAATAAATAGGCCTATTAAATAGGCTCATTAAATAGGCTTCATAAATAGGCTTATTAAATCGGCTTATTAAATAGGCTTATTAAATAGGCGTATTAAATAGACTTATTAAATAGGCTTATTAAATAGGCTCATTAAATAGTCTTATTAAATAGGCACAATAAATAGGCTCATTAAATAGGCTCAATAAATAGGCTTATTAAATAGGCTGAATAATTAGGCTTATTAAATAGGCTCAATAAATAGGCTTATTATATAGGCTCATTATATACTTATTAAATAGGCTAATTAAATAGACTTATTAAATAGACGTATTAAATATGCTTATTAAATAGGCCTATTAAATAGGCTTATTAAATAGACTTATTAAATAGGCTTATTAAATAGGCTCAATAAATAGGCTTATTAAATAGGCTCAATAAATAGGCTTATTAAATAGGCTTATTAAATAGACTTATTAAATAGGCTCAATAAAGAGGCTTATTAAATAGGCTTATTAAATAGGCTTATTAAATAGGCTCAATAAATAGGCTTATTAAATAGGCTTATTAAATAGGCTTATTAAATAGGCTTATTACATAGACTTATTAAATAGGCTCAATAAATAGGCTTATTAAATTGGCTTATTAAATAGGCTTATGAAATAGGCTCAATAAATAGGCTTATTAAATAGGCTCAATGAATAGGCTTATTAAATAGGCTCATTAAATACTTATTAAATCGGCTTATTAAATAGACTTATTAAATAGACTTATTAAATCGGCTTATTAAATAGACTTATTAAATAGGCTTATTAAATAGGCTTATTAAATAGGCTCAATAAATAGGCTTAATAAATAGGCGTATTAAATAGGCTTATTAAATAGGCGTATTAAATAGGCTTATTAATAGGCTTATTAAATAGGCTTATTAAATAGACTTATTAAATAGCCTCATTAAATAGGCTTACTTTAGCAACTTAGGCTTATTAAATAGGTTTATTTCAGCAACTTAGACTTATTAAATAGCCTTATTAAATAGGCTTATTTCAGCAACTTAGGCTTATTAAATAGGCTTATTTCAGCAACTTATGCTTATTAACTAGCCTTATTAAACAGGTTTATTTCAGCAACTTAGGCTTATTAAATAGCATTTTTAAATAGGCTTAGTTCAGAATCTTAGGCTTATTAAATAGGCTTATTCAGCAACTTAGGCTTATTAAATAGGCTTATTAAATAGGCTTTTTTCAGGAACTTAGGCTTATTAAATAGGCTTATTCAGCAACTTAGGCTTATTAAATAGGCTCATTAAATACTTATTAAATAGGCTTATTAAACAGGCTTATTAAATAGACTTATTAAACAGGCTCAATAAATAGGCCTATTAAATAGGCTCATTAAATAGGCTTCATAAATAGGCTTATTAAATCGGCTTATTAAATAGGCTTATTAATTAGGCGTATTAAATAGACTTTTTAAATAGGCTTATTAAATAGGCTCATTAAATAGTCTTATTAAATAGGCTCAATAAATAAGCTCATTAAATAGGCTCAATAAATAGGCTTATTAAATAGGCTCAATAATTAGGCTTATTAAATAGGCTCAATAAATAGGCTTATTAAATAGGCTCATTATATACTTATTAAATAGGCTAATTAAATAGACTTATTAAATAGACGTATTAAATATGCTTATTAAATAGGCCTATTAAATAGGCTTATTAAATAGACTTATTAAATAGGCTTATTAAATAGGCTCAATAAATAGGCTTATTAAATAGGCTCAATAAATAGGCTTATTAAATAGGCTTATTAAATAGACTTATTAAATAGGCTCAATAAAGAGGCTTATTAAATAGGCTTATTAAATAGGCTTATTAAATAGGCTCAATAAATAGGCTTATTAAATAGGCTTATTAAATAGGCTTATTAACTAGGCTTATTACATAGACTTATTTAATAGGCTCAATAAATAGGCTTATTAAATAGGCTTATTAAATAGGCTTATGAAATAGGCTCAATAAATAGGCTTATTAAATAGGCTCAATGAATAGGCTTATTAAATAGGCTTATTAAATACTTATTAAATCGGCTTATTAAATAGACTTATTAAATAGACTTATTAAATAGGCTTATTAAATAGACTTATTAAATAGGCTTATTAAATAGGCTTATTAAATAGGCTCAATAAATAGGCTTAATAAATAGGCGTATTAAATAGGCTTATTAAATAGGCGTATTAAATAGGCTTATTAATAGGCTTATTAAATAGGCTTATTAAATAGACTTATTAAATAGCCTCATTAAATAGGCTTACTTTAGCAACTTAGGCTTATTAAATAGGTTTATTTCAGCAACTTAGACTTATTAAATAGCCTTATTAAATAGGCTTATTTCAGCAACTTAGGCTTATTAAATAGGCTTATTTCAGCAACTTATGCTTATTAACTAGCCTTATTAAACAGGTTTATTTCAGCAACTTAGGCTTATTAAATAGCATTTTTAAATAGGCTTAGTTCAGAATCTTAGGCTTATTAAATAGGCTTATTCAGCAACTTAGGCTTATTAAATAGGCTTATTAAATAGGCTTTTTTCAGGAACTTAGGCTTATTAAATAGGCTTATTCAGCAACTTAGGCTTATTAAATAGGCTCATTAAATACTTATTAAATAGGCTTATTAAACAGGCTTATTAAATAGACTTATTAAACAGGCTCAATAAATAGGCCTATTAAATAGGCTCATTAAATAGGCTTCATAAATAGGCTTATTAAATCGGCTTATTAAATAGGCTTATTAAATAGGCGTATTAAATAGACTTTTTAAATAGGCTTATTAAATAGGCTCATTAAATAGTCTTATTAAATAGGCTCAATAAATAGGCTCATTAAATAGGCTCAATAAATAGGCTTATTAAATAGGCTCAATAATTAGGCTTATTAAATAGGCTCAATAAATAGGCTTATTAAATAGGCTCATTATATACTTATTAAATAGGCTAATTAAATAGACTTATTAAATAGACGTATTAAATATGCTTATTAAATAGGTCTATTAAATAGGCTTATTAAATAGACTTATTAAATAGGCTTATTAAATAGGCTCAATAAATAGGCTTATTAAATAGGCTAATTAAATAGACTTATTAAATAGACGTATTAAATATGCTTATTAAATAGGCCTATTAAATAGGCTTATTAAATAGACTTATTAAATAGGCTTATTAAATAGGCTCAATAAATAGGCTTATTAAATAGGCTCAATAAATAGGCTTATTAAATAGGCTTATTAAATAGACTTATTAAATAGGCTCAATAAAGAGGCTTATTAAATAGGCTTATTAAATAGGCTTATTAAATAGGCTCAATAAATAGGCTTATTAAATAGGCTTATTAAATAGGCTTATTAAATAGGCTTATTACATAGACTTATTAAATAGGCTCAATAAATAGGCTTATTAAATTGGCTTATTAAATAGGCTTATGAAATAGGCTCAATAAATAGGCTTATTAAATAGGCTCAATGAATAGGCTTATTAAATAGGCTCATTAAATACTTATTAAATCGGCTTATTAAATAGACTTATTAAATAGACTTATTAAATCGGCTTATTAAATAGACTTATTAAATAGGCTTATTAAATAGGCTTATTAAATAGGCTCAATAAATAGGCTTAATAAATAGGCGTATTAAATAGGCTTATTAAATAGGCGTATTAAATAGGCTTATTAATAGGCTTATTAAATAGGCTTATTAAATAGACTTATTAAATAGCCTCATTAAATAGGCTTACTTTAGCAACTTAGGCTTATTAAATAGGTTTATTTCAGCAACTTAGACTTATTAAATAGCCTTATTAAATAGGCTTATTTCAGCAACTTAGGCTTATTAAATAGGCTTATTTCAGCAACTTATGCTTATTAACTAGCCTTATTAAACAGGTTTATTTCAGCAACTTAGGCTTATTAAATAGCATTTTTAAATAGGCTTAGTTCAGAATCTTAGGCTTATTAAATAGGCTTATTCAGCAACTTAGGCTTATTAAATAGGCTTATTAAATAGGCTTTTTTCAGGAACTTAGGCTTATTAAATAGGCTTATTCAGCAACTTAGGCTTATTAAATAGGCTCATTAAATACTTATTAAATAGGCTTATTAAACAGGCTTATTAAATAGACTTATTAAACAGGCTCAATAAATAGGCCTATTAAATAGGCTCATTAAATAGGCTTCATAAATAGGCTTATTAAATCGGCTTATTAAATAGGCTTATTAAATAGGCGTATTAAATAGACTTTTTAAATAGGCTTATTAAATAGGCTCATTAAATAGTCTTATTAAATAGGCTCAATAAATAAGCTCATTAAATAGGCTCAATAAATAGGCTTATTAAATAGGCTCAATAATTAGGCTTATTAAATAGGCTCAATAAATAGGCTTATTAAATAGGCTCATTATATACTTATTAAATAGGCTAATTAAATAGACTTATTAAATAGACGTATTAAATATGCTTATTAAATAGGCCTATTAAATAGGCTTATTAAATAGACTTATTAAATAGGCTTATTAAATAGGCTCAATAAATAGGCTTATTAAATAGGCTCAATAAATAGGCTTATTAAATAGGCTTATTAAATAGACTTATTAAATAGGCTCAATAAAGAGGCTTATTAAATAGGCTTATTAAATAGGCTTATTAAATAGGCTCAATAAATAGGCTTATTAAATAGGCTTATTAAATAGGCTTATTAACTAGGCTTATTACATAGACTTATTTAATAGGCTCAATAAATAGGCTTATTAAATAGGCTTATTAAATAGGCTTATGAAATAGGCTCAATAAATAGGCTTATTAAATAGGCTCAATGAATAGGCTTATTAAATAGGCTTATTAAATACTTATTAAATCGGCTTATTAAATAGACTTATTAAATAGACTTATTAAATAGGCTTATTAAATAGACTTATTAAATAGGCTTATTAAATAGGCTTATTAAATAGGCTCAATAAATAGGCTTAATAAATAGGCGTATTAAATAGGCTTATTAAATAGGCGTATTAAATAGGCTTATTAATAGGCTTATTAAATAGGCTTATTAAATAGACTTATTAAATAGCCTCATTAAATAGGCTTACTTTAGCAACTTAGGCTTATTAAATAGGTTTATTTCAGCAACTTAGACTTATTAAATAGCCTTATTAAATAGGCTTATTTCAGCAACTTAGGCTTATTAAATAGGCTTATTTCAGCAACTTATGCTTATTAACTAGCCTTATTAAACAGGTTTATTTCAGCAACTTAGGCTTATTAAATAGCATTTTTAAATAGGCTTAGTTCAGAATCTTAGGCTTATTAAATAGGCTTATTCAGCAACTTAGGCTTATTAAATAGGCTTATTAAATAGGCTTTTTTCAGGAACTTAGGCTTATTAAATAGGCTTATTCAGCAACTTAGGCTTATTAAATAGGCTCATTAAATACTTATTAAATAGGCTTATTAAACAGGCTTATTAAATAGACTTATTAAACAGGCTCAATAAATAGGCCTATTAAATAGGCTCATTAAATAGGCTTCATAAATAGGCTTATTAAATCGGCTTATTAAATAGGCTTATTAAATAGGCGTATTAAATAGACTTTTTAAATAGGCTTATTAAATAGGCTCATTAAATAGTCTTATTAAATAGGCTCAATAAATAGGCTCATTAAATAGGCTCAATAAATAGGCTTATTAAATAGGCTCAATAATTAGGCTTATTAAATAGGCTCAATAAATAGGCTTATTAAATAGGCTCATTATATACTTATTAAATAGGCTAATTAAATAGACTTATTAAATAGACGTATTAAATATGCTTATTAAATAGGTCTATTAAATAGGCTTATTAAATAGACTTATTAAATAGGCTTATTAAATAGGCTCAATAAATAGGCTTATTAAATAGGCTCAATAAATAGGCTTATTAAATAGGCTTATTAAATAGACTTATTAAATAGGCTCAATAAAGAGGCTTATTAAATAGGCTTATTAAATAGGCTTATTAAATAGGCTCAATAAATAGGCTTATTAAATAGGCTTATTAAATAGGCTTATTAACTAGGCTTATTACATAGACTTATTTAATAGGCTCAATAAATAGGCTTATTAAATAGGCTTATTAAATAGGCTTATGAAATAGGCTCAATAAATAGGCTTATTAAATAGGCTCAATGAATAGGCTTATTAAATAGGCTTATTAAATACTTATTAAATCGGCTTATTAAATAGACTTATTAAATAGACTTATTAAATAGGCTTATTAAATAGACTTATTAAATAGGCTTATTAAATAGGCTTATTAAATAGGCTCAATAAATAGGCTTAATAAATAGGCGTATTAAATAGGCTTATTAAATAGGCGTATTAAATAGGCTTATTAATAGGCTTATTAAATAGGCTTATTAAATAGGCTTATTAAATAGACTTATTAAATAGCCTCATTAAATAGGCTTACTTTAGCAACTTAGGCTTATTAAATAGGTTTATTTCAGCAACTTAGACTTATTAAATAGCCTTATTAAATAGGCATATTTCAGCAACTTAGGCTTATTAAATAGGCTTATTTCAGCAACTTATGCTTATTAACTAGCCTTATTAAACAGGTTTATTTCAGCAACTTAGGCTTATTAAATAGCATTTTTAAATAGGCTTAGTTCAGAAACTTAGGCTTATTAAATAGGCTTATTCAGCAAATTAGGCTTATTAAATAGGCTTATTAAATAGGCTTTTTTCAGGAACTTAGGCTTATTAAATAGGCTTATTCAGCAACTTAGGCTTATTAAATAGGCTCATTAAATACTTATTAAATAGGCTTATTAAACAGGCTTATTAAATAGACTTATTAAACAGGCTCAATAAATAGGCCTATTAAATAGGCTCATTAAATAGGCTTCATAAATAGGCTTATTAAATCGGCTTATTAAATAGGCTTATTAAATAGGCGTATTAAATAGACTTATTAAATAGGCTTATTAAATAGGCTCAATAAATAGGTTTATTAAATAGGCTCAATAATTAGGCTTATTAAATAGGCTCAATAAATAGGCTTATTAAATAGGCTCATTATATACTTATTAAATAGGCTAATTAAATAGACTTATTAAATAGACGTATTAAATATGCTTATTAAATAGGCTTATTAAATAGGCTTATTAAATAGGCTTATTAAATAGACTTATTAAATAGCCTCATTAAATAGGCTTATTTTAGCAACTTAGGCTTATTAATTAGGCTTTTTTCAGCAGCTTAGACTTATTAAATAGCCTTATTACAGCAACTTAGGCTTATTAAATAGGCTTATTTCAGCAACTTAGGCTTATTAAATAGGCTTATTAAATAGACTTATTAAATAGGCGTATTAAATAGACTTATTAAATAGGCTTATTAAATAGGCTAATTAAATAGACTTATTAAATAGACGTATTAAATATGCTTATTAAATAGGCTTATTAAATAGGCTTATTAAATAGGCTTATTAAATAGACTTATTAAATAGCCTCATTAAATAGGCTTATTTTAGCAACTTAGGCTTATTAATTAGGCTTTTTTCAGCAACTTAGACTTATTAAATAGCCTTATTACAGCAACTTAGGCTTATTAAATAGGCTTATTTCAGCAACTTAGGCTTATTAAATAGGCTTATTTCAGCAACTTAGGCTTATTAAATAGGCTTATTCAGCAACTTAGGCTTATTTAATAGCCTTATTAAATAGCCTTATTTCAGCAACTTAGACTTATTAAATAGCCTTATTACAGCAACTTAAGCTTATTAAATAGGCTTATTTCAGCAACTTAGGCTTATTAAATAGGCTTTTTTTTGCAACTTAGGCTTATTAAATAGGTTTATTTCAGCAACTTATGCTTATTAAATAGCCTTATTAAATAGGCTTATTTCAGCAACTTAGGATTATCAAATAGGCTTATTTCAGCAACTTAGACTTATTAAATAGGCCTATTAAATAGGCTTATTAAATAGACTAATTAAATAGGCTCATTAAATACTTATTAAATATGCTTATTAAATAGGCTCATTAAATAGACTTATTAAATAGGCTCAATAAATAGGCTTATTAAATAGGCCTATAAAATAGGCTTATTAAATAGACTTATTAAATAGACGTATTCAATATGCTTATTAAATAGGTTTATTAAATAGGCTTATTAAATAGACTTATTAAATAGACTTATTAAATAGCCTCATTAAATAGGCTTATTTTAGCAACTTAGGCTTATTAATTAGGCTTTTTTCAGCAACTTAGACTTATTAAATAGCCTTATTACAGCAACTTAAGCTTATTAAATAGGCGTATTTCAGCAACTTAAGCTTATTAAATAGGTTTATTCAGCAACTTAGGCTTATTAAATAGCCTTATTAAATAGGCTTATTTCAGCAACCAAGGCTTATTAAATAGGCTTATTTCAGCAACTTAGACTTATTAAAAAGACTTATTTCTGCAACTTAGGCTTATGAAATAGGCTTATTCAGCAATTTAGTCTTATTAAATAGGCTTATTTCAGCAAATTAGACTTATTAAATAGGCCTATTAAATAGGCTTATTAAATAGACTTATTAAATAGGCTTATTAAATAGGCTCAACAAATAGGCTTATTAAATAGGCTCAATAAATAGGCTTATTAAATAGGCTTATTAAATAGACTTATTAAATAGGCTCAATAAAGAGGCTTATTAAATAGGCTTATTAAATAGGCTTATTAAATAGGCTCAATAAATAGGCTTATTAAATAGGCTCATGAAATAGTCTCAATAAATAGGCTTATTAAATAAGCTCAATAAATAGGCTTATTAAATAGGCTCATTAAATACTTATTAAATAGGCTTATTAAATAGACTTATTAAATAGACTTATTAAATAGGCTTATTAAATAGACTTATTAAATAGGCTTATTAAATAGGCTTATTAAATAGGCATATTAAATAGGCTTATTAATAGGCTTATTAAATAGGCTTATTAAATAGGCTTATTAAATAGACTTATTAAATAGCCTTATTAAACAGGTTTATTTCAGCAACTTAGGCTTATTAAATAGCATTTTTAAATAGGCTTAGTTCAGAAACTTAGGCTTATTAAATAGGCTTATTTCAGCACCTTAGGCTCATTAAATAGCCTTATTAAATAGGCTTTTTTCAGGAACTTAGGCTCATTAAATAGTCTTATTAAATAGGCTTATTTCAGCAACTTAGGCTTATTAAATAGCCTTATTAAATAGGCTTATTTTAGCAACTTAGGCTTATTAAATATGCTTATTTAAGCAAATTAGGCGTATTAAATAGCATTATTAAATAGGTTTATTTCTGCAACTTAGACTTATTAAATAGCCTTATTAAATAGGCTTATTTCAGCAACTTAGGCTTATTAAATAGGCTTATTTCAGCAACTTATGCTTATTAAATAGCCTTATTTATCAGATTTATTTCTAGAAATTTAGGCTTATTAAATAGCATTTTTAAATACGTTTTTTCAGCAACTTAGACTTATTAAATAGACCTTTTTATATAGGTTTAGTTCACCAACGTAGGCTTATTAAATAGGCTTATTTCAGCAACTTAGGCTTATTAAATAGCCTTATTTCAGCAACTTAGACTTATTAAATAGGCTTATTCAGCAACTTAGGCTTATTAAATAGCCTTATTAAATAGGCTTTTTTCAGCAACTTAGGCTTATTAAATAGGCTTATTTCAGCAACTTAGACATATTAAAAATGCTTATTTCAGCAACTTAGGCTTATGAAATAGGCTTATTCAGCAACTTATGCTTATTAAATAGCCTTATAAAACAGGTTTATTTCAGCAACTTAGGCTTATTAAATAGCATTTTTAAATAGGTTTATTTCAGCAACTTAGACTTATTAAATATACCTTTTTAAATAGGCTTAGTTCAGCAACTTAGGCTTATTAAATAGGCTTATTAAATAGGCTTTTTTCAGGAACTTAGGCTTATTAAATAGGCTCATTAAATACTTATTAAATAGGCTTATTAAACAGGCTTATTAAATAGACTTATTAAACAGGCTCAATAAATAGGCCTATTAAATAGGCTCATTAAATAGGCTTCATAAATAGGCTTATTAAATCGGCTTATTAAATAGGCTTATTAAATAGGCGTATTAAATAGACTTATTAAATAGGCTTATTAAATAGGCTCATTAAATAGTCTCATTAAATAGGCTCAATAAATAGGCTCATTAAATAGGCTCAATAAATAGGCTTATTAAATAGGCTCCATAATTAGGCTTATTAAATAGGCACAATAAATTGGCTTATTAAATAGGCTCATTATATACTTATTAAATAGGCTAATTAAATAGACTTATTAAATAGACGTATTAAATATGCTTATTAAATAGGCTTATTAAATAGGCTTATTAAATAGGCTTATTAAATAGACTTATTAAATAGCCTCATTAAATAGGCTTATTTTAGCAACTTAGGCTTATTAATTAGGCTTTTTTCAGCAACTTAGACTTATTAAATAGCCTTATTACAGCAACTTAGGCTTATTAAATAGGCTTATTTCAGCAACTTAGGCTTATTAAATAGGCTTATTTCAGCAACTTAGGCTTATTAAATAGGTTTATTTCAGCAACTTATGCTTATTAAATAGCCTTATTAAATAGGCTTATTTCAGCAACTTAGGATTATCAAATAGGCTTATTTCAGCAACTTAGACTTATTAAATAGGACTATTAAATAGGCTTATTAAATAGACTTTTTAAATAGGCTCATTAAATACTTATTAAATATGCTTATTAAATAGGCTCATTAAATAGACTTATTAAATAGGCTCAATAAATAGGCTTATTAAATAGGCCTATAAAATAGGCTTATTAAATAGACTTATTAAATAGACGTATTCAATATGCTTATTAAATAGGCTTATTAAATAGGCTTATTAAATAGGCTTATTAAATAGACTTATTAAATAGGCTCATTAAATAGGCTTATTTTAGCAACTTAGGCTTATTAATTAGGCTTTTTTCAGCAACTTAGACTTATTAAATAGACCTTTTTATATAGGTTTAGTTCACCAACGTAGGCTTATTAAATAGGCTTATTTCAGCAACTTAGGCTTATTAAATAGCCTTATTTCAGCAACTTAGACTTATTAAATAGGCTTATTCAGCAACTTAGGCTTATTAAATAGCCTTATTAAATAGGCTTATTTCAGCAACTTAGGCTTTTTAAATAGGCTTATTTCAGCAACTTAGACATATTAAAAATGCTTATTTCAGCAACTTAGGCTTATGAAATAGGCTTATTCAGCAACTTAGGCTTATTAAATAGGCTTATTTCAGCAACTTATGCTTATTAAATAGCCTTATAAAACAGGTTTATTTCAGCAACTTAGGCTTATTAAATAGCATTTTTAAATAGCTTTATTTCAGCAACTTAGACTTATTAAATATACCTTTTTAAATAGGCTTAGTTCAGCAACTTAGGCTTATTAAATAGGCTTATTAAATAGGCTTTTTTCAGGAACTTAGGCTTATTAAATAGGCTCATTAAATACTTATTAAATAGGCTTATTAAACAGGCATATTAAATAGACTTATTAAACAGGCTCAATAAATAGGCCTATTAAATAGGCTCATTAAATAGGCTTCATAAATAGGCTCATTAAATAGTCTTATTAAATAGGCTCAATAATTAGGCTTATTAAATAGGCACAATAAATAGGCTTATTAAATAGGCTCATTATATACTTATTAAATAGGCTAATTAAATAGACTTATTAAATAGACGTATTAAATATGCTTATTAAATAGGCTTATTAAATAGGCTTATTAAATAGGCTTATTAAATAGACTTATTAAATATCCTCATTAAATAGGCTTATTTTAGCAACTTAGGCTTATTAATTAGGCTTTTTTCAGCAACTTAGACTTATTAAATAGCCTTATTACAGCAACTTAGGCTTATTAAATAGGCTTATTTCAGCAACTTAGGCTTATTAAATAGGCTTATTTCAGCAACTTAGGCTTATTAAATAGGTTTATTTCAGCAACTTATGCTTATTAAATAGCCTTATTAAATAGGCTTATTTCAGCAACTTAGGATTATCAAATAGGCTTATTTCAGCAACTTAGACTTATTAAATAGGCCTATTAAATAGGCTTATTAAATAGACTTATTAAATAGGCTCATTAAATACTTATTAAATATGCTTATTAAATAGGCTCATTAAATAGACTTATTAAATAGGCTCAATAAATAGGCTTATTAAATAGGCCTATAAAATAGGCTTATTAAATAGACTTATTAAATAGACGTATTCAATATGCTTATTAAATAGGCTTATTAAATAGGCTTATTAAATAGGCTCATTAAATAGACTTATTAAATAGGCTCATTAAATAGGCTTATTTTAGCAACTTAGGCTTATTAATTAGGCTTTTTTCAGCAACTTAGACTTATTAAATAGCCTTATTACAGCAACTTAAACTTATTAAATAGGCGTATTTCAGCAACTTAGGCTTATTAAATAGGCTTATTCAGCAACTTAGGCTTATTAAATAGCCTTATTAAATAGGCTTATTTCAGCAACCAAGGCTTATTAAATAGGCTTATTTCAGCAACTTAGACTTATTAAAAAGACTTATTTCTGCAACTTAGGCTTATGAAATAGGCTTATTCAGCAATTTAGTCTTATTAAATAGGCTTATTTCAGCAAATTAGACTTTTTAAATAGGCCTATTAAATAGGCTTATTAAATAGACTTATTAAATAGGCTTATTAAATAGGCTCAATAAATAGGCTTATTAAATAGGCTCAATAAATAGGCTTATTAAATAGGCTTATTAAATAGACTTATTAAATAGGCTCAATAAAGAGGCTTATTAAATAGGCTTATTAAATAGGCTTATTAAATAGGCTCAATAAATAGGCTTATTAAATAGGCTCATGAAATAGGCACAATAAATAGGCTTATTAAATAAGCTCAATAAATAGGCTTATTAAATAGGCTCATTAAATAGACTTATTAAATAGGCTTATTAAATAGGCTTATTAAATAGGCTCAATAAATAGGCTTAATAAATAGGCGTATTAAATAGGCTTATTAAATAGGCGTATTAAATAGGCTTATTAATAGGCTTATTAAATAGGCTTATTAAATAGGCTTATTTTAGCAACTTAGGCTTATTAAATAGGTTTATTTCAGCAACTTAGACTTATTAAATAGCCTTATTAAATAGGCTTATTTCAGCAACTTAGGCTTATTAAATAGGCTTATTTCAGCAACTTATGCTTATTAAATAGCCTTATTAAACAGGTTTATTTCAGCAACTTAGGCTTATTAAATAGCATTTTTAAATAGGCTTAGTTCAGAAACTTAGGCTTATTAAATTGGCTTATTTCAGCAACTTAGGCTCATTAAATAGCCTTATGAAATAGGCTTTTTTCAGGAACTTAGGCTCATTAAATAGTCTTATTAAATAGGCTTATTTCAGCAACTTAGGCTTATTAAATAGCCTTATTAAATAGGCTTATTTTAGCAACTTAGGCTTATTAAATATGCTTATTTAAGCAAATTAGGCGTATTAAATAGCATTATTAAATAGGTTTATTTCTGCAACTTAGACTTATTAAATAGCCTTATTAAATAGGCTTATTTCAGCAACTTAGGCTTATTAAATAGGCTTATTTCAGCAACTTATGCTTATTAAATAGCCTTATTAATCAGGTTTATTTCTAGAAATTTAGGCTTATTAAATAGCATTTTTAAATACGTTTTTTTCAGCAACCTAGACTTATTAAATAGACCTTTTTATATAGGTTTAGTTCACCAACGTAGGCTTATTAAATAGGCTTATTTCAGCAACTTAGGCTTATTAAATAGCCTTATTTCAGCAACTTAGACTTATTAAATAGGCTTATTCAGCAACTTAGGCTTATTAAATAGCCTTATTAAATAGGCTTATTTCAGCAACTTAGGCTTATTAAATAGGCTTATTTCAGCAACTTAGACATATTAAAAATGCTTATTTCAGCAACTTAGGCTTATGAAATAGGCTTATTCAGCAACTTAGGCTTATTAAATAGGCTTATTTCAGCAACTTAGACTTATTAAATAGGCCTATTAAATAGGCTTATTAAATAGACTGATTAAATAGGCTCATTAAATACATATTAAATAGGCTTATTAAATAGGCTTATTAAATAGGCTTATTAAATAGACTTATTAAATAGCCTAATTAAATAGGCTTATTTTAGCAACTTAGGCTTATTAAATAGGCTTATTTCAGCAACTTAGACTTATTAAATAGCCTTATTTCAGCAACTTAGGCTTATTAAATAGGCTTATTTCAGCAACTTAGGCTTATTAAATAGCCTTATTTCAGCAACTTAGACTTATTAAATAGGCTTATTCAGCAACTTAGGCTTAAATAGGCTTATTAAATAGGCTTATTAAATAGGCTTATTAAATAGGCTTATTAAATAAACTTATTAAATAGCCTCATTAAATAGGCTTATTTTAGCAACTTATGCTTATTAAATAGCCATATTAAATATGCTTATTTCAGCAACTTAGGCTTATTAAATAGGCTTATTTCAGCAGCTTATGCTTATTAAATAGCCTTATTAAATAGGCTTATTTCAGCAACATTAGGATTATTAAAAAGGCTTATTTCAGCAACTTAGACTTATTAAATAGGCCTATTAAATAGACTTATTAAATAGACTTATTAAATAGGCTTATTAAATAGACTTATTAAATAGGCTTATTAAATAGGCTTATTAAATAGGCTCAATAAATAGGCTTAATAAATAGGCGTATTAAATAGGCTTATTAAATAGGCGTATTAAATAGGCTTATTAATAGGCTTATTAAATAGGCTTATTAAATAGGCTTATTAAATAGACTTATTAAATAGCCTCATTAAATAGGCTTATTTTAGCAACTTAGGCTTATTAAATAGGTTTATTTCAGCAACTTAGACTTATTAAATAGCCTTATTAAATAGGCTTATTTCAGCAACTTAGGCTTATTAAATAGGCTTATTTCAGCAACTTATGCTTATTAAATAGCCTTATTAAACAGGTTTATTTCAGCAACTTAGGCTTATTAAATAGCATTTTTAAATAGGCTTAGTTCAGAAACTTAGGCTTATTAAATAGGCTTATTTCAGCAACTTAGGCTCATTAAATAGCCTTATTAAATAGGCTTTTTTCAGGAACTTAGGCTCATTAAATAGCCTTATTAAATAGGCTTTTTTCAGGAACTCAGGCTCATTAAATAGTCTTATTAAATAGGCTTATTTCAGCAACTTAGGCTTATTAAATAGCCTTATTAAATAGGCTTATTTCAGCAACTTAGGCTTATTAAATAGGCTTATTTCAGCAACTTATGCTTATTAAATAGCCTTATTAATCAGGTTTATTTCTAGAAATTTAGGCTTATTAAATAGCATTTTTAAATACGTTTTTTTCAGCAACCTAGACTTATTAAATAGACCTTTTTATATAGGTTTAGTTCACCAACGTAGGCTTATTAAATAGGCTTATTTCAGCAGCTTAGGCTTATTAAATAGCCTTATTTCAGCAACTTAGACTTATTAAATAGGCTTATTCAGCAACTTAGGCTTATTAAATAGCCTTATTAAATAGGCTTATTTCAGCAACTTAGGCTTATTAAATAGGCTTATTTCAGCAACTTAGACATATTAAAAATGCTTATTTCAGCAACTTAGGCTTATGAAATAGGCTTATTCAGCAACTTAGGCTTATTAAATAGGCTTATTTCAGCAACTTACACTTATTAAATAGGCCTATTAAATAGGCTTATTAAATAGACTGATTAAATAGGCTCATTAAATACATATTAAATAGGCTTATTAAATAGGCTTATTAAATAGGCTTATTAAATAGACTTATTAAATAGCCTAATTAAATAGGCTTATTTTAGCAACTTAGGCTTATTAAATAGGCTTATTTCAGCAACTTAGACTTATTAAATAGCCTTATTTCAGCAACTTAGGCTTATTAAATAGGCTTATTTCAGCAACTTAGGCTTATTAAATAGCCTTATTTCAGCAACTTAGACTTATTAAATAGGCTTATTCAGCAACTTAGGCTTAAATAGGCTTATTAAATAGGCTTATTAAATAGGCTTATTAAATAGGCTTATTAAATAAACTTATTAAATAGCCTCATTAAATAGGCTTATTTTAGCAACTTATGCTTATTAAATAGCCATATTAAATATGCTTATTTCAGCAACTTAGGCTTATTAAATAGGCTTATTTCAGCAGCTTATGCTTATTAAATAGCCTTATTAAATAGGCTTATTTCAGCAACATTAGGATTATTAAAAATGCTTATTTCAGCAACTTAGACTTATTAAATAGGCCTATTAAATAGACTTATTAAATAGACTTATTAAATAGGCTTATTAAATAGACTTATTAAATAGGTTTATTAAATAGGCTTATTAAATAGGCTCAATAAATAGGCTTAATAAATAGGCGTATTAAATAGGCTTATTAAATAGGCGTATTAAATAGGCTTATTAATAGGCTTATTAAATAGGCTTATTAAATAGGCTTATTAAATAGACTTATTGAATAGCCTCATTAAATAGGCTTATTTTAGCAACTTAGGCTTATTAAATAGGTTTATTTCAGCAACTTAGACTTATTAAATAGCCTTATTAAATAGGCTTATTTCAGCAACTTAGGCTTATTAAATAGGCTTATTTCAGCAACTTATGCTTATTAAATAGCCTTATTAAACAGGTTTATTTCAGCAACTTAGGCTTATTAAATAGCATTTTTAAATAGGCTTAGTTCAGAAACTTAGGCTTATTAAATAGGCTTATTTCAGCAACTTAGGCTCATTAAATAGCCTTATTAAATAGGCTTTTTTCAGGAACTTAGGCTCATTAAATAGTCTTATTAAATAGGCTTATTTCAGCAACTTAGGCTTATTAAATAGCCTTATTAAATAGGCTTATTTTAGCAACTTAGGCTTATTAAATATGCTTATTTAAGCAAATTAGGCGTATTAAATAGCATTATTAAATAGGTTTATTTCTGCAACTTAGACTTATTAAATAGCCTTATTAAATAGGCTTATTTCAGCAACTTAGGCTTATTAAATAGGCTTATTTCAGCAACTTATGCTTATTAAATAGCCTTATTAATCAGGTTTATTTCTAGAAATTTAGGCTTATTAAATAACATTTTTAAATACGTTTTTTCAGCAACTTAGACTTATTAAATAGACCTTTTTATATAGGTTTAGTTCACCAACGTAGGCTTATTAAATAGGCTTATTTCAGCAACTTAGGCTTATTAAATAGCCTTATTTCAGCAACTTAGACTTATTAAATAGGCTTATTCAGCAACTTAGGCTTATTAAATAGCCTTATTAAATAGGCTTATTTCAGCAACTTAGGCTTATTAAATAGGCTTATTTCAGCAACTTAGACATATTAAAAATGCTTATTTCAGCAACTTAGGCTTATGAAATAGGCTTATTCAGCAACTTAGGCTTATTAAATAGGCTTATTTCAGCAACTTATGCTTATTAAATAGCCTTATAAAACAGGTTTATTTCAGCAACTTAGGCTTATTAAATAGCATTTTTAAATAGGTTTATTTCAGCAAACTTAGACTTATTAAATATACCTTTTTAAATAGGCTTAGTTCAGCAACTTAGGCTTATTAAATAGGCTTATTAAATAGGCTTTTTTCAGGAACTTAGGCTTATTAAATAGGCTCATTAAATACTTATTAAATAGGCTTATTAAACAGGCTTATTAAATAGACTTATTAAACAGGCTCAATAAATAGGCCTATTAAATAGGCTCATTAAATAGGCTTCATAAATAGGCTTATTAAATCGGCTTATTAAATAGGCTTATTAAATAGGCGTATTAAATAGACTTATTAAATAGGCTTATTAAATAGGCTCATTAAATAGTCTTATTAAATAGGCTCAATAAATAGGCTCATTAAATAGGCTCAATAAATAGGCTTATTAAATAGGCTCAATAATTAGGCTTATTAAATAGGCACAATAAATAGGCTTATTAAATAGGCTCATTATATACTTATTAAATAGGCTAATTAAATAGACTTATTAAATAGACGTATTAAATATGCTTATTAAATAGGCTTATTAAATAGGCTTATTAAATAGGCTTATTAAATAGACTTATTAAATAGCCTCATTAAATAGGCTTATTTTAGCAACTTAGGCTTATTAATTAGGCTTTTTTCAGCAACTTAGACTTATTAAATAGCCTTATTACAGCAACTTAGGCTTATTAAATAGGCTTATTTCAGCAACTTAGGCTTATTAAATAGGCTTATTTCAGCAACTTAGGCTTATTAAATAGGTTTATTTCAGAAACTTATGCTTATTAAATAGCCTTATTAAATAGGCTTATTTCAGCAACTTAGGATTATCAAATAGGCTTATTTCAGCAACTTAGACTTATTAAATAGGCCTATTAAATAGGCTTATTAAATAGACTTATTAAATAGGCTCATTAAATACTTATTAAATATGCTTATTAAATAGGCTCATTAAATAGACTTATTAAATAGGCTCAATAAATAGGCTTATTAAATAGGCCTATAAAATAGGCTTATTAAATAGACTTATTAAATAGACGTATTCAATATGCTTATTAAATAGGCTTATTAAATAGGCTTATTAAATAGGCTTATTAAATAGACTTATTAAATAGGCTCATTAAATAGGCTTATTTTAGCAACTTAGGCTTATTAATTAGGCTTTTTTCAGCAACTTAGACTTATTAAATAGCCTTATTACAGCAACTTAAGCTTATTAAATAGGCGTATTTCAGCAACTTAGGCTTATTAAATAGGCTTATTCAGCAACTTAGGCTTATTAAATAGCCTTATTAAATTGGCTTATTTCAGCAACCAAGGCTTATTAAATAGGCTTATTTCAGCAACTTAGACTTATTAAAAATACTTATTTCTGCAACTTAGGCTTATGAAATAGGCTTATTCAGCAATTTAGTCTTATTAAATAGGCTTATTTCAGCAAATTAGACTTATTAAATAGGCCTATTAAATAGGCTTATTAAATAGGCTTATTAAATAGGCTCAATAAATAGGCTTATTAAATAGGCTCAATAAATAGGCTTATTAAATAGGCTTATTAAATAGACTTATTAAATAGGCTCAATAAAGAGGCTTATTAAATAGGCTTATTAAATAGGCTCAATAAATAGGCTTATTAAATAGGCTCATGAAATAGGCTCAATAAATAGGCTTATTAAATAAGCTCAATAAATAGGCTTATTAAATAGGCTCATTAAATACTTATTAAATAGGCTTATTAAATAGACTTATTAAATAGACTTATTAAATAGGCTTATTAAATAGACTTATTAAATAGGCTTATTAAATAGGCTTATTAAATAGGCTCAATAAATAGGCTTAATAAATAGGCGTATTAAATAGGCTTATTAAATAGGCGTATTAAATAGGCTTATTAATAGGCTTATTAAATAGGCTTATTAAATAGGCTTATTAAATAGACTTATTAAATAGGCTTATTTTAGCAACTTAGGCTTATTAAATAGGTTTATTTCAGCAACTTAGACTTATTAAATAGCCTTATTAAATAGGCTTATTTCAGCAACTTAGGCTTATTAAATAGGCTTATTTCAGCAACTTATGCTTATTAAATAGCCTTATTAAACAGGTTTATTTCAGCAACTTAGGCTTATTAAATAGCATTTTTAAATAGGCTTAGTTCAGAAACTTAGGCTTATTAAATAGGCTTATTTCAGCAACTTAGGCTCATTAAATAGCCTTATTAAATAGGCTTTTTTCAGGAACTTAGGCTCATTAAATAGTCTTATTAAATAGGCTTATTTCAGCAACTTAGGCGTATTAAATAGCCTTATTAATTAGGCTTATTTTAGCAACTTAGGCTTATTAAATATGCTTATTTAAGCAAATTAGGCGTATTAAATAGCATTATTAAATAGGTTTATTTCTGCAACTTAGACTTATTAAATAGCCTTATTAAATAGGCTTATTTCAGCAACTTAGGCTTATTAAATAGGCTTATTTCAGCAACTTATGCTTATTAAATAGCCTTATTAATCAGGTTTATTTCTAGAAATTTAGCCTTATTAAATAGCATTTTTAAATACGTTTTTTTCAGCAACTTAGACTTATTAAATAGACCTTTTTATATAGGTTTAGTTCACCAACGTAGGCTTATTAAATAGGCTTATTTCAGCAACTTAGGCTTATTAAATAGCCTTATTTCAGCAACTTAGACTTAATAAATAGGCTTATTCAGCAACTTAGGCTTATTATATAGCCTTATTAAATAGGCTTATTTCAGCAACTTAGGCCTATTAAATAGGCTTATTTCAGCAACTTAGACATTAAAAATGCTTATTTCAGCAACTTATGCTTATGAAATAGGCTTATTCAGCAACTTAGGCTTATTAAATAGGCTTATTTCAGCAACTTAGACTTATTAAATAGGCCTATTAAATAGGCTTATTAAATAGAATGATTAAATAGGCTCATTAAATACATATTAAATAGGCTTATTAAATAGGCTTATTAAATAGGCTTATTAAATAGACTTATTAAATAGCCTAAATAAATAGGCTTATTTTAGCAACTTAGGCTTATTAAATAGGCTTATTTCAGCAACTTAGACTTATTAAATAGCCTTATTTCAGCAACTTAGGCTTATTAAATAGGCTTATTTCAGCAACTTAGGCTTATTAAATAGCCTTATTTCAGCAACTTAGACTTATTAAATAGGCTTATTCAGCAACTTAGGCTTAAATAGGCTTATTAAATAGGCTTATTAAATAGGCTTATTAAATAGGCTTATTAAATAAACTTATTAAATAGCCTCATTAAATAGGCTTATTTTAGCAACTTATGCTTATTAAATAGCCATATTAAATATGTTTATTTCAGCAACTTAGGCTTATTAAATAGGCTTATTTCAGCAGCTTATGCTTATTAAATAGCCTTATTAAATAGGCTTATTTCAGCAACATTAGGATTATTAAAAAGGCTTATTTCAGCAACTTAGGCTTATTAAATAGGCTTATTTCAGCAACTTAGACATTAAAAATGCTTATTTCAGCAACTTAGGCTTATGAAATAGGCTTATTCAGCAACTTAGGCTTATTAAATAGGCTTATTTCAGCAACTTAGACTTATTAAATAGGCCTATTAAATAGGCTTATTAAATAGACTGAATAAATAGGCTCATTAAATACATATTAAATAGGCTTATTAAATAGGCTTATTAAATAGGCGTATTAAATAGACTTATTAAATAGCCTAAATAAATAGGCTTATTTTAGCAACTTAGGCTTATTAAATAGGCTTATTTCAGCAACTTAGACTTATTAAATAGCCTTATTTCAGCAACTTAGGCTTATTAAATAGGCTTATTTCAGCAACTTAGGCTTATTAAATAGCCCTATTTCAGCAACTTAGACTTATTAAATAGGCTTATTCAGCAACTTAGGCTTAAATAGGCTCATTAAATAGGCTTATTAAATAGGCTTATTAAATAGGCTTATTAAATAAACTTATTAAATAGCCTCATTAAATAGGCTTATTTTAGCAACTTATGCTTATTAAATAGCCATATTAAATATGCTTATTTCAGCAACTTAGGCTTATTAAATAGGCTTATTTCAGCAGCTTATGCTTATTAAATAGCCTTATTAAATAGGCTTATTTCAGCAACATTAGGATTATTAAAAAGGCTTATTTCAGCAACTTAGACTTATTAAATAGGCCTATTAAATAGACTTATTAAATAGACTTATTAAAAAGGCTCATTAAATACTTATTAAATAGGCTTATTAAATAGGCTTATTAAATAGACTTATTAAATAGGCTCAATAAATAGGCGTATTAAATAGGCTTATTAAATAGGCTTATTAAATAGGCTTATTAAATAGGCTTATTAAATATGCGTATTAAATAGACTTATTAAATAGGCTTATTAAATATGCGTATTAAATAGACTTATTAAATAGGCTTATTAAATAGGCTCAATAAATAGGCTTATTAAATAGGCTCAATAAATAGGCTTATTAAATAGGCTCAATAAATAGGCTTATTAAATAGGCTCATTAAATACTTATTAAATAGGCTTATTAAAGAGACTTATTAAATAGACTTATTAAATAGGCTTATTAAATAGACTTATTAAATAGGCTTATTAAAAAGGCTTATTAAATAGACTTATTAAACAGGCTCATTAAATACTTATTAAATAGGTTTATTAAATAGGCGTATTAAATAGGCTTATTAAATAGACTCAATAAATAGGCTTATTAAATGGGCTTATTAAATAGGCTCTTTTAATAGGCTTAATAAATAGGCTTATTAAATAGGTGTATTAAATAGGCTTATTAAATAGGCTTATTAAATAGACTCATTAAATAGTCTTATTAAATAGGCTCAATACATAGGCTCATTAAATTGGCTTATTAAATAGGCTTATTAAATAGGCTTATTAAATAGACTTATTAAATAGGCTTATTAAATAGACTTATTAAATAGACGTATTAAATATGCTTATTAAATAGGCTTTTTAAATAGGCTTATTAAATAGGCTTATTAAATAGACTTATTAAATACTTATTAAATAGGCTTATTAAATAGGCTTATTAAATAGACTTATTAAATAGGCTCAATAAATAGGCTTATTAAATAGGCTTATTAAATAGGCTTATTAAATAGGCTTATTAAATAGACTTATTAAATAGGCTTATTAAATAGGCTCAATAAATAGGCTTATTAAATAGGCTTATTAAATAGACTTATTAAATAGGCTCAATAAATAGGCTTATTAAATAGGCTTATTAAATAGGCTCAATAAATAGGCTTATTAAATAGACTCAATAAATAGGATTTTTAAATAGGCTCAATAAATAGGCTTATTAAATAGGCTCATTAAATACTTATTAAATAGGCTTATTAAATAGACTTATTAAATAGACTTATTAAATAGGCTTATTAAATAGACTTATTAAATAGGCTTATTAAAAAGGTTTATTAAATAGACTTATTAAACAGGCTCATTAAATACTTATTAAATAGGTTTATTAAATAGGCGTATTAAATAGGCTTATTAAATAGGCTCAATAAATAGGCTTATTAAATGGGCTTATTAAAAAGGCTCATTAAATAGGCTTAATAAATAGGCTTATTAAATAGGCATATTAAATAGACTTATTAAATAGACGTATTAAATATGCTTATTAAATAGGCTTATTAAATAGGCTTATTAAATAGGCTTATTAAATAGACTTATTAAATACTTATTAAATAGGCTTATTAAATAGGCTTATTAAATAGACTTATTAAATAGGCTCAATAAATAGGCTTATTAAATAGGCTTATTAAATAGGCTTATTAAATAGGCTTATTAAATAGACTTATTAAATAGGCTTATTAAATAGGCTCAATAAATAGGCTTATTAAATAGGCTTATTAAATAGACTTATTAAATAGGCTCAATAAATAGGCTTATTAAATAGGCTTATTAAATAGGCTTATTAAATAGACTTATTAAATAGGCTCAATAAATAGGCTTATTAAATAGGCTTATTAAATAGGCTTATTAAATAGGCTTATTAAATAGACTTATTAAATAGGCTTATTAAATAGGCTCAATAAATAGGCTTATTAAATAGGCTTATTAAATAGACTTATTAAATAGGCTCAATAAATAGGCTTATTAAATAGGCTTATTAAATAGGCTCAATAAATAGGCTTATTAAATAGACTCAATAAATAGGCTTTTTAAATAGGCTCAATAAATAGGCTTATTAAATAGGCTCATTAAATACTTATTAAATAGGCTTATTAAATAGACTTATTAAATAGACTTATTAAATAGGCTTATTAAATAGACTTATTAAATAGGCTTATTAAAAAGGTTTATTAAATAGACTTATTAAACAGGCTCATTAAATACTTATTAAATAGGTTTATTAAATAGGCGTATTAAATAGGCTTATTAAATAGGCTCAATAAATAGGCTTATTAAATGGGCTTATTAAAAAGGCTCATTAAATAGGCTTAATAAATAGGCTTATTAAATAGGCATATTAAATAGACTTATTAAATAGACGTATTAAATATGCTTATTAAATAGGCTTATTAAATAGGCTTATTAAATAGGCTTATTAAATAGACTTATTAAATACTTATTAAATAGGCTTATTAAATAGGCTTATTAAATAGACTTATTAAATAGGCTCAATAAATAGGCTTATTAAATAGGCTTATTAAATAGGCTTATTAAATAGGCTTATTAAATAGACTTATTAAATAGGCTTATTAAATAGGCTTTTTTCAGGAAATTAGGCTTATTAAATAGGCTCATTAAATACTTATTAAATAGGCTTATTAAACAGGCATATTAAATAGACTTATTAAACAGGCTCAATAAATAGGCCTATTAAATAGGCTCATTAAATAGGCTTCATAAATAGGCTCATTAAATAGTCTTATTAAATAGGCTCAATAATTAGGCTTATTAAATAGGCACAATAAATAGGCTTATTAAATAGGCTCATTATATACTTATTAAATAGGCTAATTAAATAGACTTATTAAATAGACGTATTAAATATGCTTATTAAATAGGCTTATTAAATAGGCTTATTAAATAGGCTTATTAAATAGACTTATTAAATATCCTCATTAAATAGGCTTATTTTAGCAACTTAGGCTTATTAATTAGGCTTTTTTCAGCAACTTAGACTTATTAAATAGCCTTATTACAGCAACTTAGGCTTATTAAATAGGCTTATTTCAGCAACTTAGGCTTATTAAATAGGCTTATTTCAGCAACTTAGGCTTATTAAATAGGTTTATTTCAGCAACTTATGCTTATTAAATAGCCTTATTAAATAGGCTTATTTCAGCAACTTAGGATTATCAAATAGGCTTATTTCAGCAACTTAGACTTATTAAATAGGCCTATTAAATAGGCTTATTAAATAGACTTATTAAATAGGCTCATTAAATACTTATTAAATATGCTTATTAAATAGGCTCATTAAATAGACTTATTAAATAGGCTCAATAAATAGGCTTATTAAATAGGCCTATAAAATAGGCTTATTAAATAGACTTATTAAATAGACGTATTCAATATGCTTATTAAATAGGCTTATTAAATAGGCTTATTAAATAGGCTCATTAAATAGACTTATTAAATAGGCTCATTAAATAGGCTTATTTTAGCAACTTAGGCTTATTAATTAGGCTTTTTTCAGCAACTTAGACTTATTAAATAGCCTTATTACAGCAACTTAAACTTATTAAATAGGCGTATTTCAGCAACTTAGGCTTATTAAATAGGCTTATTCAGCAACTTAGGCTTATTAAATAGCCTTATTAAATAGGCTTATTTCAGCAACCAAGGCTTATTAAATAGGCTTATTTCAGCAACTTAGACTTATTAAAAAGACTTATTTCTGCAACTTAGGCTTATGAAATAGGCTTATTCAGCAATTTAGTCTTATTAAATAGGCTTATTTCAGCAAATTAGACTTTTTAAATAGGCCTATTAAATAGGCTTATTAAATAGACTTATTAAATAGGCTTATTAAATAGGCTCAATAAATAGGCTTATTAAATAGGCTCAATAAATAGGCTTATTAAATAGGCTTATTAAATAGACTTATTAAATAGGCTCAATAAAGAGGCTTATTAAATAGGCTTATTAAATAGGCTTATTAAATAGGCTCAATAAATAGGCTTATTAAATAGGCTCATGAAATAGGCACAATAAATAGGCTTATTAAATAAGCTCAATAAATAGGCTTATTAAATAGGCTCATTAAATACTTATTAAATAGGCTTATTAAATAGACTTATTAAATAGACTTATTAAATAGGCTTATTAAATAGACTTATTAAATAGGCTTATTAAATAGGCTTATTAAATAGGCTCAATAAATAGGCTTAATAAATAGGCGTATTAAATAGGCTTATTAAATAGGCGTATTAAATAGGCTTATTAATAGGCTTATTAAATAGGCTTATTAAATAGGCTTATTTTAGCAACTTAGGCTTATTAAATAGGTTTATTTCAGCAACTTAGACTTATTAAATAGCCTTATTAAATAGGCTTATTTCAGCAACTTAGGCTTATTAAATAGGCTTATTTCAGCAACTTATGCTTATTAAATAGCCTTATTAAACAGGTTTATTTCAGCAACTTAGGCTTATTAAATAGCATTTTTAAATAGGCTTAGTTCAGAAACTTAGGCTTATTAAATAGGCTTATTTCAGCAACTTAGGCTCATTAAATAGCCTTATGAAATAGGCTTTTTTCAGGAACTCAGGCTCATTAAATAGTCTTATTAAATAGGCTTATTTCAGCAACTTAGGCTTATTAAATAGCCTTATTAAATAGGCTTATTTTAGCAACTTAGGCTTATTAAATATGCTTATTTAAGCAAATTAGGCGTATTAAATAGCATTATTAAATAGGTTTATTTCTGCAACTTAGACTTATTAAATAGCCTTATTAAATAGGCTTATTTCAGCAACTTAGGCTTATTAAATAGGCTTATTTCAGCAACTTATGCTTATTAAATAGCCTTATTAATCAGGTTTATTTCTAGAAATTTAGGCTTATTAAATAGCATTTTTAAATACGTTTTTTTCAGCAACCTAGACTTATTAAATAGACCTTTTTATATAGGTTTAGTTCACCAACGTAGGCTTATTAAATAGGCTTATTTCAGCAACTTAGGCTTATTAAATAGCCTTATTTCAGCAACTTAGACTTATTAAATAGGCTTATTCAGCAACTTAGGCTTATTAAATAGCCTTATTAAATAGGCTTATTTCAGCAACTTAGGCTTATTAAATAGGCTTATTTCAGCAACTTAGACATATTAAAAATGCTTATTTCAGCAACTTAGGCTTATGAAATAGGCTTATTCAGCAACTTAGGCTTATTAAATAGGCTTATTTCAGCAACTTAGACTTATTAAATAGGCCTATTAAATAGGCTTATTAAATAGACTGATTAAATAGGCTCATTAAATACATATTAAATAGGCTTATTAAATAGGCTTATTAAATAGGCTTATTAAATAGACTTATTAAATAGCCTAATTAAATAGGCTTATTTTAGCAACTTAGGCTTATTAAATAGGCTTATTTCAGCAACTTAGACTTATTAAATAGCCTTATTTCAGCAACTTAGGCTTATTAAATAGGCTTATTTCAGCAACTTAGGCTTATTAAATAGCCTTATTTCAGCAACTTAGACTTATTAAATAGGCTTATTCAGCAACTTAGGCTTAAATAGGCTTATTAAATAGGCTTATTAAATAGGCTTATTAAATAGGCTTATTAAATAAACTTATTAAATAGCCTCATTAAATAGGCTTATTTTAGCAACTTATGCTTATTAAATAGCCATATTAAATATGCTTATTTCAGCAACTTAGGCTTATTAAATAGGCTTATTTCAGCAGCTTATGCTTATTAAATAGCCTTATTAAATAGGCTTATTTCAGCAACATTAGGATTATTAAAAAGGCTTATTTCAGCAACTTAGACTTATTAAATAGGCCTATTAAATAGACTTATTAAATAGACTTATTAAATAGGCTTATTAAATAGACTTATTAAATAGGCTTATTAAATAGGCTTATTAAATAGGCTCAATAAATAGGCTTAATAAATAGGCGTATTAAATAGGCTTATTAAATAGGCGTATTAAATAGGCTTATTAATAGGCTTATTAAATAGGCTTATTAAATAGGCTTATTAAATAGACTTATTAAATAGCCTCATTAAATAGGCTTATTTTAGCAACTTAGGCTTATTAAATAGGTTTATTTCAGCAACTTAGACTTATTAAATAGCCTTATTAAATAGGCTTATTTCAGCAACTTAGGCTTATTAAATAGGCTTATTTCATCAACTTATGCTTATTAAATAGCCTTATTAAACAGGTTTATTTCAGCAACTTAGGCTTATTAAATAGCATTTTTAAATAGGCTTAGTTCAGAAACTTAGGCTTATTAAATAGGCTTATTTCAGCAACTTAGGCTCATTAAATAGCCTTATTAAATAGGCTTTTTTCAGGAACTTAGGCTCATTAAATAGCCTTATTAAATAGGCTTTTTTCAGGAACTTAGGCTCATTAAATAGTCTTATTAAATAGGCTTATTTCAGCAACTTAGGCTTATTAAATAGCCTTATTAAATAGGCTTATTTCAGCAACTTAGGCTTATTAAATAGGCTTATTTCAGCAACTTATGCTTATTAAATAGCCTTATTAATCAGGTTTATTTCTAGAAATTTAGGCTTATTAAATAGCATTTTTAAATACGTTTTTTTCAGCAACCTAGACTTATTAAATAGACCTTTTTATATAGGTTTAGTTCACCAACGTAGGCTTATTAAATAGGCTTATTTCAGCAACTTAGGCTTATTAAATAGCCTTATTTCAGCAACTTAGACTTATTAAATAGGCTTATTCAGCAACTTAGGCTTATTAAATAGCCTTATTAAATAGGCTTATTTCAGCAACTTAGGCTTATTAAATAGGCTTATTTCAGCAACTTAGACATATTAAAAATGCTTATTTCAGCAACTTAGGCTTATGAAATAGGCTTATTCAGCAACTTAGGCTTATTAAATAGGCTTATTTCAGCAACTTAGACTTATTAAATAGGGCTATTAAATAGGCTTATTAAATAGACTGATTAAATAGGCTCATTAAATACATATTAAATAGGCTTATTAAATAGGCTTATTAAATAGGCTTATTAAATAGACTTATTAAATAGCCTAATTAAATAGGCTTATTTTAGCAACTTAGGCTTATTAAATAGGCTTATTTCAGCAACTTAGACTTATTAAATAGCCTTATTTCAGCAACTTAGGCTTATTAAATAGGCTTATTTCAGCAACTTAGGCTTATTAAATAGCCTTATTTCAGCAACTTAGACTTATTAAATAGGCTTATTCAGCAACTTAGGCTTAAATAGGCTTATTAAATAGGCTTATTAAATAGACTTATTAAATAGGCTTATTAAATAAACTTATTAAATAGCCTCATTAAATAGGCTTATTTTAGCAACTTATGCTTATTAAATAGCCATATTAAATATGCTTATTTCAGCAACTTAGGCTTATTAAATAGGCTTATTTCAGCAGCTTATGCTTATTAAATAGCCTTATTAAATAGGCTTATTTCAGCAACATTAGGATTATTAAAAAGGCTTATTTCAGCAACTTAGACTTATTAAATAGGCCTATTAAATAGACTTATTAAATAGACTTATTAAATAGGCTTATTAAATAGACTTATTAAATAGGTTTATTAAATAGGCTTATTAAATAGGCTCAATAAATAGGCTTAATAAATAGGCGTATTAAATAGGCTTATTAAATAGGCGTATTAAATAGGCTTATTAATAGGCTTATTAAATAGGCTTATTAAATAGGCTTATTAAATAGACTTATTAAATAGCCTCATTAAATAGGCTTATTTTAGCAACTTAGGCTTATTAAATAGGTTTATTTCAGCAACTTAGACTTATTAAATAGCCTTATTAAATAGGCTTATTTCAGCAACTTAGGCTTATTAAATAGGCTTATTTCAGCAACTTATGCTTATTAAATAGCCTTATTAAACAGGTTTATTTCAGCAACTTAGGCTTATTAAATAGCATTTTTAAATAGGCTTAGTTCAGAAACTTAGGCTTATTAAATAGGCTTATTTCAGCAACTTAGGCTCATTAAATAGCCTTATTAAATAGGCTTTTTTCAGGAACTTAGGCTCATTAAATAGTCTTATTAAATAGGCTTATTTCAGCAACTTAGGCTTATTAAATAGCCTTATTAAATAGGCTTATTCAGCAACTTAGGCTTAAATAGGCTTATTAAATAGGCTTATTAAATAGGCTTATTAAATAGGCTTATTAAATAAACTTATTAAATAGCCTCATTAAATAGGCTTATTTTAGCAACTTATGCTTATTAAATAGCCATATTAAATATGCTTATTTCAGCAACTTAGGCTTATTAAATAGGCTTATTTCAGCAGCTTATGCTTATTAAATAGCCTTATTAAATAGGCTTATTTCAGCAACATTAGGATTATTAAAAAGGCTTATTTCAGCAACTTAGACTTATTAAATAGGCCTATTAAATAGACTTATTAAATAGACTTATTAAATAGGCTTATTTTAGCAACTTATGCTTATTAAATAGCCATATTAAATATGCTTATTTCAGCAACTTAGGCTTATTAAATAGGCTTATTTCAGCAGCTTATGCTTATTAAATAGCCTTATTAAATAGGCTTATTTCAGCAACATTAGGATTATTAAAAAGGCTTATTTCAGCAACTTAGACTTATTAAATAGGCCTATTAAATAGACTTATTAAATAGACTTATTAAATAGGCTTATTAAATAGACTTATTAAATAGGTTTATTAAATAGGCTTATTAAATAGGCTCAATAAATAGGCTTAATAAATAGGCGTATTAAATAGGCTTATTAAATAGGCGTATTAAATAGGCTTATTAATAGGCTTATTAAATAGGCTTATTAAATAGGCTTATTAAATAGACTTATTAAATAGCCTCATTAAATAGGCTTATTTTAGCAACTTAGGCTTATTAAATAGGTTTATTTCAGCAACTTAGACTTATTAAATAGCCTTATTAAATAGGCTTATTTCAGCAACTTAGGCTTATTAAATAGGCTTATTTCAGCAACTTATGCTTATTAAATAGCCTTATTAAACAGGTTTATTTCAGCAACTTAGGCTTATTAAATAGCATTTTTAAATAGGCTTAGTTCAGAAACTTAGGCTTATTAAATAGGCTTATTTCAGCAACTTAGGCTCATTAAATAGCCTTATTAAATAGGCTTTTTTCAGGAACTTAGGCTCATTAAATAGTCTTATTAAATAGGCTTATTTCAGCAACTTAGGCTTATTAAATAGCCTTATTAAATAGGCTTATTCAGCAACTTAGGCTTAAATAGGCTTATTAAATAGGCTTATTAAATAGGCTTATTAAATAGGCTTATTAAATAAACTTATTAAATAGCCTCATTAAATAGGCTTATTTTAGCAACTTATGCTTATTAAATAGCCATATTAAATATGCTTATTTCAGCAACTTAGGCTTATTAAATAGGCTTATTTCAGCAGCTTATGCTTATTAAATAGCCTTATTAAATAGGCTTATTTCAGCAACATTAGGATTATTAAAAAGGCTTATTTCAGCAACTTAGACTTATTAAATAGGCCTATTAAATAGACTTATTAAATAGACTTATTAAATAGGCTTATTAAATAGACTTATTAAATAGGCTTATTAAATAGGCTTATTAAATAGGCTCAATAAATAGGCTTAATAAATAGGCGTATTAAATAGGCTTATTAAATAGGCGTATTAAATAGGCTTATTAATAGGCTTATTAAATAGGCTTATTAAATAGGCTTATTAAATAGACTTATTAAATAGCCTCATTAAATAGGCTTATTTTAGCAACTTAGGCTTATTAAATAGGTTTATTTCAGCAACTTAGACTTATTAAATAGCCTTATTAAATAGGCTTATTTCAGCAACTTAGGCTTATTAAATAGGCTTATTTCAGCAACTTATGCTTATTAAATAGCCTTATTAAACAGGTTTATTTCAGCAACTTAGGCTTATTAAATAGCATTTTTAAATAGGCTTAGTTCAGAAACTTAGGCTTATTAAATAGGCTTATTTCAGCAACTTAGGCTCATTAAATAGCCTTATTAAATAGGCTTTTTTCAGGAACTTAGGCTCATTAAATAGCCTTATTAAATAGGCTTTTTTCAGGAACTCAGGCTCATTAAATAGTCTTATTAAATAGGCTTATTTCAGCAACTTAGGCTTATTAAATAGCCTTATTAAATAGGCTTATTTCAGCAACTTAGGCTTATTAAATAGGCTTATTTCAGCAACTTATGCTTATTAAATAGCCTTATTAATCAGGTTTATTTCTAGAAATTTAGGCTTATTAAATAGCATTTTTAAATACGTTTTTTTCAGCAACCTAGACTTATTAAATAGACCTTTTTATATAGGTTTAGTTCACCAACGTAGGCTTATTAAATAGGCTTATTTCAGCAGCTTAGGCTTATTAAATAGCCTTATTTCAGCAACTTAGACTTATTAAATAGGCTTATTCAGCAACTTAGGCTTATTAAATAGCCTTATTAAATAGGCTTATTTCAGCAACTTAGGCTTATTAAATAGGCTTATTTCAGCAACTTAGACATATTAAAAATGCTTATTTCAGCAACTTAGGCTTATGAAATAGGCTTATTCAGCAACTTAGGCTTATTAAATAGGCTTATTTCAGCAACTTAGACTTATTAAATAGGCCTATTAAATAGGCTTATTAAATAGACTGATTAAATAGGCTCATTAAATACATATTAAATAGGCTTATTAAATAGGCTTATTAAATAGGCTTATTAAATAGACTTATTAAATAGCCTAATTAAATAGGCTTATTTTAGCAACTTAGGCTTATTAAATAGGCTTATTTCAGCAACTTAGACTTATTAAATAGCCTTATTTCAGCAACTTAGGCTTATTAAATAGGCTTATTTCAGCAACTTAGGCTTATTAAATAGCCTTATTTCAGCAACTTAGACTTATTAAATAGGCTTATTCAGCAACTTAGGCTTAAATAGGCGTATTAAATAGGCTTATTAAATAGGCTTATTAAATAGGCTTATTAAATAAACTTATTAAATAGCCTCATTAAATAGGCTTATTTTAGCAACTTATGCTTATTAAATAGCCATATTAAATATGCTTATTTCAGCAACTTAGGCTTATTAAATAGGCTTATTTCAGCAGCTTATGCTTATTAAATAGCCTTATTAAATAGGCTTATTTCAGCAACATTAGGATTATTAAAAAGGCTTATTTCAGCAACTTAGACTTATTAAATAGGCCTATTAAATAGACTTATTAAATAGACTTATTAAATAGGCTTATTAAATAGACTTATTAAATAGGTTTATTAAATAGGCTTATTAAATAGGCTCAATAAATAGGCTTAATAAATAGGCGTATTAAATAGGCTTATTAAATAGGCGTATTAAATAGGCTTATTAATAGGCTTATTAAATAGGCTTATTAAATAGGCTTATTAAATAGACTTATTAAATAGCCTCATTAAATAGGCTTATTTTAGCAACTTAGGCTTATTAAATAGGTTTATTTCAGCAACTTAGACTTATTAAATAGCCTTATTAAATAGGCTTATTTCAGCAACTTAGGCTTATTAAATAGGCTTATTTCAGCAACTTATGCTTATTAAATAGCCTTATTAAACAGGTTTATTTCAGCAACTTAGGCTTATTAAATAGCATTTTTAAATAGGCTTAGTTCAGAAACTTAGGCTTATTAAATAGGCTTATTTCAGCAACTTAGGCTCATTAAATAGCCTTATTAAATAGGCTTTTTTCAGGAACTTAGGCTCATTAAATAGTCTTATTAAATAGGCTTATTTCAGCAACTTAGGCTTATTAAATAGCCTTATTAAATAGGCTTATTTTAGCAACTTAGGCTTATTAAATATGCTTATTTAAGCAAATTAGGCGTATTAAATAGCATTATTAAATAGGTTTATTTCTGCAACTTAGACTTATTAAATAGCCTTATTAAATAGGCTTATTTCAGCAACTTAGGCTTATTAAATAGCCTTATTTCAGCAACTTAGACTTATTAAATAAGCTTATTCAGCAACTTAGGCTTATTAAATAGCCTTATTAAATAGGCTTATTTCAGCAACTTAGGCTTATTAAATAGGCTTATTTCAGCAACTTAGACATATTAAAAATGCTTATTTCAGCAACTTAGGCTTATGAAATAGGCTTATTCAGCAACTTAGGCTTATTAAATAGGCTTATTTCAGCAACTTATGCTTATTAAATAGCCTTATAAAACAGGTTTATTTCAGCAACTTAGGCTTATTAAATAGCATTTTTAAATAGGTTTATTTCAGCAAACTTAGACTTATTAAATATACCTTTTTAAATAGGCTTAGTTCAGCAACTTAGGCTTATTAAATAGGCTTATTAAATAGGCTTTTTTCAGGAACTTAGGCTTATTAAATAGGCTCATTAAATACTTATTAAATAGGCTTATTAAACAGGCTTATTAAATAGACTTATTAAACAGGCTCAATAAATAGGCCTATTAAATAGGCTCATTAAATAGGCTTCATAAATAGGCTTATTAAATCGGCTTATTAAATAGGCTTATTAAATAGGCGTATTAAATAGACTTATTAAATAGGCTTATTAAATAGGCTCATTAAATAGTCTTATTAAATAGGCTCAATAAATAGGCTCATTAAATAGGCTCAATAAATAGGCTTATTAAGTAGGCTCAATAATTAGGCTTATTAAATAGGCACAATAAATAGGCTTATTAAATAGGCTCATTATATACTTATTAAATAGGCTAATTAAATAGACTTATTAAATAGACGTATTAAATATGCTTATTAAATAGGCTTATTAAATAGGCTTATTAAATAGGCTTATTAAATAGACTTATTAAATAGCCTCATTAAATAGGCTTATTTTAGCAACTTAGGCTTATTAATTAGGCTTTTTTCAGCAACTTAGACTTATTAAATAGCCTTATTACAGCAACTTAGGCTTATTAAATAGGCTTATTTCAGCAACTTAGGCTTATTAAATAGGCTTATTTCAGCAACTTAGGCTTATTAAATAGGTTTATTTCAGAAACTTATGCTTATTAAATAGCCTTATTAAATAGGCTTATTTCAGCAACTTAGGATTATCAAATAGGCTTATTTCAGCAACTTAGACTTATTAAATAGGCCTATTAAATAGGCTTATTAAATAGACTTATTAAATAGGCTCATTAAATACTTATTAAATATGCTTATTAAATAGGCTCATTAAATAGACTTATTAAATAGGCTCAATAAATAGGCTTATTAAATAGGCCTATAAAATAGGCTTATTAAATAGACTTATTAAATAGACGTATTCAATATGCTTATTAAATAGGCTTATTAAATAGGCTTATTAAATAGGCTTATTAAATAGACTTATTAAATAGGCTCATTAAATAGGCTTATTTTAGCAACTTAGGCTTATTAATTAGGCTTTTTTCAGCAACTTAGACTTATTAAATAGCCTTATTACAGCAACTTAAGCTTATTAAATAGGCGTATTTCAGCAACTTAGGCTTATTAAATAGGCTTATTCAGCAACTTAGGCTTATTAAATAGCCTTATTAAATTGGCTTATTTCAGCAACCAAGGCTTATTAAATAGGCTTATTTCAGCAACTTAGACTTATTAAAAATACTTATTTCTGCAACTTAGGCTTATGAAATAGGCTTATTCAGCAATTTAGTCTTATTAAATAGGCTTATTTCAGCAAATTAGACTTATTAAATAGGCCTATTAAATAGGCTTATTAAATAGACTTATTAAATCGGCTTATTAAATAGGCTCAATAAATAGGCTTATTAAATAGGCTCAATAAATAGGCTTATTAAATAGGCTTATTAAATAGACTTATTAAATAGGCTCAATAAAGAGGCTTATTAAATAGGCTTATTAAATAGGCTCAATAAATAGGCTTATTAAATAGGCTCATGAAATAGGCTCAATAAATAGGCTTATTAAATAAGCTCAATAAATAGGCTTATTAAATAGGCTCATTAAATACTTATTAAATAGGCTTATTAAATAGACTTATTAAATAGACTTATTAAATAGGCTTATTAAATAGACTTATTAAATAGGCTTATTAAATAGGCTTATTAAATAGGCTCAATAAATAGGCTTAATAAATAGGCGTATTAAATAGGCTTATTAAATAGGCGTATTAAATAGGCTTATTAATAGGCTTATTAAATAGGCTTATTAAATAGGCTTATTAAATAGACTTATTAAATAGGCTTATTTTAGCAACTTAGGCTTATTAAATAGGTTTATTTCAGCAACTTAGACTTATTAAATAGCCTTATTAAATAGGCTTATTTCAGCAACTTAGGCTTATTAAATAGGCTTATTTCAGCAACTTATGCTTATTAAATAGCCTTATTAAACAGGTTTATTTCAGCAACTTAGGCTTATTAAATAGCATTTTTAAATAGGCTTAGTTCAGAAACTTAGGCTTATTAAATAGGCTTATTTCAGCAACTTAGGCTCATTAAATAGCCTTATTAAATAGGCTTTTTTCAGGAACTTAGGCTCATTAAATAGTCTTATTAAATAGGCTTATTTCAGCAACTTAGGCTTATTAAATAGCCTTATTAAATAGGCTTATTCAGCAACTTAGGCTTAAATAGGCTTATTAAATAGGCTTATTAAATAGGCTTATTAAATAGGCTTATTAAATAAACTTATTAAATAGCCTCATTAAATAGGCTTATTTTAGCAACTTATGCTTATTAAATAGCCATATTAAATATGCTTATTTCAGCAACTTAGGCTTATTAAATAGGCTTATTTCAGCAGCTTATGCTTATTAAATAGCCTTATTAAATAGGCTTATTTCAGCAACATTAGGATTATTAAAAAGGCTTATTTCAGCAACTTAGACTTATTAAATAGGCCTATTAAATAGACTTATTAAATAGACTTATTAAATAGGCTTATTAAATAGACTTATTAAATAGGCTTATTAAATAGGCTTATTAAATAGGCTCAATAAATAGGCTTAATAAATAGGCGTATTAAATAGGCTTATTAAATAGGCGTATTAAATAGGCTTATTAATAGGCTTATTAAATAGGCTTATTAAATAGGCTTATTAAATAGACTTATTAAATAGCCTCATTAAATAGGCTTATTTTAGCAACTTAGGCTTATTAAATAGGTTTATTTCAGCAACTTAGACTTATTAAATAGCCTTATTAAATAGGCTTATTTCAGCAACTTAGGCTTATTAAATAGGCTTATTTCAGCAACTTATGCTTATTAAATAGCCTTATTAAACAGGTTTATTTCAGCAACTTAGGCTTATTAAATAGCATTTTTAAATAGGCTTAGTTCAGAAACTTAGGCTTATTAAATAGGCTTATTTCAGCAACTTAGGCTCATTAAATAGCCTTATTAAATAGGCTTTTTTCAGGAACTTAGGCTCATTAAATAGCCTTATTAAATAGGCTTTTTTCAGGAACTCAGGCTCATTAAATAGTCTTATTAAATAGGCTTATTTCAGCAACTTAGGCTTATTAAATAGCCTTATTAAATAGGCTTATTTCAGCAACTTAGGCTTATTAAATAGGCTTATTTCAGCAACTTATGCTTATTAAATAGCCTTATTAATCAGGTTTATTTCTAGAAATTTAGGCTTATTAAATAGCATTTTTAAATACGTTTTTTTCAGCAACCTAGACTTATTAAATAGACCTTTTTATATAGGTTTAGTTCACCAACGTAGGCTTATTAAATAGGCTTATTTCAGCAGCTTAGGCTTATTAAATAGCCTTATTTCAGCAACTTAGACTTATTAAATAGGCTTATTCAGCAACTTAGGCTTATTAAATAGCCTTATTAAATAGGCTTATTTCAGCAACTTAGGCTTATTAAATAGGCTTATTTCAGCAACTTAGACATATTAAAAATGCTTATTTCAGCAACTTAGGCTTATGAAATAGGCTTATTCAGCAACTTAGGCTTATTAAATAGGCTTATTTCAGCAACTTAGACTTATTAAATAGGCCTATTAAATAGGCTTATTAAATAGACTGATTAAATAGGCTCATTAAATACATATTAAATAGGCTTATTAAATAGGCTTATTAAATAGGCTTATTAAATAGACTTATTAAATAGCCTAATTAAATAGGCTTATTTTAGCAACTTAGGCTTATTAAATAGGCTTATTTCAGCAACTTAGACTTATTAAATAGCCTTATTTCAGCAACTTAGGCTTATTAAATAGGCTTATTTCAGCAACTTAGGCTTATTAAATAGCCTTATTTCAGCAACTTAGACTTATTAAATAGGCTTATTCAGCAACTTAGGCTTAAATAGGCGTATTAAATAGGCTTATTAAATAGGCTTATTAAATAGGCTTATTAAATAAACTTATTAAATAGCCTCATTAAATAGGCTTATTTTAGCAACTTATGCTTATTAAATAGCCATATTAAATATGCTTATTTCAGCAACTTAGGCTTATTAAATAGGCTTATTTCAGCAGCTTATGCTTATTAAATAGCCTTATTAAATAGGCTTATTTCAGCAACATTAGGATTATTAAAAAGGCTTATTTCAGCAACTTAGACTTATTAAATAGGCCTATTAAATAGACTTATTAAATAGACTTATTAAATAGGCTTATTAAATAGACTTATTAAATAGGTTTATTAAATAGGCTTATTAAATAGGCTCAATAAATAGGCTTAATAAATAGGCGTATTAAATAGGCTTATTAAATAGGCGTATTAAATAGGCTTATTAATAGGCTTATTAAATAGGCTTATTAAATAGGCTTATTAAATAGACTTATTAAATAGCCTCATTAAATAGGCTTATTTTAGCAACTTAGGCTTATTAAATAGGTTTATTTCAGCAACTTAGACTTATTAAATAGCCTTATTAAATAGGCTTATTTCAGCAACTTAGGCTTATTAAATAGGCTTATTTCAGCAACTTATGCTTATTAAATAGCCTTATTAAACAGGTTTATTTCAGCAACTTAGGCTTATTAAATAGCATTTTTAAATAGGCTTAGTTCAGAAACTTAGGCTTATTAAATAGGCTTATTTCAGCAACTTAGGCTCATTAAATAGCCTTATTAAATAGGCTTTTTTCAGGAACTTAGGCTCATTAAATAGTCTTATTAAATAGGCTTATTTCAGCAACTTAGGCTTATTAAATAGCCTTATTAAATAGGCTTATTTTAGCAACTTAGGCTTATTAAATATGCTTATTTAAGCAAATTAGGCGTATTAAATAGCATTATTAAATAGGTTTATTTCTGCAACTTAGACTTATTAAATAGCCTTATTAAATAGGCTTATTTCAGCAACTTAGGCTTATTAAATAGCCTTATTTCAGCAACTTAGACTTATTAAATAAGCTTATTCAGCAACTTAGGCTTATTAAATAGCCTTATTAAATAGGCTTATTTCAGCAACTTAGGCTTATTAAATAGGCTTATTTCAGCAACTTAGACATATTAAAAATGCTTATTTCAGCAACTTAGGCTTATGAAATAGGCTTATTCAGCAACTTAGGCTTATTAAATAGGCTTATTTCAGCAACTTATGCTTATTAAATAGCCTTATAAAACAGGTTTATTTCAGCAACTTAGGCTTATTAAATAGCATTTTTAAATAGGTTTATTTCAGCAAACTTAGACTTATTAAATATACCTTTTTAAATAGGCTTAGTTCAGCAACTTAGGCTTATTAAATAGGCTTATTAAATAGGCTTTTTTCAGGAACTTAGGCTTATTAAATAGGCTCATTAAATACTTATTAAATAGGCTTATTAAACAGGCTTATTAAATAGACTTATTAAACAGGCTCAATAAATAGGCCTATTAAATAGGCTCATTAAATAGGCTTCATAAATAGGCTTATTAAATCGGCTTATTAAATAGGCTTATTAAATAGGCGTATTAAATAGACTTATTAAATAGGCTTATTAAATAGGCTCATTAAATAGTCTTATTAAATAGGCTCAATAAATAGGCTCATTAAATAGGCTCAATAAATAGGCTTATTAAGTAGGCTCAATAATTAGGCTTATTAAATAGGCACAATAAATAGGCTTATTAAATAGGCTCATTATATACTTATTAAATAGGCTAATTAAATAGACTTATTAAATAGACGTATTAAATATGCTTATTAAATAGGCTTATTAAATAGGCTTATTAAATAGGCTTATTAAATAGACTTATTAAATAGCCTCATTAAATAGGCTTATTTTAGCAACTTAGGCTTATTAATTAGGCTTTTTTCAGCAACTTAGACTTATTAAATAGCCTTATTACAGCAACTTAGGCTTATTAAATAGGCTTATTTCAGCAACTTAGGCTTATTAAATAGGCTTATTTCAGCAACTTAGGCTTATTAAATAGGTTTATTTCAGAAACTTATGCTTATTAAATAGCCTTATTAAATAGGCTTATTTCAGCAACTTAGGATTATCAAATAGGCTTATTTCAGCAACTTAGACTTATTAAATAGGCCTATTAAATAGGCTTATTAAATAGACTTATTAAATAGGCTCATTAAATACTTATTAAATATGCTTATTAAATAGGCTCATTAAATAGACTTATTAAATAGGCTCAATAAATAGGCTTATTAAATAGGCCTATAAAATAGGCTTATTAAATAGACTTATTAAATAGACGTATTCAATATGCTTATTAAATAGGCTTATTAAATAGGCTTATTAAATAGGCTTATTAAATAGACTTATTAAATAGGCTCATTAAATAGGCTTATTTTAGCAACTTAGGCTTATTAATTAGGCTTTTTTCAGCAACTTAGACTTATTAAATAGCCTTATTACAGCAACTTAAGCTTATTAAATAGGCGTATTTCAGCAACTTAGGCTTATTAAATAGGCTTATTCAGCAACTTAGGCTTATTAAATAGCCTTATTAAATTGGCTTATTTCAGCAACCAAGGCTTATTAAATAGGCTTATTTCAGCAACTTAGACTTATTAAAAATACTTATTTCTGCAACTTAGGCTTATGAAATAGGCTTATTCAGCAATTTAGTCTTATTAAATAGGCTTATTTCAGCAAATTAGACTTATTAAATAGGCCTATTAAATAGGCTTATTAAATAGACTTATTAAATCGGCTTATTAAATAGGCTCAATAAATAGGCTTATTAAATAGGCTCAATAAATAGGCTTATTAAATAGGCTTATTAAATAGACTTATTAAATAGGCTCAATAAAGAGGCTTATTAAATAGGCTTATTAAATAGGCTCAATAAATAGGCTTATTAAATAGGCTCATGAAATAGGCTCAATAAATAGGCTTATTAAATAAGCTCAATAAATAGGCTTATTAAATAGGCTCATTAAATACTTATTAAATAGGCTTATTAAATAGACTTATTAAATAGACTTATTAAATAGGCTTATTAAATAGACTTATTAAATAGGCTTATTAAATAGGCTTATTAAATAGGCTCAATAAATAGGCTTAATAAATAGGCGTATTAAATAGGCTTATTAAATAGGCGTATTAAATAGGCTTATTAATAGGCTTATTAAATAGGCTTATTAAATAGGCTTATTAAATAGACTTATTAAATAGGCTTATTTTAGCAACTTAGGCTTATTAAATAGGTTTATTTCAGCAACTTAGACTTATTAAATAGCCTTATTAAATAGGCTTATTTCAGCAACTTAGGCTTATTAAATAGGCTTATTTCAGCAACTTATGCTTATTAAATAGCCTTATTAAACAGGTTTATTTCAGCAACTTAGGCTTATTAAATAGCATTTTTAAATAGGCTTAGTTCAGAAACTTAGGCTTATTAAATAGGCTTATTTCAGCAACTTAGGCTCATTAAATAGCCTTATTAAATAGGCTTTTTTCAGGAACTTAGGCTCATTAAATAGTCTTATTAAATAGGCTTATTTCAGCAACTTAGGCTTATTAAATAGCCTTATTAATTAGGCTTATTTTAGCAACTTAGGCTTATTAAATATGCTTATTTAAGCAAATTAGGCGTATTAAATAGCATTATTAAATAGGTTTATTTCTGCAACTTAGACTTATTAAATAGCCTTATTAAATAGGCTTATTTCAGCAACTTAGGCTTATTAAATAGGCTTATTTCAGCAACTTATGCTTATTAAATAGCCTTATTAATCAGGTTTATTTCTAGAAATTTAGCCTTATTAAATAGCATTTTTAAATACGTTTTTTTCAGCAACTTAGACTTATTAAATAGACCTTTTTATATAGGTTTACTTCACCAACGTAGGCTTATTAAATAGGCTTATTTCAGCAACTTAGGCTTATTAAATAGCCTTATTTCAGCAACTTAGACTTAATAAATAGGCTTATTCAGCAACTTAGGCTTATTATATAGCCTTATTAAATAGGCTTATTTCAGCAACTTAGGCTTATTAAATAGGCTTATTTCAGCAACTTAGACATTAAAAATGCTTATTTCAGCAACTTATGCTTATGAAATAGGCTTATTCAGCAACTTAGGCTTATTAAATAGGCTTATTTCAGCAACTTAGACTTATTAAATAGGCCTATTAAATAGGCTTATTAAATAGAATGATTAAATAGGCTCATTAAATACATATTAAATAGGCTTATTAAATAGGCTTATTAAATAGGCTTATTAAATAGACTTATTAAATAGCCTAAATAAATAGGCTTATTTTAGCAACTTAGGCTTATTAAATAGGCTTATTTCAGCAACTTAGACTTATTAAATAGCCTTATTTCAGCAACTTAGGCTTATTAAATAGGTTTATTTCAGCAACTTAGGCTTATTAAATAGCCTTATTTCAGCAACTTAGACTTATTAAATAGGCTTATTCAGCAACTTAGGCTTAAATAGGCTTATTAAATAGGCTTATTAAATAGGCTTATTAAATAGGCTTATTAAATAAACTTATTAAATAGCCTCATTAAATAGGCTTATTTTAGCAACTTATGCTTATTAAATAGCCATATTAAATATGCTTATTTCAGCAACTTAGGCTTATTAAATAGGCTTATTTCAGCAGCTTATGCTTATTAAATAGCCTTATTAAATAGGCTTATTTCAGCAACATTAGGATTATTAAAAAGGCTTATTTCAGCAACTTAGGCTTATTAAATAGGCTTATTTCAGCAAAATAGACATTAAAAATGCTTATTTCAGCAACTTAGGCTTATGAAATAGGCTTATTCAGCAACTTAGGCTTATTAAATAGGCTTATTTCAGCAACTTAGACTTATTAAATAGGCCTATTAAATAGGCTTATTAAATAGACTGAATAAATAGGCTCATTAAATACATATTAAATAGGCTTATTAAATAGGCTTATTAAATAGGCTTATTAAATAGACTTATTAAATAGCCTAAATAAATAGGTTTATTTTAGCAACTTAGGCTTATTAAATAGGCTTATTTCAGCAACTTAGACTTATTAAATAGCCTTATTTCAGCAACTTAGGCTTATTAAATAGGCTTATTTCAGCAACTTAGGCTTATTAAATAGCCCTATTTCAGCAACTTAGACTTATTAAATAGGCTTATTCAGCAACTTAGGCTTAAATAGGCTTATTAAATAGGCTTATTAAATAGGCTTATTAAATAGGCTTATTAAATAAACTTATTAAATAGCCTCATTAAATAGGCTTATTTTAGCAACTTATGCTTATTAAATAGCCATATTAAATATGCTTATTTCAGCAACTTAGGCTTATTAAATAGGCTTATTTCAGCAGCTTATGCTTATTAAATAGCCTTATTAAATAGGCTTATTTCAGCAACATTAGGATTATTAAAAAGGCTTATTTCAGCAACTTAGACTTATTAAATAGGCCTATTAAATAGACTTATTAAATAGACTTATTAAAAAGGCTCATTAAATACTTATTAAATAGGCTTATTAAATAGGCTTATTAAATAGACTTATTAAATAGGCTCAATAAATAGGCGTATTAAATAGGCTTATTAAATAGGCTTATTAAATAGGCTTATTAAATAGGCTTATTAAATATGCGTATTAAATAGACTTATTAAATAGGCTTATTAAATAGGCTCAATAAATAGGCTTATTAAATAGGCTCAATAAATAGGCTTATTAAATAGGCTCAATAAATAGGCTTATTAAATAGGCTCAATAAATAGGCTTATTAAATAGGCTCATTAAATACTTATTAAATAGGCTTATTAAAGAGACTTATTAAATAGACTTATTAAATAGGCTTATTAAATAGACTTATTAAATAGGCTTATTAAAAAGGCTTATTAAATAGACTTATTAAACAGGCTCATTAAATACTTATTAAATAGGTTTATTAAATAGGCGTATTAAATAGGCTTATTAAATAGACTCAATAAATAGGCTTATTAAATGGGCTTATTAAATAGGCTCTTTTAATAGGCTTAATAAATAGGCTTATTAAATAGGTGTATTAAATAGGCTTATTAAATAGGCTTATTAAATATACTCATTAAATAGTCTTATTAAATAGGCTCAATACATAGGCTCATTAAATAGGCTTATTAAATAGGCTTATTAAATAGGCTTATTAAATAGACTTATTAAATAGGCTTATTAAATAGACTTATTAAATAGACGTATTAAATATGCTTATTAAATAGGCTTTTTAAATAGGCTTATTAAATAGGCTTATTAAATAGACTTATTAAATACTTATTAAATAGGCTTATTAAATAGGCTTATTAAATAGACTTATTAAATAGGCTCAATAAATAGGCTTATTAAATAGGCTTATTAAATAGGCTTATTAAATAGGCTTATTAAATAGACTTATTAAATAGGCTTATTAAATAGGCTCAATAAATAGGCTTATTAAATAGGCTTATTAAATAGACTTATTAAATAGGCTCAATAAATAGGCTTATTAAATAGGCTTATTAAATAGGCTCAATAAATAGGCTTATTAAATAGACTCAATAAATAGGATTTTTAAATAGGCTCAATAAATAGGCTTATTAAATAGGCTCATTAAATACTTATTAAATAGGCTTATTAAATAGACTTATTAAATAGACTTATTAAATAGGCTTATTAAATAGACTTATTAAATAGGCTTATTAAAAAGGTTTATTAAATAGACTTATTAAACAGGCTCATTAAATACTTATTAATAGGCTTATTAAATAGGCTCATTAAATACTTATTAAATAGGCTTATTAAATAGACTTATTAAATAGACTTATTAAATAGGCTTATTAAATAGACTTATTAAATAGGCTTATTAAAAAACGTTTATTAAATAGACTTATTAAACAGGCTCATTAAATACTTATTAAATAGGTTTATTATATAGGCGTATTAAATAGGCTTATTAAATAGGCTCAATAAATAGGCTTATTAAATAGGCATATTAAATAGACTTATTAAATAGGCTCAATAAATAGGCTTATTAAATAGGCTTATTAAATAGGCTTATTAAATAGACTTATTAAATAGGCTCAATAAATAGGCTTATTAAATAGGCTTATTAAATAGGCTTATTAAATAGGCTTATTAAATAGACTTATTAAATAGGCTTATTAAATAGGCTCAATAAATAGGCTTATTAAATAGGCTTATTAAATAGACTTATTAAATAGGCTCAATAAATAGGCTTATTAAATAGGCTTATTAAATAGGCTCAATAAATAGGCTTATTAAATAGACTCAATAAATAGGCTTTTTAAATAGGCTCAATAAATAGGCTTATTAAATAGGCTAATTAAATACTTATTAAATAGGCTTATTAAATAGACTTATTAAATAGACTTATTAAATAGGCTTATTAAATAGACTTATTAAATAGGCTTATTAAAAAGGTTTATTAAATAGACTTATTAAACAGGCTCATTAAATACTTATTAAATAGGTTCATTAAATAGGCGTATTAAATAGGCTTATTAAATAGGCTCAATATATAGGCTTATTAAATGGGCTTATTAAAAAGGCTCATTAAATAGGCTTAATAAATAGGCTTATTAAATAGGCTTATTAAATAGACTTATTAAATAGGCTCAATAAATAGGCTTATTAAATAGGCTTATTAAATAGGCTCAATAAATAGGCTTATTAAATAGGCTCAATAAATAGGCTTATTAAAAAGGTTTATTAAATAGACTTATTAAACAGGCTCATTAAATACTTATTAAATAGGTTTATTAAATAGGCGTATTAAATAGGCTTATTAAATAGGCTCAATAAATAGGCTTATTAAATAGGCTTATTAAATAGGCTCAATAAATAGGCTTATTAAATAGACTCAATAAATAGGATTTTTAAATAGGCTCAATAAATAGGCTTATTAAATAGGCTCATTAAATACTTATTAAATAGGCTTATTAAATAGACTTATTAAATAGACTTATTAAATAGGCTTATTAAATAGACTTATTAAATAGGCTTATTAAAAAGGTTTATTAAATAGACTTATTAAACAGGCTCATTAAATACTTATTAATAGGCTTATTAAATAGGCTCATTAAATACTTATTAAATAGGCTTATTAAATAGACTTATTAAATAGACTTATTAAATAGGCTTATTAAATAGGCTCAATAAATAGGCTTATTAAATGGGCTTATTAAAAAGGCTCATTAAATAGGCTTAATAAATAGGCTTATTAAATAGGCTTATTAAATAGACTTATTAAATAGGCTCAATAAATAGGCTTATTAAATAGGCTTATTAAATAGGCTCAATAAATAGGCTTATTAAATAGGCTCAATAAATAGGCTTATTAAAAAGGTTTATTAAATAGACTTATTAAACAGGCTCATTAAATACTTATTAAATAGGTTTATTAAATAGGCGTATTAAATAGGCTTATTAAATAGGCTCAATAAATAGGCTTATTAAATAGGCTTATTAAATAGGCTCAATAAATAGGCTTATTAAATAGACTCAATAAATAGGATTTTTAAATAGGCTCAATAAATAGGCTTATTAAATAGGCTCATTAAATACTTATTAAATAGGCTTATTAAATAGACTTATTAAATAGACTTATTAAATAGGCTTATTAAATAGACTTATTAAATAGGCTTATTAAAAAGGTTTATTAAATAGACTTATTAAACAGGCTCATTAAATACTTATTAATAGGCTTATTAAATAGGCTCATTAAATACTTATTAAATAGGCTTATTAAATAGACTTATTAAATAGACTTATTAAATAGGCTTATTAAATAGACTTATTAAATAAGCTTATTAAAAAACGTTTATTAAATAGACTTATTAAACAGGCTCATTAAATACTTATTAAATAGGTTTATTATATAGGCGTATTAAATAGGCTTATTAAATAGGCTCAATAAATAGGCTTATTAAATAGGCTTATTAAATAGACTTATTAAATAGGCTCAATAAATAGGCTTATTAAATAGGCTTATTAAATAGGCTTATTAAATAGACTTATTAAATAGGCTCAATAAATAGGCTTATTAAATAGGCTTATTAAATAGGCTTATTAAATAGGCTTATTAAATAGACTTATTAAATAGGCTTATTAAATAGGCTCAATAAATAGGCTTATTAAATAGGCTTATTAAATAGACTTATTAAATAGGCTCAATAAATAGGCTTATTAAATAGGCTTATTAAATAGGCTCAATAAATAGGCTTATTAAATAGACTCAATAAATAGGCTTTTTAAATAGGCTCAATAAATAGGCTTATTAAATAGGCTAATTAAATACTTATTAAATAGGCTTATTAAATAGACTTATTAAATAGACTTATTAAATAGGCTTATTAAATAGACTTATTAAATAGGCTTATTAAAAAGGTTTATTAAATAGACTTATTAAACAGGCTCATTAAATACTTATTAAATAGGTTTATTAAATAGGCGTATTAAATAGGCTTATTAAATAGGCTCAATAAATAGGCTTATTAAATGGGCTTATTAAAAAGGCTCATTAAATAGGCTTAATAAATAGGCTTATTAAATAGGCATATTAAATAGACTTATTAAATAGACGTATTAAATATGCTTATTAAATAGGCTTATTAAATAGGCTTATTAAATAGGCTTATTAAATAGACTTATTAAATACTTATTAAATAGGCTTATTAAATAGGCTTATTAAATAGACTTATTAAATAGGCTCAATAAATAGGCTTATTAAATAGGCTTATTAAATAGGCTTATTAAATAGGCTTATTAAATAGACTTATTAAATAGGCTTATTAAATAGGCTCAATAAATAGGCTTATTAAATAGGCTTATTAAATAGACTTATTAAATAGGCTCAATAAATAGGCTTATTAAATAGGCTTATTAAATAGGCTCAATAAATAGGCTTATTAAATAGGCTCAATAAATAGGCTTATTAAAAAGGTTTATTAAATAGACTTATTAAACAGGCTCATTAAATACTTATTAAATAGGTTTATTAAATAGGCGTATTAAATAGGCTTATTAAATAGGCTCAATAAATAGGCTTATTAAATGGGCTTATTAAAAAGGCTCATTAAATAGGCTTAATAAATAGGCTTATTAAATAGGCATATTAAATAGACTTATTAAATAGACGTATTAAATATGCTTATTAAATAGGCTTATTAAATAGGCTTATTAAATAGGCTTATTAAATAGACTTATTAAAAACTTATTAAATAGGCTTATTAAATAGGCTTATTAAATAGACTTATTAAATAGGCTCAATAAATAGGCTTATTAAATAGGCTCAATAAATAGGCTTATTAAATGGGCTTATTAAAAAGGCTCATTAAATAGGCTTAATAAATAGGCTTATTAAATAGGCATATTAAATAGACTTATTAAATAGACGTATTAAATATGCTTATTAAATAGGCTTATTAAATAGGCTTATTAAATAGGCTTATTAAATAGACTTATTAAAAACTTATTAAATAGGCTTATTAAATAGGCTTATTAAATAGACTTATTAAATAGGCTCAATAAATAGGCTTATTAAATAGGCTTATTAAATAGGCTTATTAAATAGGCTTATTAAATAGACTTATTAAATAGGCTTATTAAATAGGCTCAATAAATAGGCTTATTAAATAGGCTTATTAAATAGACTTATTAAATAGGCTCAATAAATAGGCTTATTAAATAGGCTTATTAAATAGGCTCAATAAATAGGCTTATTAAATAGGCTCAATAAATAGGCTTTTTAAATAGGCTCAATAAATAGGCTTATTAAATAGGCTCATTAAATACTTATTAAATAGGCTTATTAAATAGACTTATTAAATAGACTTATTAAATAGGCTTATTAAATAGACTTATTAAATAGGCTTATTAAAAAACGTTTATTAAATAGACTTATTAAACAGGCTCATTAAATACTTATTAAATACGTTTATTATATAGGCGTATTAAATAGGCTTATTAAATAGGCTCAATAAATAGGCTTATTAAATAGGCTTATTAAATAGACTTATTAAATAGGCTCAATAAATAGGCTTATTAAATAGGCTTATTAAATAGGCTTATTAAATAGACTTATTAAATAGGCTCAATAAATAGGCTTATTAAATAGGCTTATTAAATAGGCTTATTAAATAGACTTATTAAATACTTATTAAATAGGCTTATTAAATAGGCTTATTAAATACACTTATTAAATAGGCTCAATAAATAGGCTTATTAAATAGGCTTATTAAATAGGCTTATTAAATAGGCTTATTAAATAGACTTATTAAATAGGCTTATTAAATAGGCTCAATAAATAGGCTTATTAAATAGGCTTATTAAATAGACTTATTAAATAGGCTCAATAAATAGGCTTATTAAATAGGCTTATTAAATAGACTTATTAAATAGGCTTATTAAATAGGCTCAATAAATAGGCTTATTAAAAAGGTTTATTAAATAGACTTATTAAACAGGCTCATTAAATACTTATTAAATAGGTTTATTAAATAGGCGTATTAAATAGGCTTATTAAATAGGCTCAATAAATAGGCTTATTAAATGGGCTTATTAAAAAGGCTCATTAAATAGGCTTATTAAATAGGCATATTAAATAGACTTATTAAATAGACGTATTAAATATGCTTATTAAATAGGCTTATTAAATAGGCTTATTAAATAGGCTTATTAAATAGACTTATTAAAAACTTATTAAATAGGCTTATTAAATAGGCTTATTAAATAGACTTATTAAATAGGCTCAATAAATAGGCTTATTAAATAGGCTCAATAAATAGGCTTATTAAATGGGCTTATTAAAAAGGCTCATTAAATAGGCTTAATAAATAGGCTTATTAAATAGGCATATTAAATAGACTTATTAAATAGACGTATTAAATATGCTTATTAAATAGGCTTATTAAATAGGCTTATTAAATAGGCTTATTAAATAGACTTATTAAAAACTTATTAAATAGGCTTATTAAATAGGCTTATTAAATAGACTTATTAAATAGGCTCAATAAATAGGCTTATTAAATAGGCTTATTAAATAGGCTTATTAAATAGGCTTATTAAATAGACTTATTAAATAGGCTTATTAAATAGGCTCAATAAATAGGCTTATTAAATAGGCTTATTAAATAGACTTATTAAATAGGCTCAATAAATAGGCTTATTAAATAGGCTTATTAAATAGGCTCAATAAATAGGCTTATTAAATAGGCTCAATAAATAGGCTTTTTAAATAGGCTCAATAAATAGGCTTATTAAATAGGCTCATTAAATACTTATTAAATAGGCTTATTAAATAGACTTATTAAATAGACTTATTAAATAGGCTTATTAAATAGACTTATTAAATAGGCTTATTAAAAAACGTTTATTAAATAGACTTATTAAACAGGCTCATTAAATACTTATTAAATACGTTTATTATATAGGCGTATTAAATAGGCTTATTAAATAGGCTCAATAAATAGGCTTATTAAATAGGCTTATTAAATAGACTTATTAAATAGGCTCAATAAATAGGCTTATTAAATAGGCTTATTAAATAGGCTTATTAAATAGACTTATTAAATAGGCTCAATAAATAGGCTTATTAAATAGGCTTATTAAATAGGCTTATTAAATAGACTTATTAAATACTTATTAAATAGGCTTATTAAATAGGCTTATTAAATACACTTATTAAATAGGCTAAAAAAATAGGCTTATTAAATAGGCTTATTAAATAGGCTTATTAAATAGGCTTATTAAATAGACTTATTAAATAGGCTTATTAAATAGGCTCAATAAATAGGCTTATTAAATAGGCTTATTAAATAGACTTATTAAATAGGCTCAATAAATAGGCTTATTAAATAGGCTTATTAAATAGGCTCAATAAATAGGCTTATTAAATAGGCTCAATAAATAGGCTTTTTAAATAGGCTCAATAAATAGGCTTATTAAATAGGCTCATTAAATACTTATTAAATAGGCTTATTAAATAGACTTATTAAATAGACTTATTAAATAGGCTTATTAAATAGACTTATTAAATAGGCTTATTAAAAGGCTTATTAAATAGACTTATTAAACAGGCTCATTAAATACTTATTAAATAGGTTTATTAAATAGGCGTATTAAATAGGCTTATTAAATAGGCTCAATAAATAGGCTTATTAAATGGGCTTATTAAATAGGCTCATTAAATAGGCTCAATAAATAGGATTATTAAATAGGCTCAATAAATAGGCTTATTAAATAGGCTCAATAAATAGGCTTATTAAATAGGCTCATTAAATACTTATTAAATAGGCTTATTAAATAGACTTATTAAATAGACTTATTAAATAGGCTTATTAAATAGACTTTTTAAATAAGCTTATTAAAAAGGCTTATTAAATAGGCCTATTAAATAGGCTCAATAAATAGGCTTATTAAATGGGCTTATTAAATAGGCTCATTAAATAGGCTCAATAAATAGGCTTATTAAATAGGCTCAATAAATAGGCTTATTAAATAGGCTCAATAAATAGGCTTATTAAATAGGCTCATTAAATACTTATTAAATAGGCTTATTAAATAGACTTATTAAATAGACTTATTAAATAGGCTTATTAAAAAGGTTTATTAAATAGACTTATTAAACAGGCTCATTAAATACTTATTAAATAGGTTTATTAAATAGGCGTATTAAATAGGCTTATTAAATAGGCTCAATAAATAGGCTTATTAAATGGGCTTATTAAAAAGGCTCATTAAATAGGCTTAATAAATAGGCTTATTAAATAGGCATATTAAATAGACTTATTAAATAGACGTATTAAATATGCTTATTAAATAGGCTTATTAAATAGGCTTATTAAATAGGCTTATTAAATAGACTTATTAAATACTTATTAAATAGGCTTATTAAATAGGCTTATTAAATAGACTTATTAAATAGGCTCAATAAATAGGCTTATTAAATAGGCTTATTAAATAGACTTATTAAATAGGCTTATTAAATAGACTTATTAAATAGGCTTATTAAATAGGCTCAATAAATAGGCTCATTAAATAGGCTTATTAAATAGACTTATTAAATAGGCTCAATAAATAGGCTTATTAAATAGGCTTATTAAATAGGCTCAATAAATAGGCTTATTAAATAGGCTCAATAAATAGGCTTTTTAAATAGGCTCAATAAATAGGCTTATTAAATAGGCTCATTAAATACTTATTAAATAGGCTTATTAAATAGACTTATTAAATAGACTTATTAAATAGGCTTATTAAATAGACTTATTAAATAGGCTTATTAAAAAAGGTTTATTAAATAGACTTATTAAACAGGCTCATTAAATACTTATTAAATAGGTTTATTAAATAGGCGTATTAAATAGGCTTATTAAATAGGCTCAATAAATAGGCTTATTAAATGGGCTTATTAAAAAGGCTCATTAAATAGGCTTAATAAATAGGCTTATTAAATAGGCATATTAAATAGACTTATTAAATAGACGTATTAAATATGCTTATTAAATAGGCTTATTAAATAGGCTTATTAAATAGGCTTATTAAATAGACTTATTAAATACTTATTAAATAGGCTTATTAAATAGGCTTATTAAATAGACTTATTAAATAGGCTAAAAAAATAGGCTTATTAAATAGGCTTATTAAATAGGCTTATTAAATAGGCTTATTAAATAGACTTATTAAATAGGCTTATTAAATAGGCTCAATAAATAGGCTTATTAAATAGACTTATTAAATAGGCTCAATAAATAGGCTTATTAAATAGGCTTATTAAATAGGCTCAATAAATAGGCTTATTAAATAGGCTCAATAAATAGGCTTTTTAAATAGGCTCAATAAATAGGCTTATTAAATAGGCTCATTAAATACTTATTAAATAGGCTTATTAAATAGACTTATTAAATAGACTTATTAAATAGGCTTATTAAATAGACTTATTAAATAGGCTTATTAAAAGGCTTATTAAATAGACTTATTAAACAGGCTCATTAAATACTTATTAAATAGGTTTATTAAATAGGCGTATTAAATAGGCTTATTAAATAGGCTCAATAAATAGGCTTATTAAATGGGCTTATTAAATAGGCTCATTAAATAGGCTCAATAAATAGGCTTATTAAATAGGCTCAATAAATAGGCTTATTAAATAGGCTCAATAAATAGGCTTATTAAATAGGCTCATTAAATACTTATTAAATAGGCTTATTAAATAGACTTATTAAATAGACTTATTAAATAGGCTTATTAGATAGACTTATTAAATAAGCTTATTAAAAAGGCTTATTAAATAGGCCTATTAAATAGGCTCAATAAATAGGCTTATTAAATGGGCTTATTAAATAGGCTCATTAAATAGGCTCAATAAATAGGCTTATTAAATAGGCTCAATAAATAGGCGTATTAAATAGGCTCAATAAATAGGCTTATTAAATAGGCTCATTAAATACTTATTAAATAGGCTTATTAAATAGACTTATTAAATAGACTTATTAAATAGGCTTATTAAATAGACTTATTAAATAAACTTATTAAAAAGGCTTATTAAATAGACTTATTAAATAGGCTTATTAAATAGGCTTATTAAATAGACTTATTAAATAGGCTTATTAAATAGGCTCAATAAATAGGCTTATTAAATAGGCTTATTAAATAGACTTATTAAATAGGCTCAATAAATAGGCTTATTAAATAGGCTTATTAAATAGGCTCAATAAATAGGCTTATTAAATAGGCTCAATAAATAGGCTTTTTAAATAGGCTCAATAAATAGGCTTATTAAATAGGCTCATTAAATACTTATTAAATAGGCTTATTAAATAGACTTATTAAATAGACTTATTAAATAGGCTTATTAAATAGACTTATTAAATAGGCTTATTAAAAGGCTTATTAAATAGACTTATTAAACAGGCTCATTAAATACTTATTAAATAGGTTTATTAAATAGGCGTATTAAATAGGCTTATTAAATAGGCTCAATAAATAGGCTTATTAAATGGGCTTATTAAATAGGCTCATTAAATAGGCTCAATAAATAGGATTATTAAATAGGCTCAATAAATAGGCTTATTAAATAGGCTCAATAAATAGGCTTATTAAATAGGCTCATTAAATACTTATTAAATAGGCTTATTAAATAGACTTATTAAATAGACTTAATAAATAGGCTTATTAAATAGACTTATTAAATAAGCTTATTAAAAAGGCTTATTAAATAGACTTATTAAACAGGCTCATTAAATACTTATTAAATAGGTTTATTAAATAGGCGTATTAAATAGGCTTATTAAATAGGCTCAATAAAAAGGCTTATCAAATGGGCTTATTAAATAGGCTATTTTAATAGGCTTAATAAATAGGCTTATTAAATAGGTGTATTAAATAGGCTTATTAAATAGGCTTATTAAATATACTCATTAAATAGTCTTATTAAATAGGCTCAATACATAGGCTCATTAAATAGGCTCAATAAATAGGCTTATTAAATAGACTTATTAAATAGACGTATTAAATATGCTTATTAAATAGGCTTTTTAAATAGGCTTATTAAATAGGCTTATTAAATAGACTTATTAAATAGGCTCAATAAATAGGCTTATTAAATAGGCTTATTAAATAGGCTTATTAAATAGGCTTATTAAATAGACTTATTAAATAGGCTTATTAAATAGGCTCAATAAATAGGATTATTAAATAGGCTTATTAAATAGACTTATTAAATAGGCTCAATAAATAGGCTTATTAAATAGGCTTATTAAATAGGCTCAATAAATAGGCTTATTAAATAGGCTCAATAAATAGGCTTTTTAAATAGGCTCAATAAATAGGCTTATTAAATAGGCTCATTAAATACTTATTAAATAGGCTTATTAAATAGACTTATTAAATAGACTTATTAAATAGGCTTATTAAATAGACTTATTAAATAGGCTTATTAAAAGGCTTATTAAATAGACTTATTAAACAGGCTCATTAAATACTTATTAAATAGGTTTATTAAATAGGCGTATTAAATAGGCTTATTAAATAGGCTCAATAAATAGGCTTATTAAATGGGCTTATTAAATAGGCTCATTAAATAGGCTCAATAAATAGGCTTATTAAATAGGCTCAATAAATAGGATTATTAAATAGGCTCAATAAATAGGCTTATTAAATAGGCTCATTAAATACTTATTAAATAGGCTTATTAAATAGACTTATTAAATAGACTTATTAAATAGGCTTATTAAATAGACTTATTAAATAAGCTTATTAAAAAGGCTTATTAAATAGACTTATTAAACAGGCTCATTAAATACTTATTAAATAGGTTTATTAAATAGGCGTATTAAATAGGCTTATTAAATAGGCTCAATAAAAAGGCTTATCAAATGGGCTTATTAAATAGGCTTAATAAATAGGCTTATTAAATAGGTGTATTAAATAGGCTTATTAAATAGGCTTATTAAATATACTCATTAAATAGTCTTATTAAATAGGCTCAATACATAGGCTCATTAAATAGGCTCAATAAATAGGCTTATTAAATAGACTTATTAAATAGACGTATTAAATATGCTTATTAAATAGGCTTTTTAAATAGGCTTATTAAATAGGCTTATTAAATAGACTTATTAAATAGGCTCAATAAATAGGCTTATTAAATAGGCTTATTAAATAGGCTTATTAAATAGGCTTATTAAATAGACTTATTAAATAGGCTTATTAAATAGGCTCAATAAATAGGATTATTAAATAGGCTTATTAAATAGACTTATTAAATAGGCTCAATAAATAGGCTTATTAAATAGGCTTATTAAATAGGCTCAATAAATAGGCTTATTAAATAGGCTCAATAAATAGGCTTTTTAAATAGGCTCAATAAATAGGCTTATTAAATAGGCTCATTAAATACTTATTAAATAGGCTTATTAAATAGACTTATTAAATAGACTTATTAAATAGGCTTATTAAATAGACTTATTAAATAGGCTTATTAAAAGGCTTATTAAATAGACTTATTAAACAGGCTCATTAAATACTTATTAAATAGGTTTATTAAATAGGCGTATTAAATAGGCTTATTAAATAGGCTCAATAAATAGGCTTATTAAATGGGCTTATTAAATAGGCTCATTAAATAGGCTCAATAAATAGGCTTATTAAATAGGCTCAATAAATAGGATTATTAAATAGGCTCAATAAATAGGCTTATTAAATAGGCTCAATAAATACTTATTAAATAGGCTTATTAAATAGACTTATTAAATAGACTTATTAAATAGGCTTATTAAATAGACTTATTAAATAAGCTTATTAAAAAGGCTTATTAAATAGACTTATTAAACAGGCTCATTAAATACTTATTAAATAGGTTCATTAAATAGGCGTATTAAATAGGCTTATTAAATAGGCTCAATAAAAAGGCTTATCAAATGGGCTTATTAAATAGGCTATTTTAATAGGCTTAATAAATAGGCTTATTAAATAGGTGTATTAAATAGGCTTATTAAATAGGCTTATTAAATAGACTCATTAAATAGTCTTATTAAATAGGCTCAATACATAGGCTCATTAAATAGGCTCAATAAATAGGCTTATTAAATAGACTTATTAAATAGACGTATTAAATATGCTTATTAAATAGGCTTTTTAAATAGGCTTATTAAATAGGCTTATTAAATAGGCTCAATAAATAGGCTTATTAAATAGGCTCAATAAATAGGCTTTTTAAATAGGCTCAATAAATAGGCTTATTAAATAGGCTCATTAAATACTTATTAAATAGGCTTATTAAATAGACTTATTAAATAGACTTATTAAATAGGCTTATTAAATAGACTTATTAAATAGGCTTATTAAAAGGCTTATTAAATAGACTTATTAAACAGGCTCATTAAATACTTATTAAATAGGTTTATTAAATAGGCGTATTAAATAGGCTTATTAAATAGGCTCAATAAATAGGCTTATTAAATAGGCTCAATAAATAGGCTTTTTAAATAGGCTCAATAAATAGGCTTATTAAATAGGCTCATTAAATACTTATTAAATAGGCTTATTAAATAGACTTATTAAATAGACTTATTAAATAGGCTTATTAAATAGACTTATTAAATAGGCTTATTAAAAGGCTTATTAAATAGACTTATTAAACAGGCTCATTAAATACTTATTAAATAGGTTTATTAAATAGGCGTATTAAATAGGCTTATTAAATAGGCTCAATAAATAGGCTTATTAAATGGGCTTATTAAATAAGCTCATTAAATAGGCTCAATAAATAGGCTTATTAAATAGGCTCAATAAATAGGATTATTAAATAGGCTCAATAAATAGGCTTATTAAATAGGCTCATTAAATACTTATTAAATAGGCTTATTAAATAGACTTATTAAATAGACTTATTAAATAGGCTTATTAAATAGACTTATTAAATAAGCTTATTAAAAAGGCTTATTAAATAGACTTATTAAACAGGCTCATTAAATACTTATTAAATAGGTTTATTAAATAGGCGTATTAAATAGGCTTATTAAATAGGCTCAATAAAAAGGCTTATCAAATGGGCTTATTAAATAGGCTATTTTAATAGGCTTAATAAATAGGCTTATTAAATAGGTGTATTAAATAGGCTTATTAAATAGGCTTATTAAATATACTCATTAAATAGTCTTATTAAATAGGCTCAATACATAGGCTCATTAAATAGGCTCAATAAATAGGCTTATTAAATAGACTTATTAAATAGACGTATTAAATATGCTTATTAAATAGGCTTTTTAAATAGGCTTATTAAATAGGCTTATTAAATAGACTTATTAAATAGGCTCAATAAATAGGCTTATTAAATAGGCTTATTAAATAGGCTTATTAAATAGGCTTATTAAATAGACTTATTAAATAGGCTTATTAAATAGGCTCAATAAATAGGATTATTAAATAGGCTTATTAAATAGACTTATTAAATATGCTCAATAAATAGGCTTATTAAATAGGCTTATTAAATAGGCTCAATAAATAGGCTTATTAAATAGGCTCATTAAATACTTATTAAATAGGCTTATTAAATAGACTTATTAAATAGACTTATTAAATAGGCTTATTAAATAGACTTATTAAATAGGCTTATTAAAAGGCTTATTAAATAGACTTATTAAACAGGCTCATTAAATACTTATTAAATAGGTTTATTAAATAGGCGTATTAAATAGGCTTATTAAATAGGCTCAATAAATAGGCTTATTAAATGGGCTTATTAAATAGGCTCATTAAATAGGCTCAATAAATAGGCTTATTAAATAGGCTCAATAAATAGGATTATTAAATAGGCTCAATAAATAGGCTTATTAAATAGGCTCATTAAATACTTATTAAATAGGCTTATTAAATAGACTTATTAAATAGACTTATTAAATAGGCTTATTAAATAGACTTATTAAATAAGCTTATTAAAAAGGCTTATTAAATAGACTTATTAAACAGGCTCATTAAATACTTATTAAATAGGTTCATTAAATAGGCGTATTAAATAGGCTTATTAAATAGGCTCAATAAAAAGGCTTATCAAATGGGCTTATTAAATAGGCTATTTTAATAGGCTTAATAAATAGGCTTATTAAATAGGTGTATTAAATAGGCTTATTAAATAGGCTTATTAAATAGACTCATTAAATAGTCTTATTAAATAGGCTCAATACATAGGCTCATTAAATAGGCTCAATAAATAGGCTTATTAAATAGACTTATTAAATAGACGTATTAAATATGCTTATTAAATAGGCTTTTTAAATAGGCTTATTAAATAGGCTTATTAAATAGACTTATTAAATAGGCTCAATAAATAGGCTTATTAAATAGGCTTATTAAATAGGCTTATTAAATAGGCTTATTAAATAGACTTATTAAATAGGCTTATTAAATAGGCTCAATAAATAGGCTTATTAAATAGGCTTATTAAATAGACTTATTAAATAGGCTCAATAAATAGGCTTATTAAATAGGCTTATTAAATAGGCTCAATAAATAGGCTTATTAAATAGGCTCTATAAATAGGCTTTTTAAATAGGCTCAATAAATAGGCTTATTAAATAGGCTCAATAAATAGGCTTATTAAATAGGCTCATTAAATACTTATTAAATAGGCTTATTAAATAGACTTATTAAATAGACTTATTAAATAGGCTTATTAAATAGACTTATTAAATAAGCTTATTAAAAAGGCTTATTAAATAGACTTATTAAACAGGCTCATTAAATACTTATTAAATAGGTTTATTAAATAGGCGTATTAAATAGGCTTATTAAATAGGCTCAATAAAAAGGCTTATCAAATGGGCTTATTAAATAGGCTATTTTAATAGGCTTAATAAATAGGCTTATTAAATAGGTGTATTAAATAGGCTTATTAAATAGGCTTATTAAATAGACTCATTAAATAGTCTTATTAAATAGGCTCAATACATAGGCTCATTAAATAGGCTCAATAAATAGGCTTATTAAATAGACTTATTAAATAGACGTATTAAATATGCTTATTAAATAGGCTTTTTAAATAGGCTTATTAAATAGGCTTATTAAATAGACTTATTAAATAGGCTTATTAAAAGGCTTATTAAATAGACTTATTAAACAGGCTCATTAAATACTTATTAAATAGGTTTATTAAATAGGCGTATTAAATAGGCCTATTAAATAGGCTCAATAAATAGGCTTATTAAATGGGCTTATTAAATAGGCTCATTAAATAGGCTCAATAAATAGGCCTATTAAATAGGCTCAATAAATAGGCTTATTAAATAGGCTCAATAAATAGGCTTATTAAATAGGCTCATTAAATACTTATTAAATAGGCTTATTAAATAGACTTATTAAATAGACTTATTAAATAGGCTTATTAAATAGACTTATTAAATAAGCTTATTGAAAAGGCTTATTAAATAGACTTATTAAACAGGCTCATTAAATACTTATTAAATAGGTTTATTAAATAGGCGTATTAAATAGGCTTATTAAATAGGTACAATAAAAAGGCTTATCAAATGGGCTTATTAAATAGGCTATTTTAATAGGCTTAATAAATAGGCTTATTAAATAGGTGTATTAAATAGGCTTATTAAATAGGCTTATTAAATAGACTCATTAAATAGTCTTATTAAATAGGCTCAATACATAGGCTCATTAAATAGGCTCAATAAATAGGCTTATTAAATAGACTTATTAAATAGACGTATTAAATATGCTTATTAAATAGGCTTTTTAAATAGGCTTATTAAATAGGCTTATTAAATAGACTTATTAAATAGGCTCAATAAATAGGCTTATTAAATAGGCTTATTAAATAGGCTTATTAAATAGGCTTATTAAATAGACTTATTAAATAGGCTCATTAAATAGGCTCAATAAATAGGCTTATTAAATAGGCTTATTAAATAGACTTATTAAATAGGCTCAATAAATAGGCTTATTAAATAGGCTTATTAAATAGGCTCAATAAATAGGCTTATTAAATAGGCTCAATAAATAGGCTTTTTAAATAGGCTCAATAAATAGGCTTATTAAATAGGCTCATTAAATACTTATTAAATAGGCCTATTAAATAGACTTATTAAATAGACTTATTAAATAGGCTTATTAAATAGACTTATTAAATAGGCTTATTAAAAGGCTTATTAAATAGACTTATTAAACAGGCTCATTAAATACTTATTAAATAGGTTTATTAAATAGGCGTATTAAATAGGCTTATTAAATAGGCTCAATAAATAGGCTTATTAAATGGGCTTATTAAATAGGCTCATTAAATAGGCTCAATAAATAGGCTTATTAAATAGGCTCAATAAATAGGCTTATTAAATAGGCTCAATAAATAGACTTATTAAATAGGCTCATTAAATAAGCTTATTAAAAAGGCTTATTAAATAGACTTATTAAACAGGCTCATTAAATACTTATTAAATAGGTTTATTAAATAGGCGTATTAAATAGGCTTATTAAATAGACTCATTAAATAGTCTTATTAAATAGGCTCAATACATAGGCTCATTAAATAGGCTCAATAAATAGGTTTATTAAATAGACTTATTAAATAGACGTATTAAATATGCTTATTAAATAGGCTTTTTAAATAGGCTTATTAAATAGGCTTATTAAATAGACTTATTAAATAGGCTCAATAAATAGGCTTATTAAATAGGCTTATTAAATAGGCTTATTAAATAGGCTTATTAAATAGACTTATTAAATAGGCTTATTAAATAGACTTATTAAATAGGCTTATTAAATAGGCTTATTAAATAGACTTATTAAATAGGCTCAATAAATAGGCTTATTAAATAGGCTTATTAAATAGGGTCAATAAATAGGCTTATTAAATAGGCTCAATAAATAGGCTTTTTAAATAGGCTCAATAAATAGGCTTATTAAATAGGCTCAATAAATAGGCTTATTAAATAGGCTCATTAAATACTTATTAAATAGGCTTATTAAATAGACTTATTAAATAGACTTATTAAATAGGCTTATTAAATAGACTTATTAAATAGGCTTATTAAAAAGGTTTATTAAATAGACTTATTAAACAGGCTCATTAAATACTTATTAAATAGGTTTATTAAATAGGCGTATTAAATAGGCTTATTAAATAGGCTCAATAAATAGGCTTATTAAATGGGCTTATTAAAAAGGCTCATTAAATAGGCTTAATAAATAGGCTTATTAAATAGGCGTATTAAATAGACTTATTAAATAGACGTATTAAATATGCTTATTAAATAGGCTTATTAAATAGGCTTATTAAATAGGCTTATTAAATAGACTTATTAAATACTTATTAAATAGACTTATTAAATAGGCTTATTAAATAGACTTATTAAATAGACTCAATAAATAGGCTTATTAAATAGGCTTATTAAATAGGCTTATTAAATAGGCTTATTAAATAGACTTATTACATAGGCTTAATAAATAGGCTTATTAAATAGGCTTATTAAATAGGCTCAATAAATAGGCTTATTAAATAGGCTCAATAAATAGGCTTTTTAAATAGGCTCAATAAATAGGCTTATTAAATAGGCTCATTAAATACTTATTAAATAGGCTTATTAAATAGACTTATTAAATAGACTTATTAAATAGGCTTATTAAAAACTTATTAAATAGGCTTATTAAAAGGCTTATTAAATAGACTTATTAAATAGGCTTATTAAAGACTTATTAAATAGGCTTATTAAAAGGCTTATTAAATAGACTTATTAAACAGGCTCATTAAATACTTATTAAATAGGTTTATTAAATAGGCGTATTAAATAGGCTTAGTAAATAGGCTCAATAAATAGGCTTATTAAATGGGCTTATTAAATAGGCTCATTAAATAGGCTTAATAAATAGGCTTATTAAATAGGCGTATTAAATAGGCTTATTAAATAGGCTTATTAAATAGACTCATTAAATAGGCTTATTAAATAGGCTCAATAAATAGGCTCAATAAATAGGCTTATTAAATAGGCTCAATAATTAGGCTTATTAAATAGGCTCAATAAATATGCTTATTAAATAGGCTCATTATATACTTATTAAATAGGCTTATTAAATAGACTTATTAAATAGACTTATTAAATAGCCTCATTAAATAGGCTTATTTTAGCAACTTAGGCTTATTAATTAGGCTTTTTTCAGCAACTTAAACTTATTAAACAGCCTTATTACAGCAACTTAGGCTTATTAAATAGGCTTATTTTAGCAACTTAGGCTTATTAAATAGGCTTATTTCAGCAACTTAGGCTTATTAAATAGGCTTATTTCAGCAACTTAGGCTTATTAAATAGCCTTATTTCAGCAACTTAGACTTATTAAATAGGATTATTCAGCAACTTAGGCTTAAATAGGCTTATTAAATAGGCTTATTAAAAAGGCTTAATAAATAGGCTTATTAAATAGACTTATTAAATAGCCTCATTAAATAGGCTTATTTTAGCAACTTAGGCTTATTAAATAGGTTTATTTCAGCAACTTAGACTTATTAAATCGCCATATTAAATATGCTTATTTCAGCAACTTAGGCTTATTAAATAGGCTTATTTCAGCAGCTTATGCTTATTAAATAGCCTTATTAAATAGGCTTATTTCAGCAACTTAGGATTATTAAATAGGCTTATTTCAGCAACTTAGACTTATTAAATAGGCCTATTAAATAGGCTTATTAAATAGACTTATTAAATAGGCTCATTAAATACTTATTAAATAGGCTTATTAAATAGGCTTATTAAATAGACTGATTAAATAGGCTCAATAAATAGGCGTATTAAATAGGCTTATTAAATAGGCTTATTAAATAGGCTTATTAAATAGTCTTATTAAATATGCGTATTAAATAGACTTATTAAATAGGCTTATTAAATAGGCTCAATAAATAGGCTTATTAAATAGGCTCAATAAATAGGCTTATTAAATAGGCTCAATAAATAGGCTTATTAAATAGGCTCAATAAATAGGCTTATTAAATAGGCTCAATAAATAGGCTTATTAAATAGGCTTATTAAATAGACTTATTAAATAGACTTATTAAATAGGCTTATTAAATAGACTTATTAAATAGGCTTATTAAAAAGGCTTATTAAATAGACTTATTAAACAGGCTCATTAAATACTTATTAAATAGGTTTATTAAATAGGCGTATTAAATAGGCTTATTAAATAGGCTCAATAAATAGGCTTATCAAATGGGCTTATTAAATAGGCTCTTTTAATAGGCTTAATAAATAGGCTTATTAAATAGGCTTATTAAATAGGCTTATTAAATAGACTTATTAAATACTTATTAAATAGACTTATTAAATAGGCTTATTAAATAGACTTATTAAATAGGCTCAATAAATAGGCTTATTAAATAGGCTTATTAAATAGGCTTATTAAATAGGCTTATTAAATAGACTTATTACATAGGCTTAATAAATAGGCTTATTAAATAGGCTTATTAAATAGGCTCAATAAATAGGCTTATTAAATAGGCTCAATAAATAGGCTTTTTAAATAGGCTCAATAAATAGGCTTATTAAATAGGCTCATTAAATACTTATTAAATAGGCTTATTAAATAGACTTATTAAATAGACTTATTAAATAGGCTTATTAAAAACTTATTAAATAGGCTTATTAAAAGGCTTATTAAATAGACTTATTAAATAGGCTTATTAAAGACTTATTAAATAGGCTTATTAAAAGGCTTATTAAATAGACTTATTAAACAGGCTCATTAAATACTTATTAAATAGGTTTATTAAATAGGCGTATTAAATAGGCTTAGTAAATAGGCTCAATAAATAGGCTTATTAAATGGGCTTATTAAATAGGCTCATTAAATAGGCTTAATAAATAGGCTTATTAAATAGGCGTATTAAATAGGCTTATTAAATAGGCTTATTAAATAGACTCATTAAATAGGCTTATTAAATAGGCTCAATAAATAGGCTCAATAAATAGGCTTATTAAATAGGCTCAATAATTAGGCTTATTAAATAGGCTCAATAAATATGCTTATTAAATAGGCTCATTATATACTTATTAAATAGGCTTATTAAATAGACTTATTAAATAGACTTATTAAATAGCCTCATTAAATAGGCTTATTTTAGCAACTTAGGCTTATTAATTAGGCTTTTTTCAGCAACTTAAACTTATTAAACAGCCTTATTACAGCAACTTAGGCTTATTAAATAGGCTTATTTTAGCAACTTAGGCTTATTAAATAGGCTTATTTCAGCAACTTAGGCTTATTAAATAGGCTTATTTCAGCAACTTAGGCTTATTAAATAGCCTTATTTCAGCAACTTAGACTTATTAAATAGGATTATTCAGCAACTTAGGCTTAAATAGGCTTATTAAATAGGCTTATTAAAAAGGCTTAATAAATAGGCTTATTAAATAGACTTATTAAATAGCCTCATTAAATAGGCTTATTTTAGCAACTTAGGCTTATTAAATAGGTTTATTTCAGCAACTTAGACTTATTAAATCGCCATATTAAATATGCTTATTTCAGCAACTTAGGCTTATTAAATAGGCTTATTTCAGCAGCTTATGCTTATTAAATAGCCTTATTAAATAGGCTTATTTCAGCAACTTAGGATTATTAAATAGGCTTATTTCAGCAACTTAGACTTATTAAATAGGCCTATTAAATAGGCTTATTAAATAGACTTATTAAATAGGCTCATTAAATACTTATTAAATAGGCTTATTAAATAGGCTTATTAAATAGACTGTTAAATAGGCTCAATAAATAGGCGTATTAAATAGGCTTATTAAATAGGCTTATTAAATAGGCTTATTAAATAGTCTTATTAAATATGCGTATTAAATAGACTTATTAAATAGGCTTATTAAATAGGCTCAATAAATAGGCTTATTAAATAGGCTCAATAAATAGGCTTATTAAATAGGCTCAATAAATAGGCTTATTAAATAGGCTCAATAAATAGGCTTATTAAATAGGCTCAATAAATAGGCTTATTAAATAGGCTTATTAAATAGACTCATTAAATAGACTTATTAAATAGGCTTATTAAATAGACTTATTAAATAGGCTTATTAAAAAGGCTTATTAAATAGACTTATTAAACAGGCTCATTAAATACTTATTAAATAGGTTTATTAAATAGGCGTATTAAATAGGCTTATTAAATAGGCTCAATAAATAGGCTTATCAAATGGGCTTATTAAATAGGCTCTTTTAATAGGCTTAATAAATAGGCTTATTAAATAGGCGTATTAAATAGGCTTATTAAATAGGCTTATTAAATAGACTCATTAAATAGCCTTATTAAATAGGCTCAATACATAGGCTCATTAAATAGGCTCAATAAATAGGCTTATTAAATAGACTTATTAAATAGGCTCAATAAATAGGCTTATTAAATAGGCTTATTAAATAGGCTCAATAAATAGGCTTATTAAATAGGCTCAATAAATAGGCTTTTTAAATAGGCTCATTAAATACTTATTAAATAGGCTTATTAAATAGACTTATTAAATAGAGTAATTGAATAGGCTTATTAAATAGGCTTATTAAATAGGCTTATTAAATTGGCTCAATAAATAGGCTCATTAAATAGGCTCATTAAATAGGCTTATTAAATAGGCTCAATAATTAGGCTTATTAAATAGGCTCAATAAATAGGCTTATTAAATAGGCTCATTATATACTTATTAAATAGGCTTATTAAATAGACTTATTAAATAGACGTATTTAATATGCTTATGAAATAGGCTTATTAAATAGGCTTATTAAATAGACTTATTAAATAGCCTCATTAAATAGGCTTATTTTAGCAAATTAGGCTTATTAATTAGGTTTTTTTCAGCAACTTAGACTTATTAAACAGCCTTATTACAGCAACTTAGGCTTATTAAATAGGCTAATTTTAGCAACTTAGGCTTATTAAATAGGCTTATTTCAGCAACTTAGGCTTATTAAATAGGCTTATTTCAGCAACTTAGGCTTATTAAATAGCCTTATTTCAGCAACTTAGACTTATTAAATAGGATTATTCAGCAACTTAGGCTTAAATAGGCTTATTAAATAGGCTTATTAAATAGGCTTAATAAATAGGCTTATTAAATAGACTTATTAAATAGCCTCATTAAATAGGCTTATTTTAGCAACTTAGGCTTATTAAATAGGTTTATTTCAGCAACTTAGACTTATTAAATCGCCATATTAAATATGCTTATTTCAGCAACTTAGGCTTATTAAATAGGCTTATTTCAGCAGCTTATGCTTATTAAATAGCCTTATTAAATAGGCTTATTTCAGCAACTTAGGATTATTAAATAGGCTTATTTCAGCAACTTAGACTTATTAAATAGGCCTATTAAATAGGCTATTTAAATAGACTTATTAAATAGGCTCATTAAATACTTATTAAATAGGCTTATTAAATAGGCTTATTAAATAGACTGATTAAATAGGCGCAATAAATAGGCGTATTAAATAGGCTTATTAAATAGGCTTATTAAATAGGCTTATTAAATATGCATATTAAATAGACTTATTAAATAGGCTTATTAAATAGGCTCAATAAATAGGCTTATTAAATAGGCTCAATAAATAGGCTTATTAAATAGGTTCAATAAATAGGCTTATTAAATAGGCTCAATAAATAGGCTTATTAAATAGGCTCATTAAATACTTATTAAATAGGCTTATTAAATAGACTTATTAAATAGACTTATTAAATAGGCTTATTAAATAGACTTATTAAATAGGCTTATTAAAAAGGCTTATTAAATAGACTTATTAAACAGGCTCATTAAATACTTATTAAATAGGTTCATTAAATAGGCGTATTAAATAGGCTTATTAAATAGGCTCAATAAATAGGCTTATCAAATGGGCTTATTGAATAGGCTCTTTTAATAGGCTTAATAAATAGGCTTATTAAATAGGCGTATTAAATAGGCTTATTAAATAGGCTTATTAAATAGACTCATTAAATAGTCTTATTAAATATGCTCAATACATAGGCTCATTAAATAGGCTCAATAAATAGGCTTATTAAATAGACTTATTAAATAGGCTCAATAAATAGGCTTATTAAATAGGCTTATTAAATAGGCTCAATAAATAGGCTTATTAAATAGGCTCAATAAATAGGCTTTTTAAATAGGCTCATTAAATACTTATTAAATAGGCTTATTAAATAGACTTATTAAATAGAGTAATTGAATAGGCTTATTAAATAGGCTTATTAATTAGGCTTATTAAATAGACTTATTAAATAGGCTTATGAAATAGGCTCAATAATTAGGCTTATTAAATAGGCTTATTAAAAAGGCTTATTAAATAGACTTATTAAATAGGCTCATTATATACTTATTAAATAGGTTTATTAAATAGGCGTATTAAATAGGCTCATTAAATAGGCTTATTAAATAGACTTATTAAATAGACTTATTAAATAGGCTCATTATATACTTATTAAATAGGTTTATTAAATAGGCGTATTAAATAAACTTATTAAATAGCCTCATTAAATAGGCTTACTTTAGCAACTTAGGCTTATTAATTAGGCTTTTTTCAGCAACTTAGACTTATTAAATAGCCTTATTACAGCAACTTAGGCTTATTAAATAGGCTTATTTCAGCAACTTAGGCTTATTAAATAGGCTTATTTCAGCAACTTAGGCTTATTAAATAGGCTTATTCAGCAACTTATGCTTATTAAATAGCCTTATTAAATAGGCTTATTTCAGCAACTTAGACTTATTAAATAGCCTTATTGCAGCAACTTAAGGTTATTAAATATGCTTATTTCAGCAACTTAGGCTTATTAAATAGGCTTATTTTAGCAACTTAGGCTTTTTAAATAGGTTTATTTCAGCAACTTATGCTTATTAAATAGCCTTATTAAATAGGCTTATTTCAGCAACTTAGGATTATTAAATAGGCTTATTTCAGCAACTTAGACTTATTAAATAGGCCTATTAAATATGCTTATTAAATAGGCTTATTAAATAGACTTATTAAATAGGCTCAATAAATAGGCTTATTAAATAGGCCTATAAAATAGGCTTATTAAATAGACTGATTAAATAGACGTTTTCAATATGCTTATTAAATAGGCTTATTAAATAGGCTCATTAAATAGGCTTATTAAATAGACTTATTAAATAGCCTCATTAAATAGGCTTATTTCAGCAACTTAGGCTTATTAAATAGGCTTATTCAGCAACTTAGGCTTATTAAATAGCCTTATTTCTGCAACTTAGGCTCATGAAATAGGCTTATTCAGCAATTTAGTCTTATTAAATAGGCTTATTTCAGCAACTTAGACTTATTAAATAGGCCTATTAAATAGGCTTATTAAATAGACTGATTAAATAGGCTCATTAAATACTTATTAAATAGGCTTATTAAATAGGCTTATTAAATAGACTTATTAAATAAGCTCAATAAAGAGGCTTATTAAATAGGCTTATTAAATAGGCTTATTAAATAGGCTCAATAAATAGGCTTATTAAATAGGCTTATTAAATAGGCTTATTAAATAGGCTTATTACATAGACTTATTAAATAGGCTCAATAAATAGGCTTATTAAATAGGCTTATTAAATAGGCTTATTAAATAGGCTCAATAAATAGGCTTATTAAATAGGCTCAATAAATAGGTTTATTAAATAGGCTCATTAAATACTTATTAAATAGGCTTATTAAATAGACTTATTAAATAGACTTATTAAATAGGCTTATTAAATAGACTTATTAAATAGGCTTATTAAATAGGCTTATTAAATAGGCTAAAAAAATATGCTTATTAAATAGGCTTATTAAATAGGCTTATTAAATAGGTGTATTAAATAGGCTTATTAATAGGCTTATTAAATAGGCTTATTAAATAGGCTTATTAAATAGACTTATTAAATAGCCTTATTAAATAGGCTTATTTCAGCAACTTAGGCTTATTAAATAGGCTTATTTCAGCAACTTATGATTATTAAATAGCCTTATTAAACAGGTTTATTTCAGCAACTTAGGCTTATTAAATAGGCTCAATAAATAGGCTTATTAAATAGGCTCATTAAATACTTATTAAATATGTTTATTAAATAGGCGTATTAAATAGGCTTATTAAATAGGCTTATTAAATAGGCTTATTAAATATCCTCATTAAATACTTATTAAATAGGCTTATTAAATAGGCTTATTAAATAGGCTTATTTCAGCAACTTAGGCTTATTAAATAGCCTCATTGAATAGGTTTATTTCAGCAACTTAGACTTATTAAATAGGTTTATTCAGCAACTTAGGCTTATTAAATAGGCTTGTTCAGCAACTTAGGCTTATTAAATAGGCTCATTCAGAAACTTAGGCTTATTAAATAGGCTTATTTCACCAACTTAGACTTATTAAATAGGCCTATTAAATAGGCTTATTAAATAGGCTTATTTCAGCAACTTAGACTCATTAAATAGCCTTATTAAATAGTCTTATTAAATAGACTTATTAAATAGGCTCATTAAATACTTATTAAATAGGCTTATTAAATAGGCTTATTAAATAGGCTTATTAAATAGACTTATTAAATAGGCTCATTAAATACTTATTAAATAGGCTTATTAAATAGGCTTATTAAATAGGCTCAATAAATAGGCTTATTAAATAGGCTTATTAAATAGGCTAATTAAATAGGCTCAATAAATAGGCTAATTAAATAGGCTCAATAAATAGGCTTATACAATAGGCTCAATAAATAGGCTTATTAAATAGGCTCAATAAATAGGCTTATTAAATAGGCTCATTAAATACTTATTAAATAGGCTTATTAAATAGGCTTATTAAATAGGCTTATTATATAGACTTATTAAATAGGCTCAATAAATAGGCTTATTAAATAGGCTTATTAAATAGGCACAATAAATAGGCTTATTAAATAGGCTCAATAAATAGGCTTATGAAATAGGCTTATTAAATAGGCTCAATAAATAGGCTTATTAAATAGGCTCAATAAATAGGCTTATTAAATAGGCTCAATACATAGGCTTATTAAATAGGCTCAATAAATAGGCTTATTAAATAGGCTCATTAAATAGACTTATTAAATAGACTTATTAAATAGGCGTATTAAATAGGCTTATTAAATAGGCTTATTAAATAGGCTTATTAAATAGACTTATTAAATAGCCTTATTAAATAGGCTCATTTCAGCAACTTAGGCTTATTAAATAAGCTTATTTCAGCAACTTATTTTTTATTAAATAGCCTTATTAAACAGGTTTATTTCAGCAACTTAGGCTTATTAAATAGCATTTTTAAATAGGTTTATTTCAGCAACTTAGACTTATTAAATATACCTTTTTAAATAGGCTTAGTTCAGAAACTTAGGCTTATTAAATAGTCTTATTTCAGCAACTTAGGCTCATTAAATAGCCTTATTAAATAGGCTTATTCAGCAACTTAGGCTTTTTAAATAGCCTTATTAAATATGCTTATTTCAGCAACTTAGACTTATTAAATAGGTTTATTCAGCAACTTAGGCTTATTAAATAGGCTAATTCAGCAACTTAGGCTTATTTAATAGGCTTATTTCAGCAACTTAGGCTTATTTAATAGGCTTATTTCAGCAACTTAGGCTTATTAAATAGGCTCATTCAGAAACTTAGGCTTATTAAATAGGCTTATTTCTGCAACTTAGACTTATTAAATAGGCCAATTAAATAGGCTTATTAAATAGGCTTATTTCAGCAACTTAGGCTCATTAAATAGCATTTTTAAATAGGTTTATTTCAGCAACTTAGACTTATTAAATATCCCTTTTTAAATAGGCTTAGTTCAGAAACTTAGGCTTATTAAATAGTCTTATTTCAGCAACTTAGGCTCATTAAATAGCCTTATTAAATAGGCTTATTCAGCAACTTAGGCTTATTAAATAGCCTTATTAAATATGCTTATTTCAGCAACTTAGACTTATTAAATAGGTTTATTCAGCAACTTAGGCTTATTAAATAGGCTTATTCAGCAACTTAGGCTTATTTAATAGGCTTATTTCAGCAACTTAGGCTTATTTAATAGGCTTATTTCAGCAACTTAGGCTTATTAAATAGGCTCATTCAGAAACTTAGGCTTATTAAATAGGCTTATTTCTGCAACTTAGACTTATTAAATAGGCCTATTAAATAGGCTTATTAAATAGGCTTATTTCAGCAACTTAGGCTCATTAAATAGCATTTTTAAATAGGTTTATTTCAGCAACTTAGACTTATTAAATATCCCTTTTTAAATAGGCTTAGTTCAGAAACTTAGGCTTATTAAATAGTCTTATTTCAGCAACTTAGGCTCATTAAATAGCCTTATTAAATAGGCTTATTCAGCAACTTAGGCTTATTAAATAGCCTTATTAAATATGCTTATTTCAGCAACTTAGACTTATTAAATAGGTTTATTCAGCAACTTAGGCTTATTAAATAGGCTTATTCAGCAACTTAGGCTTATTTAATAGGCTTATTTCAGCAACTTAGGCTTATTTAATAGGCTTATTTCAGCAACTTAGGCTTATTAAATAGGCTCATTCAGAAACTTAGGCTTATTAAATAGGCTTATTTCAGCAACTTAGACTTATTAAATAGGCCTATTAAATAGGCTTATTAAATAGGCTTATTTCAGCAACTTAGGCTCATTAAATAGCCTTATTAAATAGGCTTATTTCAGCAACTTAGGCTCATTAAATAGCCTTATTAAATAGGCTTATTAAATAGACTTATTAAATAGGCTCATTAAATACTTATTAAATAGGCTTATTAAATAGGCTTATTAAATAGACGTATTAAATAGGCTCAATAAATAGGCTTATTAAATAGGCTCAATAAATAGGCTTATTAAATAGGCTTATTAAATAGGCTTATTAAATAGACTTATTAAATAGGCTTATTAAATAGGCTCAATAAATAGGCTTATTAAATAGGCTCAATAAATAGGCTTATAAAATAGGCTCAATAAATAGGCTTATTAAATAGGGTCAATAAATAGGCTTATTAAATAGGCTCATTAAATACTTATTAAATAGGCTTATTAAATAGACTTATTAAATAGACTTATTAAATAGGCTCAATAAATAGGCTTATTAAATAGGCTTATTAAATAGGCTCAATAAATAGGCTTATTAAATAGGCTTATTAAATAGGCTTATTAAATAGACTTATTAAATAAGCTTATTAAATAGGCTCAATAAATAGGCTTATTAAATAGGCTCAATAAATAGGCTTATTAAATAGGCTCAATACATAGGCTTATTAAATAGGCTCAATAAATCGGCTTATTAAATAGGCTCATTAAATAGACTTATTAAATAGACTTATTAAATAGGCGTATTAAATAGGCTTATTAAATAGGCTTATTAAATAGGCTTATTAAATAGACTTATTAAATAGCCTTATTAAATAGGCTCATTTCAGCAACTTAGGCTTATTAAATAAGCTTATTTCAGCAACTTATTTTTTATTAAATAGCCTTATTAAACAGGTTTATTTCAGCAACTTAGGCTTATTAAATAGCATTTTTAAATAGGTTTATTTCAGCAACTTAGACTTATTAAATATACCTTTTTAAATAGGCTTAGTTCAGAAACTTAGGCTTATTAAATAGTCTTATTTCAGCAACTTAGGCTCATTAAATAGCCTTATTAAATAGGCTTATTCAGCAACTTAGGCTTTTTAAATAGCCTTATTAAATATGCTTATTTCAGCAACTTAGACTTATTAAATAGGTTTATTCAGCAACTTAGGCTTATTAAATAGGCTAATTCAGCAACTTAGGCTTATTTAATAGGCTTATTTCAGCAACTTAGGCTTATTTAATAGGCTTATTTCAGCAACTTAGGCTTATTAAATAGGCTCATTCAGAAACTTAGGCTTATTAAATAGGCTTATTTCTGCAACTTAGACTTATTAAATAGGCCAATTAAATAGGCTTATTAAATAGGCTTATTTCAGCAACTTAGGCTCATTAAATAGCATTTTTAAATAGGTTTATTTCAGCAACTTAGACTTATTAAATATCCCTTTTTAAATAGGCTTAGTTCAGAAACTTAGGCTTATTAAATAGTCTTATTTCAGCAACTTAGGCTCATTAAATAGCCTTATTAAATAGGCTTATTCAGCAACTTAGGCTTATTAAATAGCCTTATTAAATATGCTTATTTCAGCAACTTAGACTTATTAAATAGGTTTATTCAGCAACTTAGGCTTATTAAATAGGCTTATTCAGCAACTTAGGCTTATTTAATAGGCTTATTTCAGCAACTTAGGCTTATTTAATAGGCTTATTTCAGCAACTTAGGCTTATTAAATAGGCTCATTCAGAAACTTAGGCTTATTAAATAGGCTTATTTCAGCAACTTAGACTTATTAAATAGGCCTATTAAATAGGCTTATTAAATAGGCTTATTTCAGCAACTTAGGCTCATTAAATAGCCTTATTAAATAGGCTTATTTCAGCAACTTAGGCTCATTAAATAGCCTTATTAAATAGGCTTATTAAATAGACTTATTAAATAGGCTCATTAAATACTTATTAAATAGGCTTATTAAATAGGCTTATTAAATAGACGTATTAAATAGGCTCAATAAATAGGCTTATTAAATAGGCTCAATAAATAGGCTTATTAAATAGGCTTATTAAATAGGCTTATTAAATAGACTTATTAAATAGGCTTATTAAATAGGCTCAATAAATAGGCTTATTAAATAGGCTCAATAAATAGGCTTATAAAATAGACTCAATAAATAGGCTTATTAAATAGGGTCAATAAATAGGCTTATTAAATAGGCTCATTAAATACTTATTAAATAGGCTTATTAAATAGACTTATTAAATAGACTTATTAAATAGGCTCAATAAATAGGCTTATTAAATAGGCTTATTAAATAGGCTCAATAAATAGGCTTATTAAATAGGCTTATTAAATAGGCTTATTAAATAGACTTATTAAATAGGCTTATTAAATAGGCTCAATAAATAGGCTTATTAAATAGGCTCAATAAATAGGCTTATTAAATAGGCTCAATACATAGGCTTATTAAATAGGCTCAATAAATCGGCTTATTAAATAGGCTCATTAAATAGACTTATTAAATAGACTTATTAAATAGGCGTATTAAATAGGCTTATTAAATAGGCTTATTAAATAGGCTTATTAAATAGACTTATTAAATAGCCTTATTAAATAGGCTCATTTCAGCAACTTAGGCTTATTAAATAAGCTTATTTCAGCAACTTATTTTTTATTAAATAGCCTTATTAAACAGGTTTATTTCAGCAACTTAGGCTTATTAAATAGCATTTTTAAATAGGTTTATTTCAGCAACTTAGACTTATTAAATATACCTTTTTAAATAGGCTTAGTTCAGAAACTTAGGCTTATTAAACAGTCTTATTTCAGCAACTTAGGCTCATTAAATAGCCTTATTAAATAGGCTTATTCAGCAACTTAGGCTTATTAAATAGCCTTATCAAATATGCTTATTTCAGCAACTTAGACTTATTAAATAGGTTTATTCAGCAACTTAGGCTTATTAAATAGGCTTATTCAGCAACTTAGGCTTATTTAATAGGCTTATTTCAGCAACTTAGGCTTATTTAATAGGCTTATTTCAGCAACTTAGGCTTATTAAATAGGCTCATTCAGAAACTTAGGCTTATTAAATAGGCTTATTTCAGCAACTTAGACTTATTAAATAGGCCTATTAAATAGGCTTATTAAATAGGCTTATTTCAGCAACTTAGGCTCATTAAATAGCCTTATTAAATAGGCTTATTTCAGCAACTTAGGCTCATTAAATAGCCTTATTAAATAGGCTTATTAAATAGACTTATTAAATAGGCTCATTAAATACTTATTAAATAGGCTTATTAAATAGGCTTATTAAATAGACTTATTAAATAGACTTATTAAATAGGCTTATTAAATAGGCTTATTAAATAGGCTTATTAAATAGACTTATTAAATAGGCTTATTAAATAGGCTCAATAAATAGGCTTATTAAATAGGCTCAATAAATAGGCTTATAAAATAGGCTCAATAAATAGGCTTATTAAATAGGCTCAATACATAGGCTTATTAAATAGGCTCATTAAATACTTATTAAATAGGCTTATTAAATAGACTTATTAAATATACTTATTAAATAGGCTTATTAAATAGACTTATTAAATAGGCTTATTAAAAAGGCTTATTAAATAGACTTATTAAATAGGCTCATTAAATACTTATTAAATATGTTTATTAAATAGGCGTATTAAATAGGCTTATTAAATAGGCTTATTAAAGAGGCTTATTAAATAGACTTATTAAATAGCCTCATTAAATAGGCTTATTTCAGCAACTTAGGCTTATTTAATAGGCTTATTTCAGCAACTTAGGCTTATTAAATAGGCTCATTCAGAAACTTAGGCTTATTAAATAGGCTTATTTCAGCAACTTAGACTTATTAAATAGGCCTATTAAATAGGCTTATTAAATAGGCTTATTTCAGCAACTTAGGCTCATTAAATAGCCTTATTAAATAGGCTTATTAAATAGACTTATTAAATAGGCTCATTAAATACTTATTAAATAGGCTTATTAAATAGGCTTATTAAATAGACTTATTAAATAGGCTCAATAAATAGGCTTATTAAATAGGCTTATTAAATAGGCTCAATAAATATGCTTATTAAATAGGCTTATTAAATAGGCTTATAAAATAGACTTATTAAATAGGCTTATTAAATAGGCTTATTAAATAGACTTATTAAATAGCCTCATTAAATAGGCTTATTTCAGCAACTTAGGCTTATTTAATAGGCTTATTTCAGCAACTTAGGCTTATTAAATAGGCTCATTCAGAAACTTAGGCTTATTAAATAGGCTTATTTCAGCAACTTAGACTTATTAAATAGGCCTATTAAATAGGCTTATTAAATAGGCTTATTTCAGCAACTTAGGCTCATTAAATAGCCTTATTAAATAGGCTTATTTCAGCAACTTAGGCTCATTAAATAGCCTTATTAAATAGGCTTATTAAATAGACTTATTAAATAGGCTCATTAAATACTTATTAAATAGGCTTATTAAATAGGCTTATTAAATAGACTTATTAAATAGACTTATTAAATAGGCTTATTAAATAGGCTTATTAAATAGGCTTATTAAATAGACTTATTAAATAGGCTTATTAAATAGGCTCAATAAATAGGCTTATTAAATAGGCTCAATAAATAGGCTTATAAAATAGGCTCAATAAATAGGCTTATTAAATAGGCTCAATACATAGGCTTATTAAATAGGCTCATTAAATACTTATTAAATAGGCTTATTAAATAGACTTATTAAATAGACTTATTAAATAGGCTTATTAAATAGACTTATTAAATAGGCTTATTAAAAAGGCTTATTAAATAGACTTATTAAATAGGCTCATTAAATACTTATTAAATATGTTTATTAAATAGGCGTATTAAATAGGCTTATTAAATAGGCTTATTAAATAGGCTTATTAAATAGACTTATTAAATAGCCTCATTAAATAGGCTTATTTCAGCAACTTAGGCTTATTTAATAGGCTTATTTCAGCAACTTAGGCTTATTAAATAGGCTCATTCAGAAACTTAGGCTTATTAAATAGGCTTATTTCAGCAACTTAGACTTATTAAATAGGCCTATTAAATAGGCTTATTAAATAGGCTTATTTCAGCAACTTAGGCTCATTAAATAGCCTTATTAAATAGGCTTATTAAATAGACTTATTAAATAGGCTCATTAAATACTTATTAAATAGGCTTATTAAATAGGCTTATTAAATAGACTTATTAAATAGGCTCAATAAATAGGCTTATTAAATAGGCTTATTAAATAGGCTCAATAAATAGGCTTATTAAATAGGCTTATTAAATAGGCTTATTAAATAGACTTATTAAATAGGCTTATTAAATAGGCTTATTAAATAGACTTATTAAATAGCCTCATTAAATAGGCTTATTTCAGCAACTTAGGCTTATTTAATAGGCTTATTTCAGCAACTTAGGCTTATTAAATAGGCTCATTCAGAAACTTAGGCTTATTAAATAGGCTTATTTCAGCAACTTAGACTTATTAAATAGGCCTATTAAATAGGCTTATTAAATAGGCTTATTTCAGCAACCTAGGCTCATTAAATAGCCTTATTAAATAGGCTTATTAAATAGACTTATTAAATAGGCTCATTAAATACTTATTAAATAGGCTTATTAAATAGGCTTATTAAATAGACTTATTAAATAGGCTCAATAAATAGGCTTATTAAATAGGCTTATTAAATAGGCTCAATAAATAGGCTTATTAAATAGGCTTATTAAATAGGCTTATTAAATAGACTTATTAAATAGGCTCATTAAATACTTATTAAATAGGCTTATTAAATAGGCTTATTAAATAGACTTATTAAATAGACTTATTAAATAGGCTTATTAAATAGGCTTATTAAATAGGCTTATTAAATAGACTTATTAAATAGGCTTATTAAATAGGCTCAATAAATAGGCTTATTAAATAGGCTCAATAAATAGGCTTATAAAATAGGCTCAATAAATAGGCTTATTAAATAGGCTCAATACATAGGCTTATTAAATAGGCTCATTAAATACTTATTAAATAGGCTTATTAAATAGACTTATTAAATATACTTATTAAATAGGCTTATTAAATAGACTTATTAAATAGGCTTATTAAAAAGGCTTATTAAATAGACTTATTAAATAGGCTCATTAAATACTTATTAAATATGTTTATTAAATAGGCGTATTAAATAGGCTTATTAAATAGGCTTATTAAAGAGGCTTATTAAATAGACTTATTAAATAGCCTCATTAAATAGGCTTATTTCAGCAACTTAGGCTTATTTAATAGGCTTATTTCAGCAACTTAGGCTTATTAAATAGGCTCATTCAGAAACTTAGGCTTATTAAATAGGCTTATTTCAGCAACTTAGACTTATTAAATAGGCCTATTAAATAGGCTTATTAAATAGGCTTATTTCAGCAACTTAGGCTCATTAAATAGCCTTATTAAATAGGCTTATTAAATAGACTTATTAAATAGGCTCATTAAATACTTATTAAATAGGCTTATTAAATAGGCTTATTAAATAGACTTATTAAATAGGCTCAATAAATAGGCTTATTAAATAGGCTTATTAAATAGGCTCAATAAATATGCTTATTAAATAGGCTTATTAAATAGGCTTATAAAATAGACTTATTAAATAGGCTTATTAAATAGGCTTATTAAATAGACTTATTAAATAGCCTCATTAAATAGGCTTATTTCAGCAACTTAAGCTTATTTAATAGGCTTATTTCAGCAACTTAGGCTTATTAAATAGGCTCATTCAGAAACTTAGGCTTATTAAATAGGCTTATTTCAGCAACTTAGACTTATTAAATAGGCCTATTAAATAGGCTTATTAAATAGGCTTATTTCAGCAACTTAGGCTCATTAAATAGCCTTATTAAATAGGCTTATTTCAGCAACTTAGGCTCATTAAATAGCCTTATTAAATAGGCTTATTAAATAGACTTATTAAATAGGCTCATTAAATACTTATTAAATAGGCTTATTAAATAGGCTTATTAAATAGACTTATTAAATAGACTTATTAAATAGGCTTATTAAATAGGCTTATTAAATAGGCTTATTAAATAGACTTATTAAATAGGCTTATTAAATAGGCTCAATAAATAGGCTTATTAAATAGGCTCAATAAATAGGCTTATAAAATAGGCTCAATAAATAGGCTTATTAAATAGGCTCAATACATAGGCTTATTAAATAGGCTCATTAAATACTTATTAAATAGGCTTATTAAATAGACTTATTAAATAGACTTATTAAATAGGCTTATTAAATAGACTTATTAAATAGGCTTATTAAAAAGGCTTATTAAATAGACTTATTAAATAGGCTCATTAAATACTTATTAAATATGTTTATTAAATAGGCGTATTAAATAGGCTTATTAAATAGGCTTATTAAATAGGCTTATTAAATAGACTTATTAAATAGCCTCATTAAATAGGCTTATTTCAGCAACTTAGGCTTATTTAATAGGCTTATTTCAGCAACTTAGGCTTATTAAATAGGCTCATTCAGAAACTTAGGCTTATTAAATAGGCTTATTTCAGCAACTTAGACTTATTAAATAGGCCTATTAAATAGGCTTATTAAATAGGCTTATTTCAGCAACTTAGGCTCATTAAATAGCCTTATTAAATAGGCTTATTAAATAGACTTATTAAATAGGCTCATTAAATACTTATTAAATAGGCTTATTAAATAGGCTTATTAAATAGACTTATTAAATAGGCTCAATAAATAGGCTTATTAAATAGGCTTATTAAATAGGCTCAATAAATAGGCTTATTAAATAGGCTTATTAAATAGGCTTATTAAATAGACTTATTAAATAGGCTTATTAAATAGGCTTATTAAATAGACTTATTAAATAGCCTCATTAAATAGGCTTATTTCAGCAACTTAGGCTTATTTAATAGGCTTATTTCAGCAACTTAGGCTTATTAAATAGGCTCATTCAGAAACTTAGGCTTATTAAATAGGCTTATTTCAGCAACTTAGACTTATTAAATAGGCCTATTAAATAGGCTTATTAAATAGGCTTATTTCAGCAACCTAGGCTCATTAAATAGCCTTATTAAATAGGCTTATTAAATAGACTTATTAAATAGGCTCATTAAATACTTATTAAATAGGCTTATTAAATAGGCTTATTAAATAGACTTATTAAATAGGCTCAATAAATAGGCTTATTAAATAGGCTTATTAAATAGGCTCAATAAATAGGCTTATTAAATAGGCTTATTAAATAGGCTTATTAAATAGACTTATTAAATAGGCTTATTAAATAGGCTCAATAAATAGGCTTATTAAATAGGCTCAATAAATAGGCTTATAAAATAGGCTCAATAAATAGGCTTATTAAATAGGCTCAATAAATAGGCTTATTAAATAGGCTCATTAAATACTTATTAAATAGGCTTATTAAATAGACTTATTAAATAGACTTATTAAATAGGCTTATTAAATAGACTTATTAAATAGGCTTATTAAAAAGGCTTATTAAATAGACTTATTAAATAGGCTCATTAAATACTTATTAAATATGTTTATTAAATAGGCGTATTAAATAGGCTTATTAAATAGGCTTATTAAATAGGCTTATTAAATAGACTTATTAAATAGCCTCATTAAATAGGCTTATTTTAGCAACTTAGGCTTATTAATTAGGTTTATTTCAGCAACTTAGTCTTATCAAATAGCCTTATTAAATAGGCTTATTTCAGCAACTTAGGCTTATTAAATAAGCTTATTTCAGCAACTTATGCTTATTAAAGAGCCTTATTAAACAGGTTTATTTCAGCAACTTAGGCTTATTAAATAGCATTTTTAAATAGGTTTATTTCAGCAACTTAGACTTATTAAATATACATTTTAAAATAGGCTTAGTTCAGAAACTTAGGCTTATTAAATAGGCTTATTTCAGCAACTTAGACTTATTAAATAGCCTTATTAAATAGGCTTATTTCAGCAACTAAGGCTTATTAAATAGGCTAATTTCAGCAACTTAGGCTTATTAAATAGGCTTATTTCAGCAACTTAGACTTATTAAATAGCCTTATTTCAGCAACTTAGGCTTATTAAATAGGCTTATTTCAGCAACTTAGGCTTATTAAATATACTTATTTCAGCAACTTAGGCTTAATAAATAGGCTTATTTCAGCAACTTAGACTTATTAAATAGCCTTATTTCAGCAACTTAGGCTTATCAAATAGGCTTATTTCAGCAACTTAGGCTTATTAAATAGCCTTATTTCAGCAACTTAAACTTATTAAATAGGCTTATTTCAGCAACTTAGGCTTATTAAATAGGCTTATTCAGCAACTTAGGCGTATTAAATAGGTTTATTTCAGCAACTTAGGCTTATCAAATATGCTCATTCAGAAACTTAGGCTTATTAAATAGGCTTATTTCAGCAACTTAGACTTATTAAATAGACCTATTAAATAGGCTTATTAAATAGGCTTATTTCAGCAACTTAGACTTATTAAATAGGCCTATTAAATAGGCTTATTACATAGACTTATTAAATAGGCTCATTAAATACTTATTAATTAGGCTTATTAAATAGGCTTATTAAATAGACTTATTAAATAGGCTCAATAAATAGGCTTATTAAATAGGCTTATTAAATAGGCTCAATAAATAGGCTTATTAAATAGGCCTATTAAATAGGCTTATTAAATAGACTTATTAAATAGGCTTATTAAATAGGCTCAATAAATAGGCTTATTAAATAGGCTCAATAAATAGGCTCATTAAATAGGCTCAATACATAGGCTTATTAAATAGGCTCAATAAATAGGCTTATTAAATAGGCTTATTAAATAGGCTTATTAAATAGACTTATTGAATAGGCTCAATAAATAGGCTTATTAAATAGGCTTATTAAATAGGCTCAATAAATAGGCTTATTAAATAGGCTTATTAAATAGGCTTATTAAATAGACTTATTAAATAGGCTTATTAAATAGGCTCAATAAATAGGCTTATTAAATAGGCTCAATAAATAGGCTCATTAAATAGGCTCAATACATAGGCTTATTAAATAGGCTCAATAAATAGGCTTATTAAATAGGCTTATTAAATAGGCTTATTAAATAGACGTATTAAATAGGCTCAATAAATAGGCTTATTAAATAGGCTTATTAAATAGGCTCAATAAATAGGCTTATTAAATAGGCTTATTAAATAGGCTTATTAAATAGACTTATTAAATAGGCTTATTAAATAGGCTCAATAAATAGGCTTATTAAATAGGCTCAATAAATAGGCTCATTAAATAGGCTCAATACATAGGCTTATTAAATAGGCTCATTAAATATTTATTAAATAGACTTATTAAATAGGCTTATTAAATAGGCTTATTAAATAGGCTTATTAAATAGGCTTATTAAATAGACTTATTAAATAGCCTTATTAAATAGGCTTATTTCAGCAACTTAGGCTTATTAAATAAGCTTATTTCAGCAACTTATTTTTTTATTAAAGAGCCTTATTAAACAGGTTTATTTCAGCAACTTAGGCTTATTAAATAGCATTTTTAAATAGGTTTATTTCAGCAACTTAGACTTATTAAATATACCTTTTTAAATAGGCTTAGTTCAGAAACTTAGGCTTATTAAATAGTCTTATTTCAGCAACTTAGGCTCATTAAATAGCCTTATTAAATAGGCTTATTCAGCAACTTAGGCTTATTAAATAGCCTTATTAAATATGCTTATTTCAACAACTTAGACTTATTAAATAGGTTTATTCAGCAACTTAGGCTTATTAAATAGGCTTATTCAGCAACTTAGGCTTATTTAATAGGCTTATTTCAGCAACTTAGGCCTATTTAATAGGCTTATTTCAGCAACTTAGGCTTATTAAATAGGCTCATTCAGAAACTTAGGCTTATTAAATAGGCTTATTTCAGCAACTTAGACTTATTAAATAGGCCTATTAAATAGGCATATTAAATAGGCTTATTTCAGCAACTTAGGCTGATTAAATAGCCTTATTAAATAGGCTTATTTCAGCAACTTAGGCTCATTAAATAGCCTTATTAAATAGGCTTATTAAATAGACTTATTAAATAGGCTCATTAAATACGTATTAAATAGGCTTATTAAATAGGCTTATTAAATAGACTTATTAAATAGGCTCAATAAATAGGCTTATTAAATAGGCTTATTAAATAGGCTTATTAAATAGACTTATTAAATAGGCTCAATAAATAGGCTTATTAAATAGACTTATTAAATAGGCTTATTAAATAGGCTCAATAAATAGGCTTATTAAATAGGCTCAATAAATAGGCTTATAAAATAGGCTCAATAAATAGGCTTATTAAATAGGCTCAATAAATAGGCTTATTAAATAGGCTCATTAAATAGGCTCAATACATAGGCTTATTAAATAGGCTCAATAAATAGGCTTATTAAATAGGCTTATTAAATAGGCTTATTAAATAGACTTATTGAATAGGCTCAATAAATAGGCTTATTAAATAGGCTTATTAAATAGGCTCAATAAATAGGCTTATTAAATAGGCTTATTAAATAGGCTTATTAAATAGACTTATTAAATAGGCTTATTAAATAGGCTCAATAAATAGGCTTATTAAATAGGCTCAATAAATAGGCTCATTAAATAGGCTCAATACATAGGCTTATTAAATAGGCTCAATAAATAGGCTTATTAAATAGGCTTATTAAATAGGCTTATTAAATAGACGTATTAAATAGGCTCAATAAATAGGCTTATTAAATAGGCTTATTAAATAGGCTCAATAAATAGGCTTATTAAATAGGCTTATTAAATAGGCTTATTAAATAGACTTATTAAATAGGCTTATTAAATAGGCTCAATAAATAGGCTTATTAAATAGGCTCAATAAATAGGCTCATTAAATAGGCTCAATACATAGGCTTATTAAATAGGCTCATTAAATATTTATTAAATAGACTTATTAAATAGGCTTATTAAATAGGCTTATTAAATAGGCTTATTAAATAGACTTATTAAATAGCCTTATTAAATAGGCTTATTTCAGCAACTTAGGCTTATTAAATAAGCTTATTTCAGCAACTTATTTTTTTATTAAAGAGCCTTATTAAACAGGTTTATTTCAGCAACTTAGGCTTATTAAATAGCATTTTTAAATAGGTTTATTTCAGCAACTTAGACTTATTAAATATACCTTTTTAAATAGGCTTAGTTCAGAAACTTAGGCTTATTAAATAGTCTTATTTCAGCAACTTAGGCTCATTAAATAGCCTTATTAAATAGGCTTATTCAGCAACTTAGGCTTATTAAATAGCCTTATTAAATATGCTTATTTCAACAACTTAGACTTATTAAATAGGTTTATTCAGCAACTTAGGCTTATTAAATAGGCTTATTCAGCAACTTAGGCTTATTTTATAGGCTTATTTCAGCAACTTAGGCCTATTTAATAGGCTTATTTCAGCAACTTAGGCTTATTAAATAGGCTCATTCAGAAACTTAGGCTTATTAAATAGGCTTATTTCAGCAACTTAGACTTATTAAATAGGCCTATTAAATAGGCATATTAAATAGGCTTATTTCAGCAACTTAGGCTGATTAAATAGCCTTATTAAATAGGCTTATTTCAGCAACTTAGGCTCATTAAATAGCCTTATTAAATAGGCTTATTAAATAGACTTATTAAATAGGCTCATTAAATACGTATTAAATAGGCTTATTAAATAGGCTTATTAAATAGACTTATTAAATAGGCTCAATAAATAGGCTTATTAAATAGGCTTATTAAATAGGCTCAATAAGTAGGCTTATTAAATAGGCTTATTAAATAGGCTTATTAAATAGACTTATTAAATAGGCTTATTAAATAGGCTCAATAAATAGGCTTATTAAATAGGCTCAATAAATAGGCTTATAAAATAGGCTCAATAAATAGGCTTATTAAATAGGCTCAATAAATAGGCTTATTAAATAGGCTCATTAAATACTTATTAAATAGGCTTATTAAATAGACTTATTAAATAGACTTATTAAATAGGCTTATTAAATAGACTTATTAAATAGGCTCATTAAATACTTATTAAATATGTTTATTAAATAGGTGTATTAAATAGGCTTATTAAATAGGCTTATTAAATAGGCTTATTAAATAGGTCTTATTAAATAGACTTATTAAATAGCCTCATTAAATAGGCTTATTTTAGCAACTTAGGCTTATTAATTAGGTTTATTTCAGCAACTTAGTCTTATTAAATAGCCTTATTAAATAGGCTTATTTCAGCAACTTAGGCTTATTAAATAAGCTTATTTCAGCAACTTATGCTTATTAAATAGCCTTATTAAACAGGTTTATTTCAGCAACTTAGGCTTATTAAATAGCATTTTTAAATAGGTTTATTTCAGCAACTTAGACTTATTAAATATACCTTTTAAAATAGGCTTAGTTCAGAAACTTAGGCTTATTAAATAGGCTTATTTCAGCAACTTAGACTTATTAAATAGCCTTATTTCAGCAACTTAGGCTTATTAAATAGGCTTATTTCAGCAACTTAAGCTTATTAAATAGCCTTATTTCAGCAACTTAAACTTATTAAATAGGCGTATTTCAGCAACTTAGGCTTATTAAATAGGCTTATTCAGCAACTTAGGCTTATTAAATAGGCTTATTTCAGCAACTTAGGCTTATCAAATAGGCTCATTCAGAAACTTAGGCTTATTAAATAGGCTTATTTCAGCAACTTAGACTTATTAAATAGGCCTATTAAATAGGCTTATTAAATAGGCTTATTTCAGCAACTTAGACTTATTAAATAGGCCTATTAAATAGGCTTATTACATAGACTTATTAAATAGGCTCATTAAATACTTATTAATTAGGCTTATTAAATAGGCTTATTAAATAGACTTATTAAATAGGCTCAATAAATAGGCTTATTAAATAGGCTTATTAAATAGGCTCAATAAATAGGCTTATTAAATAGGCTTATTAAATAGGCTTATTAAATAGACTTATTAAATAGGCTTATTAAATAGGCTCAATAAATAGGCTTATTAAATAGGCTCAATAAATAGGCTTATTAAATAGGCTCAATACATAGGCTTATTAAATAGGCTCAATAAATAGGCTTATTAAATAGGCTCATTAAATATTTATTAAATAGACTTATTAAATAGGCTTATTAAATAGGCTTATTAAATAGGCTTATTAAATAGACTTATTAAATAGCCTTATTAAATAGGCTTATTTCAGCAACTTAGGCTTATTATTTTTTATTAAATAGCCTTATTAAACAGGTTTATTTTAGCAACTTAGGCTTATTAAATAGCATTTTTAAATAGGTTTATTTCAGCAACTTAGACTTATTAAATATACCTTTTTAAATAGGCTTAGTTCAGAAACTTAGGCTTATTAAATAGTCTTATTTCAGCAACTTAGGCTCATTAAATAGCCTTATTAAATATGCTTATTTAAGCAACTTAGACTTATTAAATAGGTTAATTCAGCAACTTAGGCTTATTAAATAGGCTTATTCAGCAACTTAGGCTTATTTAATAGGCTTATTTCAGCAACTTAGGCTTATTTAATAGGCTTATTTCAGCAACTTAGGCTTATTAAATAGGCTCATTCAGAAACTTAGGCTTAGTAAATAGGCTTATTTCAGCAACTTAGACTTATTAAATAGGCCTATTAAATAGGCTTATTAAATAGGCTTATTTCAGCAACTTAGGCTCATTAAATAGCCTTATTAAATAGGCTTATTTCAGCAACTTATGCTCATTAAATAGCCTTATTAAATAGGCTTATTAAATAGACTTATTAAATAGGCTCATTAAATACTTATTAAATAGGCTTATTAAATAGGCTTATTAAATAGACTTATTAAATAGGCTCAATAAATAGGCTTATTAAATAGGCTCATTAAATACTTATTAAATAGGCTTATTAAATAGACTTATTAAATAGGCTCAATAAATAGTCTTATTAAATAGGCTCATTAAATACTTATTAAATAGGCTTATTAAATAGACTTATTAAATAGACTTATTAAATAGGCTTATTAAATAGACTTATTAAATAGGCTTATTAAAAAGGCTTATTAAATAGACTTATTAAATAGGCTCATTAAATACTTATTAAATATGTTTATTAAATAGGCGTATTAAATAGGCTTATTAAATAGGCTTATTAAATAGGCTTATTAAATAGGCTTATTAAATAGACTTATTAAATAGCCTCATTAAATAGGCTTATTTTACCAACTTAGGCTTATTAATTAGGTTTATTTCAGCAACTTAGTCTTATTAAATAGCCTTATTAAATAGGCTTATTTCAGCAACTTAGGCTTATTAAATAAGCTTATTTCAGCAACTTATGCTTATTAAATAGCCTTATTAAACAGGTTTATTTCAGCAACTTAGGCTTATTAAATAGCATTTTTAAATAGGTTTATTTCAGCAACTTAGACATATTAAATATACCTTTTAAAATAGGCTTAGTTCAGAAACTTAGGCTTATTAAATAGGCTTATTTCAGCAACTTAGGCTCATTAAATAGCCTTATTAAATATGCTAATTTCAGCAACTTAGACTTATTAAATATACCTTTTAAAATAGGCTTAGTTCAGAAACTTAGGCTTATTAAATAGTCTTATTTCAGCAACTTAGGCTCATTAAATAGCCGTATTAAATATGCTTATTTCAGCAACTTAGACTTATTAAATAGGTTAATTCAGCAACTTAGGCTTATTAAATAGGCTTATTCAGCAACTTAGGCTTATTTAATAGGCTTATTTCAGCAACTTAGGCTTATTTAATAGGCTTATTTCAGCAACTTAGGCTTATTAAATAGGCTCATTCAGAAACTTAGGCTTATTAAATAGGCTTATTTCAGCAACTTAGACTTATTAAATAGGCCTATTAAATAGGCTTATTAAAATGGCTTATTTCAGCAACTTAGGCTCATTAAATAGCCTTATTAAATAGGCTTATTTCAGCAACTTATGCTCATTAAATAGCCTTATTAAATAGGCTTATTAAATAGACTTATTAAATAGTCTCATTAAATACTTATTAAATAGGCTTATTAAATAGGCTTATTAAATAGACTTATTAAATAGGCTCAATAAATAGGCTTATTAAATAGGCTCATTAAATACTTATTAAATAGGCTTATTAAATAGACTTATTAAATAGGCTCAATAAATAGGCTTATTAAATAGGCTCATTAAATACTTATTAAATAGGCTTATTAAATAGACTTATTAAATAGACTTATTAAATAGGCTTATTAAATAGACTTATTAAATAGGCTTATTAAAAAGGCTTATTAAATAGACTTATTAAATAGGCTCATTAAATACTTATTAAATTTGTTTATTAAATAGGCGTATTAAATAGGCTTATTAAATAGGCTTATTAAATAGGCTTATTAAATAGGTTTATTAAATAGACTTATTAAATAGCCTCATTAAATAGGCTTATTTTAGCAACTTAGGCTTATTAATTAGGTTTATTTCAGCAACTTAGTCTTATTAAATAGCCTTATTAAATAGGCTTATTTCAGCAACTTAGGCTTATTAAATAAGCTTATTTCAGCAACTTATGCTTATTAAATAGCCTTATTAAACAGGTTTATTTCAGCAACTTAGGCTTATTAAATAGCATTTTTAAATAGGTTTATTTCAGCAACTTAGACTTATTAAATATACCTTTTAAAATAGGCTTAGTTCAGAAACTTAGGCTTATTAAATAGGCTTATTTCAGCAACTTAGGCTCATTAAATAGCCTTATTAAATAGGCTTCTTTCAGCAACTAAGGCTTATTAAATAGGCTTATTTCAGCAACTTATTTCAGCAACTTAGGCTTATTAAATAGCCTTATTTAAGCAACTTAGACTTATTAAATAGGCTTATTCAGCAACTTAGGCTTATTAAATAGCCTTATTAAATAGGCTTATTTCAGCAACTTAAACTTACTAAATAGGTTTATTCAGCAACTTAGGCTTATTAAATAGGCTTATTCAGCAACTTAGGCTTATTTCAGCAACTTAGGCTTATTAAATAGGCTCATTCAGCAACTTAGGCTTATTAAATAGGCTTATTTCAGCAACTTAGACTTATTAAATAGGCCTATTAAATAGGCTTATTAAATAGGCTTATTAAATAGGCTTATTTCAGCAACTTAGGCTTATTAAATAGGCTTATTAAATGGGCTTATTTCAGCAACTTAGGCTTATTAAATAGGCTTATTTCAGCAACTTAGACTTATTAAATAGCCTTATTTCAGCAACTTAGACTCATTAAATAGGCTTATTTCAGCAACTTATGCTTATTAAATATACTTATTTCAGCAACTTAGGCTTATTAAATAGGCTTATTTCAGCAACTTAGGCTTATTAAATAGCCTTATATCAGCAACTTAGACTTATTAAATAGGCTAATTTCAGCAACTTAGGCTTATTAAATAGGCTTATTCAGCAACTTAGGCTTATTAAATAGGCTTATTTCAGCAACTTAGGCTTATTAAATAGGCTCATTCAGAAACTTAGGCTTATTAAATAGGCTTATTTCAGCAACTTAGACTCATTAAATAGGCCTATTAAATAGGCTTATTAAATAGGCTTATTTCAGCAACTTAGACTTATTAAATAGCCTTATTAAATAGGCTTATTTCAGCAACTTAGGCTTATTAAATAAGCTCATTTCAGCAACTTATGCTTATTAAATAGCCTTATTAAACAGGTTTATTTTAGCAACTTAGGCTTATTAAATAGCATTGTTAAATAGGTTTATTTCAGCAACTTTAAATAGGCTTAGTTCAGAAACTTAGGCTTATTAAATAGGCTTATTTCAGCAACTTAGGCTCATTAAATAGCCTTATTAAATGGGCTTATTTCAGCAACTAAGGCTTATTAAAAAGGCTTATTTCAGCAACTTAAACTTATTAAATAGCCTTATTTCAGCAACTTAGGCTTATTAAATAGCCTTATTTCAACAACTTAGACTTATTAAATAGGCTTATTCAGCAACTTAGGCTTATTAAATAGCGTTATTAAATAGGCTTATTTCAGCAACTTAGACTTATTAAATAGGTTTATTCAGCAACTTAGGCTTATTAAATAGGCTTATTCAGCAACTTAGGCTTGTTAACTAGGCTTATTTCAGCAACTTAGGCTTATTAAATAGGCTCATTCAGCAACTTAGGCTCATTAAATAGGCTTATTTCAGCAACTTAGACTTATTAAATTGGCCTATTAAATAGGCTTATTAAATAGGCTTATTAAATAGGCTTATTTCAGCAACTTAGGCTTATTAAATAGGCTTATTAAATGGGCTTATTTCAGCAACTTAGGCTTATTAAATAGGCTTATTTCAGCAACTTAGGCTTATTAAATAGCCTAATTAAGTAGGCTTATTTCAGCAACTTAGGCTTATTAAATAGGCTCATTCAGAAACTTAGGCTTATTAAATAGGCTTATTTCAGCAACTTAGACTTATTAAATAGGCCTATTAAATAGGCTTATTAAATAGGCTTATTTCAGCAACTTAGGCTCATTAAATAGCCTTATTAAATAGGCGTATTAAATAGGCTTATTAAATAGGCTTATTAAATAGGCTTATTAAATAGGTTTATTAAATAGACTTATTAAATAGCCTCATTAAATAGGCTTATTTTAGCAACTTAGGCTTATTAATTAGGTTTATTTCAGCAACTTAGTCTTATTAAATAGCCTTATTAAATAGGCTTATTTCAGCAACTTAGGCTTATTAAATAAGCTTATTTCAGCAACTTATGCTTATTAAATAGCCTTATTAAACAGGTTTATTTCAGCAACTTAGGCTTATTAAATAGCATTTTTAAATAGGTTTATTTCAGCAACTTAGACTTATTAAATATACCTTTTAAAATAGGCTTAGTTCAGAAACTTAGGCTTATTAAATAGGCTTATTTCAGCAACTTAGGCTCATTAAATAGCCTTATTAAATAGGCTTCTTTCAGCAACTAAGGCTTATTAAATAGGCTTATTTCAGCAACTTATTTCAGCAACTTAGGCTTATTAAATAGCCTTATTTAAGCAACTTAGACTTATTAAATAGGCTTATTCAGCAACTTAGGCTTATTAAATAGCCTTATTAAATAGGCTTATTTCAGCAACTTAAACTTACTAAATAGGTTTATTCAGCAACTTAGGCTTATTAAATAGGCTTATTCAGCAACTTAGGCTTATTAAATAGGCTTATTTCAGCAACTTAGGCTTATTAAATAGGCTCATTCAGCAACTTAGGCTTATTAAATAGGCTTATTTCAGCAACTTAGACTTATTAAATAGGCCTATTAAATAGGCTTATTAAATAGGCTTATTAAATAGGCTTATTTCAGCAACTTAGGCTTATTAAATAGGCTTATTAAATGGGCTTATTTCAGCAACTTAGGCTTATTAAATAGGCTTATTTCAGCAACTTAGACTTATTAAATAGCCTTATTTCAGCAACTTAGACTCATTAAATAGGCTTATTTCAGCAACTTATGCTTATTAAATATACTTATTTCAGCAACTTAGGCTTATTAAATAGGCTTATTTCAGCAACTTAGGCTTATTAAATAGCCTTATATCAGCAACTTAGACTTATTAAATAGGCTAATTTCAGCAACTTAGGCTTATTAAATAGGCTTATTCAGCAACTTAGGCTTATTAAATAGGCTTATTTCAGCAACTTAGGCTTATTAAATAGGCTCATTCAGAAACTTAGGCTTATTAAATAGGCTTATTTCAGCAACTTAGACTCATTAAATAGGCCTATTAAATAGGCTTATTAAATAGGCTTATTTCAGCAACTTAGACTTATTAAATAGCCTTATTAAATAGGCTTATTTCAGCAACTTAGGCTTATTAAATAAGCTCATTTCAGCAACTTATGCTTATTAAATAGCCTTATTAAACAGGTTTATTTTAGCAACTTAGGCTTATTAAATAGCATTGTTAAATAGGTTTATTTCAGCAACTTTAAATAGGCTTAGTTCAGAAACTTAGGCTTATTAAATAGGCTTATTTCAGCAACTTAGGCTCATTAAATAGCCTTATTAAATGGGCTTATTTCAGCAACTAAGGCTTATTAAAAAGGCTTATTTCAGCAACTTAAACTTATTAAATAGCCTTATTTCAGCAACTTAGGCTTATTAAATAGCCTTATTTCAACAACTTAGACTTATTAAATAGGCTTATTCAGCAACTTAGGCTTATTAAATAGCGTTATTAAATAGGCTTATTTCAGCAACTTAGACTTATTAAATAGGTTTATTCAGCAACTTAGGCTTATTAAATAGGCTTATTCAGCAACTTAGGCTTGTTAACTAGGCTTATTTCAGCAACTTAGGCTTATTAAATAGGCTCATTCAGCAACTTAGGCTCATTAAATAGGCTTATTTCAGCAACTTAGACTTATTAAATTGGCCTATTAAATAGGCTTATTAAATAGGCTTATTAAATAGGCTTATTTCAGCAACTTAGGCTTATTAAATAGGCTTATTAAATGGGCTTATTTCAGCAACTTAGGCTTATTAAATAGGCTTATTTCAGCAACTTAGGCTTATTAAATAGCCTAATTAAGTAGGCTTATTTCAGCAACTTAGGCTTATTAAATAGGCTCATTCAGAAACTTAGGCTTATTAAATAGGCTTATTTCAGCAACTTAGACTTATTAAATAGGCCTATTAAATAGGCTTATTAAATAGGCTTATTTCAGCAACTTAGGCTCATTAAATAGCCTTATTAAATAGGCTTATTAAATAGACTTATTAAATAGGCTCATTAAATACTTATTAAATAGGCTTATTAAATAGGCTTATTAAATAGACTTATTAAATAGGCTCAATAAATAGGCTTATTAAATAGGCTTATTAAATAGGCTCAATAAATAGGCTTATTAAATAGGCTTATTAAATAGGCTCATTAAATAGACTTATTAAATAGGCTTACTAAATAGGCTCAATAAATAGGCTTATTAAATAGGCTCAATAAATAGGCTTATTAAATAGGCTCAATAAACAGGCTTATTAAATAGGCTCAATAAATAGGTTTATTAAATAGGCTCATTAAATACTTATTAAATAGACTTATTAAATAGACTTATTAAATAGGCTTATTAAATAGGCTTATTAAATAGGCTTATTAAATAGGCTTATTAAATGGACTTATTAAATAGCCTCATTAAATAGGCTTATTTTAGCAACTTAGGCTTATTAAATAGGTTTATTTCAGCAACTTAGACTTATTAAATAGCCTTATTTCAGCAACTTAGACTTATTAAATAGGCTTATTTCAGCAACTTATGCTTATTAAATATACTTATTTCAGCAACTTAGGCTTATTAAATAGGCTTATTTCAGCAACTTAGACTTATTAAATAGCCTTATTTCAGCAACTTAGGCTTATTAATTAGCCTTATTTCAGCAACTTAGACTTATTAAATAGGCTTATTTCAGCAACTTAGGCTTATTAAATAGGCCTATTAAATAGGCTTATTAAATAGGCTTATTTCAGCAACTTAGACTTATTAAATAGGCCTATTAAATAAGCTTATTAAATAGACTTATTTAATAGGCTCATTAAATACTTATTAAATAGGCTTATTAAATAGGCTTATTAAATAGACTTATTAAATAGGCTCAATTAATAGGCTTATTAAATAGGCTTATTAAATAGGCTCAATAAATCAGGATTATTAAATAGGCTTATTAAATAGACGTATTAAATAGGCATATTAAATAGGCTCAATAAATAGCCTCATTAAATAGGCTCGATAAATAGGCTTATTAAATAGGCTCAATAAATAGGCTTATTAAATAGGCTCAATAAATAGGCTTATTAAATAGGCTCATTAAATACTTATTAAATATGTTTATTAAATAGGCATATTAAATAGGCTTATTAAATAGGCTTATTAAATAGGCTTATTAAATAGCCTCATTAAATACTTATTACATAGGCTTATTAAATAGGCTAATTTCAGCAACTTAGACTTATTAAATAGGTTTATTCAGCAACTTAGGCTTATTAAATAGGCTTGTTCAGCAACTTAGGCTTATTAAATAAGCTTATTTCAGCAACTTAGGCTTATTAAATAGGCTCATTCAGAAACTTAGGCTTATTAAATAGGCTTATTTCAGCAACTTAGACTTATTAAATAGGCCTATTAAATAGGCTTATTAAATAGGCTTATTTCAGCAACTTAGGCTCATTAAATAGCCTTATTAAATAGGCTTATTAAATAGACTTATTAAATAGGCTCATTAAATACTTATTAAATAGGCTTATTAAAAAGACTTATTAAATAGGCTCAATAAATAGGCTTATTAAATAGGCTTATTAAATAGGCTCAATAAATAGGCTTATTAAATAGGCTTATTAAATAGGCTTATTAAATAGACTTATTAAATAGGCTCATTAAATAGGCTCAATAAATAGGCTTATTAAATAGGCTCAATAAATAGGCTTTTAAAATAGGCTCAATAAATAGGCTTATTAAATAGTCTCAATAAATAGGCTTATTAAATAGGCTCATTAAATACTTATTAAATAGGCTTATTAAATAGACTTATTAAATAGACTTATAAATAGGCTTATTAAATAGACTTATTAAATAGGCTTATTAAAAAGGCTTATTAAATAGACTTATTAAATAGGCTCATTAAATACTTATCAAATATGTTTATTAAATAGGCGTATTAAATAGGCTTATTAAATAGACTTATGAAATAGGCTTTTTAAATAGGCTTATTAAATAGACTTATTAAATAGCCTCATTAAATAGGCTTATTTTAGCAACTTAGACTTATTAAATAGGTTTATTTCAGCAACTTAGACTTATTAAATAGCCTTATTAAATAGGCTTATTTCAGCAAATTAGGCTTATTAAATAAGCTTATTTCAGCAACTTATGCTTATTAAATAGCCTTATTAAACAGGTTTATTTCAGCAACTTAGGCTTATTAAATAGCATTTTTAAATAGGTTTATTTCAGCAACTTAGACTTATTAAATATACCTTTTTAAATAGGCTTAGTTCAGAAACTTAGGCTTATTAAATCGGCTTATTTCAGCAACTTAGGCTCATTAAATAGCCTTATTAAATAGGCTTGTTTCAGCAACTTAGGCTTATTAAATAGGCTTTTTTCAGCAACTTAAACTTATTAAATAGCTTATTTCAGCAACTTAGGCTTATTAAATAGCCTTATTTCAGCAACTTAGACTTATTAAATAGGCTTATTCAGCAAGTTAGGCTTATTAAATAGCCTTATTAAATAGGCTTATTTCAGCAACTTAGGCTTATTATATAGCCTTATTTCAGCAACTTAGACTTATTAAATAGGCTTATTCAGCAACTTAGGCTTATTAAATAGGCTCATTCAGAAACTTAGGCTTATTAAATAGGCTTATTTCAGCAACTTAGGCTTATTAAATAGGCTGATTTCAGCAACTTAGACTTATTAAATAGGCCTATTAAATAGGCTTATTAAATAGGCTTATTTCAGCAACTTAGACTTATTAAATAGGCCTATTAAATAGGCTTATTAAATAGGCTTATTAAATAGGCTTATTTCAGCAACTTAGGCTTATTAACTAGGCTTATTAAATGGGCTTATTTCAGCAACTTAGGCTTATTTAATAGGTTTATTTCAGCAACTTAGACTTATTAAATAGCCTTATTTCAGCAACTTACGCTTATTAAATAGGCTTATTTCAGCAACTTAGGCTTATTAAATAGCCTAATTAAGTAGGCTTATTTCAGCAACTTGGGCTTATTAAATAGGCTTATTTCAGCAACTTACGCTGATTAAAAAGGCTTATTTCAGCAACTTAGACTTATTAAATAGCCTTATTTCAGCAACTTAGACTCATTAAATAGGCTTATTTCAGCAACTTATGCTTATTATATATACTTATTTCAGCAACTTAGGCTTATTAAATAGGCTTATTTCCGCAACTTAGACTTATTAAATAGCCTTATTTCAGCAACTTAGGCTTATTAAATAGGCTTATTTCAGCAACTTAGGCTTATTAAATAGCCTTATTTCAGCAACTTAAACTTATTAAATAGGCTTATTTCAGCAACTTAGGCTTATTAAATAGGCTTATTCAGCAACTTAGGCTTATTAAATAGGCTTATTTCAGCAACTTAGGCTTATTAAATAGGCTCATTCAGAAACTTAGGCTTATTAAATAGGCTTATTTCAGCAACTTAGACTTATTAAATAGGCCTATTAAATAGGCTTATTAAATAGGCTTATTTCAGCAACTTAGACTTATTAAATAGGCCTATTAAATAGGCTTATTAAATAGACTTATTAAATAGCCTCATTAAATACTTATTAATTAGGCTTATTAAATAGGCTTATTAAATAGACTTATTAAATAGGCTCAATAAATAGGCTTATTAAATAGGCTTATTAAATAGGCACAATAAATAGGCTTATTAAATAGGCTTATTAAATAGGTTTATTAAATAGACTTATTAAATAGGCGTATTAAATAGGCTCAATAAATAGGCTTATTAAATAGGCTAAACATATAGGCTTATTAAATAGGCTCAATAAATAGGCTTATTAAATAGGCTCAATAAATAGGCTTAATAAATAGGCTCAAAAAATAGGCTTATTAAAAAGAATTATTAAATAGACTTATTAAATAGGCTTATTAAATAGGCTTATTAAATTGGCTTATTAAATAGGCTTATTAAATAGACTTATTAAATAGCCTCATTAAATAGGCTTATTTTAGCAACTTAGGCTTATTAAATAGGTTTATTTCAGCAACTTAGACTTATTAAAGAGCCTTATTATAAAGGTTTATTTCAGCAACTTAGGCTTATTAAATAGCATTTTTAAATAGGTTTATTTCAGCAACTTAGACTTATTAAATAGCCTTATTAAATATGCTTATTTCAGCAACTTAGACTTATTAAATAGGTTTATTCAGCAACTTAGGCTTATTAAATAGGCTTATTCAGCAACTTAGGCTTATTTAATAGGCTTTTTTCAGCAACTTAGGCTTATTTAATAGGCTTATTTCAGCAACTTAGGCTTATTAAATAGGCTCATTCAGAAACTTAGACTTATTAAATAGGCCTATTAAATAGGCTTATTAAATAGGCTTATTAAATAGGCTTATTTCAGCAACTTAGTCTTATTAAATAGGATTATTAAATGGGCTTATTTCAGCAACTTAGGCTTATTAAATAGGCTTATTTCAGCAACTTACACTTATTAAATAGCCTTATTTCAGCAACTTACGCTTATTAAATAGGCTAATTTCAGCAACTTAGGCTTATTAAATAGCCTAATTAAGTAGGCTTATTTCAGCAACTTAGGCTTATTAAATAGGCTCATTCAGCAACTTAGGCTTATTAAATAGGCTTATTTCAGCAACTTAGGCTTATTAAATAAGCTCATTCAGCAACTTAGGCTTATTAAATAGGCTTATTTCAGCAACTTAGACTTATTAAATAGGCCTATTAAATATGCTTATTAAATAGGCTTATTAAATAGGCTTATTAAATAGACTAATTAAATAGCCTCATTAAATAGGCTTATTTCAGCAACTTAGGCTTATTAAATAAGCTTATTTCAGCAACTTATGCTTATTAAATAGTCTTATTAAACAGGTTTATTTCAGCAATGTAGGCTTATTAAATAGCATTTTTAAACAGGTTTATTTCAGCAACTTAGACTTGTTAAATATACCTTTTTTAAATAGGCTTAGTTCAGAAACTTAGGCTTATTAAATAGGCTTATTTCAGCAACTTAGGCTCATTAAATAGCCTTATTAAATAGGCTTATTTCAGCAACTTAGGCTTATTAAATAGGCTTATTTCAGCAACTTAAACTTATTAAATAGCCTTATTTCAGCAACTTAGGCTTAATAAATAGCCTTATTTCAGAAACTTAGACTTATTAAATAGGCTTATTTCAGCAACTTAGGCTTATTAAATAGGCTTATTCAGCAACTTAGGCTTATTAAATAGGCTTATTTCAGCAACTTAGACTTATTAAATAGGCCTATTAAATAGGCTTATTAAATAGACTTATTAAATAGGCTCATTAAATACTTATTAATTAGGCTTATTAAATAGGCTTATTAAATAGACTTATTAAATAGGCTCAATAAATAGGCTTATTAAATAGGATTATTAAATAGGCACAATAAATAGGCTTATTAAATAGGCTTATTAAATAGGTTTATTAAATAGACCTATTAAATAGGCTTATTAAATAGGCTCAATAAATAGGCTTATTAAATAGGCTCAATAAATAGGCTTATTAAATAGGCTTATTAAATTGGCTTATTAAATAGGCTTATTAAATAGACTAATTAAATAGCCTCATTAAATAGGCTTATTTCAGCAACTTAGGCTTATTAAATAAGCTTATTTCAGCAACTTATGCTTATTAAATAGCCTTATTAAACAGGTTTATTTCAGCAATGTAGGCTTATTAAATAGCATTTTTAAACAGGTTTATTTCAGCAACTTAGACTTGTTAAATATACCTTTTTTAAATAGGCTTAGTTCAGAAACTTAGGCTTATTAAATAGGCTTATTTCAGCAACTTAGGCTCATTAAATAGCCTTATTAAATAGGCTTATTTCAGCAACTTAGGCTTATTAAATAGGCTTATTTCAGCAACTTAAACTTATTAAATAGCCTTATTTCAGCAACTTAGGCTTAATAAATAGCCTTATTTCAGAAACTTAGACTTATTAAATAGGCTTATTTCAGCAACTTAGGCTTATTAAATAGGCTTATTCAGCAACTTAGGCTTATTAAATAGGCTTATTTCAGCAACTTAGACTTATTAAATAGGCCTATTAAATAGGCTTATTAAATAGACTTATTAAATAGGCTCATTAAATACTTATTAATTAGGCTTATTAAATAGGCTTATTAAATAGACTTATTAAATAGGCTCAATAAATAGGCTTATTAAATAGGCTTATTAAATAGGCACAATAAATAGGCTTATTAAATAGGCTTATTAAATAGGTTTATTAAATAGACTTATTAAATAGGCTTATTAAATAGGCTCAATAAATAGGCTTATTAAATAGGCTAAATAAATAGGCTTATTAAATAGGCTCAATAAATAGGCTTATTAAATAGGCTCAATAAATAGGCTTATTAAATAGGCTTATTAAATTGGCTTATTAAATAGGCTTATTAAATAGACTTATTAAATAGCCTCATTAAATAGGCTTATTTTAGCAACTTAGGCTTATTAAATAGGTTTATTTCAGCAACTTAGACTTATTAAAGAGCCTTATTAAACAGGTTTATTTCAGCAACTTAGGCTTATTAAATAGCATTTTTAAATAGGTTAATTTCAGCAACTTAGACTTATTAAATAGCCTTATTAAATATGCTTATTTCAGCAACTTAGACTTATTAAATAGGTTTATTCAGCAACTTAGGCTTATTAAATAGGCATATTCAGCAACTTAGGCTTATTTAATAGGCTTTTTTCAGCAACTTAGGCTTATTTAATAGGCTTATTTCAGCAACTTAGGCTTAATAAATAGGCTCATTCAGAAACTTAGACTTATTAAATAGGCTTATTAAATAGGCTTATTAAATAGGCTTATTAAATAGGCTTATTTCTGCAACTTAGGCTTATTAAATAGGCTTATTAAATGGGCTTATTTCAGCAACTTAGGCTTATTAAATAGGCTTATTTCAGCAACTTAGACTTATTAAATAGCCTTATTTCAGCAACTTACGCTTATTAAATAGGCTTATTTCAGCAACTTAGGCTTATTAAATAGCCTAATTAAGTAGGCTTATTTCAGCAACTTAGGCTTATTAAATAGGCTTATTTCAGCAACTTAGACTTATTAAATAGGCCTATTAAATACGCTTATTAAATAGGCTTATTTCAGCAACTTAGACTTATTAAATAGGCCTATTAAATAGGCTTATTAAATAGGCTTATTAAATAGGCTTATTTCAGCAACTTAGGCTTATTAAATAGGCTTATTAAATGGGCTTATTTCAGCAACTTAGGCTTATTAAATAGGCTTATTTCAGCAACTTAGACTTATTAAATAGCCTTATTTCAGCAACTTACGCTTATTAAATAGGCTTATTTCAGCAACTTAGGCTTATTAAATAGCCTAATTAAGTAGGCTTATTTCAGCAACTTGGTCTTATTAAATAGGCTTATTTCAGCAACTTACGCTGATTAAAAAGGCTTATTTCAGCAACTTAGACTTATTAAATAGCCTTATTTCAGCAACTTAGACTCATTAAATAGGCTTATTTCAGCAACTTATGCTTATTAAATATACTTATTTCAGCAACTTAGGCTTATTAAATAGGCTTATTTCAACAACTTAGACTTATTAAATAGCCTTATTTCAGCAACTTAGGCTTATTAAATAGGCTTATTTCAGCAACTTAGGCTTATTAAATAGCCTTATTTCAGCAACTTAAACTTATTAAATAGGCTTATTTCAGCAACTTGTGCTTATTAAATAGGCTTATTCAGCAACTTAGGCTTATTAAATAGGCTTATTTCAGCAACTTAGGCTTATTAAATAGGCTCATTCAGAAACTTATGCTTATTAAATAGGCTTATTTCAGCAACTTAGACTTATTAAATAGGCCTATTAAATAGGCTTATTAAATAGGCTTATTTCAGCAACTTAGACTTATTAAATAGGCCTATTAAATAGGCATATTAAATAGACTTATTAAATAGGCTCATTAAATACTTATTAATTAGGCTTATTAAATAGGCTTATTAAATAGACTTATTAAATAGGCTCAATAAATAGGCTTATTAAATAGGCTTATTAAATAGGCTCAATAAATAGGCTTATTAAATACGCTTATTAAATAGGTTTATTAAATAGACTTATTAAATAGGCTTATTAAATAGGCTCAATAAATAGGCGTATTAAATAGGCTAAATAAATAGGCTTATTAAATAGGCTCAATAAATAGGCTTATTAAATAGGCTCAATAAATAGGCTTATTAAATAGGCTCATTAAATACTTATTAAATAGACTTATTAAATAGACTTATTAAATAGGCTTATAAAATAGGCTTATTAAATTGGCTTATTAAATAGGCTTATTAAATAGACTTATTAAATAGCCTCATTAAATAGGCTTATTTTAGCAACTTAGGCTTATTAAATAGGTTTATTTCAGCAACTTAGACTTATTAAAGAGCCTTATTAAATAGGCTTATTTCAGCAACTTAGGCTTATTAAATAAGCTTATTTCAGCAACTTATTTTTATTAAATAGCCTTATTAAACAGGTTTATTTCAGCAACTTAGGCTTATTAAATAGCATTTTTAAATAGTTTATTTCAGCAACTTAGACTTATTAAATAGCCTTATTAAATATGCTTATTTCAGCAACTTAGACTTATTAAATAGGTTTATTCAGCAACTTAGGCTTATTAAATAGGCTTATTCAGCAACTTAGGCTTATTTAATAGGCTTTTTTCAGCAACTTAGGCTTATTAAATAGGCTTATTTCAGCAACTTAGACTTATTAAATAGGCCTATTAAATAGGCTTATTAAATAGGCTTATTTCAGCAACTTAGACGTATTAAATAGGCCTATTAAATAGGCATATTAAATAGACTTATTAAATAGGCTTATTAAATAGGCTCAATAAATAGGCTTATTAAATAGGCTCAATAAATAGGCATATTAAATAGGCTCAATAAATAAGCTTATTAAATAGGCTCAATAAATAGGCTTATTAAATAGGCGCATTAAATACTTATTAAATAGGCTTATTAAATATACTTATTAAATAGCCTTATTAAATAGGCTTATTTCAGCAACTTAGGCTTATTAAATAAGCTTATTTCAGCAACTTATGCTTCTTAAATAGCGTTATTAAACAGGTTTATTTCAGCAACTTAGGCTTATTAAATAGCATTTTTAAATAGGTTTATTTCAGCAACTTAGACTTATTAAATATACCTTTTTAAATAGGCTTAGTTCAGAAACTTAGGCTTATTAAATAGACTTATTTCAGCAACTTAGGCTCATTAAATAGCCTTATTAAATAGGCTTATTTCAGCAACATAGGCTTATTAAATAGGCTTATTTCAGCAACTTAAACTTATTAAATAGCCTTATTTCAGCAACTTAGGCTTATTAAATAGCCTTATTTCAGCAACTTAGACTTATTAAATAGGCTTATTTAGCAACTTAGGCTTATTAAATAGCCTTATTAAATAGGCTTATTTCAGCAACTTAGACTTATTAAATAGGTTTATTCAGCAACTTAGGCTTATTAAATAGGCTTATTCAGCAACTTAGGCTTATTAAATAGGCTTATTTCAGCAACTTAGGCTTATTAAATAGGCTTATTCAGCAACTTAGGCTTATTAAATAGGCTTATTTCAGCAACTTAGACTTATTAAATAGGCCTATTAAATAGGCTTATTAAATAGGCGTATTTCAGCAACTTAGACTTATTAAATAGGCCTATTAAATAGGCTTATTAAATAGGCTCATTAAATAGGCTTATTTCAGCAACTTAGGCTTATTAAATAGGCTCATTCAGAAACTTATGCTTATTAAATAGGCTTATTTCAGCAACTTAGACTTATTAAATAGGCCTATTAAATAGGCTTATTAAATAGGCTTATTTCAGCAACTTAGACTTATTAAATAGGCCTATTAAATAGGCTTATTAAATAGACTTATTAAATAGGCTCATTAAATACTTATTAATTAGGCTTATTAAATAGGCTTATTAAATAGACTTATTAAATAGGCTCAACAAATAGGCTTATTAAATAGGCTTATTAAATAGGCTCAATAAATAGGCGTATTAAATAGGCTTATTAAATAGGTTTATTAAATAGATTATTAAATAGGCTTATTAAATAGGCTCAATAAATAGGCTTATTAAATAGGCTAAATAAATAGGCTTATTAAATAGGCTCAATAAATAGGCTTATTAAATAGGCTCAATAAATAGGCTTATTAAATAGGCTCATTAAATACTTATTAAATAGACTTATTAAATAGACTTATTAAATAGGCTTATTTTAGCAACTTAGGCTTATTAAATAGGTTTATTTCAGCAACTTAGACTTATTAAAGAGCCTTATTAAATAGGCTTATTTCAGCAACTTAGGCTTATTAAATAAGCTTATTTCAGCAACTTATTTTTTATTAAATAGCCTTATTAAACAGGTTTATTTCAGCAACTTAGGCTTATTAAATAGCATTTTTAAATAGTTTATTTCAGCAACTTAGACTTATTAAATAGCCTTATTAAATATGCTTATTTCAGCAACTTAGACTTATTAAATAGGTTTATTCAGCAACTTAGGCTTATTAAATAGGCTTATTCAGCAACTTAGGCTTATTTAATAGGCTTTTTTCAGCAACTTAGGCTTATTTAATAGGCTTATTTCAGCAACTTAGGCTTATTAAATAGGTTTATTTCAGCAACTTAGGCTTATTAAATAGCCTTATTTCAGCAACTTAAACTTATTAAATAGGCTTATTTCAGCAACTTAGGCATATTAAATAGGCTTATTCAGCAACTTAGGCTTATTAAATAGGCTTATTTCAGCAACTTAGGCTTATTAAATATGCTCATTCAGAAACTTAGGCTTATTAAATAGGCTTATTTCAGCAACTTAGACTTATTAAATAGGCTTATTAAATAGGCTTATTAAATAGGCTTATTTCAGCAACTTAGACGTATTAAATAGGCCTATTAAATAGGCATATTAAATAGACTTATTAAATAGGCTTATTAAATAGGCTCAATAAATAGGCTTATTAAATAGGCTCAATAAATAGGCATATTAAATAGGCTCAATAAATAAGCTTATTAAATAGGCTCAATAAATAGGCTTATTAAATAGGCGCATTAAATACTTATTAAATAGGCTTATTAAATATACTTATTAAATAGCCTTATTAAATAGGCTTATTTCAGCAACTTAGGCTTATTAAATAAGCTTATTTCAGCAACTTATGCTTATTAAATAGCGTTATTAAACAGGTTTATTTCAGCAACTTAGGCTTATTAAATAGCATTTTTAAATAGGTTTATTTCAGCAACTTAGACTTATTAAATATACCTTTTTAAATAGGCTTAGTTCAGAAACTTAGGCTTATTAAATAGACTTATTTCAGCAACTTAGGCTCATTAAATAGCCTTATTAAATAGGCTTATTTCAGCAACATAGGCTTATTAAATAGGCTTATTTCAGCAACTTAAACTTATTAAATAGCCTTATTTCAGCAACTTAGGCTTATTAAATAGCCTTATTTCAGCAACTTAGACTTATTAAATAGGCTTATTTAGCAACTTAGGCTTATTAAATAGCCTTATTAAATAGGCTTATTTCAGCAACTTAGACTTATTAAATAGGTTTATTCAGCAACTTAGGCTTATTAAATAGGCTTATTCAGCAACTTAGGCTTATTAAATAGGCTTATTTCAGCAACTTAGGCTTATTAAATAGGCTTATTCAGCAACTTAGGCTTATTAAATAGGCTTATTTCAGCAACTTAGACTTATTAAATAGGCCTATTAAATAGGCTTATTAAATAGGCGTATTTCAGCAACTTAGACTTATTAAATAGGCCTATTAAATAGGCTTATTAAATAGGCTCATTAAATAGGCTTATTTCAGCAACTTAGGCTTATTAAATAGGCTCATTCAGAAACTTATGCTTATTAAATAGGCTTATTTCAGCAACTTAGACTTATTAAATAGGCCTATTAAATAGGCTTATTAAATAGGCTTATTTCAGCAACTTAGACTTATTAAATAGGCCTATTAAATAGGCTTATTAAATAGACTTATTAAATAGGCTCATTAAATACTTATTAATTAGGCTTATTAAATAGGCTTATTAAATAGACTTATTAAATAGGCTCAACAAATAGGCTTATTAAATAGGCTTATTAAATAGGCTCAATAAATAGGCGTATTAAATAGGCTTATTAAATAGGTTTATTAAATAGATTATTAAATAGGCTTATTAAATAGGCTCAATAAATAGGCTTATTAATTAGGCTAAATAAATAGGCTTATTAAATAGGCTCAATAAATAGGCTTATTAAATAGGCTCAATAAATAGGCTTATTAAATAGGCTCATTAAATACTTATTAAATAGACTTATTAAATAGACTTATTAAAAATAGGCTTATAAAATAGGCTTATTAAATTGGCTTATTAAATAGGCTTATTAAATAGACTTATTAAATAGCCTCATTAAATAGGCTTATTTTAGCAACTTAGGCTTATTAAATAGGTTTATTTCAGCAACTTAGACTTATTAAAGAGCCTTATTAAATAGGCTTATTTCAGCAGCTTAGGCTTATTAAATAAGCTTATTTCAGCAACTTATTTTTATTAAATAGCCTTATTAAACAGGTTTATTTCAGCAACTTAGGCTTATTAAATAGCATTTTTAAATAGTTTATTTCAGCAACTTAGACTTATTAAATAGCCTTATTAAATATGCTTATTTCAGCAACTTAGACTTATTAAATAGGTTTATTCAGCAACTTAGGCTTATTAAATAGGCTTATTCAGCAACTTAGGCTTATTTAATAGGCTTTTTTCAGCAACTTAGGCTTATTTAATAGGCTTATTTCAGCAACTTAGGCTTATTAAATAGGTTTTGTTTCAGCAACTTAGGCTTATTAAATAGCCTTATTTCAGCAACTTAAACTTATTAAATAGGCTTATTTCAGCAACTTAGGCATATTAAATAGGCTTATTCAGCAACTTAGGCTTATTAAATAGGCTTATTTCAGCAACTTAGGCTTATTAAATAGGCTCATTCAGAAACTTAGGCTTATTAAATAGGCTTATTTCAGCAACTTAGACTTATTAAATAGGCCTATTAAATAGGCTTATTAAATAGGCTTATTTCAGCAACTTAGACTTATTAAATAGGCCTATTAAAAAGGCTTATTAAATAGACTTATTAAATAGGCTCATTAAATACTTATTAATTAGGCTTATTAAATAGGCTTATTAAATAGACTTATTAAATAGGCTCAATAAATAGGCTTATTAAATAGGCTTATGAAATAGGCTCAATAAATAGGCTTATTAAATAGGCTTATTAAATAGGTTTATTAAATAGACTTATTAAATAGGCTTATTAAATAGGCTCAATAAATAGGCTTATTAAATAGGCTCAATAAATAGGCTTATTAAATAGGCTCAATAAATAGGCTTATTAAATAGGCTCAATAAATAGGCTTATTAAATAGGCTCATTAAATACTTATTAAATAGACTTATTAAATAGACTTATTAAATAGGCTTATTAAATAGGCTTATTAAATAGGCTTATTAAATAGGCTTATTAAATAGACTTATTAAATAGCCTCATTAAATAGGCTTATTTTAGCAACTTAGGCTTATTAAATAGGTTTATTTCAGCAACTTAGACTTATTAAAGAGCCTTATTAAATAGGCTTATTTCAGCAACTTAGGCTTATTAAATAAGCTTATTTCAGCAACTTATTTTTATTAAATAGCCTTATTAAGCAGGTTTATTTCAGCAACTTAGGCTTATTAAATAGCATTTTTAAATAGGTTTATTTCAGCAACTTAGACTTATTAAATAGCCTTATTAAATATGCTTATTTCAGCAACTTAGACTTATTAAATAGGTTTATTCAGCAACTTAGATTAAATAGGCTTATTCAGCAACTTAGGCTTATTTAATAGGCTTTTTTCAGCAACTTAGGCTTATTTAATAGGCTTATTTCAGCAACTTAGGCTTATTAAATAGGCTCATTCAGAAACTTAGGCTTATTAAATAGGCTTATTTCAGCAACTTAGAATTATTAAATAGGCCTATTAAATAGGCTTATTAAATAGGCTTATTTCAGCAACTTAGACTTATTAAATAGGCCTATTAAATAAGCGTATTAAATAGACTTATTAAATAGGCTTATTAAATAGGCTCAATAAATAGGCTTATTAAATAGGCTCAATAAATAGGCTTATTAAATAGGCTCAATAAATAGGCTTATTAAATAGGCTCAATAAATAGGCTTATTAAATAGGCGCATTAAATACTTATTAAATAGGCTTATTAAATAGACTTATTAAATAGGCTCAATAAATAGGCTTATTAAATAGGCTTATGAAATAGGCTCAATAAATAGGTTTATTAAATAGGCTTATTAAATAGGTTCATTAAATAGACTTATTAAATAGGCTTATTAAATAGGCTCAATAAATAGGCTTATTAAATAGGCTCAATAAATAGGCTTATTAAATAGGCTCAATAAATAGGCTTATTAAATAGGCTCATTAAATATTTATTAAATACACTTATTAAATAGACTTATTAAATAGGCTTATTAAATAAGCTTATTAAATAGGCTTATTAAATAGGCTTATTAAATAGACTTATTAAATAGCCTCATTAAATAGGCTTATTTTAGCAACTTAGGCTTATTAAATAGGTTTATTTCAGCAACTTAGACTTATTAAAGAGCCTTATTAAATAGGCTTATTTCAGCAACTTAGGCTTATTAAATAAGCTTATTTCAGCAACTTATTTTTATTAAATAGCCTTATTAAGCAGGTTTATTTCAGCAACTTAGGCTTATTAAATAGCATTTTTAAATAGGTTTATTTCAGCAACTTAGACTTATTAAATAGCCTTATTAAATATGCTTATTTCAGCAACTTAGACTTATTAAATAGGTTTATTCAGCAACTTAGGCTTATTAAATAGGCTTATTCAGCAACTTAGGCTTATTTAATAGGCTTTTTTCAGCAACTTAGGCTTATTTAATAGGCTTATTTCAGCAACTTAGGCTTATTAAATAGGCTCATTCAGAAACTTAGGCTTATTAAATAGGCTTTTTCAGCAACTTAGACTTATTAAATAAGCCTATTAAATAGGCTTATTAAATAGGCTTATTTCAGCAACTTAGACTTATTAAATAGGCCTATTAAATAGGCTTATTAAATAGACTTATTAAATAGGCTTATTAAATAGGCTCAATAAATAGGCTTATTAAATAGGCTCAATAAATAGGCTTATTAAATAGGCTCAATAAATAGGCTTATTAAAAAGGCTCAATAAATAGGCCTATTAAATAGGCGCATTAAATACTTATTAAATAGGCTTATTAAATAGACTTATTAAATAGCCTTATTAAATAGGCTTATTTCAGCAACTTAGGCCTATTAAATAAGCTTATTTCAGCAACTTATGCTTATTAACTAGCCTTATTAAACAGGTTTATTTCAGCAACTTAGGCTTATTAAATAGCATTTTAAATAGGTTTATTTCAGCAACTTAGACTTATTAAATATACCTTTTTAAATAGGCTTAGTTCAGAAACTTAGGCTTATTAAATAGGCTTATTTCAGCAACTTAGGCTCATTAAATAGCCTTATTAAATAGGCTTATTTCAGCAATGTAGGCTTATTAAATAGGCTTATTTCAGCAACTTAAACTTATTAAATAGCCTTATTTCAGCAACTTAGGCTTATTAAATAGCCTTATTTCAGCAACTTAGACTTATTAAATAGGCTTATTCAGCAACTTAGGCTTATTAAATAGCCTTATTAAATAGGCTTATTTCAGCAACTTAGACTTATTAAATAGGTTTATTCAGCAACTTAGGCTTATTAAATAGGTTTATTCAGCAACTTAGGCTTATTAAATAGGCTTATTCAGCAACTTAGGCTTATTAAATAGGCTTATTTCAGCAACTTAGACTTATTAAATAGGCCTATTAAATAGGCTTATTAAATAGGCTTATTTCAGCAACTTAGACTTATTAAATATGCCTATTAAATAGGCTTATTAAATAGGCTTATTAAATAGACTTATTTCAGCAACTTAGGCTTATTTAATAGGCTTATTAAATGGGCTTATTTCAGCAACTTAGGCTTATTAAATAGGCTTATTTCAGCAACTTGGGATTATTAAATAGCCTTATTTCAGCAACTTACACTGATTAAAAATGCTTATTTCAGCAACTTAGACTTATCAAATAGCTTTATTTCAGCAACTTAGACTCATTAAATAGGTTTATTTCAGCAACTTATGCTTATTAAATATACTTATTTCAGCAACTTAGGCTTATTAAATAGGCTTATTTCAGCAACTTAGACTTATTAAATAGCTTTATTTGAGCAACTTATGCTTATTAAATAGCCTTATTAAACAGGTTTATTTCAGCAACTTAGGCTTATTAAATAGGCTTATTAAATAGGCTTATTAAATAGACTTATTAAATAGCCTCATTAAATAGGATTATTTTAGCAACTTAGGCTTATTAAATAGGTTTATTTCAGCAACTTAGACTTATTAAAGAGCCTTATTAAATAGGCTTATTTCAGCAACTTAGGCTTATTAAATAAGCTTATTTCAGCAACTTATTTTTATTAAATAGCCTTATTAAGCAGGTTTATTTCAGCAACTTAGGCTTATTAAATAGCATTTTTAAATATATTTATTTCAGCAACTTAGACTTATTAAATAGCCTTATTAAATATGCTTATTTCAGCAACTTAGACTTATTAAATAGGTTTATTCAGCAACTTAGGCTTATTAAATAGGCTTATTCAGCAACTTAGGCTTATTTAATAGGCTTTTTTCAGCAACTTAGGCTTATTTAATAGGCTTATTTCAGCAACTTAGACTTATTAAATAGCCTTATTAAATATGCTTATTTCAGCAACTTAGACTTATTAAATAGGTTTATTCAGCAACTTAGATTAAATAGGCTTATTCAGCAACTTAGGCTTATTTAATAGGCTTTTTCAGCAACTTAGGCTTATTTAATAGGTTTATTTCAGCAACTTAGGCTTATTAAATAGGCTCATTCAGAAACTTACGCTTATTAAATAGGCTTATTTCAGCAACTTAGACTTATTAAATAGGCCTATTAAATAGGCTTATTAAATAGGCTTATTTCAGCAACTTAGACTTATTAAATAGGCCTATTAAATAGGCTTATTAAATAGACTTATTAAATAGGCTTATTAAATAGGCTCAATAAATAGGCTTATTAAATAGGCTCAATAAATAGGCTTATTAAATAGGCTCAATAAATAGGCTTATTAAATAGGCTCAATAAATAGGCTTATTAAATAGGCGCATTAAATACTTATTAAATAGGCTTATTAAATAGACTTATTAAATAGTCTCAATGAATAGGCTTATTAAATAGGCTTATGAAATAGGCTCAATAAATAGGTTTATTAAATAGGCTTATTAAATAGGTTCATTAAATAGACTTATTAAATAGGCTTATTAAATAGGCTCAATAAATAGGCTTATTAAATAGGCTCAATAAATAGGCTTAATAAATAGGCTCAATAAATAGGCTTATTAAATAGGCTCATTAAATATTTATTAAATAGACTTATTAAATAGACTTATTAAATAGGCTTATTAAATAGGCTTATTAAATAGGCTTATTAAATAGGCTTATTAAATAGACTTATTACATAGCCTCATTAAATAGGCTTATTTTAGCAACTTAGGCTTATTAAATAGGTTTATTTCAGCAACTTAGACTTATTAAAGAGCCTTATTAAATAGGCTTATTTCAGCAACTTAGGCTTATTAAATAAGCTTATTTCAGCAACTTATTTTTATTAAATAGCCTTATTAAGCAGGTTTATTTCAGCAACTTAGGCTTATTAAATAGCATTTTTAAATAGGTTTATTTCAGCAACTTAGACTTATTAAATAGCCTTATTAAATATGCTTATTTCAGCAACTTAGACTTATTAAATAGGTTTATTCAGCAACTTAGGCTTATTAAATAGGCTTATTCAGCAACTTAGGCTTATTTAATAGGCTTTTTTCAGCAACTTAGGCTTATTTAATAGGCTTATTTCAGCAACTTAGGCTTATAAAATAGGCTCATTCAGAAACTTAGGCTTATTAAATAGGCTTATTTCAGCAACTTAGACTTATTAAATAGGCCTATTAAATAGGCTTATTAAATAGACTTATTAAATAGGTTTATTAAATAGGCTCAATAAATAGGCTTATTAAATAGGCTCAATAAATAGGCTTATTAAATAGGCTAAATAAATAGACTTATTAAAAAGGCTCAATAAATAGGCTTATTAAATAGGCGCATTAAATACTTATTAAATAGGCTTATTAAATAGACTTATTAAATAGCCTTATTAAATAGGCTTATTTCAGCAACTTAGGCTTATTAAGTAAGCTTATTTCAGCAACTTAGGCTTATTAAATAAGCTTATTTCAGCAACTTATTTTTTATTAAATAGCCTTATTAAACAGGTTTATTTCAGCAACTTAGGCTTATTAAATAGCATTTTTAAATAGTTTATTTCAGCAACTTAGACTTATTAAATAGCCTTATTAAATATGCTTATTTCAGCAACTTAGACTTATTAAATAGGTTTATTCAGCAACTTAGGCTTATTAAATAGGCTTATTCAGCAACTTAGGCTTATTTAATAGGCTTTTTTCAGCAACTTAGGCTTATTTAATAGGCTTATTTCAGCAACTTAGGCTTATTAAATAGGTTTATTTCAGCAACTTAGGCTTATTAAATAGCCTTATTTCAGCAACTTAAACTTATTAAATAGGCTTATTTCAGCAACTTAGGCATATTAAATAGGCTTATTCAGCAACTTAGGCTTATTAAATAGGCTTATTTCAGCAACTTAGGCTTATTAAATATGCTCATTCAGAAACTTAGGCTTATTAAATAGGCTTATTTCAGCAACTTAGACTTATTAAATAGGCTTATTAAATAGGCTTATTAAATAGGCTTATTTCAGCAACTTAGACGTATTAAATAGGCCTATTAAATAGGCATATTAAATAGACTTATTAAATAGGCTTATTAAATAGGCTCAATAAATAGGCTTATTAAATAGGCTCAATAAATAGGCATATTAAATAGGCTCAATAAATAAGCTTATTAAATAGGCTCAATAAATAGGCTTATTAAATAGGCGCATTAAATACTTATTAAATAGGCTTATTAAATATACTTATTAAATAGCCTTATTAAATAGGCTTATTTCAGCAACTTAGGCTTATTAAATAAGCTTATTTCAGCAACTTATGCTTATTAAATAGCGTTATTAAACAGGTTTATTTCAGCAACTTAGGCTTATTAAATAGCATTTTTAAATAGGTTTATTTCAGCAACTTAGACTTATTAAATATACCTTTTTAAATAGGCTTAGTTCAGAAACTTAGGCTTATTAAATAGACTTATTTCAGCAACTTAGGCTCATTAAATAGCCTTATTAAATAGGCTTATTTCAGCAACATAGGCTTATTAAATAGGCTTATTTCAGCAACTTAAACTTATTAAATAGCCTTATTTCAGCAACTTAGGCTTATTAAATAGCCTTATTTCAGCAACTTAGACTTATTAAATAGGCTTATTTAGCAACTTAGGCTTATTAAATAGCCTTATTAAATAGGCTTATTTCAGCAACTTAGACTTATTAAATAGGTTTATTCAGCAACTTAGGCTTATTAAATAGGCTTATTCAGCAACTTAGGCTTATTAAATAGGCTTATTTCAGCAACTTAGGCTTATTAAATAGGCTTATTCAGCAACTTAGGCTTATTAAATAGGCTTATTTCAGCAACTTAGACTTATTAAATAGGCCTATTAAATAGGCTTATTAAATAGGCGTATTTCAGCAACTTAGACTTATTAAATAGGCCTATTAAATAGGCTTATTAAATAGGCTCATTAAATAGGCTTATTTCAGCAACTTAGGCTTATTAAATAGGCTCATTCAGAAACTTATGCTTATTAAATAGGCTTATTTCAGCAACTTAGACTTATTAAATAGGCCTATTAAATAGGCTTATTAAATAGGCTTATTTCAGCAACTTAGACTTATTAAATAGGCCTATTAAATAGGCTTATTAAATAGACTTATTAAATAGGCTCATTAAATACTTATTAATTAGGCTTATTAAATAGGCTTATTAAATAGACTTATTAAATAGGCTCAACAAATAGGCTTATTAAATAGGCTTATTAAATAGGCTCAATAAATAGGCGTATTAAATAGGCTTATTAAATAGGTTTATTAAATAGATTATTAAATAGGCTTATTAAATAGGCTCAATAAATAGGCTTATTAAATAGGCTAAATAAATAGGCTTATTAAATAGGCTCAATAAATAGGCTTATTAAATAGGCTCAATAAATAGGCTTATTAAATAGGCTCATTAAATACTTATTAAATAGACTTATTAAATAGACTTATTAAAAATAGGCTTATAAAATAGGCTTATTAAATTGGCTTATTAAATAGGCTTATTAAATAGACTTATTAAATAGCCTCATTAAATAGGCTTATTTTAGCAACTTAGGCTTATTAAATAGGTTTATTTCAGCAACTTAGACTTATTAAAGAGCCTTATTAAATAGGCTTATTTCAGCAGCTTAGGCTTATTAAATAAGCTTATTTCAGCAACTTATTTTTATTAAATAGCCTTATTAAACAGGTTTATTTCAGCAACTTAGGCTTATTAAATAGCATTTTTAAATAGTTTATTTCAGCAACTTAGACTTATTAAATAGCCTTATTAAATATGCTTATTTCAGCAACTTAGACTTATTAAATAGGTTTATTCAGCAACTTAGGCTTATTAAATAGGCTTATTCAGCAACTTAGGCTTATTTAATAGGCTTTTTTCAGCAACTTAGGCTTATTTAATAGGCTTATTTCAGCAACTTAGGCTTATTAAATAGGTTTATTTCAGCAACTTAGGCTTATTAAATAGCCTTATTTCAGCAACTTAAACTTATTAAATAGGCTTATTTCAGCAACTTAGGCATATTAAATAGGCTTATTCAGCAACTTAGGCTTATTAAATAGGCTTATTTCAGCAACTTAGGCTTATTAAATAGGCTCATTCAGAAACTTAGGCTTATTAAATAGGCTTATTTCAGCAACTTAGACTTATTAAATAGGCCTATTAAATAGGCTTATTAAATAGGCTTATTTCAGCAACTTAGACTTATTAAATAGGCCTATTAAAAAGGCTTATTAAATAGACTTATTAAATAGGCTCATTAAATACTTATTAATTAGGCTTATTAAATAGGCTTATTAAATAGACTTATTAAATAGGCTCAATAAATAGGCTTATTAAATAGGCTTATGAAATAGGCTCAATAAATAGGCTTATTAAATAGGCTTATTAAATAGGTTTATTAAATAGACTTATTAAATAGGCTTATTAAATAGGCTCAATAAATAGGCTTATTAAATAGGCTCAATAAATAGGCTTATTAAATAGGCTCAATAAATAGGCTTATTAAATAGGCTCAATAAATAGGCTTATTAAATAGGCTCATTAAATACTTATTAAATAGACTTATTAAATAGACTTATTAAATAGGCTTATTAAATAGGCTTATTAAATAGGCTTATTAAATAGGCTTATTAAATAGACTTATTAAATAGCCTCATTAAATAGGCTTATTTTAGCAACTTAGGCTTATTAAATAGGTTTATTTCAGCAACTTAGACTTATTAAAGAGCCTTATTAAATAGGCTTATTTCAGCAACTTAGGCTTATTAAATAAGCTTATTTCAGCAACTTATTTTTATTAAATAGCCTTATTAAGCAGGTTTATTTCAGCAACTTAGGCTTATTAAATAGCATTTTTAAATAGGTTTATTTCAGCAACTTAGACTTATTAAATAGCCTTATTAAATATCCTTATTTCAGCAACTTAGACTTATTAAATAGGTTTATTCAGCAACTTAGGCTTATTAAATAGGCTTATTCAGCAACTTAGGCTTATTTAATAGGCTTTTTTCAGCAACTTAGGCTTATTAAATAGGCTCATTCAGAAACTTAGGCTTATTAAATAGGCTTTTTCAGCAACTTAGACTTATTAAATAAGCCTATTAAATAGGCTTATTAAATAGGCTTATTTCAGCAACTTAGACTTATTAAATAGGCCTATTAAATAGGCTTATTAAATAGACTTATTAAATAGGCTTATTAAATAGGCTCAATAAATAGGCTTATTAAATAGGCTCAATAAATAGGCTTATTAAATAGGCTCAATAAATAGGCTTATTAAAAAGGCTCAATAAATAGGCCTATTAAATAGGCGCATTAAATACTTATTAAATAGGCTTATTAAATAGACTTATTAAATAGCCTTATTAAATAGGCTTATTTCAGCAACTTAGGCCTATTAAATAAGCTTATTTCAGCAACTTATGCTTATTAACTAGCCTTATTAAACAGGTTTATTTCAGCAACTTAGGCTTATTAAATAGCATTTTAAATAGGTTTATTTCAGCAACTTAGACTTATTAAATATACCTTTTTAAATAGGCTTAGTTCAGAAACTTAGGCTTATTAAATAGGCTTATTTCAGCAACTTAGGCTCATTAAATAGCCTTATTAAATAGGCTTATTTCAGCAATGTAGGCTTATTAAATAGGCTTATTTCAGCAACTTAAACTTATTAAATAGCCTTATTTCAGCAACTTAGGCTTATTAAATAGCCTTATTTCAGCAACTTAGACTTATTAAATAGGCTTATTCAGCAACTTAGGCTTATTAAATAGCCTTATTAAATAGGCTTATTTCAGCAACTTAGACTTATTAAATAGGTTTATTCAGCAACTTAGGCTTATTAAATAGGTTTATTCAGCAACTTAGGCTTATTAAATAGGCTTATTCAGCAACTTAGGCTTATTAAATAGGCTTATTTCAGCAACTTAGACTTATTAAATAGGCCTATTAAATAGGCTTATTAAATAGGCTTATTTCAGCAACTTAGACTTATTAAATATGCCTATTAAATAGGCTTATTAAATAGGCTTATTAAATAGGCTTATTTCAGCAACTTAGGCTTATTTAATAGGCTTATTAAATGGGCTTATTTCAGCAACTTAGGCTTATTAAATAGGCTTATTTCAGCAACTTGGGATTATTAAATAGCCTTATTTCAGCAACTTACACTGATTAAAAATGCTTATTTCAGCAACTTAGACTTATCAAATAGCTTTATTTCAGCAACTTAGACTCATTAAATAGGTTTATTTCAGCAACTTATGCTTATTAAATATACTTATTTCAGCAACTTAGGCTTATTAAATAGGCTTATTTCAGCAACTTAGACTTATTAAATAGCTTTATTTGAGCAACTTATGCTTATTAAATAGCCTTATTAAACAGGTTTATTTCAGCAACTTAGGCTTATTAAATAGGCTTATTAAATAGGCTTATTAAATAGACTTATTAAATAGCCTCATTAAATAGGATTATTTTAGCAACTTAGGCTTATTAAATAGGTTTATTTCAGCAACTTAGACTTATTAAAGAGCCTTATTAAATAGGCTTATTTCAGCAACTTAGGCTTATTAAATAAGCTTATTTCAGCAACTTATTTTTATTAAATAGCCTTATTAAGCAGGTTTATTTCAGCAACTTAGGCTTATTAAATAGCATTTTTAAATATATTTATTTCAGCAACTTAGACTTATTAAATAGCCTTATTAAATATGCTTATTTCAGCAACTTAGACTTATTAAATAGGTTTATTCAGCAACTTAGGCTTATTAAATAGGCTTATTCAGCAACTTAGGCTTATTTAATAGGCTTTTTTCAGCAACTTAGGCTTATTTAATAGGCTTATTTCAGCAACTTAGACTTATTAAATAGCCTTATTAAATATGCTTATTTCAGCAACTTAGACTTATTAAATAGGTTTATTCAGCAACTTAGATTAAATAGGCTTATTCAGCAACTTAGGCTTATTTAATAGGCTTTTTCAGCAACTTAGGCTTATTTAATAGGTTTATTTCAGCAACTTAGGCTTATTAAATAGGCTCATTCAGAAACTTACGCTTATTAAATAGGCTTATTTCAGCAACTTAGACTTATTAAATAGGCCTATTAAATAGGCTTATTAAATAGGCTTATTTCAGCAACTTAGACTTATTAAATAGGCCTATTAAATAGGCTTATTAAATAGACTTATTAAATAGGCTTATTAAATAGGCTCAATAAATAGGCTTATTAAATAGGCTCAATAAATAGGCTTATTAAATAGGCTCAATAAATAGGCTTATTAAATAGGCTCAATAAATAGGCTTATTAAATAGGCGCATTAAATACTTATTAAATAGGCTTATTAAATAGACTTATTAAATAGTCTCAATGAATAGGCTTATTAAATAGGCTTATGAAATAGGCTCAATAAATAGGTTTATTAAATAGGCTTATTAAATAGGTTCATTAAATAGACTTATTAAATAGGCTTATTAAATAGGCTCAATAAATAGGCTTATTAAATAGGCTCAATAAATAGGCTTATTAAATAGGCTCAATAAATAGGCTTATTAAATAGGCTCATTAAATATTTATTAAATAGACTTATTAAATAGACTTATTAAATAGGCTTATTAAATAGGCTTATTAAATAGGCTTATTAAATAGGCTTATTAAATAGACTTATTAAATAGCCTCATTAAATAGGCTTATTTTAGCAACTTAGGCTTATTAAATAGGTTTATTTCAGCAACTTAGACTTATTAAAGAGCCTTATTAAATAGGCTTATTTCAGCAACTTAGGCTTATTAAATAAGCTTATTTCAGCAACTTATTTTTATTAAATAGCCTTATTAAGCAGGTTTATTTCAGCAACTTAGGCTTATTAAATAGCATTTTTAAATAGGTTTATTTCAGCAACTTAGACTTATTAAATAGCCTTATTAAATATGCTTATTTCAGCAACTTAGACTTATTAAATAGGTTTATTCAGCAACTTAGGCTTATTAAATAGGCTTATTCAGCAACTTAGGCTTATTTAATAGGCTTTTTTCAGCAACTTAGGCTTATTTAATAGGCTTATTTCAGCAACTTAGGCTTATAAAATAGGCTCATTCAGAAACTTAGGCTTATTAAATAGGCTTATTTCAGCAACTTAGACTTATTAAATAGGCCTATTAAATAGGCTTATTAAATAGACTTATTAAATAGGTTTATTAAATAGGCTCAATAAATAGGCTTATTAAATAGGCTCAATAAATAGGCTTATTAAATAGGCTAAATAAATAGACTTATTAAAAAGGCTCAATAAATAGGCTTATTAAATAGGCGCATTAAATACTTATTAAATAGGCTTATTAAATAGACTTATTAAATAGCCTTATTAAATAGGCTTATTTCAGCAACTTAGGCTTATTAAGTAAGCTTATTTCAGCAACTTATGCTTATTAAATAGCCTTATTAAACAGGTTTTTTCCAGCAACTTAGGCTTATTAAATAGCATTTTTAAATAGGTTTATTTCAGCAACTTAGACTTATTAAATATACCTTTTTAAATAGGCTTAGTTCAGAAACTTAGGCTTATTAAATAGGCTTATTTCAGCAACTTAGGCTCATTAAATAGCCTTATTAAATAGGCTTATTTCAGCAATGTAGGCTTATTAAATAGGCTTATTTCAGCAACTTAAACTTATTAAATAGCCTTATTTCAGCAACTTAGGCTTATTAAATAGCCTTATTTCAGCAATTTAGACTTATTAAATAGGCTTATTCAGCAACTTAGGCTTATTAAATAGCCTTATTTCAGCAACTTAGACTTATTAAATAGGCCTATTAAATAGGCTTATTAAATAGGCTTATTTCAGCAACTTAGACTTATTAAATATGCCTATTAAATAGGCTTATTAAATAGGCTTATTAAATAGGCTTATTTCAGCAACTTAGGCTTATTTAATAGGCTTATTAAATGGGCTTATTTCAGCAACTTAGGCTTATTAAATAGGCTTATTTCAGCAACTTAGGCTTATTAAATAGCCTAATTAAGTAGGCTTATTTCAGCAACTTGGGATTATTAAATAGACTTATTTCAGCAACTTACGCTGATTAAAAATGCTTATTTCAGCAACTTAGACTTATTAAATAGCTTTATTTCAGCAACTTAGACTCATTAAATAGGTTTATTTCAGCAACTTATGCTTATTAAATATACTTATTTCAGCAACTTAGGCTTATTAAATAGGCTTATTTCAGCAACTTAGACTTATTAAATAGCTTTATTTGAGCAACTTATGCTTATTAAATAGCCTTATTAAACAGGTTTATTTCAGCAACTTAGGCTTATTAAATAGGCTTATTAAATAGGCTTTTTAAATAGACTTATTAAATAGCCTCATTAAATAGGATTATTTTAGCAACTTAGGCTTATTAAATAGGTTTATTTCAGCAACTTAGACTTGTTAAAGAGCCTTATTAAATAGGCTTATTTCAGCAACTTAGGCTTATTAAATAAGCTTATTTCAGCAACTTATTTTTATTAAATAGCCTTATTAAGCAGGTTTATTTCAGCAACTTAGGCTTATTAAATAGCATTTTTAAATAGATTTATTTCAGCAACTTAGACTTATTAAATAGCCTTATTAAATATGCTTATTTCAGCAACTTAGACTTATTAAATAGGTTTATTCAGCAACTTAGGCTTATTAAATAGGCTTATTCAGCAACTTAGGCTTATTTAATAGGCTTTTTTCAGCAACTTAGGCTTATTTAATAGGCTTATTTCAGCAACTTAGACTTATTAAATAGGCCTATTAAATAGGCTTATTAAATAGGCTTATTTCAGCAACTTAGACTTATTAAATAGGCCTATTAAATAGGCTTATTAAATAGACTTATTAAATAGGCTTATTAAATAGGCTCAATAAATAGGCTTATTAAATAGGCTCAATAAATAGGCTTATTAAATAGGCTCAATAAATAGGCTTATTAAATAGGCACAATAAATAGGCTTATTAAATAGGCGCATTAAATACTTATTAAATAGGCTTATTAAATAGACTTATTAAATAGCCTTATTAAATAGGCTTATTTCAGCAACTTAGGCTTATTAAATAAGCTTATTTCAGCAACTTATGCTTATTAAATAGCCTTATTAAACAGGTTTATTTCAGCAACTTAGGCTTATTAAATAGCATTTTTAAATAGGTTTATTTCAGCAACTTAGACTTATTAAATATACCTTTTTAAATAGGCTTAGTTCAGAAACTTAGGCTTATTAAATAGGCTTATTTCAGCAACTTAGGCTCATTAAATAGCCTTATTAAATAGGCTTATTTCAGCAACTTAGGCTTATTAAATAGGTTTATTTCAGCAACTTAGACTTATTAAAGAGCCTTATTAATAAGCTTATTTCAGCAACTTATTTTTATTAAATAGCCTTATTAAGCAGGTTTATTTCAGCAACTTAGGCTTATTAAATAGCATTTTTAATAGGTTTATTTCAGCAACTTAGACTTATTAAATAGGTTTATTCAGCAACTTAGGCTTATTAAATAGGCTTATTCAGCAACTTAGGCTTATTTATTAGGCTTTTTTCAGCAACTTAGGCTTATTTAATAGGCTTATTTCAGCAACTTAGGCTTATTAAATAGGCTCATTCAGAAACTTAGGCTTATTAAATAGGCTTATTTCAGCAACTTAGACTTATTAAATAGGCCTATTAAATAGGCTTATTAAATAGGCTTATTTCAGCAACTTAGACTTATTAAATAGGCCTATTAAATAGGCTTATTAAATAGACTTATTAAATAGGCTTATTAAATAGGCTCAATAAATAGGCTTATTAAAAAGGCTCAATAAATAGGCTTATTAAATAGGCGCATTAAATACTTATTAAATAGGCTTATTAAATAGACTTATTAAATTGCCTTATTAAATAGGCTTATTTCAGCAACTTAGGCTTATTAAATAAGCTTATTTCAGCAACTTATGCTTATTAAATAGCCTTATTAAACAGGTTTACTTCAGCAACTTAGGCTTATTAAATAGCATTTTTAAATAGGTTTATTTCAGCAACTTAGGCTCATTAAATAGCCTTATTAAATAGGCTTATTTCAGCAATGTAGGCTTATTAAATAGGCTTATTTCAGCAACTTAAACTTATTAAATAGCCTTATTTCAGCAACTTAGGCTTATTAAATAGCCTTATTTCAGCAACTTAGACTTATTAAATAGGCTTATTCAGCAACTTAGGCTTATTAAATAGCCTTATTAAATAGGCTTATTTCAGCAACTTAGACTTATTAAATAGGTTTATTCAGCAACTTAGGCTTATTAAATAGGCTTATTCAGCAACTTAGGCTTATTAAATAGGCTTATTTCAGCAACATAGGCTTATTAAATAGGCTCATTCAGCAACTTAGGCTTATTAAATAGGCTTATTTCAGCAACTTAGACTTATTAAATAGGCCTATTAAATAGGCTTATTAAATAGGCTTATTTCAGCAACTTAGACTTATTAAATAGGTTTATTCAGCAACTTAGGCTTATTAAATAGGCTTATTCAGCAACTTAGGCTTATTAAATAGGCTTATTTCAGCAACATAGGCTTATTAAATAGGCTCATTCAGCAACTTAGGCTTATTAAATTGGCTTATTTCAGCAACTTAGACTTATTAAATAGGCTTATTTCAGCAACTTAGGCTTATTTAATAGGCTTATTAAATGGGCTTATTTCAGCAACTTAGGCTTATTAAATAGGCGTATTTCAGCAACTTAGACTTATTAAATAGCCTTATTTCAGCAACTTACGCTTATTAAATAGGCTTATTTCAGCAACTTAGGCTTATTAAATAGCCTAATAAAGTAGGCTTATTTCAGCAACTTGGGATTATTAAATAGACTTATTTCAGCAACTTACGCTGATTAAAAATGCTTATTTCAGCAACTTAGACTTATTAAATAGCTTTATTTCAGCAACTTAGACTCATTAAATACGTTTATTTCAGCAACTTATGCTTATTAAATATACTTATTTCAGCAACTTAGGCTTATTAAATATGCTTATTTCAGCAACTTAGACTTATTAAATAGCTTTATTTCAGCAACTTATGCTTATTAAATAGCCTTATTAAACAGGTTTATTTCAGCAACTTAGGCTTATTAAATAGGCTTATTAAATAGGCTTATTAAATAGACTTATTAAATAGCCTCATTAAATAGGCTTATTTTAGCAACTTAGGCTTATTAAATAGGTTTATTTCAGCAACTTAGACTTATTAAAGAGCCTTATTAAATAGGCTTATTTCAGCAACTTAGGCTTATTAAATAAGCTTATTTCAGCAACTTATTTTTATTAAATAGCCTTATTAAGCAGGTTTATTTCAGCAACTTAGGCTTATTAAATAGCATGTTTAAATAGGTTTATTTCAGCAACTTAGACTTATTAAATAGCCTTATTAAATATGCTTATTTCAGCAACTTAGACGTATTAAATAGGTTTATTCAGCAACTTAGGCTTATTAAATAGGCTTATTCAGCAACTTAGGCTTATTTAATAGGCTTTTTTCATCAACTTAGGCTTATTTAATAGGCTTATTTCAGCAACTTAGGCTTATTAAATAGGCTCATTCAGAAACTTAGGCTTATTAAATAGGCTTATTTCAGCAACTTAGACTTATTAAATAGGCCTATTAAATAGGCTTATTAAATAGGCTTATTTCAGCAACTTAGACTTATTAAATAGGCCTATTAAATAGGCTTATTAAATAGACTTATTAAATAGGCTTATTAAATAGGCTCAATAAATAGGCTTATTAAATAGGCTCAATAAATAGGCTTATTAAATAGGCTAAATAAATAGGCTTATTAAATAGGCTCAATAAATAGGCTTATTAAATAGGCGCATTAAATACTTATTAAATAGGCTTATTAAATAGACTTATTAAATAGCCTTATTAAATAGGCTTATTTCAGCAACTTAGGCTTATTAAATAACCTTATTTCAGCAACTTATGCTTATTAAATAGCCTTATTAAACAGGTTTATTTCAGCAACTTAGGCTTATTAAATAGCATTTTTAAATAGGTTTATTTCAGCAAATTAGACTTATTAAATATACCTTTTTAAATAGGCTTAGTTCAGAAACTTAGGCTTATTAAATAGGCTTATTTCAGCAACTTAGGCTCATTAAATAGCCTTATTAAATAGGCTTATTTCAGCAATGTAGGCTTATTAAATAGGCTTATTTCAGCAACTTAAACTTATTAAATAGCCTTATTTCAGCAACTTAGGCTTATTCAATAGCCTTATTTCAGCAACTTAGACTTATTAAATAGGCTTATTCAGCAACTTAGGCTTATTAAATAGCCTTATTAAATAGGCTTATTTCAGCAACTTAGACTTATTAAATAGGTTTATTCAGCAACTTAGACTTATTAAATAGGCCTATTAAATAGGCTTATTAAATAGGCTTATTTCAGCAACTTAGACTTATTAAATAGGCCTATTAAATAGGCTTATTAAATAGACTTATTAAATAGGCTTATTAAATAGGCTCAATAAATAGGCTTATTAAATAGGCTCAATAAATAGGCTTATTAAATAGGCTAAATAAATAGGCTTATTAAATAGGCTCAATAAATAGGCTTATTAAATAGGCGCATTAAATACTTATTAAATAGGCTTATTAAATAGGCTTATTTCAGCAACTTAGGCTTATTAAATAAGCTTATTTCAGCAACTTATGCTTATTAAATAGCCTTATTAAACAGGTTTATTTCAGCAACTTAGGCTTATTAAATAGCATTTTAAATAGGTTTATTTCAGCAACTTAGACTTATTAAATATACCTTTTTAAATAGGCTTAGTTCAGAAACTTAGGCTTATTAAATAGGCTTATTTCAGCAACTTAGGCTCATTAAATAGCCTTATTAAATAGGCTTATTTCAGCAATGTAGGCTTATTAAATAGGCTTATTTCAGCAACTTAAACTTATTAAATAGCCTTATTTCAGCAACTTAGGCTTATTAAATAGCCTTATTTCAGCAACTTAGACTTATTAAATAGGCTTATTCAGCAACTTAGGCTTATTAAATAGCCTTATTAAATAGGCTTATTTCAGCAACTTAGACTTATTAAATAGGTTTATTCAGCAACTTAGGCTTATTAAATAGGTTTATTCAGCAACTTAGGCTTATCAAATAGGCTTATTTCAGCAACATAGGCTTATTAAATAGGCTCATTCAGCAACTTAGGCTTATTAAATAGGCTTATTTCAGCAACTTAGACTTATTAAATAGGCCTATTAAATAGGCTTATTAAATAGGCTTATTTCAGCAACTTAGACTTATTAAATATGCCTATTAAATAGGCTTATTAAATAGGCTTATTAAATAGGCTTATTTCAGCAACTTAGGCTTATTTAATAGGCTTATTAAATGGGCTTATTTCAGCAACTTAGGCTTATTAAATAGGCTTATTTCAGCAACTTAGACTTATTAAATAGCCTTATTTCAGCAACTTACGCTTATTAAATAGGCTTATTTCAGCAACTTAGGCTTATTAAATAGCCTAATTAAGTAGGCTTATTTCAGCAACTTGGGATTATTAAATAGACTTATTTCAGCAACTTACGCTGATTAAAAATGCTTATTTCAGCAACTTAGACTTATTAAATAGCTTTATTTCAGCAACTTAGACTCATTAAATAGGTTTATTTCAGCAACTTATGCTTATTAAATATACTTATTTCAGCAATTTAGGCTTATTAAATAGGCTTATTTCAGCAACTTAGACTTATTAAATAGCTTTATTTCAGCAACTTATGCTTATTAAATAGCCTTATTAAACAGGTTTATTTCAGCAACTTAGGCTTATTAAATAGGCTTATTAAATAGGCTTATTAAATAGACTTATTAAATAGCCTAATTAAATAGGCTTATTTTAGCAACTTAGGCTTATTAAATAGGTTTATTTCAGCAACTTAGACTTATTAAAGAGCCTTATTAAATAGGCTTATTTCAGCAACTTAGGCTTATTAAATAAGCTTATTTCAGCAACTTATTTTTATTAAATAGCCTTATTAAGCAGGTTTATTTCAGCAACTTAGGCTTATTAAATAGCATTTTTAAATAGATTTATTTCAGCAACTTAGACTTATTAAATAGCCTTATTAAATATGCTTATTTCAGCAACTTAGACTTATTTAATAGGTTTATTCAGCAACTTAGGCTTATTTAATAGGCTTATTTCAGCAACTTAGGCTTATTAAATAGGCTCATTCAGAAACTTAGGCTTATTAAATAGGCTTATTTCAGCAACTTATACTTATTAAATAGGCCTATTAAATAGGCTTATTAAATAGGCTTATTTCAGCAACTTAGACTTATTAAATAGGCCTATTAAATAGGCTTATTAAATAGACTTATTAAATAGGCATATTAAATAGGCTCAATAAATAGGCTCATTAAATAGGCTCAATAAATAGGCTTATTAAATAGGCTCAATAAATAGGCTTATTAAATAGGCTCAATAAATAGGCTTATTAAATAGGCGCATTAAATACTTTTTAAATAGGCTTATTAAATAGAGTTATTAAATAGCCTTATTAAATAGGCTTATTTCAGCAATGTAGGCTTATTAAATAGGCTTATTTCAGCAACTTAAACTTATTAAATAGCCTTATTTCAGCAACTTAGGCTTATTAAATAGCCTTATTTCAGCAACTTAGACTTATTAAATAGGCTTATTCAGCAACTTAGGCTTATTAAATAGCCTTATTAAATAGGCTTATTTCAGCAACTTAGACTTATTAAATATGCCTATTAAATAGGCTTATTAAATAGGCTTATTAAATAGGCTTATTTCAGCAACTTAGGCTTATTTAATAGGCTTATTAAATGGGCTTATTTCAGCAACTTAGGCTTATTAAATAGGCTTATTTCAGCAACTTAGACTTATTAAATAGGCTTATTTCAGCAACTTAGGCTTATTAAATAGCCTAATTAAGTAGGCTTATTTCAGCAACTTGGGATTATTAAATAGACTTATTTCAGCAACTTACGCTGATTAAAAATGCTTATTTCAGCAACTTAGACTTATTAAATAGCTTTATTTCAGCAACTTAGACTCATTAAATAGGTTTATTTCAGCAACTTATGCTTATTAAATATACTTAATTCAGCAATTTAGGCTTATTAAATAGGCTTATTTCAGCAACTTAGACTTATTAAATAGCTTTATTTCAGCAACTTATGCTTATTAAATAGCCTTATTAAACAGGTTTATTTCAGCAACTTAGGCTTATTAAATAGGCTTATTAAATAGGCTTATTTCAGCAACTTAGGCTTATTAAATAAGCTTATTTCAGCAACTTATTTTTATTAAATAGCCTTATTAAGCAGGTTTATTTCAGCAACTTAGGCTTATTAAATAGCCTTATTAAATATGCTTATTTCAGCAACTTAGGCTTATTAAATAGGTTTATTTCAGCAACTTAGACTTATTAAAGAGCCTTATTAAATAGGCTTATTTCAGCAACTTAGGCTTATTAAATAAGCTTATTTCAGCAACTTATTTTTATTAAATAGCCTTATTAAGCAGGTTTATTTCAGCAACTTAGGCTTATTAAATAGCATTTTTAAATAGATTTATTTCAGCAACTTAGACTTATTAAATAGCCTTATTAAATATGCTTATTTCAGCAACTTAGACTTATTTAATAGGTTTATTCAGCAACTTAGGCTTATTTAATAGGCTTATTTCAGCAACTTAGGCTTATTAAATAGGCTCATTCAGAAACTTAGGCTTATTAAATAGGCTTATTTCAGCAACTTAGACTTATTAAATAGGCCTATTAAATAGGCTTATTAAATAGGCTTATTTCAGCAACTTAGACTTATTAAATAGGCCTATTAAATAGGCTTATTAAATAGACTTATTAAATAGGCATATTAAATAGGCTCAATAAATAGGCTCATTAAATAGGCTCAATAAATAGGCTTATTAAATAGGCTCAATAAATAGGCTTATTAAATAGGCTCAATAAATAGGCTTATTAAATAGGCGCATTAAATACTTTTTAAATAGGCTTATTAAATAGAGTTATTAAATAGCCTTATTAAATAGGCTTATTTCAGCAACTTAGGCTTATTAAATAAGCTTATTTCAGCAACTTATGCTTATTAAATAGCCTTATTAAACAGGTTTATTTCAGCAACTTAGGCTTATTAAATAGCATTTTTAAATAGGTTTATTTCAGCAACTTAGACTTATTAAATATACCTTTTTGAATAGGCTTAGTTCAGAAACTTAGGCTTATTAAATAGGCTTATTTCAGCAACTTAGGCTCATTAAATAGCCTTTTTAAATAGGCTTATTTCAGCAATGTAGGCTTATTAAATAGGCTTATTTCAGCAACTTAAACTTATTAAATAGCCTTATTTCAGCAACTTAGGCTTATTAAATAGCCTTATTTCAGCAACTTAGACTTATTAAATAGGCTTATTCAGCAACTTAGGCTTATTAAATAGCCTTATTAAATAGGCTTATTTCAGCAACTTCGACTTATTAAATAGGTTTATTCAGCAACTTAGGCTTATTAAATAGGCTTATTCAGCAACTTAGGCTTATTAAATAGGCTTATTTCAGCAACATAGGCTTATTAAATAGGCTTATTAAATAGGCTTATTTCAGCAACTTAGGCTTATTTAATAGGCTTATTAAATGGGCTTATTTCAACAACTTAGGCTTATTAAATAGGCTTATTTCAGCAACTTAGACTTATTAAATAGCCTTATTTCAGCAACGTACGCTTATTAAATAGGCTTATTTCATCAACTTAGGCTTATTAAATAGCCTAATTAAGTAGGCTTATTTCAGCAACTTGGGATTATTAAATAGACTTATTTCAGCAACTTACGCTGATTAAAAATGCTTATTTCAGCAACTTAGACTTATTAGATAGCTTTATTTCAGCAACTTAGACTCATTAAATAGGTTTATTTCAGCAACTTATGCTTATTAAATATACTTATTTCAGCAACTTAGGCTTATTAAATAGGCTTATTTCAGCAACTTAGACTTATTAAATAGCTTTATTTCAGCAACTTATGCTTATTAAATAGCCTTATTAAACAGGTTTATTTCAGCAACTTAGGCTTATTAAATAGCATTTTTAGATAGGTTTATTTCAGCAACTTAGACTTATTAAATAGCCTTATTAAATATGCTTATTTCAGCAACTTAGACTTATTAAATAGGTTTATTCAGCAACTTAGGCTTATTAAATAGGCTTATTCAGCAACTTAGGCTTATTTAATATGCTTTTTTCAGAAACTTAGGCTTATTTAATAGGCTTATTTCAGCAACTTAGGCTTATTAAATAGGCTCATTCAGAAACTTAGGCTTATTAAATAGGCTTATTTCAGCAACTTAGACTTATTAAATAGGCCTATTAAATAAGCTTATTAAATAGGCTTATTTCAGCAACTTAGACTTATTAAATAGGCCTATTAAATAGGCTTATTAAATAGACGTATTAAATAGGCTTATTAAATAGGCTCAATAAATAGGCTTATTAAATACGCTCAATAAATAGGCTTATTAAATAGGCTCAATAAATAGGCTTATTAAATAGGCTCAATAAATAGGCTTATTAAATAGGCGCATTAAATACTTATTAAATAGGCTTATTAAATAGACTTATTAAATAGCCTTATTAAATAGGCTTATTTCAGCAACTTAGGCTTATTAAATAAGCTTATTTCAGCAACTTATGCTTATTAAATAGCCTTATTAAACAGGTTTATTTCAGCAACTTAGGCTTATTAAATAGCATTTTTAAATAGGTTTATTTCAGCAACTTAGACTTATTAAATATACCTTTTTAAATAGGCTTAGTTCAGAAACTTAGACTTATTAAATAGGCTTATTTCAGCAACTTAGGCTCATTAAATAGCCTTATTAAATAGGCTTATTTCAGCAATGTAGGCTTATTAAATAGGCTTATTTCAGCAACTTAAACGTATTAAATAGCCTTATTTCAGCAACTTAGGCTTAATAAATAGCCTTATTTCAGCAACTTAGACTTATTAAATAGGCTTATTCAGCAACTTAGGCTTATTAAATAGCCTTATTAAATAGGCTTATTTCAGCAACTTAGACTTATTAAATAGGTTTATTCAGCAACTTAGGCTTATTAAATAGGCTTATTCAGCAACTTAGGCTTATTAAATAGGCTTATTTCAGCAACATAGGCTTATTAAATAGGCTTATTAAATAGGCTTATTTCAGCAACTTAGGCTTATTTAATAGGCTTATTAAATGGGCTTATTTCAACAACTTAGGCTTATTAAATAGGCTTATTTCAGCAACTTAGACTTATTAAATAGCCTTATTTCAGCAACTTACGCTTATTAAATAGGCTTATTTCAGCAACTTAGGCTTATTAAATAGCCTAATTAAGTAGGCTTATTTCAGCAACTTGGGATTATTAAATAGACTTATTTCAGCAACTTACGCTGATTAAAAATGCTTATTTCAGCAACTTAGACTTATTAGATAGCTTTATTTCAGCAACTTAGACTCATTAAATAGGTTTATTTCAGCAACTTATGCTTATTAAATATACTTATTTCAGCAACTTAGGCTTATTAAATAGGCTTATTTCAGCAACTTAGACTTATTAAATAGCTTTATTTCAGCAACTTATGCTTATTAAATAGCCTTATTAAACATGTTTATTTCAGCAACTTAGGCTTATTAAATAGGCTTATTTAATAGGCTTATTAAATAGACTTATTAAATAGCCTCATTAAATAGGCTTATTTTAGCAACTTAGGCTTATTAAATAGGTTTATTTCAGCAACTTAGACTGATTAAAGAGCCTTATTAAATAGGCTTATTTCAGCAACTTAGGCTTATAAAATAAGCTTATTTCAGCAACTTATTTTTATTAAATAGCCTTATTAAGCAGGTTTATTTCAGCAACTTAGGCTTATTAAATAGCATTTTTAGATAGGTTTATTTCAGCAACTTAGACTTATTAAATAGCCTTATTAAATATGCTTATTTCAGCAACTTAGACTTATTAAATAGGTTTATTCAGCAACTTAGGCTTATTAAATAGGCTTATTCAGCAACTTAGGCTTATTTAATAGGCTTTTTTCAGCAACTTAGGCTTATTTAATAGGCTTATTTCAGCAACTTAGGCTTATTATATAGGCTCATTCAGAAACTTAGGCTTATTAAATAGGCTTATTTCAGCAACTTAGACTTATTAAATAGGCCTATTAAATAAGCTTATTAAATAGGCTTATTTCAGCAACTTAGACTTATTAAATAGGCCTATTAAATAGGCTTATTAAATAGACTTATTAAATAGGCTTATTAAATAGGCTCAATAAATAGGCTTATTAAATAGGCTCAATAAATAGGCTTATTAAATAGGCTCAATAAATAGGTTTATTAAATAGGCTCAATAAATAGGCTTATTAAATAGGCACATTAAATACTTATTAAATAGGCTTATTAAATAGACTTATTAAATAGCCTTATTAAACAGGTTTATTTCAGCAACTTAGGCTTATTAAATAGCATTTTTAAATAGGTTTATTTCAGCAACTTTGACTTTTTAAATATACCTTTTTAAATAGGCTTAGTTCAGAAACTTAGGCTTATTAAATAGGCTTATTTCAGCAACTTAGGCTCATTAAATAGCCTTATTAAATAGGCTTATTTCAGCAATGTAGGCTTATTAAATAGGCTTATTTCAGCAACTTAAACTTATTAAATAGCCTTATTTCAGCAACTTAGGCTTATTAAATAGCCTTATTTCAGCAACTTAGACTTATTAAATAGGCTTATTCAGCGACTTAGGCTTATTAAATAGCCTTATTAAATAGGCTTATTTCAGCAACTTCGACTTATTAAATAGGTTTATTCAGCAACTTTGGCTTATTAAATAGGCTTATTCAGCAACTTAGGCTTATTAAATAGGCTTATTTCAGCAACATAGGCTTATTAAATAGGCTTATTAAATAGGCTTATTAAATAGACTTATTAAATAGCCTCATTAAATAGGCTTATTTTAGCAACTTAGGCTTATTAAATAGGTTTATTTCAGCAACTTAGACTTATTAAATAGGCTTATTAAACAGGTTTATTTCAGCAACTTAGGCTTATTAAATAGGCTTATTAAATAGGCTTATTAAATAGACTTATTAAATAGCCTCATTAAATAGGCTTATTTTAGCAACTTAGGCTTATTAAATAGGTTTATTTCAGCAACTTAGACTTATTAAAGAGCCTTATTAAATAGGCTTATTTCAGCAATTTAGGCTTATTAAATAAGCTTATTTCAGCAACTTATTTTTATTAAATAGCCTTATTAAGCAGGTTTATTTCAGCAACTTAGGCTTATTAAATAGCATTTTTAGATAGGTTTATTTCAGCAACTTAGACTTATTAAATAGCCCTATTAAATATGCTTATTTCAGCAACTTAGGCTTATTAAATAGGCTTATTCAGCAACTTAGGCTTATTTAATAGGCTTTTTTCAGAAACTTAGGCTTATTTAATAGGCTTATTTCAGCAACTTAGGCTTATTAAATAGGCTCATTCAGAAACTTAGGCTTATTAAATAGGCTTATTTCAGCAACTTAGACTTATTAAATAGGCCTATTAAATAAGCTTATTAAATAGGCTTATTTCAGCAACTCAGACTTATTAAATAGGCCTATTAAATAGGCTTATTAAATAGACGTATTAAATAGGCTTATTAAATAGGCTCAATAAATAGGCTTATTAAATACGCTCAATAAATAGGCTTATTAAATAGGCTCAATAAATAGGCTTATTAAATAGGCTCAATAAATAGGCTTATTAAATAGGCGCATTAAATACTTATTAAATAGGCTTATTAAATAGACTTATTAAATAGCCTTATTAAATAGGCTTAATTCAGCAACTTAGGCTTATTAAATAAGCTTATTTCAGCAACTTATGCTTATTAAATAGCCTTATTAAACAGGTTTATTTCAGCAACTTAGGCTTATTAAATAGCATTTTTAAATAGGTTTATTTCAGCAACTTAGACTTATTAAATATACCTTTTTAAATAGGCTTAGTTCAGAAACTTAGGCTTATTAAATAGGCTTATTTCAGCAACTTAGGCTCATTAAATAGCCTTATTAAATAGGCTTATTTCAGCAATGTAGGCTTATTAAATAGGCTTATTTCAGCAACTTAAACGTATTAAATAGCCTTATTTCAGCAACTTAGGCTTAATAAATAGCCTTATTTCAGCAACTTAGACTTATTAAATAGGCTTATTCAGCAACTTAGGCTTATTAAATAGCCTTATTAAATAGGCTTATTTTAGCAACTTAGACTTATTAAATAGGTTTATTCAGCAACTTAGGCTTATTAAATATGCTTATTCAGCAACTTAGGCTTATTAAATAGGCTTATTTCAGCAACATAGGCTTATTAAATAGGCTTATTAAATAGGCTTATTTCAGCAACTTAGGCTTATTTAATAGGCTTATTAAATGGGCTTATTTCAACAACTTAGGCTTATTAAATAGGCTTATTTCAGCAGCTTAGACTTATTAAATAGCCTTATTTCAGCAACTTACGCTTATTAAATAGGCTTATTTCAGCAACTTAGGCTTATTAAATAGCCTAATTAAGTAGGCTTATTTCAGCAACTTGGGATTATTAAATAGACTTATTTCAGCAACTTACGCTGATTAAAAATGCTTATTTCAGCAACTTAGACTTATTAGATAGCTTTATTTCAGCAACTTAGACTCATTAAATAGGTTTATTTCAGCAACTTATGCTTATTAAATATACTTATTTCAGCAACTTAGGCTTATTAAATAGGCTTATTTCAGCAACTTAGACTTATTAAATAGCTTTATTTCAGCAACTTATGCTTATTAAATAGCCTTATTAAACATGTTTATTTCAGCAACTTAGGCTTATTAAATAGGCTTATTAAATAGGCTTATTAAATAGACTTATTAAATAGCCTCATTAAATAGGCTTATTTTAGCAACTTAGGCTTATTAAATAGGTTTATTTCAGCAACTTAGACTGATTAAAGAGCCTTATTAAATAGGCTTATTTCAGCAACTTAGGCTTATTAAATAAGCTTATTTCAGCAACTTATTTTTATTAAATAGCCTTATTAAGCAGGTTTATTTCAGCAACTTAGGCTTATTAAATAGCATTTTTAGATAGGTTTATTTCAGCAACTTAGACTTATTAAATAGCCTTATTAAATATGCTTATTTCAGCAACTTAGACTTATTAAATAGGTTTATTCAGCAACTTAGGCTTATTAAATAGGCTTATTCAGCAACTTAGGCTTATTTAATAGGCTTTTTTCAGCAACTTAGGCTTATTTAATAGGCTTATTTCAGCAACTTAGGCTTATTATATAGGCTCATTCAGAAACTTAGGCTTATTAAATAGGCTTATTTCAGCAACTTAGACTTATTAAATAGGCCTATTAAATAAGCTTATTAAATAGGCTTATTTCAGCAACTTAGACTTATTAAATAGGCCTATTAAATAGGCTTATTAAATAGACTTATTAAATAGGCTTATTAAATAGGCTCAATAAATAGGCTTATTAAATAGGCTCAATAAATAGGCTTATTAAATAGGCTCAATAAATAGGTTTATTAAATAGGCTCAATAAATAGGCTTATTAAATAGGCACATTAAATACTTATTAAATAGGCTTATTAAATAGACTTATTAAATAGCCTTATTAAACAGGTTTATTTCAGCAACTTAGGCTTATTAAATAGCATTTTTAAATAGGTTTATTTCAGCAACTTTGACTTTTTAAATATACCTTTTTAAATAGGCTTAGTTCAGAAACTTAGGCTTATTAAATAGGCTTATTTCAGCAACTTAGGCTCATTAAATAGCCTTATTAAATAGGCTTATTTCAGCAATGTAGGCTTATTAAATAGGCTTATTTCAGCAACTTAAACTTATTAAATAGCCTTATTTCAGCAACTTAGGCTTATTAAATAGCCTTATTTCAGCAACTTAGACTTATTAAATAGGCTTATTCAGCGACTTAGGCTTATTAAATAGCCTTATTAAATAGGCTTATTTCAGCAACTTCGACTTATTAAATAGGTTTATTCAGCAACTTTGGCTTATTAAATAGGCTTATTCAGCAACTTAGGCTTATTAAATAGGCTTATTTCAGCAACATAGGCTTATTAAATAGGCTTATTAAATAGGCTTATTAAATAGACTTATTAAATAGCCTCATTAAATAGGCTTATTTTAGCAACTTAGGCTTATTAAATAGGTTTATTTCAGCAACTTAGACTTATTAAATAGGCTTATTAAACAGGTTTATTTCAGCAACTTAGGCTTATTAAATAGGCTTATTAAATAGGCTTATTAAATAGACTTATTAAATAGCCTCATTAAATAGGCTTATTTTAGCAACTTAGGCTTATTAAATAGGTTTATTTCAGCAACTTAGACTTATTAAAGAGCCTTATTAAATAGGCTTATTTCAGCAATTTAGGCTTATTAAATAAGCTTATTTCAGCAACTTATTTTTATTAAATAGCCTTATTAAGCAGGTTTATTTCAGCAACTTAGGCTTATTAAATAGCATTTTTAGATAGGTTTATTTCAGCAACTTAGACTTATTAAATAGCCCTATTAAATATGCTTATTTCAGCAACTTAGGCTTATTAAATAGGCTTATTCAGCAACTTAGGCTTATTTAATAGGCTTTTTTCAGAAACTTAGGCTTATTTAATAGGCTTATTTCAGCAACTTAGGCTTATTAAATAGGCTCATTCAGAAACTTAGGCTTATTAAATAGGCTTATTTCAGCAACTTAGACTTATTAAATAGGCCTATTAAATAAGCTTATTAAATAGGCTTATTTCAGCAACTCAGACTTATTAAATAGGCCTATTAAATAGGCTTATTAAATAGACGTATTAAATAGGCTTATTAAATAGGCTCAATAAATAGGCTTATTAAATACGCTCAATAAATAGGCTTATTAAATAGGCTCAATAAATAGGCTTATTAAATAGGCTCAATAAATAGGCTTATTAAATAGGCGCATTAAATACTTATTAAATAGGCTTATTAAATAGACTTATTAAATAGCCTTATTAAATAGGCTTAATTCAGCAACTTAGGCTTATTAAATAAGCTTATTTCAGCAACTTATGCTTATTAAATAGCCTTATTAAACAGGTTTATTTCAGCAACTTAGGCTTATTAAATAGCATTTTTAAATAGGTTTATTTCAGCAACTTAGACTTATTAAATATACCTTTTTAAATAGGCTTAGTTCAGAAACTTAGGCTTATTAAATAGGCTTATTTCAGCAACTTAGGCTCATTAAATAGCCTTATTAAATAGGCTTATTTCAGCAATGTAGGCTTATTAAATAGGCTTATTTCAGCAACTTAAACGTATTAAATAGCCTTATTTCAGCAACTTAGGCTTAATAAATAGCCTTATTTCAGCAACTTAGACTTATTAAATAGGCTTATTCAGCAACTTAGGCTTATTAAATAGCCTTATTAAATAGGCTTATTTTAGCAACTTAGACTTATTAAATAGGTTTATTCAGCAACTTAGGCTTATTAAATATGCTTATTCAGCAACTTAGGCTTATTAAATAGGCTTATTTCAGCAACATAGGCTTATTAAATAGGCTTATTAAATAGGCTTATTTCAGCAACTTAGGCTTATTTAATAGGCTTATTAAATGGGCTTATTTCAACAACTTAGGCTTATTAAATAGGCTTATTTCAGCAGCTTAGACTTATTAAATAGCCTTATTTCAGCAACTTACGCTTATTAAATAGGCTTATTTCAGCAACTTAGGCTTATTAAATAGCCTAATTAAGTAGGCTTATTTCAGCAACTTGGGATTATTAAATAGACTTATTTCAGCAACTTACGCTGATTAAAAATGCTTATTTCAGCAACTTAGACTTATTAGATAGCTTTATTTCAGCAACTTAGACTCATTAAATAGGTTTATTTCAGCAACTTATGCTTATTAAATATACTTATTTCAGCAACTTAGGCTTATTAAATAGGCTTATTTCAGCAACTTAGACTTATTAAATAGCTTTATTTCAGCAACTTATGCTTATTAAATAGCCTTATTAAACATGTTTATTTCAGCAACTTAGGCTTATTAAATAGGCTTATTAAATAGGCTTATTAAATAGACTTATTAAATAGCCTCATTAAATAGGCTTATTTTAGCAACTTAGGCTTATTAAATAGGTTTATTTCAGCAACTTAGACTGATTAAAGAGCCTTATTAAATAGGCTTATTTCAGCAACTTAGGCTTATTAAATAAGCTTATTTCAGCAACTTATTTTTATTAAATAGCCTTATTAAGCAGGTTTATTTCAGCAACTTAGGCTTATTAAATAGCATTTTTAGATAGGTTTATTTCAGCAACTTAGACTTATTAAATAGCCTTATTAAATATGCTTATTTCAGCAACTTAGACTTATTAAATAGGTTTATTCAGCAACTTAGGCTTATTAAATAGGCTTATTCAGCAACTTAGGCTTATTTAATAGGCTTTTTTCAGCAACTTAGGCTTATTTAATAGGCTTATTTCAGCAACTTAGGCTTATTAAATAGGCTCATTCAGAAACTTAGGCTTATTAAATAGGCTTATTTCAGCAACCTAGACTTATTAAATAGGCCTATTAAATAAGCTTATTAAATAGGCTTATTTCAGCAACTTAGACTTATTAAATAGGCCTATTAAATAGGCTTATTAAATAGACTTATTAAATAGGCTCAATAAATAGGTTTATTAAATAGGCTCAATAAATAGGCTTATTAAATAGGCTCAATAAATAGGCTTATTAAATAGGCTCAATAAATAGGTTTATTAAATAGGCTCAATAAATAGGCTTATTAAATAGGCGCATTAAATACTTATTAAATAGGCTTATTAAATAGACTTATTAAATAGCCTTATTAAACAGGTTTATTTCAGCAACTTAGGCTTATTAAATAGCATTTTTAAATAGGTTTATTTCAGCAACTTAGACTTATTAAATATACCTTTTTAAATAGGCTTAGTTCAGAAACTTAGACTTATTAAATAGGCTTATTTCAGCAACTTAGGCTCATTAAATATCCTTATTAAATAGGCTTATTTCAGCAATGTAGGCTTATTAAATAGGCTTATTTCAGCAACTTAAACTTATTAAATAGCCTTATTTCAGCAACTTAGGCTTATTAAATAGCCTTATTTCAGCAACTTAGACTTATTAAATAGGCTTATTCAGCGACTTAGGCTTATTAAATAGCCTTATTAAATAGGCTTATTTCAGCAACTTCGACTTATTAAAAAGGTTTATTCAGCAACTTAGGCTTATTAAATAGGCTTATTCAGCAACTTAGGCTTATTAAATAGGCTTATTTCAGCAACATAGGCTTATTAAATAGGCTTATTAAATAGGCTTATTTCAGCAACTTAGGCTTATTTAATAGGCTTATTAAATGGGCTTATTTCAACAACTTAGGCTTATTAAATAGGCTTATTTCAGCAACTTAGACTTATTAAATAGCCTTATTTCAGCAACTTACGCTTATTAAATAGGCTTATTTCAGCAACTTAGGCTTATTAAATAGCCTAATTAAGTAGGCTTATTTCAGCAACTTGGGATTATTAAATAGACTTATTTCAGCAACTTACGCTGATTAAAAATGCTTATTTCAGCAACTTAGACTTATTAGATAGCTTTATTTCAGCAACTTAGACTCATTAAATAGGTTTATTTCAGCAACTTATGCTTATTAAATATACTTATTTCAGCAACTTAGGCTTATTAAATAGGCTTATTTCAGCAACTTAGACTTATTAAATAGCTTTATTTCAGCAACTTATGCTTATTAAATAGCCTTATTAAACATGTTTATTTCAGCAACTTAGGCTTATTAAATAGGCTTATTCAGCAACTTAGGCTTATTAAATAGGCTTATTTCAGCAACATAGGCTTATTAAATAGGCTTATTTCAGCAACTTAGGCTTATTTAATAGGCTTATTAAATGGGCTTATTTCAACAACTTAGGCTTATTAAATAGGGTTATTTCAGCAACTTAGACTTATTAAATAGCCTTATTTCAGCAACTTACGCTTATTAAATAGGCTTATTTCATCAACTTAGGCTTATTAAATAGCCTAATTAAGTAGGCTTATTTCAGCAACTTGGGATTATTAAATAGACTTATTTCAGCAACTTACGCTGATTAAAAATGCTTATTTCAGCAACTTAGACTTATTAGATAGCTTTATTTCAGCAACTTAGACTCATTAAATAGGTTTATTTCAGCAACTTATGCTTATTAAATATACTTATTTCAGCAACTTAGGCTTATTAAATAGGCTTATTTCAGCAACTTAGACTTATTAAATAGCTTTATTTCAGCAACTTATGCTTATTAAATAGCCTTATTAAACATGTTTATTTCAGCAACTTAGGCTTATTAAATAGGCTTATTCAGCAACTTAGGCTTATTAAATAGGCTTATTTCAGCAACATAGGCTTATTAAATAGGCTTATTAAATAGGCTTATTTCAGCAACTTAGGCTTATTTAATAGGCTTATTAAATGGGCTTATTTCAACAAATTAGGCTTATTAAATAGGCTTATTTCAGCAACTTAGACTTATTAAATAGCCTTATTTCAGCAACTTACGCTTATTAAATAGGCTTATTTCATCAACTTAGGCTTATTAAATAGCCTAATTAAGTAGGCTTATTTCAGCAACTTGGGATTATTAAATAGACTTATTTCAGCAACTTATGCTGATTAAAAATGCTTATTTCAGCAACTTAGACTTATTAGATAGCTTTATTTCAGCAACTTAGACTCATTAAATAGGTTTATTTCAGCAACTTATGCTTATTAAATATACTTATTTCAGCAACTTAGGCTTATGAAATAGGCTTATTTCAGCAACTTAGACTTATTAAATAGCTTTATTTCAGCAACTTATGCTTATTAAATAGCCTTATTAAACAGGTTTATTTCAGCAACTTAGGCTTATTCAATAGGCTTATTCAGCAACTTAGGCTTATTAAATAGGCTTATTTCAGCAACATAGGCTTATTAAATAGGCTTATTTCAGCAACTTAGGCTTATTTAATAGGCTTATTAATTGGGCTTATTTCAACAACTTAGGCTTATTAAATAGGCTTATTTCAGCAACTTAGACTTATTAAATAGCCTTATTTCAGCAACTTACGCTTATTAAATAGGCTTATTTCATCAACTTAGGCTTATTAAATAGCCTAATTAAGTAGGCTTATTTCAGCAACTTGGGATTATTAAATAGACTTATTTCAGCAACTTACGCTGATTAAAAATGCTTATTTCAGCAACTTAGACTTATTAGATAGCTTTATTTCAGCAACTTAGACTCATTAAATAGGTTTATTTCAGCAACTTATGCTTATTAAATATACTTATTTCAGCAACTTAGGCTTATTAAATAGGCTTATTTCAGCAACTTAGACTTATTAAATAGCTTTATTTCAGCAACTTATGCTTATTAAATAGCCTTATTAAACATGTTTATTTCAGCAACTTAGGCTTATTAAATAGGCTTATTCAGCAACTTAGGCTTATTAAATAGGCTTATTTCAGCAACATAGGCTTATTAAATAGGCTTATTAAATAGGCTTATTTCAGCAACTTAGGCTTATTTAATAGGCTTATTAAATGGGCTTATTTCAACAAATTAGGCTTATTAAATAGGCTTATTTCAGCAACTTAGACTTATTAAATAGCCTTATTTCAGCAACTTACGCTTATTAAATAGGCTTATTTCATCAACTTAGGCTTATTAAATAGCCTAATTAAGTAGGCTTATTTCAGCAACTTGGGATTATTAAATAGACTTATTTCAGCAACTTATGCTGATTAAAAATGCTTATTTCAGCAACTTAGACTTATTAGATAGCTTTATTTCAGCAACTTAGACTCATTAAATAGGTTTATTTCAGCAACTTATGCTTATTAAATATACTTATTTCAGCAACTTAGGCTTATGAAATAGGCTTATTTCAGCAACTTAGACTTATTAAATAGCTTTATTTCAGCAACTTATGCTTATTAAATAGCCTTATTAAACAGGTTTATTTCAGCAACTTAGGCTTATTCAATAGGCTTATTAAATAGGCTTATTAAATAGACTTATTAAATAGCCTCATTAAATAGGCTTATTTTAGCAACTTAGGCTTATTAAATAGGTTTATTTCAGCAACTTAGACGTATTAAAGAGCCTTATTAAATAGGCTTATTTCAGCAACTTAGGCTTATTAAATAAGCTTATTTCAGCAACTTATTTTTATTAAATAGCCTTATTAAGCAGGTTTATTTCAGCAACTTAGGCTTATTAAATAGCATTTTTAGATAGGTTTATTTCAGCAACTTAGACTTATTAAATAGCCTTATTAAATATGCTTATTTCAGCAACTTAGACTTATTAAATAGGTTTATTCAGCAACTTAGGCTTATTAAATAGGCTTATTCAGCAACTTAGGCTTATTTAATAGGCTTTTTTCAGAAACTTAGGCTTATTTAATAGGCTTATTTCAGCAACTTAGGCTTATTAAATAGGCTCATTCAGAAACTTAGGCTTATTAAATAGGCTTATTTCAGCAACTTAGACTTATTAAATAGGCCTATTAAATAAGCTTATTAAATAGGCTTATTTCAGCAACTTAGACTTATTAAATAGGCCTATTAAATAGGCTTATTAAATAGACTTATTAAATAGGCTTATTAAATAGGCTCAATAAATAGGCTTATTAAATACGCTCAATAAATAGGCTTATTAAATAGGCTCAATAAATAGGCTTATTAAATAGGCTCAATAAATAGGCTTATTAAATAGGCGCATTAAATACTTATTAAATAGGCTTATTAAATAGACTTATTAAATAGCCTTATTAAATAGGCTTATTTCAGCAACTTAGGCTTATTAAATAAGCTTATTTCAGCAACTTATGCTTATTAAATAGCCTTATTAAACAGGTTTATTTCAGCAACTTAGGCTTATTAAATAGCATTTTTAAATAGGTTTATTTCAGCAACTTAGACTTATTAAATATACCTTTTTAAATAGGCTTAGTTCAGAAACTTAGGCTTATTAAATAGGCTTATTTCAGCAACTTAGGCTCATTAAATAGCCTTATTAAATAGGCTTATTTCAGCAATGTAGGCTTATTAAATAGGCTTATTTCAGCAACTTAAACGTATTAAATAGCCTTATTTCAGCAACTTAGGCTTATTAAATAGCCTTATTTCAGCAACTTAGACTTATTAAATAGGCTTATTCAGCAACTTAGGCTTATTAAATAGCCTTATTAAATAGGCTTATTTCAGCAACTTAGACTTATTAAATAGGTTTATTCAGCAACTTAGGCTTATTAAATAGGCCTATTCAGCAACTTAGGCTTATTAAATAGGCTTATTTCAGCAACATAGGCTTATTAAATAGGCTTATTAAATAGGCTTATTTCAGCAACTTAGGCTTATTTAATAGGCTTATTAAATGGGCTTATTTCAACAACTTAGGCTTATTAAATAGGCTTATTTCAGCAACTTAGACTTATTAAATAGCCTTATTTCAGCAACTTACGCTTATTAAATAGGCTTATTTCAGCAACTTAGGCTTATTAAATAGCCTAATTAAGTAGGCTTATTTCAGCAACTTGGGATTATTAAATAGACTTATTTCAGCAACTTACGCTGATTAAAAATGCTTATTTCAGCAACTTAGACTTATTAGATAGCTTTATTTCAGCAACTTAGACTCATTAAATAGGTTTATTTCAGCAACTTATGCTTATTAAATATACTTATTTCAGCAACTTAGGCTTATTAAATAGGCTTTTTTCAGCAACTTAGACTTATTAAATAGCTTTATTTCAGCAACTTATGCTTATTAAATAGCCTTATTAAACATATTTATTTCAGCAACTTAGGCTTATTAAATAGGCTTATTAAATAGGCTTATTAAATAGACTTATTAAATAGCCTCATTAAATAGGCTTATTTTAGCAACTTAGGCTTATTAAATAGGTTTATTTCAGCAACTTAGACTGATTAAAGAGCCTTATTAAATAGGCTTATTTCAGCAACTTAGGCTTATTAAATAAGCTTATTTCAGCAACTTATTTTTATTAAATAGCCTTATTAAGCAGGTTTATTTCAGCAACTTAGGCTTATTAAATAGCATTTTTAGATAGGTTTATTTCAGCAACTTAGACTTATTAAATAGCCTTATTAAATATGCTTATTTCAGCAACTTAGACTTATTAAATAGGTTTATTCAGCAACTTAGGCTTATTAAATAGGCTTATTCAGCAACTTAGGCTTATTTAATAGGCTTTTTTCAGCAACTTAGGCTTATTTAATAGGCTTATTTCAGCAACTTAGGCTTATTAAATAGGCTCATTCAGAAACTTAGGCTTATTAAATAGGCTTATTTCAGCAACTTAGACTTATTAAATAGGCCTATTAAATAAGCTTATTAAATAGGCTTATTTCAGCAACTTAGACTTATTAAATAGGCCTATTAAATAGGCTTATTAAATAGACTTATTAAATAGGCTTATTAAATAGGCTCAATAAATAGGCTTATTAAATACGCTCAATAAATAGGCTTATTAAATAGGCTCAATAAATAGGCTTATTAAATAGGCTCAATAAATAGGCTTATTAAATAGGCGCATTAAATACTTATTAAATAGGCTTATTAAATAGACTTATTAAATAGCCTTATTAAATAGGCTTATTTCAGCAACTTAGGCTTATTAAATAAGCTTATTTCAGCAACTTATGCTTATTAAATAGCCTTATTAAACAGGTTTATTTCAGCAACTTAGGCTTATTAAATAGCATTTTTAAATAGGTTTATTTCAGCAACTTAGACTTATTAAATATACCTTTTTAAATAGGCTTAGTTCAGAAACTTAGGCTTATTAAATAGGCTTATTTCAGCAACTTAGGCTCATTAAATAGCCTTATTAAATAGGCTTATTTCAGCAATGTAGGCTTATTAAATAGGCTTATTTCAGCAACTTAAACGTATTAAATAGCCTTATTTCAGCAACTTAGGCTTATTAAATAGCCTTATTTCAGCAACTTAGACTTATTAAATAGGCTTATTCAGCAACTTAGGCTTATTAAATAGCCTTATTAAATAGGCTTATTTCAGCAACTTAGACTTATTAAATAGGTTTATTCAGCAACTTAGGCTTATTAAATAGGCTTATTCAGCAACTTAGGCTTATTAAATAGGCTTATTTCAGCAACATAGGCTTATTAAATAGGCTTATTAAATAGGCTTATTTCAGCAACTTAGGATTATTTAATAGGCTTATTAAATGGGCTTATTTCAACAACTTAGGCTTATTAAATAGGCTTATTTCAGCAACTTAGACTTATTAAATAGCCTTATTTCAGCAACTTACGCTTATTAAATAGGCTTATTTCAGCAACTTAGGCTTATTAAATAGCCTAATTAAGTAGGCTTATTTCAGCAACTTGGGATTATTAAATAGACTTATTTCAGCAACTTACGCTGATTAAAAATGCTTATTTCAGCAACTTAGACTTATTAGATAGCTTTATTTCAGCAACTTAGACTCATTAAATAGGTTTATTTCAGCAACTTATGCTTATTAAATATACTTATTTCAGCAACTTAGGCTTATTAAATAGGCTTATTTCAGCAACTTAGACTTATTAAATAGCTTTATTTCAGCAACTTATGCTTATTAAATAGCCTTATTAAACATGTTTATTTCAGCAACTTAGGCTTATTAAATAGGCTTATTAAATAGGCTTATTAAATAGACTTATTAAATAGCCTCATTAAATAGGCTTATTTTAGCAACTTAGGCTTATTAAATAGGTTTATTTCAGCAACTTAGACTGATTAAAGAGCCTTATTAAATAGGCTTATTTCAGCAACTTAGGCTTATTAAATAAGCTTATTTCAGCAACTTATTTTTATTAAATAGCCTTATTAAGCAGGTTTATTTCAGCAACTTAGGCTTATTAAATAGCATTTTTAGATAGGTTTATTTCAGCAACTTAGACTTATTAAATAGCCTTATTAAATATGCTTATTTCAGCAACTTAGACTTATTAAATAGGTTTATTCAGCAACTTAGGCTTATTAAATAGGCTTATTCAGCAACTTAGGCTTATTTAATAGGCTTTTTTCAGCAACTTAGGCTTATTTAATAGGCTTATTTCAGCAACTTAGGCTTATTAAATAGGCTCATTCAGAAACTTAGGCTTATTAAATAGGCTTATTTCAGCAACTTAGACTTATTAAATAGGCCTATTAAATAAGCTTATTAAATAGGCTTATTTCAGCAACTTAGACTTATTAAATAGGCCTATTAAATAGGCTTATTAAATAGACTTATTAAATAGGCTTATTAAATAGGCTCAATAAATAGGCTTATTAAATAGGCTCAATAAATAGGCTTATTAAATAGGCTCAATAAATAGGTTTATTAAATAGGCTCAATAAATAGGCTTATTAAATAGGCGCATTAAATACTTATTAAATAGGCTTATTAAATAGACTTATTAAATAGCCTTATTAAATAGGCTTATTTCAGCAACTTAGGCTTATTAAATAAGCTTATTTCAGCAACTTATGCTTATTAAATAGCCTTATTAAACAGGTTTATTTCAGCAACTTAGGCTTATTAAATAGCATTTTTAAATAGGTTTATTTCAGCAACTTAGACTTATTAAATATACCTTTTTAAATAGGCTTAGTTCAGAAACTTAGGCTTATTAAATAGGCTTATTTCAGCAACTTAGGCTCATTAAATAGCCTTATTAAATAGGCTTATTTCAGCAATGTAGGCTTATTAAATAGGCTTATTTCAGCAACTTAAACGTATTAAATAGCCTTATTTCAGCAACTTAGGCTTATTAAATAGCCTTATTTCAGCAACTTAGACTTATTAAATAGGCTTATTCAGCAACTTAGGCTTATTAAATAGCCTTATTAAATAGGCTTATTTCAGCAACTTAGACTTATTAAATAGGTTTATTCAGCAACTTAGGCTTATTAAATAGGCTTATTCAGCAACTTAGGCTTATTAAATAGGCTTATTTCAGCAACATAGGCTTATTAAATAGGCTTATTAAATAGGCTTATTTCAGCAACTTAGGCTTATTTAATAGGCTTATTAAATGGGCTTATTTCAACAACTTAGGCTTATTAAATAGGCTTATTTCAGCAACTTAGACTTATTAAATAGCCTTATTTCAGCAACTTACGCTTATTAAATAGGCTTATTTCAGCAACTTAGGCTTATTAAATAGCCTAATTAAGTAGGCTTATTTCAGCAACTTGGGATTATTAAATAGACTTATTTCAGCAACTTACGCTGATTAAAAATGCTTATTTCAGCAACTTAGACTTATTAGATAGCTTTATTTCAGCAACTTAGACTCATTAAATAGGTTTATTTCAGCAACTTATGCTTATTAAATATACTTATTTCAGCAACTTAGGCTTATTAAATAGGCTTATTTCAGCAACTTAGACTTATTAAATAGCTTTATTTCAGCAACTTATGCTTATTAAATAGCCTTATTAAACATGTTTATTTCAGCAACTTAGGCTTATTAAATAGGCTTATTAAATAGGCTTATTAAATAGACTTATTAAATAGCCTCATTAAATAGGCTTATTTTAGCAACTTAGGCTTATTAAATAGGTTTATTTCAGCAACTTAGACTGATTAAAGAGCCTTATTAAATAGGCTTATTTCAGCAACTTAGGCTTATTAAATAAGCTTATTTCAGCAACTTATTTTTATTAAATAGCCTTATTAAGCAGGTTTATTTCAGCAACTTAGGCTTATTAAATAGCATTTTTAGATAGGTTTATTTCAGCAACTTAGACTTATTAAATAGCCTTATTAAATATGCTTATTTCAGCAACTTAGACTTATTAAATAGGTTTATTCAGCAACTTAGGCTTATTAAATAGGCTTATTCAGCAACTTAGGCTTATTTAATAGGCTTTTTTCAGCAACTTAGGCTTATTTAATAGGCTTATTTCAGCAACTTAGGCTTATTAAATAGGCTCATTCAGAAACTTAGGCTTATTAAATAGGCTTATTTCAGCAACTTAGACTTATTAAATAGGCCTATTAAATAAGCTTATTAAATAGGCTTATTTCAGCAACTTAGACTTATTAAATAGGCCTATTAAATAGGCTTATTAAATAGACTTATTAAATAGGCTTATTAAATAGGCTCAATAAATAGGCTTATTAAATAGGCTCAATAAATAGGCTTATTAAATAGGCTCAATAAATAGGTTTATTAAATAGGCTCAATAAATAGGCTTATTAAATAGGCGCATTAAATACTTATTAAATAGGCTTATTAAATAGACTTATTAAATAGCCTTATTAAATAGGCTTATTTCAGCAACTTAGGCTTATTAAATAAGCTTATTTCAGCAACTTATGCTTATTAAATAGCCTTATTAAACAGGTTTATTTCAGCAACTTAGGCTTATTAAATAGCATTTTTAAATAGGTTTATTTCAGCAACTTAGACTTATTAAATATACCTTTTTAAATAGGCTTAGTTCAGAAACTTAGGCTTATTAAATAGGCTTATTTCAGCAACTTAGGCTCATTAAATAGCCTTATTAAATAGGCTTATTTCAGCAACTTAGACTTATTAAATAGGCTTATTCAGCAACTTAGGCTTATTAAATAGCCTTATTAAATAGGCTTATTTCAGCAACTTAGACTTATTAAATAGGTTTATTCAGCAACTTAGGCTTATTAAATAGGCTTATTCAGCAACTTAGGCTTATTAAATAGGCTTATTTCAGCAACATAGGCTTATTAAATAGGCTCATTCAGCAACTTAGGCTTATTAAATAGGCTTATTTCAGCAACTTAGACTTATTAAATAGGCCTATTAAATAGGCTTATTAAATAGGCTTATTTCAGCAACTTAGACTTATTAAATAGGCCTATTAAATAGGCTTATTAAATAGCCTAATTAAGTAGACTTATTTCAGCAACTTGGGATTATTAAAAATGCTTATTTCAGCAACTTAGACTTATTAAATAGCTTTATTTCAGAAACTTAGACTCATCAAATAGGTTTATTTCAGCAACTTATGCTTATTAAATATACTTATTTCAGCAACTTAGGCTTATTAAATAGGCTTATTTCAGCAACTTAGGCTTATTAAATAGCCTTATTTCAGCAACTTAAACTTATTAAATAGGCTTATTTCAGCAACTTAGGCTTATTAAATAGGCTTATTCAGCAACTTAGGCTTATTAAATAGGCTTATTCAGCAACTTAGGCTTATTTAATAGGCTTTTTTCAGCAACTTAGGCTTATTTAATAGGCTTATTTCAGCAACTTAGGCTTATTAAATAGGCTCATTCAGAAACTTAGGCTTATTAAATAGGCTTATTTCAGCAACTTAGACTTATTAAATAGGCCTATTAAATAAGCTTATTAAATAGGCTTATTTCAGCAACTTAGACTTATTAAATAGGCCTATTAAATAGGCTTATTAAATAGACTTATTAAATAGGCTTATTAAATAGGCTCAATAAATAGGCTTATTAAATAGGCTCAATAAATAGGCTTATTAAATAGGCTCAATAAATAGGTTTATTAAATAGGCTCAATAAATAGGCTTATTAAATAGGCGCATTAAATACTTATTAAATAGGCTTATTAAATAGACTTATTAAATAGCCTTATTAAATAGGCTTATTTCAGCAACTTAGGCTTATTAAATAAGCTTATTTCAGCAACTTATGCTTATTAAATAGCCTTATTAAACAGGTTTATTTCAGCAACTTAGGCTTATTAAATAGCATTTTTAAATAGGTTTATTTCAGCAACTTAGACTTATTAAATATACCTTTTTAAATAGGCTTAGTTCAGAAACTTAGGCTTATTAAATAGGCTTATTTCAGCAACTTAGGCTCATTAAATAGCCTTATTAAATAGGCTTATTTCAGCAATGTAGGCTTATTAAATAGGCTTATTTCAGCAACTTAAACGTATTAAATAGCCTTATTTCAGCAACTTAGGCTTATTAAATAGCCTTATTTCAGCAACTTAGACTTATTAAATAGGCTTATTCAGCAACTTAGGCTTATTAAATAGCCTTATTAAATAGGCTTATTTCAGCAACTTAGACTTATTAAATAGGTTTATTCAGCAATTTAGGCTTATTAAATAGGCTTATTCAGCAACTTAGGCTTATTAAATAGGCTTATTTCAGCAACATAGGCTTATTAAATAGGCTTATTAAATAGGCTTATTTCAGCAACTTAGGCTTATTTAATAGGCTTATTAAATGGGCTTATTTCAACAACTTAGGCTTATTAAATAGGCTTATTTCAGCAACTTAGACTTATTAAATAGCCTTATTTCAGCAACTTACGCTTATTAAATAGGCTTATTTCAGCAACTTAGGCTTATTAAATAGCCTAATTAAGTAGGCTTATTTCAGCAACTTGGGATTATTAAATAGACTTATTTCAGCAACTTACGCTGATTAAAAATGCTTATTTCAGCAACTTAGACTTATTAGATAGCTTTATTTCAGCAACTTAGACTCATTAAATAGGTTTATTTCAGCAACTTATGCTTATTAAATATACTTATTTCAGCAACTTAGGCTTATTAAATAGGCTTATTTCAGCAACTTAGACTTATTAAATAGCTTTATTTCAGCAACTTATGCTTATTAAATAGCCTTATTAAACATGTTTATTTCAGCAACTTAGGCTTATTAAATAGGCTTATTAAATAGGCTTATTAAATAGACTTATTAAATAGCCTCATTAAATAGGCTTATTTTAGCAACTTAGGCTTATTAAATAGGTTTATTTCAGCAACTTAGACTGATTAAAGAGCCTTATTAAATAGGCTTATTTCAGCAACTTAGGCTTATTAAATAAGCTTATTTCAGCAACTTATTTTTATTAAATAGCCTTATTAAGCAGGTTTATTTCAGCAACTTAGGCTTATTAAATAGCATTTTTAGATAGGTTTATTTCAGCAACTTAGACTTATTAAATAGCCTTATTAAATATGCTTATTTCAGCAACTTAGACTTATTAAATAGGTTTATTCAGCAACTTAGGCTTATTAAATAGGCTTATTCAGCAACTTAGGCTTATTTAATAGGCTTTTTTCAGCAACTTAGGCTTATTTAATAGGCTTATTTCAGCAACTTAGGCTTATTAAATAGGCTCATTCAGAAACTTAGGCTTATTAAATAGGCTTATTTCAGCAACTTAGACTTATTAAATAGGCCTATTAAATAAGCTTATTAAATAGGCTTATTTCAGCAACTTAGACTTATTAAATAGGCCTATTAAATAGGCTTATTAAATAGACTTATTAAATAGGCTTATTAAATAGGCTCAATAAATAGGCTTATTAAATAGGCTCAATAAATAGGCTTATTAAATAGGCTCAATAAATAGGTTTATTAAATAGGCTCAATAAATAGGCTTATTAAATAGGCGCATTAAATACTTATTAAATAGGCTTATTAAATAGACTTATTAAATAGCCTTATTAAATAGGCTTATTTCAGCAACTTAGGCTTATTAAATAAGCTTATTTCAGCAACTTATGCTTATTAAATAGCCTTATTAAACAGGTTTATTTCAGCAACTTAGACTTATTAAATAGGCTTATTCAGCAACTTAGGCTTATTAAATAGCCTTATTAAATAGGCTTATTTCAGCAACTTAGACTTATTAAATAGGTTTATTCAGCAACTTAGGCTTATTAAATAGGCTTATTCAGCAACTTAGGCTTATTAAATAGGCTTATTTCAGCAACATAGGCTTATTAAATAGGCTCATTCAGCAACTTAGGCTTATTAAATAGGCTTATTTCAGCAACTTAGACTTATTAAATAGGCCTATTAAATAGGCTTATTAAATAGGCTTATTTCAGCAACTTAGACTTATTAAATAGGCCTATTAAATAGGCTTATTAAATAGCCTAATTAAGTAGACTTATTTCAGCAACTTGGGATTATTAAAAATGCTTATTTCAGCAACTTAGACTTATTAAATAGCTTTATTTCAGAAACTTAGACTCATCAAATAGGTTTATTTCAGCAACTTATGCTTATTAAATATACTTATTTCAGCAACTTAGGCTTATTAAATAGGCTTATTTCAGCAACTTAGGCTTATTAAATAGCCTTATTTCAGCAACTTAAACTTATTAAATAGGCTTATTTCAGCAACTTAGGCTTATTAAATAGGCTTATTCAGCAACTTAGGCTTATTAAATAGGCTTATTTCAGCAACTTAGGCTTATTAAATAGGCTCATTCAGAAACTTAGGCTTATTAAATAGGCTTATTTCAGCAACTTAGGCTTATTAAATAGGCTCATTCAGAAACTTAGGCTTATTAAATAGGCTTATTTCAGCAACTTAGACTTATTAAATAGGCCTATTAAATAGGCTTATTAAATAGGCTTATTTCTGCAACTTAGACTTATTAAATAGGCCTATTAAATAGGCTTATTAGATAGACTTATTAAATAGGCTCATTAAATACTTATTAATTAGGCTTATTAAATAGGCTTATTAAATAGACTTATTAAATAGGCTCAATAAATAGGCTTATTAAATAGGCTTATTAAATAGGCTCAAAAATAGGCTTATTAAATAGGCTTATTAAATAGGCTTATTAAATAGACTTATTAAATAGGCTTATTAAATAGGCTCAATAAATAGGCTTATTAAATAGGCTCAATAAATAGGCTTATTACATAGGCTCAATAAATAGGCTTATTAAATAGGCTCAATAAATAGGCTTATTAAATAGGCGCATTAAATACTTATTAAATAGGCTTATTAAATAGACTTATTAAATAGCCTTATTAAATAGGCTTATTTCAGCAACTTAGGCTTATTAAATAAGCTTATTTCAGCAACTTATGCTTATTAAATAGCCTTATTAAACAGGTTTATTTCAGCAACTTAGGCTTATTAAATAGCATTTTTAAATAGGTTTATTTCAGAAACTTAGACTTATTAAATATACCTTTTTAAATAGGCTTAGTTCAGAAACTTAGGCTTATTAAATAGGCTTATTTCAGCAACTGAGGCTCATTAAATAGCCTTATTAAATAGGCTTATTTCAGCAACTTAGGCTTATTAAATAGGCTTATTTCAGCAACTTAGGCTTATTAAATAGCCTTATTTCAGCAACTTAGACTTATTAAATAGGCTTATTCAGCATCTTAAGCTTATTAAATAGCCTTATTAAATAGGCTTATTTCAGCAACTTAGACTTATTAAATAGGTTTATTCAGCAACTTAGGCTTATTAAATAGGCTTATTCAGCAACTTAGGCTTATTAAATAGGCTTATTTCAGCAACTTAGGCAAATTAAATAGGCACATTCAGCAACTTAGGCTTATTAAATAGGCTTATTTCAGCAACTTAGACTTATTAAATAGGCCTATTAAATAGGCTTATTAAATAGGCTTATTTCAGCAACTTAGACTTATTAAATAGGCCTATTAAATAGGCTTATTAAATAGGCTTATTAAATAGGCTTATTTCAGCAACTTAGGCTTATTAAATATGCTTATTAAATGGGCTTATTTCAGCAACTTAGGCTTATTAAATAGGCTTATTTCAGCAACTTAGACTTATTAAATAGACTTATTTCAGCAACTTACGCTGATTAAAAAGGCTTATTTCAGCAACTTAGACTTATTAAATAGCCTTATTTAAGCAACTTAGACTCATTAAATAGGTTTATTTCAGCAACTTATGCTTATTAAATATACTTATTTCAGCAACTTAGGCTTATTAAATAGGCTTATTTCAGCAACTTAGACTTATTAAATAGCTTTATTTCAGCAACTTAGGCTTATTAAATAGCCTTATTTCAGCAACTTAAACTTATTAAATAGGCTTATTTCAGCAACTTAGGCTTATTAAATAGGCTTATTCAGCAACTTAGGCTTATTAAATAGGCTTATTTCAGCAACTTAGGCTTATTAAATAGGCTCATTCAGAAACTTAGGCTTATTAAATAGGCTTATTTCAGCAACTTAGACTTATTAAATAGGCCTATTAAATAGGCTTATTAAATAGGCTTATTTCAGCAACTTAGACTTATTAAATAGGCCTATTAAATAGGCTTATTAAATAGACTTATTAAAAAGGCTCATTAAATACTTATTAATTAGGCTTATTAAATAGGCTTATTAAATAGACTTATTAAATAGGCTCAATAAATAGGCATATTAAATAGGCTTATGAAATAGGCTCAATAAATAGGCTTATTAAATAGGCTTATTAAATAGGTTTATTAAATAGACTTATTAAATAGGCTTATTAAATAGGCTCAATAAATAGGCTTATTAAATATGCTCAATAAATAGGCTTATTAAATAAGCTCAATAAATAGGCTTATTAAATATGCTCAATAAAATGGCTTATTATATAGGCTCATTAAATACTTATTAAATAGACTTATTAAATAGACTTATTAAATAGGCTTATTAAATAGGCATATTAAATAGGCTTTTAAATAGGCTTATTAAATAGACTTATTAAATAGCCTCATTAAATAGGCTTATTTTAGCAACTTAGGCTTATTAAATAGGTTTATTTCAGCAACTTAGACTTATTAAAGAGCCTTATTAAATAGGCTTATTTCAGCAACTTAGGCTTATTAAATAAGCTTATTTCAGCAACTTATTTTTATTAAATAGCCTTATTAAGCAGGTTTATTTCAGCAACTTAGGCTTATTAAATAGGCTTATTTCAGCAACTTAGACTTATTAATTAGGCTTATTAAATAGGCTTATTAAATAGACTTATTAAATAGGTTCAATAAATAGGCTTATTAAATAGGCTTATTAAATAGGCTAAAAAAATAGGCTTATTAAATAGGCTTATTAAATAGGCTTATTAAATAGACTTATTAAATAGGCTTATTAAATAGGCTCAATAAATAGGCTTATTAAATAGGCTCAATAAATAGGCTTATTAAATAGGCTCAATAAATAGGCTTATTAAATAGGCTCAATAAATAGGCTTATTAAATAGGCGCATTAAATACTTATTAAATAGGCTTATTAAATAGACTTATTAAATAGCCTTATTAAATAGGCTTATTTCAGCAACTTAGGCTTATTAAATAAGCTTATTTCAGCAACTTATGCTTATTAAATAGCCTTATTAAACAGGTTTATTTCAGCAACTTAGGCTTATTAAATAGCATTTTTAAATAGGTTTATTTCAGCAACTTAGACTTATTAAATATACCTTTTTAAATAGGCTTAGTTCAGAAATTAGGCTTATTAAATAGGCTTATTTCAGCAACTGAGGCTCATTAAATAGCCTTATTAAATAGGCTTATTTCAGAAACTTAGGCTTATTAAATAGGCTTATTTCAGCAACTTAGGCTTATTAAATAGCCTTATTTCAGCAACTTAGACTTATAAAATAGGCTTATTCAGCAACTTAAGCTTATTAAATAGCCTTATTAAATAGGCTTATTTCAGCAACTTAGACTTATTAAATAGGTTTATTCCGCAACTTAGGCTTATTAAATAGGCTTATTCAGCAACTTAGGCTTATTAAATAGGCTTATTTCAGCAACTTAGGCAAATTAAATAGGCTCATTCAGCAACTGAGGCTTATTAAATAGGCTAATTTCAGCAACTTAGACTTATTAAATAGGCCTATTAAATAGGCTTATTAAATAGGCTTATTTCAGCAACTTAGACTTATTAAATAGGCGTATTAAATAGGCTTATTAAATAGGCTTATTAAATAGGCTTATTTCAGCAACTTAGGCTTATTAAATATGCTTATTAAATGGGCTTATTTCAGCAACTTAGGCTTATTAAATAGGCTTATTTCAGCAACTTAGACTTATTAAATAGACTTATTTCAGCAACTTACGCTGATTAAAAAGGCTTATTTCAGCAACTTAGACTTATTAAATAGCCTTATTTAAGCAACTTAGGCTTATTAAATAGGCTTATTTCAGCAACTTAGGCTTATTAAATAGCCTTATTTCAGCAACTTAGACTTATTAAATAGCTTTATTTCAGCAACTTAGGCTTATTAAATAGGCTTATTTCAGCAACTTAGGCTTATTAAATAGCCTTATTTCAGCAACTTAAACTTATTAAATAGGCTTATTTCAGCAACTTAGGCTTATTAAATAGGCTTATTCAGCAACTTAGGCTTATTAAATAGTCTTATTTCAGCAACTTAGGCTTATTAAATAGGCTCATTCAGAAACTTAGGCTTATTAAATAGGCTTATTTCAGCAACTTAGACTTATTAAATAGGCCTATTAAATAGGCTTATTAAATAGGCTTATTTCAGCAACTTAGACTTATTAAATAGGCCTATTAAATAGGTTTATTAAATAGACTTATTAAATAGGCTTATTAAATAGGCTCAATAAATAGGCTTATTAAATATGCTCAATAAATAGGCTTATTAAATAGGCTCATTAAATACTTATTAATTAGGCTTATTAAATAGGCTTATTAAATAGACTTATTAAATAGGCTCAATAAATAGGCTTATTAAATAGGCTTATGAAATAGGCTCAATAAATAGGCTTATTAAATAGGCTTATTAAATAGGTTTATTAAATAGACTTATTAAATAGGCTTATTAAATAGGCTCAATAAATAGGCTTATTAAATATGCTCAATAAATAGGCTTATTAAATAGGCTCAATAAATAGGCTTATTAAATAGGCTCAATAAATAGGCTTATTATATAGGCTCATTAAATACTTATTAAATAGACTTATTAAATAGACTTATTAAATAGGCTTATTAAATAGGCTTATTAAATAGGCTTTTAAATAGGCTTATTAAATAGACTTATTAAATAGCCTCATTAAATAGGCTTATTTTAGCAACTTAGGCTTATTAAATAGGTTTATTTCAGCAACTTAGACTTATTAAAGAGCCTTATTAAATAGGCTTATTTCAGCAACTTAGGCTTATTAAATAAGCTTATTTCAGCAACTTATTTTTATTAAATAGCCTTATTAAGCAGGTTTATTTCAGCAACTTAGGCTTATTAAATAGCATTTTTAAATAGGTTTATTTCAGCAACTTAGACTTATTAAATAGCCTTATTAAATATACTTATTTCAGCAACTTAGACTTATTAAATAGGTTTATTCAGCAACTTAGGCTTATTAAATAGGCTTATTCAGCAACTTAGGCTTATTTAATAGGCTTTTATCAGCAACTTAGGCTTATTTAATAGGCTTATTTCAGCAACTTAGGCTTATTAAATAGGCTCATTCAGAAACTTAGGCTTATTAAATAGGCTTATTTCAGCAACTTAGACTTATTAAATAGGCCTATTAAATAGGCTTATTAAATAGGCTTATTTCAGCAACTTAGACTTATTAAATAGGCCTATTAAATAGGCTTATTAAATAGACATATTAAATAGGCTTATTAAATAGGCTCAATAAATAGGCTTATTAAATAGGCTCAATAAATAGGCTTATTAAATAGGCTCAATAAATAGGCTTATTAAATAGGCTCAATAAATAGGCTTATTAAATAGGCGCATTAAATACTTATTAAATAGGCTTATTAAATAGACTTATTAAATAGGCTCAATAAATAGGCTTATTTCAGCAACTTAGGCTTATTTAATAGGCTTATTAAATAGGCTTATTAAATAGGCTTATTAAATAGGCTTATTTCAGCAACTTAGGCTTATTTAATAGGCTTATTAAATGGGCTTATTTCAGCAACTTAGGCTTATTAAATAGGCTTATTTCAGCAACTTAGACTTATTAAATAGCCTTATTTCAGCAACTTACGCTTATTAAATAGGCTTATTTCAGCAACTTAGGCTTATTAAATAGCCTAATTAAGTAGGCTTATTTCAGCAACTTGGGATTATTAAATAGACTTATTTCAGCAACTTACGCTGATTAAAAATGCTTATTTCAGCAACTTAGACTTATTAAATAGCTTTATTTCAGCAACTTAGACTCATTAAATAGGTTTATTTCAGCAACTTATGCTTATTAAATATACTTATTTCAGCAACTTAGGCTTATTAAATAGGCTTATTTCAGCAACTTAGACTTATTAAATAGCTTTATTTCAGCAACTTAGGCTTATTAAATAGGCTTATTTCAGCAACTTAGGCTTATTAAATAGCCTTATTTCAGCAACTTAAACTTTTTAAATAGGCTTATTTCAGCAACTTAGGCGTATTAAATAGGCTTATTCAGCAACTTAGGCTTATTAAATAGGCTTATTTCAGCAACTTAGGCTTATTAAATAGGCTCATTCAGAAACTTAGGCTTATTAAATAGGCTTATTTCAGCAACTTAGACTTATTAAATAGGGCTATTAAATAGGCTTATTAAATAGGCTTATTTCTGCAACTTAGACTTATTAAATAGGCCTATTAAATAGGCTTATTAAATAGACTTATTAAATAGGCTCATTAAATACTTATTAATTAGGCTTATTAAATAGGCTTATTAAATAGACTTATTAAATAGGCTCAATAAATAGGCTTATTAAATAGGCTTATTAAATAGGCTCAATAAATAGGCTTATTAAATAGGCTTATTAAATAGGCTTATTAAATAGACTTATTAAATAGGCTTATTAAATAGGCTCAATAAATAGGCTTATTAAATAGGCTCAATAAATAGGCTTATTAAATAGGCTCAATAAATAGGCTGATTAAATAGGCTCAATAAATAGGCTTATTAAATAGGCGCATTAAATACTTATTAAATAGCCTTATTAAATAGGCTTATTTCAGCAACTTAGGCTTATTAAATAAGCTTATTTCAGCAACTTATGCTTATTAAATAGCCTTATTAAACAGGTTTATTTCAGCAACTTAGGCTTATTAAATAGCATTCTTAAATAGGTTTATTTCAGCAACTTAGACTTATTAAATATACCTTTTTAAATAGGATTAGTTCAGAAACTTAGGCTTATTAAATAGGCTTATTTCAGCAACTGAGGCTCATTAAATAGCCTTATTAAATAGGCTTATTTCAGCAACTTAGGCTTATTAAATAGGCTTATTTCAGCAACTTAAACTTATTAAATAGCCTTATTTCAGCAACTTAGACTTATTAAATAGGCTTATTCAGCAACTTAAGCTTATTAATTAGCCTTATTAAATAGGCTTATTTCAGCAACTTAGACTTATTAAATATGTTGATTCTGCAACTTAGGCTTATTAAATAGGCTTATTTAGCAACTTAGGCTTATTAAATAGGCTTATTTCAGCAACTTAGGCAAATTAAATAGGCTCATTCAGCAACTTAGGCTTATTAAATAGGCTTATTTCAGCAACTTAGACTTATTAAATAGGCCTATTAAATAGGCTTATTAAATAGGCTTATTTCAGCAACTTAGACTTATTAAATAGGCCTATTAAATAGGCTTATTAAATAGGCTTATTAAATAGGCTTATTTCAGCAACTTAGGCTTATTAAATATGCTTATTAAATGGGCTTATTTCAGCAACTTAGGCTTATTAAATAGGCTTATTTCAGCAACTTAGACTTATTAAATAGACTTATTTCAGCAACTTACACTGATTGAAAAGGCGTATTTCAGCAACTTAGACTTATTAAATAGCCTTATTTAAGCAACTTAGACTCATTAAATAGGTTTATTTCAGCAACTTATGCTTATTAAATATACTTATTTCAGCAATTTAGGCTTATTAAATAGGCTTATTTCAGCAACTTAGGCTTATTAAATAGGCTTATTTCAGCAACTTAGGCTTATTAAATAGCCTTATTTCAGCAACTTAAACTTATTAAATAGGCTTATTTCAGCAACTTAGGCTTATTAAATAGGCTTATTCAGCAACTTAGGCTTATTAAATAGGCTTATTTCAGCAACTTAGGCTTATTAAATAGGCTCATTCAGAAACTTAGGCTTATTAAATAGGCCTATTTCAGCAACTTAGACTTATTAAATAGGCCTATTAAATAGGCTTATTAAATAGGCTTATTTCAGCAACTTAGACTTATTAAATAGGCCTATTAAATAGGCTTATTAAATAGACTTATTAAATAGACTCATTAAATACTTATTAATTAGGCTTATTAAATAGGCTTATTAAATAGACTTATTAAATAGGCTCAATAAATAGGCTTATTAAAAAGGCTTATTAAATAGGCTTATTAAATAGACTTATTAAATAGGTTCAATAAATAGGCTTATTAAATAGGCTTATTAAATAGGCTCAAAAAATAGGCTTATTAAATAGGCTTATTAAATAGACTTATTAAATAGGCTTATTAAATAGGCTCAATAAATAGGCTTATTAAATAGGCTCAATAAATAGGCTTATTAAATAGGCTCAATAAATAGGCTTATTAAATAGGCTCAATAAATAGGCTTATTAAATAGGCGCATTAAATACTTATTAAATAGGCTTATTAAATAGACTTATTAAATAGCCTTATTAAATAGGCTTATTTCAGCAACTTAGGCTTATTAAATAAGCTTATTTCAGCAACTTATGCTTATTAAATAGCCTTATTAAACAGGTTTATTTCAGCAACTTAGGCTTATTAAATAGCATTTTTAAATAGGTTTATTTCAGCAACTTAGACTTATTAAATATACCTTTTTAAATAGGCTTAGTTCAGAAATTAGGCTTATTAAATAGGCTTATTTCAGCAACTGAGGCTCATTAAATAGCCTTATTAAATAGGCTTATTTCAGAAACTTAGGCTTATTAAATAGGCTTATTTCAGCAACTTAGGCTTATTAAATAGCCTTATTTCAGCAACTTAGACTTATAAAATAGGCTTATTCAGCAACTTAAGCTTATTAAATAGCCTTATTAAATAGGCTTATTTCAGCAACTTAGACTTATTAAATAGGTTTATTCCGCAACTTAGGCTTATTAAATAGGCTTATTCAGCAACTTAGGCTTATTAAATAGGCTTATTTCAGCAACTTAGGCAAATTAAATAGGCTCATTCAGCAACTGAGGCTTATTAAATAGGCTAATTTCAGCAACTTAGACTTATTAAATAGGCCTATTAAATAGGCTTATTAAATAGGCTTATTTCAGCAACTTAGACTTATTAAATAGGCCTATTAAATAGGCTTATTAAATAGGCTTATTAAATAGGCTTATTTCAGCAACTTAGGCTTATTAAATATGCTTATTAAATGGGCTTATTTCAGCAACTTAGGCTTATTAAATAGGCTTATTTCAGCAACTTAGACTTATTAAATAGACTTATTTCAGCAACTTACGCTGATTAAAAAGGCTTATTTCAGCAACTTAGACTTATTAAATAGCCTTATTTAAGCAACTTAGGCTTATTAAATAGGCTTATTTCAGCAACTTAGGCTTATTAAATAGCTTTATTTCAGCAACTTAGACTTATTAAATAGCTTTATTTCAGCAACTTAGGCTTATTAAATAGGCTTATTTCAGCAACTTAGGCTTATTAAATAGCCTTATTTCAGCAACTTAAACTTATTAAATAGGCTTATTTCAGCAACTTAGGCTTATTAAATAGGCTTATTCAGCAACTTAGGCTTATTAAATAGGCTTATTTCAGCAACTTAGGCTTATTAAATAGGCTCATTCAGAAACTTAGGCTTATTAAATAGGCTTATTTCAGCAACTTAGACTTATTAAATAGGCCTATTAAATAGGCTTATTAAATAGGCTTATTTCAGCAACTTAGACTTATTAAATAGGCCTATTAAATAGGTTTATTAAATAGACTTATTAAATAGGCTTATTAAATAGGCTCAATAAATAGGCTTATTAAATATGCTCAATAAATAGGCTTATTAAATAGGCTCATTAAATACTTATTAATTAGGCTTATTAAATAGGCTTATTAAATAGACTTATTAAATAGGCTCAATAAATAGGCTTATTAAATAGGCTTATGAAATAGGCTCAATAAATAGGCTTATTAAATAGGCTTATTAAATAGGTTTATTAAATAGACTTATTAAATAGGCTTATTAAATAGGCTCAATAAATAGGCTTATTAAATATGCTCAATAAATAGGCTTATTAAATAGGCTCAATAAATAGGCTTATTAAATAGGCTCAATAAATAGGCTTATTATATAGGCTCATTAAATACTTATTAAATAGACTTATTAAATAGACTTATTAAATAGGCTTATTAAATAGGCTTATTAAATAGGCTTTTAAATAGGCTTATTAAATAGACTTATTAAATAGCCTCATTAAATAGGCTTATTTTAGCAACTTAGGCTTATTAAATAGGTTTATTTCAGCAACTTAGACTTATTAAAGAGCCTTATTAAATAGGCTTATTTCAGCAACTTAGGCTTATTAAATAAGCTTATTTCAGCAACTTATTTTTATTAAATAGCCTTATTAAGCAGGTTTATTTCAGCAACTTAGGCTTATTAAATAGCATTTTTAAATAGGTTTATTTCAGCAACTTAGACTTATTAAATAGCCTTATTAAATATACTTATTTCAGCAACTTAGACTTATTAAATAGGTTTATTCAGCAACTTAGGCTTATTAAATAGGCTTATTCAGCAACTTAGGCTTATTTAATAGGCTTTTATCAGCAACTTAGGCTTATTTAATAGGCTTATTTCAGCAACTTAGGCTTATTAAATAGGCTCATTCAGAAACTTAGGCTTATTAAATAGGCTTATTTCAGCAACTTAGACTTATTAAATAGGCCTATTAAATAGGCTTATTAAATAGGCTTATTTCAGCAACTTAGACTTATTAAATAGGCCTATTAAATAGGCTTATTAAATAGACATATTAAATAGGCTTATTAAATAGGCTCAATAAATAGGCTTATTAAATAGGCTCAATAAATAGGCTTATTAAATAGGCTCAATAAATAGGCTTATTAAATAGGCTCAATAAATAGGCTTATTAAATAGGCGCATTAAATACTTATTAAATAGGCTTATTAAATAGACTTATTAAATAGGCTCAATAAATAGGCTTATTTCAGCAACTTAGGCTTATTTAATAGGCTTATTAAATAGGCTTATTAAATAGGCTTATTAAATAGGCTTATTTCAGCAACTTAGGCTTATTTAATAGGCTTATTAAATGGGCTTATTTCAGCAACTTAGGCTTATTAAATAGGCTTATTTCAGCAACTTAGACTTATTAAATAGCCTTATTTCAGCAACTTACGCTTATTAAATAGGCTTATTTCAGCAACTTAGGCTTATTAAATAGCCTAATTAAGTAGGCTTATTTCAGCAACTTGGGATTATTAAATAGACTTATTTCAGCAACTTACGCTGATTAAAAATGCTTATTTCAGCAACTTAGACTTATTAAATAGCTTTATTTCAGCAACTTAGACTCATTAAATAGGTTTATTTCAGCAACTTATGCTTATTAAATATACTTATTTCAGCAACTTAGGCTTATTAAATAGGCTTATTTCAGCAACTTAGACTTATTAAATAGCTTTATTTCAGCAACTTAGGCTTATTAAATAGGCTTATTTCAGCAACTTAGGCTTATTAAATAGCCTTATTTCAGCAACTTAAACTTTTTAAATAGGCTTATTTCAGCAACTTAGGCGTATTAAATAGGCTTATTCAGCAACTTAGGCTTATTAAATAGGCTTATTTCAGCAACTTAGGCTTATTAAATAGGCTCATTCAGAAACTTAGGCTTATTAAATAGGCTTATTTCAGCAACTTAGACTTATTAAATAGGCCTATTAAATAGGCTTATTAAATAGGCTTATTTCTGCAACTTAGACTTATTAAATAGGCCTATTAAATAGGCTTATTAAATAGACTTATTAAATAGGCTCATTAAATACTTATTAATTAGGCTTATTAAATAGGCTTATTAAATAGACTTATTAAATAGGCTCAATAAATAGGCTTATTAAATAGGCTTATTAAATAGGCTCAATAAATAGGCTTATTAAATAGGCTTATTAAATAGGCTTATTAAATAGACTTATTAAATAGGCTTATTAAATAGGCTTATTAAATAGACTTATTAAATAGCCTTATTAAATAGGCTTATTTCAGCAACTTAGGCTTATTAAATAAGCTTATTTCAGCAACTTATGCTTATTAAATAGCCTTATTAAACAGGTTTATTTCAGCAACTTAGGCTTATTAAATAGCATTCTTAAATAGGTTTATTTCAGCAACTTAGACTTATTAAATATACCTTTTTAAATAGGATTAGTTCAGAAACTTAGGCTTATTAAATAGGCTTATTTCAGCAACTGAGGCTCATTAAATAGCCTTATTAAATAGGCTTATTTCAGCAACTTAGGCTTATTAAATAGGCTTATTTCAGCAACTTAAACTTATTAAATAGCCTTATTTCAGCAACTTAGACTTATTAAATAGGCTTATTCAGCAACTTAAGCTTATTAATTAGCCTTATTAAATAGGCTTATTTCAGCAACTTAGACTTATTAAATATGTTGATTCTGCAACTTAGGCTTATTAAATAGGCTTATTTAGCAACTTAGGCTTATTAAATAGGCTTATTTCAGCAACTTAGGCAAATTAAATAGGCTCATTCAGCAACTTAGGCTTATTAAATAGGCTTATTTCAGCAACTTAGACTTATTAAATAGGCCTATTAAATAGGCTTATTAAATAGGCTTATTTCAGCAACTTAGACTTATTAAATAGGCCTATTAAATAGGCTTATTAAATAGGCTTATTAAATAGGCTTATTTCAGCAACTTAGGCTTATTAAATATGCTTATTAAATGGGCTTATTTCAGCAACTTAGGCTTATTAAATAGGCTTATTTCAGCAACTTAGACTTATTAAATAGACTTATTTCAGCAACTTACACTGATTGAAAAGGCGTATTTCAGCAACTTAGACTTATTAAATAGCCTTATTTAAGCAACTTAGACTCATTAAATAGGTTTATTTCAGCAACTTATGCTTATTAAATATACTTATTTCAGCAATTTAGGCTTATTAAATAGGCTTATTTCAGCAACTTAGGCTTATTAAATAGGCTTATTTCAGCAACTTAGGCTTATTAAATAGCCTTATTTCAGCAACTTAAACTTATTAAATAGGCTTATTTCAGCAACTTAGGCTTATTAAATAGGCTCATTCAGAAACTTAGGCTTATTAAATAGGCCTATTTCAGCAACTTAGACTTATTAAATAGGCCTATTAAATAGGCTTATTAAATAGGCTTATTTCAGCAACTTAGACTTATTAAATAGGCCTATTAAATAGGCTTATTAAATAGACTTATTAAATAGACTCATTAAATACTTATTAATTAGGCTTATTAAATAGGCTTATTAAATAGACTTATTAAATAGGCTCAATAAATAGGCTTATTAAATAGGCTTATGAAATAGGCTCAATAAATAGGCTTATTAAAAAGGCTTATTAAATAGGTTTATTAAATAGACTTATTTAATAGGCTTATTAAATAGGCTCAATAAATAGGCTTATTAAATAGGCTCAATAAATAGGCTTATTAAATAGGCTCAATAAATAGGCTTATTAAATAGGCTCAATAAATAGGCTTATTAAATAGGCTCATTAAATACTTATTAAATAGACTTATTAAATAGACTTATTAAATAGGCTTCTTAAATAGGCTTACTAAATAGGCTTATTAAATAGGCTTATTAAATAGACTTATTAAATAGCCTCATTAAATAGGCTTATTTTAGCAACTTAGGCTTATTAAATAGGTTTATTTCAGCAACTTAGACTTATTAAAGAGCCTTATTAAATAGGCTTATTTCAGCAACTTAGGCATATTAAATAGCATTTTTAAATAGGTTTATTTCAGCAACTTAGACTTATTAAATAGCCTTATTAAATATGCTTATTTCAGCAACTTAGACTTATTAAATAGGCTTATTCAGCAACTTAGGCTTATTTAATAGGCTTTTTTCAGCAACTTGGGCTTATTTAATAGGCTTATTTCAGCAACTTAGGCTTATTAAATAGGCTCATTCAGAAACTTAGGCTTATTAAAGAGGCTTATTTCAGCAACTTAGACTTATTAAATAGGCCTATTAAATAGGCTTATTAAATAGGCTTATTTCAGCAACTTAGACTTATTAAATAGGCCTATTAAATAGGCTTATTAAATAGACTTATTAAATAGGCTTATTAAATAGGCTCAATAAATAGGCTTATTAAATAGGCTCAATAAATAGGCTTATTAAATAGGCTCAATAAATAGGCTTATTAAATAGGCTCAATAAATAGGCTTATTAAATAGGCGCATTAAATACTTATTAAATAGGCTTATTAAATAGACTTATTAAATAGGCTCAATAAATAGGCTTATTAAATAGGCTTATGAAATAGGCTCAATAAATACTTATTAATTAGGCTTATTAAATAGGCTTATTAAATAGACTTATTAAATAGGCTCAATAAATAGGCTTATTAAATAGGCTTATGAAATAGGCTCAATAAATAGGCTTATTAAAAAGGCTTATTAAATAGGTTTATTAAATAGACTTAATAAATAGGCTTATTAAATAGGCTCAATAAATAGGCTTATTAAATCGGCTCAATAAATAGGCTTATTAAATAGGCTCAATAAATAGGCTTATTAAATAGGCTCATTAAATACTTATTAAATAGACTTATTAAATAGACTTATTAAATAGGCTTATTAAATAGGCTTACTAAATAGGCTTATTAAATAGGCTTATTAAATAGACTTATTAAATAGCCTCATTAAATAGGCTTATTTTAGCAACTTAGGCTTATTAAATAGGTTTATTTCAGCAACTTAGACTTATTAAAGAGCCTTATTAAATAGGCTTATTTCAGCAACTTAGGCTTATTAAATAGCATTTTTAAATAGGTTTATTTCAGCAACTTAGACTTATTAAATAGGCCTATTAAATAGGCTTATTAAATAGACTTATTAAATAGACTCATTAAATACTTATTAATTAGGCTTATTAAATAGGCTTATTAAATAGACTTATTAAATAGGCTCAATAAATAGGCTTATTAAATAGGCTTATGAAATAGGCTCAATAAATAGGCTTATTAAAAAGGCTTATTAAATAGGTTTATTAAATAGACTTATTAAATAGGCTTATTAAATAGGCTCAATAAATAGGCTTATTAAATAGGCTCAATAAATAGGCTTATTAAATAGGCTCAATAAATAGGCTTATTAAATAGGCTCAATAAATAGGCTTATTAAATAGGCTCATTAAATAGACTTATTAAATAGCCTCATTAAATAGGCTTATTTTAGCAACTTAGGCTTATTAAATAGGTTTATTTCAGCAACTTAGACTTATTAAAGAGCCTTATTAAATAGGCTTATTTCAGCAACTTAGGCTTATTAAATAAGCTTATTTCAGCAATTTATTTTTATTAAATAGCCTTATTAAGCAGGTTTATTTCAGCAACTTAGGCTTATTAAATAGCATTTTTAAATAGGTTTATTTCAGCAACTTAGACTTATTAAATAGCCTTATTAAATATGCTTATTTCAGCAACTTAGACTTATTAAATAGGCTTATTCAGCAACTTAGGCTTATTTAATAGGCTTTTTTCAGCAACTTGGGCTTATTTAATAGGCTTATTTCAGCAACTTAGGCTTATTAAATAGGCTCATTCAGAAACTTAGGCTTATTAAAGAGGCTTATTTCAGCAACTTAGACTTATTAAATAGGCCTATTAAATAGGCTTATTAAAGAGGCTTATTTCTGCAACTTAGACTTATTAAATAGGCCTATTAAATAGGCTTATTAAATAGGCTTATTTCAGCAACTTAGACTTATTAAATAGGCCTATTAAATAGGCTTATTAAATAGACTTATTAAATAGGCTTATTAAATAGGCTCAATAAATAGGCTTATTAAATAGGCTCAATAAATAGGCTTATTAAATAGGCTCAATAAATAGGCTTATTAAATAGGCTCAATAAATAGGCTTATTAAATAGGCGCATTAAATACTTATTAAATAGGCTTATTAAATAGACTTATTAAATAGGCTCAATAAATAGGCTTATTAAATAGGCTTATGAAATAGGCTCAATAAATAGGTTTATTAAATAGGCTTATTAAATAGGTTTATTAAATAGACTTATTAAATAGGCTTATTAAATAGGCTCAATAAATAGGCTTATTAAATAGGCTCAATAAATAGGCGTATTAAATAGGCACAATAAATAGGCTTATTAAATAGGCTCAATAAATAGGCTTATTAAATAGGCTTATTTCAGCAACTTAGGCTTATTAAATAAGCTTATTTCAGCAACTTATTTTTATTAAATAGCCTTATTAAGCAGGTTTATTTCAGCAACTTAGGCTTATTAAATAGCATTTTTAAATAGGTTCATTTCAGCAACTTAGACTTATTAAATAGCCTTATTAAATATGCTTATTTCAGCAACTTAGACTTATTAAATAGGTTTATTCAGCAACTTAGGCTTATTAAATAGGCTTATTCAGCAACTTAGGCTTATTTAATAGGTTTTTTTCAGCAACTTAGGCTTATTTAATAGGCTTATTTCAGCAACTTAGGCTTATTAAATAGGCTCATTCAGAAACTTAGGCTTATTAAATAGGCTTATTTCAGCAACTTAGACTTATTAAATAGGCCTATTAAATAGGTATATTAAATAGGCTTATTTCAGCAACTTAAACTTATTAAATAGGCCTATTAAATAGGCTTATTAAATAGACTTATTAAATAGGCTTATTAAATAGGCTCAATAAATAGGCTTATTAAATAGGCTCAATAAATAGGTTTATTAAATAGGCTCAATAAATAGGCTTATTAAATAGGCTCAATAAATAGGCCTATTAAATAGGCGCATTAAATACTTATTAAATAGGCTTATTAAATAGACTTATTAAATAGCCTTATTAAATAGGCTTATTTCAGCAACTTAGGCTTATTAAATAAGCTTATTTCAGCAACTTATGCTTATTAAATAGCCTTATTAAATAGGCTTATTTCAGCAACTTAGGCTTATTAAATAGCATTTTTAAATAGGTTTATTTCAGCAATTTAGGCTCATTAAATAGCCTTATTAAATAGGCTTATTTCAGCAATGTAGGCTTATTAAATAGGCTTATTTCAGCAACTTAAACTTATTAAATAGCCTTATTTCAGCAACGTAGGCTTATTAAATAGCCTTATTTCAGCAACTTAGACTTATTAAATAGGCTTATTCAGCAACTTAGGCTTATTAAATAGCCTTATTAAATAGGCTTATTTCAGCAACTTAGACTTATTAAATAGGTTTATTCAGCAACTTAGGCTTATTAAATAGGCTTATTCAGCAACTTAGGCTTATTAAATAGGCTTTTTTCAGCAACATAGGCTTATTAAATAGGCTCATTCAGCAACTTAGGCTTATTAAATAGGCTTATTTCAGCAACTTAGACTTATTAAAAAGGCCTATTAAATAGGCTTATTAAATAGGCTTATTTCAGCAACTTAGACTTATTAAATAGGCCTATTAAATAGGCTTATTAAATAGGCTTATTAAATAGGCTTATTTCAGCAACTTAGGCTTATTTAATAGGCTTATTAAATGGGCTTATTTCAGCAACTTAGGCTTATTAAATAGGCTTATTCAGCAACTTAGGCTTATTTAATAGGTTTTATTCAGCAACTTAGGCTTATTTAATAGGCTTATTTCAGCAACTTAGGCTTATTAAATAGGCTCATTCAGAAACTTAGGCTTATTAAATAGGCTTATTTCAGCAACGTAGACTTATTAAATAGGCCTATTAAATAGGCTTATTAAATAGGCTTATTTCAACAACTTAAACTTATTAAATAGGCCTATTAAATAGGCTTATTAAATAGACTTATTAAATAGGCTTATTAAATAGGCTCAATAAATAGGCTTATTAAATAGGCACAATAAATAGGCTTATTAAATAGGCTCAATAAATAGGCTTATTAAATAGGCTCAATAAATAGGCTTATTAAATAGGCGCATTAAATACTTATTAAATAGGCTTATTAAATAGACTTATTAAATAGCCTTATTAAATAGGCTTATTTCAGCAACTTAGGCTTATTAAATAAGCTTATTTCAGCAACTTATGCTTATTAAATAGCCTTATTAAATAGGCTTATTTCAGCAACTTAGGCTTATTAAATAGGTTTATTTCAGCAACTTAGACTTATTAAATATACCTTTTTAAATAGGCTTAGTTCAGAAACTTAGGCTTATTAAATAGGCTTATTTCAGCAACTTAGGCTCATTAAATAGCCTTATTAAATAGGCTTATTTCAGCAATGTAGGCTTATTAAATAGGCTTATTTCAGCAACTTAAACTTATTAAATAGCCTTATTTCAGCAACGTAGGCTTATTAAATAGCCTTATTTCAGCAACTTAGACTTATTAAATAGGCTTATTCAGCAACTTAGGCTCATTAAATAGCCTTATTAAATAGGCTTATTTCAGCAACTTAGACTTATTAAATAGGTTTATTCAGCAACTTAGGCTTATTAAATAGGCTTATTCAGCAACTTAGGCTTATTAAATAGGCTTATTTCAGCAACATAGGCTTATTAAATAGGCTCATTCAGCAACTTAGGCTTATTAAATAGGCTTCTTTCAGCAACTTAGACTTATTAAATAGGCCTATTAAATAGGCTTATTAAATAGGCTTATTTCAGCAATGTAGGCTTATTAAATAGGCTTATTTCAGCAACTTAAACTTATTAAATAGCCTTATTTCAGCAACGTAGGCTTATTAAATAGCCTTATTTCAGCAACTTAGACTTATTAAATAGGCTTATTCAGCAACTTAGGCTTATTAAATAGCCTAATTAAATAGGCTTATTTCAGCAACTTAGACTTATTAAATAGGTTTATTCAGCAACTTAGGCTTATTAAATAGGCTTATTCAGCAACTTAGGCTTATTAAAAAGGCTTATTTCAGCAACATAGGCTTATTAAATAGGCTCATTCAGCAACTTAGGCTTTTTAAATAGGCTTATTTCAGCAACTTAGACTTATTAAATAGGCCTATTAAATAGGCTTATTAAATAGGCTTATTTCAGCAACTTAGACTTATTAAATAGGCCTATTAAATAGGCTTATTAAATAGGCTTATTAAATGGGCTTATTTCAGCAACTTAGGCTTATTAAATAGGCTTATTCAGCAACTTAGGCTTATTTAATAGTTTTTTTTCAGCAACTTAGGCTTATTTAATAGGCTTATTTCAGCAACGTAGACTTATTAAATAGGCCTATTAAATAGGCTTATTAAATAGGCTTATTTCAGCAACTTAAACTTATTAAATAGGCCTATTAAATAGGCTTATTAAATAGACTTATTAAATAGGCTTATTAAATAGGCTCAATAAATAGGCTTATTAAATAGGCTCAATAAATAGGCTTATTAAATAGGCTCAATAAATAGGCTTATTAAATAGGCTCAATAAATAGGCTTATTAAATAGGCGCATTAAATACTTATTAAATAGGCTTATTAAATAGACTTATTAAATAGCCTTATTAAATAGGCTTATTTCAGCAACTTAGGCTTATTAAATAAGCTTATTTCAGCAACTTATGCTTATTAAATAGCCTTATTAAATAGGCTTATTTCAGCAACTTAGGCTTATTAAATAGCATTTTTAAATAGGTTTATTTCAGCAACTTAGACTTATTAAATATACCTTTTTAAATAGGCTTAGTTCAGAAACTTAGGCTTATTAAATAGGCTTATTTCAGCAACTTAGGCTCATTAAATAGCCTTATTACATAGGCTTATTTCAGCAATGTAGGCTTATTAAATAGGCTTATTTCAGCAACTTAAACTTATTAAATAGCCTTATTTCAGCAACGTAGGCTTATTAAATAGCCTTATTTCAGCAACTTAGACTTATTAAATAGGCTTATTCAGCAACTTAGGCTCATTAAATAGCCTTATTAAATAGGCTTATTTCAGCAACTTAGACTTATTAAATAGGTTTATTCAGCAACTTAGGCTTATTAAATAGGCTTATTTCATCAACTTAGGCTTATTAAATAGGCTTATTTCAGCAACATAGGCTTATTAAATAGGCTCATTCAGCAACTTAGGCTTATTAAATAGGCTTCTTTCAGCAACTTAGACTTATTAAATAGGCCTATTAAATAGGCTTATTAAATAGGCTTATTTCAGCAACTTAGACTTATTAAATAGGTCTATTAAATAGGCTTATTAAATAGGCTTATTAAATAGGCTTATTTCAGCAACTTAGGCTTATTTAATAGGCTTATTAAATGGGCTTATTTCAGCAACTTAGGCTTATTAAATAGGCTTATTTCAGCAACTTAGACTTATTAAATATCCTTATTTCAGCAACTTACGCTTATTAAATTGGCTTATTTCAGCAACTTAGGCTTATTAAATAGCCTAATTAAGTAGGCTTATTTCAGCAACTTGGGATTATTAAATAGACTTATTTCAGCAACTTACGCTGATTAAAAATGCTTATTTCAGCAACTTAGACTTATTAAATAGCCTTATTTCAGCAACTTAGACTCATTAAATAGGTTTATTTCAGCAACTTATGCTTATTAAATATACTTATTTCAGCAACTTAGGCTTATTAAATAGGCTTATTTCAGCAACTTAGGCTTATTAAATGGCCTTATTTCAGCAACTTAGACTTATTAAATAGGTTTATTCAGCAACTTAGGCTTATTAAATAGGCTTATTCAGCAACTTAGGCTTATTAAATAGGCTTATTTCAGCAACTTAGGCTTATTAAATAGGCTCATTCAGAAACTTAGGCTTATTAAATAGGCTTATTTCAGCAAATTAGACTTATTAAATAGGCCTATTAAATAGGCTTATTAAATAGGCTTATTTCTGCAACTTAGACTTATTAAATAGGCCTATTAAATAGGCTTATTAAATAGACTTATTAAATAGGCTCATTAAATACTTATTAATTAGGCTTATTAAATAGGCTCAATAAATAGGCTTATTAAATAGGCTTATTAAATAGGCTTATTAAATAGACTTATTAAATAGGCTCAATAAATAGGCTTATTAAATACGCTTATTAAATAGGCTCAATAAATAGGCTTATTAAATAGGCTTATTAAATAGGCTCAATAAATAGGCTTATTAAATAGGCTTATTAAATAGGCTTATTAAATAGACTTATTAAATAGGCTTATTTCAGCAACTTAGGCTTATTAAATAAGCTTATTTCAGCAACTTATGCTTATTAAATAGCCTTATTAAACAGGTTTATTTCAGCAACTTAGGCATATTAAATAGCATTTTTAAATAGGTTTATTTCAGCAACTTAGACTTATTAAATATACCTTTTTAAATAGGCTTAGTTCAGAAACTTAGGCTTATTAAATAGGCTTATTTCAGCAACTGAGGCTCATTAAATAGCCTTATTAAATAGGCTTATTTCAGCAACTTAGGCTTATTAAATAGGCTTATTTCAGCAACTTAAACTTATTAAATAGCCTTATTTCAGCAACTTAGGCTTATTAAATAGCCTTATTTCAGCAACTTAGACTTATTAAATAGGCTTATTCAGCAACTTAGGCTTATTAAATAGCCTTATTAAATAGGCTCATTTCAGCAACTTAGACTTATTAAATAGGTTTATTCAGCAACTTAGGCTTATTAAATAGGCTTATTCAGCAACTTATGCTTATTAAATAGCCTTATTAAATAGGCTTATTTCAGCAACTTAGGCTTATTAAATAGCATTTTTAAATAGGTTTATTTCAGCAACTTAGACTTATTAAATATACTTTTTTAAATAGGCTTAGTTCAGAAACTTAGGCTTATTAAATAGGCTTATTTCAGCAACTTAGGCTCATTAAATTGCCTTATTAAATAGGCTTATTTCAGCAATGTAGGCTTATTAAATAGGCTTATTTCAGCAACTTAACCTTATTAAATAGCCTTATTTCAGCAACGTAGGCTTATTAAATAGCCTTATTTCAGAAACTTAGACTTATTAAATAGGCTTATTCAGCAACTTAGGCTTATTAAATAGCCTTATTAAATAGGCTTATTTCAGCAACTTAGACTTATTAAATAGGTTTATTCAGCAACTTAGGCTTATTAAATAGGCTTATTCAGCAACTTAGGCTTATTAAATAGGCTTATTTCAGCAACATAGGCTTATTAAATAGGCTCATTCAGCAACTTAGGCATATTAAATAGGCTTCTTTCAGCAACTTAGACTTATTAAATAGGCCTATTAAATAGGCTTATTAAATAGGCTTATTTCAGCAATGTAGGCTTATTAAATAGGCTTATTTCAGCAACTTAAACTTATTAAATAGCCTTATTTCAGCAACGTAGGCTTATTAAATAGCCTTATTTCAGCAACTTAGACTTATTAAATAGGCTTATTCAGCAACTTAGGCTTATTAAATAGCCTAATTAAATAGGCTTATTTCAGCAACTTAGACTTATTAAATAGGTTTATTCAGCAACTTAGGCTTATTAAATAGGCTTATTCAGCAACTTAGGCTTATTAAATAGCCTTATTAAATAGGCTTATTTCAGCAACTTAGACTTATTAAATAGGTTTATTCAGCAACTTAGGCTTATTAAATAGGCTTATTCAGCAACTTAGGCTTATTAAATAGGCTTATTTCAGCAACGTAGGCTTATTAAATAGGCTCATTCAGAAACTTAGGCTTATTAAATAGGCTTATTTCAGCAAATTAGACTTATTAAATAGGCCTATTAAATAGGCTTATTAAATAGGCTTATTTCTGCAACTTAGACTTATTAAATAGGCCTATTAAATAGGCTTATTAAATAGACTTATTAAATAGGCTCATTAAATACTTATTAATTAGGCTTATTAAATAGGCTCAATAAATAGGCTTATTAAATAGGCTTATTAAATAGGCTTATTAAATAGACTTATTAAATAGGCTCAATAAATAGGCTTATTAAATACGCTTATTAAATAGGCTCAATAAATAGGCTTATTAAATAGGCTTATTAAATAGGCTCAATAAATAGGCTTATTAAATAGGCTTATTAAATAGGCTTATTAAATAGACTTATTAAATAGGCTTATTTCAGCAACTTAGGCTTATTAAATAAGCTTATTTCAGCAACTTATGCTTATTAAATAGCCTTATTAAACAGGTTTATTTCAGCAACTTAGGCATATTAAATAGCATTTTTAAATAGGTTTATTTCAGCAACTTAGACTTATTAAATATACCTTTTTAAATAGGCTTAGTTCAGAAACTTAGGCTTATTAAATAGGCTTATTTCAGCAACTGAGGCTCATTAAATAGCCTTATTAAATAGGCTTATTTCAGCAACTTAGGCTTATTAAATAGGCTTATTTCAGCAACTTAAACTTATTAAATAGCCTTATTTCAGCAACTTAGGCTTATTAAATAGCCTTATTTCAGCAACTAAGACTTATTAAATAGGCTTATTCAGCAACTTAGGCTTATTAAATAGCCTTATTAAATAGGCTTATTTCAGCAACTTAGACTTATTAAATAGGTTTATTCAGCAACTTAGGCTTATTAAATAGGCTTATTCAGCAACTTAGGCTTATTAAATAGGCTTATTTCAGCAACGTAGGCTTATTAAATAGGCTCATTCAGAAACTTAGGCTTATTAAATAGGCTTATTTCAGCAAATTAGACTTATTAAATAGGCCTATTAAATAGGCTTATTAAATAGGCTTATTTCTGCAACTTAGACTTATTAAATAGGCCTATTAAATAGGCTTATTAAATAGACTTATTAAATAGGCTCATTAAATACTTATTAATTAGGCTTATTAAATAGGCTCAATAAATAGGCTTATTAAATAGGCTTATTAAATAGGCTTATTAAATAGACTTATTAAATAGGCTCAATAAATAGGCTTATTAAATAGGCTTATTAAATAGGCTCAATAAATAGGCTTATTAAATAGGCTTATTAAATAGGCTCAATAAATAGGCTTATTAAATAGGCTTATTAAATAGGCTTATTAAATAGACTTATTAAATAGGCTTATTTCAGCAACTTAGGCTTATTAAATAAGCTTATTTCAGCAACTTATGCTTATTAAATAGCCTTATTAAACAGGTTTATTTCAGCAACTTAGGCATATTAAATAGCATTTTTAAATAGGTTTATTTCAGCAACTTAGACTTATTAAATATACCTTTTTAAATAGGCTTAGTTCAGAAACTTAGGCTTATTAAATAGGCTTATTTCAGCAACTGAGGCTCATTAAATAGCCTTATTAAATAGGCTTATTTCAGCAACTTAGGCTTATTAAATAGGCTTATTTCAGCAACTTAAACTTATTAAATAGCCTTATTTCAGCAACTTAGGCTTATTAAATAGCCTTATTTCAGCAACTTAGACTTATTAAATAGGCTAATTCAGCAACTTAGGCTTATTAAATAGCCTTATTAAATAGGCTCATTTCAGCAACTTAGACTTATTAAATAGGTTTATTCAGCAACTTAGGCTTATTAAATAGGCTTATTCAGCAACTTATGCTTATTAAATAGCCTTATTAAATAGGCTTATTTCAGCAACTTAGGCTTATTAAATAGCATTTTTAAATAGGTTTATTTCAGCAACTTAGACTTATTAAATATACCTTTTTAAATAGGCTTAGTTCAGAAACTTAGGCTTATTAAATAGGCTTATTTCAGCAACTTAGGCTCATTAAATTGCCTTATTAAATAGGCTTATTTCAGCAATGTAGGCTTATTAAATAGGCTTATTTCAGCAACTTAACCTTATTAAATAGCCTTATTTCAGCAACGTAGGCTTATTAAATAGCCTTATTTCAGAAACTTAGACTTATTAAATAGGCTTATTCAGCAACTTAGGCTTATTAAAGAGCCTTATTAAATAGGCTTATTTCAGCAACTTAGACTTATTAAATAGGTTTATTCAGCAACTTAGGCTTATTAAATAGGCTTATTCAGCAACTTAGGCTTATTAAATAGGCTTATTTCAGCAACATAGGCTTATTAAATAGGCTCATTCAGCAACTTAGGCTTATTAAATAGGCTTCTTTCAGCAACTTAGACTTATTAAAAAGGCCTATTAAATAGGCTTATTAAATAGGCTTATTTCAGCAATGTAGGCTTATTAAATAGGCTTATTTCAGCAACTTAAACTTATTAAATAGCCTTATTTCAGCAACGTAGGCTTATTAAATAGCCTTATTTCAGCAACTTAGACTTATTAAATAGGCTTATTCAGCAACTTAGGCTTATTAAATAGCCTAATTAAATAGGCTTATTTCAGCAACTTAGACTTATTAAATAGGTTTATTCAGCAACTTAGGCTTATTAAATAGGCTTATTCAGCAACTTAGGCTTATTAAATAGGCTTATTTCAGCAACATAGGCTTATTAAATAGGCTCATTCAGCAACTTAGGCTTATTAAATAGGCTTATTTCAGCAACTTAGACTTATTAAATAGGCCTATTAAATAGGCTTATTAAATAGGCTTATTTCAGCAACTTAGACTTATTAAATAGGCCTATTAAATAGGCTTATTAAATAGGCTTATTAAATAGGCTTATTTCAGCAACTTAGGCTTATTTAATAGGCTTATTAAATGGGCTTATTTCAGCAACTTAGGCTTATTAAATAGGCTTATTCAGCAACTTAGGCTTATTTAATAGTTTTTTTTCAGCAACTTAGGCTTATTTAATAGGCTTATTTCAGCAACTTAGGCTTATTAAATAGGCTCATTCAGAAACTTAGGCTTATTAAATAGGCTTATTTCAGCAACTTAAACTTATTAAATAGGCCTATTAAATAGGCTTATTAAATAGACTTATTAAATAGGCTTATTAAATAGGCTCAATAAATAGGCTTATTAAATAGGCTCAATAAATAGGCTTATTAAATAGGCTCAATAAATAGGCTTATTAAATAGGCTCAATAAATAGGCTTATTAAATAGGCGCATTAAATACTTATTAAATAGGCTTATTAAATAGACTTATTAAATAGCCTTATTAAATAGGCTTATTTCAGCAACTTAGGCTTATTAAATAAGCTTATTTCAGCAACTTATGCTTATTAAATAGCCTTATTAAATAGGCTTATTTCAGCAACTTAGGCTTATTAAATAGCATTTTTAAATAGGTTTATTTCAGCAACTTAGACTTATTAAATATACCTTTTTAAATAGGCTTAGTTCAGAAACTTAGGCTTATTAAATAGGCTTATTTCAGCAACTTAAACTTATTAAATAGCCTTATTTCAGCAATGTAGGCTTATTAAATAGCCTTATTTCAGCAACTTAGACTTATTAAATAGGCTTATTCAGCAACTTAGGCTCATTAAATAGCCTTATTAAATAGGCTTATTTCAGCAACTTAGACTTATTAAATAGGTTTATTCAGCAACTTAGGCTTATTAAATAGGCTTATTCAGCAACTTAGGCCTATTAAATAGGCTTATTTCAGCAACATAGGCTTATTAAATAGGCTCATTCAGCAACTTAGGCTTATTAAATAGGCTTCTTTCAGCAACTTAGACTTATTAAATAGGCCTATTAAATAGGCTTATTAAATAGGCTTATTTCAGCAACTTAGACTTATTAAATAGGTCTATTAAATAGGCTTATTAAATAGGCTTATTAAATAGGCTTATTTCAGCAACTTAGGCTTATTTAATAGGCTTATTAAATGGGCTTATTTCAGCAACTTAGGCTTATTAAATAGGCTTATTTCAGCAACTTAGACTTATTAAATATCCTTATTTCAGCAACTTACGCTTATTAAATTGGCTTATTTCAGCAACTTAGGCTTATTAAATAGCCTAATTAAGTAGGCTTATTTCAGCAACTTGGGATTATTAAATAGACTTATTTCAGCAACTTACGCTCATTAAAAATGCTTATTTCAGCAACTTAGACTTATTAAATAGCCTTATTTCAGCAACTTAGACTCATTAAATAGGTTTATTTCAGCAACTTATGCTTATTAAATATACTTATTTCAGCAACTTAGGCTTATTAAATAGGCTTATTTCAGCAACTTAGACTTATTAAATAGCTTTATTTCAGCAACTTAGGCTTATTAAATAGGCTTATTTCAGCAACTTAGGCTTATTAAATAGCCTTATTTCAGCAACTTAAACTTATTAAATAGGCTTATTTCAGCAACTTAGGCTTATTAAATAGGCTTATTCAGCAACTTAGGCTTATTAAATAGGCTTATTTCAGCAACTTAGGCTTATTAAATAGGCTCATTCAGAAACTTAGGCTTATTAAATAGGCTTATTTCAGCAAATTAGACTTATTAAATAGGCCTATTAAATAGGCTTATTAAATAGACTTATTAAATAGGCTCATTAAATACTTATTAATTAGGCTTATTAAATAGGCTCAATAAATAGGCTTATTAAATAGGCTTATTAAATAGGCTTATTAAATAGACTTATTAAATAGGCTCAATAAATAGGCTTATTAAATAGGCTTATTAAATAGGCTCAATAAATAGGCTTATTAAATAGGCTTATTAAATAGGCTCAATAAATAGGCTTATTAAATAGGCTTATTAAATAGGCTTATTAAATAGACTTATTAAATAGGCTTATTTCAGCAACTTAGGCTTATTAAATAAGCTTATTTCAGCAACTTATGCTTATTAAATAGCCTTATTAAACAGGTTTATTTCAGCAACTTAGGCATATTAAATAGCATTTTTAAATAGGTTTATTTCAGCAACTTAGACTTATTAAATATACCTTTTTAAATAGGCTTAGTTCAGAAACTTAGGCTTATTAAATAGGCTTATTTCAGCAACTGAGGCTCATTAAATAACCTTATTAAATAGGCTTATTTCAGCAACTTAGGCTTATTAAATAGGCTTATTTCAGCAACTTATTAAATAGCCTTATTTCAGCAACTTAGGCTTATTAAATAGCCTTATTTCAGCAACTTAGACTTATTAAATAGGCTTATTCAGCAACTTAGGCTTATTAAATAGCCTTATTAAATAGGCTCATTTCAGCAACTTAGACTTATTAAATAGGTTTATTCAGCAACTTAGGCTTATTAAATAGGCTTATTCAGCAACTTATGCTTATTAAATAGCCTTATTAAATAGGCTTATTTCAGCAACTTAGGCTTATTAAATAGCATTTTTAAATAGGTTTATTTCAGCAACTTAGACTTATTAAATATACTTTTTTAAATAGGCTTAGTTCAGAAACTTAGGCTTATTAAATAGGCTTATTTCAGCAACTTAGGCTCATTAAATTGCCTTATTAAATAGGCTTATTTCAGCAATGTAGGCTTATTAAATAGGCTTATTTCAGCAACTTAACCTTATTAAATAGCCTTATTTCAGCAACGTAGGCTTATTAAATAGCCTTATTTCAGAAACTTAGACTTATTAAATAGGCTTATTCAGCAACTTAGGCTTATTAAATAGCCTTATTAAATAGGCTTATTTCAGCAACTTAGACTTATTAAATAGGTTTATTCAGCAACTTAGGCTTATTAAATAGGCTTATTCAGCAACTTAGGCTTATTAAATAGGCTTATTTCAGCAACATAGGCTTATTAAATAGGCTCATTCAGCAACTTAGGCTTATTAAATAGGCTTCTTTCAGCAACTTAGACTTATTAAATAGGCCTATTAAATAGGCTTATTAAATAGGCTTATTTCAGCAATGTAGGCTTATTAAATAGGCTTATTTCAGCAACTTAAACTTATTAAATAGCCTTATTTCAGCAACGTAGGCTTATTAAATAGCCTTATTTCAGCAACTTAGACTTATTAAATAGGCTTATTCAGCAACTTAGGCTTATTAAATAGCCTAATTAAATAGGCTTATTTCAGCAACTTAGACTTATTAAATAGGTTTATTCAGCAACTTAGGCTTATTAAATAGGCTTATTCAGCAACTTAGGCTTATTAAATAGCCTTATTAAATAGGCTTATTTCAGCAACTTAGACTTATTAAATAGGTTTATTCAGCAACTTAGGCTTATTAAATAGGCTTATTCAGCAACTTAGGCTTATTAAATAGGCTTATTTCAGCAACGTAGGCTTATTAAATAGGCTCATTCAGAAACTTAGGCTTATTAAATAGGCTTATTTCAGCAAATTAGACTTATTAAATAGGCCTATTAAATAGGCTTATTAAATAGGCTTATTTCTGCAACTTAGACTTATTAAATAGGCCTATTAAATAGGCTTATTAAATAGGCTTATTAAATAGACTTATTAAATAGGCTCATTAAATACTTATTAATTAGGCTTATTAAATAGGCTCAATAAATAGGCTTATTAAATAGGCTTATTAAATAGGCTTATTAAATAGACTTATTAAATAGGCTCAATAAATAGGCTTATTAAATACGCTTATTAAATAGGCTCAATAAATAGGCTTATTAAATAGGCTTATTAAATAGGCTCAATAAATAGGCTTATTAAATAGGCTTATTAAATAGGCTTATTAAATAGACTTATTAAATAGGCTTATTTCAGCAACTTAGGCTTATTAAATAAGCTTATTTCAGCAACTTATGCTTATTAAATAGCCTTATTAAACAGGTTTATTTCAGCAACTTAGGCATATTAAATAGCATTTTTAAATAGGTTTATTTCAGCAACTTAGACTTATTAAATATACCTTTTTAAATAGGCTTAGTTCAGAAACTTAGGCTTATTAAATAGGCTTATTTCAGCAACTGAGGCTCATTAAATAGCCTTATTAAATAGGCTTATTTCAGCAACTTAGGCTTATTAAATAGGCTTATTTCAGCAACTTAAACTTATTAAATAGCCTTATTTCAGCAACTTAGGCTTATTAAATAGCCTTATTTCAGCAACTTAGACTTATTAAATAGGCTTATTCAGCAACTTAGGCTTATTAAATAGCCTTATTAAATAGGCTCATTTCAGCAACTTAGACTTATTAAATAGGTTTATTCAGCAACTTAGGCTTATTAAATAGGCTTATTCAGCAACTTATGCTTATTAAATAGCCTTATTAAATAGGCTTATTTCAGCAACTTAGGCTTATTAAATAGCATTTTTAAATAGGTTTATTTCAGCAACTTAGACTTATTAAATATACCTTTTTAAATAGGCTTAGTTCAGAAACTTAGGCTTATTAAATAGGCTTATTTCAGCAACTTAGGCTCATTAAATTGCCTTATTAAATAGGCTTATTTCAGCAATGTAGGCTTATTAAATAGGCTTATTTCAGCAACTTAACCTTATTAAATAGCCTTATTTCAGCAACGTAGGCTTATTAAATAGCCTTATTTCAGAAACTTAGACTTATTAAATAGGCTTATTCAGCAACTTAGGCTTATTAAATAGCCTTATTAAATAGGCTTATTTCAGCAACTTAGACTTATTAAATAGGTTTATTCAGCAACTTAGGCTTATTAAATAGGCTTATTCAGCAACTTAGGCTTATTAAATAGGCTTATTTCAGCAACATAGGCTTATTAAATAGGCTCATTCAGCAACTTAGGCTTATTAAATAGGCTTCTTTCAGCAACTTAGACTTATTAAATAGGCCTATTAAATAGGCTTATTAAATAGGCTTATTTCAGCAATGTAGGCTTATTAAATAGGCTTATTTCAGCAACTTAAACTTATTAAATAGCCTTATTTCAGCAACGTAGGCTTATTAAATAGCCTTATTTCAGCAACTTAGACTTATTAAATAGGCTTATTCAGCAACTTAGGCTTATTAAATAGCCTAATTAAATAGGCTTATTTCAGCAACTTAGACTTATTAAATAGGTTTATTCAGCAACTTAGGCTTATTAAATAGGCTTATTCAGCAACTTAGGCTTATTAAATAGCCTTATTAAATAGGCTTATTTCAGCAACTTAGACTTATTAAATAGGTTTATTCAGCAACTTAGGCTTATTAAATAGGCTTATTCAGCAACTTAGGCTTATTAAATAGGCTTATTTCAGCAACGTAGGCTTATTAAATAGGCTCATTCAGAAACTTAGGCTTATTAAATAGGCTTATTTCAGCAAATTAGACTTATTAAATAGGCCTATTAAATAGGCTTATTAAATAGGCTTATTTCTGCAACTTAGACTTATTAAATAGGCCTATTAAATAGGCTTATTAAATAGACTTATTAAATAGGCTCATTAAATACTTATTAATTAGGCTTATTAAATAGGCTCAATAAATAGGCTTATTAAATAGGCTTATTAAATAGGCTTATTAAATAGACTTATTAAATAGGCTCAATAAATAGGCTTATTAAATAGGCTTATTAAATAGGCTCAATAAATAGGCTTATTAAATAGGCTTATTAAATAGGCTCAATAAATAGGCTTATTAAATAGGCTTATTAAATAGGCTTATTAAATAGACTTATTAAATAGGCTTATTTCAGCAACTTAGGCTTATTAAATAAGCTTATTTCAGCAACTTATGCTTATTAAATAGCCTTATTAAACAGGTTTATTTCAGCAACTTAGGCATATTAAATAGCATTTTTAAATAGGTTTATTTCAGCAACTTAGACTTATTAAATATACCTTTTTAAATAGGCTTAGTTCAGAAACTTAGGCTTATTAAATAGGCTTATTTCAGCAACTGAGGCTCATTAAATAGCCTTATTAAATAGGCTTATTTCAGCAACTTAGGCTTATTAAATAGGCTTATTTCAGCAACTTAAACTTATTAAATAGCCTTATTTCAGCAACTTAGGCTTATTAAATAGCCTTATTTCAGCAACTTAGACTTATTAAATAGGCTAATTCAGCAACTTAGGCTTATTAAATAGCCTTATTAAATAGGCTCATTTCAGCAACTTAGACTTATTAAATAGGTTTATTCAGCAACTTAGGCTTATTAAATAGGCTTATTCAGCAACTTATGCTTATTAAATAGCCTTATTAAATAGGCTTATTTCAGCAACTTAGGCTTATTAAATAGCATTTTTAAATAGGTTTATTTCAGCAACTTAGACTTATTAAATATACCTTTTTAAATAGGCTTAGTTCAGAAACTTAGGCTTATTAAATAGGCTTATTTCAGCAACTTAGGCTCATTAAATTGCCTTATTAAATAGGCTTATTTCAGCAATGTAGGCTTATTAAATAGGTTTATTTCAGCAACTTAACCTTATTAAATAGCCTTATTTCAGCAACGTAGGCTTATTAAATAGCCTTATTTCAGAAACTTAGACTTATTAAATAGGCTTATTCAGCAACTTAGGCTTATTAAAGAGCCTTATTAAATAGGCTTATTTCAGCAACTTAGACTTATTAAATAGGTTTATTCAGCAACTTAGGCTTATTAAATAGGCTTATTCAGCAACTTAGGCTTATTAAATAGGCTTATTTCAGCAACATAGGCTTATTAAATAGGCTCATTCAGCAACTTAGGCTTATTAAATAGGCTTCTTTCAGCAACTTAGACTTATTAAAAAGGCCTATTAAATAGGCTTATTAAATAGGCTTATTTCAGCAATGTAGGCTTATTAAATAGGCTTATTTCAGCAACTTAAACTTATTAAATAGCCTTATTTCAGCAACGTAGGCTTATTAAATAGCCTTATTTCAGCAACTTAGACTTATTAAATAGGCTTATTCAGCAACTTAGGCTTATTAAATAGCCTAATTAAATAGGCTTATTTCAGCAACTTAGACTTATTAAATAGGTTTATTCAGCAACTTAGGCTTATTAAATAGGCTTATTCAGCAACTTAGGCTTATTAAATAGGCTTATTTCAGCAACATAGGCTTATTAAATAGGCTCATTCAGCAACTTAGGCTTATTAAATAGGCTTATTTCAGCAACTTAGACTTATTAAATAGGCCTATTAAATAGGCTTATTAAATAGGCTTATTTCAGCAACTTAGACTTATTAAATAGGCCTATTAAATAGGCTTATTAAATAGGCTTATTAAATAGGCTTATTTCAGCAACTTAGGCTTATTTAATAGGCTTATTAAATGGGCTTATTTCAGCAACTTAGGCTTATTAAATAGGCTTATTCAGCAACTTAGGCTTATTTAATAGTTTTTTTTCAGCAACTTAGGCTTATTTAATAGGCTTATTTCAGCAACTTAGGCTTATTAAATAGGCTCATTCAGAAACTTAGGCTTATTAAATAGGCTTATTTCAGCAACTTAAACTTATTAAATAGGCCTATTAAATAGGCTTATTAAATAGACTTATTAAATAGGCTTATTAAATAGGCTCAATAAATAGGCTTATTAAATAGGCTCAATAAATAGGCTTATTAAATAGGCTCAATAAATAGGCTTATTAAATAGGCTCAATAAATAGGCTTATTAAATAGGCGCATTAAATACTTATTAAATAGGCTTATTAAATAGAATTATTAAATAGCCTTATTAAATAGGCTTATTTCAGCAACTTAGGCTTATTAAATAAGCTTATTTCAGCAACTTATGCTTATTAAATAGCCTTATTAAATAGGCTTATTTCAGCAACTTAGGCTTATTAAATAGCATTTTTAAATAGGTTTATTTCAGCAACTTAGACTTATTAAATATACCTTTTTAAATAGGCTTAGTTCAGAAACTTAGGCTTATTAAATAGGCTTATTTCAGCAACTTAAACTTATTAAATAGCCTTATTTCAGCAATGTAGGCTTATTAAATAGCCTTATTTCAGCAACTTAGACTTATTAAATAGGCTTATTCAGCAACTTAGGCTCATTAAATAGCCTTATTAAATAGGCTTATTTCAGCAACTTAGACTTATTAAATAGGTTTATTCAGCAACTTAGGCTTATTAAATAGGCTTATTCAGCAACTTAGGCCTATTAAATAGGCTTATTTCAGCAACATAGGCTTATTAAATAGGCTCATTCAGCAACTTAGGCTTATTAAATAGGCTTCTTTCAGCAACTTAGACTTATTAAATAGGCCTATTAAATAGGCTTATTAAATAGGCTTATTTCAGCAACTTAGACTTATTAAATAGGTCTATTAAATAGGCTTATTAAATAGGCTTATTAAATAGGCTTATTTCAGCAACTTAGGCTTATTTAATAGGCTTATTAAATGGGCTTATTTCAGCAACTTAGGCTTATTAAATAGGCTTATTTCAGCAACTTAGACTTATTAAATATCCTTATTTCAGCAACTTACGCTTATTAAATTGGCTTATTTCAGCAACTTAGGCTTATTAAATAGCCTAATTAAGTAGGCTTATTTCAGCAACTTGGGATTATTAAATAGACTTATTTCAGCAACTTACGCTCATTAAAAATGCTTATTTCAGCAACTTAGACTTATTAAATAGCCTTATTTCAGCAACTTAGACTCATTAAATAGGTTTATTTCAGCAACTTATGCTTATTAAATATACTTATTTCAGCAACTTAGGCTTATTAAATAGGCTTATTTCAGCAACTTAGACTTATTAAATAGCTTTATTTCAGCAACTTAGGCTTATTAAATAGGCTTATTTCAGCAACTTAGGCTTATTAAATAGCCTTATTTCAGCAACTTAAACTTATTAAATAGGCTTATTTCAGCAACTTAGGCTTATTAAATAGGCTTATTCAGCAACTTAGGCTTATTAAATAGGCTTATTTCAGCAACTTAGGCTTATTAAATAGGCTCATTCAGAAACTTAGGCTTATTAAATAGGCTTATTTCAGCAAATTAGACTTATTAAATAGGCCTATTAAATAGGCTTATTAAATAGGCTTATTTCTGCAACTTAGACTTATTAAATAGGCCTATTAAATAGGCTTATTAAATAGACTTATTAAATAGGCTCATTAAATACTTATTAATTAGGCTTATTAAATAGGCTCAATAAATAGGCTTATTAAATAGGCTTATTAAATAGGCTTATTAAATAGACTTATTAAATAGGCTCAATAAATAGGCTTATTAAATAGGCTTATTAAATAGGCTCAATAAATAGGCTTATTAAATAGGCTTATTAAATAGGCTCAATAAATAGGCTTATTAAATAGGCTTATTAAATAGGCTTATTAAATAGACTTATTAAATAGGCTTATTTCAGCAACTTAGGCTTATTAAATAAGCTTATTTCAGCAACTTATGCTTATTAAATAGCCTTATTAAACAGGTTTATTTCAGCAACTTAGGCATATTAAATAGCATTTTTAAATAGGTTTATTTCAGCAACTTAGACTTATTAAATATACCTTTTTAAATAGGCTTAGTTCAGAAACTTAGGCTTATTAAATAGGCTTATTTCAGCAACTGAGGCTCATTAAATAACCTTATTAAATAGGCTAATTCAGCAACTTAGGCTTATTAAATAGCCTTATTAAATAGGCTCATTTCAGCAACTTAGACTTATTAAATAGGTTTATTCAGCAACTTAGGCTTATTAAATAGGCTTATTCAGCAACTTATGCTTATTAAATAGCCTTATTAAATAGGCTTATTTCAGCAACTTAGGCTTATTAAATAGCATTTTTAAATAGGTTTATTTCAGCAACTTAGACTTATTAAATATACCTTTTTAAATAGGCTTAGTTCAGAAACTTAGGCTTATTAAATAGGCTTATTTCAGCAACTTAGGCTCATTAAATTGCCTTATTAAATAGGCTTATTTCAGCAATGTAGGCTTATTAAATAGGCTTATTTCAGCAACTTAACCTTATTAAATAGCCTTATTTCAGCAACGTAGGCTTATTAAATAGCCTTATTTCAGAAACTTAGACTTATTAAATAGGCTTATTCAGCAACTTAGGCTTATTAAAGAGCCTTATTAAATAGGCTTATTTCAGCAACTTAGACTTATTAAATAGGTTTATTCAGCAACTTAGGCTTATTAAATAGGCTTATTCAGCAACTTAGGCTTATTAAATAGGCTTATTTCAGCAACATAGGCTTATTAAATAGGCTCATTCAGCAACTTAGGCTTATTAAATAGGCTTCTTTCAGCAACTTAGACTTATTAAAAAGGCCTATTAAATAGGCTTATTAAATAGGCTTATTTCAGCAATGTAGGCTTATTAAATAGGCTTATTTCAGCAACTTAAACTTATTAAATAGCCTTATTTCAGCAACGTAGGCTTATTAAATAGCCTTATTTCAGCAACTTAGACTTATTAAATAGGCTTATTCAGCAACTTAGGCTTATTAAATAGCCTAATTAAATAGGCTTATTTCAGCAACTTAGACTTATTAAATAGGTTTATTCAGCAACTTAGGCTTATTAAATAGGCTTATTCAGCAACTTAGGCTTATTAAATAGGCTTATTTCAGCAACATAGGCTTATTAAATAGGCTCATTCAGCAACTTAGGCTTATTAAATAGGCTTATTTCAGCAACTTAGACTTATTAAATAGGCCTATTAAATAGGCTTATTAAATAGGCTTATTTCAGCAACTTAGACTTATTAAATAGGCCTATTAAATAGGCTTATTAAATAGGCTTATTAAATAGGCTTATTTCAGCAACTTAGGCTTATTTAATAGGCTTATTAAATGGGCTTATTTCAGCAACTTAGGCTTATTAAATAGGCTTATTCAGCAACTTAGGCTTATTTAATAGTTTTTTTTCAGCAACTTAGGCTTATTTAATAGGCTTATTTCAGCAACTTAGGCTTATTAAATAGGCTCATTCAGAAACTTAGGCTTATTAAATAGGCTTATTTCAGCAACTTAAACTTATTAAATAGGCCTATTAAATAGGCTTATTAAATAGACTTATTAAATAGGCTTATTAAATAGGCTCAATAAATAGGCTTATTAAATAGGCTCAATAAATAGGCTTATTAAATAGGCTCAATAAATAGGCTTATTAAATAGGCTCAATAAATAGGCTTATTAAATAGGCGCATTAAATACTTATTAAATAGGCTTATTAAATAGAATTATTAAATAGCCTTATTAAATAGGCTTATTTCAGCAACTTAGGCTTATTAAATAAGCTTATTTCAGCAACTTATGCTTATTAAATAGCCTTATTAAATAGGCTTATTTCAGCAACTTAGGCTTATTAAATAGCATTTTTAAATAGGTTTATTTCAGCAACTTAGACTTATTAAATATACCTTTTTAAATAGGCTTAGTTCAGAAACTTAGGCTTATTAAATAGGCTTATTTCAGCAACTTAAACTTATTAAATAGCCTTATTTCAGCAATGTAGGCTTATTAAATAGCCTTATTTCAGCAACTTAGACTTATTAAATAGGCTTATTCAGCAACTTAGGCTCATTAAATAGCCTTATTAAATAGGCTTATTTCAGCAACTTAGACTTATTAAATAGGTTTATTCAGCAACTTAGGCTTATTAAATAGGCTTATTCAGCAACTTAGGCCTATTAAATAGGCTTATTTCAGCAACATAGGCTTATTAAATAGGCTCATTCAGCAACTTAGGCTTATTAAATAGGCTTCTTTCAGCAACTTAGACTTATTAAATAGGCCTATTAAATAGGCTTATTAAATAGGCTTATTTCAGCAACTTAGACTTATTAAATAGGTCTATTAAATAGGCTTATTAAATAGGCTTATTAAATAGGCTTATTTCAGCAACTTAGGCTTATTTAATAGGCTTATTAAATGGGCTTATTTCAGCAACTTAGGCTTATTAAATAGGCTTATTTCAGCAACTTAGACTTATTAAATATCCTTATTTCAGCAACTTACGCTTATTAAATTGGCTTATTTCAGCAACTTAGGCTTATTAAATAGCCTAATTAAGTAGGCTTATTTCAGCAACTTGGGATTATTAAATAGACTTATTTCAGCAACTTACGCTCATTAAAAATGCTTATTTCAGCAACTTAGACTTATTAAATAGCCTTATTTCAGCAACTTAGACTCATTAAATAGGTTTATTTCAGCAACTTATGCTTATTAAATATACTTATTTCAGCAACTTAGGCTTATTAAATAGGCTTATTTCAGCAACTTAGACTTATTAAATAGCTTTATTTCAGCAACTTAGGCTTATTAAATAGGCTTATTTCAGCAACTTAGGCTTATTAAATAGCCTTATTTCAGCAACTTAAACTTATTAAATAGGCTTATTTCAGCAACTTAGGCTTATTAAATAGGCTTATTCAGCAACTTAGGCTTATTAAATAGGCTTATTTCAGCAACTTAGGCTTATTAAATAGGCTCATTCAGAAACTTAGGCTTATTAAATAGGCTTATTTCAGCAAATTAGACTTATTAAATAGGCCTATTAAATAGGCTTATTAAATAGGCTTATTTCTGCAACTTAGACTTATTAAATAGGCCTATTAAATAGGCTTATTAAATAGACTTATTAAATAGGCTCATTAAATACTTATTAATTAGGCTTATTAAATAGGCTCAATAAATAGGCTTATTAAATAGGCTTATTAAATAGGCTTATTAAATAGACTTATTAAATAGGCTCAATAAATAGGCTTATTAAATAGGCTTATTAAATAGGCTCAATAAATAGGCTTATTAAATAGGCTTATTAAATAGGCTCAATAAATAGGCTTATTAAATAGGCTTATTAAATAGGCTTATTAAATAGACTTATTAAATAGGCTTATTTCAGCAACTTAGGCTTATTAAATAAGCTTATTTCAGCAACTTATGCTTATTAAATAGCCTTATTAAACAGGTTTATTTCAGCAACTTAGGCATATTAAATAGCATTTTTAAATAGGTTTATTTCAGCAACTTAGACTTATTAAATATACCTTTTTAAATAGGCTTAGTTCAGAAACTTAGGCTTATTAAATAGGCTTATTTCAGCAACTGAGGCTCATTAAATAACCTTATTAAATAGGCTTATTTCAGCAACTTAGGCTTATTAAATAGGCTTATTTCAGCAACTTATTAAATAGCCTTATTTCAGCAACTTAGGCTTATTAAATAGCCTTATTTCAGCAACTTAGACTTATTAAATAGGCTTATTCAGCAACTTAGGCTTATTAAATAGCCTTATTAAATAGGCTCATTTCAGCAACTTAGACTTATTAAATAGGTTTATTCAGCAACTTAGGCTTATTAAATAGGCTTATTCAGCAACTTATGCTTATTAAATAGCCTTATTAAATAGGCTTATTTCAGCAACTTAGGCTTATTAAATAGCATTTTTAAATAGGTTTATTTCAGCAACTTAGACTTATTAAATATACCTTTTTAAATAGGCATAGTTCAGAAACTTAGGCTTATTAAATAGGCTTATTTCAGCAACTTAGGCTCATTAAATTGCCTTATTAAATAGGCTTATTTCAGCAATGTAGGCTTATTAAATAGGCTTATTTCAGCAACTTAAACTTATTAAATAGCCTTATTTCAGCAACGTAGGCTTATTAAATAGCCTTATTTCAGCAACTTAGACTTATTAAATAGGCTTATTCAGCAACTTAGGCTTATTAAATAGCCTTATTAAATAGGCTTATTTCAGCAACTTAGACTTATTAAATAGGTTTATTCAGCAACTTAGGCTTATTAAATAGGCTTATTCAGCAACTTAGGCTTATTAAATAGGCTTATTTCAGCAACATAGGCTTATTAAATAGGCTCATTCAGGAACTTAGGCTTATTAAATAGGCTTATTTCAGCAACTTAGACTTATTAAATAGGCCTATTAAATAGGCTTATTAAATAGGCTTATTTCAGCAACTTAGACTTATTAAATAGGCCTATTAAATAGGCTTATTAAATAGGCTTATTAAATAGGCTTATTTCAGCAACTTAGGCTTATTTAATAGGCTTATTAAATGGGCTTATTTCAGCAACTTAGGCTTATTAAATAGGCTTATTCAGCAACTTAGGCTTATTTAATAGGTTTTTTTCAGCAACTTAGGCTTATTTAATAGGCTTATTTCAGCAACTTAGGCTTATTAAATAGGCTCATTCAGAAACTTAGGCTTATTAAATAGGCTTATTTCAGCAACGTAAACTTATTAAATAGGCCTATTAAATAGGCTTATTAAATAGGCTTATTTCAGCAACTTAAACTTATTAAATAGGCCTATTAAATAGGCTTATTAAATAGACTTATTAAATAGGCTTATTAAATAGGCTCAATAAATAGGCTTATTAAATAGGCTCAATAAATAGGCTTATTAAATAGGCGCATTAAATACTTATTAAATAGGCTTATTAAATAGACTTATTAAATAGCCTTATTAAATAGCCTTATTTCAGCAACTTAGGCTTATTAAATAAGCTTATTTCAGCAACTTATGCTTATTAAATAGCCTTATTAAATAGGCTTATTTCAGCAACTTAGGCTTATTAAATAGCATTTTTAAATAGGTTTATTTCAGCAACTTAGACTTATTAAATATACCTTTTTAAATAGGCTTATTTCAGCAATGTAGGCTTATTAAATAGGCTTATTTCAGCAACTTAAACTTATTAAATAGCCTTATTTCAGCAACGTAGGCTTATTAAATAGCCTTATTTCAGCAACTTAGACTTATTAAATAGGCTTATTCAGCAACTTAGGCTCATTAAATAGCCTTATTAAATAGGATTATTTCAGCAACTTAGACTTATTAAATAGGTTTATTCAGCAACTTAGGCATATTAAATAGGCTTATTCAGCAACTTAGGCTTATTAAATAGGCTTATTTCAGCAACATAGGCTTATTAAATAGGCTCATTCAGCAACTTAGGCTTATTAAATAGGCTTCTTTCAGCAACTTAGACTTATTAAATAGGCCTATTAAATAGGCTTATTAAATAGGCTTATTTCAGCAACTTAGACTTATTAAATAGGTCTATTAAATAGGCTTATTAAATAGGCTTATTAAATAGGCTTATTTCAGCAACTTAGGCTTATTTAATAGGCTTAATAAATGGGCTTATTTCAGCAACTTAGGCTTATTAAATAGGCTTATTTCAGCAACTTAGACTTATTAAATATCCTTATTTCAGCAACTTACGCTTATTAAATTGGCTTATTTCAGCAACTTAGACTTATTAAATAGGCTTATTCAGCAACTTAGGCTTATTAAATAGCCTTATTAAATAGGCTCATTTCAGCAACTTAGACTTATTAAATAGGTTTATTCAGCAACTTAGGCTTATTAAATAGGCTTATTCAGCAACTTATGCTTATTAAATAGCCTTATTAAATAGGCTTATTTCAGCAACTTAGGCTTATTAAATAGCATTTTTAAATAGGTTTATTTCAGCAACTTAGACTTATTAAATATACCTTTTTAAATAGGCTTAGTTCAGAAACTTAGGCTTATTAAATAGGCTTATTTCAGCAACTTAGGCTCATTAAATTGCCTTATTAAATAGGCTTATTTCAGCAATGTAGGCTTATTAAATAGGCTTATTTCAGCAACTTAAACTTATTAAATAGCCTTATTTCAGCAACGTAGGCTTATTAAATAGCCTTATTTCAGCAACTTAGACTTATTAAATAGGCTTATTCAGCAACTTAGGCTTATTAAATAGCCTTATTAAATAGGCTTATTTCAGCAACTTAGACTTATTAAATAGGTTTATTCAGCAACTTAGGCTTATTAAATAGGCTTATTCAGCAACTTAGGCTTATTAAATAGGCTTATTTCAGCAACATAGGCTTATTAAATAGGCTCATTCAGGAACTTAGGCTTATTAAATAGGCTTATTTCAGCAACTTAGACTTATTAAATAGGCCTATTAAATAGGCTTATTAAATAGGCTTATTTCAGCAACTTAGACTTATTAAATAGGCCTATTAAATAGGCTTATTAAATAGGCTTATTAAATAGGCTTATTTCAGCAACTTAGACTTATTAAATAGGCCTATTAAATAGGCTTATTAAATAGGCTTATTAAATAGGCTTATTTCAGCAACTTAGGCTTATTTAATAGGCTTATTAAATGGGCTTATTTCAGCAACTTAGGCTTATTAAATAGGCTTATTCAGCAACTTAGGCTTATTTAATAGGTTTTTTTCAGCAACTTAGGCTTATTTAATAGGCTTATTTCAGCAACTTAGGCTTATTAAATAGGCTCATTCAGAAACTTAGGCTTATTAAATAGGCTTATTTCAGCAACGTAAACTTATTAAATAGGCCTATTAAATAGGCTTATTAAATAGGCTTATTTCAGCAACTTAAACTTATTAAATAGGCCTATTAAATAGGCTTATTAAATAGACTTATTAAATAGGCTTATTAAATAGGCTCAATAAATAGGCTTATTAAATAGGCTCAATAAATAGGCTTATTAAATAGGCGCATTAAATACTTATTAAATAGGTTTATTAAATAGACTTATTAAATAGCCTTATTAAATAGCCTTATTTCAGCAACTTAGGCTTATTAAATAAGCTTATTTCAGCAACTTATGCTTATTAAATAGCCTTATTAAATAGGCTTATTTCAGCAACTTAGGCTTATTAAATAGCATTTTTAAATAGGTTTATTTCAGCAACTTAGACTTATTAAATATACCTTTTTAAATAGGCTTATTTCAGCAATGTAGGCTTATTAAATAGGCTTATTTCAGCAACTTAAACTTATTAAATAGCCTTATTTCAGCAACGTAGGCTTATTAAATAGCCTTATTTCAGCAACTTAGACTTATTAAATAGGCTTATTCAGCAACTTAGGCTCATTAAATAGCCTTATTAAATAGGATTATTTCAGCAACTTAGACTTATTAAATAGGTTTATTCAGCAACTTAGGCATATTAAATAGGCTTATTCAGCAACTTAGGCTTATTAAATAGGCTTATTTCAGCAACATAGGCTTATTAAATAGGCTCATTCAGCAACTTAGGCTTATTAAATAGGCTTCTTTCAGCAACTTAGACTTATTAAATAGGCCTATTAAATAGGCTTATTAAATAGGCTTATTTCAGCAACTTAGACTTATTAAATAGGTCTATTAAATAGGCTTATTAAATAGGCTTATTAAATAGGCTTATTTCAGCAACTTAGGCTTATTTAATAGGCTTAATAAATGGGCTTATTTAAGCAACTTAGGCTTATTAAATAGGCTTATTTCAGCAACTTAGAATTATTAAATATCCTTATTTCATCAACTTACGCTTATTAAATTGGCTTATTTCAGCAACTTAGACTTATTAAATAGGCTTATTCAGCAACTTAGGCTTATTAAATAGCCTTATTAAATAGGCTCATTTCAGCAACTTAGACTTATTAAATAGGTTTATTCAGCAACTTAGGCTTATTAAATAGGCTTATTCAGCAACTTATGCTTATTAAATAGCCTTATTAAATAGGCTTATTTCAGCAACTTAGGCTTATTAAATAGCATTTTTAAATAGGTTTATTTCAGCAACTTAGACTTATTAAATATACCTTTTTAAATAGGCTTAGTTCAGAAACTTAGGCTTATTAAATAGGCTTATTTCAGCAACTTAGGCTCATTAAATTGCCTTATTAAATAGGCTTATTTCAGCAATGTAGGCTTATTAAATAGGCTTATTTCAGCAACTTAAACTTATTAAATAGCCTTATTTCAGCAACGTAGGCTTATTAAATAGCCTTATTTCAGCAACTTAGACTTATTAAATAGGCTTATTCAGCAACTTAGGCTTATTAAATAGCCTTATTAAATAGGCTTATTTCAGCAACTTAGACTTATTAAATAGGTTTATTCAGCAACTTAGGCTTATTAAATAGGCTTATTCAGCAACTTAGGCTTATTAAATAGGCTTATTTCAGCAACATAGGCTTATTAAATAGGCTCATTCAGGAACTTAGGCTTATTAAATAGGCTTATTTCAGCAACTTAGACTTATTAAATAGGCCTATTAAATAGGCTTATTAAATAGGCTTATTTCAGCAACTTAGACTTATTAAATAGGCCTATTAAATAGGCTTATTAAATAGGCTTATTAAATAGGCTTATTTCAGCAACTTAGGCTTATTTAATAGGCTTATTAAATGGGCTTATTTCAGCAACTTAGGCTTATTAAATAGGCTTATTCAGCAACTTAGGCTTATTTAATAGGTTTTTTTCAGCAACTTAGGCTTATTTAATAGGCTTATTTCAGCAACTTAGGCTTATTAAATAGGCTCATTCAGAAACTTAGGCTTATTAAATAGGCTTATTTCAGCAACGTAAACTTATTAAATAGGCCTATTAAATAGGCTTATTAAATAGGCTTATTTCAGCAACTTAAACTTATTAAATAGGCCTATTAAATAGGCTTATTAAATAGACTTATTAAATAGGCTTATTAAATAGGCTCAATAAATAGGCTTATTAAATAGGCTCAATAAATAGGCTTATTAAATAGGCGCATTAAATACTTATTAAATAGGCTTATTAAATAGACTTATTAAATAGCCTTATTAAATAGCCTTATTTCAGCAACTTAGGCTTATTAAATAAGCTTATTTCAGCAACTTATGCTTATTAAATAGCCTTATTAAATAGGCTTATTTCAGCAACTTAGGCTTATTAAATAGCATTTTTAAATAGGTTTATTTCAGCAACTTAGACTTATTAAATATACCTTTTTAAATAGGCTTATTTCAGCAATGTAGGCTTATTAAATAGGCTTATTTCAGCAACTTAAACTTATTAAATAGCCTTATTTCAGCAACGTAGGCTTATTAAATAGCCTTATTTCAGCAACTTAGACTTATTAAATAGGCTTATTCAGCAACTTAGGCTCATTAAATAGCCTTATTAAATAGGATTATTTCAGCAACTTAGACTTATTAAATAGGTTTATTCAGCAACTTAGGCATATTAAATAGGCTTATTCAGCAACTTAGGCTTATTAAATAGGCTTATTTCAGCAACATAGGCTTATTAAATAGGCTCATTCAGCAACTTAGGCTTATTAAATAGGCTTCTTTCAGCAACTTAGACTTATTAAATAGGCCTATTAAATAGGCTTATTAAATAGGCTTATTTCAGCAACTTAGACTTATTAAATAGGTCTATTAAATAGGCTTATTAAATAGGCTTATTAAATAGGCTTATTTCAGCAACTTAGGCTTATTTAATAGGCTTAATAAATGGGCTTATTTCAGCAACTTAGGCTTATTAAATAGGCTTATTTCAGCAACTTAGACTTATTAAATATCCTTATTTCAGCAACTTACGCTTATTAAATTGGCTTATTTCAGCAACTTAGGCTTATTAAATAGCCTAATTAAGTAGGCTTATTTCAGCAACTTGGGATTATTAAATAGACTTATTTCAGCAACTTACGCTGATTAAAAATGCTTATTTCAGCAACTTAGACTTATTAAATAGCTTTATTTCAGCAACTTAGACTCATTAAATAGGTTTATTTCAGCAACTTATGCTTATTAAATATACTTATTTCAGCAACTTAGGCTTATTAAATAGGCTTATTTCAGCAACTTAGACTTATTAAATAGCTTTATTTCAGCAACTTAGGGTTATTAAATAGGCTTATTTCAGCAACTTAGGCTTATTAAATAGCCTTATTTCAGCAACTTAAACTTATTAAATAGGCTTATTTCAGCAACTTAGGCTTATTAAATAGGCTTATTCAGCAACTTAGGCTTATTAAATAGGCTTATTTCAACAACTTAGGCTTATTAAATAGGCTCATTCAGAAACTTAGGCTTATTAAATAGGCTTATTTGAGCAAATTAGACTTATTAAATACGCCTATTAAATAGGCTTATTAAATAGGCTTATTTCTGCAACTTAGACTTATTGAATAGGCCTATTAAATAGGCTTATTAAATAGACGTATTAAATAGGCTCATTAAATACTTATCAATTAGGCTTATTAAATAGGCTCAATAAATAGGCTTATTAAATAGGCTTATTAAATAGGCTTATTAAATAGACTTATTAAATAGGCTCTATAAATAGGCTTATTAAATAGGCTTATTAAATAGGCTCAATAAATAGGCTTATTAAATAGGCTTATTAAATAGGCTCAATAAATAGGCTTATTAAATAGGCTTATTAAATAGGCTTATTAAATAGACTTATTAAATAGGCTTATTTCAGCAACTTAGGCTTATTAAATAAGCTTATTTCAGCAACTTATGCTTATTAAATAGCCTTATTAAACATGTTTATTTCAGAAACTTAGGCTTATTAAATAGCATTTTTAAATAGGTTTATTTCAGCAACTTAGACTTATTAAATATACCTTTTTAAATAGGCTTAGTTCAGAAACTTAGGCTTATTAAATAGGCTTATTTCAGCAACTGAGGCTCATTAAATAGCCTTATTAAATAGGCTTATTTCAGCAACTTAGGCTCATTAAATAGGCTTATTTCAGCAACTTAAACTTATTAAATAGCCTTATTTCAGCAACTTAGGCTTATTAAATAGCCTTATTTCAGCAACTTAGACTTATTAAATAGGCTTATTTCAGCAACTTAGACTTATTAAATAGGCTTATTCAGCAACTTAGGCTTATTAAATAGGCTTATTTCAGCAACTTAGGCAAATTAAATAGGCTCATTCAGCAACTTAGGCTTATTAAATAGGCTTATTTCAGCAACTTAGACTCATTAAATAGGCCTATTAAATAGGCGTATTAAATAGGCTTATTTCAGCAACTTAGACTTATTAAATAGGCCTATTAAATAGGCTTATTAAATAGGCTTATTAAATAGGCTTATTTCAGCAACTTAGGCTTATTAAATAGGCTTATTAAATGGGCTTATTTCAGCAACTTAGGCTTATTAAATAGGCTTATTTCAGCAACTTAGACTTATTAAATAGCGTTATTTCAGCAACTTACGCTTATTAAATGGGCTTATTTCAGCAACTTAGGCTTATTAAATAGCCTAATTAAGTAGGCTTATTTCAGCAACTTGGGATTATTAAATAGACTTATTTCAGCAACTTACGCTGATTAAAAAGGCTTATTTCAGCAACTTAGACTTATTAAATAGCCTTATTTCAGCAACTTAGACTCATTAAATAGGTTTATTTCAGCAACTTATGCTTATTAAATATACTTATTTCAGCAACTTAGTCTTATTAAATAGGCTTATTTCAGCAACTTAGACTTATTAAATAGCTTTATTTCAGCAACTTAGGCTTATTAAATAGGCTTATTTCAGCAACTTAGGCTTATTAAATAGCCTTATTTCAGCAACTTAAACTTATTAAATAGGCTTATTTCAGCAACTTAGGCTTATTAAATAGGCTTATTCAGCAACTTAGGCTTATTAAATAGGCTTATTTCAGCAACTTAGGCTTATTAAATAGGCTCATTCAGAAACTTAGGCTTATTAAATAGGCTTATTTCAGCAACTTAGACTTATTAAATATGCCTATTAAATAGGCTTATTAAATAGGCTTATTTCAGCAACTTAGACTTATTAAATAGGCCTATTAAATAGGCGTATTAAATAGGCTTATTTCAGCAACTTAGACTTATTAAATAGGCCTATTAAATAGGCTTATTAAATAGGCTTATTAAATAGGCTTATTTCAGCAACTTAGGCTTATTTAATAGGCTTATTAAATGGGCTTATTTCAGCAACTTAGGCTTATTAAATAGGCTTATTCAGCAACTTAGGCTTATTTAATAGGTTTTATTCAGCAACTTAGGCTTATTTAATAGGCTTATTTCAGCAACTTAGGCTTATTAAATAGGCTCATTCAGAAACTTAGGCTTATTAAATAGGCTTATTTCAGCAACGTAGACTTATTAAATAGGCCTATTAAATAGGCTTATTAAATAGGCTTATTTCAACAACTTAAACTTATTAAATAGGCCTATTAAATAGGCTTATTAAATAGACTTATTAAATAGGCTTATTAAATAGGCTCAATAAATAGGCTTATTAAATAGGCACAATAAATAGGCTTATTAAATAGGCTCAATAAATAGGCTTATTAAATAGGCTCAATAAATAGGCTTATTAAATAGGCGCATTAAATACTTATTAAATAGGCTTATTAAATAGACTTATTAAATAGCCTTATTAAATAGGCTTATTTCAGCAACTTAGGCTTATTAAATAAGCTTATTTCAGCAACTTATGCTTATTAAATAGCCTTATTAAATAGGCTTATTTCAGCAACTTAGGCTTATTAAATAGGTTTATTTCAGCAACTTAGACTTATTAAATATACCTTTTTAAATAGGCTTAGTTCAGAAACTTAGGCTTATTAAATAGGCTTATTTCAGCAACTTAGGCTCATTAAATAGCCTTATTAAATAGGCTTATTTCAGCAATGTAGGCTTATTAAATAGGCTTATTTCAGCAACTTAAACTTATTAAATAGCCTTATTTCAGCAACGTAGGCTTATTAAATAGCCTTATTTCAGCAACTTAGACTTATTAAATAGGCTTATTCAGCAACTTAGGCTCATTAAATAGCCTTATTAAATAGGCTTATTTCAGCAACTTAGACTTATTAAATAGGTTTATTCAGCAACTTAGGCTTATTAAATAGGCTTATTCAGCAACTTAGGCTTATTAAATAGGCTTATTTCAGCAACATAGGCTTATTAAATAGGCTCATTCAGCAACTTAGGCTTATTAAATAGGCTTCTTTCAGCAACTTAGACTTATTAAATAGGCCTATTAAATAGGCTTATTAAATAGGCTTATTTCAGCAATGTAGGCTTATTAAATAGGCTTATTTCAGCAACTTAAACTTATTAAATAGCCTTATTTCAGCAACGTAGGCTTATTAAATAGCCTTATTTCAGCAACTTAGACTTATTAAATAGGCTTATTCAGCAACTTAGGCTTATTAAATAGCCTAATTAAATAGGCTTATTTCAGCAACTTAGACTTATTAAATAGGTTTATTCAGCAACTTAGGCATATTAAATAGGCTTATTCAGCAACTTAGGCTTATTAAATAGGCTTATTTCAGCAACATAGGCTTATTAAATAGGCTCATTCAGCAACTTAGGCTTATTAAATAGGCTTCTTTCAGCAACTTAGACTTATTAAATAGGCCTATTAAATAGGCTTATTAAATAGGCTTATTTCAGCAACTTAGACTTATTAAATAGGTCTATTAAATAGGCTTATTAAATAGGCTTATTAAATAGGCTTATTTCAGCAACTTAGGCTTATTTAATAGGCTTAATAAATGGGCTTATTTCAGCAACTTAGGCTTATTAAATAGGCTTATTTCAGCAACTTAGACTTATTAAATATCCTTATTTCAGCAACTTACGCTTATTAAATTGGCTTATTTCAGCAACTTAGGCTTATTAAATAGCCTAATTAAGTAGGCTTATTTCAGCAACTTGGGATTATTAAATAGACTTATTTCAGCAACTTACGCTGATTAAAAATGCTTATTTCAGCAACTTAGACTTATTAAATAGCTTTATTTCAGCAACTTAGACTCATTAAATAGGTTTATTTCAGCAACTTATGCTTATTAAATATACTTATTTCAGCAACTTAGGCTTATTAAATAGGCTTATTTCAGCAACTTAGACTTATTAAATAGCTTTATTTCAGCAACTTAGGCTTATTAAATAGGCTTATTTCAGCAACTTAGGCTTATTAAATAGCCTTATTTCAGCAACTTAAACTTATTAAATAGGCTTATTTCAGCAACTTAGGCTTATTAAATAGGCTTATTCAGCAACTTAGGCTTATTAAATAGGCTTATTTCAACAACTTAGGCTTATTAAATAGGCTCATTCAGAAACTTAGGCTTATTAAATAGGCTTATTTGAGCAAATTAGACTTATTAAATACGCCTATTAAATAGGCTTATTAAATAGGCTTATTTCTGCAACTTAGACTTATTGAATAGGCCTATTAAATAGGCTTATTAAATAGACGTATTAAATAGGCTCATTAAATACTTATCAATTAGGCTTATTAAATAGGCTCAATAAATAGGCTTATTAAATAGGCTTATTAAATAGGCTTATTAAATAGACTTATTAAATAGGCTCTATAAATAGGCTTATTAAATAGGCTTATTAAATAGGCTCAATAAATAGGCTTATTAAATAGGCTTATTAAATAGGCTCAATAAATAGGCTTATTAAATAGGCTTATTAAATAGGCTTATTAAATAGACTTATTAAATAGGCTTATTTCAGCAACTTAGGCTTATTAAATAAGCTTATTTCAGCAACTTATGCTTATTAAATAGCCTTATTAAACATGTTTATTTCAGAAACTTAGGCTTATTAAATAGCATTTTTAAATAGGTTTATTTCAGCAACTTAGACTTATTAAATATACCTTTTTAAATAGGCTTAGTTCAGAAACTTAGGCTTATTAAATAGGCTTATTTCAGCAACTGAGGCTCATTAAATAGCCTTATTAAATAGGCTTATTTCAGCAACTTAGGCTCATTAAATAGGCTTATTTCAGCAACTTAAACTTATTAAATAGCCTTATTTCAGCAACTTAGGCTTATTAAATAGCCTTATTTCAGCAACTTAGACTTATTAAATAGGCTTATTCATCAACTTAGGCTTATTAAATAGCCTTATTAAATAGGCTTATTTCAGCAACTTAGACTTATTAAATAGGCTTATTCAGCAACTTAGGCTTATTAAATAGGCTTATTTCAGCAACTTAGGCAAATTAAATAGGCTCATTCAGCAACTTAGGCTTATTAAATAGGCTTATTTCAGCAACTTAGACTCATTAAATAGGCCTATTAAATAGGCGTATTAAATAGGCTTATTTCAGCAACTTAGACTTATTAAATAGGCCTATTAAATAGGCTTATTAAATAGGCTTATTAAATAGGCTTATTTCAGCAACTTAGGCTTATTAAATAGGCTTATTAAATGGGCTTATTTCAGCAACTTAGGCTTATTAAATAGGCTTATTTCAGCAACTTAGACTTATTAAATAGCGTTATTTCAGCAACTTACGCTTATTAAATAGGCTTATTTCAGCAACTTAGGCTTATTAAATAGCCTAATTAAGTAGGCTTATTTCAGCAACTTGGGATTATTAAATAGACTTATTTCAGCAACTTACGCTGATTAAAAAGGCTTATTTCAGCAACTTAGACTTATTAAATAGCCTTATTTCAGCAACTTAGACTCATTAAATAGGTTTATTTCAGCAACTTATGCTTATTAAATATACTTATTTCAGCAACTTAGTCTTATTAAATAGGCTTATTTCAGCAACTTAGACTTATTAAATAGCTTTATTTCAGCAACTTAGGCTTATTAAATAGGCTTATTTCAGCAACTTAGGCTTATTAAATAGCCTTATTTCAGCAACTTAAACTTATTAAATAGGCTTATTTCAGCAACTTAGGCTTATTAAATAGGCTTATTCAGCAACTTAGGCTTATTAAATAGGCTTATTTCAGCAACTTAGGCTTATTAAATAGGCTCATTCAGAAACTTAGGCTTATTAAATAGGCTTATTTCAGCAACTTAGACTTATTAAATATGCCTATTAAATAGGCTTATTAAATAGGCTTATTTCAGCAACTTAGACTTATTAAATAGGCCTATTAAATAGGCGTATTAAATAGGCTTATTTCAGCAACTTAGACTTATTAAATAGGCCTATTAAATAGGCTTATTAAATAGGCTTATTAAATAGGCTTATTTCAGCAACTTAGGCTTATTTAATAGGCTTATTAAATGGGCTTATTTCAGCAACTTAGGCTTATTAAATAGGCTTATTCAGCAACTTAGGCTTATTTAATAGGTTTTATTCAGCAACTTAGGCTTATTTAATAGGCTTATTTCAGCAACTTAGGCTTATTAAATAGGCTCATTCAGAAACTTAGGCTTATTAAATAGGCTTATTTCAGCAACGTAGACTTATTAAATAGGCCTATTAAATAGGCTTATTAAATAGGCTTATTTCAACAACTTAAACTTATTAAATAGGCCTATTAAATAGGCTTATTAAATAGACTTATTAAATAGGCTTATTAAATAGGCTCAATAAATAGGCTTATTAAATAGGCACAATAAATAGGCTTATTAAATAGGCTCAATAAATAGGCTTATTAAATAGGCTCAATAAATAGGCTTATTAAATAGGCGCATTAAATACTTATTAAATAGGCTTATTAAATAGACTTATTAAATAGCCTTATTAAATAGGCTTATTTCAGCAACTTAGGCTTATTAAATAAGCTTATTTCAGCAACTTATGCTTATTAAATAGCCTTATTAAATAGGCTTATTTCAGCAACTTAGGCTTATTAAATAGGTTTATTTCAGCAACTTAGACTTATTAAATATACCTTTTTAAATAGGCTTAGTTCAGAAACTTAGGCTTATTAAATAGGCTTATTTCAGCAACTTAGGCTCATTAAATAGCCTTATTAAATAGGCTTATTTCAGCAATGTAGGCTTATTAAATAGGCTTATTTCAGCAACTTAAACTTATTAAATAGCCTTATTTCAGCAACGTAGGCTTATTAAATAGCCTTATTTCAGCAACTTAGACTTATTAAATAGGCTTATTCAGCAACTTAGGCTCATTAAATAGCCTTATTAAATAGGCTTATTTCAGCAACTTAGACTTATTAAATAGGTTTATTCAGCAACTTAGGCTTATTAAATAGGCTTATTCAGCAACTTAGGCTTATTAAATAGGCTTATTTCAGCAACATAGGCTTATTAAATAGGCTCATTCAGCAACTTAGGCTTATTAAATAGGCTTCTTTCAGCAACTTAGACTTATTAAATAGGCCTATTAAATAGGCTTATTAAATAGGCTTATTTCAGCAATGTAGGCTTATTAAATAGGCTTATTTCAGCAACTTAAACTTATTAAATAGCCTTATTTCAGCAACGTAGGCTTATTAAATAGCCTTATTTCAGCAACTTAGACTTATTAAATAGGCTTATTCAGCAACTTAGGCTTATTAAATAGCCTAATTAAATAGGCTTATTTCAGCAACTTAGACTTATTAAATAGGTTTATTCAGCAACTTAGGCTTATTAAATAGGCTTATTCAGCAACTTAGGCTTATTAAAAAGGCTTATTTCAGCAACATAGGCTTATTAAATAGGCTCATTCAGCAACTTAGGCTTTTTAAATAGGCTTATTTCAGCAACTTAGACTTATTAAATAGGCCTATTAAATAGGCTTATTAAATAGGCTTATTTCAGCAACTTAGACTTATTAAATAGGCCTATTAAATAGGCTTATTAAATAGGCTTATTAAATGGGCTTATTTCAGCAACTTAGGCTTATTAAATAGGCTTATTCAGCAACTTAGGCTTATTTAATAGTTTTTTTTCAGCAACTTAGGCTTATTTAATAGGCTTATTTCAGCAACGTAGACTTATTAAATAGGCCTATTAAATAGGCTTATTAAATAGGCTTATTTCAGCAACTTAAACTTATTAAATAGGCCTATTAAATAGGCTTATTAAATAGACTTATTAAATAGGCTTATTAAATAGGCTCAATAAATAGGCTTATTAAATAGGCTCAATAAATAGGCTTATTAAATAGGCTCAATAAATAGGCTTATTAAATAGGCTCAATAAATAGGCTTATTAAATAGGCGCATTAAATACTTATTAAATAGGCTTATTAAATAGACTTATTAAATAGCCTTATTAAATAGGCTTATTTCAGCAACTTAGGCTTATTAAATAAGCTTATTTCAGCAACTTATGCTTATTAAATAGCCTTATTAAATAGGCTTAGTTCAGAAACTTAGGCTTATTAAATAGGCTTATTTCAGCAACTTAGGCTCATTAAATAGCCTTATTACATAGGCTTATTTCAGCAATGTAGGCTTATTAAATAGGCTTATTTCAGCAACTTAAACTTATTAAATAGCCTTATTTCAGCAACGTAGGCTTATTAAATAGCCTTATTTCAGCAACTTAGACTTATTAAATAGGCTTATTCAGCAACTTAGGCTCATTAAATAGCCTTATTAAATAGGCTTATTTCAGCAACTTAGACTTATTAAATAGGTTTATTCAGCAACTTAGGCTTATTAAATAGGCTTATTTCATCAACTTAGGCTTATTAAATAGGCTTATTTCAGCAACATAGGCTTATTAAATAGGCTCATTCAGCAACTTAGGCTTATTAAATAGGCTTCTTTCAGCAACTTAGACTTATTAAATAGGCCTATTAAATAGGCTTATTAAATAGGCTTATTTCAGCAACTTAGACTTATTAAATAGGTCTATTAAATAGGCTTATTAAATAGGCTTATTAAATAGGCTTATTTCAGCAACTTAGGCTTATTTAATAGGCTTATTAAATGGGCTTATTTCAGCAACTTAGGCTTATTAAATAGGCTTATTTCAGCAACTTAGACTTATTAAATATCCTTATTTCAGCAACTTACGCTTATTAAATTGGCTTATTTCAGCAACTTAGGCTTATTAAATAGCCTAATTAAGTAGGCTTATTTCAGCAACTTGGGATTATTAAATAGACTTATTTCAGCAACTTACGCTGATTAAAAATGCTTATTTCAGCAACTTAGACTTATTAAATAGCCTTATTTCAGCAACTTAGACTCATTAAATAGGTTTATTTCAGCAACTTATGCTTATTAAATATACTTATTTCAGCAACTTAGGCTTATTAAATAGGCTTATTTCAGCAACTTAGGCTTATTAAATGGCCTTATTTCAGCAACTTAGACTTATTAAATAGGTTTATTCAGCAACTTAGGCTTATTAAATAGGCTTATTCAGCAACTTAGGCTTATTAAATAGGCTTATTTCAGCAACTTAGGCTTATTAAATAGGCTCATTCAGAAACTTAGGCTTATTAAATAGGCTTATTTCAGCAAATTAGACTTATTAAATAGGCCTATTAAATAGGCTTATTAAATAGGCTTATTTCTGCAACTTAGGCTTATTAAATAGGCTCATTCAGAAACTTAGGCTTATTAAATAGGCTTATTTCAGCAAATTAGACTTATTAAATAGGCCTATTAAATAGGCCTATTAAATAGGCTTATTAAATAGACTTATTAAATAGGCTCATTAAATACTTATTAATTAGGCTTATTAAATAGGCTCAATAAATAGGCTTATTAAATAGGCTTATTAAATAGGCTTATTAAATAGACTTATTAAATAGGCTCAATAAATAGGCTTATTAAATACGCTTATTAAATAGGCTCAATAAATAGGCTTATTAAATAGGCTTATTAAATAGGCTCAATAAATAGGCTTATTAAATAGGCTTATTAAATAGGCTTATTAAATAGACTTATTAAATAGGCTTATTTCAGCAACTTAGGCTTATTAAATAAGCTTATTTCAGCAACTTATGCTTATTAAATAGCCTTATTAAACAGGTTTATTTCAGCAACTTAGGCATATTAAATAGCATTTTTAAATAGGTTTATTTCAGCAACTTAGACTTATTAAATATACCTTTTTAAATAGGCTTAGTTCAGAAACTTAGGCTTATTAAATAGGCTTATTTCAGCAACTGAGGCTCATTAAATAGCCTTATTAAATAGGCTTATTTCAGCAACTTAGGCTTATTAAATAGGCTTATTTCAGCAACTTAAACTTATTAAATAGCCTTATTTCAGCAACTTAGGCTTATTAAATAGCCTTATTTCAGCAACTTAGACTTATTAAATAGGCTTATTCAGCAACTTAGGCTTATTAAATAGCCTTATTAAATAGGCTCATTTCAGCAACTTAGACTTATTAAATAGGTTTATTCAGCAACTTAGGCTTATTAAATAGGCTTATTCAGCAACTTATGCTTATTAAATAGCCTTATTAAATAGGCTTATTTCAGCAACTTAGGCTTATTAAATAGCATTTTTAAATAGGTTTATTTCAGCAACTTAGACTTATTAAATATACCTTTTTAAATAGGCTTAGTTCAGAAACTTAGGCTTATTAAATAGGCTTATTTCAGCAACTTAGGCTCATTAAATTGCCTTATTAAATAGGCTTATTTCAGCAATGTAGGCTTATTAAATATGCTTATTTCAGCAACTTAACCTTATTAAATAGCCTTATTTCAGCAACGTAGGCTTATTAAATAGCCTTATTTCAGAAACTTAGACTTATTAAATAGGCTAATTCAGCAACTTAGGCTTATTAAATAGCCTTATTAAATAGGCTTATTTCAGCAACTTAGACTTATTAAATAGGTTTATTCAGCAACTTAGGCTTATTAAATAGGCTTATTCAGCAACTTAGGCTTATTAAATAGGCTTATTTCAGCAACATAGGCTTATTAAATAGGCTCATTCAGCAACTTAGGCTTATTAAATAGGCTTCTTTCAGCAACTTAGACTTATTAAATAGGCCTATTAAATAGGCTTATTAAATAGGCTTATTTCAGCAATGTAGGCTTATTAAATAGGCTTATTTCAGCAACTTAAACTTATTAAATAGCCTTATTTCAGCAACGTAGGCTTATTAAATAGCCTTATTTCAGCAACTTAGACTTATTAAATAGGCTTATTCAGCAACTTAGGCTTATTAAATAGCCTAATTAAATAGGCTTATTTCAGCAACTTAGACTTATTAAATAGGTTTATTCAGCAACTTAGGCTTATTAAATAGGCTTATTCAGCAACTTAGGCTTATTAAATAGCCTTATTAAATAGGCTTATTTCAGCAACTTAGACTTATTAAATAGGTTTATTCAGCAACTTAGGCTTATTAAATAGGCTTATTCAGCAACTTAGGCTTATTAAATAGGCTTATTCAGCAACTTAGGCTTATTAAATAGGCTTATTTCAGCAACTTAGGCTTATTAAATAGGCTCATTCAGAAACTTAGGCTTATTAAATAGGCTTATTTCAGCAAATTAGACTTATTAAATAGGCCTATTAAATAGGCTTATTAAATAGGCTTATTTCTGCAACTTAGACTTATTAAATAGGCCTATTAAATAGGCTTATTAAATAGACTTATTAAATAGGCTCATTAAATACTTATTAATTAGGCTTATTAAATAGGCTCAATAAATAGGCTTATTAAATAGGCTTATTAAATAGGCTTATTAAATAGACTTATTAAATAGGCTCAATAAATAGGCTTATTAAATAGGCTTATTAAATAGGCTCAATAAATAGGCTTATTAAATAGGCTTATTAAATAGGCTTATTAAATAGACTTATTAAATAGGCTTATTTCAGCAACTTAGGCTTATTAAATAAGCTTATTTCAGCAACTTATGCTTATTAAATAGCCTTATTAAACAGGTTTATTTCAGCAACTTAGGCATATTAAATAGCATTTTTAAATAGGTTTATTTCAGCAACTTAGACTTATTAAATATACCTTTTTAAATAGGCTTAGTTCAGAAACTTAGGCTTATTAAATAGGCTTATTTCAGCAACTGAGGCTCATTAAATAGCCTTATTAAATCGGCTTATTTCAGCAACTTAGGCTTATTAAATAGGCTTATTTCAGCAACTTAAACTTATTAAATAGCCTTATTTCAGCAACTTAGGCTTATTAAATAGCCTTATTTCAGCAACTTAGACTTATTAAATAGGCTTATTCAGCAACTTAGGCTTATTAAATAGCCTTATTAAATAGGCTCATTTCAGCAACTTAGACTTATTAAATAGGTTTATTCAGCAACTTAGGCTTATTAAATAGGCTTATTCAGCAACTTATGCTTATTAAATAGCCTTATTAAATAGGCTTATTTCAGCAACTTAGGCTTATTAAATAGCATTTTTAAATAGGTTTATTTCAGCAACTTAGACTTATTAAATATACCTTTTTAAATAGGCTTAGTTCAGAAACTTAGGCTTATTAAATAGGCTTATTTCAGCAACTTAGGCTCATTAAATTGCCTTATTAAATAGGCTTATTTCAGCAATGTAGGCTTATTAAATAGGCTTATTTCAGCAACTTAACCTTATTAAATAGCGTTATTTCAGCAACGTAGGCTTATTAAATAGCCTTATTTCAGAAACTTAGACTTATTAAATAGGCTTATTCAGCAACTTAGGCTTATTAAAGAGCCTTATTAAAGAGGCTTATTTCAGCAACTTAGACTTATTAAATAGGTTTATTCAGCAACTTAGGCTTATTAAATAGGCTTATTCAGCAACTTAGGCTTATTAAATAGGCTTATTTCAGCAACATAGGCTTATTAAATAGGCTCATTCAGCAACTTAGGCTTATTAAATAGGCTTCTTTCAGCAACTTAGACTTATTAAAAAGGCCTATTAAATAGGCTTATTAAATAGGCTTATTTCAGCAATGTAGGCTTATTAAATAGGCTTATTTCAGCAACTTAAACTTATTAAATAGCCTTATTTCAGCAACGTAGGCTTATTAAATAGCCTTATTTCAGCAACTTAGACTTATTAAATAGGCTTATTCAGCAACTTAGGCTTATTAAATAGCCTTATTAAATAGGCTTATTTCAGCAACTTAGACTTATTAAATAGGTTTATTCAGCAACTTAGGCTTATTAAATAGGCTTATTCAGCAACTTAGGCTTATTAAATAGGCTTATTTCAGCAACATAGGCTTATTAAATAGGCTCATTCAGGAACTTAGGCTTATTAAATAGGCTTATTTCAGCAACTTAGACTTATTAAATAGGCCTATTAAATAGGCTTATTAAATAGGCTTATTTCAGCAACTTAGACTTATTAAATAGGCCTATTAAATAGGCTTATTAAATAGGCTTATTAAATAGGCTTATTTCAGCAACTTAGGCTTATTTAATAGGCTTATTAAATGGGCTTATTTCAGCAACTTAGGCTTATTAAATAGGCTTATTCAGCAACTTAGGCTTATTTAATAGGTTTTTTTCAGCAACTTAGGCTTATTTAATAGGCTTATTTCAGCAACTTAGGCTTATTAAATAGGCTCATTCAGAAACTTAGGCTTATTAAATAGGCTTATTTCAGCAACGTAAACTTATTAAATAGGCCTATTAAATAGGCTTATTAAATAGGCTTATTTCAGCAACTTAAACTTATTAAATAGGCCTATTAAATAGGCTTATTAAATAGACTTATTAAATAGGCTTATTAAATAGGCTCAATAAATAGGCTTATTAAATAGGCTCAATAAATAGGCTTATTAAATAGGCGCATTAAATACTTATTAAATAGGCTTATTAAATAGACTTATTAAATAGCCTTATTAAATAGCCTTATTTCAGCAACTTAGGCTTATTAAATAAGCTTATTTCAGCAACTTATGCTTATTAAATAGCCTTATTAAATAGGCTTATTTCAGCAACTTAGGCTTATTAAATAGCATTTTTAAATAGGTTTATTTCAGCAACTTAGACTTATTAAATATACCTTTTTAAATAGGCTTATTTCAGCAATGTAGGCTTATTAAATAGGCTTATTTCAGCAACTTAAACTTATTAAATAGCCTTATTTCAGCAACGTAGGCTTATTAAATAGCCTTATTTCAGCAACTTAGACTTATTAAATAGGCTTATTCAGCAACTTAGGCTCATTAAATAGCCTTATTAAATAGGATTATTTCAGCAACTTAGACTTATTAAATAGGTTTATTCAGCAACTTAGGCATATTAAATAGGCTTATTCAGCAACTTAGGCTTATTAAATAGGCTTATTTCAGCAACATAGGCTTATTAAATAGGCTCATTCAGCAACTTAGGCTTATTAAATAGGCTTCTTTCAGCAACTTAGACTTATTAAATAGGCCTATTAAATAGGCTTATTAAATAGGCTTATTTCAGCAACTTAGACTTATTAAATAGGTCTATTAAATAGGCTTATTAAATAGGCTTATTAAATAGGCTTATTTCAGCAACTTAGGCTTATTTAATAGGCTTAATAAATGGGCTTATTTCAGCAACTTAGGCTTATTAAATAGGCTTATTTCAGCAACTTAGACTTATTAAATATCCTTATTTCAGCAACTTACGCTTATTAAATTGGCTTATTTCAGCAACTTAGACTTATTAAATAGGCTTATTCAGCAACTTAGGCTTATTAAATAGCCTTATTAAATAGGCTCATTTCAGCAACTTAGACTTATTAAATAGGTTTATTCAGCAACTTAGGCTTATTAAATAGGCTTATTCAGCAACTTATGCTTATTAAATAGCCTTATTAAATAGGCTTATTTCAGCAACTTAGGCTTATTAAATAGCATTTTTAAATAGGTTTATTTCAGCAACTTAGACTTATTAAATATACCTTTTTAAATAGGCTTAGTTCAGAAACTTAGGCTTATTAAATAGGCTTATTTCAGCAACTTAGGCTCATTAAATTGCCTTATTAAATAGGCTTATTTCAGCAATGTAGGCTTATTAAATAGGCTTATTTCAGCAACTTAAACTTATTAAATAGGCTTATTCAGCAACTTAGGCTTATTAAATAGCCTTATTAAATAGGCTTATTTCAGCAACTTAGACTTATTAAATAGGTTTATTCAGCAACTTAGGCTTATTAAATAGGCTTATTCAGCAACTTAGGCTTATTAAATAGGCTTATTTCAGCAACATAGGCTTATTAAATAGGCTCATTCAGGAACTTAGGCTTATTAAATAGGCTTATTTCAGCAACTTAGACTTATTAAATAGGCCTACTAAATAGGCTTATTAAATAGGCTTATTTCAGCAACTTAGACTTATTAAATAGGCCTATTAAATAGGCTTATTAAATAGGCTTATTAAATAGGCTTATTTCAGCAACTTAGGCTTATTTAATAGGCTTATTAAATGGGCTTATTTCAGCAACTTAGGCTTATTAAATAGGCTTATTCAGCAACTTAGGCTTATTTAATAGGTTTTTTTCAGCAACTTAGGCTTATTTAATAGGCTTATTTCAGCAACTTAGGCTTATTAAATAGGCTCATTCAGAAACTTAGGCTTATTAAATAGGCTTATTTCAGCAACGTAAACTTATTAAATAGGCCTATTAAATAGGCTTATTAAATAGGCTTATTTCAGCAACTTAAACTTATTAAATAGGCCTATTAAATAGGCTTATTAAATAGACTTATTAAATAGGCTTATTAAATAGGCTCAATAAATAGGCTTATTAAATAGGCTCAATAAATAGGCTTATTAAATAGGCGCATTAAATACTTATTAAATAGGCTTATTAAATAGACTTATTAAATAGCCTTATTAAATAGCCTTATTTCAGCAACTTAGGCTTATTAAATAAGCTTATTTCAGCAACTTATGCTTATTAAATAGCCTTATTAAATAGGCTTATTTCAGCAACTTAGGCTTATTAAATAGCATTTTTAAATAGGTTTATTTCAGCAACTTAGACTTATTAAATATACCTTTTTAAATAGGCTTATTTCAGCAATGTAGGCTTATTAAATAGGCTTATTTCAGCAACTTAAACTTATTAAATAGCCTTATTTCAGCAACGTAGGCTTATTAAATAGCCTTATTTCAGCAACTTAGACTTATTAAATAGGCTTATTCAGCAACTTAGGCTCATTAAATAGCCTTATTAAATAGGATTATTTCAGCAACTTAGACTTATTAAATAGGTTTATTCAGCAACTTAGGCATATTAAATAGGCTTATTCAGCAACTTAGGCTTATTAAATAGGCTTATTTCAGCAACATAGGCTTATTAAATAGGCTCATTCAGCAACTTAGGCTTATTAAATAGGCTTCTTTCAGCAACTTAGACTTATTAAATAGGCCTATTAAATAGGCTTATTAAATAGGCTTATTTCAGCAACTTAGACTTATTAAATAGGTCTATTAAATAGGCTTATTAAATAGGCTTATTAAATAGGCTTATTTCAGCAACTTAGGCTTATTTAATAGGCTTAATAAATGGGCTTATTTCAGCAACTTAGGCTTATTAAATAGGCTTATTTCAGCAACTTAGACTTATTAAATATCCTTATTTCAGCAACTTACGCTTATTAAATTGGCTTATTTCAGCAACTTAGGCTTATTAAATAGCCTAATTAAGTAGGCTTATTTCAGCAACTTACGCTGATTAAAAATGCTTATTTCAGCAACTTAGACTTATTAAATAGCTTTATTTCAGCAACTTAGACTCATTAAATAGGTTTATTTCAGCAACTTAAGCTTATTAAATATACTTATTTCAGCAACTTAGGCTTATTAAATAGGCTTATTTCAGCAACTTAGACTTATTAAATAGCTTTATTTCAGCAACTTAGGCTTATTAAATAGGCTTATTTCAGCAACTTAGGCTTATTAAATAGCCTTATTTCAGCAACTTAAACTTATTAAATAGGCTTATTTCAGCAACTTAGGCTTATTAAATAGGCTTATTCAGCAACTTAGGCTTATTAAATAGGCTTATTTCAACAACTTAGGCTTATTAAATAGGCTCATTCAGAAACTTAGGCTTATTAAATAGGCTTATTTGAGCAAATTAGACTTATTAAATACGCCTATTAAATAGGCTTATTAAATAGGCTTATTTCTGCAACTTAGACTTATTAAATAGGCCTATTAAATAGGCTTATTAAATAGACGTATTAAATAGGCTCATTAAATACTTATCAATTAGGCTTATTAAATAGGCTCAATAAATAGGCTTATTAAATAGGCTTATTAAATAGGCTTATTAAATAGACTTATTAAATCGGCTCTATAAATAGGCTTTTTAAAAAGGCTTATTAAATAGGCTCAATAAATAAGCTTATTAAATAGGCTTATTAAATAGGCTCAATAAATAGGCTTATTAAATAGGCTTATTAAATAGGCTTATTAAATAGACTTATTAAATAGGCTTATTTCAGCAACTTAGGCTTATTAAATAAGCTTATTTCAGCAACTTATGCTTATTAAATAGCCTTATTAAACATGTTTATTTCAGAAACTTAGGCTTATTAAATAGCATTTTTAAATAGGTTTATTTCAGCAACTTAGACTTATTAAATATACCTTTTTAAATAGGCTTAGTTCAGAAACTTAGGCTTATTAAATAGGCTTATTTCAGCAACTGAGGCTCATTAAATAGCCTTATTAAATAGGCTTATTTCAGCAACTTAGGCTCATTAAATAGGCTTATTTCAGCAACTTAAACTTATTAAATAGCCTTATTTCAGCAACTTAGGCTTATTAAATAGCCTTATTTCAGCAACTTAGACTTATTAAATAGGCTTATTCATCAACTTAGGCTTATTAAATAGCCTTATTAAATAGGCTTATTTCAGCAACTTAGACTTATTAAATAGGCTTATTCAGCAACTTAGGCTTATTAAATAGGCTTATTTCAGCAACTTAGGCAAATTAAATAGGCTCATTCAGCAACTTAGGCTTATTAAATAGGCTTATTTCAGCAACTTAGACTCATTAAATAGGCCTATTAAATAGGCGTATTAAATAGGCTTATTTCAGCAACTTAGACTTATTAAATAGGCCTATTAAATAGGCTTATTAAATATGTTTATTAAATAGGCTTATTTCAGCAACTTAGGCTTATTAAATAGGCTTATTAAATGGGCTTATTTCAGCAACTTAGGCTTATTAAATAGGCTTATTTCAGCAACTTAGACTTATTAAATAGCGTTATTTCAGCAACTTACGCTTATTAAATAGGCTTATTTCAGCAACTTAGGCTTATTAAATAGCCTAATTAAGTAGGCTTATTTCAGCAACTTGGGATTATTAAATAGACTTATTTCAGCAACTTACGCTGATTAAAAAGGCTTATTTCAGCAACTTAGACTTATTAAATAGCCTTATTTCAGCAACTTAGACTCATTAAATAGGTTTATTTCAGCAACTTATGCTTATTAAATATACTTATTTCAGCAACTTAGTCTTATTAAATAGGCGTATTTCAGCAACTTAGACTTATTAAATAGCTTTATTTCAGCAACTTAGGCTTATTAAATAGGCTTATTTCAGCAACTTAGGCTTATTAAATAGCCTTATTTCAGCAACTTAAACTTATTAAATAGGCTTATTTCAGCAACTTAGGCTTATTAAATAGGCTTATTCAGCAACTTAGGCTTATTAAATAGGCTTATTTCAGCAACTTAGGCTTATTAAATAGGCTCATTCAGAAACTTAGGCTTATTAAATAGGCTTATTTCAGCAACTTAGACTTATTAAATATGCCTATTAAATAGGCTTATTAAATAGGCTTATTTCAGCAACTTAGACTTATTAAATAGGCCTATTAAATAGGCGTATTAAATAGGCTTATTTCAGCAACTTAGACTTATTAAATAGGCCTATTTAATAGGCGTATTAAATAGGCGTATTAAATAGGCTTATTTCAGCAACTTAGGCTTATTAAATAGGCTTATTAAATGGGCTTATTTCAGCAACTTAGGCTTATTAAATAGGCTTATTTCAGCAACTTAGACTTATTAAATAGCGTTATTTCAGCAACTTACGCTTATTAAATAGGCTTATTTCAGCAACTTAGGCTTATTAAATAGCCTAATTAAGTAGGCTTATTTCAGCAACTTAGGCTTATTAAATAGCATTTTTAAATAGGTTTATTTCAGCAACTTAGACTTATTAAATATACCTTTTTAAATAGGCTTAGTTCAGAAACTTAGGCTTATTAAATAGGCTTATTTCAGCAACTTAGGCTCATTAAATTGCCTTATTAAATAGGCTTATTTCAGCAATGTAGGCTTATTAAATAGGCTTATTTCAGCAACTTTAACTTATTAAATAGCCTTATTTCAGCAACGTAGGCTTATTAAATAGCCTTATTTCAGCAACTTAGACTTATTAAATAGGCTTATTCAGCAACTTAGGCTTATTAAATAGCCTTATTAAATAGGCTTATTTCAGCAACTTAGACTTATTAAATAGGTTTATTCAGCAACTTAGGCTTATTAAATAGGCTTATTCAGCAACTTAGGCTTATTAAATAGGCCTATTAAATAGGCTTATTAAATAGGCTTATTTCAGCAACTTAGACTTATTAAATAGGCCTATTAAATAGGCTTATTAAATAGACGTATTAAATAGGCTCATTAAATACTTATCAATTAGGCTTATTAAATAGGCTCAATAAATAGGCTTATTAAATAGGCTTATTAAATAGGCTTATTAAATAGACTTATTAAATAGGCTCTATAAATAGGCTTATTAAATAGGCTTATTAAATAGGCTCAATAAATAGGCTTATTAAATAGGCTTATTAAATAGGCTCAATAAATAGGCTTATTAAATAGGCTTATTAAATAGGCTTATTAAATAGACTTATTAAATAGGCTTATTTCAGCAACTTAGGCTTATTAAATAAGCTTATTTCAGCAACTTATGCTTATTAAATAGCCTTATTAAACATGTTTATTTCAGAAACTTAGGCTTATTAAATAGCATTTTTAAATAGGTTTATTTCAGCAACTTAGACTTATTAAATATACCTTTTTAAATAGGCTTAGTTCAGAAACTTAGGCTTATTAAATAGGCTTATTTCAGCAACTGAGGCTCATTAAATAGCCTTATTAAATAGGCTTATTTCAGCAACTTAGGCTCATTAAATAGGCTTATTTCAGCAACTTAAACTTATTAAATAGCCTTATTTCAGCAACTTAGGCTTATTAAATAGCTTTATTTCAGCAACTTAGGCTTATTAAATAGGCTTATTTCAGCAACTTAGGCTTATTAAATAGCCTTATTTCAGCAACTTAAACTTATTAAATAGGCTTATTTCAGCAACTTAGGCTTATTAAATAGGCTTATTCAGCAACTTAGGCTTATTAAATAGGCTTATTTCAGCAACTTCGGTTTATTAAATAGGCTCATTCAGAAACTTAGGCTTATTAAATAGGCTTATTTCAGCAACTTAGACTTATTAAATATGCCTATTAAATAGGCTTATTAAATAGGCTTATTTCAGCAACTTAGACTTATTAAATAGGCCTATTAAATAGGCGTATTAAATAGGCTTATTTCAGCAACTTAGACTTATTAAATAGGCCTATTTAATAGGCTTATTAAATAGGCGTATTAAATAGGCTTATTTCAGCAACTTAGGCTTATTAAATAGGCTTATTAAATGGGCTTATTTCAGCAACTTAGGCTTATTAAATAGGCTTATTTCAGCAACTTAGACTTATTAAATAGCGTTATTTCAGCAACTTACGCTTATTAAATAGGCTTATTTCAGCAACTTAGGCTTATTAAATAGCCTAATTAAGTAGGCTTATTTCAGCAACTTAGGCTTATTAAATAGCATTTTTAAATAGGTTTATTTCAGCAACTTAGACTTATTAAATATACCTTTTTAAATAGGCTTAGTTCAGAAACTTAGGCTTATTAAATAGGCGTATTTCAGCAACTTAGGCTCATTAAATTGCCTTATTAAATAGGCTTATTTCAGCAATGTAGGCTTATTAAATAGGCTTATTTCAGCAACTTTAACTTATTAAATAGCCTTATTTCAGCAACGTAGGCTTATTAAATAGCCTTATTTCAGCAACTTAGACTTATTAAATAGGCTTATTCAGCAACTTAGGCTTATTAAATAGCCTTATTAAATAGGCTTATTTCAGCAACTTAGACTTATTAAATAGGTTTATTCAGCAACTTAGGCTTATTAAATAGGCTTATTCAGCAACTTAGGCTTATTAAATAGGCTTATTTCAGCAACATAGGCTTATTAAATAGGCTCATTCAGGAACTTAGGCTTATTAAATATGCTTATTTCAGCAACTTAGACTTATTAAATAGGCCTATTAAATAGGCTTATTAAATAGGCTTATTTCAGCAACTTAGACTTATTAAATAGGCCTATTAAATAGGCTTATTAAATAGGCGTATTAAATAGGCTCATTAAATACTTATCAATTAGGCTTATTAAATAGGCTCAATAAATAGGCTTATTAAATAGGCTTATTAAATAGGCTTATTAAATAGACTTATTAAATAGGCTCTATAAATAGGCTTATTAAATAGGCTTATTAAATAGGCTCAATAAATAGGCTTATTAAATAGGCTTATTAAATAGGCTCAATAAATAGGCTTATTAAATAGGCTTATTAAATAGGCTTATTAAATAGACTTATTAAATAGGCTTATTTCAGCAACTTAGGCTTATTAAATAAGCTTATTTCAGCAACTTATGCTTATTAAATAGCCTTATTAAACATGTTTATTTCAGAAACTTAGGCTTATTAAATAGCATTTTTAAATAGGTTTATTTCAGCAACTTAGACTTATTAAATATACCTTTTTAAATAGGCTTAGTTCAGAAACTTAGGCTTATTAAATAGGCTTATTTCAGCAACTGAGGCTCATTAAATAGCCTTATTAAATAGGCTTATTTCAGCAACTTAGGCTCATTAAATAGGCTTATTTCAGCAACTTAAACTTATTAAATAGCCTTATTTCAGCAACTTAGGCTTATTAAATAGCCTTATTTCAGCAACTTAGACTTATTAAATAGGCTTATTCATCAACTTAGGCTTATTAAATAGCCTTATTAAATAGGCTTATTTCAGCAACTTAGACTTATTAAATAGGCTTATTCAGCAACTTAGGCTTATTAAATAGGCTTATTTCAGCAACTTAGGCAAATTAAATAGGCTCATTCAGCAACTTAGGCTTATTAAATAGGCTTATTTCAGCAACTTAGACTCATTAAATAGGCCTATTAAATAGGCGTATTAAATAGGCTTATTTCAGCAACTTAGACTTATTAAATAGGCCTATTAAATAGGCTTATTAAATAGGCTTATTAAATAGGCTTATTTCAGCAACTTAGGCTTATTAAATAGGCTTATTAAATGGGCTTATTTCAGCAACTTAGGCTTATTAAATAGGCTTATTTCAGCAACTTAGACTTATTAAATAGCGTTATTTCAGCAACTTACGCTTATTAAATAGGCTTATTTCAGCAACTTAGGCTTATTAAATAGCCTAATTAAGTAGGCTTATTTCAGCAACTTGGGATTATTAAATAGACTTATTTCAGCAACTTACGCTGATTAAAAAGGCTTATTTCAGCAACTTAGACTTATTAAATAGCCTTATTTCAGCAACTTAGACTCATTAAATAGGTTTATTTCAGCAACTTATGCTTATTAAATATACTTATTTCAGCAACTTAGTCTTATTAAATAGGCTTATTTCAGCAACTTAGACTTATTAAATAGCTTTATTTCAGCAACTTAGGCTTATTAAATAGGCTTATTTCAGCAACTTAGGCTTATTAAATAGCCTTATTTCAGCAACTTAAACTTATTAAATAGGCTTATTTCAGCAACTTAGGCTTATTAAATAGGCTTATTCAGCAACTTAGACTTATTAAATAGGCCTATTAAATAGGCTTATTAAATAGGCTTATTTCAGCAACTTAGACTTATTAAATAGGCCTATTAAATAGGCTTATTAAATAGGCTTATTAAATAGGCTTATTTCAGCAACTTAGGCTTATTTAATAGGCTTATTAAATGTGCTTATTTCAGCAACTTAGGCTTATTAAATAGGCTTATTCAGCAACTTAGGCTTATTTAATAGGTTTTTTTCAGCAACTTAGGCTTATTTAATAGGCTTATTTCAGCAACTTAGGCTTATTAAATAGGCTCATTCAGAAACTTAGGCTTATTAAATAGGCTTATTTCAGCAACGTAAACTTATTAAATAGGCCTATTAAATAGGCTTATTAAATAGGCTTATTTCAGCAACTTAAACTTATTAAATAGGCCTATTAAATAGGCTTATTAAATAGACTTATTAAATAGGCTTATTAAATAGGCTCAATAAATAGGCTTATTAAATAGGCTCAATAAATAGGCTTATTAAATAGGCGCATTAAATACTTATTAAATAGGCTTATTAAATAGACTTATTAAATAGCCTTATTAAATAGGCTTATTTCAGCAACTTAGGCTTATTAAATAAGCTTATTTCAGCAACTTATGCTTATTAAATAGCCTTATTAAATAGGCTTATTTCAGCAACTTAGGCTTATTAAATAGCATTTTTAAATAGGTTTATTTCAGCAACTTAGACTTATTAAATATACCTTTTTAAATAGGCTTAGTTCAGAAACTTAGGCTTATTAAAAAGGCTTATTTCAGCAACTTAGGCTCATTAAATAGCCTTATTAAATAGGCTTATTTCAGCAATGTAGGCTTATTAAATAGGCTTATTTCAGCAACTTAAACTTATTAAATAGCCTTATTTCAGCAACGTAGGCTTATTAAATAGCCTTATTTCAGCAACTTAGACTTATTAAATAGGCTTATTCAGCAACTTAGGCTCATTAAATAGCCTTATTAAATAGGATTATTTCAGCAACTTAGACTTATTAAATAGGTTTATTCAGCAACTTAGGCATATTAAATAGGCTTATTCAGCAACTTAGGCTTATTAAATAGGCTTATTTCAGCAACATAGGCTTATTAAATAGGCTCATTCAGCAACTTAGGCTTATTAAATAGGCTTCTTTCAGCAACTTAGACTTATTAAATAGGCCTATTAAATAGGCTTATTAAATAGGCTTATTTCAGCAACTTAGACTTATTAAATAGGTCTATTAAATAGGCTTATTAAATAGGCTTATTAAATTGGCTTATTTCAGCAACTTAGGCTTATTTAATAGGCTTATTAAATGGGCTTATTTCAGCAACTTAGGCTTATTAAATAGGCTTATTTCAGCAACTTAGACTTATTAAATATCCTTATTTCAGCAACTTATGCTTATTAAATTGGCTTATTTCAGCAACTTAGGCTTATTAAATAGCCTAATTAAGTAGGCTTATTTCCGCAACTTGGGATTATTAAATAGACTTATTTCAGCAACTTACGCTGATTAAAAATGCTTATTTCAGCAACTTAGACTTATTAAATAGCCTTATTTCAGCAACTTAGACTCATTAAATAGGTTTATTTCAGCAACTTATGCTTATTAAATATACTTATTTCAGCAACTTAGGCTTATTAAATAGGCTTATTTCAGCAACTTAGACTTATTAAATAGCTTTATTTCAGCAACTTAGGCTTATTAAATAGGCTTATTTCAGCAACTTAGGCTTATTAAATAGCCTTATTTCAGCAACTTAAACTTATTAAATAGGCTTATTTCAGCAACTTAGGCTTATTAAATAGGCTTATTCAGCAACTTAGGCTTATTAAATAGGCTTATTTCAACAACTTAGGCTTATTAAATAGGCTCATTCAGAAACTTAGGCTTATTAAATAGGCTTATTTGAGCAAATTAGACTTATTAAATACGCCTATTAAATAGGCTTATTAAATAGGCTTATTTCTGCAACTTAGACTTATTAAATAGGCCTATTAAATAGGCTTATTAAATAGACGTATTAAATAGGCTCATTAAATACTTATTAATTAGGCTTATTAAATAGGCTCAATAAATAGGCTTATTAAATAGGCTTATTAAATAGGCTTATTAAATAGACTTATTAAATAGGCTCAATAAATAGGCTTATTAAATAGGCTTATTAAATAGGCTCAATAAATAGGCTTATTAAATAGGCTTATTAAATAGGCTCAATAAATAGGCTTATTAAATAGGCTTATTAAATAGGCTTATTAAATAGACTTATTAAATAGGCTTATTTCAGCAACTTAGGCTTATTAAATAAGCTTATTTCAGCAACTTTTGCTTATTAAATAGCCTTATTAAACAGGTTTATTTCAGCAACTTAGGCTTATTAAATAGCATTTTTAAATAGGTTTATTTCAGCAACTTAGACTTATTAAATATACCTTTTTAAATAGGCTTAGTTCAGAAACTTAGGCTTATTAAATAGGCTTATTTCAGCAACTGAGGCTCATTAAATAGCCTTATTAAATAGGCTTATTTCAGCAACTTAGGCTCATTAAATAGGCTTATTTCAGCAACTTAAACTTATTAAATAGCCTTATTTCAGCAACTTAGGCTTATTAAATAGCCTTATTTCAGCAACTTAGACTTATTAAATAGGCTTATTCAGCAACTTAGGCTTATTAAATAGCCTTATTAAATAGGCTTATTTCAGCAACTTAGACTTATTAAATAGGCTTATTCAGCAACTTAGGCTTATTAAATAGGCTTATTTCAGCAACTTAGGCAAATTAAATAGGCTCATTCAGCAACTTAGGCTTATTAAATAGGCTTATTTCAGCAACTTAGACTTATTAAATAGGCCTATTAAATAGGCGTATTAAATAGGCTTATTTCAGCAACTTAGACTTATTAAATAGGCCTATTAAATAGGCTTATTAAATAGGCTTATTAAATAGGCTTATTTCAGCAACTTAGGCTTATTAAATAGGCTTATTAAATGGGCTTATTTCAGCAACTTAGGCTTATTAAATAGGCTTATTTCAGCAACTTAGACTTATTAAATAGCGTTATTTCAGCAACTTACGCTTATTAAATAGGCTTATTTCAGCAACTTAGGCTTATTAAATAGCCTAATTAAGTAGGCTTATTTCAGCAACTTGGGATTATTAAATAGACTTATTTCAGCAACTTATGCTGATTAAAAAGGCTTATTTCAGCAACTTAGACTTATTAAATAGCCTTATTTCAGCAACTTAGACTCATTAAATAGGTTTATTTCAGCAACTTATGCTTATTAAATATACTTATTTCAGCAACTTAGGCTTATTAAATAGGCTTATTTCAGCAACTTAGACTTATTAAATAGCTTTATTTCAGCAACTTAGGCTTATTAAATAGGCTTATTTCAGCAACTTAGGCTTATTAAATAGCCTTATTTCAGCAACTTAAACTTATTAAATAGGCTTATTTCAGCAACTTAGGCTTATTAAATAGGCTTATTCAGCAACTTAGGCTTATTAAATAGGCTTATTTCAGCAACTTAGGCTTATTAAATAGGCTCATTCAGAAACTTAGGCTTATTAAATAGGCTTATTTCAGCAACTTAGACTTATTAAATAGGCCTATTAAATAGGCTTATTAAATAGGCTTATTTCAGCAACTTAGACTTATTAAATAGGCCTATTAAATAGGCGTATTAAATAGGCTTATTTCAGCAACTTAGACTTATTAAATAGGCCTATTAAATAGGCTTATTAAATAGGCTTATTAAATAGGCTTATTTCAGCAACTTAGGCTTATTAAATAGGCTTATTAAATGGGCTTATTTCAGCAACTTAGGCTTATTAAATAGGCTTATTTCAGCAACTTAGACTTATTAAATAGCGTTATTTCAGCAACTTACGCTTATTAAATAGGCTTATTTCAGCAACTTAGGCTTATTAAATAGCCTAATTAAGTAGGCTTATTTCAGCAACTTGGTATTATTAAATAGACTTATTTCAGCAACTTACGCTGATTAAAAAGGCTTATTTCAGCAACTTAGACTTATTAAATAGCCTTATTTCAGCAACTTAGACTCATTAAATAGGTTTATTTCAGCAACTTATGCTTATTAAATATACTTATTTCAGCAACTTAGGCTTATTAAATAGGCTTATTTCAGCAACTTAGACTTATTAAATAGCTTTATTTCAGCAACTTAGGCTTATTAAATAGGCTTATTTCAGCAACTTAGGCTTGTTAAATAGCCTTATTTCAGCAACATAAACTTATTAAATAGGCTTATTTCAGCAACTTAGGCTTATTAAATAGGCTTATTCAGCAACTTAGGCTTATTAAATAGGCTTATTTCAGCAACTTAGGCTTATTAAATAGGCTCATTCAGAAACTTAGGCTTATTAAATAGGCTTATTTCAGCAACTTAGACTTATTAAATAGGCCTATTAAATAGGCTTATTAAATAGGCTTATTTCAGCAACTTAGACTTATTAAATAGGCCTATTAAATAGGCTTATTAAATAGGCTTATTTCAGCAACTTAGACTTATTAAATAGGCCTATTAAATAGGCGTATTAAATAGGCTTATTTCAGCAACTTAGACTTATTAAATAGGCCTATTAAATAGGCTTATTAAATAGGCTTATTAAATAGGCTTATTTCAGCAACTTAGGCTTATTAAATAGGCTTATTAAATGGGCTTATTTCAGCAACTTAGGCTTATTAAATAGGCTTATTTCAGCAACTTAGACTTATTAAATAGCATTATTTCAGCAACTTACGCTTATTAAATAGGCTTATTTCAGCAACTTAGGCTTATTAAATAGCCTAATTAAGTAGGCTTATTTCAGCAACTTGGTATTATTAAATAGACTTATTTCAGCAACTTACGCTGATTAAAAAGGCTTATTTCAGCAACTTAGACTTATTAAATAGCCTTATTTCAGCAACTTAGACTCATTAAATAGGTTTATTTCAGCAACTTATGCTTATTAAATATACTTATTTCAGCAACTTAGGCTTATTAAATAGGCTTATTTCAGCAACTTAGACTTATTAAATAGCTTTATTTCAGCAACTTAGGCTTATTAAATAGGCTTATTTCAGCAACTTAGGCTTATTAAATAGCCTTATTTCAGCAACTTAAACTTATTAAATAGGCTTATTTCAGCAACTTAGGCTTATTAAATAGGCTTATTCAGCAACTTAGGCTTATTAAATAGGCTTATTTCAGCAACTTAGGCTTATTAAATAGGCTCATTCAGAAACTTAGGCTTATTAAATAGGCTTATTTCAGCAACTTAGACTTATTAAATAGGCCTATTAAATAGGCTTATTAAATAGGCTTATTTCAGCAACTTAGACTTATTAAATAGGCCTATTAAATAGGCGTATTAAATAGGCTTATTTCAGCAACTTAGACTTATTAAATAGGCCTATTAAATAGGCTTATTAAATAGGCTTATTAAATAGGCTTATTTCAGCAACTTAGGCTTATTAAATAGGCTTATTAAATGGGCTTATTTCAGCAACTTAGGCTTATTAAATTAGCTTATTTCAGCAACTTAGACTTATTAAATAGCGTTATTTCAGCAACTTACGCTTATTAAATAGGCTTATTTCAGCAACTTAGGCTTATTAAATAGCCTAATTAAGTAGGCTTATTTCAGCAACTTGGTATTATTAAATAGACTTATTTCAGCAACTTACGCTGATTAAAAAGGCTTATTTCAGCAACTTAGACTTATTAAATAGCCTTATTTCAGCAACTTAGACTCATTAAATAGGTTTATTTCAGCAACTTATGCTTATTAAATATACTTATTTCAGCAACTTAGGCTTATTAAATAGGCTTATTTCAGCAACTTAGACTTATTAAATAGCTTTATTTCAGCAACTTAGGCTTATTAAATAGGCTTATTTCAGCAACTTAGGCTTATTAAATAGCCTTATTTCAGCAACTTAAACTTATTAAATAGGCTTATTTCAGCAACTTAGGCTTATTAAATAGGCTTATTCAGCAACTTAGGCTTATTAAATAGGCTTATTTCAGCAACTTAGGCTTATTAAATAGCCTCATTCAGAAACTTAGGCTTATTAAATAGGCTTATTTCAGCAACTTAGACTTATTAAATAGGCCTATTAAATAGGCTTATTAAATAGGCTTATTTCAGCAACTTAGACTTATTAATAGGCCTATTAAATAGGCTTATTAAATAGACTTATTAAATAGGCTCATTAAATACGCTCAATAAATAGGCTTATTAAATAGTTTTTTTAAATAGACTTATTAAATAGGCTTATTAAATAGGCTCAATAAATAGGCTTATTAAATAGGCTCAATAAATAGGCTTATTAAATAGGCTCAATAAATAGGCTTATTAAATAGGCTCAATAAATAGGCTTATTAAATAGTCTCATTAAATACTTATTAAATAGACTTATTAAATAGACTTATTAAATAGGCTTATTAAATAGGCTTATTAAATAGGCTTATTAAATAGGCTTATTAAATAGACTTATTAAATCGCCTCATTAAATAGGCTTATTTTAGCAACTTAGTCTTATTAAATAGGTTTATTTCAGCAACTTAGACTTATTAAAGAGGCTTATTAAATAGGCTCATTTCAGCAACTTAGGCTTATTAAATAGCATTTTTAAATAGGTTTATTTCAGCAACTTAGACTTATTAAATAGCCGTATTAAATATGCTTATTTCAGCAACTTAGACTTATTAAATAGGTTTATTCAGCAACTTAGGCTTATTAAATAGGCTTATTCAGCAACTTAGGCTTATTTAATATGCTTTTTTCAGCAACTTAGGCTTATTTAATAGGCTTATTTCAACAACTTAGGCTTATTAAATAGGCTCATTCAGAAACTTAGGCTTATTAAATAGGCTTATTTCAGCAACTTAGACTTATTAAATAGGCCTATTAAATAGGCTTATTAAATAGGCTTATTTCAGCAACTTAGACTTATTAAATAGGCCTATTAAATAGGCTTATTAAATAGACTTATTAAATAGGCTTATTAAATAGGCTCAATAAATAGGCTTATTAAATAGGCTCAGTAAATAGGCTTATTAAATAGGCTCAATAAATAGGCTTATTAAATAGGCTCAATAAATAGGCTTATTAAATAGGCGCATTAAATACTTATTAAATAGGCGTATTAAATAGACTTATTAAATAGCCTTATTAAATAGGCTTATTTCAGCAACTTAGGCTTATTAAATAAGCTTATTTCAGCAACTTATGCTTATTAAATAGCCTTATTAAACAGGTTTATTTCAGCAACTTAGGCTTATTAAATAGCATTTTTAAATAGGTTTATTTCAGCAACTTAGACTTACTAAATATACCTTTTTAAATAGGCTTAGTTCAGAAACTTAGGCTTATTAAATAGGCTTATTTCAGCAACTTAGGCTCATTAAATAGCCTTATTAAATAGGCTTATTTCAGCAACTTAGGCTTATTAAATAGGCTTATTTCAGCAACTTAAACTTATTAAATAGCCTTATTTCAGCAACTTAGGCTTATTAAATAGCCTTATTTCAGCAACTTAGACTTGTTAAATAGGCTTATTCAGCAACTTAGGCTTATTAAATAGCCTTATTAAATAGGCTTATTTCAGCAACTTAGACTTATTAAATAGGTTTATTCAGCAACTTAGGCTTATTAAATAGGCTTATTCAGCAACTTAGGCTTATTAAATAGGCGTATTTCAGCAACTTAGGCTTATTAATTAGGCTCATTCAGCAACTTAGGCTTATTAAATAGGCTTATTTCAGCAACTTAGACTTATTAAATAGGCCTATTAAATAGGCTTATTAAATAGGCTTATTTCAGCAACTTAGACTTATTAAATAGGCCTATTAAATAGGCTTATTAAATAGGCTTATTAAATAGGCTTATTTCAGCAACTTAGGCTTATTAAATAGGCTTATTAAATGGGCTTATTTCAGCAACTTAGGCTTATTAAATAGGCTTATTTCAGCAACTTAGACTTATTAAATAGCCATATTTCAGCAACTTACGCTTATTAAATAGGCTTATTTCAGCAACTTAGGCTTATTAAATAGCCTAATTAAGTAGGCTTATTTCAGCAACTTGGGATTATTAAATAGACTTATTTCAGCAACTTACGCTGATTAAAAAGGCTTATTTCAGCAACTTAGGCTTATTAAATAGGCTTATTTCAGCAACTTAGACTTATTAAATAGCTTTATTTCAGCAACTTAGGCTTATTAAATAGGCTTATTTCAGCAACTTAGGCTTATTAAATAGCCTTATTTCAGCAACTTAAACTTATTAAATAGGCTTATTTCAGCAACTTAGGCTTATTAAGTAGGCTTATTCAGCAACTTAGGCTTATTAAATAGGCTTATTTCAGCAACTTAGGCTTATTAAATAGGCTCATTCAGAAACTTAGGCTTATTAAATAGGCTTATTTCAGCAACTTAGACTTATTAAATAGGCCTATTAAATAGGCTTATTAAATAGGCTTATTTCAGCAACTTAGACTTATTAAATAGGCCTATTAAATAGGCTTATTAAATAGACTTATTAAATAGGCTCATGAAATACTTATTAATTAGGCTTATTAAATAGGCTTATTAAATAGACTTATTAAATAGGCTCAATAAATAGGCTTATTAAATAGGCTCAATAAATAGGCTTATTAAATAGGCTTATTAAATAGTCTTATTAAATAGACTTATTAAATAGGCTTATTAAATACGCTCAATAAATAGGCTTATTAAATAGGCTCAATAAATAGGCTTATTAAATAGGCTCAATAAATAGGCTTATTAAATAGGCTCATTAAATACTTATTAAATAGGCTTATTAAATAGACTTATTAAATAGACTTATTAAATAGGCTTATTAAATAGACTTATTAAATAGGCTTATTAAAAAGGCTTATTAAATAGACTTATTAAATAGGCTCATTAAATACTTATTAAATATGTTTATTAAATAGGCGTATTAAATAGGCTTATTAAATAGGCTTATTAAATAGGCTTATTAAATAGACTTATTAAATAGCCTCATTGAATAGGCTTATTTTAGCAACTTAGGCTTATTAAATAGGTTTATTTCAGCAACTTAGACTTATTAAATATACCTTTTTAAATAGGCTTAGTTCAGAAACTTAGGCTTATTAAATAGGCTTATTTCAGCAACTTAGGCTCATTAAATAGCCTTATTAAATAGGCTTATTTCAGCAACTTAGGCTTATTAAATAGGCTAATTTCAGCAACTTAAACTTATTAAATAGCCTTATTTCAGCAACTTAGGCTTATTAAATAGCCTTATTTCAGAAACTTAGACTTATTAAATAGGCTTATTCAGCAACTTAGGCTTATTAAATAGCCTTATTAAATAGGCTTATTTTAGCAACTTAGACTTATTAAATAGGTTTATTCAGCAACTTAGGCTTATTAAATAGGCTTATTCAGCAACTTAGGCTTATTAAATAGGCTTATTTCAGCAACTTAGGCTTATTAATTAGGCTCATTCAGCAACTTAGGCTTATTAAATAGGCTTATTTCAGCAACTTAGACTTATTAAATAGGCCTATTAAATAGGCTTATTAAATAGGCTTATTTCAGCAACTTAGACTTATTAAATAGGCCTATTAAATAGGCTTATTAAATAGGCTTATTAAATAGGCTTATTTCAGCAACTTAGGCTTATTAAATAGGCTTATTAAATGGGCTTATTTCAGCAACTTAGGCTTATTAAATAGGCTTATTTCAGCAACTTAGACTTATTAAATAGCCATATTTCAGCAACTTACGCTTATTAAATAGGCTTATTTCAGCAACTTAGGCTTATTAAATAGCCTAATTAAGTAGGCTTATTTCAGCAACTTGGGATTATTAAATAGACTTATTTCAGCAACTTACGCTGATTAAAAAGGCTTATTTCAGCAACTTAGACTTATTAAATAGCCTTATTTCAGCAACTTAGACTCATTAAATAGGTTTATTTCAGCAACTTATGCTTATTAAATATACTTATTTCAGCAACTTAGGCTTATTAAATAGGCTTATTTCAGCAACTTAGACTTATTAAATAGCTTTATTTCAGCAACTTAGGCTTATTAAATAGGCTTATTTCAGCAACTTAGGCTTATTAAATAGGCTTATTTCAGCAACTTAGGCTTATTAAGTAGGCTTATTCAGCAACTTAGGCTTATTAAATAGGCTTATTTCAGCAACTTAGGCTTATTAAATAGGCTCATTCAGAAACTTAGGCTTATTAAATAGGCTTATTTCAGCAACTTAGACTTATTAAATAGGCCTATTAAATAGGCTTATTTCAGCAACTTAGACTTATTAAATAGGCCTATTAAATAGGCTTATTAAATAGACTTATTAAATAGGCTCATTAAATACTTATTAATTAGGCTTATTAAATAGGCTTATTAAATAGACTTATTAAATAGGCTCAATAAATAGGCTTATTAAATAGGCTCAATAAATAGGCTTATTAAATAGGCTTATTAAATAGTCTTATTAAATAGACTTATTAAATAGGCTTATTAAATACGCTCAATAAATAGGCTTATTAAATAGGCTCAATAAATAGGCTTATTAAATAGGCTCAATAAATAGGCTTATTAAATATGCTCATTAAATACTTATTAAATAGGCTTATTAAATAGACTTATTAAATAGACTTATTAAATAGGCTTATTAAATAGACTTATTAAATAGACTTATTAAATAGGCTTATTAAATAGACTTATTAAATAGGCTTATTAAAAAGGCTTATTAAATAGACTTATTAAATAGGCTCATTAAATACTTATTAAATATGTTTATTAAATAGGCGTATTAAATAGGCTTATTAAATAGGCTTATTAAATAGGCTTATTAAATAGACTTATTAAATAGCCTCATTGAATAGGCTTATTTTAGCAACTTAGGCTTATTAAATAGGTTTATTTCAGCAACTTAGACTTATTAAATAGCCTTATTAAATAAGCTTATTTCAGCAACTTAGGCTTATTAAATAAGCTTATTTCAGCAACTTATGCTTATTAAATAGCCTTATTAAACAGGTTTATTTCAGAAACATAGGCTTATTAAATAGCATTTTTAAATAGGTTTATTTCAGCAACTTAGACTTATTAAATAGCCTTATTAAATATGCTTATTTCAGCAACTTAGACTTATTAAATAGGTTTATTCAGCAACTTAGGCTTATTAAATAGGCTTATTCAGCAACTTAGGCTTATTTAATAGGCTTTTTTCTGCAACTTAGGCTTATTTAATAGGCTTATTTCAGCAACTTAGGCTTATTAAATAGGCTCATTCATAAATTTAGGCTTATTAAATAGGCTTATTTCAGCAACTTAGACGTATTAAATAGGCCTATTAAATAGGCTTATTAAATAGGCTTATTTCAGCAACTTAGACTTATTAAATTAGGCCTATTAAATAGCCTTATTAAATAGACTTATTTAATAGGCTTATTAAATAGGCTCAATAAATAGGCTTATTAAATAGGCTCAATAAATAGGCTTATTAAATAGGCTCAATAAATAGGCTTATTAAATAGGCTCAATAAATAGGCTTATTAAATAGGCGCATTAAATACTTATTAAATAGGCTTATTAAATAGACTTATTAAATAGCCTTATTTCAGCAACTGAAACTTATTAAATAGGCTTATTTCAGCAACTTAGGCTCATTAAATAGCCATATTAAATATGCTTATTTCAGCAACTTAGGCTTATTAAATAGGCTTATTTCAGCAACTTAAACTTATTAAATAGCCTTATTTCAGCAACTTAGGCTTATTAAATAGCCTTATTTCAGCAATTTAGACATATTAAATAGGCTTATTCAGCAACTTAGGCTTATTAAATAGCTTTATTAAATAGGCTTATTTCAGCAACTTAGACTTATTAAAAAGGTTTATTCAGCAACTTAGGCTTATTAAATAGGCTTATTCAGCAACTTAGGCTTATTAAATAGGCTTATTTCAGCAACTTAGGCTTATTAAATAGGCTCATTCAGCAACTTAGGCTTATAAATAGGCTTATTTCAGCAACTTGGACTTATTAAATAGCCTTATTTCAGCAACTTACGCTTATTAAATAGGCTTATTTCAGCAACTTAGGCTTATTAAATAGCCTAATTAAGTAGGCTTATTTCAGCAACTTGAGCTTATTAAATAGGCTTATTTCAGCAACTTATGCTGATTAAAAAGGCTTATTTCAGCAACTTAGACTTATTAAATAGCCTTATTTCAGCAACTTAGACTCATTAAATAGGCTTATTTCAGCAACTTATGCTTATTCAAAATACTTATTTCAGCAACTTAGGCTTATTAAATAGGCTTATTTCAGCAACTTAGACTTATTAAATAGCCTTATTTCAGCAACTTAGGCTTATTAAATAGGCTTATTTCAGCAACTTAGACTTATAAAATATACTTTTTAAAATAGGCTTAGTTCAGAAACTTAGGCTTATTAAATAGGCTTATTTCAGCAACTTAGGCTCATTAAATAGCCTTATTAAATATGCTTATTTCAGCAACTTAGGCTTATTAAATAGGCTTATTTCAGCAACTTAAACTTATTAAATAGGCTTATTCAGCAACTTAAGCTTATTAAATAGCTTTATTAAATAGGCTTATTTCAGCAACTTAGACTTATTAAATAGGTTTATTCAGCAACTTAGGCTTATTAAATAGGCTTATTCAGCAACTTAGGCTTATTAAATAGGCTTATTTCAGCAACTTAGGCTTATTAAATAGGCTCATTCAGCAACTTAGGCTTATAAATAGGCTTATTTCAGCAACTTAGACTTATTAAATAGGCCTATTAAATAGGCTTATTAAATAGGCTTATTTCAGCAACTTAGACTTATTAAATAGGCCTATTAAATAGGCTTATTAAATAGGCTTATTAAATAGGCTTATTTCAGCAACTTAGACTTATTAAATAGGTTTATTCAGCAACTTAGGCTTATTAAATAGGCTTATTCAGCAACTTAGGCTTATTAAATAGGCTTATTTCAGCAACTTATGCTTATTAAATAGGCTCATTCAGCAACTTAGGCTTATAAATAGGCTTATTTCAGCAACTTAGACTTATTAAATAGGCCTATTAAATAGGCTTATTAAATAGGCTTATTTCAGCAACTTAGGCTTATTAAATAGGCTTATTAAATGGGCTTATTTCAGCAACTTAGGCTTATTAAATAGGCTTATTTCAGCAACTTAGACTTATTAAATAGCCTTATTTCAGCAACTTACGCTTATTAAATAGGCTTATTTCAGCAACTTAGGCTTATTAAATAGCCTAATTAAGTAGGCTTATTTCAGCAACTTGGGATTATTAAATAGACTTATTTCAGCAACTTACGCTGATTAAAAAGGCTTATTTCAGCAACTTAGACTTATTAAATAGCCTTATTTCAGCAACTTGGACTCATTAAATAGGTTTATTTCAGCAACTTATGCTTATTAAATATACTTATTTCAGCAACTTAGGCTTATTAAATAGGCTTATTTCAGCAACTTAGACTTATTAAATAGCTTTATTTCAGCAACTTAGGCTTATTAAATAGGCTTATTTCAGCAACTTAGGCATATTAAATAGCCTTATTTCAGCAACTTAAACTTATTAAATAGGCTTATTTCAGCAACTTAGGCTTATTAAATAGGCTTATTCAGCAACTTAGGCTTATTAAATAGGCTTATTTCAGCAACTTAGGCTTATTAAATAGGCTCATTCAGAAACTTAGGCTTATTAAATAGGCTTATTTCAGCAACTTAGACTTATTAAATAGGCCTATTAAATAGGCTTATTAAATAGGCTTATTTCAGCAACTTAGACTTATTAAATAGGCCTATTAAATAGGCTTATTAAATAGACTTATTAAATAGGCTCATTAAATACTTATTAATTAGTCTTATTAAATATGCTTATTAAATAGACTTATTAAATAGGCTCAATAAATAGGCTTATTAAATAGTCTTATTAAATAGGCTCAATAAATAGGCTTATTAAATAAGCTTATTAAATAGGCTTATTAAATAGACTTATTAAATAGTCTTATTAAATAGGCTCAACAAATAGGCTTATTAAATAGGCTCAATAAATAGGCTTATTAAATAGGCTCAATAAATAGGCTTATTAAATAGGCTCAATAAATAGGCTTATTAAATAGGCTCATTATATACTTATTAAATAGGCTTATTAAATAGACTTATTAAATAGACTTATTAAATAGGCTTATTAAATAGACTTATTAAATAGGCTTATTAAAAAGGCTTATTAAATAGACTTATTAAATAGGCTCATTAAATACTTATTAAATATGTTTATTAAATAGGCGTATTAAATAGGCTTATTAAATAGGCTTATAAAATAGGCTTATTAAATAGGCTTATTAAATAGACTTATTAAATAGCCTCATTGAATAGGCTTATTTTAGCAACTTAGGCTTATTAAATAGCCTTATTTCAGCAACTTAGACTCATTAAATAGGCTTATTTCAGCAACTTATGCTTATTAAAAATACTTATTTCAGCAACTTAGGCTTATTAAATAGGCTTATTTCAGCAATTTAGACTTATTAAATAGCCTTATTTCAGCAACTTAGGCTTATTAAATAGGCTTATTTCAGCAACTTAGACTTATTAAATATACCTTTTTAAATAGGCTTAGTTCAGAAACTTAGGCTTATTAAATAGGCTTATTTCAGCAACTTAGGCTCATTAAATAGCCTTATTAAATATGCTTATTTCAGCAACTTAGGCTTATTAAATAGGCTTATTTCAGCAACTTAAACTTATTAAATAGCCTTATTTCAGCAACTTAGGCTTATTAAATAGCCTTATTTCAGCAATTTAGACTTATTAAATAGGCTTATTCAGCAACTTAGGCTTATTAAATAGCTTTATTAAATAGGCTTATTTCAGCAACTTAGACTTATTAAATAGGTTTATTCAGCAACTTAGGCTTATTAAATAGGCTTATTCAGCAACTTAGGCTTATTAAATAGGCTTATTTCAGCAACTTAGGCTTATTAAATAGGCTCATTCAGCAACTTAGGCTTATAAATAGGCTTATTTCAGCAACTTAGACTTATTAAATAGGCCTATTAAATAGGCTTATTAAATAGGCTTATTTCAGCAACTTAGACTTATTAAATAGGCCTATTAAATAGGCTTATTAAATAGGCTTATTAAATAGGCTTATTTCAGCAACTTAGACTTATTAAATAGCCTTATTTCAGCAACTTAGACTCATTAAATAGGTTTATTTCAGCAACTTATGCTTATTAAATATACTTATTTCAGCAACTTAGGCTTATTAAATAGGCTTATTTCAGCAACTTAGACTTATTAAATAGCCTTATTTCAGCAACTTAAACTTATTAAATAGGCTTATTTCAGCAACTTAGGCTTATTAAATAGGCTTATTTCAGCAACTTATGCTTATTAAATAGGCTCATTCAGCAACTTAGGCTTATAAATAGGCTTATTTCAGCAACTTAGACTTATTAAATAGGCCTATTAAATAGGCTTATTAAATAGGCTTATTTCAGCAACTTAGGCTTATTAAATAGGCTTATTAAATGGGCTTATTTCAGCAACTTAGGCTTATTAAATAGGCTTATTTCAGCAACTTAGACTTATTAAATAGCCTTATTTCAGCAACTTACGCTTATTAAATAGGCTTATTTCAGCAACTTAGGCTTATTAAATAGCCTAATTAAGTAGGCTTATTTCAGCAACTTGGGATTATTAAATAGACTTATTTCAGCAACTTACTCTGATTAAAAAGGCTTATTTCAGCAACTTGGACTCATTAAATAGGTTTATTTCAGCAACTTATGCTTATTAAATATACTTATTTCAGCAACTTAGGCTTATTAAATAGGCTTATTTCAGCAACTTAGACTTATTAAATAGCTTTATTTCAGCAACTTAGGCTTATTAAATAGGCTTATTTCAGCAAATTAGGCATATTAAATAGCCTTATTTCAGCAACTTAAACTTATTAAATAGGCTTATTTCAGCAACTTAGGCTTATTAAATAGGCTTATCCAGCAACTTAGGCTTATTAAATAGGCTTATTTCAGCAACTTAGGCTTATTAAATAGGCTCATTCAGAAACTTAGGCTTATTAAATAGGCTTATTTCAGCAACTTAGACTTATTAAATAGGCCTATTAAATAGGCTTATTAAATAGGCTTATTTCAGCAACTTAGACTTATTAAATAGGCCTATTAAATAGGCTTATTAAATAGACTTATTAAATAGGCTCATTAAATACTTATTAATTAGTCTTATTAAATATGCTTATTAAATAGACTTATTAAATAGGCTCAATAAATAGGCTTATTAAATAGTCTTTTTAAATAGGCTCAATAAATAGGCTTATTAAATAAGCTTATTAAATAGGCTTATTAAATAGACTTATTAAATAGTCTTATTAAATAGGCTCAACAAATAGGCTTATTAAATAGGCTCAATAAATAGGCTTATTAAATAGGCTCAATAAATAGGCTTATTAAATAGGCTCAATAAATAGGCTTATTAAATAGGCTCATTATATACTTATTAAATAGGCTTATTAAATAGACTTATTAAATAGACTTATTAAATAGGCTTATTAAATAGACTTATTAAATAGGCTTATTAAAAAGGCTTATTAAATAGACTTATTAAATAGGCTCATTAAATACTTATTAAATATGTTTATTAAATAGGCGTATTAAATAGGCTTATTAAATAGGCTTATAAAATAGGCTTATTAAATAGGCTTATTAAATAGACTTATTAAATAGCCTCATTGAATAGGCTTATTTTAGCAACTTAGGCTTATTAAATAGGTTTATTTCAGCAACTTAGACTTATTAAATAGGCTTATTTCAGCAACTTAGGCTTATTAAATAAGCTTATTTCAGCAACTTATGCTTATTAAATAGCCTTATTAAACAGGTTTATTTCAGCAACTTAGGCTTATTAAATAGCATTTTTAAATAGGTTTATTTCAGCAACTTAGACTTATTAAATATACCTTTTTAAATAGGCTTAGTTAAGAAACTTAGGCTTATTAAATAGGCTTATTTCAGCAACTTAGGCTCATTAAATAGCCTTATTAAATAGGCTTATTTCAGCAACTTAAACTTATTAAATAGCCTTATTTCAGCAACTTAGGCTTATTAAATAGCATTTTTAAATAGGTTTATTTCAGCAACTTAGACTTATTAAATATACCTTTTTAAATAGGCTTAGTTCAGAAACTTAGGCTTATTAAATAGGCTTATTTCAGCAACTTAGGCTCATTAAATAGCCTTATTAAATATGCTTATTTCAGCAACTTAGGCTTATTAAATAGGCTTATTTCAGCAACTTAAACTTATTAAATAGCCTTATTTCAGCAACTTAGGCTTATTAAATAGCCTTATTTCAGCAATTTAGACTTATTAAATAGGCTTATTCAGCAACTTAGGCTTATTAAATAGCATTATTAAATAGGCTTATTTCAGCAACTTAGACTTATTAAATAGGTTTATTCAGCAACTTAGGCTTATTAAATAGGCTTATTCAGCAACTTAGGCTTATTAAATAGGCTTATTTCAGCAACTTAGGCTTATTAAATAGGCTCATTCAGCAACTTAGGCTTATAAATAGGCTTATTTCAGCAACTTAGACTTATTAAATAGGCCTATTAAATAGGCTTATTAAATAGGCTTATTTCAGCAACTTAGACTTATTAAATAGGCCTATTAAATAGGCTTATTAAATAGGCTTATTAAATGGGCTTATTTCAGCAACTTACGCTTATTAAATAGCCTTATTTCAGCAACTTAGGCTTATTAAATAGCCTTATTAAATAGGCTTATTTCAGCAACTTAGACTTATTAAATAGGTTTATTCAGCAACTTAGGCTTATTAAATAGGCTTATTCAGCAACTTAGGCTTATTAAATAGGCTTATTTCAGCAACTTAGGCTTATTAAATAGGCTCATTCAGCAACTTAGGCTTATTAAATAGGCTTATTTCAGCAACTTAGACTTATTAAATAGGCCTATTAAATAGGCTTATTAAATAGGCTTATTTCAACAACTTAGGCTTATTAAATAGGCTTATTTCAGCAACTTAGGCTTATTAAATAGCCTTATTTCAGCAACTTAGACTTATTAAATATGCTTATTTCAGCAACTTAGGCTTATTACATAGGCTTATTCAGCAACTTAGGCTTATTAAATAGGCTTATTTCAGCAACTTAGGATTATTAAATAGGCTCATTCAGAAACTTAGGCTTATTAAATAGGCTTATTTCAGCAACTTAGACTTATTAAATAGGCCTGTTAAATAGGCTTATTAAATAGGTTTATTTCAGCAACTTAGACTTATTAAATAGGCCTATTAAATAGGCTTATTAAATAGACTTATTAAATAGGCACATTAAATACTTATTAAATAGGCTTAATAAATAGCCTTATTAAATAAGCTTATTTCAGCAACTTAGGCTTATTAAATAGGCTTATTAAATGGGCTTATTTCAGCAACTTAGGCTTATTAAATAGGCTTATTTCAGCAACTTAGACTTATTAAATAGCCTTATTTCAGCAACTTACGCTTATTAAATAGGCTTATTTCAGCAACTTAGGCTTATTAAATAGTCTAATTAAGTAGGCTTATTTCAGCAACTTGAGCTTATTAAATAGGCTTATTTCAGCAACTTATGCTGATTAAAAAGGCTTATTTCAGCAACTTAGACTTATTAAATAGCCTTATTTCAGCAACTTAGACTCATTAAATAGGCTTATTTCAGCAACTTATGCTTATTAAAAATACTTATTTCAGCAACTTAGGCTTATTAAATAGGCTTATTTCAGCAACTTAGACTTATTAAATAGCCTTATTTCAGCAACTTAGGCTTATTAAATAGGCTTATTTCAGCAACTTAGGCTTATTAAATAGCCTTATTTCAGCAACTTAGACTTATTAAATAGGCTTATTTCAGCAACTTAGGCTTATTAAATAGGCTTATTCAGCAACTTAGGCTTATTACATAGGCTTATTTCAGCAACTTAGACTTATTAAATAGGCCTGTTAAATAGGCTTATTAAATAGGTTTATTTCAGCAACTTAGACTTATTAAATAGGCCTATTAAATAGGCTTATTAAATAGACTTATTAAATAGGCACATTAAATACTTATTAAATAGGCTTATTAAATAAGCTTATTAAATAGGCTTATTAAATAGACTTATTAAATAGGCTCAATAAATAGGCTTATTAAATAGGCTTACTAAATAGGCTTATTAAATAGACTTATTAAATAGGCTTATTAAATAGGCTCAATAAATAGGCTTATTAAATAGGCTCAATAAATAGGCTTTTTAAATAGGCTCAATAAATAGGCATATTAAATAGGCTCATTAAATACTTATTAAATAGACATTAAATAGACTTATTAAATAGGCTTATTAAATAGGCTTATTAAATAGGCTTATTAAATAGGCTTATTAAATAGACTTATTAAATAGCCTCATTAAATAGGCTTATTTTAGCAACTTAGGCTTATTAAATAAGTTTATTTCAGCAACTTAGACTTATTAAAAAGCCTTATTAAATAGGCTTATTTCAGCAACTTAGGCTTATTAAATAAGCTTATTTCAGCAACTTATTCTTATTAAATAGCCTTATTAAACAGGTTTATTTCAGCAACTTAGGCTTATTAAGTAGCATTTTTAAATAGGTTTATTTCAGCAACTTAGACTTATTAAATAGGTTTATTCAGCAACTTAGGCTTATTAAATAGGCTTATTCAGCAACTTAGGCTTATTTAATAGGCTTATTTCAGCAACTTAGTCTTATTTAATAGGCTTATTTCAGCAACTTATGCTTTTAAATAGCCTTATTAAACAGGTTTATTTCAGCAACTTAGGCTTATTAAATAGCTTTATTAAATAGGCTTATTTCAGCAACTTAGGCTTATTAAATAGGCTTATTTCAGCAACTTAGGCTTATTAAATAGGCTCATTCAGCAACTTAGGCTTATAAATAGGCTTATTTCAGCAACTTAGACTTATTAAATAGGCCTATTAAATAGGCTTATTAAATAGGCTTATTTCAGCAACTTAGACTTATTAAATAGGCCTATTAAATAGGCTTATTAAATAGGCTTATTAAATAGGCTTATTTCAGCAACTTAGGCTTATTAAATAGGCTTATTAAATGGGCTTATTTCAGCAACTTAGGCTTATTAAATAGGCTTATTTCAGCAACTTAGACTTATTAAATAGCCTTATTTCAGCAACTTACGCTTATTAAATAGCCTTATTTCAGCAACTTAGGCTTATTAAATAGCCTTATTAAATAGGCTTATTTCAGCAACTTAGACTTATTAAATAGGTTTATTCAGCAACTTAGGCTTATTAAATAGGCTTATTCAGCAACTTAGGCTTATTAAATAGGCTTATTTCAGCAACTTAGGCTTATTAAATAGGCTCATTCAGCAACTTAGGCTTATTAAATAGGCTTATTTCAGCAACTTAGACTTATTAAATAGGCCTATTAAATAGGCTTATTAAATAGGCTTATTTCAACAACTTAGGCTTATTAAATAGGCTTATTTCAGCAACTTAGGCTTATTAAATAGCCTTATTTCAGCAACTTAGACTTATTAAATATGCTTATTTCAGCAACTTAGGCTTATTAAATAGGCTTATTCAGCAACTTAGGCTTATTAAATAGGCTTATTTCAGCAACTTAGGATTATTAAATAGGCTCATTCAGAAACTTAGGCTTATTAAATAGGCTTATTTCAGCAACTTAGACTTATTAAATAGGCCTGTTAAATAGGCTTATTAAATAGGTTTATTTCAGCAACTTAGACTTATTAAATAGGCCTATTAAATAGGCTTATTAAATAGACTTATTAAATAGGCACATTAAATACTTATTAAATAGGCTTAATAAATAGGCTTATTAAATAGGCTTATTTCAGCAACTTAGGCTTATTAAATAGGCTTATTAAATGGGCTTATTTCAGCAACTTAGGCTTATTAAATAGGCTTATTTCAGCAACTTAGACTTATTAAATAGCCTTATTTCAGCAACTTACGCTTATTAAATAGGCTTATTTCAGCAACTTAGGCTTATTAAATAGCCTAATAAAGTAGGCTTATTTCAGCAACTTGAGCTTATTAAATAGGCTTATTTCAGCAACTTATGCTGATTAAAAAGGCTTATTTCAGCAACTTAGACTTATTAAATAGCCTTATTTCAGCAACTTAGACTCATTAAATAGGCTTATTTCAGCAACTTATGCTTATTAAAAATACTTATTTCAGCAACTTAGGCTTATTAAATAGGCTTATTTCAGCAACTTAGACTTATTAAATAGCCTTATTTCAGCAACTTAGGCTTATTAAATAGGCTTATATCAGCAACTTAGGCTTATTAAATAGCCTTATTTCAGCAACTTAGACTTATTAAATAGGCTTATTTCAGCAACTTAGGCTTATTAAATAGGCTTATTCAGCAACTTAGGCTTATTACATAGGCTTATTTCAGCAACTTAGACTTATTAAATAGGCCTGTTAAATAGGCTTATTAAATAGGTTTATTTCAGCAACTTAGACTTATTAAATAGGCCTATTAAATAGGCTTATTAAATAGACTTATTAAATAGGCACATTAAATACTTATTAAATAGGCTTATTAAATAAGCTTATTAAATAGGCTTATTAAATAGACTTATTAAATAGGCTCAATAAATAGGCTTATTAAATAGGCTTACTAAATAGGTTTATTAAATAGACTTATTAAATAGGCTTATTAAATAGGCTCAATAAATAGGCTTATTAAATAGGCTCAATAAATAGGCTTTTTAAATAGGCTCAATAAATAGGCATATTAAATAGGCTCATTAAATACTTATTAAATAGACTTATTAAATAGACTTATTAAATAGGCTTATTAAATAGGCTTATTAAATCGGCTTATTAAATAGGCTTATTAAATAGACTTATTAAATAGCCTCATTAAATAGGCTTATTTTAGCAACTTAGGCTTATTAAATAAGTTTATTTCAGCAACTTAGACTTATTAAAAAGCCTTATTAAATAGGCTTATTCAGCAACTTAGGCTTATTAAATAGGTTTATTTCAGCAACCTAGACTTATTAAATAGGTTTATTCAGCAACTTAGGCTTATTAAATAGGCTTATTCAGCAACTTAGGCTTATTTAATAGGCTTATTTCAGCAACTTAGGCTTATTAAATAAGCTTATTTCAGCAACTTATGCTTTTAAATAGCCTTATTAAACAGGTTTATTTCAGCAACTTAGGCTTATTAAATAGCATTTTTAAATAGGTTTATTTCAGCATCTTAGACTTATTAAATATACCTTTTTAAATAGGCTTAGTTCAGAAACTTAGGCTTATTAAATAGGCTTATTTCAGCAACTTAGGCTCATTAAATAGCCTTATTAAATAGGCTTATTTCAGCAACTTAGGCTTATTAAATAGGCTTATTTCAGCAACTTAAGCTTATTAAATAGGCTCATTCAGCAACTTAGGCTTATTAAATAGGCTTATTTCAGCAACTTAGACTTATTAAAGAGGCCTATTAAATAGGCTTATTAAATAGGCTTATTTCAGCAACTTAGACTTATTAAATAGGCCTATTAAATAGGATTATTAAAACGGCTTATTAAATAGGCTTATTTCAGCAACTTAGGCTTATTAAATAGGCTTATTAAATGGGCTTTATTTCAGCAACTTAGGCTTATTAAATAGGCTTATTTCAGCAACTTAGACTTATTAAATAGCCTTATTTCAGCAACTTACGCTTATTAAATAGGCTTATTTCAGCAACTTAGGCTTATTAAATAGCCTAATTAAGTAGGCTTATATCAGCAACTTGGGCTTATTAAATAGGCTTATTTCAGCAACTTACGCTGATTAAAAAGGCTTATTTCAGCAACTTAGACTTATTAAATAGCCTTATTTCAGCAACTTAGACTCATTAAATATGTTTATTTCAGCAACTTATGCTTATTAAATATACTTATTTCAGCAACTTATGCTTATTAAATAGCCTTATTAAACAGGTTTATTTCAGCAACTTAGGCTTATTAAATAGCATTTTTAAATAGGTTTATTTCAGCAACTTAGACTTATTAAATATACCTTTTTAAATAGGCTTAGTTCAGAAACTTAGGCGTATTAAATAGGCTTATTTCAGCAACTTATGCTTATTAAATAGCCTTATTAAACAGGTTTATTTCAGCAACTTAGGCTTATTAAATAGCATTTTTAAATAGGTTTATTTCAGCAACTTAGACTTATTAAATATACCTTTTTAAATAGGCTTAGTTCAGAAACTTAGGCTTATTAAATAGGCTTATTTCAGCAACTTAGGCTCATTAAATAGCCTTATTAAATATGCTTATTTCAGCAACTTAGGCTTATTAAATAGGCTTATTTCAGCAACTTAAACTTATTAAATAGCCTTATTTCAGCAACTTAGGCTTATTAAATAGCCTTATTTCAGCAATTTAGACTTATTAAATAGGCTTATTCAGCAACTTAGGCTTATTAAATAGCTTTATTAAATAGGCTTATTTCAGCAACTTAGACTTATTAAATAGGTTTATTCAGCAACTTAGGCTTATTAAATAGGCTTATTCAGCAACTTAGGCTTATTAAATAGGCTTATTTCAGCAACTTAGGCTTATTAAATAGGCTCATTCAGCAACTTAGGCTTATAAATAGGCTTATTTCAGCAACTTAGACTTATTAAATAGGCCTATTAAATAGGCGTATTAAATAGGCTTATTTCAGCAACTTAGACTTATTAAATAGGCCTATTAAATAGGCTTATTAAATAGGCTTATTAAATAGGCTTATTTCAGCAACTTAGACTTATTAAATAGCCTTATTTCAGCAACTTACGCTTATTAAATAGGCTTATTTCAGCAAACTTAGGCTTATTAAATAGGCTTATTTCAGCAACTTAGACTTATTAAATAGCCTTATTTCAGCAACTTACGCTTATTAAATAGGCTTATTTCAGCAACTTAGGCTTATTAAATAGCCTAATTAAGTAGGCTTATTTCAGCAACTTGGGCCTATTAAATAGGCTTATTTCAGCAACTTATGCTGATTAAAAAGGCTTATTTCAGCAACTTAGACTTATTAAATAGCCTTATTTCAGCAACTTAGACTCATTAAATAGGTTTATTTCAGCAACTTATGCTTATTAAATATACTTATTTCAGCAACTTAGGCTTATTAAATAGGCTTATTTCAGCAACTTAGACTTATTTAATAGCTTTATTTCAGCAACTATGGCTTATTAAATAGGCTTATTTCAGCAACTTAGGCTTATTAAATAGCCTTATTTCAGCAACTTAAACTTATTAAATAGGCTTATTTCAGCAACTTAGGCTTATTAAATAGGCTTATTCAGCAACTTAGGCTTATTAAATAGGCTTATTTCAGCAACTTAGGCTTATTAAATAGGCTCATTCAGAAACTTAGGCTTATTAAATAGGCTTATTTCAGCAACTTAGACTTATTAAATAGGTTTATTCAGCAACTTAGGCTTATTAAATAGGCTTATTCAGCAACTTAGGCTTATTAAATAGGCTTATTTCAGCAACTTAGGCTTATTAAATAGGCTCATTCAGCAACTTAGGCTTATAAATAGGCTTATTTCAGCAACTTAGACTTATTAAATAGGCCTATTAAATAGGCGTATTAAATAGGCTTATTTCAGCAACTTAGACTTATTAAATAGGCCTATTAAATAGGCTTATTAAATAGGCTTATTAAATAGGCTTATTTCAGCAACTTAGACTTATTAAATAGCCTTATTTCAGCAACTTACGCTTATTAAATAGGCTTATTTCAGCAAACTTAGGCTTATTAAATAGGCTTATTTCAGCAACTTAGACTTATTAAATAGCCTTATTTCAGCAACTTACGCTTATTAAATAGGCTTATTTCAGCAACTTAGGCTTATTAAATAGCCTAATTAAGTAGGCTTATTTCAGCAACTTGGGCCTATTAAATAGGCTTATTTCAGCAACTTATGCTGATTAAAAAGGCTTATTTCAGCAACTTAGACTTATTAAATAGCCTTATTTCAGCAACTTAGACTCATTAAATAGGTTTATTTCAGCAACTTATGCTTATTAAATATACTTATTTCAGCAACTTAGGCTTATTAAATAGGCTTATTTCAGCAACTTAGACTTATTTAATAGCTTTATTTCAGCAACTATGGCTTATTAAATAGGCTTATTTCAGCAACTTAGGCTTATTAAATAGCCTTATTTCAGCAACTTAAACTTATTAAATAGGCTTATTTCAGCAACTTAGGCTTATTAAATAGGCTTATTCAGCAACTTAGGCTTATTAAATAGGCTTATTTCAGCAACTTAGGCTTATTAAATAGGCTCATTCAGAAACTTAGGCTTATTAAATAGGCTTATTTCAGCAACTTAGACTTATTAAATAGGCCTATTAAATAGGCTTATTAAATAGACTTATTAAATAGGCTCATTAAATACTTATTAATTAGTCTTATTAAATATGCTTATTAAATAGACTTATTAAATAGGCTCAATAAATAGGCTTATTAAATAGGCTTATTAAATAGGCTTATTAAATAGACTTATTAAATAGTCTTATTAAATAGGCTCAATAAATAGGCTTATTAAATAGGCTCAATAAATAGGCTTATTAAATAGGCTCAATAAATAGGCTTATTAAATAGGCTCAATAAATAGGCTTATTAAATAGGCTCATTATATACTTATTAAATAGGCTTATTAAATAGACTTATTAAATAGACTTATTAAATAGGCTTATTAAATAGACTTATTAAATAGGCTTATTAAAAAGGCTTATTAAATAGACTTATTAAATAGGCTCATTAAATACTTATTAAATATGTTTATTAAATAGGCGTATTAAATAGGCTTATTAAATAGGCTTATAAAATAGGCTTATTAAATAGGCTTATTAAATAGACTTATTAAATAGCCTCATTGAATAGGCTTATTTTAGCAACTTAGGCTTATTAAATAGGTTTATTTCAGCAACTTAGACTTATTAAATAGGCTTATTTCAGCAACTTAGGCTTATTAAATAAGCTTATTTCAGCAACTTATGCTTATTAAATAGCCTTATTAAACAGGTTTATTTCAGCAACTTAGGCTTATTAAATAGCATTTTTAAATAGGTTTATTTCAGCAACTTAGACTTATTAAATATACCTTTTTAAATAGGCTTAGTTCAGAAACTTAGGCTTATTAAATAGGCTTATTTCAGCAACTTAGGCTCATTAAATAGCCTTATTAAATAGGCGTATTTCAGCAACTTAAACTTATTAAATAGCCTTATTTCAGCAACTTAGGCTTATTAAATAGCATTTTTAAATAGGTTTATTTCAGCAACTTAGACTTATTAAATATATCTTTTTAAATAGGCTTAGTTCAGAAACTTAGGCTTATTAAATAGGCTTATTTCAGCAACTTAGGCTCATTAAATAGCCTTATTAAATATGCTTATTTCAGCAACTTAGGCTTATTAAATAGGCTTATTTCAGCAACTTAGACTTATTAAATAGCCTTATTTCAGCAACTTACGCTTATTAAATAGCCTTATTTCAGCAACTTAGGCTTATTAAATAGCCTTATTAAATAGGCTTATTTCAGCAACTTAGACTTATTAAATAGGTTTATTCAGCAACTTAGGCTTATTAAATAGGCTTATTTCAGCAACTTAGGCTTATTAAATAGGCTTATTTCAGCAACTTAAGCTTATTAAATAGGCTCATTCAGCAACTTAGGCTTATTAAATAGGCTTATTTCAGCAACTTATACTTATTAAAGAGGCCTATTAAATAGGCTTATTAAATAGGCTTATTTCAGCAACTTAGACTTATTAAATAGGCCTATTAAATAGGATTATTAAAACGGCTTATTAAATAGGCTTATTTCAGCAACTTAGGCTTATTAAATAGGCTTATTAAATGGGCTTTATTTCAGCAACTTAGGCTTATTAAATAGGCTTATTTCAGCAACTTAGACTTATTAAATAGCCTTATTTCAGCAACTTACGCTTTTTAAATAGGCTTTTTCAGCAACTTAGGCTTATTAAATAGCCTAATTAAGTAGGCTTATTTCAGCAACTTGGGCTTATTAAATAGGCTTATTTCAGCAACTTACGCTGATTAAAAAGGCTTATTTCAGCAACTTAGACTTATTAAATAGCCTTATTTCAGCAACTTAGACTCATTAAATATGTTTATTTCAGCAACTTATGCTTATTAAATATACTTATTTCAGCAACTTATGCTTATTAAATAGCCTTATTAAACAGGTTTATTTCAGCAACTTAGGCTTATTAAATAGCATTTTTAAATAGGTTTATTTCAGCAACTTAGACTTATTAAATATACCTTTTTAAATAGGCTTAGTTCAGAAACTTAGGCGTATTAAATAGGCTTATTTCAGCAACTTATGCTTATTAAATAGCCTTATTAAACAGGTTTATTTCAGCAACTTAGGCTTATTAAATAGCATTTTTAAATAGGTTTATTTCAGCAACTTAGACTTATTAAATATACCTTTTTAAATAGGCTTAGTTCAGAAACTTAGGCTTATTAAATAGGCTTATTTCAGCAACTTAGGCTCATTAAATAGCCTTATTAAATATGCTTATTTCAGCAACTTAGGCTTATTAAATAGGCTTATTTCAGCAACTTAAACTTATTAAATAGCCTTATTTCAGCAACTTAGGCTTATTAAATAGCCTTATTTCAGCAATTTAGACTTATTAAATAGGCTTATTCAGCAACTTAGGCTTATTAAATAGCTTTATTAAATAGGCTTATTTCAGCAACTTAGACTTATTAAATAGGTTTATTCAGCAACTTAGGCTTATTAAATAGGCTTATTCAGCAACTTAGGCTTATTAAATAGGCTTATTTCAGCAACTTAGGCTTATTAAATAGGCTCATTCAGCAACTTAGGCTTATAAATAGGCTTATTTCAGCAACTTAGACTTATTAAATAGGCCTATTAAATAGGCGTATTAAATAGGCTTATTTCAGCAACTTAGACTTATTAAATAGGCCTATTAAATAGGCTTATTAAATAGGCTTATTAAATAGGCTTATTTCAGCAACTTAGACTTATTAAATAGCCTTATTTCAGCAACTTACGCTTATTAAATAGGCTTATTTCAGCAAACTTAGGCTTATTAAATAGGCTTATTTCAGCAACTTAGACTTATTAAATAGCCTTATTTCAGCAACTTACGCTTATTAAATAGGCTTATTTCAGCAACTTAGGCTTATTAAATAGCCTAATTAAGTAGGCTTATTTCAGCAACTTGGGCCTATTAAATAGGCTTATTTCAGCAACTTATGCTGATTAAAAAGGCTTATTTCAGCAACTTAGACTTATTAAATAGCCTTATTTCAGCAACTTAGACTCATTAAATAGGTTTATTTCAGCAACTTATGCTTATTAAATATACTTATTTCAGCAACTTAGGCTTATTAAATAGGCTTATTTCAGCAACTTAGACTTATTTAATAGCTTTATTTCAGCAACTATGGCTTATTAAATAGGCTTATTTCAGCAACTTAGGCTTATTAAATAGCCTTATTTCAGCAACTTAAACTTATTAAATAGGCTTATTTCAGCAACTTAGGCTTATTAAATAGGCTTATTCAGCAACTTAGGCTTATTAAATAGGCTTATTTCAGCAACTTAGGCTTATTAAATAGGCTCATTCAGAAACTTAGGCTTATTAAATAGGCTTATTTCAGCAACTTAGACTTATTAAATAGGTTTATTCAGCAACTTAGGCTTATTAAATAGGCTTATTCAGCAACTTAGGCTTATTAAATAGGCTTATTTCAGCAACTTAGGCTTATTAAATAGGCTCATTCAGCAACTTAGGCTTATAAATAGGCTTATTTCAGCAACTTAGACTTATTAAATAGGCCTATTAAATAGGCGTATTAAATAGGCTTATTTCAGCAACTTAGACTTATTAAATAGGCCTATTAAATAGGCTTATTAAATAGGCTTATTAAATAGGCTTATTTCAGCAACTTAGACTTATTAAATAGCCTTATTTCAGCAACTTACGCTTATTAAATAGGCTTATTTCAGCAAACTTAGGCTTATTAAATAGGCTTATTTCAGCAACTTAGACTTATTAAATAGCCTTATTTCAGCAACTTACGCTTATTAAATAGGCTTATTTCAGCAACTTAGGCTTATTAAATAGCCTAATTAAGTAGGCTTATTTCAGCAACTTGGGCCTATTAAATAGGCTTATTTCAGCAACTTATGCTGATTAAAAAGGCTTATTTCAGCAACTTAGGCTTATTAAATAGGCTTATTCAGCAACTTAGACTCATTAAATAGGTTTATTTCAGCAACTTAGGCTTATTAAATAGGCTCATTCAGAAACTTAGGCTTATTAAATAGGCTTATTTCAGCAACTTAGACTTATTAAATAGGCCTATTAAATAGGCTTATTAAATAGACTTATTAAATAGGCTCATTAAATACTTATTAATTAGTCTTATTAAATATGCTTATTAAATAGACTTATTAAATAGGCTCAATAAATAGGCTTATTAAATAGGCTTATTAAATAGGCTTATTAAATAGACTTATTAAATAGTCTTATTAAATAGGCTCAATAAATAGGCTTATTAAATAGGCTCAATAAATAGGCTTATTAAATAGGCAAATAAATAGGCTTATTAAATAGGCTCAATAAATAGGCTTATTAAATAGGCTCATTATATACTTATTAAATAGGCTTATTAAATAGACTTATTAAATAGACTTATTAAATAGGCTTATTAAATAGACTTATTAAATAGGCTTATTAAAAAGGCTTATTAAATAGACTTATTAAATAGGCTCATTAAATACTTATTAAATATGTTTATTAAATAGGCGTATTAAATAGGCTTATTAAATAGGCTTATAAAATAGGCTTATTAAATAGGCTTATTAAATAGACTTATTAAATAGCCTCATTGAATAGGCTTATTTTAGCAACTTAGGCTTATTAAATAGGTTTATTTCAGCAACTTAGACTTATTAAATAGGCTTATTTCAGCAACTTAGGCTTATTAAATAAGCTTATTTCAGCAACTTATGCTTATTAAATAGCCTTATTAAACAGGTTTATTTCAGCAACTTAGGCTTATTAAATAGCATTTTTAAATAGGTTTATTTCAGCAACTTAGACTTATTAAATATACCTTTTTAAATAGGCTTAGTTCAGAAACTTAGGCTTATTAAATAGGCTTATTTCAGCAACTTAGGCTCATTAAATAGCCTTATTAAATAGGCTTATTTCAGCAACTTAAACTTATTAAATAGCCTTATTTCAGCAACTTAGGCTTATTAAATAGCATTTTTAAATAGGTTTATTTCAGCAACTTAGACTTATTAAATATATCTTTTTAAATAGGCTTAGTTCAGAAACTTAGGCTTATTAAATAGGCTTATTTCAGCAACTTAGGCTCATTAAATAGCCTTATTAAATATGCTTATTTCAGCAACTTAGGCTTATTAAATAGGCTTATTTCAGCAACTTAGACTTATTAAATAGCCTTATTTCAGCAACTTACGCTTATTAAATAGCCTTATTTCAGCAACTTAGGCTTATTAAATAGCCTTATTAAATAGGCTTATTTCAGCAACTTAGACTTATTAAATAGGTTTATTCAGCAACTTAGGCTTATTAAATAGGCTTATTTCAGCAACTTAGGCTTATTAAATAGGCTTATTTCAGCAACTTAAGCTTATTAAATAGGCTCATTCAGCAACTTAGGCTTATTAAATAGGCTTATTTCAGCAACTTATACTTATTAAAGAGGCCTATTAAATAGGCTTATTAAATAGGCTTATTTCAGCAACTTAGACTTATTAAATAGGCCTATTAAATAGGATTATTAAAACGGCTTATTAAATAGGCTTATTTCAGCAACTTAGGCTTATTAAATAGGCTTATTAAATGGGCTTTATTTCAGCAACTTAGGCTTATTAAATAGGCTTATTTCAGCAACTTAGACTTATTAAATAGCCTTATTTCAGCAACTTACGCTTTTTAAATAGGCTTATTTCAGCAACTTAGGCTTATTAAATAGCCTAATTAAGTAGGCTTATTTCAGCAACTTGGGCTTATTAAATAGGCTTATTTCAGCAACTTACGCTGATTAAAAAGGCTTATTTCAGCAACTTAGACTTATTAAATAGCCTTATTTCAGCAACTTAGACTCATTAAATATGTTTATTTCAGCAACTTATGCTTATTAAATATACTTATTTCAGCAACTTATGCTTATTAAATAGCCTTATTAAACAGGTTTATTTCAGCAACTTAGGCTTATTAAATAGCATTTTTAAATAGGTTTATTTCAGCAACTTAGACTTATTAAATATACCTTTTTAAATAGGCTTAGTTCAGAAACTTAGGCGTATTAAATAGGCTTATTTCAGCAACTTATGCTTATTAAATAGCCTTATTAAACAGGTTTATTTCAGCAACTTAGGCTTATTAAATAGCATTTTTAAATAGGTTTATTTCAGCAACTTAGACTTATTAAATATACCTTTTTAAATAGGCTTAGTTCAGAAACTTAGGCTTATTAAATAGGCTTATTTCAGCAACTTAGGCTCATTAAATAGCCTTATTAAATATGCTTATTTCAGCAACTTAGGCTTATTAAATAGGCTTATTTCAGCAACTTAAACTTATTAAATAGCCTTATTTCAGCAACTTAGGCTTATTAAATAGCCTTATTTCAGCAATTTAGACTTATTAAATAGGCTTATTCAGCAACTTAGGCTTATTAAATAGCTTTATTAAATAGGCTTATTTCAGCAACTTAGACTTATTAAATAGGTTTATTCAGCAACTTAGGCTTATTAAATAGGCTTATTCAGCAACTTAGGCTTATTAAATAGGCTTATTTCAGCAACTTAGGCTTATTAAATAGGCTCATTCAGCAACTTAGGCTTATAAATAGGCTTATTTCAGCAACTTAGACTTATTAAATAGGCCTATTAAATAGGCGTATTAAATAGGCTTATTTCAGCAACTTAGACTTATTAAATAGGCCTATTAAATAGGCTTATTAAATAGGCTTATTAAATAGGCTTATTTCAGCAACTTAGACTTATTAAATAGCCTTATTTCAGCAACTTACGCTTATTAAATAGGCTTATTTCAGCAAACTTAGGCTTATTAAATAGGCTTATTTCAGCAACTTAGACTTATTAAATAGCCTTATTTCAGCAACTTACGCTTATTAAATAGGCTTATTTCAGCAACTTAGGCTTATTAAATAGCCTAATTAAGTAGGCTTATTTCAGCAACTTGGGCCTATTAAATAGGCTTATTTCAGCAACTTATGCTGATTAAAAAGGCTTATTTCAGCAACTTAGACTTATTAAATAGCCTTATTTCAGCAACTTAGACTCATTAAATAGGTTTATTTCAGCAACTTATGCTTATTAAATATACTTATTTCAGCAACTTAGGCTTATTAAATAGGCTTATTTCAGCAACTTAGACTTATTTAATAGCTTTATTTCGGCAACTATGGCTTATTAAATAGGCTTATTTCAGCAACTTAGGCTTATTAAATAGCCTTATTTCAGCAACTTAAACTTATTAAATAGGCTTATTTCAGCAACTTAGGCTTATTAAATAGGCTTATTCAGCAACTTAGGCTTATTAAATAGGCTTATTTCAGCAACTTAGGCTTATTAAATAGGCTCATTCAGAAACTTAGGCTTATTAAATAGGCTTATTTCAGCAACTTAGACTTATTAAATAGGCCTATTAAATAGGCTTATTAAATAGGCTTATTTCAGCAACTTAGACTTATTAAATAGGCCTATTAAATAGTCTTATTAAATAGACTTATTAAATAGGCTCATTAAATACTTATTAATTAGTCTTATTAAATATGCTTATTAAATAGACTTATTAAATAGGCTCAATAAATAGGCTTATTAAATAGTCTTATTAAATAGGCTCAATAAATAGGCTTATTAAATAGGCTTATTAAATAGGCTTATTAAATAGACTTATTAAATAGTCTTATTAAATAGGCTCAATAAATAGGCTTATTAAATAGGCTCAATAAATAGGCTTATTAAATAGGCTCAATAAATAGGCTTATTAAATAGGCTCAATAAATAGGCTTATTAAATAGGCTCATTATATACTTATTAAATAGGCTTATTAAATAGACTTATTAAATAGACTTATTAAATAGGCTTATTAAATAGACTTATTAAATAGGCTTATTAAAAAGGCTTATTAAATAGACTTATTAAATAGGCTCATTAAATACTTATTAAATATGTTTATTAAATAGGCGTATTAAATAGGCTTATTAAATAGGCTTATAAAATAGGCTTATTAAATAGGCTTATTAAATAGACTTATTAAATAGCCTCATTGAATAGGCTTATTTTAGCAACTTAGGCTTATTAAATAGGTTTATTTCAGCAACTTAGACTTATTAAATAGGCTTATTTCAGCAACTTAGGCTTATTAAATAAGCTTATTTCAGCAACTTATGCTTATTAAATAGCCTTATTAAACAGGTTTATTTCAGCAACTTAGGCTTATTAAATAGCATTTTTAAATAGGTTTATTTCAGCAACTTAGACTTATTAAATATACCTTTTTAAATAGGCTTAGTTCAGAAACTTAGGCTTATTAAATAGGCTTATTTCAGCAACTTAGGCTCATTAAATAGCCTTATTAAATAGGCTTATTTCAGCAACTTAAACTTATTAAATAGCCTTATTTCAGCAACTTAGGCTTATTAAATAGCATTTTTAAATAGGTTTATTTCAGCAACTTAGACTTATTAAATATATCTTTTTAAATAGGCTTAGTTCAGAAACTTAGGCTTATTAAATAGGCTTATTTCAGCAACTTAGGCTCATTAAATAGCCTTATTAAATATGCTTATTTCAGCAACTTAGGCTTATTAAATAGGCTTATTTCAGCAACTTAAACTTATTAAATAGCCTTATTTCAGCAACTTAGGCTTATTAAATAGCCTCATTTCAGCAATTTAGACTTATTAAATAGGCTTATTCAGCAACTTAGGCTTATTAAATAGCTTTATTAAATAGGCTTATTTCAGCAACTTAGACTTATTAAATAGGTTTATTCAGCAACTTAGGCTTATTAAATAGGCTTATTCAGCAACTTAGGCTTATTAAATAGGCTTATTTCAGCAACTTAGGCTTATTAAATAGGCTCATTCAGCAACTTAGGCTTATAAATAGGCTTATTTCAGCAACTTAGACTTATTAAATAGGCCTATTAAATAGGCTTATTAAATAGGCTTATTAAATGGGCTTATTTCAGCAACTTAGGCTTATTAAATAGGCTTATTTCAGCAACTTAGACTTATTAAATAGCCTTATTTCAGCAACTTACGCTTATTAAATAGCCTTATTTCAGCAACTTAGGCTTATTAAATAGCCTTATTAAATATGCTTATTTCAGCAACTTAGACTTATTAAATAGGTTTATTCAGCAACTTAGGCTTATTAAATAGGCTTATTCAGCAACTTAGGCTTATTAAATAGGCTTATTTCAGCAACTTAGGCTTATTAAATAGGCTCATTCAGCAACTTAGGCTTATTAAATAGGCTTATTTCAGCAACTTAGACTTATTAAATAGGCCTATTAAATAGGCTTATTAAATATGCTTATTTCAGCAACTTAGGCTTATTACATAGGCTTATTCAGCAACTTAGGCTTATTAAATAGGCTTTTTTCAGCAACTTAGGATTATTAAATAGGCTCATTCAGAAACTTAGGCTTATTAAATAGACTTATTTCAGCAACTTAGACTTATTAAATAGGCCTGTTAAATAGGCTTATTAAATAGGTTTATTTCAGCAACTTAGACTTATTAAATAGGCCTATTAAATAGGCTTATTAAATAGACTTATTAAATAGGCACATTAAATACTTATTAAATAGGCTTAATAAATAGGCTTATTAAATAAGCTTATTTCAGCAACTTAGGCTTATTAAATAGGCTTATTAAATGGGCTTATTTCAGCAACTTAGGCTTATTAAATAGGCTTATTTCAGCAACTTAGACTTATTAAATAGCCTTATTTCAGCAACTTACGCTTATTAAATAGGCTTATTTCAGCAACTTAGGCTTATTAAATAGTCTAATTAAGTAGGCTTATTTCAGCAACTTGAGCTTATTAAATAGGCTTATTTCAGCAACTTATGCTGATTAAAAAGGCTTATTTCAGCAACTTAGACTTATTAAATAGCCTTATTTCAGCAACTTAGACTCATTAAATAGGCTTATTTCAGCAACTTATGCTTATTAAAAATACTTATTTCAGCAACTTAGGCTTATTAAATAGGCTTATTTCAGCAACTTAGACTTATTAAATAGCCTTATTTCAGCAACTTAGGCTTATTAAATAGGCTTATTTCAGCAACTTAGGCTTATTAAATAGCCTTATTTCAGCAACTTAGACTTATTAAATAGGCTTATTTCAGCAACTTAGGCTTATTAAATAGGCTTATTCAGCAACTTAGGCTTATTACATAGGCTTATTTCAGCAACTTAGGCTTATTACATAGGCTTATTCAGCAACTTAGGCTTATTACATAGGCTTATTTCAGCAACTTAGACTTATTAAATAGGCCTATTAAATAGGCTTATTAAATAGACTTATTAAATAGGCACATTAAATACTTATTAAATAGGCTTATTAAATAAGCTTATTAAATAGGCTTATTAAATAGACTTATTAAATAGGCTCAATAAATAGGCTTATTAAATAGGCTTACTAAATAGGCTTATTAAATAGACTTATTAAATAGGCTTATTAAATAGGCTCAATAAATAGGCTTATTAAATTGCTCAATAAATAGGCTTTTTAAATAGGCTCAATAAATAGGCATATTAAATAGGCTCATTAAATACTTATTAAATAGACTTATTAAATAGACTTATTAAATAGGCTTATTAAATAGGCTTATTAAATAGGCTTATTAAATAGGCTTATTAAATAGACTTATTAAATAGCCTCATTAAATAGGCTTATTTTAGCAACTTAGGCTTATTAAATAAGTTTATTTCAGCAACTTAGACTTATTAAAAAGCCTTATTAAATAGGCTTATTTCAGCAACTTAGGCTTATTAAATAAGCTTATTTCAGCAACTTATTCTTATTAAATAGCCTTATTAAACAGGTTTATTTCAGCAACTTAGGCTTATTAAGTAGCATTTTTAAATAGGTTTATTTCAGCAACTTAGACTTATTAAATAGGTTTATTCAGCAACTTAGGCTTATTAAATAGGCTTATTCAGCAACTTAGGCTTATTTAATAGGCTTATTTCAGCAACTTAGGCTTATTTAATAGGCTTATTTCAGCAACTTATGCTTTTAAATAGCCTTATTAAACAGGTTTATTTCAGCAACTTAGGCTTATTAAATAGCTTTATTAAATAGGCTTATTTCAGCAACTTAGACTTATTAAATAGGTTTATTCAGCAACTTAGGCTTATTAAATAGGCTTATTCAGCAACTTAGGCTTATTAAATAGGCTTATTTCAGCAACTTAGGCTTATTAAATAGGCTCATTCAGCAACTTAGGCTTATAAATAGGCATATTTCAGCAACTTAGACTTATTAAATAGGCCTATTAAATAGGCTTATTAAATAGGCTTATTTCAGCAACTTAGACTTATTAAATAGGCCTATTAAATAGGCTTATTAAATAGGCTTATTAAATAGGCTTATTTCAGCAACATAGGCTTATTAAATAGGCTTATTTCAGCAACTTAGACTTATTAAATAGCCTTATTTCAGCAACTTACGCTTATTAAATAGCCTTATTTCAGCAACTTAGGCTTATTAAATAGCCTTATTAAATAGGCTTATTTCAGCAACTTAGACTTATTAAATAGGTTTATTCAGCAACTTAGGCTTATTAAATAGGCTTATTCAGCAACTTAGGCTTATTAAATAGGCTTATTTCAGCAACTTAGGCTTATTAAATAGGCTCATTCAGCAACTTAGGCTTATTAAATAGTCTTATTTCAGCAACTTAGACTTATTAAATAGGCCTATTAAATAGGCTTATTAAATAGGCTTATTTCAACAACTTAGGCTTATTAAATATGCTTATTTCAGCAAATTAGGCTTATTAAATAGCCTTATTTCAGCAACTTAGACTTATTAAATATGCTTATTTCAGCAACTTAGGCTTATTAAATAGGCTTATTCAGCAACTTAGGCTTATTAAATAGGCTTATTTCAGCAACTTAGGATTATTAAATAGGCTCATTCAGAAACTTAGGCTTATTAAATAGGCTTATTTCAGCAACTTAGACTTATTAAATAGGCCTGTTAAATAGGCTTATTAAATAGGTTTATTTCAGCAACTTAGACTTATTAAATAGGCCTATTAAATAGGCTTATTAAATAGACTTATTAAATAGGCGTATTAAATAGACTCATTAAATAGGCTTGTTAAATAGGCTCAATAAATAGGCTTATTAAATAGGTTCAATAAATAGGCTAATTAAATAGGCTCATTAAATAGACTTATTAAATAGGCTCAATAAATAGGCTTATTAAATAGGCTCATAAATACTTATTGAATAGGCTTATTAAATAGACTTATTAAATAGACTTATTAAATAGGCTTATTAAATAGACTTATTAAATAGGCTTATTAAAAAGGCTTATTAAATAGACTTATTAAATAGGCTCATTAAATACTTATTAAATAGGTTTATTAAATAGGCGTATTAAATAGGCTTATTAAATAGGCTCAATAAATAGGCTTATTAAATAGGCTTATTAAATAGGCTCATTAAATAGGCTTACTAAATAGGCTTATTAAATAGGCTCAATAAATAGGCTTATTTAATAGGCTCAATAAATAGGCTTATTAAATAAGCTCAATAAATAGGCTTATTAAATAGGCTCATTAAATACTTATTAAATAGGCTTATTAAATAGATTCATGAATTAGACTTATTAAATAGGCTTATTAAATAGGCTTATTAAATAGGCTTATTAAATAGGCTTATTAAATAGACTTATTAAATAGCCTCATTAAATAGGCTTATTTTAGCAACTTAGGCTTATTAAATAGGCTTATTTCAGCAACTTAGAATTATTAAATAGCCTTATTTCAGCAACTTAGGCTTATTAAACAGGCTTATTTCAGCAACTTAGGCTTATTAAATAGCCTTATTTCAGCAACTTAGACTTATTAAATAGACTTATTCAGCAACTTAGGCTTATTAAATAGCTTTATTAAATAGGCTAATTTTAGCAACTTAGGCTTATTAAATAGGCTTATTTCAGCAACTTAGACTTATTAAAAAGGCTTATTTCAGCAACTTAGACTTATTAAAAAGGCTTATTTCAGCAACTTAGGCTTATGAAATAGGCTCATTCAGCAACTTAGGCTTATTAAATAGTCTTATTTCAGCAACTTAGACTTATTAAATAGGCTTATTTCAGCAACTTAGACTTATTAAATAGGCTTATTTCAGCAACTTAGACTTATTAAAAAGGCTTATTTCAGCAACTTAGGCTTATGAAATAGGCTCATTCAGCAACTTAGGCTTATTAAATAGTCTTATTTCAGCAACTTAGGCTTATTAAATAGGCCTATTAAATAGGCTTATTAAATAGACTTATTAAATAGGCTCATTAAATACTCATTAAATAGGCTCATTAAATAGGCTTATTAAAATAGACTTATTAAATAGGCTCAATAAATAGGTTTATTAAATAGGCTTATTAAATAGGCTTAATAAATAGGCTTATTAAATAGACTTAATAAATAGACTTATTAAATAGGCTCAATAAAGAGGCTTATTAAATAGGCTTATTAAATAGGTTCAATAAATGGGCTTATTAAATAGGCTCAATAAATAGGCTTATTAAATAGGCTTATTAAATACTTATTAAATAGGCTTATTAAATAGACGTATTAAATAGAGTTATTGAATAGGCTTATTAGATAGGCTTATGAAATAGGCTTATTAAATAGACTTATTAAATAGGCTTATGAAATAGGCTCAATTATTAAGCTTATTAAATAGGCTCAATAAATAGGTTTATTAAATAGGCTAAAAAAATAGGCTTTTTAAATAGGCTCAATAAATAGGCTTATTAAATAGACTTATTAAATAGACTTATTAAATAGGCTTATTAAATAGACTTATTAAATAGGCTTATTAAAAAGGCTTATTAAATAGACGTATTAAATAGGCTCATTAAATACTTATTAAATAGGTTTATTAAATAGGTGTATTAAATAGGCTTATTAAATAGGCTTATTAAATAGGCTTATTAAATAGGCTTATTAAATATACTTATTAAATAGCCTTATTAAATACGCTTATTTCGGCAACTTAGGCTTATTAAATAGGCTTATTTCAGCAACTTAGGCTTATTAAATAGCCGTATTTCAGCAACTTTCTCTTATTAAATAGGCGTATTTCAGCAACTTAGGCGTATTAAATAGCCTTATTAAATAGGCTTATTTCAGCAACTTGGGCTTATTAAATAGGCTTATTTCAGCAACTTACGCTGATTAAATAGGCTTATTAAATAGGCTTATTAAATAGACTTATTAAATAGGCTCATTAAATATCTATTAAATAGGCTTATTAAATAGGCTTATTAAATAGGCGCAATAAATAGGCTTATTAAATAGGCTTATTAAATAGACTTATTAAATAGGCTCAATAAATAGGCTTATTGAATAGGCTTCTTAAATACTTATTAAATAGGCTTATTAAATAGACGTATTAAATAGAGTTATTGAATAGGCTTATTAGATAGGCTTATGAAATAGGCTTATTAAATAGACTTATTAAATAGGCTTATGAAATAGGCTCAATTATTAAGCTTATTAAATAGGCTCAATAAATAGGTTTATTAAATAGGCTAAAAAAATAGGCTTTTTAAATAGGCTCAATAAATAGGCTTATTAAATAGACTTATTAAATAGACTTATTAAATAGGCTTATTAAATAGACTTATTAAATAGGCTTATTAAAAAGGCTTATTAAATAGACGTATTAAATAGGCTCATTAAATACTTATTAAATAGGTCTATTAAATAGGTGTATTAAATAGGCTTATTAAATAGGCTTATTAAATAGGCTTATTAAATAGGCTTATTAAATATACTTATTAAATAGCCTTATTAAATACGCTTATTTCAGCAACTTAGGCTTATTAAATAGGCTTATTTCAGCAACTTAGGCTTATTAAATAGCCGTATTTCAGCAACTTTCTCTTATTAAATAGGCGTATTTCAGCAACTTAGGCGTATTAAATAGCCTTATTAAATAGGCTTATTTCAGCAACTTGGGCTTATTAAATAGGCTTATTTCAGCAACTTACGCTGATTAAATAGGCTTATTAAATAGGCTTATTAAATAGACTTATTAAATAGGCTCATTAAATATCTATTAAATAGGCTTATTAAATAGGCTTATTAAATAGGCGCAATAAATAGGCTTATTAAATAGGCTTATTAAATAGACTTATTAAATAGGCTCAATAAATAGGCTTATTAAATAGGCTTCTTAAATAGGCTCAATAAATAGGCTCAATAAATAGGCTTATTAAATAGGGTCAAAAATAGGCTTATTAAATAGGCTCAATAAATAGCCTTATTAAATAGGCTCATTAAATACTTATTAAATAGGCTCATTAAATAGACTTATTAAATAGACTTATTAAATAGACTTATTAAATAGACTTATTAAATAGGCTTATTAAAAGGCTTATTAAATAGACTTATTAAATAGGCTCATTAAATACTTATTAAATCGGTTTATTAAATAGGCGTATTAAATAGGCTTATTAAATAGGCTTATTAAATAGGCTTATGAAATAGGCTTATTAAATAGACTTATTAAATATCCTCATTAAATAGGCTTATTTTAGCAACTTAGGCTTATTAAATAGGTTTATTTCAGCAACTTAGACTTATTAAATAGCCATATTAAATAGGCTTATTTCAGCAACTTAGGCTTATTAAATAGCCTTATTTCAGCAACTTAGGCTTATTAAATAGGTTTATTCAGCAACTTAGGCTTATTAAATTGGCTTATTAAATAGGCTTATTTCAGCAACTTTGGCTTATTAAATAGGCTTATTCAGCAACTTAGGCTTATTAAATAGGCTCATTAAATACTTATTAAATAGGCTTATTAAACAGGCTTATTAAATGGACTCATTAAATAGGCTCAATAAATAGGCTTATTAAATAGGCTCATTAAATAGGCTTCATAAATAGGCTTATTTAATCGGCTTATTAAATAGGCTTATTAAATAGGCGTATAAAATAGACTCATTAAATAGGCTTGTTAAATAGGCTCAATAAATAGGCTTATTAAATAGGTTCAATAAATAGGCTAATTAAATAGGCTCATTAAATAGACTTATTAAATAGGCTCAATAAATAGGCTTATTAAATAGGCTCATTAAATACTTATTGAATAGGCTTATTAAATAGACTTATTAAATAGACTTATTAAATAGGCTTATTAAATAGACTTATTAAATAGGCTTATTGAAAAGGCTTATTAAATAGACTTATTAAATAGGCTCATTAAATACTTATTAAATAGGTTTATTAAATAGGCGTATTAAATAGGCTTATTAAATAGGCTCAATAAATAGGCTTATTAAATAGGCTTATTAAATAGGCTCATTAAATAGGCTTACTAAATAGGCTTATTAAATAGGCTCAATAAATAGGCTTATTTAATAGGCTCAATAAATAGGCTTATTAAATAAGCTCAATAAATAGGCTTATTAAATAGGCTCATTAAATACTTATTAAATAGGCTTATTAAATAGATTTATGAATTAGACTTATTAAATAGGCTTATTAAATAGGCTTATTAAATAGGCTTATTAAATAGGCTTATTAAATAGACTTATTAAATAGCCTCATTAAATAGGCTTATTTTAGCAACTTAGGCTTATTAAATAGGCTTATTTCAGCAACTTAGAATTATTAAATAGCCTTATTTCAGCAACTTAGGCTTATTAAACAGGCTTATTTCAGCAACTTAGGCTTATTAAATAGCCTTATTTCAGCAACTTAGACTTATTAAATAGACTTATTCAGCAACTTAGGCTTATTAAATAGCTTTATTAAATAGGCTAATTTCAGCAACTTAGGCTTATTAAATAGGCTTATTTCAGCAACTTAGACTTATTAAAAAGGCTTATTTCAGCAACTTAGGCTTATTAAATAGGCCTATTAAATAGGCTTATTAAATAGACTTATTAAATAGGCTCATTAAATACTCATTAAATAGGCTCATTAAATAGGCTTATTAAAATAGACTTATTAAATAGGCTCAATAAATAGGTTTATTAAATAGGCTTATTAAATAGGCTTAATAAATAGGCTTATTAAATAGACTTAATAAATAGACTTATTAAATAGGCTCAATAAATAGGCTTATTAAATATGCTTATTAAATAGATTTATTAAATAGGCTCAATAAAGAGGCTTATTAAATAGGCTTATTAAATAGGTTCAATAAATGGGCTTATTAAATAGGCTCAATAAATAGGCTTATTAAATAGGCTCATTAAATACTTATTAAATAGGCTTATTAAATAGACGTATTAAATAGAGTTATTGAATAGGCTTATTAGATAGGCTTATGAAATAGGCTTATTAAATAGACTTATTAAATAGGCTTATGAAATAGGCTCAATTATTAAGCTTATTAAATAGGCTCAATAAATAGGTTGATTAAATAGGCTAAAAAAATAGGCTTTTTAAATAGGCTCAATAAATAGGCTTATTAAATAGGCTCATTGAATACTTATTAAATAGGCTTATTAAATAGACTTATTAAATAGACTTATTAAATAGGCTTATTAAATAGACTTATTAAATAGGCTTATTAAAAAGGCTTATTAAATAGACGTATTAAATAGGCTCATTAAATATTTATTAAATAGGTTTATTAAATAGGCGTATTAAATAGGCTTATTAAATAGGCTTATTAAATAGGCTTATTAAATAGGCTTATTAAATAGACTTATTAAATAGCCTCATTAAATAGGCTTATTTTAGCAACTTAGGCTTATTAAATAGGTTTATTTCAGCAACTTAGACTTATTAAATAGCCAAATTAAATAGGCTTATTTCAGCAACTTAGGCTTATTAAATAGCCTTATTTCAGCAACTTAGGCTTATTAAATAGGTTTATTCAGCAACTTAGGCTTATTAAATTGGCTTATTAAATAGGCTTATTTCAGCAACTTTGGCTTATTAAATAGGCTTATTCAGCAACTTAGGCTTATTAAATAGGCTCATTAAATACTTATTAAATAGGTTTATTAAACAGGCTTATTAAATGGACTTATTAAATAGGCTCAATAAATAGGCTTATTAAATAGGCTCATTAAATAGGCTTCATAAATAGGCTTATTTAATCGGCTTATTAAATAGGCTTATTAAATAGGCGTATTAAATAGGCTTATTAAATAGGCTCAATAAATAGGCTTATTAAATAGGCTTATTAAATAGGCTCATTAAATAGGCTTACTAAATAGGCTTATTAAATAGGCTCAATAAATAGGCTTATTTAATAGGCTCAATAAATAGGCTTATTAAATAGGCTCAATAAATAGGCTTATTAAATAGGCACATTAAATACTTATTAAATAGGCTTATTAAATAGATTTATGAATTAGACTTATTAAATAGGCTTATTAAATAGGCTTATTAAATAGACTTATTAAATATCCTCATTAAATAGGCTTATTTTAGCAACTTAGGCTTATTAAATAGGCTTATTTCAGCAACTTAGAATTATTAAATAGCCTTATTTCAGCAACTTAGGCTTATTAAACAGGCTTATTTCAGCAACTTAGGTTTATTAAATAGGCTTATTTCAGCAACTTAGAATTATTAAATAGCCTTATTTCAGCAACTTAGGCTTATTAAATAGCCTTATTTCAGCAATTTAGACTTATTAAATAGACTTATTCAGCAACTTAGGCTTATTAAATAGCTTTATTAAATAGGCTAATTTCAGCAACTTAGGCTTATTAAATAGGCTTATTTCAGCAACTTAGACTTATTAAAAAGGCTTATTTCAGCAACTTAGGCTTATGAAATAGGCTTATTCAGCAACTTAGGCTTATTAAATAGTCTTATTTCAGCAACTTAGACTTATTAAATAGGCCTATTAAATAGGCTTATTAAATAGACTTATTAAATAGGCTCATTAAATACTCATTAAATAGGCTCATTAAATAGGCTTATTAAAATAGACTTATTAAATAGGCTCAATAAATAGGTTTATTAAATAGGCTTATTAAATAGGCTTAATAAATAGGCTTATTAAATAGACTTAATAAATAGACTTATTAAATAGGCTCAATAAATAGGCTTATTAAATATGCTTATTAAATAGATTTATTAAATAGGCTCAATAAATAGGCTTATTAAATAGACTTATTAAATAGGCTCATTAAATATCTATTAAATAGGCTTATTAAATAGGCTTATTAAATTGACTTATTAAATAGGCTCAATAAATAGGCTTATTAAATAGGCTTATTAAATAGACTTATTAAATAGGCTTATTAAAAAGGCTTATTAAATAGACGTATTAAATAGGCTCATTAAATACTTATTAAATAGGTTTATTAAATAGGCGTATTAAATAGGCTTATTAAATAGGCTTATTAAATAGACTTATTAAATAGCCTTATTAAATAGGCTTATTTCAGCAACTTAGGCATATTAAATAGGCTTATTTCAGCAACTTAGGCGTATTAAATAGCCTTATTAAATAGGCTTATTTCAGCAACTTGGGCTTATTAAATAGGCTTATTTCAGCAACTTACGCTGATTAAATAGGCTTATTAAATAGGCTTATTAAATAGACTTATTAAATAGGCTCATTAAATATCTATTAAATAGGCTTATTAAATAGGCTTATTAAATTGACTTATTAAATAGGCTCAATAAATAGGCTTATTAAATAGGCTTATTAAATAGGCTTATTAAATCGCCTTATTAAATAGACTTATTAAATAGGCTTATTAAATAGGCTCAATAAATAGGCTTATTAAATAGGCTTATTAAATAGACTTATTAAATAGGCTCAATAAATAGGCTTATTAAATAGGCTTATTAAATAGGCTCAATAAATAGGCTTATTAAATAGGCTCAATAAATAGGCTTTTTAAATAGGCTCATTAAATACTTATTAAATAGGCTTATTAAATAGACTTATTAAATAGAGTTATTGAATAGGCTTATTAAATAGGCTTATTAATTAGGCTTATTAAATAGACTTATTAAATAGTCTTATGAAATAGGCTCAATAATTAGGCTTATTAAATAGGCTCAATAAATAGGCTTATTAAATAGGCTAAAAAAATAGGCTTATTAAATAGGCTCAATAAATAGGCTTATTAAATAGGCTCATTAAATACTTATTAAATAGGCTTATTAAATAAACTTATTAAATAGACTTATTAAATAGGCTTATTAAATAGACTTATTAAATAGGCTTATTAAAAGGCTTATTAAATAGACTTATTAAATAGGCTCATTAAATAGGCTTATTAAATAGGCTCAAAAATAGGCTTATTAAATAGGCTCAATAAATAGGCTTATTAAATAGGCTCATTAAATACTTATTAAATAGGCTTATTAAATAAACTTATTAAATAGACTTATTAAATAGGTTTATTAAATAGGCGTATTAAATAGGCTTATTAAATAGGCTTATTAAATAGGCTTATGAAGTAGGCTTATTAAATAGACTTATTAAATAGCCTCATTAAATAGGCTTATTTTAGCAACTTAGGCTTATTAAATAGGTTTATTTTAGCAACTTAGTCTTATTAAATAGCCATATTAAATAGGCTTATTTCAGCAACTTAGGCTTATTAAATAGCCTTATTTCAGCAACTTAGGCTTATTAAATAGGTTTATTCAGCAACTTAAGCTTATTAAATTGGCTTATTAAATAGGCTTATTTCAGCAACTTTGGCTTATTAAATAGGCTTATTCAGCAACTTAGGCTTATTAAATAGGCTCATTAAATACTTATTAAATAGGTTTATTAAACAGGCTTATTAAATGGACGTATTAAATAGGCTCAATAAATAGGCTTATTAAATAGGCTCATTAAATAGGCTTCATAAATAGGCTTATTTAATCGGCTTATTAAATAGGCTTATTAAATAGGCGTATTAAATAGACTTATTAAATAGGCTTGTTAAATAGGCTCAATAAATAGGCTTATTAAATAGGTTCAACAAATAGGCTAATTAAATAGGCTCATTAAATAGACTTATTAAATAGGCTCAATAAATAGGCTTATTAAATAGGCTCATTAAATACTTATTGAATAGGCTTATTAAATAGACGTATTAAATAGACTTATTAAATAGGCTTATTAAATAGACTTATTAAATAGGCTTATTAAAAAGGCTTATTAAATAGACTTATTAAATAGGCTCATTAAATACTTATTAAATAGGTTTATTAAATAGGCGTATTAAATAGGCTTATTAAATAGGCTCAATAAATAGGCTTATTAAATAGGCTTATTAAATAGGCTCATTAAATAGGCTTACTAAATAGGCTTATTAAATAGGCTCAATAAATAGGCTTATTTAATAGGCTCAATAAATAGGCTTATTAAATAGGCTCAATAAATAGGCTTATTAAATAGGCTCATTAAATACGTATTGAATAGGCTTATTAAATAGACTTATTAAATAGACTTATTAAATAGGCTTATTAAATAGACTTATTAAATAGGCTTATTAAAAAGGCTTATTAAATAGACTTATTAAATAGGCTCATTAAATACTTATTAAATAGGTTTATTAAATAGGCGTATTAAATAGGCTTATTAAATAGGCTCAATAAATAGGCTTATTAAATAGGCTTATTAAATAGGCTCATTAAATAGGCTTACTAAATAGGCTTATTAAATAGGCTCAATAAATAGGCTTATTTAATAGGCTCAATAAATAGGCTTATTAAATAGACTCATTAAATAGGCTCAATAAATAGGCTTATTAAATAGGCACATTAAATACTTATTAAATAGGCTTATTAAATAGATTTATGAATTAGACTTATTAAATAGGCTTATTAAATAGGCTTATTAAATAGGCTTATTAAATAGGCTTATTAAATAGACTTATTAAATATCCTCATTAAATAGGCTTATTTTAGCAACTTAGGCTTATTAAATAGGCTTATTTCAGCAACTTAGAATTATTAAATAGCCTTATTTCAGCAACTTAGGCTTATTAAACAGGCTTATTTCAGCAACTTAGGCTTATTAAATAGCCTTATTTCAGCAACTTAGACTTATTAAATAGACTTATTCAGCAACTTAGGCTTATTAAATAGCTTTATTAAATAGGCTAATTTCAGCAACTTAGGCTTATTAAATAGGCTTATTTCAGCAACTTAGACTTATTAAAAAGGCTTATTTCAGCAACTTAGGCTTATGAAATAGGCTTATTCAGCAACTTAGGCTTATTAAATAGTCTTATTTCAGCAACTTAGCCTTATTAAATAGGCCTATTAAATAGGCTTATTAAATAGACTTATTAAATAGGCTCATTAAATACTCATTCAATAGGCTCATTAAATACGCTTATTAAAATAGACTTATTAAATAGGATCAATAAATAGGTTTATTAAATAGGCTTATTAAATAGGCTTAATAAATAGGCTTATTAAATAGACTTAATAAATAGACTTATTAAATAGGCTCAATAAATAGGCTTATTAAATATGCTTATTAAATAGATTTATTAAATAGGCTCAATAAATAGGCTTATTAAATAGGCTTATTAAATAGGTTCAATAAATGGGCTTATTAAATAGGCTCAATAAATAGGCTTATTAAATAGGCTCAGTAAATACTTATTAAATAGGCGTATTAAATAGACTTATTAAATAGGCTTGTTAAATAGGCTCAATAAATAGGCTTATTAAATAGGTTCAATAAATAGGCTAATTAAATAGGCTCATTAAATAGACTTATTAAATAGGCTCAATAAATAGGCTTATTAAATAGGCTCATTAAATACTTATTGAATAGGCTTATTAAATAGACTTATTAAATAGACTTATTAAATAGGCTTATTAAATAGACTTATTAAATAGGCTTATTAAAAAGGCTTATTAAATAGACTTATTAAATAGGCTCATTAAATACTTATTAAATAGGTTTGTTAAATCGGCGTATTAAATAGGCTTATTAAATAGGCTCAATAAATAGGCTTATTAAATAGGCTTATTAAATAGGCTCATTAAATAGGCTTACTAAATAGGCTTATTAAATAGGCTCAATAAATAGGCTTATTTAATAGGCTCAATAAATAGGCTTATTAAATAGGCTCAATAAATAGACTTATTAAATAGGCACATTAAATACTTATTAAATAGGCTTATTAAATAGATTTATGAATTAGACTTATTAAATAGGCTTATTAAATAGGCTTATTAAATAGGCTTATTAAATAGGCTTATTAAATAGACGTATTAAATATCCTCATTAAATATGCTTATTTCAGCAACTTAGAATTATTAAATAGCCTTATTTCAGCAACTTAGGCTTATTAAACAGGCTTATTTCAGCAACTTAGGCTTATTAAATAGCCTTATTTCAGCAACTTAGACTTATTAAATAGACTTATTCAGCAACTTAGGCTTATTAAATAGATTTATTAAATAGGCTAATTTCAGCAACTTAGGCTTATTAAATAGGCTTATTTCAGCAACTTAGGCTTATGAAATAGGCTTATTCAGCAACTTAGGCTTATTAAATAGTCTTATTTCAGCAACTTAGACTTATTAAATAGGCCTATTAAATAGGCTTATTAAATAGACTTATTAAATAGGCTCATTAAATACTCATTAAATAGGCTCATTAAATAGGCTTATTAAAATAGACTTATTAAATAGGCTCAATAAATAGGTTTATTAAATAGGCTTATTAAATAGGCTTAATAAATAGGCTTATTAAATAGACTTAATAAATAGACTTATTAAATAGGCTCAATAAATAGGCTTATTAAATATGCTTATTAAATAGATTTATTAAATAGGCTCAATAAATAGGCTTATTAAATAGGCTTATTAAATAGGTTCAATAAATGGGCTTATTAAATAGGCTCAATAAATAGGCTCATTAAATACTTATTAAATAGGCTTATTAAATAGACTTATTAAATAGAGTTATTGAATAGGCTTATTAGATAGGCTTATGAAATAGGCTTATTAAATAGACTTATTAAATAGGCTAATGAAATAGGCTCAATTATTAAGCTTATTAAATAGGCTCAATAAATAGGTTTATTAAATAGGCTAAAAAAATAGGCTTTTTAAATAGGCTCAATAAATAGGCTTATTAAATAGGCTCATTGAACACTTATTAAATAGGCTTATTAAATAGACTTATTAAATAGACTTATTAAATAGGCTTATTAAAAAGACTTATTAAATAGGCTTATTAAAAAGGCTTATTAAATAGACTTATTAAATAGGCTCATTAAATACTTATTAAATAGGTTTATTAAATAGGCGTATTAAATAGGCTTATTAAATAGGCTTATTAAATAGGCTTATTAAATAGACTCATTAAATAGCCTCATTTAATAGGCTTATTTTAGCAACTTAGGCTTATTAAATTGGCGTATTTCAGCAACTTATGCTTATTAAATAGCCTTATTAAATAGGCTTATATCAGCAACTTAGGCTTATTAAATAGGCTTATTTCAGCAACTTATGCTTATTAAATAGGCTTATTTCAGCAACTTAGGCTTATTAAATAGCCGTATTTCAGCAACTTTCTCTTATTAAATAGGCTTATTTCAGCAACTTAGGCGTATTAAATAGCCTTATTAAATAGGCTTATTTCAGCAACTTGGGCTTATTAAATAGGCTTATTTCAGCAACTTACGCTGATTAAATAGGCTTATTTCAGCAACTTAGACTTATTAAATAGCCTTATCTCAGCAACTTAGACTTATTATATAGGCTTATTCAGCAACTTAGGCTTATTAAATAGGCTTATTAAATAGACTTATTAAATAGCCTCATTTAATAGGCTTATTTTAGCAACTTAGGCTTATTAAATAAACTTATTTCTGCAACTTAGGCTTATTAAATAGGCTTATTTCAGCAACTTAGACTCATTAAATAGCCTTATTTCAGCAACTTAGGCTTTTTAAATAGGCTTATTTCAGCAAATTAGGCTTATTAAATAGCCTTATTTCAGCAACTTAGACTTATTAAATAGGCTTATTTCAGCAACTTAGGCTTATTAAATAGGCTTATTCAGCAACTTAGGCTTATTAAATAGGCTTATTAAATAGGCTTATTTCAGCAACTTTGGCTTATTAAATAGGCTTATTCAGCAACTTAGGCTTATTAAATAGGCTCATTAAATACTTATTAAATAGGCTTATTAAACAGGCTTATTAAATAGACTTATTAAATAGGCTCAATAAATAGGCATATTAAGTAGGCTTATTAAATAGGCTTCATAAATAGGCTTATTAAATCGGCTTATTAAATAGGCTTATTAAATAGGCGTATTAAATAGACTCATTAAATAGGCTTATTAAATAGGCTCAATAAATAGGCTTATTAAATAGGCTCAATAAATAGGCTAATTAAATAGGCTCAATAAATAGGCTTATTAAATAGGCTCAATAAATAGGCTTATTAAATAGGATCATTAAATACTTATTAAATAGGCTTATTAAATAGACTTATTAAATAGACGTATTAAATAGGCTTATTAAATAGACTTATTAAATAGGCTTATTAAAAAGGCTTATTAAATAGACTTATTAAATAGGCTCAATAAATACTTATTAAATAGGTTTATTAAATAGGCGTATTAAATAGGCTTATTAAATAGGCTCAATAAATAGGCTTATTTAATAGGCTTATTAAATAGGCTCATTAAATAGGCTTAATAAATAGGCTTATTAAATAGGCTCAAAAATAGGCTTATTAAATAGGCTCAATAAATAGGCTTATTAAATAGGCTCAATAAATAGGCTTATTAAATAGCTCATTAAATACTTATTAAATAGGCTTATTAAATAGATTTATTAATTAGACTTATTAAATAGGCTTCATAAATAGGCTTATTTAATCGGCTTATTAAATAGGCTTATTAAATAGGCGTATTAAATAGACTTATTAAATAGGCTTGTTAAATAGGCTCAATAAATAGGCTAATTAAATAGGCTCATTAAATAGACTTATTAAATAGGCTCAATAAATAGGCTTATTAAATAGGCTCATTAAATATTTATTGAATAGGCTTATTAAATAGACTTATTAAATAGACTTATTAAATAGGCTTATTAAATAGACTTATTAAATAGGCTTATTAAAAAGGCTTATTAAATAGACTTATTAAATAGGCCCATTAAATACTTATTAAATAGGTTTATTAAATAGGCATATTAAATAGGCTTATTAAATAGGCTCAATAAATAGGCTTATTAAATAGGCTTATTAAATAGGCTCATTAAATAGGCTTACTAAATAGGCTTATTAAATAGGCTCAATAAATAGGCTTATTTAATAGGCTCAATAAATAGGCTTATTAAATAGGCTCAATAAATAGGCTTATTAAATAGGCACATTAAATACTTATTAAATAGGCTTATTAAATAGATTTATGAATTAGACTTATTAAAAAGGCTTATTAAATAGGCTTATTAAATAGGCTTATTAAATAGACTTATTAAATATCCTCATTAAATAGGCTCATTTTAGCAACTTAGGCTTATTAAATAGGCTTATTTCAGCAACTTAGAATTATTAAATAGCCTTATTTCAGCAACTTAGGCTTATTAAACAGGCTTATTTCAGCAACTTAGGCTTATTAAATAGGCTTATTTCAGCAACTTAGAATTATTAAATAGCCTTATTTCAGCAACTTAGGCTTATTAAATAGCCTTATTTCAGCAACTTAGACTTATTAAATAGACTTATTCAGCAACTTAGGCTTATTAAATAGCTTTATTAAATAGGCTAATTTCAGCAACTTAGGCTTATTAAATAGGCTTATTTCAGCAACTTAGACTTATTAAAAAGGCTTATTTCAGCAACTTAAGCTTATGAAATAGGCTTATTCAGCAACTTAGGCTTATTAAATAGTCTTATTTCAGCAACTTAGACTTATTAAATAGGCCTATTAAATAGGCTTATTAAATAGACTTATTAAATAGGCTCATTAAATACTCATTAAATAGGCTCATTAAATAGGCTTATTAAAATAGACTTATTAAATAGGCTCAATAAATAGGTTTATTAAATAGGCTTATTAAATAGGCTTAATAAATAGGCTTATTAAATAGACTTAATAAATAGACTTATTAAATAGGCTCAATAAATAGGCTTATTAAATATGCTTATTAAATAGACTTATTAAATAGGCTCATTAAATATCTATTAAATAGGCTTATTAAATAGGCTTATTAAATTGACTTATTAAATAGGCTCAATAAATAGGCTTATTAAATAGGCTTATTAAATAGACTTATTAAATAGGCTTATTAAAAAGGCTTATTAAATAGACGTATTAAATAGGCTCATTAAATACTTATTAAATAGGTTTATTAAATAGGCGTATTAAATAGGCTTATTAAATAGGCTTATTAAATAGGCTTATTAAATAGGCTTATTAAATAGACTTATTAAATAGCCTTATTAAATAGGCTTATTTCAGCAACTTAGGCTTATTAAATAGGCTTATTTCAGCAACTTAGGCTTATTAAATAGCCGTATTTCAGCAACTTTCTCTTATTAAATAGGCTTATTTCAGCAACTTAGGCGTATTAAATAGCCTTATTAAATAGGCTTATTTCAGCAACTTGGGCTTATTAAATAGGCTTATTTCAGCAACTTACGCTGATTAAATAGGCTTATTAAATAGGCTTATTAAATTGACTTATTAAATAGGCTCAATAAATAGGCTTATTAAATAGGCTTATTAAATAGGCTTATTAAATCGCCTTATTAAATAGACTTATTAAATAGGCTTATTAAATAGGCTCAATAAATAGGCGTATTAAATAGGCTTATTAAATAGACTTATTAAATAGGCTCAATAAATAGGCTTATTAAATAGGCTTATTAAATAGGCTCAATAAATAGGCTTATTAAATAGGCTCAATAAATAGGCTTTTTAAATAGGCTCATTAAATACTTATTAAATAGGCTTATTAAATAGACTTATTAAATAGAGTTATTGAATAGGCTTATTAAATAGGCTTATTAATTAGGCTTATTAAATAGACTTATTAAATAGTCTTATGAAATAGGCTCAATAATTAGGCTTATTAAATAGGCTCAATAAATAGGCTTATTAAATAGGCTCATTAAATACTTATTAAATAGGCTTATTAAATAAACTTATTAAATAGACTTATTAAATAGGCTTATTAAAAGGCTTATTAAATAGACTTATTAAATAGGCTCATTAAATACTTATTAAATAGGTTTATTAAATAGGCGTATTAAATAGGCTTATTAAATAGGCTTATTAAATAGGCTTATGAAATAGGCTTATTAAATAGACTTATTAAATAGCCTCATTAAATAAGCTTATTTTAGCAACTTAGGCTTATTAAATAGGTTTATTTCAGCAACTTAGACTTATTAAATAGCCATATTAAATAGGCTTATTTCAGCAACTTAGGCTTATTAAATAGCCTTATTTCAGCAACTTAGGCTTATTAAATAGGTTTATTCAGCAACTTAGGCTTATTAAATTGGCTTATTAAATAGGCTTACTTCAGCAACTTTGGCTTATTAAATAGGCTTATTCAGCAACTTAGGCTTATTAAATAGGCTCATTAAATATTTATTAAATAGGTTTATTAAACAGGCTTATTAAATGGACTTATTAAATAGGCTCAATAAATAGGCTTATTAAATAGGCTCATTAAATAGGCTTCATAAATAGGCTTATTTAATCGGCTTATTAAATAGGCTTATTAAATAGGCGTATTAAATAGACTTATTAAATAGGCTTGTTAAATAGGCTCAATAAATAGGCTTATTAAATAGGTTCAATAAATAGGCTAATTAAATAGGCTCATTAAATAGACTTATTAAATAGGCTCAATAAATAGGCTCATTGAATAGGCTCATTAAATACTTATTGAATAGGCTTAGTAAAATGGACTTATTAAATAGACTTATTAAATAGGCTTATTAAATAGACTTATTAAATAGGCTTATTAAAAAGGCTTATTAAATAGACTTATTAAATAGGCTCATTAAATACTTATTAAATAGGTTTATTAAATAGGCGTATTAAATAGGCTTATTAAATAGGCTCAATAAATAGGCTTATTAAATAGGCTTATTAAATAGGCTCATTAAATAGGCTTACTAAATAGGCTTATTAAATAGGCTCAATAAATAGGCTTATTTAATAGGCTCAATAAATAGGCTTATTAAATAGGCTCAATAAATAGGCTTATTAAATAGGCACATTAAATACTTATTAAATAGGCTTATTAAATAGATTTATAAATTAGACTTATTAAATAGGCTTATTAAATAGGCTTATTAAATAGGCTTATTAAATAGGCTTATTAAATAGACTTATTAAATATCCTCATTAAATAGGCTTATTTTAGCAACTTAGGCTTATTAAATAGGCTTATTTCAGCAACTTAGAATTATTAAATAGCCTTATTTCAGCAACTTAGGCTTATTAAACAGGCTTATTTCAGCAACTTAGGCTTATTAAATAGCCTTATTTCAGCAACTTAGACTTATTAAATAGACTTATTCAGCAACTTAGGCTTATTAAATAGCTTTATTAAATAGGCTAATTTCAGCAACTTAGGCTTATTAAATAGGCTTATTTCAGCAACTTAGACTTATTAAAAAGGCTTATTTCAGCAACTTAGGCTTATGAAATAGGCTTATTCAGCAACTTAGGCATATTAAATAGTCTTATTTCAGCAACTTAGACTTATTAAATAGGCCTATTAAATAGGCTTATTAAATAGACTTATTAAATAGGCTCATTAAATACTCATTAAATAGGCTCATTAAATAGGCTTATTAAAATAGACTTATTAAATAGGCTCAATAAATAGGTTTATTAAATAGGCTTATTAAATAGGCTTAATAAATAGGCTTATTAAATAGACTTAATAAATAGACTTATTAAATAGGCTCAATAAATAGGCTTATTAAATATGCTTATTAAATAGATTTATTAAATAGGCTCAATAAATAGGCTTATTAAATAGGCTTATTAAATAGGTTCAATAAATGGGCTTATTAAATAGGCTCAATAAATAGGCTTATTAAATAGGCTCATTGAACACTTATTAAATAGGCTTATTAAATAGACTTATTAAATAGACTTATTAAATAGGCTTATTAAATAGACTTATTAAATAGGCTCATTAAATACTTATTAAATAGGTTTATTAAATAGGCGTATTAAATAGGCTTATTAAATAGGCTTATTAAATAGGCTTATTAAATAGGCTTATTAAATAGACTCATTAAATAGCCTCATTTGATAGGCTTATTTTAGCAACTTAGGCTTATTAAATTGGCGTATTTCAGCAACTTATGCTTATTAAATAGCCTTATTAAATAGGCTTATTTCAGCAACTTAGGCTTATTAAATAGGCTTATTTCAGCAACTTATGCTTATTAAATAGGCTTATTTCAGCAACTTAGGCTTATTAAATAGCCGTATTTCAGCAACTTTCTCTTATTAAATAGGCTTATTTCAGCAACTTAGGCGTATTAAATAGCCTTATTAAATAGGCTTATTTCAGCAACTTGGGCTTATTAAATAGGCTTATTTCAGCAACTTACGCTGATTAAATAGGCTTATTTCAGCAACTTAGACTTATTAAATAGGCTTATTCAGCAACTTAGGCTTATTAAATAGGCTTATTAAATAGACTTATTAAATAGCCTCATTTAATAGGCTTATTTTAGCAACTTAGGCTTATTAAGTAGGTTTATTTCAGCAACTTAGACTTATTAAATAGCCATATTAAATAGGCTTATTTCAGCAACTTAGGCTTATTAAATTGGCGTATTTCAGCAATTTATGCTTATTAAATAGCCTTATCTCAGCAACTTAGACTTATGAAATAGGCTAATTTCAGCAACTTATGCTTATTAAATATACTTATTTATGCAACTTAGGCTTATTAAATAGGCTTATTTCAGCAACTTAGACTCATTAAATAGCCTTATTTCAGCAACTTAGGCTTTTTAAATAGGCTTATTTCAGCAAATTAGGCTTATTAAATAGCCTTATTTCAGCAACTTAGACTTATTAAATAGGCTTATTTCAGCAACTTAGGCTTATTAAATAGGCTTATTCAGCAACTTAGGCTTATTAAATAGGCTTATTAAATAGGCTTATTTCAGCAACTTTGGCTTATTAAATAGGCTTATTCAGCAACTTAGGCTTAATAAATAGGCTCATTAAATACTTATTAAATAGGCTTATTAAACAGGCTTATTAAATAGACTTATTAAATAGGCTCAATAAATAGGCATATTAAGTAGGCTCATTAAATAGGCTTCATAAATAGGCTTATTAAATCGGCTTATTAAATAGGCTTATTAAATAGGCGTATTAAATAGACTCATTAAATAGGCTTATTAAATAGGCTCAATAAATAGGCTTATTAAATAGGCTCAATAAATAGGCTAATTAAATAGGCTCAATAAATAGGCTTATTAAATAGGCTCAATAAATAGGCTTATTAAATAGGATCATTAAATACTTATTAAATAGGCTTATTAAATAGACTTATTAAATAGACGTATTAAATAGGCTTATTAAATAGACTTATTAAATAGGCTTATTAAAAAGGCTTATTAAATAGACTTATTAAATAGGCTCAATAAATACTTATTAAATAGGTTTATTAAATAGGCGTATTAAATAGGCTTATTAAATAGGCTCAATAAATAGGCTTATTTAATAGGCTTATTAAATAGGCTCATTAAATAGGCTTAATAAATAGGCTTATTAAATAGGCTCAAAAATAGGCTTATTAAATAGGCTCAATAAATAGGCTTATTAAATAGGCTCAATAAATAGGCTTATTAAATAGCTCATTAAATACTTATTAAATAGGCTTATTAAATAGATTTATTAATTAGACTTATTAAATAGGCTTATTAAATAGGCTTATTAAATAGGCTTATTAAATAGGCTTATTAAATAGACTTATTAAATAGCCTAATTAAATATGCTTATTTTAGCAACTTAGGCTTATTAAATAGGCTTATTTCAGCAACTTAGACTTATTAAATAGCCTTTTTCAGCCACTTGGGCTTATTAAATAGGCTTATTTCAGCAACTTAGGCTTATTAAATTGCCTTATTTCAGCAACTTAGACTTATTAAATAGACTTATTCAGCAACTTAGGCTTATTAAATAGCTTTATTAAATAGGCTTATTTCAGCAACTTAGATTTATTAAAAAGGCTTATTTCAGCAACTTAGGCTTATGAAATAGGCTTATTCAGCAACTTAGGCTTATTAAATAGTCTTATTTCAGCAACTTAGACTTATTAAATAGGCCTATTAAATAGGCTTATTAAATAGACTTATTAAATAGGCTTATTAAACAGGCTTATTAAATAGACTTATTAAATAGGCTCAATAAATAGGCATATTAAGTAGGCTCATTAAATAGGCTTCATAAATAGGCTTATTAAATCGGCTTATTAAATAGGCTTATTAAATAGGCGTATTAAATAGACTCATTAAATAGGCTTATTAAATAGGCTCAATAAATAGGCTTATTAAATAGGCTCAATAAATAGGCTAATTAAATAGGCTCAATAAATAGGCTTATTAAATAGGCTCAATAAATAGGCTTATTAAATAGGATCATTAAATACTTATTAAATAGGCTTATTAAATAGACTTATTAAATAGACGTATTAAATAGGCTTATTAAATAGACTTATTAAATAGGCTTATTAAAAAGGCTTATTAAATAGACTTATTAAATAGGCTCAATAAATACTTATTAAATAGGTTTATTAAATAGGCGTATTAAATAGGCTTATTAAATAGGCTCAATAAATAGGCTTATTTAATAGGCTTATTAAATAGGCTCATTAAATAGGCTCAATAAATAGGCGTATTAAATAGGCTTATTAAATAGGCTTATTAAATAGGCTTATTAAATAGACTTATTAAATAGCCTAATAAAATATGCTTATTTTAGCAACTTAGGCTTATTAAATAGGCTTATTTCAGCAACTTAGACTTATTAAATAGCCTTTTTTCAGCAACTTAGGCTTATTAAATAGGCTTATTTCAGCAACTTAGGCTTATTAAATTGCCTTATTTCAGCAACTTAGACTTATTAAATAGACTTATTCAGCAACTTAGGCTTATTAAATAGCTTTATTAAATAGGCTTATTTCAGCAACTTAGATTTATTAAAAAGGCTTATTTCAGCAACTTAGGCTTATGAAATAGGCTTATTCAGCAACTTAGGCTTATTAAATAGTCTTATTTCAGCAACTTAGACTTATTAAATAGGCCTATTAAATAGGCTTATTAAATAGACTTATTAAATAGGCTCATTAAATACTTATTAAATAGGCTTATTAAATAGGCTTATTAAATAGACTTACTAAATAGGCTCAATAAATAGGCTCATTAAATAGGCTTATTAAATAGGCTTATTAAATAGGCTTATTAAATAGGCTCATTAAATAGGCTCAATAAATAGGCTTATTAAATAGGCTTATTAAATAGACTTATTAAATAGACTTATTAATTATGCTCAATAATTAGGCTGATTAAATAGGCTCAATAAATAGGCTTATTAAATAGGCTAAAAAAATAGGCTTATTAAATAGGCTCAATAAATAGGCGTATTAAATAGGCTCATGAAATACTTATTAAATAGGCTTATTAAATAGACTTATTAAATAGACTTATTAAATAGGCTTATTAAATAGACTTATTAAATAGGCTTTTTCAAAAGGCTTATTAAATAGACTTATTAAATAGGCTTTTTCAAAAGGCTTATTAAATAGACTTATTAAATAGGCTCATTAAATACTTATTAAATAGGTTTATTAAATAGGCATATTAAATAGGCTTATTAAATAGGCTTATTAAATAGGCTTATTAAATAGGCTTATTAAATAAACTTATTAAATAGCCTCATTAAATAGGCTTATTTTAGCAACTTATGCTTATTAAATAGGCTTATTTCAGCAACTTAGACTTATTAAATAGCCGTATTTCAGCAACTTACGCTTATTAAATAGGCTTATTTCAGCAACTTAGGCGTATTAAATAGCCTTATTAAATAGGCTTATTTCAGCAACTTACGCTGATTAAATAGGCTTATTTCAGCAACTTAGACTTATTAAAAAGCCTTATCTCAGCAACTTAGTCTTATTAAATAGGCTTATTTCAGCAACTTACGCTTATTAAATAGGCTTATTTCAGCAACTTAGGCATATTAAATAGCCTTATTAAATAGGCTTATTTCAGCAACTTACGCTGATTAAATAGGCTGATTTCAGCAACTTAGACTTATTAAATAGGCTTATTCAGCAACTTAGGCTTATTAAATTGGCTAATTAAATAGGCTTATTTCAGCAACTTTGGCTTATTAAATAGGCTTATTCAGCAACTTAGGCTTATTAAACAGGCTTATTAAATGGACTTATTAAATAGGCTCAATAAATACTTATTAAATAGGTTTATTAAATAGGCGTATTAAATAGGCTTATTAAATAGGCTCAATAAATAGGCTTATTTAATAGGCTTATTAAATAGGCTCATTAAATAGGCTTAATAAATAGGCTTATTAAATAGGCTCAAAAATAGGCTTATTAAATAGGCTCAATAAATAGGCTTATTAAATAGGCTCAATAAATAGGCTTATTAAATAGCTCATTAAATACTTATTAAATAGGCTTATTAAATAGATTTATTAATTAGACTAATTAAATAGGCTTATTAAATAGGCTTATTAAATAGGCTTATTAAATAGGCTTATTAAATAGACTTATTAAATAGCCTAATTAAATATGCTTATTTTAGCAACTTAGGCTTATTAAATAGGCTTATTTAAGCAACTTAGACTTATTAAATAGCCTTTTTTCAGCAACTTAGGCTTATTAAATAGGCTTATTTCAGCAACTTAGGCTTATTAAATTGCCTTATTTCAGCAACTTAGACTTATTAAATAGACTTATTCAGCAACTTAGGCTTATTAAATAGCTTTATTAAATAGGCTTATTTCAGCAACTTAGATTTATTAAAAAGGCTTATTTCAGCAACTTAGGCTTATGAAATAGGCTTATTCAGCAACTTAGGCTTATTAAATAGTCTTATTTCAGCAACTTAGACTTATTAAATAGGCCTATTAAATAGGCTTATTAAATAGACTTATTAAATAGGCTCATTAAATACTTATTAAATAGGCTTATTAAATAGGCTTATTAAATAGACTTACTAAATAGGCTCAATAAATAGGCTCATTAAATAGGCTTATTAAATAGGCTTATTAAATAGGCTTATTAAATAGGCTCATTAAATAGGCTCAATAAATAGGCTTATTAAATAGGCTTATTAAATAGACTTATTAAATAGACTTATTAATTATGCTCAATAATTAGGCTGATTAAATAGGCTCAATAAATAGGCTTATTAAATAGGCTAAAAAAATAGGCTTATTAAATAGGCTCAATAAATAGGCGTATTAAATAGGCTCATGAAATACTTATTAAATAGGCTTATTAAATAGACTTATTAAATAGACTTATTAAATAGGCTTATTAAATAGACTTATTAAATAGGCTGTTTCAAAAGGCTTATTAAATAGACTTATTAAATAGGCTCATTAAATACTTATTAAATAGGTTTATTAAATAGGCATATTAAATAGGCTTATTAAATAGGCTTATTAAATAGGCTTATTAAATAGGCTTATTAAATAAACTTATTAAATAGCCTCATTAAATAGGCTTATTTTAGCAACTTAGGCTTATTAAATAGGTTTATTTCAGCAACTTAGACTTATTAAATGGCCATATTAAATAGGTTTATTTCAGCAACTTAGGCTTATTAAATTGGCGTATTTCAGCAACTTATGCTTATTAAATAGCCTTATTAAATAGGCTTATTTTGCAACTTAGGCTTATTAAATAGGCTTATTTCAGCAACTTATGCTTATTAAATAGGCTTATTTCAGCAACTTAGACTTATTAAATAGCCGTATTTCAGCAACGTACGCTTATTAAATAGGCTTATTTCAGCAACTTAGGCGTATTAAATAGCCTTATTAAATAGGCTTATTTCAGCAACTTACGCTGATTAAATAGGCTTATTTCAGCAACTTAGACTTATTAAAAAGCCTTATCTCAGCAACTTAGTCTTATTAAATAGGCTTATTTCAGCAGTTTACGCTTATTAAATAGGCTTATTTCAGCAACTTAGGCATATTAAATAGCCTTATTAAATAGGCTTATTTCAGCAACTTACGCTGATTAAATAGGCTGATTTCAGCAACTTAGACTTATTAAATAGGCTTATTCAGCAACTTAGGCTTATTAAATTGGCTAATTAAATAGGCTTATTTCAGCAACTTTGGCTTATTAAATAGGCTTATTCAGCAACTTAGGCTTATTAAACAGGCTTATTAAATGGACTTATTAAATAGGCTCAATAAATACTTATTAAATAGGTTTATTAAATAGGCGTATTTAATAGGCTTATTAAATAGGCTCAATAAATAGGCTTATTTAATAGGCTTATTAAATAGGCTCATTAAATAGGCTTAATAAATAGGCTTATTAAATAGGCTCAAAAATAGGCTTATTAAATAGGCTCAATAAATAGGCTTATTAAATAGGCTCAATAAATAGGCTTATTAAATAGCTCATTAAATACTTATTAAATAGGCTTATTAAATAGATTTATTAATTAGACTAATTAAATAGGCTTATTAAATAGGCTTATTAAATAGGCTTATTAAATAGGCTTATTAAATAGACTTATTAAATAGCCTAATTAAATATGCTTATTTTAGCAACTTAGGCTTATTAAATAGGCTTATTTCAGCAACTTAGACTTATTAAATAGCCTTTTTTCAGCAACTTAGGCTTATTAAATAGGCTTATTTCAGCAACTTAGGCTTATTAAATTGCCTTATTTCAGCAACTTAGACTTATTAAATAGACTTATTCAGCAACTTAGGCTTATTAAATAGCTTTATTAAATAGGCTTATTTCAGCAACTTAGATTTATTAAAAAGGCTTATTTCAGCAACTTAGGCTTATGAAATAGGCTTATTCAGCAACTTAGGCTTATTAAATAGTCTTATTTCAGCAACTTAGACTTATTAAATAGGCCTATTAAATAGGCTTATTAAATAGACTTATTAAATAGGCTCATTAAATACTTATTAAATAGGCTTATTAAATAGGCTTATTAAATAGACTTACTAAATAGGCTCAATAAATAGGCTCATTAAATAGGCTTATTAAATAGGCTTATTAAATAGGCTTATTAAATAGGCTCATTAAATAGGCTCAATAAATAGGCTTATTAAATAGGCTTATTAAATAGACTTATTAAATAGACTTATTAATTATGCTCAATAATTAGGCTGATTAAATAGGCTCAATAAATAGGCTTATTAAATAGGCTAAAAAAATAGGCTTATTAAATAGGCTCAATAAATAGGCGTATTAAATAGGCTCATGAAATACTTATTAAATAGGCTTATTAAATAGACTTATTAAATAGACTTATTAAATAGGCTTATTAAATAGACTTATTAAATAGGCTTTTTCAAAAGGCTTATTAAATAGACTTATTAAATAGGCTCATTAAATACTTATTAAATAGGTTTATTAAATAGGCATATTAAATAGGCTTATTAAATAGGCTTATTAAATAGGCTTATTAAATAGGCTTATTAAATAAACTTATTAAATAGCCTCATTAAATAGGCTTATTTTAGCAACTTAGGCTTATTAAATAGGTTTATTTCAGCAACTTAGACTTATTAAATGGCCATATTAAATAGGCTTATTTCAGCAACTTAGGCTTATTAAATTGGCGTATTTCAGCAACTTATGCTTATTAAATAGCCTTATTAAATAGGCTTATTTTGCAACTTAGGCTTATTAAATAGGCTTATTTCAGCAACTTATGCTTATTAAATAGGCTTATTTCAGCAACTTAGACTTATTAAATAGCCGTATTTCAGCAACTTACGCTTATTAAATAGGCTTATTTCAGCAACTTAGGCGTATTAAATAGCCTTATTAAATAGGCTTATTTCAGCAACTTACGCTGATTAAATAGGCTTATTTCAGCAACTTAGACTTATTAAAAAGCCTTATCTCAGCAACTTAGTCTTATTAAATAGGCTTATTTCAGCAACTTACGCTTATTAAATAGGCTTATTTCAGCAACTTAGGCATATTAAATAGCCTTATTAAATAGGCTTATTTCAGCAACTTACGCTGATTAAATAGGCTTATTTCAGCAACTTAGACTTATTAAATAGGCTTATTCAGCAACTTAGGCTTATTAAATTGGCTTATTAAATAGGCTTATTCAGCAACTTAGGCTTATTAAACAGGCTTATTAAATGGACTTATTAAATAGGCTCAATAAATAGGCTTATTAAATAGGCTCATTAAATAGGCTTCATAAATAGGCTTATTAAATCGGCATATTAAATAGGCTTATTAAATAGGCGTATTAAATAGACTTATTAAATAGGCTTATTAAATAGGCTCAATAAATAGGCTTATTAAATAGGCTCAATAAATAGGCTAATTAAATAGGCTCAATAAATAGGCTTATTAAATGGGCTCAATAAATAGGCTTATTAAGTAGGCTCATTAAATACTTATTAAATAGGCTTATTAAATAGACTTATTAAATAGACTTCTTAAATAGGCTTATTAAATAGACTTATTAAATAGGCTTATTAAAAAGGCTTATTAAATAGACGTATTAAATAGGCTCATTAAATACTTATTAAATAGGTTTATTAAATAGGCGTATTAAATAGGCTTATTAAATAGGCTCAATAAATAGGCTTATTAAATAGGCTTATTAAATAGGCTCAATAAATACGCTTATTAAATAGGCTCAATAAATAGGTTAATTAAATAGGCTCAATAAATAGGCTTATTAAATAGGCTCAATAAATAGGCTTATTAAGTAGGCTCATTAAATACTTATTAAATAGGCTTATTAAATAGACTTATTAAATAGACTTATTAAATAGGCTTATTAAATAGACTTATTAAATAGGCTTATTAAAAAGGCTTATTAAATAGACTTATTAAATAGGCTCATTAAATACTTATTAAATAGGCTTATTAAATAGACTTATTAAATAGACTTATTAAATAGGCTTAATAAATAGGCTTATTAAATAGGATCAATAAATAGGCTTATTAAATAGGCTCAATAAATAGGCTTATTAAATAGGCTTATTAAATAGATTAATGAATTAGACTTATTAAATAGGCTTATTAAATAGGCTTATTAAATATGCTTATTAAATAGACGTATTAAATAGCCTCATTAAATAGGCTTATTTTAGCAACTTAGGCTTATTAAATAGGCTTATTTCAGCAACTTAGACTTATTAAATAGCCTTATTTCAGCAACTTAGGCTTATTAAATAGGCTTATTTCAGCAACTTAGACTTATTAAATAGCCTTATCTCAGCAACTTAGACTTATTAAATAGGCTTATTTCAGCAACTTACGCTGATTAAATAGGCTGATTTCAGCAACTTAGACTTATTAAATAGCCTTATTTCAGCAACTTAGTCTTATTAAATAGGCTTATTTCAGAAACTTACGCTTATTAAATAGGCTTATTTCAGCAACTTAGGCATATTAAATAGCCTTATTAAATAGGCTTATTTCAGCAACTTACGCTGATTAAATAGGCTTATTTCAGCAACTTAGACTTATTAAATAGGCTTATTCAGCAACTTAGGCTTATTAAATTGGCTAATTAAATAGGCTTATTTCAGCAACTTTGGCTTATTAAATAGGCTTATTCAGCAACTTAGGCTTATTAAACAGGCTTATTAAATGGACTTATTAAATAGGCTCAATAAATAGGCTTATTAAATAGGCTCATTAAATAGGCTTCATAAATAGGCTTATTAAATCGGCATATTAAATAGGCTTATTAAATAGGCGTATTAAATAGACTTATTAAATAGGCTCAATAAATAGGCTAATTAAATAGGCTCAATAAATAGGCTTATTAAATGGGCTCAATAAATAGGCTTATTAAGTAGGCTCATTAAATAGGCTTATTAAAAAGGCTTATTAAATAGACGTATTAAATAGGCTCATTAAATACTTATTAAATAGGTTTATTAAATAGGCGTATTAAATAGGCTTATTAAATAGGCTCAATAAATAGGCTTATTAAATAGGCTTATTAAATAGGCTCAATAAATACGCTTATTAAATAGGCTCAATAAATAGGTTAATTAAATAGGCTCAATAAATAGGCTTATTAAATAGGCTCAATAAATAGGCTTATTAAGTAGGCTCATTAAATACTTATTAAATAGGCTTATTAAATAGACTTATTAAATAGACTTATTAAATAGGCTTATTAAATAGACTTATTAAATAGGCTTATTAAAAAGGCTTATTAAATAGACTTATTAAATAGGCTCATTAAATACTTATTAAATAGGCTTATTAAATAGACTTATTAAATAGACTTATTAAATAGGCTTAATAAATAGGCTTATTAAATAGGATCAATAAATAGGCTTATTAAATAGGCTCAATAAATAGGCTTATTAAATAGGCTTATTAAATAGATTAATGAATTAGACTTATTAAATAGGCTTATTAAATAGGCTTATTAAATAGGCTTATTAAATAGACGTATTAAATAGCCTCATTAAATAGGCTTATTTTAGCAACTTAGGCTTATTAAATAGGCTTATTTCAGCAACTTAGACTTATTAAATAGCCTTATTTCAGCAACTTAGGCTTATTAAATAGGCTTATTTCAGCAACTTAGACTCATTAAATAGCCTTATCTCAGCAACTTAGACTTATTAAATAGGCTTATTTCAGCAACTTATGCTTATTAAATATACTTATTTCAGCAACTTAGGCATATTAAATAGGCTTATTTCAGCAACTTAGACTTATTAAATAGCCTTATTTCAGCAACTTAGGCTTATTAAATAGGCTTATTTCAGCAACTTAGGCTTATTAAATAGCCTTATTTCAGCAACTTAGACTTATTAAATAGGCTTATTTCAGCAACTTAGGCATATTAAATAGGCTTGTTCAGCAACTTAGGCTTATTAAATTGGCTTATTAAATAGGCTTATTTCAGGAACTTTGGCTTATTAAATAGGCTTATTCAGCAACTTAGGCTTATTAAATAGGCTCATTAAATACTTATTAAATAGGCTTATTAAACAGGCTTATTAAATGGACTTATTAAATAGGCTTATTAAATAGACTTATTAAATAGGCTTATTAAAAAGGCTTATTAAACAGACGTATTAAATAGGCTCATTAAATACTTATTAAATAGGTTTATTAAATAGGCGTATTAAATAGGCTTATTAAATAGGCTCAATAAATAGGCTTATTAAATAGGCTTATTAAATAGGCTCAATAAATACGCTTATTAAATAGGCTCAATAAATAGGCTAATTAAATAGGCTCAATAAATAGGCTTATTAAATAGGCTCAATAAATAGGCTTATTAAGTAGGCTCATTAAATACTTATTAAATAGGCTTATTAAATAGACTTATTAAATAGACTTATTAAATAGGCTTATTAAATAGACTTATTAAATAGGCTTATTAAAAAGGCTTATTAAATAGACTTATTAAATCGGCTCATTAAATACTTATTAAATAGGTTTATTAAATAGGCGTATTAAATAGGCTTATTAAATAGGCTCAATAAATAGGCTTATTAAATAGGCTTATTAAATAGGCTCATTAAATAGGCTTAATAAATAGGCTTATTAAATAGGATCAATAAATAGTCTTATTAAATAGGCTCAATAAATAGGCTTATTAAATAGGCTTATTAAATAGATTTATGAATTAGACTTATTAAATAGGCTTATTAAATAGGCTTATTAAATAGGCTTATTAAATAGACTTATTAAATAGCCTCATTAAATAGGCTTATTTTAGCAACTTAGGCTTATTAAATAGGCTTATTTCAGCAACTTAGACTTATTAAATAGCCTTATTTCAGCAACTTAGGCTTATTAAATAGGCTTATTTCAGCAACTTAGACTTATTAAATAGCCTTATCTCAGCAACTTAGACTTATTAAATAGGCTTATTTCAGCAACTTATGCTTATTAAATATACTTATTTCAGCAACTTAGGCATATTAAATAGGCTTATTTCAGCAACTTAGACTTATTAAATAGCCTTATTTCAGCAACTTAGGCTTATTAAATAGGCTTATTTCAGCAACTTAGGCTTATTAAATAGCCTTATTTCAGCAACTTAGACTTATTAAATAGGCTTATTTCAGCAACTTAGGCATATTAAATAGGCTTGTTCAGCAACTTAGGCTTATTAAATTGGCTTATTAAATAGGCTTATTTCAGGAACTTTGGCTTATTAAATAGGCTTATTCAGCAACTTAGGCTTATTAAATAGGCTTATTAAATACTTATTAAATAGGCTTATTAAACAGGCTTATTAAATGGACTTATTAAATAGGCTCAATAAATAGGCTTATTAAACAGGCTCATTAAATAGGCTTCATAAATAGGCTTATTAAATCGGCTTATTAAATAGGCTTATTAAATAGGCGTATTAAATAGACTTATTAAATAGGCTTATTAAATAGGCTCAATAAATAGGCTTATTAAGTATGCTCATTAAATATTTATTAAATAGGCTTATTAAATAGGCTTATTAAACAGGCTTATTAAATAGACTTATTAAATAGGCTCAATAAATAGGCATATTAAGTAGGCTCATTAAATAGGCTTCATAAATAGGCTTATTAAATCGGCTTATTAAATAGGCTTATTAAATAGGCGTATTAAATAGACTCATTAAATAGGCTTATTAAATAGGCTCAATAAATAGGCTTATTAAATAGCTCATTAAATACTTATTAAATAGGCTTATTAAATAGATTTATTAATTAGACTTATTAAATAGGCTTATTAAATAGGCTTATTAAATAGGCTTATTAAATAGGCTTATTAAATAGACTTATTAAATAGCCTAATTAAATATGCTTATTTTAGCAACTTAGGCTTATTAAATAGGCTTATTTCAGCAACTTAGACTTATTAAATAGCCTTTTTCAGCAACTTAGGCTTATTAAATAGGCTTATTTCAGCAACTTAGGCTTATTAAATTGCCTTATTTCAGCAACTTAGACTTATTAAATAGACTTATTCAGCAACTTAGACTTATTAAATAGCTTTATTAAATAGGCTTATTTCAGCAACTTAGATTTATTAAAAAGGCTTATTTCAGCAACTTAGGCTTATGAAATAGGCTTATTCAGCAACTTAGGCTTATTAAATAGTCTTATTTCAGCAACTTAGACTTATTAAATAGGCCTATTAAATAGGCTTATTAAATAGACTTATTAAATAGGCTTATTAAACAGGCTTATTAAATAGACTTATTAAATAGGCTCAATAAATAGGCATATTAAGTAGGCTCATTAAATAGGCTTCATAAATAGGCTTATTAAATCGGCTTATTAAATAGGCTTATTAAATAGGCGTATTAAATAGACTCATTAAATAGGCTTATTAAATAGGCTCAAAAATAGGCTTATTAAATAGGCTCAATAAATAGGCTTATTAAATAGGCTCAATAAATAGGCTTATTAAATAGCTCATTAAATACTTATTAAATAGGCTTATTAAATAGATTTATTAATTAGACTTATTAAATAGGCTTATTAAATAGGCTTATTAAATAGGCTTATTAAATAGGCTTATTAAATAGACTTATTAAATAGCCTAATTAAATATGCTTATTTTAGCAACTTAGGCTTATTAAATAGGCTTATTTCAGCAACTTAGACTTATTAAATAGCCTTTTTCAGCAACTTAGGCTTATTAAATAGGCTTATTTCAGCAACTTAGGCTTATTAAATTGCCTTATTTCAGCAACTTAGACTTATTAAATAGACTTATTCAGCAACTTAGACTTATTAAATAGCTTTATTAAATAGGCTTATTTCAGCAACTTAGATTTATTAAAAAGGCTTATTTCAGCAACTTAGGCTTATGAAATAGGCTTATTCAGCAACTTAGGCTTATTAAATAGTCTTATTTCAGCAACTTAGACTTATTAAATAGGCCTATTAAATAGGCTTATTAAATAGACTTATTAAATAGGCTTATTAAACAGGCTTATTAAATAGACTTATTAAATAGGCTCAATAAATAGGCATATTAAGTAGGCTCATTAAATAGGCTTCATAAATAGGCTTATTAAATCGGCTTATTAAATAGGCTTATTAAATAGGCGTATTAAATAGACTCATTAAATAGGCTTATTAAATAGGCTCAATAAATAGGCTTATTAAATAGCTCATTAAATACTTATTAAATAGGCTTATTAAATAGATTTATTAATTAGACTTATTAAATAGGCTTATTAAATAGGCTTATTAAATAGGCTTATTAAATAGGCTTATTAAATAGACTTATTAAATAGCCTAATTAAATATGCTTATTTTAGCAACTTAGGCTTATTAAATAGGCTTATTTCAGCAACTTAGACTTATTAAATAGCCTTTTTCAGCAACTTAGGCTTATTAAATAGGCTTATTTCAGCAACTTAGGCTTATTAAATTGCCTTATTTCAGCAACTTAGACTTATTAAATAGACTTATTCAGCAACTTAGACTTATTAAATAGCTTTATTAAATAGGCTTATTTCAGCAACTTAGATTTATTAAAAAGGCTTATTTCAGCAACTTAGGCTTATGAAATAGGCTTATTCAGCAACTTAGGCTTATTAAATAGTCTTATTTCAGCAACTTAGACTTATTAAATAGGCCTATTAAATAGGCTTATTAAATAGACTTATTAAATAGGCTTATTAAACAGGCTTATTAAATAGACTTATTAAATAGGCTCAATAAATAGGCATATTAAGTAGGCTCATTAAATAGGCTTCATAAATAGGCTTATTAAATCGGCTTATTAAATAGGCTTATTAAATAGGCGTATTAAATAGACTCATTAAATAGGCTTATTAAATAGGCTCAATAAATAGGCTTATTAAATAGCTCATTAAATACTTATTAAATAGGCTTATTAAATAGATTTATTAATTAGACTTATTAAATAGGCTTATTAAATAGGCTTATTAAATAGGCTTATTAAATAGGCTTATTAAATAGACTTATTAAATAGCCTAATTAAATATGCTTATTTTAGCAACTTAGGCTTATTAAATAGGCTTATTTCAGCAACTTAGACTTATTAAATAGCCTTTTTCAGCAACTTAGGCTTATTAAATAGGCTTATTTCAGCAACTTAGGCTTATTAAATTGCCTTATTTCAGCAACTTAGACTTATTAAATAGACTTATTCAGCAACTTAGACTTATTAAATAGCTTTATTAAATAGGCTTATTTCAGCAACTTAGATTTATTAAAAAGGCTTATTTCAGCAACTTAGGCTTATGAAATAGGCTTATTCAGCAACTTAGGCTTATTAAATAGTCTTATTTCAGCAACTTAGACTTATTAAATAGGCCTATTAAATAGGCTTATTAAATAGACTTATTAAATAGGCTTATTAAACAGGCTTATTAAATAGACTTATTAAATAGGCTCAATAAATAGGCATATTAAGTAGGCTCATTAAATAGGCTTCATAAATAGGCTTATTAAATCGGCTTATTAAATAGGCTTATTAAATAGGCGTATTAAATAGACTCATTAAATAGGCTTATTAAATAGGCTCAATAAATAGGCTTATTAAATAGGCTCAATAAATAGGCTAATTAAATAGGCTCAATAAATAGGCTTATTAAATAGGCTCAATAAATAGGCTTATTAAATAGGATCATTAAATACTTATTAAATAGGCTTATTAAATAGACTTATTAAATAGACGTATTAAATAGGCTTATTAAATAGACTTATTAAATAGGCTTATTAAAAAGGCTTATTAAATAGACTTATTAAATAGGCTCAATAAATACTTATTAAATAGGTTTATTAAATAGGCGTATTAAATAGGCTTATTAAATAGGCTCAATAAATAGGCTTATTTAATAGGCTTATTAAATAGGCTCATTAAATAGGCTTAATAAATAGGCTTATTAAATAGGCTCAAAAATAGGCTTATTAAATAGGCTCAATAAATAGGCTTATTAAATAGGCTCAATAAATAGGCTTATTAAATAGCTCATTAAATACTTATTAAATAGGCTTATTAAATAGATTTATTAATTAGACTAATTAAATAGGCTTATTAAATAGGCTTATTAAATAGGCTTATTAAATAGGCTTATTAAATAGACTTATTAAATAGCCTAATTAAATATGCTTATTTTAGCAACTTAGGCTTATTAAATAGGCTTATTTCAGCAACTTAGACTTATTAAATAGCCTTTTTTCAGCAACTTAGGCTTATTAAATAGGCTTATTTCAGCAACTTAGGCTTATTAAATTGCCTTATTTCAGCAACTTAGACTTATTAAATAGACTTATTCAGCAACTTAGGCTTATTAAATAGCTTTATTAAATAGGCTTATTTCAGCAACTTAGATTTATTAAAAAGGCTTATTTCAGCAACTTAGGCTTATGAAATAGGCTTATTCAGCAACTTAGGCTTATTAAATAGTCTTATTTCAGCAACTTAGACTTATTAAATAGGCCTATTAAATAGGCTTATTAAATAGACTTATTAAATAGGCTCATTAAATACTTATTAAATAGGCTTATTAAATAGGCTTATTAAATAGACTTACTAAATAGGCTCAATAAATAGGCTAAAAAAATAGGCTTATTAAATAGGCTCAATAAATAGGCGTATTAAATAGGCTCATGAAATACTTATTAAATAGGCTTATTAAATAGACTTATTAAATAGACTTATTAAATAGGCTTATTAAATAGACTTATTAAATAGGCTTTTTAAAAAGGCTTATTAAATAGACTTATTAAATAGGCTCATTAAATACTTATTAAATAGGTTTATTAAATAGGCATATTAAATAGGCTTATTAAATAGGCTTATTAAATAGGCTTATTAAATAGGCTTATTAAATAAACTTATTAAATAGCCTCATTAAATAGGCTTATTTTAGCAACTTAGGCTTATTAAATAGGTTTATTTCAGCAACTTAGACTTATTAAATAGCCTTATTAAATAGGCTTATTTTGCAACTTAGGCTTATTAAATAGGCTTATTTCAGCAACTTATGCTTATTAAATAGGCTTATTTCAGCAACTTAGACTTATTAAATAGCCGTATTTCAGCAACTTACGCTTATTAAATAGGCTTATTTCAGCAACTTAGGCGTATTAAATAGCCTTATTAAATAGGCTTATTTCAGCAACTTACGCTGATTAAATAGGCTTATTTCAGCAACTTAGACTTATTAAAAAGCCTTATCTCAGCAACTTAGTCTTATTAAATAGGCTTATTTCAGCAACTTACGCTTATTAAATAGGCTTATTTCAGCAACTTAGGCATATTAAATAGCCTTATTAAATAGGCTTATTTCAGCAACTTACGCTGATTAAATAGGCTGATTTCAGCAACTTAGACTTATTAAATAGCCTTATTTCAGCAACTTAGTCTTATTAAATAGGCTTATTTCAGAAACTTACGCTTATTAAATAGGCTTATTTCAGCAACTTAGGCATATTAAATAGCCTTATTAAATAGGCTTATTTCAGCAACTTACGCTGATTAAATAGGCTTATTTCAGCAACTTAGACTTATTAAATAGGCTTATTCAGCAACTTAGGCTTATTAAATTGGCTAATTAAATAGGCTTATTTCAGCAACTTTGGCTTATTAAATAGGCTTATTCAGCAACTTAGGCTTATTAAACAGGCTTATTAAATGGACTTATTAAATAGGCTCAATAAATAGGCTTATTAAATAGGCTCATTAAATAGGCTTCATAAATAGGCTTATTAAATCGGCATATTAAATAGGCTTATTAAATAGGCGTATTAAATAGACTTATTAAATAGGCTTATTAAATAGGCTCAATAAATAGGCTTATTAAATAGGCTCAATAAATAGGCTAATTAAATAGGCTCAATAAATAGGCTTATTAAATGGGCTCAATAAATAGGCTTATTAAGTAGGCTCATTAAATACTTATTAAATAGGCTTATTAAATAGACTTATTAAATAGACTTATTAAATAGGCTTATTAAATAGACTTATTAAATAGGCTTATTAAAAAGGCTTATTAAATAGACGTATTAAATAGGCTCATTAAATACTTATTAAATAGGTTTATTAAATAGGCGTATTAAATAGGCTTATTAAATAGGCTCAATAAATAGGCTTATTAAATAGGCTTATTAAATAGGCTCAATAAATACGCTTATTAAATAGGCTCAATAAATAGGTTAATTAAATAGGCTCAATAAATAGGCTTATTAAATAGGCTCAATAAATAGGCTTATTAAGTAGGCTCATTAAATACTTATTAAATAGGCTTATTAAATAGACTTATTAAATAGACTTATTAAATAGGCTTATTAAATAGACTTATTAAATGGGCTTATTAAAAAGGCTTATTAAATAGACTTATTAAATAGGCTCATTAAATACTTATTAAATAGGCTTATTAAATAGACTTATTAAATAGACTTATTAAATAGGCTTAATAAATAGGCTTATTAAATAGGATCAATAAATAGGCTTATTAAATAGGCTCAATAAATAGGCTTATTAAATAGGCTTATTAAATAGATTAATGAATTAGACTTATTAAATAGGCTTATTAAATAGGCTTATTAAATAGGCTTATTAAATAGACGTATTAAATAGCCTCATTAAATAGGCTTATTTTAGCAACTTAGGCTTATTAAATAGGCTTATTTCAGCAACTTAGACTTATTAAATAGCCTTATTTCAGCAACTTAGGCTTATTAAATAGGCTTATTTCAGCAACTTAGACTTATTAAATAGCCTTATCTCAGCAACTTAGACTTATTAAATAGGCTTATTTCAGCAACTTATGCTTATTAAATATACTTATTTCAGCAACTTAGGCATATTAAATAGGCTTATTTCAGCAACTTAGACTTATTAAATAGCCTTATTTCAGCAACTTAGGCTTATTAAATAGGCTTATTTCAGCAACTTAGGCTTATTAAATAGCCTTATTTCAGCAACTTAGACTTATTAAATAGGCTTATTTCAGCAACTTAGGCATATTAAATAGGCTTGTTCAGCAACTTAGGCTTATTAAATTGGCTTATTAAATAGGCTTATTTCAGGAACTTTGGCTTATTAAATAGGCTTATTCAGCAACTTAGGCTTATTAAATAGGCTCATTAAATACTTATTAAATAGGCTTATTAAACAGGCTTATTAAATGGACTTATTAAATAGGCTTATTAAATAGACTTATTAAATAGGCTTATTAAAAAGGCTTATTAAACAGACGTATTAAATAAGCTCATTAAATACTTATTAAATAGGTTTATTAAATAGGCGTATTAAATAGGCTTATTAAATAGGCTCAATAAATAGGCTTATTAAATAGGCTTATTAAATAGGCTCAATAAATACGCTTATTAAATAGGCTCAATAAATAGGCTAATTAAATAGGCTCAATAAATAGGCTTATTAAATAGGCTCAATAAATAGGCTTATTAAGTAGGCTCATTAAATACTTATTAAATAGGCTTATTAAATAGACTTATTAAATAGACTTATTAAATAGGCTTATTAAATAGACTTATTAAATAGGCTTATTAAAAAGGCTTATTAAATAGACTTATTAAATCGGCTCATTAAATACTTATTAAATAGGTTTATTAAATAGGCGTATTAAATAGGCTTATTAAATAGGCTCAATAAATAGGCTTATTAAATAGGCTTATTAAATAGGCTCATTAAATAGGCTTAATAAATAGGCTTATTAAATAGGATCAATAAATAGTCTTATTAAATAGGCTCAATAAATAGGCTTATTAAATAGGCTTATTAAATAGATTTATGAATTAGACTTATTAAATAGGCTTATTAAATAGGCTTATTAAATAGGCTTATTAAATAGACTTATTAAATAGCCTCATTAAATAGGCTTATTTTAGCAACTTAGGCTTATTAAATAGGCTTATTTCAGCAACTTAGACTTATTAAATAGCCTTATTTCAGCAACTTAGGCTTATTAAATAGGCTTATTTCAGCAACTTAGACTTATTAAATAGCCTTATCTCAGCAACTTAGACTTATTAAATAGGCTTATTTCAGCAACTTATGCTTATTAAATATACTTATTTCAGCAACTTAGGCATATTAAATAGGCTTATTTCAGCAACTTAGACTTATTAAATAGCCTTATTTCAGCAACTTAGGCTTATTAAATAGGCTTATTTCAGCAACTTAGGCTTATTAAATAGCCTTATTTCAGCAACTTAGACTTATTAAATAGGCTTATTTCAGCAACTTAGGCATATTAAATAGGCTTGTTCAGCAACTTAGGCTTATTAAATTGGCTTATTAAATAGGCTTATTTCAGGAACTTTGGCTTATTAAATAGGCTTATTCAGCAACTTAGGCTTATTAAATAGGCTCATTAAATACTTATTAAATAGGCTTATTAAACAGGCTTATTAAATGGACTTATTAAATAGGCTCAATAAATAGGCTTATTAAACAGGCTCATTAAATAGGCTTCATAAATAGGCTTATTAAATCGGCTTATTAAATAGGCTTATTAAATAGGTGTATTAAATAGACTTATTAAATAGGCTTATTAAATAGGCTCAATAAATAGGCTTATTAAGTAGGCTCATTAAATATTTATTAAATAGGCTTATTAAATAGACTTAATAAATAGACTTATTAAATAGGCTTATTAAATAGACTTATTAAATAGGCTTATTAAAAAGGCTTATTAAATAGACTTATTAAATAGGCTCATTAAATACTTATTAAATAGGTTTATTAAATAGGCGTATTAAATAGGCTTATTAAATAGGCTCAATAAATAGGCTTATTAAATAGGCTCATTAAATAGGCTTAATAAATAGGCTTATTAAATAGGATCAATAAATAGGCTTATTAAATAGGCTCAATAAATAGGCTTATTAAATAGGCTCATTAAATATTTATTAAATAGGCTTATTAAATAGATTTATGAATTAGACTTATTAAATAGGCGTATTAAATAGGCTTATTAAATAGGCTTATTAAATAGACTTATTAAATAGCCTCATTAAATAGGCTTATTTTAGCAACTTAGGCTTATTAAATAGGCTTATTTCAGCACCTTAGACTTATTAAATAGCCTTATTTCAGCAACTTAGGCTTATTAAATAGCTTCATTAAATAGGCTTATTTCAGCAACTTAGGCTTATTTCAGCAACTTAGACTTATTAAAAAGGCTTATTTCAGCAACTTAGGCTTATGAAATAGGCTTATTAAGCAACTTAGGCTTATTAAATAGTCTTATTTCAGCAACTTAGACTTATTAAATAGGCCTATTAAATAGGCTTATTAAATAGACTTATTAAATAGGCTCATTAAATACTTATTAAATAGGCTTATTAAATAGGCTTATTAAATCGACTTATTAAATAGGCTCAATAAATAGGCTCAATAAATAGGCGCATTAAATAGGCTCAATAAATAGGCTTATTAAATAGGCTCATTAAATACTTATTAAATAGGCTTATTAAATAGATTTATGAATTAGACTTATTAAATAGGCTTATTAAATAGGTTTATTAAATAGACTTATTAAATAGCCTCATTAAATAGGCTTTTTTTGCAACTTAGGCTTATTAAAGAGGCTTATTTCAGCAACTTAGACTTATTAAATAGCCTTATTTCAGCAACTTAGGCATATTAAATAGGCTTGTTCAGCAACTTAGGCTTATTAAATTGGCTTATTAAATAGGCTTATTTCAGGAACTTTGGCTTATTAAATAGGCTTATTCAGCAACTTAGGCTTATTAAATAGGCTCATTAAATACTTATTAAATAGGCTTATTAAACAGGCTTATTAAATGGACTTATTAAATAGGCTCAATAAATAGGCTTATTAAACAGGCTCATTAAATAGGCTTCATAAATAGGCTTATTAAATCGGCTTATTAAATAGGCTTATTAAATAGGTGTATTAAATAGACTTATTAAATAGGCTTATTAAATAGGCTCAATAAATAGGCTTATTAAGTAGGCTCATTAAATATTTATTAAATAGGCTTATTAAATAGACTTATTAAATAGACTTATTAAATAGGCTTATTAAATAGACTTATTAAATAGGCTTATTAAAAAGGCTTATTAAATAGACTTATTAAATAGGCTCATTAAATACTTATTAAATAGGTTTATTAAATAGGCGTATTAAATAGGCTTATTAAATAGGCTCAATAAATAGGCTTATTAAATAGGCTCATTAAATAGGCTTAATAAATAGGCTTATTAAATAGGATCAATAAATAGGCTTATTAAATAGGCTCAATAAATAGGCTTATTAAATAGGCTCAATAAATAGGCTTATTAAATAGGCTCATTAAATATTTATTAAATAGGCTTATTAAATAGATTTATGAATTAGACTTATTAAATAGGCGTATTAAATAGGCTTATTAAATAGGCTTATTAAATAGACTTATTAAATAGCCTCATTAAATAGGCTTATTTTAGCAACTTAGGCTTATTAAATAGGCTTATTTCAGCACTTTAGACTTATTAAATAGCCTTATTTCAGCAACTTAGGCTTATTAAATAGCTTCATTAAATAGGCTTATTTCAGCAACTTAGGCTTATTTCAGCCACTTAGACTTATTAAAAAGGCTTATTTCAGCAACTTAGGCTTATGAAATAGGCTTATTCAGCAACTTAGGCTTATTAAATAGTCTTATTTCAGCAACTTAGACTTATTAAATAGGCCTATTAAATAGGCTTATTAAATAGACTTATTAAATAGGCTCATTAAATACTTATTAAATAGGCTTATTAAATAGGCTTATTAAATCGACTTATTAAATAGGCTCAATAAATAGGCTCAATAAATAGGCGCATTAAATAGGCTCAATAAATAGGCTTATTAAATAGGCTCATTAAATACTTATTAAATAGGCTTATTAAATAGATTTATGAATTAGACTTATTAAATAGGCTTATTAAATAGGTTTATTAAATAGACTTATTAAATAGCCTCATTAAATAGGCTTTTTTTGCAACTTAGGCTTATTAAAGAGGCTTATTTCAGCAACTTAGACTTATTAAATAGCCTTATTTCAGCAACTTAGGCTTATTAAATAGGCTTATTTCAGCAACTTAGGCTTTTTAAATAGCCTTATTTCAGCAACTTAGACTTATTAAATAGACTTATTCAGCAACTTAGGCTTATTAAATAGCTTTATTAAATAGGCTTATTTCAGCAACTTAGGCTTATTTCAGCAACTTAGACTTATTAAAAAGGCTTATTTCAGCAACTTAGGCTTATGAAATAGGCTTATTCAGCAACTTAGGCTTATTAAATAGTCTTATTTCAGCAACTTAGACTTATTAAATAGGCCTATTAAATAGGCTTATTAAATAGACTTATTAAATAGGCTCATTAAATACTTATTAAATAGGCTTATTAAATAGGCTTATTAAATCGACTTATTAAATAGGCTCAATAAATAGGCTTATTAAATAGGCTTATTAAATAGGCTTATTAAATAGACTTATTAAATAGGCTTATTAAATAGGCTCAATAAATAGGCTTATCAAATAGGCTTATTAAATAGACTTATTAAATAGGCTCAATAAATAGGCTTATTAAATAGGCGTATTAAATAGGCTCAATAAATAGGCTTATTAAATAGGCTCAATAAATAGGCTTTTTAAATAGGCTCATTAAATACTTATTAAATAGGCTTATTAAATAGACTTATTAAATAGAGTTATTGAATAGGCTTATTAAATAGGCTTATTAATTAGGCTTATTAAATAGACTTATTAAATAGGCTTATGAAATAGGCTTATTAAATAGGCTTATTAAATAGGCTTATTAAATAGACGTAATAATAGGCTTATTAAATAGACGTATTAAATAGGCTTATGAAATAGGCTCAATAATTAGGCTTATTAAATAGGCTCAATAAATAGGCTTATTAAATAGACTTATTAAATAGACTTAATAATAGGCTTATTAAATAGACTTATTAAATAGGCTTATTAAAAAGGCTTATTAAATAGACGTATTAAATAGGCTCATTAAATACTTATTAAATAGGTTTATTAAATAGGCGTATTAAATAGGCTTATTAAATAGGCTTATTAAATAGGCTTATTAAATAGGCTTATTAAATAGACTTATTAAATAGCCTCATTAAATAGGCTTATTTTAGCAACTTAGGCTTATTAAATAGGTTTATTTCAGCAACTTAGACTTATTAAATAGCCATATTAAACAGGCTTATTTCAGCAACTTAGGCTTATTAAATAGCCTTATTTCAGCAACTTAGACTTATTAAATAGGCTTATTTCAGCAACTTAGGCTTATTAAATAGGTTTATTCAGCAACTTAGGCCTATTTATAGAGCCTGTTTAATGAGCCTATTTAATAAGTCTATTTAATAAGCCTATTTAATAGGCCTATTTAATAAGTCTAAGTTGCTGAAATAAGCCTATTTAATAATCCTAAGTTGATTAAATAAGCCTATTTAATAGGGCTATTTAATAAGCATAAGCTGCTGAAATAAACCTATTTAATAAGCCTAAGTTGCTAAAATAAGCCTATTTAATGAGGCTATTTAATAAGTTTATTTAATAAGCCTATTTAATAAGCCTATTTAATAAGCCTATTTAATAAGCCTAAGTTGCTGAAATAAGCCTATTTAATAAGCCTAAGTTGCTGAAATAAGCCTATTTAATAAGCCTAAGTTGCTGTAATAAGGCTATTTAATAAGTCTAAGTTGCTGAAAAAAGCCTAATTAATAAGCCTAAGTTGCTAAAATAAGCCTATTTAATGAGGCTATTTAATAAGTCTATTTAATAAGCCTATTTAATAAGCCTATTTAATAAGCCTATTTAATAAGCATATTTAATACGTCTATTTAATAAGTCTATTTAATAAGCCTATTTAATAAGTATATAATGAGCCTATTTAATAAGCCTATTTATTGAGCCTATTTAATAAGCCTAATTATTGAGCCTATTTAATAAGCCTATTTATTGAGCCTATTTAATGATCCTATTTATTGAGCCTATTTAATAAGCCTATTTAATGAGTCTATTTAATAAGCCTATTTATTAAGCCTATTTAATGAGCCTATTTATTGAGCCTATTTAATAAGTCTATTTAATAAGCCTTTTTAATAAGCCTATTTAATAAGTCTATTTAATAAGCCTATTTAATAAGTCTATTTAATAAGCCTATTTAATAAGTATTTAATGAGCCTATTTAATAAGCCTATTTATTGAGCCTATTTAATAAGCCTATTTATTGAGCCTATTTAATAAGCCTATTTATTGAGCCTATTTAATAAGCCTATTTATTGAGCCTATTTAATAAGCCTATTTAATAAGTCTATTTAATATGCATATTTAATAAGCCTATTTAATAAGCCTATTTAATAGGACTATTTAATAAGCCTATTTAATACGCCTATTTATTGAGCCTATTTAATAAGTCTATTTAATAAGCCTATTTAATAAGCCTATTTAATAAGTATTTAATGAGCCTATTTAATAAGTCTATTTAATAAGCCTATTTAATAGGCCTATTTAATAAGTCTAAGTTGCTGAAATAAGCCTATTTAATAATCCTAATGTTGCTGAAATAAGCCTATTTAATAAGGCTATTTAATAAGCATAAGCTACTGAAATAAGCCTATTTAATAAGCCTAAGTTGCTGAAATAAGCATATTTAATATGGCTATTTAATAAGCCTAAGTTGCTAAAATAAACCTATTTAATGAGGCTATTTAATAAGTTTATTTAATAAGCCTATTTAATAAGCCTATTTAATAAGCCTATTTAATAAGCCTAAGTTGCTGAATAAGCCTATTTAATAAGTCTAAGTTGCTGAAATAAGCCTATTTAATAAGCCTATTTAATAAGCCTATTTAATAAGCCTATTTAATAAGCCTAAGTTGCTGAATAAGCCTATTTAATAAGTCTAAGTTGCTGAAATAAGCCTATTTAATAAGCCTAAGTTGCTAAAATAAGCCTATTTAATGAGGCTATTTAATAAGTCTATTTAATGAGCCTATTTAATAAGCCTATTTAATAAGCCTATTTAATAAGTCTAATTAATAAATTTATTTAATAAGAATATTTAATATGTATTTAATGAGCCTATTTAATCAGTCTATTTAATAAGCCTATTTAATAGGCCTATTTAATAAGTCTAAGTTGCTGAAATAAGCCTATTTAATAAACCTAAGTTGCTGAATAAGCCTATTTCATAAGCCTAAGTTGCTGAAATAAGTCTTTTTAATAAGTCTAAGTTGCTGAAATAAGCCTATTTAATAAGCCTAAGTTGCTTAAATAAGCCTATTTAATAAGGCTATTTAATAAGCCTAAGTTGCTGAATAAGCCTATTTAATAAGCCTAAGTTTCTGAAATAAGCCTATTTAATAAGCCTAAGTTTGCTGAAATAAGGCTATTTAATAAGCTTAAGTTGCTGTAATAAGGCTATTTAATAAGTCTAAGTTGCTGAAAAAGCCTAATTAATAAGCCTAAGTTGCTAAAATAAGCCTATTTAATGAGGCTATTTAATAAGTCTATTTAATAAGCCTATTTAATAAGCCTATTTAATAAGCCTATTTAATAAGCATATTTAATACGTCTATTTAATAAGTCTATTTAATAAGCCTTTTCATAAGTATATAATGAGCCTATTTAATAAGCCTATTTTTTGAGCCTATTTAATAAGCCTAATTATTGAGCCTATTTAATAAGCCTATTTATTGAGCCTATTTAATGAGCCTATTTATTGAGCCTATTTAATAAGCCTATTTAATACGCCTATTTAATACGCCTATTTAATAAGCCTATTTATTAAGCCTATTAAAAGAGCCTATTTAATAAGCCCATTTGATAAGCCTATTTATTGCGCCTATTTAATAAGCCTATTTAATTCGCCTATTTAATAAAACTATTTAATAAGTATTTAATGAGCCTGTTTAATAAGTCTATTTAATAAGCCTTTTTAATAAGCCTATTTAATAAGTCTATTTAATAAGCCTATTTAATACGTCTATTTAATAAGTCTATTTAATAAGCCTATTTAATAAGTATTTAATGAGCCTATTTAATAAGCCTATTAATTGAGCCTATTTAATAAGCCTATTTATTGAGCCTATTTAATAAGCCTATTTATTGAGCCTATTTAATAAGCCTATTTAATACGCCTATTTATTGAGCCTCTTTAATCAGTCTATTTAATAAGCCTATTTAATAAGCCTATTTAAAAAGTATTTAATGAGCCTATTTAATAAGTCTATTTAATAAGCCTATTTAATAGGCCTATTGAATAAGTCTAAGTTGCTGAAATAAGCCTATTTAATAATCCTAAGTTGCTGAAATAAGCCTATTTAATAAGGCTATTTAATAAGCATAAGCTGCTGAAATAAGCCTATTTAATAAGCCTAAGTTGCTAAAATAAGCCTATTTAATGAGGCTATTTAATAAGTTTATTTAATAAGCCTATTTAATAAGCCTATTAAATAAGCCTATATAATAAGCCTATTTAAGCCTAAGTTGCTGAATAATCCTATTTAATAAGTCTAAGTTGCTGAAATAAGGCTATTTAATAAGCCTAAGTTGCTGAAATAAGCCTATTTAATAAGCCTAAGTTGCTGAAATAAGCCTATTTAATAAGCCTAAGTTGCTGAAATAAACCTATTTAATAAGCCTAAGTTGCTGTAATAAGGCTATTTAATAAGTCTAAGTTGCTGAAAAAAGCCTAATTAATAAGCCTAAGTTGCAAAATAAGCCTATTTAATGAGGCTATTTAATAAGTCTATTTAATAAGCCTATTTAATAAGCCTATTTAATAAGCCTATTTAATAAGCATATTTAATACGTCTATTTAATAAGTCTATTTAATAAGCCTATTTAATAAGTATATAATGAACCTATTTAATAAGCCTATTTATTGAGCCTATTTAATAAGCCTAATTATTGAGCCTATTTAATAAGCCTATTTATTGAGCCTATTTAATGAGCCTATTTATTGAGCCTATTTAATAAGAATATTTAATGAGTCTATTTAATAAGCCTATTTAATACGCCTATTTAATAAGCCTATTTATTAAGCCTATTTAATGAGCCTATTTAATAAGCCCATTTAATAAGCCTATTTATTGAGCCTATTTAATAAGCCTATTTAATATGCCTATTTAATAAACCTATTTAATAAGTATTTAATGAGCCTGTTTAATAAGTCTATTTAATAAGCCTTTTTAATAAGCCTATTTAATAAGTCTATTTAATAAGCCTATTTAATAAGTATTTAATGAGCCTATTTAATAAGCCTATTTATTGAGCCTATTTAATAAGCCTATTTATTGAGCCTATTTAATAAGCCTATTTATTGAGCCTATTTAATAAGCCTATTTATTGAGCCTATTTAATAAGCCTATTTATTGAGCCTATTTAATAAGCCTATTTAATAAGTCTATTTAATACGCATATTTAATAAGCCTATTTAATAAGCCTATTTAATAAGCCTATTTAATAAGCCTATTTAATACACCTATTTATTGAGCCTATTTAATAAGTCTATTTAATAAGCCTATTTAATAAGCCTATTTAATAAGTATTTAATGAGCCTATTTAATAAGTCTATTTAATAAGCCTATTTAATAGGCCTATTTAATAAGTCTAAGTTGCTGAAATAAGCCTATTTAATAATCCTAATGTTGCTGAAATAAGCCTATTTAATAAGGCTATTTAATAAGCATAAGCTGCTGAAACAAGCCTATTAAATAAGCCTAAGTTGCTGAAATAAGCATATTTAATATGGCTATTTAATAAGCCTAAGTTGCTAAAATAAGCCTATTTAATGAGGCTATTTAATAAGTTTATTTAATAAGCCTATTTATTGAGCCTATTTAATAAGCCTATTTATTGAGCCTATTTAATAAGCCTATTTAATAAGTCTATTTAATATGCATATTTAATAAGCCTATTTAATAAGCCTATTTAATAAGCCTATTTAATACGCCTATTTATTGAGCCTATTTAATAAGTCTATTTAATAAGCATATTTAATAAGCCAATTTAATAAGTATTTAATGAGCCTATTTAATAAGTCTATTTAATAAGCCTATTTAATAGGCCTATTTAATAAGTCTAAGTTGCTGAAATAAGCCTATTTAATAATCCTAATGTTGCTGAAATAAGCCTATTTAATAAGGCTATTTAATAAGCATAAGCTACTGAAATAAGCCTATTTAATAAGCCTAAGTTGCTGAAATAAGCATATTTAATATGGCTGTTTAATAAGCCTAAGTTGCTAAAATAAGCCTATTTAATGAGGCTATTTAATAAGTTTATTTAATAAGCCTATTTAATAAGCCTATTTAATAAGCCTATTTAATAAGCCTATTTAAGCCTAAGTTGCTGAATAAGCCTATTTAATAAGTCTAAGTTGCTGAAATAAGCCTATTTAATAAGCCTAAGTTGCTAAAATAAGCCTATTTAATGAGGCTATTTAATGAGTCTATTTAATGAGCCTATTTAATAAGCCTATTTAATAAGCCTATTTAATAAGTCTAATTAATAAATTTATTTAATAAGCCTATTTAATATGTACTTAATGAGCCTATTTAATCAGTCTATTTAATAAGCCTATTTAATAGGCCTATTTAATAAGTCTAAGTTGCTGAAATAAGCCTATTTAATAAACCTAAGTTGCTGATTAAGCCAATTTCATAAGCCTAAGTTGCTGAAATAAGTCTTTTTAATAAGTCTAAGTTGCTGAAATAAGCCTATTTAATAAGCCTAAGTTGCTTAAATAAGCCTATTTAATAAGGCTATTTAATAAGCCTAAGTTGCTGAATAAGCCTATTTAATAAGCCTAAGTTTCTGAAATAAGCCTATTTAATAAGCCTAAGTTTGCTGAAATAAGGCTATTTAATAAGCTTAAGTTGCTGTAATAAGGCTATTTAATAAGTCTAAGTTGCTGAAAAAGCCTAATTAATAAGCCTAAGTTGCTAAAATAAGCCTATTTAATGAGGCTATTTAATAAGTCTATTTAATAAGCCTATTTAATAAGCCTATTTAATAAGCCTATTTAATAAGCATATTTAATACGTCTATTTAATAAGTCTATTTAATAAGCCTTTTCATAAGTATATAATGAGCATATTTAATAAGCCTATTTAATACGCCTATTTAATACGCCTATTTAATAAGCCTATTTATTAAGCCTATTAAAAGAGCCTATTTAATAAGCCCATTTGATAAGCCTATTTATTGCGCCTATTTAATAAGCCTATTTAATTCGCCTATTTAATAAACCTATTTAATAAGTATTTAATGAGCCTGTTTAATAAGTCTATTTAATAAGCCTTTTTAATAAGCCTATTTAATAAGTCTATTTAATAAGCCTATTTAATAAGTCTATTTAATAAGTCTATTTAATAAGCCTATTTAATAAGTATTTAATGAGCCTATTTAATAAGCCTATTTATTGAGCCTATTTAATAAGCCTATTTATTGAGCCTATTTAATAAGCCTATTTATTGAGCCTATTTAATAAGCCTATTTATTGAGCCTATTTAATAAGCCTATTTATTGAGCCTATTTAATAAGCCTATTTAATAAGTCTATTTAATACGCATATTTAATAAGCCTATTTAATAAGTCTATTTAATACGCATATTTAATAAGCCTATTTAATAAGCCTATTTAATAAGCCTATTTAATAAGCCTATTTAATACACCTATTTATTGAGCCTATTTAATAAGTCTATTTAATAAGCCTATTTAATTAGCCTATTTAATAAGTATTTAATGAGCCTATTTAATAAGTCTATTTAATAAGCCTATTTAATAGGCCTATTTAATAAGTCTAAGTTGCTGAAATAAGCCTATTTAATAATCCTAATGTTGCTGAAATAAGCCTATTTAATAAGGCTATTTAATAAGCATAAGCTGCTGAAACAAGCCTATTAAATAAGCCTAAGTTGCTGAAACAAGCATATTTAATATGGCTATTTAATAAGCCTAAGTTGCTAAAATAAGCCTATTTAATGAGGCTATTTAATAAGTTTATTTAATAAGCCTATTTAATAAGCCTATTTAATAAGCCTATTTAATACGCCTATTTAATAAGCCTATTTAAGCCTAAGTTGCTGAATAAGCCCATTTAATAAGTCTAAGTTGCTGAAATAAGGCTATTTAATAAGCCTAAGTTGCTGAAATAAGCCTATTTAATAAGCCTAAGTTGCTGAAATAAGGCTATTTAATGAGGCCATTTAATAAGTCTATTTAATGAGCCTATATAATAAGCCTGTTTAATAAGCCTATTTAATAAGTCTAATTAATAAATCTATTTAATAAGCCTATTTAATATGTATTTAATGAGCCTGTTTAATCAGTCTATTTAATAAGCCTATTTAATAGGCCTATTTAATAAGTCTAAGTTGCTGAAATAAGCCTATTTAATAAGCCTAAGTTGCTGAATATGCCTATTTCATAAGCCTAAATTGCTGAAATAAGTATTTTTAATAAGTCTAAGTTGCTGAAATAAGCCTATTTAATAAGCCTAATTTGCTGAAATAAGCCTATTTAATAAGGCTATTTAATAAGCCTAAGTTGCTGAATAAGCCTATTTAATAAGCCTAAGTTTCTGAAATAAGCCTATTTAATAAGCCTAAGTTGCTGAAATAAGCCTATTTAATAAGCTTAAGTTGCTGTAATAAGGCTATTTAATAAGTCTAAGTTGCTGAAAAAAGCCTAATTAATAAGCCTACGTTGCTAAAATAAGCCTATTTAATAAGCCTAAGTTTCTGAACTAAGCCTATTTAAAAAGGTATATTTAATAAGTCTAAGTTGCTGAAACAAACCTATTTAAAAATGCTATTTAATAAGCCTAAGTTGCTGAAATAAACCTGTTTTATAAGGCTATTTAATAAGCATAAGTTGCTGAAATAAGCCTATTTAATAAGCCTAAGTTGCTGAATAAGCCTATTTCATAAGCCTAAGTTGCTGAAATAAGCCTTTTTAATAAGTCTAAGTTGCTGAAATAAGCCTATTTAATAATCCTAAGTTGATGAAATAAGCTTATTTAATAAGGCTATTTAATAAGCATAAGCTGCTGAAATAAGCCTATTTAATAAGCCTAAGTTGCTGAAATAAGCATATTTAATATGGCTATTTAATAAGACTAAGTTGCTGAAATAAACCTATTTAATAAGCCTAAGTTGCTAAAATAAGCCAATTTAATGAGGCTATTTAATAAGTTTATTTAATAAGCCTATTTAATAAGCCTATTTAATAAGCCTAAGTTGCTGAAATAAGCCTATTTTAATAAGCCTAAGTTGCAGAAATAAGCCTATTTAATAAGCCTAAGTTGATGTAATAAGGCTATTTAATAAGTCTAAGTTGCTGAAAAAAGCCTAATTAATAAGCCTAAGTTGCTAAAATAAGCCTATTTAATGAGGCTATTTAATAAGTCTATTTAATAAGTCTATTTAATAAGCCTATTTAATAAGTATTTAATGAGCCTATTTAATAAGCCTATTTATTGAGCCTATTTAATAAGTCTATTTATTGAGCCTATTTAATAAGCCTATTTATTGAGCCTATTTAATAAGCCTATTTATTGAGCCTATTTAATAAGCCTATTTATTGAGCCTATTTAATAAGCCTATTTAATAAGTCTATTTAATACGCATATTTAATAAGCCTATTTAATAAGCTTATTTAATAAGCCTATTTAATAAGCCTATTTAATACACCTATTTATTGAGCCTATTTAATAAGTCTATTTAATAAGCCTATTTAATAAGCCTATTTAATAAGTATTTAATGAGCCTATTTAATAAGTCTAATTAATAAGCTTATTTAATAGGCCTATTTAATAAGTCTAAGTTGCTGAAATAAGCCTATTTAATAATCCTAATGTTGCTGAAATAAGCCTATTTAATAAGGCTATTTAATAAGCATAAGCTGCTGAAACAAGCCTATTAAATAAGCCTAAGTTGCTGAAATAAGCATATTTAATAAGTCTAAGTTGCTGAAATAAGGCTATTTAATAAGCCTAAGTTGCTGAAATAAGCCTATTTAATAAGCCTAAGTTGCTGAAATAAGGCTATTTAATGAGGCTATTTAATAAGTCTATTTAATGAGCCTATTTAATAAGCCTGTTTAATAAGCCTATTTAATAAGTCTAATTAATAAATCTATTTAATAAGCCTATTTAATATGTATTTAATGAGCCTATTTAATCAGTCTATTTAATAAGCCTATTTAATAGGCCTATTTAATAAGTCTAAGTTGCTGAAATAAGCCTATTTAATAAGCCTAAGTTGCTGAATATGCCTATTTCATAAGCCTAAATTGCTGAAATAAGTATTTTTAATAAGTCTAAGTTGCTGAAATAAGCCTATTTAATAAGCCTAAGTTGCTGAAATAAGCCTATTTAATAAGGCTATTTAATAAGCCTAAGTTGCTGAATAAGCCTATTTAATAAGCCTAAGTTTCTGAAATAAGCCTATTTAATAAGCCTAAGTTGCTGAAATAAGCCTATTTAATAAGCTTAAGTTGCTGTAATAAGGCTATTTAATAAGTCTAAGTTGCTGAAAAAAGCCTAATTAATAAGCCTACGTTGCTAAAATAAGCCTATTTAATAAGCCTAAGTTTCTGAACTAAGCCTATTTAAAAAGGTATATTTAATAAGTCTAAGTTGCTGAAACAAACCTATTTAAAAATGCTATTTAATAAGCCTAAGTTGCTGAAATAAACCTGTTTTATAAGGCTATTTAATAAGCATAAGTTGCTGAAATAAGCCTATTTAATAAGCCTAAGTTGCTGAATAAGCCTATTTCATAAGCCTAAGTTGCTGAAATAAGCCTTTTTAATAAGTCTAAGTTGCTGAAATAAGCCTATTTAATAATCCTAAGTTGATGAAATAAGCCTATTTAATAAGGCTATTTAATAAGCATAAGCTGCTGAAATAAGCCTATTTAATAAGCCTAAGTTGCTGAAATAAGCATATTTAATATGGCTATTTAATAAGTCTAAGTTGCTGAAATAAACCTATTTAATAAGCCTAAGTTGCTAAAATAAGCCAATTTAATGAGGCTATTTAATAAGTTTATTTAATAAGCCTATTTAATAAGCCTATTTAATAAGCCTAAGTTGCTGAAATAAGCCTATTTTAATAAGCCTAAGTTGCAGAAATAAGCCTATTTAATAAGCCTAAGTTGATGTAATAAGGCTATTTAATAAGTCTAAGTTGCTGAAAAAAGCCTAATTAATAAGCCTAAGTTGCTAAAATAAGCCTATTTAATGAGGCTATTTAATAAGTCTATTTAATAAGTCTATTTAATAAGCCTATTTAATAAGTATTTAATGAGCCTATTTAATAAGCCTATTTATTGAGCCTATTTAATAAGCCTATTTATTGAGCCTATTTAATAAGCCTATTTATTGAGCCTATTTAATAAGCCTATTTATTGAGCCTATTTAATAAGCCTATTTATTGAGCCTATTTAATAAGCCTATTTAATAAGTCTATTTAATACGCATATTTAATAAGCCTATTTAATAAGCTTATTTAATAAGCCTATTTAATAAGCCTATTTAATACACCTATTTATTGAGCCTATTTAATAAGTCTATTTAATAAGCCTATTTAATAGGCCTATTTAATAAGTCTAAGTTGCTGAAATAAGCCTATTTAATAATCCTAATGTTGCTGAAATAAGCCTATTTAATAAGGCTATTTAATAAGCATAAGCTGCTGAAACAAGCCTATTAAATAAGCCTAAGTTGCTGAAATAAGCATATTTAATAAGTCTAAGTTGCTGAAATTAGGCTATTTAATAAGCCTAAGTTGCTGAAATAAGCCTATTTAATAAGCCTAAGTTGCTGAAATAAGGCTATTTAATGAGGCTATTTAATAAGTCTATTTAATGAGCCTATTTAATAAGCCTGTTTAATAAGCCTATTTAATAAGTCTAATTAATAAATCTATTTAATAAGCCTATTTAATATGTATTTAATGAGCCTATTTAATCAGTCTATTTAATAAGCCTATTTAATAGGCCTATTTAATAAGTCTAAGTTGCTGAAATAAGCCTATTTAATAAGCCTAAGTTGCTGAATAAGCCTATTTCATAAGCCTAAGTTGCTGAAATAAGTATTTTTAATAAGTCTAAGTTGCTGAAATAAGCCTATTTAATAAGCCTAAGTTGCTGAGATAAGCCTATTTAATAAGGCTATTTAATAAGCCTAAGTTGCTGAATAAGCCTATTTAATAAGCCTAAGTTTCTGAAATAAGCCTATTTAATAAGCCTAAGTTGCTGAAATAAGCCTATTTAATAAGCTTAAGTTGCTGTAATAAGGCTATTTAATAAGTCTAAGTTGCTGAAAAAAGCCTAATTAATAAGCCTACGTTGCTAAAATAAGCCTATTTAATAAGCCTAAGTTGCTGAAACAAACCTATTTAAAAATGCTATTTAATAAGCCTAAGTTGCTGAAATAAACCTGTTTTATAAGGCTATTTAATAAGCATAAGTTGCTGAAATAAGCCTATTTAATAAGCCTAAGTTGCTGAATAAGCCTATTTCATAAGCCTAAGTTGCTGAAATAAGCCTTTTTAATATGTCTAAGTTGCTGAAATAAGCCTATTTAATAATCCTAAGTTGATGAAATAAGGCTATTTAATAAGGCTATTTAATAAGCATAAGCTGCTGAAATAAGCCTATTTAATAAGCCTAAGTTGCTGAAATAAGCATATTTAATATGGCTATTTAATAAGTCTAAGTTGCTGAAATAAACCTATTTAATAAGCCTAAGTTGCTAAAATAAGCCTATTTAATGAGGCTATTTAATAAGTTTATTTAATAAGCCTATTTAATAAGCCTATTTAATAAGCCTAAGTTGCTGAAATAAGCCTATTTAATAAGCCTAAGTTGCAGAAATAAGCCTATTTAATAAGCCTAAGTTGCTGTAATAAGGCTATTTAATAAGCCTAAGTTGCTAAAATAAGCCTATTTAATGAGGCTATTTAATAAGTCTATTTAATAAGCCTATTTAATAAGCCTATTTAATAAGTATATAATGAGCCTATTTAATAAGCCTATTTATTGAGCCTATTTAATAAGCCTAATTATTGAGCCTATTTAATAAGCCTATTTATTGAGCCTATTTAATGAGCCTATTTATTGAGCCTATTTAATAAGCCTATTTAATGAGTCTATTTAATAAGCCTATTTAATAAGCCTATTTAATACGCCTATTTAATAAGCCTATTTATTAAGCCTATTTAATGAGCCTATTTAATTAGCCCATTTAATAGCCTATTTATTGAGCCTATTTAATAAGCCTATTTAATACGCCTATTTAATAAACCTATTTAATAAGTATTTAATGAGCCTGTTTAATAAGTCTATTTAAGAAGCCTTTTTAATAAGCCTATTTAATAAGTCTATTTAATAAGCCTATTTAATAAGTCTATTTAATAAGTCTATTTAATAAGCCTATTTAATAAGTATTTAATGAGCTTATTTAATAAGCCTATTTATTGAGCCTATTTAATAAGCCTATTTATTGAGCCTATTTAATAATCCTATTTATTGAGCCTATTTAATAAGCCTATTTAATAAGCCTATTTAATACGCCTATTTATTGAGCCTATTTAATAAGTCTATTTAATAAGCCTATTTAATAAGCCTATTTAATAAGTATTTAATGAGCCTATTTAATAAGTCTATTTAATAAGCCTATTTAATAGGGCTATTTAATAAGTCTAAGTTGCTGAAATAAGCCTATTTAATAATCCTATTGTTGCTGAAATAAGCCTATTTAATAAGGCTATTTAATAAGCATAAGCTGCTGAAATAAGCCTATTTAATAAGCCTAAGTTGCTGAAATAAGCATATTTAATATGGCTATTAATACGCCTAATTTGCTAAAATAAGCCTATTTAATGAGTCTATTTAATAAGTTTATTTAATAAGCCTATTTAATAAGCCTATTTAATAAGCCTATTTAAGCCTAAGTTGCTGAATAAGCCTATTTAATAAGCCTAAGTTGCTGAAATAAGCCTATTTAATAAGCCTATTGATTAAGCCTATTAAAAGAGCCTATTTAATAAGCCCATTTGATAAACCTATTTATTGCGCCTATTTAATAAGCCTATTTAATACGCCTATTTAATAAAACTATTTAATAAGTATTTAATGAGCCTGTTTAATAAGTCTATTTACTAAGCCTTTTTAATAAGCCTATTTAATAAGTCTATTTAATAAGCCTATTTAATAAGTCTATTTAATACGCATATTTCATAAGCCTATTTAATAAGCCTATTTAATAAGCCTATTTAATAAGCCTATTTAATACGCCTATTTATTGAGCCTATTTAATCAGTCTATTTAATAAGCCTATTTAATAAGCCTATTTAATAAGTATTTAATGAGCCTATTTAATAAGTCTATTTAATAAGCCTATTTAATAGGCCTATTGAATAAGTCTAAGTAGCTGAAATAAGCCTATTTAATGATCATAAGTTGCTGAAATAAGCCTATTTAATAAGGCTATTTAATTAGCATAAGCTGCTGAAATAAGCCTATTTAATAAGCCTAAGTTGCTGAAATAAGCATATTTAATATGGCTATTTAATAAGTCTAAGTTGCTGAAATAAACCTATTTAATAAGCCTAAGTTGCTAAAATAAGCCTATTTAATGAGGCTATTTAATAAGTTTATTTAATAAGCCTATTTAATAAGCCTATTTAATAAGCCTATTTAATAAGCCTATTTAAGCCTAAGTTGCTGAATAATCCTATTTAATAAGTCTAAGTTGCTGAAATAAGGCTATTTAATAAGCCTAAGTTGCTGAAACAAGCCTATTTAATAAGCCTAAGTTGCTGAAATAAGCCTATTTAATAAGCCTAAGTTGCTGAAATAAGCCTATTTAATACGCCTAAGTTGCTGTAATAAGGCTATTTAATAAGTCTAAGTTGCTGAAAAAAGCCTAATTAATAAGCCTAAGTTGCTAAAATAAGCCTATTTAATGAGGCTATTTAATAAGTCTATTTAATAAGCCTATTTAATAAGCCTATTTAATAAGCCTATTTAATAAGCATATTTAATACGTCTATTTAATAAGTCTATTTAATAAGCCTATTTAATAAGTATATAATGAGCCTATTTAATAAGCCTATTTATTGAGCCTATTTAATAAGCCTAATTATTGAGCCTATTTAATAAGCCTATTTATTGAGCCTATTTAATGAGCCTATTTATTGAGCCTATTTAATTAGCCTATTTAATGAGTCTATTTAATAAGCCTATTTAATAAGCCTATTTAATACGCCTATTTAATAAGCCTATTTATTAAGCCTATTTAATACGCCTATTTAATAAACCTTTTTAATAAGTATTTAATGAGCCTGTTTAATAAGTCTATTTAATAAGCCTTTTTAATAAGCCTATTTAATAAGTATATGTAATAAGCCTATTTAATAAGTCTATTTAATAAGTCTATTTAATAAGCCTATTTAATAAGTATTTAATGAGCCTATTTAATAAGTTTATTATTGAGCCTATTTAATAAGCCTATTTATTGAGCCTATTTAATAAGCCTATTTATTGAGCCTATTTAATAAGCCTATTTATTGAGACTATTTAATAAGCCTATTTAATAAGTCTATTTAATACGCATAATTAATAAGCCTATTTAATAAGCCTATTTAATAAGCCTATTTAATAAGCCTATTTAATAAGCCTATTTAATACGCCTATTTATTGAGCCTATTTAATAAGTCTATTTAATAAGCCTATTTAATAAGCCTATTTAATAAATATTTAATGAGCCTATTTAATAAGTCTATTTAATAAGCCTATTTAATAGGGCTATTTAATAAGTCTAAGTTGCTGAAATAAGCCTATTTAATAATCCTAATGTTGCTGAAATAAGCCTATTTAATAAGCCTAAGTTGCTGTAATAAGGCTATTTAATAAGTCTAAGTTGCTGAAAAAAGCCGAATTAATAAGCCTAAGTTGCTAAAATAAGCCTATTTAATGAGGCTATTTAATAAGTTTATTTAATAAGCCTATTTAATAAGCCTATTTAATAAGCCTATTTAATAAGCCTATTTAAGCCTAAGTTGCTGAAATAAGCCTATTTAATAAGCCTAAGTTGCTGAAATAAGCCTATTTAATAAGCCTAAGTTGCTGAAATAAGCCTATTTAATAAGCCTAAGTTGCTGTAATAAGGCTATTTAATAAGTCTAAGTTGCTGAAAAAAGCCGAATTAATAAGCCTAAGTTGCTAAAATAAGCCTATTTAATGAGGCTATTTAATAAGTTTATTTAATAAGCCTATTTAATAAGCCTATTTAATAAGCCTATTTAATAAGCATATTTAATATGTCTATTTAATAAGTCTATTTAATAAGCCTATTTAATAGGTATATAATGAGCCTATTTAATAAGCCTATTTATTGAGCCTATTTAATAAGCCTAATGCTTGAGCCTATTTAATAAGCCTATTTATTGAGCCTATTTAATGAGCCTATTTATTGAGCCTATTTAATAAGCCTATTTAATGAGTCTATTTAATAAGCCTATTTAATAAGACTATTTAATACGCCTATTTAATAAGCCTATTTATTAAGCCTATTTAATGAGCCTATTTAATAAGCCCATTTAATAAGCCTATTTATTGAGCCTATTTAATAAGCCTATTTAATACGCCTATTTAATAAACCTATTTAATAAGAATTTAATGAGCCTGTTTAATAAGTCTATTTAATAAGCCTTTTTAATAAGCCTATTTAATAAGTCTATTTAATAAGCCTATTTAATAAGTCTATTTAATAAGTCTATTTAATAAGCCTATTTAATAAGTATTTAATGAGCCTATTTAATAAGCCTATGTATTGAGCCTATTTAATAAGCCTATTTATTGAGCCTATTTAATAAGCCTATTTAATAAGCCTATTTAATAAGCCTATTTAATAAGCCTATTTAATACGCCTATTTATTGAGCCTATTTAATAAGTCTATTTAATAAGCCTATTTAATAGGGCTATTTAATAAGTCTAAGTTGCTGAAATAAGCCTATTTAATAATCCTAATGTTGCTGAAATAAGCCTATTTAATAAGGCTATTTAATAAGCATAAGCTGCTGAAATAAGCCTATTTAATAAGCCTAAGTTGCTGAAATAAGCATATTTAATATGGCTATTTAATAAGCCTAAGTTGCTAAAATAAGCCTATTTAATAAGTCTATTTAATAAGTGTATTTAATAAGCCTATTTAATAAGCCTATTTAATAAGCCTATTTAAGCCTAAGTTGCTGAATAAGCCTATTTAATAAGTCTAAGTTGCTGAAATAAGGCTATTTAATTAGGCTATTTAATAAGTCTATTTAATGAGCCTATTTAATAAGCCTATTTAATAAGCCTATTTAATAAGTCTAATTAATAAATCTATTTAATAAGCCTATTTAATATGTATTTAATGTGCCTATTTAATCAGTCTATTTAATAAGCCTATTTAATAGGCCTATTTAATGAGTCTAAGTTGCTGAAATAAGCCTATTTAATAAGCCTAAGTTGCTGAATGAGCCTATTTCATAAGCCTAAGTTGCTGTAATAAGGCTATTTAATAAGTCTAAGTTGCTGAAAAAAGCCTAATTAATAAGCCTAAGTTGCTAAAATAAGCCTATTTAATGAGGCTATTTAATAAGTCTATTTAATAAGCCTATTTAATAAGCCTATTTAATAAGCCTATTTAATAAGCATATTTAATACGTCTATTTAATAAGTCTATTTAATAAGCCTATTTAATAAGTATATAATGAGCCTATTTAATAAGCCTATTTATTGAGCCTATTTAATAAGCCTAATTATTGAGCCTATTTAATAAGCCTATTTATTGAGCCTATTTAATGAGCCTATTTATTGAGCCTATTTAATTAGCCTATTTAATGAGTCTATTTAATGAGCCTATTTAATAAGCCTATTTAATACGCCTATTTAATAAGCCTATTTATTAAGCCTATCTAATACGCCTATTTAATAAACCTTTTTAATAAGTATTTAATGAGCCTGTTTAATAAGTCTATTTAATAAGCCTTTTTAATAAGCCTATTTAATAAGTATATTTAATAAGCCTATTTAATAAGTCTATTTAATAAGTCTATTTAATAAGCCTATTTAATAAGTATTTAATGAGCCTATTTAATAAGTTTATTATTGAGCCTATTTAATAAGCCTATTTATTGAGCCTATTTAATAAGCCTATTTATTGAGCCTATTTAATAAGCCTATTTATTGAGACTATTTAATAAGCCTATTTAATAAGCCTATTTAATACGCCTATTTATTGAGCCTATTTAATAAGTCTATTTAATAAGCCTATTTAATAAGCCTATTTAATAAGTATTTAATGAGCCTATTTAATAAGTCTATTTAATAAGCCTATTTAATAGGGCTATTTAATAAGTCTAAGTTGCTGAAATAAGCATATTTAATAATCCTAATGTTGCTGAAATAAGCCTATTTAATAAGGCTATTTAATAAGCATAAGCTGCTGAAATAAGCCTATTTAATAAGCCTAAGTTGCTGAAATAAGCATATTTAATATGGCTATTTAATAAGCCTAAGTTGCTAAAATAAGCCTATTTAATGAGGCTATTTAATAAGTTTATTTAATAAGCCTATTTAATAAGCCTATTTAATAAGCCTATTTAATATGCCTATTTAAGCCTAAGTTGCTGAATAATCCTATTTAATAAGTCTAAGTTGCTGAAATAAGGCTATTTAATAAGCCTAAGTTGCTGAAATAAGCCTATTTAATAAGCCTAAGTTACTGAAATAAGCCTATTTAATAAACCTAAGTTGCTGAAATAAGCCTATTTAATAAGCCTAAGTTGCTGTAATAAGGCTATTTAATAAGTCTAAGTTGCTGAAAAAAGCCGAATTAATAAGCCTAAGTTGCTAAAATAAGCCTATTTAATGAGGCTATTTAATAAGTCTATTTAATAAGCCTATTTAATAAGCCTATTTAATAAGCCTATTTAATAAGCATATTTAATATGTCTATTTAATAAGTCTATTTAATAAGCCTATTTAATAAGTATATAATGAGCCTATTTAATAAGCATATTTATTGAGCCTATTTAATAAGCCTAATTATTGAGCCTATTTAATAAGCCTATTTATTGAGCCTATTTAATGAGCCTCTTTATTGAGCCTATTTAATAAGCCTATTTAATGAGTCTATTTAATAAGCCTATTTAATAAGACTATTTAATACGCCTATTTAATAAGCCTATTTATTAAGCCTATTTAATGAGCCTATTTAATAAGCCCATTTAATAAGCCTATTTATTGAGCCTATTTAATAAGCCTATTTAATACGCCTATTTAATAAACCTATTTAATAAGTATTTAATGAGCTTGTTTAATAAGTCTATTTAATAAGCCTTTTTAATAAGCCTATTTAATAAGTATATTTAATAAGCCTATTTAATAAGTCTATTTAATAAGTCTATTTAATAAGCCTATTTAATAAGTATTTAATGAGCCTATTTAATAAGCCTATGTATTGAGCCTATTTAATAAGCCTATTTATTGAGCCTATTTAATAAGCCTATTTAATAAGCCTATTTAATAAGCCTATTTAATAAGCCTATTTAATACGCCTATTTATTGAGCCTATTTAATAAGTCTATTTAATAAGCCTATTTAATAAGCCTATTTAATAAGTATTTAATGAGCCTATTTAATAAGTCTATTTAATAAGCCTATTTAATAGGGCTATTTAATAAGTCTAAGTTGCTGAAATAAGCCTATTTAATAATCCTAATGTTGCTGAAATAAGCCTATTTAATAAGTCTATTTAATAAGCATAAGCTGCTGAAATAAGCCTATTTAATAAGCCTAAGTTGCTGAAATAAGCATATTTAATATGGCTATTTAATAAGCCTAAGTTGCTAAAATAAGCCTATTTAATAAGTCTATTTAATACGTTTATTTAATAAGCCTATTTAATAAGCCTATTTAATAAGCCTATTTAAGCCTAAGTTGCTGAATAAGCCTATTTAATAAGTCTAAGTTGCTGAAATAAGGCTATTTAATTAGGCTATTTAATAAGTCTATTTAATGAGCCTATTTAATAAGCCTATTTAATAAGCCTATTTAATAAGTCTAATTAATAAATCTATTTAATAAGCCTATTTAATATGTATTTAATGAGCCTATTTAATCAGTCTATTTAATAAGCCTATTTAATAGGCCTATTTAATAAGTCTAAGTTGCTGAAATAAGCCTATTTAATAAGCCTAAGTTGCTGAATGAGCCTATTTCATAAGCCTAAGTTGCTGAAATAAGTATTTTTAATAAGTCTAAGTTGCTGAAATAAGCCTATTTAATAAGCCTAAGTTGCTGAAATAAGCCTATTTAATAAGGCTATTTAATAAGCCTAAGTTGCTGAATAAACCTATTTAATAAGCCTAAGTTTCTGAAATAAGCCTATTTAATAATCCTAAGTTGCTGAAATAAGCCTATTTAATAAGCTTAAGTTGCTGTAATAAGGCTATTTAATAAGTCTAAGTTGCTGAAAAAAGCCTAATTAATAAGCCTACGTTGCTAAAATAAGCCTATTTAATAAGCCTAAGTTTCTGAACTAAGCCTATTTAAAAAGGTATATTTAATAAGTCTAAGTTGCTGAAATAAACCTATTTAAAAATGCTATTTAATAAGCCTAAGTTGCTGAAATAAACCTGTTTTATAAGGCTATTTAATAAGCATACGTTGCTGAAATAAGCCTATTTAATAAGCCTAAGTTGCTGAATAAGCCTATTTCATAAGCCTAAGTTGCTGAAATAAGCCTTTTTAATATGTCTAAGTTGCTGAAATAAGCCTATTTAATAAGGCTATTTAATAAACCTAAGTTGCTGAATAAGCCTATTTAATAAGTCTAAGTTGCTGAAATAAGGCTATTTAATGAGCCTAAGTTGCTGAAATAAGCCTATTTAATAAGCCTACGTTGGTGAACTAAACCTATATAAAAAGGTCTATTTAATAAGTCTAAGTTGCTGAAAAAAACCTATTTAAAAATGCTATTTAATAAGCCTAAATTGCTAGAAATAAACCTGTTTAATAAGGCTATTTAATAAGCATAAGTTGCTGAAATAAGCCTATTTAATAAGCCTAAGTTGCTGAAATAAGCCTATTTAATAAGGCTATTTAATAAGTCTAAGTTTCAGAAATAAACCTATTTAATAATGCTACTTAATACGCCTAATTTGCTTAAATAAGCATATTTAATAAGCCTAAGTTGCTAAAATAAGCCTATTTAATAGGCCTATCTAATAAGTCTAAGTTGCACAAATAAGTATATTTCATAAGCATATTTAATGAGCCTAAGTTGCTGAAATGTCTATTTAATAAGTCGATTTAATAAGTCTAAGTTGCTAAAATAACACTATTTAATAAGGCTATTTAATAAGCCTAAGTTGCTGAAATAAGCCTATTTAATAAGGATATTTAATGAGCCTAAGTTCCTGAAAAAAGCCTATTTAATAAGGCTATTTAATGAGCCTAAGTTGCTGAAATAAGCCTATTTAATAAGCCTAAGTTTCTGAACTAAGCCTATTTAAAAATGCTATTTAAGAAGCCTAAGTTGCTGAAATAAACCTGTTTAATAAGGCTATTTAATAAGCATAAGTTGCTGAAATAAGCCTGTTTAATAAGCATAAGTTGCTGAAATAAGCCTATTTAATAAGTCTATTTAATAAGTCTATTTAATAAGCCTATTTAATAAGTATTTAATGAGCCTATTTAATAAGCCTATTTATTGAGCCTATTTAATAAGCCTATTTATTGAGCCTATTTAATAAGCCTATTTATTGAGCCTATTTAATAAGCCTATTTATTGAGCCTATTTAATAAGCCTATTTAATAAGTCTATTTAATATGCATATTTAATAAGCCTATTTAATAAGCCTATTTAATAAGCCTATTTAATAAGCCTATTTAATACGCCTATTTATTGAGCCTATTTAATAAGTCTATTTAATAAGCCTATTTAATAAGCCTATTTAATAAGTATTTAATGAGCCTATTTAATAAGTAAATTTAATAAGCCTATTTATTAGGGCTATTTAATAAGTCTAAGTTGCTGAAATAAGCCTATTTAATAATCCTAATGTTGCTGAAATAAGCCGATTTAATAAGGCTATTTAATAAGCATAAGCTGCTGAAATAAGCCTATTTAATAAGCCTAAGTTGCTGAAATAAACATATTTAATATGGCTATTTAATAAGCCTAAGTTGCTAAAATAAGCCTATTTAATGAGGCTATTTAATACGTTTATTTAATAAGCCTATTTAATAAGCCTATTTAATAAGCCTATTTAAAAAGCCTATTTAAGCCTAAGTTGCTGAATAATCCTATTTAATACGTCTAAGTTGCTGAAATAAGGCTATTTAATAAGCCTAAGTTGCTGAAATAAGCCTATTTAATAAGCCTAAGTTGCTGAAATAAGCCTATTTAATAAGCCTAAGTTGCTGAAATAAGCCTATTTAATAAGCCTAAGTTGCTGTAATAAGGCTATTTAATAAGTCTAAGTTGCTGAAAAAAGCCTAATTAATAAGCCTAAGTTGCTAAAATAAGCCTATTTAATGAGGCTATTTAATAAGTCTATTTAATAAGCCTATTTAATAAGTCTATTTAATAAGCCTATTTAATAAGCCTATTTAATAAGCATATGTAATACGTCTATTTAATACGTCTATTTAATAAGCCTATTTAATAAGTATATAATGAGCCTATTTAATAAGCCTATTTATTGAGCCTATTTAATAAGCCTAATTATTGAGACTATTTAATAAGCCTATTTATTGAGCCTATTTAATAAGCCTATTTAATGAGTCTATTTAATAAGCCTATTTAATACGCCTATTTAATACGCCTATTTAATAAGCCTATTTATTAAGCCTATTTAATGACCCTTTTTAATAAGCCCATTTAATAAGCCTATTTATTGAGCCTATTTAATAAGCCTATTTAATACGCCTATTTAATAAACCTATTTAATAAGTATTTAATGAGCCTGTTTAATAAGTCTATTTAATAAGCCTTTTTAATAAGCCTATTTAATAAGTCTATTTAATAAGCCTATTTAATAAGTCTATTTAATAAGCCTATTTATTGAGCCTATTTAATAAGCCTATTTATTGAGCCTATTTAATAAGCCTATTTATTGAGCCTATTTAATGAGCCTATTAATTGAGCCTATTTAATAAGCCTATTTAATAAGTCTATTTAATACGCATATTTAATAAGCCTATTTAATAAGCCTATTTAATAAGCCTATTTAATACGCCTATTTATTGAGCCTATTTAATAAGTCTATTTAATAAGCCTATTTAATAAGCCTATTTAATAAGTATTTAATGAGCCTATTTAATAGGGCTATTTAATAAGTCTAAGTTGCTGAAATAAGCCTATTTAATAATCCTAATGTTGCTGAAATAAGCCTATTTAATAAGGCTATTTAATAAGCATAAGCTGCTGAAATAAGCCTATTTAATAAGCCTAAGTTGCTGAAATAAGCATATTTAATATGGCTATTTAATAAGTCTATTTAATAAGCCTATTTAATAAGCCTATTTAATAAGCCTATTTAATAAGCATATTTAATACGTCTATTTAATAAGTCTATTTAATAAGCCTATTTAATAAGTATATAATGAGCCTATTTAATGAGCCTATTTATTGAGCCTATTTAATAAGCCTATTTAATGAGTCTATTTAATAAGCCTATTTAATAAGCCTATTTAATACACCTATTTAATAAGCCTATTCATTAAGCCTATTTAATGAGCCTATTTAATAAGCCCATTTAATAAGCATATTTATTGAGCCTATTTAATAAGCCTATTTAATACGCCTATTTAATAAACCTATTTAATAAGCATTTAATGAGCCTGTTTAATAAGTCTATTTAATAAGCCTTTTTAATAAGCCTATTTAATAAGTCTATTTAATAAGCCTATTTAATAAGTCAATTTAATAAGTCTATTTAATAAGCCTATTTAATAAGTATTTAATGAGCCTATTTAATAAGCCTATTTATTGAGCCTATTTAATAAGCCTATTTATTGAGCCTATTTAATAAGCCTATTTATTGAGCCTATTTAATAAGCCTATTTAATAAGTCTATTTAATACGCATATTTAATAAGCCTATTTAATGAGCCTATTTAATAAGCCTATTTAATAAGCATATTTAATACGTCTATTTAATAAGTCTATTTAATAAGCCTATTTAATAAGCCTATTTATTGAGCCTATTTAATGAGCCTATTTATTGAGCCTATTTAATAAGCCTATTTAATGAGTCTATTTAATAAGCCTATTTAATAAGCCTATTTAATACACCTATTTAATAAGCCTATTTATTAAGCCTATTTAATGAGCCTATTTAATAAGCCCATTTAATAAGCATATTTATTGAGCCTATTTAATAAGCCTATTTAATACGCCTATTTAATAAACCTATTTAATAAGTATTTAATGAGCCTGTTTAATAAGTCTATTTAATAAGCCTTTTTAATAAGCCTATTTAATAAGTCTATTTAATAAGCCTATTTAATAAGTCTATTTAATAAGTCTATTTAATAAGCCTATTTAATAAGTATTTAATGAGCCTATTTAATAAGCCTATTTATTGAGCCTATTTAATAAGCCTATTTATTGAGCCTATTTAATAAGCCTATTTATTGAGCCTATTTAATAAGCCTATTTATTGAGCCTATTTAATAAGCCTATTTAATAAGTCTATTTAATACACATATTTAATAAGCCTATTTAATAAGCCTATTTAATAAGTATTTAATGAGCCTATTTAATAAGTCTATTTAATAAGCATATTTAATAGGCCTATTTAATAAGTCTAAGTTGCTGAAATAAGCCTATTTAATAATCCTAATGTTGCTGAAATAAGCCTATTTAATAAGCATAAGCTGCTGAAATAAGCCTATTTAATAAGCCTAAGTTGCTGAAATAAGCATATTTAATATGGCTATTTAATAAGCCTAAGTGGCTAAAATAAGCCTATTTAATGAGGCTATTTAATAAGTTTATTTAATAAGCCTATTTAATAAGCCTATTTAATAAGCCTATTTAAGCCTAAGTTGCTGAATAAGCCTATTTAATAAGTCTAAGTTGCTGAAATAAGGCTATTTAATGAGGCTATTTAATAAGTCTATTTAATGAGCCTATTTAATAAGCCTATTTAATAAGCCTATTTAATAGGCCTATTTAATAAGTCTAAGTTGCTGAAATAAGCCTATTTAATAAGCCTAAGTTGCTGAATAAGCCTATTTCATAAGCCTAAGTTGCTGAAATAAGTATTTTTAATAAGTCTAAGTTTCTGAAATAAGCCTATTTAATACGCCTAAGTTGCTGAAATAAGCCTATTTAATAAGCTTAAGTTGCTGTAATAAGGCTATTTAATAAGTCTAAGTTGCTGAAAAAAGCCTAATTAATAAGCCTACGTTGCTAAAATAAGCCTATTTAATAAGCCTAAGTTTCTGAACTAAGCCTATTTAAAAAGGTATATTTAATAAGTCTAAGTTGCTGAAATAAACCTATTTAAAAATGCTATTTAATAAGCCTGTTTTTTAATAAGCCTGTTTTATAAGGCTATTTAATAAGCATACGTTGCTGAAATAAGCCTATTTAATAAGCCTAAGTTGCTGAATAAGCCTATTTCATAAGCCTAAGTTGCTGAAATAAGCCTTTTTAATATGTCTAAGTTGCTGAAATAAGCCTATTTAATAAGCCTAAGTTGCTGAAATAAGCCTATTTAATAAGGCTATTTAATAAGCCTAAGTTGCTGAATAAGCCTATTTAATAAGTCTAAGTTGCTGAAATAAGGCTATTTAATGAGCCTAAGTTGCTGAAATAAGCCTATTTAATAAGCCTACGTTGGTGAACTAAACCTATATAAAAAGGTATATTTAATAAATCTAAGTTGCTGAAAAAAACCTATTTAAAAATGCTATTTAATAAGCCTAAATTGCTAGAAATAAACCTGTTTAATAAGGCTATTTAATAAGCATAAGTTGCTGAAATAAGCCTATTCAATAAGCCTAAGTTGCTGAAATAAGCCTATTTAATAAGGCTATTTAATAAGTCTAAGTTGCAGAAATAAACCTATTTAATAATGCTATTTAATACGCCTAATTTGCTTAAATAAGCATATTTAATAAGCCTAAGTTGCTAAAATAAGCCTATTTAATAGGCCTATCTAATAAGTCTAAGTTGCACAAATAAGCATATTTCATAAGCATATTTAATGAGCCTAAGTTGCTGAAATGTCTATTTAGTAAGTCGATTTAATAAGTCTAAGTTGCTAAAATAAGACTATTTAATAAGGCTATTTAATAAGCCTAAGTTGCTGAAATAAGCCTATTTAATAAGGCTATTTAATGAGCTTAAGTTCCTGAAAAAAGCCTATTTAATAAGGCTATTTAATGAGCCTAAGTTGCTGAAATAAGCCTATTTAATAAGCCTAAGTTTCTGAACTAAGCCTATTTAAAAATGCTATTTAAGAAGCCTAAGTTGGTGAAATAAACCTGTTTAATAAGCCTATTTAATAGGCATAAGTTGCTGAAATAAGCCTATTTAATAAGCATAAGTTGCTGAAATAAGCCTATTTAATAAGTCTATTTAATAAGTCTATTTAATAAGCCTATTTAATAAGTATTTAATGAGCCTATTTATTGAGCCTATTTAATAAGCCTATTTATTGAGCCTATTTAATTAGCCTATTTATTGAGCCTATTTAATAAGCCTATTTATTGAGCCTATTTAATAAGCCTATTTAATAAGTCTATTTAATATGCATATTTAATAAGCCTATTTAATAAGCCTATTTAATAAGCCTATTTAATAAGCCTATTTAATACGCCTATTTATTGAGCCTATTTAATAAGTCTATTTAATAAGCCTATTTAATAAGCCTATTTAATAAGTATTTAATGAGCCTATTTAATAAGTATATTTAATAAGCCTATTTAATAGGGCTATTTAATAAGTCTAAGTTGCTGAAATAAGCCTATTTAATAATCCTAATGTTGCTGAAATAAGCCTATTTAATAAGGCTATTTAATAAGCATAAGCTGCTGAAATAAGCCTATTTAATAAGCCTAAGTTGCTGAAATAAGCATATTTAATATGGCTATTTAATAAGCCTAAGTTGCTAAAATAAGCCTATTTAATGAGGCTATTTAATAAGTTTATTTAATAAGCCTATTTAATAAGCCTATTTAATAAGCCTATTTAATAAGCCTATTTAAGCCTAAGTTCCTGAATAAGCCTATTTAATAAGTCTAAGTTGCTGAAATAAGGCTATTTAATAAGCCTATGTTGCTGAAATAAGCCTATTTAATAAGCCTAAGTTGCTGAAATAAGCCTATTTAATAAGCCTAAGTTGCTGAAATAAGCCTATTTAATAAGACTAAGTTGCTGTAATAAGGCTATTTAATAAGTCTAAGTTGCTGAAAAAAGCCTAATTAATAAGCCTAAGTTGCTAAAATAAGCCTATTTAATGAGGCTATTTAATAAGTCTATTTAATAAGCCTATTTAATAAGCCTATTTAATAAGCCTATTTAATAAGCATATTTAATACGTCTATTTAATAAGTCTATTTAATAAGCCTATTTAATAAGTATATAATGAGCCTATTTAATGAGCCTATTTATTGAGCCTATTTAATAAGCCTATTTAATGAGTCTATTTAATAAGCCTATTTAATAAGCCTATTTAATACACCTATTTAATAAGCCTATTTATTAAGCCTATTTAATGAGCCTATTTAATAAGCCCATTTAATAAGCATATTTATTGAGCCTATTTAATAAGCCTATTTAATACGCCTATTTAATAAACCTATTTAATAAGTATTTAATGAGCCTGTTTAATAAGTCTATTTAATAAGCCTTTTTAATAAGCCTATTTAATAAGTCTATTTAATAAGCCTATTTAATAAGTCAATTTAATAAGTCTATTTAATAAGCCTATTTAATAAGTATTTAATGAGCCTATTTAATAAGCCTATTTATTGAGCCTATTTAATAAGCCTATTTATTGAGCCTATTTAATAAGCCTATTTATTGAGCCTATTTAATAAGCCTATTTATTGAGCCTATTTAATAAGCCTATTTAATAAGTCTATTTAATACGCATATTTAATAAGCCTATTTAATCAGCCTATTTAATAAGCCTATTTAATAAGCATATTTAATACGTCTATTTAATAAGTCTATTTAATAAGCCTATTTAATAAGCCTATTTATTGAGCCTATTTAATGAGCCTATTTATTGAGCCTATTTAATAAGCCTATTTAATGAGTCTATTTAATAAGCCTATTTAATAAGCCTATTTAATACACCTATTTAATAAGCCTATTTATTAAGCCTATTTAATGAGCCTATTTAATAATCCCATTTAATAAGCATATTTATTGAGCCTATTTAATAAGCCTATTTAATACGCCTATTTAATAAACCTATTTAATAAGTATTTAATGAGCCTGTTTAATAAGTCTATTTAATAAGCCTTTTTAATAAGCCTATTTAATAAGTCTATTTAATAAGCCTATTTAATAAGTCTATTTAATAAGTCTATTTAATAAGCCTATTTAATAAGTATTTAATGAGCCTATTTAATAAGCCTATTTATTGAGCCTATTTAATAAGCCTATTTATTGAGCCTATTTAATAAGCCTATTTATTGAGCCTATTTAATAAGCATATTTATTGAGCCTATTTAATAAGCCTATTTAATAAGTCTATTTAATACACATATTTAATAAGCCTATTTAATGAGCGTATTTAATAAGCCTATTTAATAAGCCTATTTAATACGCCTATTTATTGAGCCTATTTAATAAGTCTATTTAATAAGCCTATTTAATAAGCCTATTTAATACGCCTATTTATTGAGCCTATTTAATAAGTCTATTTAATAAGCCTATTTAATAAGCCTATTTAATAAGTATTTAATGAGCCTATTTAATAAGTATATTTAATAAGCCTATTTAATAGGGCTATTTAATAAGTCTAAGTTGCTGAAATAAGCCTATTTAATAATCCTAATGTTGCTGAAATAAGCCTATTTAATAAGGCTATTTAATAAGAATAAGGTGCTTAAATAAGCCTATTTTATAAGCCTAAGTTGCTGAAATAAGCATATTTAATATGGCTATTTAATAAGCCTAAGTTGCTAAAATAAGCCTATTTAATGAGGCTATTTAATAAGTTTATTTAATAAGCCTATTTAATAAGCCTATTTAATAAGCCTATTTAATAAGCCTATTTAAGCCTAAGTTCCTGAATAAGCCTATTTAATAAGTCTAAGTTGCTGAAATAAGGCTATTTAATAAGCCTATGTTGCTGAAATAAGCCTATTTAATAAGCCTAAGTTGCTGAAATAAGCCTATTTAATAAGCCTAAGTTGCTGAAATAAGCCTATTTAATAAGCCTAAGTTGCTGTAATAAGGCTATTTAATAAGTCTAAGTTGCTGAAAAAAGCCTAATTAATAAGCCTAAGTTGCTAAAATAAGCCTATTTAATGAGGCTATTTAATAAGTCTATTTAATAAGCCTATTTAATAAGCCTATTTAATAAGCCTATTTAATAAGCATATTTAATACGTCTATTTAATAAGTCTATTTAATAAGCCTATTTAATAAGTATATAATGAGCCTATTTAATGAGCCTATTTATTGAGCCTATTTAATAAGCCTATTTAATGAGTCTATTTAATAAGCCTATTTAATAAGCCTATTTAATACACCTATTTAATAAGCCTATTTATTAAGCCTATTTAATGAGCCTATTTAATAAGCCCATTTAATAAGCATATTTATTGAGCCTATTTAATAAGCCTATTTAATACGCCTATTTAATAAACCTATTTAATAAGTATTTAATGAGCCTGCTAATAAGTCTATTTAATAAGCCTTTTTAATAAGCCTATTTAATAAGTCTATTTAATAAGCCTATTTAATAAGTCAATTTAATGAGCCTATTTAATACGCCTATTTATTGAGCCTATTTAATAAGCCTATTTATTGAGCCTATTTAATAAGCCTATTTATTGAGCCTATTTAATAAGCCTATTTATTGAGCCTATTTAATAAGCCTATTTAATAAGTCTATTTAATACGCATATTTAATAAGCCTATTTAATGAGCCTATTTAATAAGCCTATTTAATAAGCATATTTAATACATCTATTTAATAAGTCTATTTAATAAGCCTATTTAATAAGCCTATTTATTGAGCCTATTTAATGAGCCTATTTATTGAGCCTATTTAATAAGCCTATTTAATGAGTCTATTTAATAAGCCTATTTAATAAGCCTATTTAATACACCTATTTAATAAGCCTATTTATTAAGCCTATTTAATGAGCCTATTTAATAAGCCCATTTAATAAGCATATTTATTGAGCCTATTTAATAAGCCTATTTAATACGCCTATTTAATAAACCTATTTAATAAGTATTTAATGAGCCTGTTTAATAAGTCTATTTAATAAGCCTTTTTAATAAGCCTATTTAATAAGTCTATTTAATAAGCCTATTTAATAAGTCTATTTAATAAGTCTATTTAATAAGCCTATTTAATAAGTATTTAATGAGCCTATTTAATAAGCCTATTTATTGAGCCTATTTAATAAGCCTATTTATTGAGCCTATTTAATAAGCCTATTTATTGAGCCTATTTAATAAGCCTATTTATTGAGCCTATTTAATAAGCCTATTTAATAAGTCTATTTAATACACATATTTAATAAGCCTATTTAATGAGCGTATTTAATAAGCCTATTTAATAAGCCTATTTAATACGCCTATTTATTGCGCCTATTTAATAAGTCTATTTAATAAGCCTATTTAATAAGCCTATTTAATAAGTATTTAATGAGCCTATTTAATAAGTCTATTTAATAAGCATATTTAATAGGCCTATTTAATAAGTCTAAGTTGCTGAAATAAGCCTATTTAATAATCCTAATGTTGCTGAAATAAGCCTATTTAATAAGCATAAGCTGCTGAAATAAGCCTATTTAATAAGCCTAAGTTGCTGAAATAAGCATATTTAATATGGCTATTTAATAAGCCTAAGTGGCTAAAATAAGCCTATTTAATGAGGCTATTTAATAAGTTTATTTAATAAGCCTATTTAATAAGCCTATTTAATAAGCCTATTTAAGCCTAAGTTGCTGAATAAGCCTATTTAATAAGTCTAAGTTGCTGAAATAAGGCTATTTAATGAGGCTATTTAATAAGTCTATTTAATGAGCCTATTTAATAAGCCTATTTAATAAGCCTATTTAATAGGCCTATTTAATAAGTCTAAGTTGCTGAAATAAGCCTATTTAATAAGCCTAAGTTGCTGAAATAAGCCTATTTAATAAGGCTATTTAATAAGCCTAAGTTGCTGAATAAGCCTATTTAATAAGCCTAAGTTTCTGAAATAAGCCTATTTAATAAGCCTAAGTTGCTGAAATAAGCCTATTTAATAAGCTTAAGTTGCTGTAATAAGGCTATTTAATAAGTCTAAGTTGCTGAAAAAAGCCTAATTAATAAGCCTACGTTGCTAAAATAAGCCTATTTAATAAGCCTAAGTTTCTGAACTAAGCCTATTTAAAAAGGTATATTTAATAAGTCTAAGTTGCTGAAATAAACCTATTTAAAAATGCTATTTAATAAGCCTGTTTTTTAATAAGCCTGTTTTATAAGGCTATTTAATAAGCATACGTTGCTGAAATAAGCCTATTTAATAAGCCTAAGTTGCTGAATAAGCCTATTTCATAAGCCTAAGTTGCTGAAATAAGCCTTTTTAATATGTCTAAGTTGCTGAAATAAGCCTATTTAATAAGCCTAAGTTGCTGAAATAAGCCTATTTAATAAGGCTATTTAATAAGCCTAAGTTGCTGAATAAGAATATTTAATAAGTCTAAGTTGCTGAAATAAGGCTATTTAATGAGCCTAAGTTGCTGAAATAAGCCTATTTAATAAGCCTACGTTGGTGAACTAAACCTATATAAAAAGGTATATTTAATAAATCTAAGTTGCTGAAAAAAACCTATTTAAAAATGCTATTTAATAAGCCTAAATTGCTAGAAATAAACCTGTTTAATAAGGCTATTTAATAAGCATAAGTTGCTGAAATAAGCCTATTCAATAAGCCTAAGTTGCTGAAATAAGCCTATTTAATAAGGCTATTTAATAAGTCTAAGTTGCAGAAATAAACCTATTTAATAATGCTATTTAATACGCCTAATTTGCTTAAATAAGCATATTTAATAAGCCTAAGTTGCTAAAATAAGCCTATTTAATAGGCCTATCTAATAAGTCTAAGTTGCACAAATAAGCATATTTCATAAGCATATTTAATGAGCCTAAGTTGCTGAAATGTCTATTTAATAAGTCGATTTAATAAGTCTAAGTTGCTAAAATAAGACTATTTAATAAGGCTATTTAATAAGCCTAAGTTGCTGAAATAAGCCTATTTAATAAGGCTATTTAATGAGCTTAAGTTCCTGAAAAAAGCCTATTTAATAAGGCTATTTAATGAGCCTAAGTTGCTGAATAAGCCTATTTAATAAGCCTAAGTTTCTGAAATAAGCCTATTTAATAAGCCTAAGTTGCTGAAATAAGCCTATTTAATAAGCTTAAGTTGCTGTAATAAGGCTATTTAATAAGTCTAAGTTGCTGAAAAAAGCCTAATTAATAAGCCTACGTTGCTAAAATAAGCCTATTTAATAAGCCTAAGTTTCTGAACTAAGCCTATTTAAAAAGGTATATTTAATAAGTCTAAGTTGCTGAAATAAACCTATTTAAAAATGCTATTTAATAAGCCTGTTTTTTAATAAGCCTGTTTTATAAGGCTATTTAATAAGCATACGTTGCTGAAATAAGCCTATTTAATAAGCCTAAGTTGCTGAATAAGCCTATTTCATAAGCCTAAGTTGCTGAAATAAGCCTTTTTAATATGTCTAAGTTGCTGAAATAAGCCTATTTAATAAGCCTAAGTTGCTGAAATAAGCCTATTTAATAAGGCTATTTAATAAGCCTAAGTTGCTGAATAAGAATATTTAATAAGTCTAAGTTGCTGAAATAAGGCTATTTAATGAGCCTAAGTTGCTGAAATAAGCCTATTTAATAAGCCTACGTTGGTGAACTAAACCTATATAAAAAGGTATATTTAATAAATCTAAGTTGCTGAAAAAAACCTATTTAAAAATGCTATTTAATAAGCCTAAATTGCTAGAAATAAACCTGTTTAATAAGGCTATTTAATAAGCATAAGTTGCTGAAATAAGCCTATTCAATAAGCCTAAGTTGCTGAAATAAGCCTATTTAATAAGGCTATTTAATAAGTCTAAGTTGCAGAAATAAACCTATTTAATAATGCTATTTAATACGCCTAATTTGCTTAAATAAGCATATTTAATAAGCCTAAGTTGCTAAAATAAGCCTATTTAATAGGCCTATCTAATAAGTCTAAGTTGCACAAATAAGCATATTTCATAAGCATATTTAATGAGCCTAAGTTGCTGAAATGTCTATTTAATAAGTCGATTTAATAAGTCTAAGTTGCTAAAATAAGACTATTTAATAAGGCTATTTAATAAGCCTAAGTTGCTGAAATAAGCCTATTTAATAAGGCTATTTAATGAGCTTAAGTTCCTGAAAAAAGCCTATTTAATAAGGCTATTTAATGAGCCTAAGTTGCTGAAATAAGCCTATTTAATAAGCCTAAGTTTCTGAACTAAGCCTATTTAAAAATGCTATTTAAGAAGCCTAAGTTGGTGAAATAAACCTGTTTAATAAGCCTATTTAATAGGCATAAGTTGCTGAAATAAGCCTATTTAATAAGCATAAGTTGCTGAAATAAGCCTATTTAATAAGTCTATTTAATAAGTCTATTTAATAAGCCTATTTAATAAGTATTTAATGAGCCTATTTAATAAACCTATTTATTGAGCCTATTTAATAAGCCTATTTATTGAGCCTATTTAATAAGCCTATTTATTGAGCCTATTTAATAAGCCTATTTATTGAGCCTATTTAATAAGCCTATTTAATAAGTCTATTTAATATGCATATTTAATAAGCCTATTTAATAAGCCTATTTAATAAGCCTATTTAATAAGCCTTTTTAATACGCCTATTTATTGAGCCTATTTAATAAGTCTATTTAATAAGCCTATTTAATAAGCCTATTTAATAAGTATTTAATGAGCCTATTTAATAAGTATATTTAATAAGCCTATTTAATAGGGCTATTTAATAAGTCTAAGTTGCTGAAATAAGCCTATTTAATAATCCTAATGTTGCTGAAATAAGCTTATTTAATAAGGCTATTTAATAAGCATAAGCTGCTGAAATAAGCCTATTTAATAAGCCTAAGTTGCTGAAATAAGCATATTTAATATGGCTATTTAATAAGCCTAAGTTGCTAAAATAAGCCTATTTAATGAGGCTATTTAATAAGCCTATTTAAGCCTAAGTTGCTGAATAAGCCTATTTAATAAGTCTAAGTTGCTGAAATAAGGCTATTTAATGAGGCTATTTAATAAGTCTATTTAATGAGCCTATTTAATAAGCCTATTTAATAAGCCTATTTAATAAGTCTAATTAATAAATCTATTTAATAAGCCTATTTAATATGTATTTAATGAGCCTATTTAATCAGTCTATTTAATAAGCCTATTTAATAGGCCTATTTAATAAGTCTAAGTTGCTGAAATAAGCCTATTTAATAAGCCTAAGTTGCTGAATAAGCCTATTTCATAAGCCTAAGTTGCTGAAATAAGTATTTTTAATAAGTCTAAGTTGCTGAAATAAGCCTATTTAATAAGCCTAAGTTGCTGAAATAAGCCTATTTAATAAGGCTATTTAATAAGCCTAAGTTGCTGAATAAGCCTATTTAATAAGCCTAAGTTTCTGAAATAAGCCTATTTAATAAGCCTAAGTTGCTGAAATAAGCCTATTTAATAAGCTTAAGTTGCTGTAATAAGGCTATTATAATAAGTCTAAGTTGCTGAAAAAAGCCTAATTAATAAGCCTACGTTGCTAAAATAAGCCTATTTAATAAGCCTAAGTTTCTGAACTAAGCCTATTTAAAAAGGTATATTTAATAAGTCTAAGTTGCTGAAATAAACCTATTTAAAAATGCTATTTAATAAGCCTGTTTTTTAATAAGCCTGTTTTATAAGGCTATTTAATAAGCATACGTTGCTGAAATAAGCCTATTTAATAAGCCTAAGTTGCTGAATAAGCCTATTTCATAAGCCTAAGTTGCTGAAATAAGCCTTTTTAATATGTCTAAGTTGCTGAAATAAGCCTATTTAATAAGCCTAAGTTGGTGAAATAAGCCTATTTAATAAGGCTATTTAATAAGCCTAAGTTGCTGAATAAGCCTATTTAATAAGTCTAAGTTGCTGAAATAAGGCTATTTAATGAGCCTAAGTTGCTGAAATATGCCTATTTAATAAGCCTACGTTGGTGAACTAAACCTATATAAAAAGGTATATTTAATAAGTCTAAGTTGCTGAAAAAAACCTATTTAAAAATGCTATTTAATAAGCCTAAATTGCTAGAAATAAACCTGTTTAATAAGGCTATTTAATAAGCATAAGTTGCTGAAATAAGCCTATTTAATAAGCCTAAGTTGCTGAAATAAGCCTATTTAATAAGGCTATTTAATAAGTCTAAGTTGCAGAAATAAACCTATTTAATAATGCTATTTAATATGCCTAATTTGCTTAAATAAGCATATTTAATAAGACTAAGTTGCTAAAATAAGCCTATTTAATAGGCCTATCTAATAAGTCTAAGTTGCACAAATAAGCATATTTCATAAGCATATTTAATGAGCCTAAGTTGCTGAAATGTCTATTTAATAAGTCGATTTAATAAGTCTAAGTTGCTAAAATAAGACTATTTAATAAGGCTATTTAATAAGCCTAAGTTGCTGAAATAAGCCTATTTAATAAGCCTAAGTTTCTGAACTAAGCCTATTTAAAAATGCTATTTAAGAAGCCTAAGTTGGTGAAATAAACCTGTTTAATAAGCCTATTTAATAGGCATAAGTTGCTGAAATAAGCCTATTTAATAAGCATAAGTTGCTGAAATAAGCCTATTTAATAAGTCTATTTAATAAGTCTATTTAATAAGCCTATTTAATAAGTATTTAATGAGCCTATTTAATAAGCCTATTTATTGAGCCTATTTAATAAGCCTATTTATTGAGCCTATTTAATAAGCCTATTTATTGAGCCTATTTAATAAGCCTATTTATTGAGTCTATTTAATAAGCCTGTTTAATAAGTCTATTTAATATGCATATTTAATAAGCCTATTTAATAAGCCTATTTAATAAGCCTATTTAATCAGCCTATTTAATACGCCTATTTATTGAGCCTATTTAATAAGTCTATTTAATAAGCCTATTTAATAAGCCTATTTAATAAGTATTTAATGAGCCTATTTAATAAGTATATTTAATAAGCCTATTTAATAGGGCTATTTAATAAGTCTAAGTTGCTGAAATAAGCCTATTTAATAATCCTAATGTTGCTGAAATAAGCCTATTTAATAAGGCTATTTAATAAGCATAAGCTGCTGAAATAAGCCTATTTAATAAGCCTAAGTTGCTGAAATAAGCATATTTAATATGGCTATTTAATAAGCCTAAGTTGCTAAAATAAGCCTATTTAATGAGGCTATTTAATAAGCCTATTTAAGCCTAAGTTGCTGAATAAGCCTATTTAATAAGTCTAAGTTGCTGAAATAAGGCTATTTAATGAGGCTATTTAATAAGTCTATTTAATGAGCCTATTTAATAAGCCTATTTAATAAGCCTATTTAATAAGTCTAATTAATGAATCTATTTAATAAGCCTATTTAATATGTATTTAATGAGCCTATTTAATCAGTCTATTTAATAAGCCTATTTAATAGGCCTATTTAATAAGTCTAAGTTGCTGAAATAAGCCTATTTAATAAGCCTAAGTTGCTGAATAAGCCTATTTCATAAGCCTAAGTTGCTGAAATAAGTATTTTTAATAAGTCTAAGTTGCTGAATAAGCCTATTTAATAAGCCTAAGTTTCTGAAACAAGCCTATTTAATAAGCCTAAGTTGCTGAAATAAGCCTATTTAATATGCTTAAGTTGCTGTAATAAGGCTATTTAATAAGTCTAAGTTGCTGAAAAAAGCCTAATTAATAAGCCTACGTTGCTAAAATAAGCCTATTTAATAAAGTCACGTAGAATGAGAATAAAATAATAAATTGATAAAATAAAATAACACAATAATATTCTCACGACGTTTCGGCCACAACACAAGAGGCCTTCATCAGGTGAAGGGAGCGAGACTGTCTGGTAGGACAGCGCTGGAGTGAGAGAGCCACGTTACCATGGAGGTCGAAAAAGATGGCAAACTACCCTTTCTGGATGTCTTAATTAAAAGGAGACATGATGGTTCAATGAGCCACTCTGTCTACAGGAAAGCTACCCATACAGATGCTTACTTGAAACCGGATTCCCACCACCATCCATCCCAGAAGAACTGCCTCATCAAGACTCTATACCATAGAGCCCAATGCATTTCCGACCAGGAACACATTACCAGTGAACTCAAACACGTACACCAGGCTCTCAGGGCTAATGGCTACTCCGACTACACAATCCGCAAAGCCATCACTCCAGTCATGAAGAAGGATCCTCTTGTGGAGCCACTCAAAACCATCACCTTACCCTACATTGCAGGGGTCACTAAAAAGATCTCCAAAATCCTGAATAAACACAAGATCCAGGTCCGATTCAACACAGTACACAAAATCCGTGATTTAGTTCCATCTGTAAAAGATGCTCTTCCAGACATACAGTACCCGGGCGTTTACAAACTAAAGTGCCTCTGTGGTAGTAGCTACATTGGAGAAACCAAAAGACATATCTCGGATCGCATCCGCGAACATAAAGCAGACTTGAAACACGGTAAGACGAACTCCTCTGCCGTGGCAGATCACTGTTACAATTCAGTGGGCTCACATGACATTGACTTCTCCAAGACGGAGGTTCTTTGCAAACCAACTGGCTACCATGAGAGATTCGTTCATGAGGCCATTCACATATACAAGCACAGAGACAATTTCAACCGAGAAGATGGATTCAGGCTCAGTAACCACTGGAAAGATGTGTTAAATCATTTCTGTTCTTAATTAATTGTAATTTTACGAAGACCTTCAGACCGCAGCTCTTTCGCCAGCATTGCCTCTTAATACCTCTCACACCACGGTTAATGGTATGGTTTACAACATGGAGTATACTAGGGCTTCGCAGCTGTCTCTCTCCCCCTCCTCTGTTCCGACCATGGACGAACTCGTCCGTCTGAACGGGGCCCGTAGCTATCCGTGGTATGGAAATTTGAGGGTAAGAATCCACCCATTTTTTCGCCATATAGCATTGTGATATATAACGACTTATGGTTGGTAGCTTAGCTGATTGGAGAATATAGAGTTTATTGATAACATGAAGGTAATTTATATTTTAGTTTTTATTGGTTCACTATATAGTACTGTGAATAGCTCAGATTTGTAGTCATTTCTGTGACCAGTCACTAGCAAATCACCCAGTTATTTCAATGCTAAATTCGCCTAGTTATTTCAATGCTAAATTCTCCTGTTTTGATTTGTACTAAGTGCCTCGGTGAATGTGTATGCTCTGACTTCAACGTAACTATTTCTGTAGCAGTTACAAGCGAATGCCTTAATTTAGCTATTTCAATGCTAAATTCTATGCTAATTCCTTTTAACAATGGGTGCCTCTGCGGATGTGTATGCTTTAACTTTTAACATAGCTATTTCTGTGACCAGTCACCAGCTAATCATTCAGCCTTTTCAATGCTAAATTTTATGCTAATTCCTTCGTCAAGGCTCTTTGTTCCTCTCACACAGCTTAAAAGCCGTGATCTGAACGTGGCTCTCTCACTCCAGCGCTGTCCTACCAGACAGTCTCGCTCCCTTCACCTGATGAAGGCCTCTTGTGTTGTGGCCGAAACGTCGTGAGAATATTATTGTGTTATTTTATTTTATCAATTTATTATTTTATTCTCATTCTACGTGACTTTACCGAAAGAACCAAAGAAGATGAATCATTGCAGTCACGAAAGCTTTAAATCGAAACCTATTTAATAAGCCTAAGTTTCTGAACTAAGCCTATTTAAAAAGGTAAATTTAATAAGTCTAAGTTGCTGAAATAAACCTATTTAAAAATGCTATTTAATAAGCCTGTTTTTTAATAAGCCTGTTTTATAAGGCTATTTAATAAGCATACGTTGCTAAAATAAGCCTATTTAATAAGCCTAAGTTGCTGAATAAGCCTATTTCATAAGCCTAAGTTGCTGAAATAAGCCTTTTTAATATGTCTAAGTTGCTGAAATAAGCCTATTTAATAAGCCTAAGTTGCTGAAATAAGCCTATTTAATAAGGCTATTTTATAAGCCTAAGTTGCTGAATAAGCCTATTTAATAAGTCTAACTTGCTGAAATAAGGCTATTTAATGAGCCTAAGTTGCTGAAATAAGCCTATTTAATAAGCCTACGTTGGTGAACTAAACCTATATAAAAAGGTATATTTAATAAGTCTAAGTTGCTGAAAAAAACCTATTTAAAAATGCTATTTAATAAGCCTAAATTGCTAGAAATAAACCTGTTTAATAAGGCTATTTAATAAGCATAAGTTGCTGAAATAAGCCTATTTAATAAGCCTAAGTTGCTGAAATAAGCCTATTTAATAAGGCTATTTAATAAGTCTAAGTTGCGGAAATAAACCTATTTAATAATGCTATTTAATACGCCTAATTTGCTTAAATAAGCATATTTAATAAGCCTAAGTTGCTAAAATAAGCCTATTTAATAGGCCTATCTAATAAGTCTAAGTTGCACAAATAAGCATATTTCATAAGCATATTTAATGAACCTAAGTTGCTAAAATGTCTATTTAATAAGTCGATTTAATAAGTCTAAGTTGCTAAAATAAGACTATTTAATAAGGCTATTTAATAAGCCTAAGTTGCTGAAATAAGCCTATTTAATAAGGCTATTTAATGAGCCTAAGTTGCTGAAATAAGCCTATTTAATAAGCCTAAGTTTCTGAACTAAGCCTATTTAAAAATTCTATTTAAGAAGCCTAAGTTGGTGAAATAAACCTGTTTAATAAGGCTATTTAATAAGCATAAGTTGCTGAAATAAGCCTATTTAATAAGCATAAGTTGCTGAAATAAGCCTATTTAATAAGGCTATTTAATAAGTCTAATTTGCTGAAATAAACCTATTTAATAAGCCTAAGTTGCTAAAATAAGCCTATTTAATGAGGCTATTTAATGTCTATTTAATAAGCCTATTTAATAAGCCTATTTAATAAGCCTATTAATGAGGCTATTTAATACGCCTATTTAATACGCCTATTTAATAAGCCTATTTAATAAGTCTATTTAATAAGTATTTAATGAGCCTATTTAATAAGCCTATTTATTGAGCCTATTTAATAAGCCTATTTATTGAGCCTATTTAATAAGCCTATTTAATAAGCCTATTTAATAAGCCTATTTATTGAGCCTATTTAATAAGTCTATGTAATAAGCCTATTTAATAAGCCTATTTAATAAGCCTATTTAATAAGCCTATTTATTGAGCCTATTTAATAAGCCTATTTAATAAGCCTATTTAATAAGCCTCTTTATTGAGCCTATTTAATAAGTCGATTTAATAAGCCTATTTAATAAGCCTATTTAATAAGTATTTCATGAGCCTATTTAATCAGTCTATTTAATAAGCCTATTTAATAGGCCTATTTAATAAGTCTAAGTTGCTGAAATAAGCCTATTTAATAAGACTAAATTGCCGAATAAGCCTATTTCATAAGCCTAAGTTGCAGAAATAAGTATTTTTAATAAGTCTAAGTTGCTGAAATAAGCCTATTTAATAAGCCTTGGTTGCTGAAATAAGCCTATTTAATAAGGCTATTTAATAAGCCTAAGTTGCTGAATAAGCCTATTTAATAAGCCTAAGTTGCTGAAATAAGCCTATTTAATAAGCCTAAGTTGCTGAAATACGCCTATTTAATAAGCTTAAGTTGCTGTAATAAGGCTATTTAATAAGTCTAAGTTGCTGAAAAAAGCCTAATTAATAAGCCTAAGTTGCTAAAATAAGCCTATTTAATGAGGCTATTTAATAAGTCTATTTAATAAGCCTATTTAATAAGCCTATTTAATAAGCCCATTTAATAAGCATATTGAATACGTCTATTTAATAAGTCTATTTAATAAGCCTATTTTATAGGCCTATTTAATAACCCTATTTATTGAGCCTATTTAATAAGTCTATTTAATAAGCCTATTTAATAAGCATATTTAATAAGTATTTAATGAGCCTATTTTATAAGTCTATTTAATAAGCCTATTTAATAGGCATATTTAATAAGTCTAAGTTGCTGAAATAAGCCTATTTAATAATCGTAAGTTGCTGAAATAAGCCTATTTAATAAGGCTATTTAATAAGCATAAGTTGCTGAAATAAACCTATTTAATAAGCCTAAGTTGCTAAAATAAGCCTATTTAATAAGCCTAAGTTGCTGAAATAAGCCTATTTAATAAGCTTAAGTTGCTGTAATAACGCTATTTAATAAGTCTAAGTTGCTGAAATAAGGCTATTTAATAAGGCTATTTAATAAGCCTAAGTTGCTGAATAAGCCTATTTAATAAGCCTAAGTTGCTGAAATAAGCCTATTTAATAAGCCTAAGTTGCTGAAATAAGCCTCTTTAATAAGCTTAAGTTGCTGTAATAAGGCTATTTAATAAGTCTAAGTTGCTGAAAAAGGCCTAATTAATAAGCCTAAGTTGCTAAAATAAGCCTATTTAATGAGGCTATTTAATAAGTCTATTTAATAAGCCTATTTAATAAGCCTATTTTATAAGCCTATTTAATAAGCATATTTAAAACGTCTATTTAATAAGTCTATTTAATAAGCCTATTTAATAAGTATATAATGAGCCTATTTAATAAGCCTATTTATTGAGCCTCTTTAATAAGCCTAATTATTGAGCCTATTTAACAAGCCTATTTATTGAGCCTATTTAATGAGCCTATTTATTGAGCCTATTTAATAAGACTATTTAATGAGTCTATTTAATAAGCCTATTTAATAAGCCTATTTATTAAGCCTATTAAAAGAGCCTATTTAATAAGCCCATTTGATAAGCCTATTTATTGAGCCTATTTAATAAGCCTATTTAATACGCCTATTTAATAAACCTATTTAATAAGTATTTAATGAGCCTGTTTAATAAGTCTATTTAATAAGCATATTTAATAGGCCTATTTAATAAGTCTAAGTTGCTGAAATAAGCCTATTTAATAATCCTAATGTTGCTGAAATAAGCCTATTTAATAAGGCTATTTAATAAGCATAAGCTGCTAAAATAAGCCTATTTAATAAGCCTAAGTTGCTGAAATAAGCATATTTAATATGGCTATTTAATAAGCCTAAGTTGCTAAAATAAGCCTATTTAATGAGGCTATTTAATAAGTTTATTTAATAAGCCTATTTAATAAGCCAATTTAATAAGCCTATTTAAGCCTAAGTTGCTGAATAAGCCTATTTAATAAGTCTAAGTTGCTGAAATAAGGCTATTTAATGAGGCTATTTAATAAGTCTATTTAATGAGCCTATTTAATAAGCCTATTTAATAAGCCTATTTAATAAGTCTAATTAATAAATCTATTTCATAAGCCTATTTAATATGTATTTAATTAGCCTATTTAATCAGTCTATTTAATAAGCCTATTTAATAGGCCTATTTAATAAGTCTAAGTTGCTGAAATAAGCCCATTTAATAAGCCTAAGTTGCTGTATAAGCCTATTTCATAAGCCTAAGTTGCTGAAATAAGTATTTTTAATAAGTCTAAGTTGCTGAAATAAGCCTATTTAATAAGCCTAAGTTGCTGAAATAAGCCTATTTAATAAGGCTATTTAATAAGCCTAAGTTGCTGAATAAGCCTATTTAATAAGCCTAAGTTTCTGAAATAAGCCTATTTAATAAGCTTAAGTTGCTGTAATAAGGCTATTTAATAAGTCTAAGTTGCTGAAAAAAGCCTAATTAATAAGCCTACGTTGCTAAAATAAGCCTATTTAATAAGCCTAATTTTCTGAACTAAGCCTATTTAAAAAGGTATATTTAATAAGTCTAAGTTGCTGAAATAAACCTATTTAAAAATGCTATTTAATAAGCCTGTTTTTTAATAAGCCTGTTTTATAAGGCTATTTAATAAGCATATGTTGCTGAAATAAGCCTATTTAATAAGCCTAAGTTGCTGAATAAGCCTATTGCATAAGCCTAAGTTGCTGAAATAAGCCTTTTTAATATGTCTAAGTTGCTGAAATAAGCCTATTTAATAAGCCTAAGTTGCTGAAATAAGCCTATTTAATAAGGCTATTTTATAAGCCTAAGTTGCTGAATAAGCCTATTTAATAAGTCTAAGTTGCTGAATTAAGGCTATTTAATGAGCCTAAGTTGCTGAAATAAGCCTATTTAATAAGCCTACGTTGGTGAACTAAACCTATATAAAAAGGTCTATTTAATAAGTCTAAGTTGCTGAAAAAAACCTATTTAAAAATGCTATTTAATAAGCCTAAATTGCTAGAAATAAACCTGTTTAATAAGGCTATTTAATAAGCATAAGTTGCTGAAATAAGCCTATTTAATAAGCCTAAGTTGCTGAAATAAGCCTATTTAATAAGGCTATTTAATAAGTCTAAGTTGCAGAAATAAACCTATTTAATAATGCTATTTAATACGCCTAATTTGCTTAAATAAGCATATTTAATAAGCCTAAGTTGCTAAAATAAGCCTATTTATTAGGCCTATCTAATAAGTCTAAGTTGCACAAATAAGCATATTTCATAAGCATATTTAATGAGCCTAAGTTGCTGAAATGTCTATTTAAAAAGTCGATTTAATAAGTCTAAGTTGCTAAAATAAGACTATTTAATAAGGCTATTATATAAGCCTAAGTTGCTGAAATAAGCCTATTTAATAAGGCTATTTAATGAGCCTAAGTTCCTGAAAAAAGCCTATTTAATAAGGCTATTTAATGAGCCTAAGTTGCTGAAATAAGCCTATTTAATAAGCCTAAGTTTCTGAACTAAGCCTATTTAAAAATTCTATTTAAGAAGCCTAAGTTGGTGAAATAAACCTGTTTAATAAGGCTATTTAATAAGCATAAGTTGCTGAAATAAGCCTATTTAATAAGCATAAGTTGCTGAAATAAGCCTATTTAATAAGGCTATTTAATAAGTCTAATTTGCTGAAACAAACCTATTTAATAAGCCTAAGTTGCTAAAATAAGCCTATTTAATGAGGCTATTTAATAAGTCTATTTAATAAGCCTATTTAATAAGCCTATTTAATAAGCCTATTAATAAGCCTATTTAATACGCCTATTTAATAAGCCTATTTAATAAGCCTATTTAATAAGTCTATTTAATAAGCCTATTTAATAAGTCTATTTAATAAGTCTATTTAATAAGCCTATTTAATAAGTATTTAATGAGCCTATTTAATAAGCCTATTTATTGAGCCTATTTAATAAGCCTATTTATTGAGCCTATTTAATAAGCCTATTTAATAAGCCTATTTAATAAGCCTATTTATTGAGCCTATTTAATAAGTCTATGTAATAAGCCTATTTAATAAGCCTATTTAATAAGCCTATTTAATAAGCCTATTTATTGAGCCTATTTAATAAGCCTATTTAATAAGCCTATTTAATAAGCCTCTTTATTGAGCCTATTTAATAAGTCTATTTAATAAGCCTATTTAATAAGCCTATTTAATAAGTATTTCATGAGCCTATTTAATCAGTCTATTTAATAAGCCTATTTAATAGGCCTATTTAATAAGTCTAAGTTGCTGAAATAAGCCTATTTAATAAGACTAAATTGCTGAATAAGCCTATTTCATAAGCCTAAGTTGCAGAAATAAGTCTTTTTAATAAGTCTAAGTTGCTGAAATAAGCCTATTTAATAAGCCTTGGTTGCTGAAATAAGCCTATTTAATAAGGCTATTTAATAAGCCTAAGTTGCTGAATAAGCGTATTTAATAAGCCTAAGTTGCTGAAATAAGCCTATTTAATAAGCCTAAGTTGCTGAAATACGCCTATTTAATAAGCTTAAGTTGCTGTAATAAGGCTATTTAATAAGTCTAAGTTGCTGAAAAAAGCCTAATTAATAAGCCTAAGTTGCTAAAATAAGCCTATTTAATGAGGCTATTTAATAAGTCTATTTAATAAGCCTATTTAATAAGCCTATTTAATAAGCCCATTTAATAAGCATATTGAATACGTCTATTTAATAAGTCTATTTAATAAGCCTATTTTATAGGCCTATTTAATAACCCTATTTATTGAGCCTATTTAATAAGTCTATTTAATAAGCCTATTTAATACGCATATTTAATAAGTATTTAATGAGCCTATTTAATAAGTCTATTTAATAAGCCTATTTAATAGGCCTATTTAATAAGTCTAAGTTGCTGAAATAAGCCTATTTAATAATCGTAAGTTGCTGAAATAAGCCTATTTAATAAGGCTATTTAATAAGCATAAGTTGCTGAAATAAACCTATTTAATAAGCCTAAGTTGCTAAAATAAGCCTATTTAATAAGCCTAAGTTGCTGAAATAAGCCTATTTAATAAGCTTAAGTTGCTGTAATAAGGCTATTTAATAAGTCTAAGTTGCTGAAATAAGGCTATTTAATAAGGCTATTTAATAAGCCTAAGTTGCTGAATAAGCCTATTTAATAAGCCTAAGTTGCTGAAATAAGCCTATTTAATAAGCCTAAGTTGCTGAAATAAGCCTCTTTAATAAGCTTAAGTTGCTGTAATAAGGCTATTTAATAAGTCTAAGTTGCTGAAAAAAGCCTAATTAATAAGCCTAAGTTGCTAAAATAAGCCTATTTAATGAGGCTATTTAATAAGTCTATTTAATAAGCCTATTTAATGAGCCTATTTTATAAGCCTATTTAATAAGCATATTTAATACGTCTATTTAATAAGTCTATTTAATAAGCCTATTTAATAAGTATATAATGAGCCTATTTAATAAGCCTATTTATTGAGCCTCTTTAATAAGCCTAATTATTGAGCCTATTTAACAAGCCTATTTATTGAGCCTATTTAATGAGCCCATTTGATAAGCCTATTTAATAAGCCTATTTATTAAGACTATTAAAAGAGCCTATTTAATAAGCCCATTTGATAAGCCTATTTATTGAGCCTATTTAATAAGCCTATTTAATACGCCTATTTAATAAACCTATTTAATAAGTATTTAATGAGCCTGTTTAATAAGTCTATTTAATAAGCCTTTTTAATAAGCCTATTTAATAAGTCTATTTAATAAGCCTATTTAATAAGTCTATTTAATAAGTCTATTTAATAAGCCTATTTAAAAAGTATTTAATGAGCCTATTTAATAAGCCTATTTATTGAGCCTATGTAATAAGCCTATTTATTGAGCCTATTTAATAAGCCTATTTAATAAGCCTATTTATTAAGCCTATTAAAAGAGCCTATTTAATAAGCCCATTTGATAAGCCTATTTATTGAGCCTATTTAATAAGCCTATTTAATACGCCTATTTAATAAACCTATTTAATAAGTATTTAATGAGCCTGTTTAATAAGTCTATTTAATAAGCCTTTTTAATAAGCCTATTTAATAAGTCTATTTAATAAGCCTATTTAATAAGTCTATTTAATAAGTCTATTTAATAAGCCTATTTAATAAGTATTTAATGAGCCTATTTAATAAGCCTATTTATTGAGCCTATGTAATAAGCCTATTTATTGAGCCTATTTAATAAGCCTATTTATTGAGCCTATTTAATAAGCCTATTTAATAAGTCTATTTAATACGCATATTTAATAAGCCTATTTAATAAGCCTATTTAATAATCCTATTTAATAAGCCTATTTAATACGCCTATTTATTGAGCCTATTTAATCAGTCTATTTAATAAGCCTATTTAATAAGTATTTAATGAGCCTATTTAATAAGTCTATTTAATAAGCATATTTAATAGGCCTATTTAATAAGTCTAAGTTGCTGAAATAAGCCTATTTAATAATCCTAATGTTGCTGAAATAAGCCTATTTAATAAGGCTATTTAATAAGCATAAGCTGCTGAAATAAGCCTATTTAATAAGCCTAAGTTGCTGAAATAAGCATATTTAATATGGCTATTTAATAAGCCTAAGTTGCTAAAATAAGCCTATTTAATGAGGCTATTTAATAAGTTTATTTAATAAGCCTATTTAATAAGCCTATTTAATAAGCCTATTTAAGCCTAAGTTGCTGAATAAGCCTATTTAATAAGTCTAAGTTGCTGAAATAAGGCTATTTAATGAGGCTATTGAATAAGTCTATTTAATGAGCCTATTTAATAAGCCTATTTAATAAGCCTATTTAATAAGTCTAATTAATAAATCTATTTAATAAGCCTATTTAATATGTATTTAATGAGCCTATTTAATCAGTCTATTTAATAAGCCTATTTAATAGGCCTATTTAATAAGTCTAAGTTGCTGAAATAAGCCTATTTAATAAGCCTAAGTTGCTGAATAAGCCTATTTCATAAGCCTAAGTTGCTGAAATAAGTATTTTTAATAAGTCTAAGTTGCTGAAATAAGCCTATTTAATAAGCCTAAGTTGCTGAAATAAGCCTATTTAATAAGGCTATTTAATAAGCCTAAGTTGCTGAATAAGCATATTTAATAAGCCTAAGTTTCTGAAATAAGCCTATTTAATAAGCCTAAGTTGCTGAAATAAGCCTATTTAATAAGCTTAAGTTGCTGTAATAAGGCTATTTAATAAGTCTAAGTTGCTGAAAAAAGCCTAATTAATAAGCCTACGTTGCTAAAATAAGCCTATTTAATAAGCCTAAGTTTCTGAACTAAGCCTATTTAAAAAGGTATATTTAATAAGTCTAAGTTGCTGAAATAAACCTATTTAAAAATGCTATTTAATAAGCCTGTTTTTTAATAAGCCTGTTTTATAAGGCTATTTAATAAGCATACGTTGCTGAAATAAGCCTATTAAATAAGCCTAAGTTGCTGAATAAGCCTATTTCATAAGCCTAAGTTGCTGAAATAAGCCTTTTTAATATGTCTAAGTTGCTGAAATAAGCCTATTTAATAAGCCTAAGTTGCTGAAATAAGCCTATTTAATAAGGCTATTTTATAAGCCTAAGTTGCTGAATAAGCCTATTTAATAAGTCTAAGTTGCTGAAATAAGGCTATTTAATGAGCCTAAGTTGCTGAAATAAACCTATTTAATAAGCTTAAGTTGCTGTAATAAGGCTATTTAATAAGTCTAAGTTGCTGAAATAAGGCTATTTAATAAGGCTATTTAATAAGCCTAAGTTGCTGAATAAGCCTATTTAATAAGCCTAAGTTGCTGAAATAAGCCTATTTAATAAGCCTAAGTTGCTGAAATAAGCCTCTTTAATAAGCTTAAGTTGCTGTAATAAGGCTATTTAATAAGTCTAAGTTGCTGAAAAAAGCCTAATTAATAAGCCTAAGTTGCTAAAATAAGCCTATTTAATGAGGGTATTTAATAAGTCTATTTAATAAGCCTTTTTAATAAGCCTATTTAATAAGCATATTTAATACGTCTATTTAATAAGTCTATTTAATAAGCCTATTTAATAAGTATATAATGAGCCTATTTAATAAGCCTATTTATTGAGCCTATTTAAAAGCCTAATTATTGAGCCTATTTAATAAGCCTATTTATTGAGCCTATTTAATGAGCCTATTTATTGAGCCTATTTAATAAGACTATTTAATGAGCCTATTTAATAAGCCTATTTATTAAGCCTATTAAAAGAGCCTATTTAATAAGCCCATTTGATAAGCCTATTTATTGAGCCTATTTAATAAGCCTATTTAATACGCCTATTTAATAAACCTATTTAATAAGTATTTAATGAGCCTGTTTAATAAGTCTATTTAATAAGCCTTTTTAATAAGCCTATTTAATAAGTCTATTTAATAAGCCTATTTAATAAGTCTATTTAATAAGTCTATTTAATAAGCCTATTTAATAAGTATTTAATGAGCCTATTTAATAAGCCTATTTATTGAGCCTATGTAATAAGCCTATTTATTGAGCCTATTTAATAAGCCTATTTATTGAGCCTATTTAATAAGCCTATTTAATAAGTCTATTTAATACGCATATTTAATAAGCCTATTTAATAAGCCTATTTAATAAGACTATTTAATAAGCCTATTTAATACGCCTATTTATTGAGCCTATTTAATCAGTCTATTTAATAAGCCTATTTAATAAGTATTTAATGAGCCTATTTAATAAGTCTATTTAATAAGCATATTTAATAGGCCTATTTAATAAGTCTAAGTTGCTGAAATAAGCCTATATAATAATCCTAATGTTGGTGAAATAAGCCTATTTAATAAGGCTATTTAATAAGCATAAGCTGCTGAAATAAGCCTATTTAATAAGCCTAAGTTGCTGAAATAAGCATATTTAATATGGCTATTTAATAAGCCTAAGTTGCTAAAATAAGCCTATTTAATGAGGCTATTTAATAAGTTTATTTAATAAGCCTATTTAATAAGCCTATTTAATAAGCCTATTTAAGCCTAAGTTGCTGAATAAGCCTATTTAATAAGTCTAAGTTGCTGAAATAAGGCTATTTAATGAGGCTATTTAATAAGTCTATTTAATGAGCCTATTTAATAAGCCTATTTAATAAGCCTATTTAATAAGTCTAATTAATAAATCTATTTAATAAGCCTATTTAATATGTATTTAATGAGCCTATTTAATCAGTCTATTTAATAAGCCTATTTAATAGGCCTATTTAATAAGTCTAAGTTGCTGAAATAAGCCTATTTAATAAGCCTAAGTTGCTGAATAAGCCTATTTCATAAGCCTAAGTTGCTGAAATAAGTATTTTTAATAAGTCTAAGTTGCTGAAATAAGCCTATTTAATAAGCCTAAGTTGCTGAAATAAGCCTATTTAATAAGGCTATTTAATAAGCCTAAGTTGCTGAATAAGCCTATTTAATAAGCCTAAGTTTCTGAAATAAGCCTATTTAATAAGCCTAAGTTGCTGAAATAAGCCTATTTAATAAGCTTAAGTTGCTGTAATAAGGCTATTTAATAAGTCTAAGTTGCTGAAAAAAGCCTAATTAATAAGCCTACGTTGCTAAAATAAGCCTATTTAATAAGCCTAAGTTTCTGAACTAAGCCTATTTAAAAAGGTATATTTAATAAGTCTAAGTTGCTGAAATAAACCTATTTAAAAATGCTATTTAATAAGCCTGTTTTTTAATAAGCCTGTTTTATAAGGCTATTTAATAAGCATACGTTGCTGAAATAAGCCTATTTAATAAGCCTAAGTTGCTGAATAAGCCTATTTCATAAGCCTAAGTTGCTGAAATAAGCCTTTTTAATATGTCTAAGTTGCTGAAATAAGCCTATTTAATAAGCCTAAGTTGCTGAAATAAGCCTATTTAATAAGGCTATTTTATAAGCCTAAGTTGCTGAATAAGCCTATTTAATAAGTCTAAGTTGCTGAAATAAGGCTATTTAATGAGCCTAAGTTGCTGAAATAAGCCGATTTAATAAGCCTACGTTGGTGAACTAAACCTATATAAAAAGGTCTATTTAATAAGTCTAAGTTGCTGAAAAAAACCTATTTAAAAATGCTATTTAATAAGCCTAAATTGCTAGAAATAAACCTGTTTAATAAGGCTATTTAATAAGCATAAGTTGCTGAAATAAGCCTATTTAATAAGCCTAAGTTGCTGAAATAAGCCTATTTAATAAGGCTATTTAATAAGTCTAAGTTGCAGAAATAAACCTATTTAATAATGCTATTTAATACGCCTAATTTGCTTAAATAAGCATATTTAATAAGCCTAAGTTGCTAAAATAAGCCTATTTAATAGGCCTATCTAATAAGTCTAAGTTGCACAAATAAGCATATTTCATAAGCATATTTAATGAGCCTAAGTTGCTGAAATGTCTATTTAATAAGTCGATTTAATAAGTCTAAGTTGCTAAAATAAGACTATTTAATAAGGCTATTTAATAAGCCTAAGTTGCTGAAATAAGCCTATTTAATAAGGCTATTTAATGAGCCTAAGGTCCTGAAAAAGCCTATTTAATAGGGCTATTTAATGAGCCTAAGTTGCTGAAATAAGCCTATTTAATAAGCTTAAGTTTCTGAACTAAGCCTATTTAAAAATGCTATTTAAGAAGCCTAAGTTGGTGAAATAAACCTGTTTAATAAGGCTATTTAATAAGCATAAGTTGCTGAAATAAGCCTATTTAATAAGCATAAGTTGCTGAAATAAGCCTATTTAATAAGGCTATTTAATAAGTCTAATTTGCTCAAATAAACCTATTTAATAAGCCTAAGTTGCTAAAATAAGCCTATTTAATGAGGCTATTTAATAAGTCTATTTAATAAGCCTATTTAATAAGCCTATTTAATAAGCCTATTAATAAGCCTATTTAATACGCCTATTTAATAAGCCTATTTAATAAGCCTATTTATTGAGCCTATTTAATAAGCCTATTTAATAAGCCTATTTAATAAGTCTATTTAATAAGCCTATTTAATAAGTCTATTTAATAAGTCTATTTAATAAGCCTATTTAATAAGTATTTAATGAGCCTATTTAATAAGCCTATTTATTGAGCCTATTTAATAAGCCTATTTATTGAGCCTATTTAATAAGACTATTTAATAAGCCTATTTAATAAGCCTATTTATTGAGCCTATTTAATAAGTCTATGTAATAAGCCTATTTAATAAGCCTATTTAATAAGCCTATTTATTGAGCCTATTTAATAAGCCTATTTAATTAGCCTATTTAATAAGCCTCTTTATTGAGCCTATTTAATAAGTCTATTTAATAAGCCTATTTAATAAGCCTATTTAATAAGTATTTCATGAGCCTATTTAATCAGTCTATTTAATAAGCCTATTTAATAGGCCTATTTAATAAGTCTAAGTTGCTGAAATAAGCCTATTTAATAAGACTAAATTGCTGAAAAAGCCTATTTCATAAGACTAAGTTGCAGAAATAAGTCTTTTTAATAAGTCTAAGTTGCTGAAATAAGCCTATTTAATAAGCCTTGGTTGCTGAAATAAGCCTATTTAATAAGGCTATTTAATAAGCCTAAGTTGCTGAATAAGCCTATTTAATAAGCCTAAGTTGCTGAAATAAGCCTATTTAATAAGCCTAAGTTGCTGAAATACGCCTATTTAATAAGCCTAAGTTGCTGAAATAAGCCTATTTAATAAGCCTAAGTTGCTGTAATAAGGCTATTTAATAAGTCTAAGTTGCTGAAAAAAGCCTAATTAATAAGCCTAAGTTGCTAAAATAAGCCTATTTAATGAGGCTATTTAATAAGTCTATTTAATAAGCCTATTTAATAAGCCTATTTAATAAGCCCATTTAATAAGCATATTGAATACGTCTATTTAATAAGTCTATTTAATAAGCCTATTTTATAGGCCTATTTAATAACCCTATTTATTGAGCCTATTTAATAAGTCTATTTAATAAGCCTATTTAATAAGCATATTTAATAAGTATTTAATGAGCCTATTTAATAAGTCTATTTAATAAGCCTATTTAATAGGCCTATTAATAATCGTAAGTTGCTGAAATAAGCCTATTTAATAAGGCTATTTAATAAGCATAAGTTGCTGAAATAAACCTATTTAATAAGCCTAAGTTGCTAAAATAAGCCTATTTAATAAGCCTAAGTTGCTGAAATTAGCCTATTTAATAAGCTTAAGTTGCTGTAATAAGGCTATTTAATAAGTCTAAGTTGCTGAAATAAGGCTATTTAATAAGGCTATTTAATAAGCCTCAGTTGCTGAATAAGCCTATTTAATAAGCCTAAGTTGCTGAAATAAGCCTATTTAATAAGCCTAAGTTGCTGAAATAAGCCTCTTTAATAAGCTTAAGTTGCTGTAATAAGGCTATTTAATAAGTCTAAGTTGCTGAAAAAAGCCTAATTAATAAGCCTAAGTTGCTAAAATAAGCCTATTTAATGAGGCTATTTAATAAGTCTATTTAATAAGCCTTTTTAATAAGTCTATTTAATAAGCCTATTTAATAAGCATATTTAATACGTCTATTTAATAAGTCTATTTAATAAGCCTATTTAATAAGTATATAATGAGCCTATTTAATAAGCCTATTTATTGAGCCTATTTAATAAGCCTAATTATTGAGCCTATTTAATAAGCCTATTTATTGAGCCTATTTAATGAGCCTATTTATTGAGCCTATTTAATAAGACTATTTAATGAGTCTATTTAATAAGCCTATTTAATAAGCCTATTTATTAAGCCTATTAAAAGAGCCTATTTAATAAGCCCATTTGATAAGCCTATTTATTGAGCCTATTTAATAAGCCTATTTAATACGCCTATTTAATAAACCTATTTAATAAGTATTTAATGAGCCTGTTTAATAAGTCTATTTAATAAGCCTTTTTAATAAGCCTATTTAATAAGTCTATTTAATGAGCCTATTTAATAAGCCTATTTATTGAGCCTATTTAATAAGCCTATTTATTGAGCCTATTTAATAAGCCTATTTATTGAGCCTATTTAATAAGCCTATTTAATAAGTCTATTTAATACGCATATTTAATAAGCCTATTTAATAAGCCTATTTAATAAGCGTATTTAATAAGCCTATTTAATACGCCTATTTATTGAGCCTATTTAATCAGTCTATTTAATAAGCCTATTTAATAAGTATTTAATGAGCCTATTTAATAGTCTATTTAATAAGCCTATTTAATAGGCCTATTTAATAAGTCTAAGTTGCTGAAATAAGCCTATTTAATAATCCTAAGTTGCTGAAATAAGCCTATTTAATAAGGCTATTTAATAAGCATAAGCTGCTGAAATAAGCCTACTTAATAAGGCTAAGTTGCTGAAATAAGCATATTTAATATGGCTATTTAATAAGTCTAAGTTGCTGAAATAAACCTATTTAATAAGCCTAAGTTGCTAAAATAAGCCTATTTAATGAGGCTATTTAATAAGTTTATTTAATAAACCTATTTAATAAGCCTATTTAATACGCCTATTTATTGAGCCTATTTAATCAGTCTATTTAATAAGCCTATTTAATAAGTATTTAATGAGCCTATTTAATAAGTCTATTTAATAAGCCTATTTAATAGGCCTATTTAATAAGCCTAAGTTGCTGAAATAAGCCTATTTAATAAGCCTAAGTTGCTGAAATAAGCCTCTTTAATAAGCTTAAGTTGCTGTAATAAGGCTATTTAATAAGTCTAAGTTGCTGAAAAAAGCCTAATTAATAAGCCTAAGTTGCTAAAATAAGCCTATTTAATGAGGCTATTTAATAAGTCTATTTAATAAGCCTATTTAATAAGCCTATTTAATAAGCCTATTTAATAAGCATATTTAATACGTCTATTTAATAACTCTATTTAATAAGCCTATTTAATAAGTATATAATGAGCCTATTTAATAAGCCTATTTATTGAGCCTATTTAATAAGCCTAATTATTGAGCCTATTTAATAAGCCTATTTATTGAGCCTATTTAATGAGCCTCTTTATTGAGCCTATTTAATAAGACTATTTAATGAGTCTATTTAATAAGCCTATTTAATAAGCCTATTTATTAAGCCTATTAAAAGAGCCTATTTAATAAGCCCATTTGATAAGCCTATTTATTGAGCCTATTTAATAAGCCTATTTAATACGCCTATTTAATAAACCTATTTAATAAGTATTTAATGAGCCTGTTTAATAAGTCTATTTAATAAGCCTTTTTAATAAGCCTATTTAATAAGTCTATTTAATAAGCCTATTTAATTAGTAAGTCTATTTAATAAGCCTATTTAATAAGTATTTAATGAGCCTATTTAATAAGCCTATTTATTGAGCCTATTTAATAAGCCTATTTATTGAGCCTATTTAATAAGCCTATTTATTGAGCCTATTTAATAAGCCTATTTAATAAGTCTATTTAATACGCATATTTAATAAGCCTATTTAATAAGCCTATTTAATAAGCCTATTTAATAAGCCTATTTAATACGCCTATTTATTGAGCCTATTTAATCAGTCTATTTAATAAGCCTATTTAATAAGTATTTAATGAGCCTATTTAATAAGTCTATTTAATAAGCCTATTTAATAGGCCTATTTAATAAGTCTAAGTTGCTGAAATAAGCCTATTTAATAATCCTAAGTTGCTGAAATAAGCCTATTTAATAAGGCTATTTAATAAGCATAAGCTGCTGAAATAAACCTACTTAATAAGGCTAAGTTGCTGAAATAAGCATATTTAATATGGCTATTTAATAAGCCTAAGTTGCTAAAATAAGCCTATTTAATGAGGCTATTTAATAAGTTTATTTAATAAACCTATTTAATAAGCCTATTTAAAAAGCCTATTTATTGAGCGTATTTAATCAGTCTATTTAATAAGCCTATGTAATAAGTATTTAATGAGCCTATTTAATAAGTCTATTTAATAAGCCTATTTAATAGGCCTATTTAATAAGCCTAAGTTGCAGAAATAAGCCTATTTAATAAGTCTAAGTTGCTGAAATAAGCCTCTTTAATAAGCTTAAGTTGCTGTAATAAGGCTATTTAATAAGTCTAAGTTGCTGAAAAAAGCCTAATTAATAAGCCTAAGTTGCTCAAATAAGCCTATTTAATGAGGCTATTTAATAAGTCTATTTAATAAGCCTATTTAATAAGCCTATTTAATAAGCCTATTTAATAAGCATATTTAATACGTCTATTTAATAAGTCTATTTAATAAGCCTATTTAATAAGTATATAATGAGCCTATTTAATAAGACTATTTATTGAGCCTATTTAATAAGCCTAATTATTGAGCCTATTTAATAAGCCTATTTATTGAGCCTATTTAATGAGCCTATTTATTGAGCCTATTTAATAAGACTATTTAATGAGTCTATTTAATAAGCCTATTTAATAAGCCTATTTATTAAGCCTATTAAAAAAGCCTATTTAATAAGCCCATTTGATAAGCCTATTTATTGAGCCTATTTAATACGCCTATTTAATACGCCTATTTAATAAACCTATTTAATAAGTATTTAATGAGCCTGTTTAATAAGTCTATTTAATAAGCCTTTTTAATAAGCCTATTTAATAAGTCTATTTAATAAGCCTATTTAATAAGTCTATTTAATAAGTCTATTTAATAAGCCTATTTAATAAGTATTTAATGAGCCTATTTAATAAGCCTATTTATTGAGCCTATTTAATAAGCCTATTTATTGAGCCTATTTAATAAGCCTATTTATTGAGCCTATTTAATAAGCCTATTTAATAAGTCTATTTAATACGCATATTTAATAAGCCTATTTAATAAGCCTATTTAATAAGCCTATTTAATAAGCCTATTTAATACGCCTATTTATTGAGCCTATTTAATCAGTCTATTTAATAAGCCTATTTAATAGGCCTATTTAATGAGCCTATTTAATAAGTCTATTTAATAAGCCTATTTAATAGGCCTATTTAATAAGTCTAAGTTGCTGAAATAAGCCTATTTAATAATCCTAAGTTGCTGAAATAAGCCTATTTAATAAGGCTATTTAATAAGCATAAGCTGCTGAAATAAGCCTACTTAATAAGCCTAAGTTGCTGAAATAAGCATATTTAATATGGCTATTTAATAAGTCTAAGTTGCTGAAATAAACCTATTTAATAAGCCTAAGTTGCTAAAATAAGCCTATTTAATGAGGCTATTTAATAAGTTTATTTAATAAGCCTATTTAATAAACCTATTTCATAAGCCTATTTAATAAGCCTATTTAAGCCTAAGTTGCTGAAGAATCCTATTTAATAAGTCTAAGTTGCTGAAATAAGGCTATTTAATAAGCCTAAGTTGCTGAAATAAGCCTATTTAATAAGCCTAAGTTGCTGAAATAAGCCTATTTAATAAGCCTAAGTTGCTGAAATAAGCCTATTTAATAAGCCTAAGTTGCTGTAATAAGGCTATTTAATAAGTCTAAGTTGCTGAAAAAAGCCTAATTAATAAGCCTAAGTTGCTAAAATAAGCCTATTTAATGAGGCTATTTAATGAGTCTATTTAATAAGCCTATTTAATAAGCCTATTTAATAAGCCGATTTAATAAGCATATTTAATACGTCTATTTAATAAGTCTATTTAATAAGCCTATTTAACAAGTATATAATAAGCCTATTTAATAGGCCTATTTAATGAGCCTATTTAATAAGTCTATTTAATAAGCCTATTTAATAGGCCTATTTAATAAGTCTAAGTTGCTGAAATAAGCCTATTTAATAATCCTAAGTTGCTGAAATAAGCCTATTTAATAAGGCTATTTAATAAGCATAAGCTGCTGAAATAAGCCTACTTAATAAGCCTAAGTTGCTGAAATAAGCATATTTAATATGGCTATTTAATAAGTCTAAGTTGCTGAAATAAACCTATTTAATAAGCCTAAGTTGCTAAAATAAGCCTATTTAATGAGGCTATTTAATAAGTTTATTTAATAAGCCTATTTAATAAACCTATTTCATAAGCCTATTTAATAAGCCTATTTAAGCCTAAGTTGCTGAAGAATCCTATTTAATAAGTCTAAGTTGCTGAAATAAGGCTATTTAATAAGCCTAAGTTGCTGAAATAAGCCTATTTAATAAGCCTAAGTTGCTGAAATAAGCCTATTTAATAAGCCTAAGTTGCTGAAATAAGCCTATTTAATAAGCCTAAGTTGCTGTAATAAGGCTATTTAATAAGTCTAAGTTGCTGAAAAAAGCCTAATTAATAAGCCTAAGTTGCTAAAATAAGCCTATTTAATGAGGCTATTTAATGAGTCTATTTAATAAGCCTATTTAATAAGCCTATTTAATAAGCCGATTTAATAAGCATATTTAATACGTCTATTTAATAAGTCTATTTAATAAGCCTATTTAACAAGTATATAATGAGCCTATTTAATAAGCCTATTTATTGAGCCTATTTAATAAGCCTAATTATTGAGCCTATTTAATAAGCCTATTTATTGAGCCTATTTAATGAGCCTATTTTTATTGAGCCTATTTAATAAGCCTATTTAATGAGTCTATTTAATAAGCCTATTTAATACGCCTATTTAATCAGCCTATTTATTAAGCCTATTTAATGAGCCTATTTAATAAGCCCATTTAATAAGCCTATTTATTGAGCCTATTTAATAAGTCTATTTAATATGCCTATTTAATAAACCTATTTAATAAGTATTTAATGAGCCTGTTTAATAAGTCTATTTAATAAGCCTTTTTAATAAGCCTATTTAATAAGTCTATTTAATAAGCCTATTTAATAAGTCTATTTAATAAGTCTATTTAATAAGCCTATTTAATAAGTATTTAATGAGCCTATTTAATAAGCCTATTTATTGAGCCTATTTAATAAGCCTATTTATTGAGCCTATTTAATAAGCCTATTTATTGAGCCTATTTAATAAGCCTATTTAATAAGTCTATTTAATACGCATATTTAATAAGCCTATTTAATAAGCCTATTTAATAAGCCTATTTAATAAGCCTATTTAATACGCCTATTTATTGAGCCTATTTAATCAGTCTATTTAATAAGCCTATTTAATAGGCCTATTTAATGAGCCTATTTAATAAGTCTATTTAATAAGCCTATTTAATAGGCCTATTTAATAAGTCTAAGTTGCTGAAATAAGCCTATTTAATAATCCTAAGTTGCTGAAATAAGCCTATTTAATAAGGCTATTTAATAAGCATAAGCTGCTGAAATAAGCCTACTTAATAAGCCTAAGTTGCTGAAATAAGCATATTTAATATGGCTATTTAATAAGTCTAAGTTGCTGAAATAAACCTATTTAATAAGCCTAAGTTGCTAAAATAAGCCTATTTAATGAGGCTATTTAATAAGTTTATTTAATAAGCCTATTTAATAAACCTATTTCATAAGCCTATTTAATAAGCCTATTTAAGCCTAAGTTGCTGAAGAATCCTATTTAATAAGTCTAAGTTGCTGAAATAAGGCTATTTAATAAGCCTAAGTTGCTGAAATAAGCCTATTTAATAAGCCTAAGTTGCTGAAATAAGCCTATTTAATAAGCCTAAGTTGCTGAAATAAGCCTATTTAATAAGCCTAAGTTGCTGTAATAAGGCTATTTAATAAGTCTAAGTTGCTGAAAAAAGCCTAATTAATAAGCCTAAGTTGCTAAAATAAGCCTATTTAATGAGGCTATTTAATGAGTCTATTTAATAAGCCTATTTAATAAGCCTATTTAATAAGCCGATTTAATAAGCATATTTAATACGTCTATTTAATAAGTCTATTTAATAAGCCTATTTAACAAGTATATAATAAGCCTATTTAATAGGCCTATTTAATGAGCCTATTTAATAAGTCTATTTAATAAGCCTATTTAATAGGCCTATTTAATAAGTCTAAGTTGCTGAAATAAGCCTATTTAATAATCCTAAGTTGCTGAAATAAGCCTATTTAATAAGGCTATTTAATAAGCATAAGCTGCTGAAATAAGCCTACTTAATAAGCCTAAGTTGCTGAAATAAGCATATTTAATATGGCTATTTAATAAGTCTAAGTTGCTGAAATAAACCTATTTAATAAGCCTAAGTTGCTAAAATAAGCCTATTTAATGAGGCTATTTAATAAGTTTATTTAATAAGCCTATTTAATAAACCTATTTCATAAGCCTATTTAATAAGCCTATTTAAGCCTAAGTTGCTGAAGAATCCTATTTAATAAGTCTAAGTTGCTGAAATAAGGCTATTTAATAAGCCTAAGTTGCTGAAATAAGCCTATTTAATAAGCCTAAGTTGCTGAAATAAGCCTATTTAATAAGCCTAAGTTGCTGAAATAAGCCTATTTAATAAGCCTAAGTTGCTGTAATAAGGCTATTTAATAAGTCTAAGTTGCTGAAAAAAGCCTAATTAATAAGCCTAAGTTGCTAAAATAAGCCTATTTAATGAGGCTATTTAATGAGTCTATTTAATAAGCCTATTTAATAAGCCTATTTAATAAGCCGATTTAATAAGCATATTTAATACGTCTATTTAATAAGTCTATTTAATAAGCCTATTTAACAAGTATATAATGAGCCTATTTAATAAGCCTATTTATTGAGCCTATTTAATAAGCCTAATTATTGAGCCTATTTAATAAGCCTATTTATTGAGCCTATTTAATGAGCCTATTTTTATTGAGCCTATTTAATAAGCCTATTTAATGAGTCTATTTAATAAGCCTATTTAATACGCCTATTTAATCAGCCTATTTATTAAGCCTATTTAATGAGCCTATTTAATAAGCCCATTTAATAAGCCTATTTATTGAGCCTATTTAATAAGTCTATTTAATATGCCTATTTAATAAACCTATTTAATAAGTATTTAATGAGCCTGTTTAATAAGTCTATTTAATAAGCCTTTTTAATAAGCCTATTTAATAAGTCTATTTAATAAGCCTATTTAATAAGTCTATTTAATAAGTCTATTTAATAAGCCTATTTAATAAGTATTTAATGAGCCTATTTAATAAGCCTATTTATTGAGCCTATTTAATAAGCCTATTTATTGAGCCTATTTAATAAGCCTATTTATTGAGCCTATTTAATAAGCCTATTTATTGAGCCTATTTAATAAGCCTATTTAATAAGTCTATTTAATACGCATATTTAATAAGCCTATTTAATAAGCCTATTTAATAAGCCTATTTAATACGCCTATTTATTGAGCCTATTTAATAAGTCTATTTAATAAGCCTATTTAATAAGCCTATTTAATAAGCCTATTTAATAGGCCTATTTAATAAGTCTAAGTTGCTGAAATAAGCCTATTTAATAATCCTAATGTTGCTGAAATAAGCCTATTTAATAAGGCTATTTAATAAGCCTAAGTTGCTAAAATAAGCCTATTTAATGAGGCTATTTAATAAGTTTATTTAATAAGCCTATTTAATAAGCCTATTTAATAAGCCTATTTAATAAGCCTATTTAAGCCTAAGTTGCTGAATAAGCCTATTTAATAAGTCTAAGTTGCTGAAATAAGTCTATTTAATATGCCTAAGTTGCTGAAATAAGCCTATTTAATAAGCCTAAGTTGCTGAAATAAGGCTATTTAATAAGTCTAAGTTGCTTAAATAAGCCTATTTAATAAGCCTAAGTTGCTAAAATAAGACTATTTAATGAGGCTATTTAATAAGTCTATTTAATGAGCCTATTTAATAAGCCTATTTAATAAGCCTATTTAATAAGTCTAATTAATAAATCTAATTAATAAGCCTATTTAATATGTATTTAATGAGCCTATTTAATCAGTCTATTTAATAAGCCTATTTAATAGGCATATTTAATAAGTCTAAGTTGTGAAATAAGCCTATTTAATAAGCTAAGTTGCTGAATAAGCCTATTTCATAAGCCTAAGTTGCTGAAATAAGTCTTTTTAATAAGTCTAAGTTGCTGAAATAAGCCTATTTAATAAGCCTAAGTTGCTGAAATAAGCCTATTTAATAAGGCTATTTAATAAGCCTAAGTTGCTGAATAAGCCTATTTAATAAGCCTAAGTTTCTGAAATAAGCCTATTTAATAAGCCTAAGTTGCTGAAATAACCCTATTTAATAAGCGTAAGTTGCTGCAATAAGGCTATTTAATAAGTCCTAAGTTGCTGAAAAAAGCCTAATTAATAAGCCTAAGTTGCTAAAATAAGCCTATTTAATGAGGCTATTTAATAAGTCTATTTAATAAGCCTATTTAATAAGCCTATTTAATAAGCCTATTTAATAAGCCTATTTAAGCCTAAGTTGCTGAATAAGCCTATTTAATAAGTCTAAGTTGCTGAAATAAGGCTATTTAATAAGCCTAAGTTGCTGAAATAAGCCTATTTAATAAGCCTAAGTTGCTGAAATAAGGCTATTTAATAAGTCTAAGTTGCTGAAATAAGCCTAAGTTGCTAAAATAAGCCTATTTAATGAGGCTATTTAATAAGTCTATTTAATAAGCCTATTTAATAAGCCTATTTAATAAGTCTAATTAATAAATCTATTTAATAAGCCTATTTAATAAGTATTTAATGAGCCTATTTAATAAGCCTATTTATTGAGCCTATTTAATGAGCCTATTTATTGAGGCTATTTAATAAGCCTATTTATTGAGCCTATTTAATAAGCCTATTTAATAAGCCTATTTATTGAGCCTATTTAATAAGCCTATTTAATACGCCTATTTAATAAACCTATTTAATAAGTATTTAATGAGCATATTTAATAAGTCTATTTAATAAGCCTTTTTAATAAGCCTATTTAATAAGTCTATTTAATAAGCCTATTTAATAAGTCTATTTAATAAGTCTATTTAATAAGCCTATTTAATAAGTATTTAATGAGCCTATTTAATAAGCCTATTTATTGAGTCTATTTAATAAGCCTATTTATTGAGCCTATTTAATTAGCCTATTTATTGAGCCTATTTAATAGGCCTATTTATTGAGCCTATTTAAAAAGCCTATTTAATAAGTCTATTTAATACGCCTATTTAATAAGCCTATTTAATAAGCTGATTTAATAAGCCTATTTATGAAGCCTATTTAATGAGCCTATTTAATAAGCCTATTTATTGAGCCTGTTTAATAAGTCTATTTAATAAGCCTGTTTAATAAGCCTATTTAATAAGTATTTAATGAGCCTATTTAATAAGCCTAAGTTGCTGAATAAGCCTATTTAATAAGCCAAAGTTGCTGAAATAAGCCTTTTTAATAAGCCTATTTAATAAGCCTAAGTTGCTGAATAAGCCTATTTACTAAGCCTAAGTTGCTGAAATAAGCCTATTTAATAAGTCTAAGTTGCTGAAATAAGGCTATTTAATAAGACTAAGTTGCTGAAATAAGCCTATTTAATAAGCCTAAGTTGCTGAAATAAGGCTATTTAATAAGTCTAAGTTGCTGAAATAAGCCTATTTAATAAGCCTAAGTTGCTGAAATAAGTATATTTAATAAGCATAAGTTGCTGAAATAAGCCTATTTAATAAGTCTAAGTTGCTGAGATAAGGCTATTTAATAAGTCTAAGTTGCTGAAATAAGCCTATTTAATAAGCATACGTTGCTGAAATAAGCCTATTTAATAAGCCTAAGTTGCTGAAATAAGCCTATTTAAAAAGGCTATTTAATAAGCATAAGTTGCTGAAATACGCCAATTTAATAAGCCTAAGTTGCTGAAATAAGCCTATTTAATATGGCAATTTAATAAGTCTAAGTTGCTGAAATAAACCATTTTAATAAGCCTAAGTTGCTAAAATAAGCCTATTTAATGAGGCTATTTAATAAGTCTATTTATTGAGCCTATTTAATAAGCCTATTTATTGAGCCTATTTAATAAGCCTATTTATTGAGCCTATTTAATAAGCCTATTTAATAAATCTATTTAATACGCATATTTAATAAGCCTATTTAATAAGCCTATTTAATAAGCCTATTTAATGAGCCTATTTAATACGCCTATTTATTGAGCCTATTTAATCAGTCTATTTAATAAGCCTATTTAATAAGTATTTAATGAGCCTATTTAATAAGTCTATTTAATAAGCCTATTTAATAGGCCTATTTAATAAGTCTAAGTTGCTGAAATAAGCCTATTTAATAATCCTAAATTGCTGAAATAAGCCTATTTAATAAGGCTATTTAATAAGCATAAGCTGCGGAAATAAGCCTACTTAATAAGCCTAAGTTGCTGAAATAAGCATATTTAATATGGCTATTTAATAAGTCTAAGTTGCTGAAATAAACCTATTTAATAAGCCTAAGTTGCTAAAATAAGCCTATTTAATGAGGCTATTTAATAAGTTTATTTAATAAGCCTATTTAATAAACCTATTTCATAAGCCTATTTAATAAGCCTATTTAAGCCTAAGTTGCTGAAGAATCCTATTTAATAAGTCTAAGTTGCTGAAATAAGGCTATTTAATAAGCCTAAGTTGCTGAAATAAGCCTATTTAATAAGCCTAAGTTGCTGAAATAAGCCTATTTAATAAGCCTAAGTTGCTGAAATAAGCCTATTTAATAAGCCTAAGTTGCTGTAATAAGGCTGTTTAATAAGTCTAAGTTGCTGAAAAAAGCCTAATTAATAAACCTAAGTTGCTAAAATAAGCCTATTTAATGAGGCTATTTAATGAGTCTATTTAATAAGCCTATTTAATAAGCCTATTTAATAAGCCGATTTAATAAGCATATTTAATACGTCTATTTAATAAGTCTATTTAATAAGCCTATTTAACAAGTATATAATGAGCCTATTTAATAAGCCTATTTATTGAGCCTATTTAATAAGCCTAATTATTGAGCCTATTTAATAAGCCTATTTATTGAGCCTATTTAATGAGCCTATTTATTGAGCCTATTTAATAAGCCTATTTAATGAGTCTATTTAATAAGCCTATTTAATACGCCTATTTAATCAGCCTATTTATTAAGCCTATTTAATGAGCCTATTTAATAAGCCCATTTAATAAGCCTATTTATTGAGCCTGTTTAATAAGTCTATTTAATACGCCTATTTAATAAACCTATTTAATAAGTATTTAATGAGCCTGTTTAATAAGTCTATTTAATAAGCCTTTTTAATAAGCCTATTTAATAAGTCTATTTAATAAGCCTATTTAATAAGTCTATTTAATAAGTCTATTTAATAAGCCTATTTAATAAGTATTTAATGAGCCTATTTAATAAGCCTATTTATTGAGCCTATTTAATAAGCCTATTTATTGAGCCTATTTAATAAGCCTATTTATTGAGCCTATTTAATAAGCCTATTTATTGAGCCTATTTAATAAGCCTATTTAATAAGTCTATTTAATACACATATTTAATAAGCCTATTTAATAAGCCTATTTAATAAGCCTATTTAATACGCCTATTTATTGAGCCTATTTAATAAGTCTATTTAATAAGCCTATTTAATAAGCCTATTTAATAAGTATTTAATGAGCCTATTTAATAAGTCTATTTAATAAGCCTATTTAATAGGCCTATTTAATAAGTCTAAGTTGCTGAAATAAGCCTATTTAATAATCCTAATGTTGCTGAAATAAGCCTATTTAATAAGGCTATTTAATAAGCCTAAGTTGCTAAAATAAGCCTATTTAATGAGGCTATTTAATAAGTTTATTTAATAAGCCTATTTAATAAGCCTATTTAATAAGCCTATTTAATAAGCCTATTTAAGCCTAAGTTGCTGAATAAGCCTATTTAATAAGTCTAAGTTGCTGAAATGTCTATTTAATATGCCTAAGTTGCTGAAATAAGCCTATTTAATAAGCCTAAGTTGCTGAAATAAGGCTATTTAATAAGTCTAAGTTGCTTAAATAAGCCTATTAATAAGCCTAAGTTGCTAAAATAAGACTATTTAATGAGGCTATTTAATAAGTCTATTTAATGAGCCTATTTAATAAGCCTATTTAATAAGCCTATTTAATAAGTCTAATTAATAAATCTATTTAATAAGCCTATTTAATATGTATTTAATGAGCCTATTTAATCAGTCTATTTAATAAGCCTATTTAATAGGCATATTTAATAAGTCTAAGTTGCTGAAATAAGCCTATTTAATAAGCTAAGTTGCTGAATAAGCCTATTTCATAAGCCTAAGTTGCTGAAATAAGTCTTTTTAATAAGTCTAAGTTGCTGAAATAAGGCTATTTAATAAGCCTAAGTTTCTGAAATAAGCCTATTTAATAAGGCTATTTAATAAGCCTAAGTTTCTGAAATAAGCCTATATAATAAGCCTAAGTTGCTGAAATAACCCTATTTAATAAGCGTACGTTGCTGCAATAAGGCTATTTAATAAGTCCTAAGTTGCTGAAAAAAGCCTGAAAGTTGCTGAAATAAGGCTATTTAATAAGTCTAAGTTGCTTAAATAAGCCTATTTAATAAGCCTAAGTTGCTAAAATAAGACTATTTAATGAGGCTATTTAATAAGTCTATTTAATGAGCCTATTTAATAAGCCTATTTAATAAGCCTATTTAATAAGTCTAATTAATAAATCTATTTAATAAGCCTATTTAATATGTATTTAATGAGCCTATTTAATCAGTCTATTTAATAAGCCTATTTAATAGGCATATTTAATAAGTCTAAGTTGCTGAAATAAGCCTATTTAATAAGCTAAGTTGCTGAATAAGCCTATTTCATAAGCCTAAGTTGCTGAAATAAGTCTTTTTAATAAGTCTAAGTTGCTGAAATAAGCCTATTTAATAAGCCTAAGTTGCTGAAATAAGCCTATTTAATAAGGCTATTTAATGAGTCTATTTAATAAGCCTATTTAATAAGCCTATTTAATAAGCCGATTTAATAAGCATATTTAATACGTCTATTTAATAAGTCTATTTAATAAGCCTATTTAACAAGTATATAATGAGCCTATTTAATAAGCCTATTTATTGAGCCTATTTAATAAGCCTAATTATTGAGCCTATTTAATAAGCCTATTTATTGAGCCTATTTAATGAGCCTATTTATTGAGCCTATTTAATAAGCCTATTTAATGAGTCTATTTAATAAGCCTATTTAATACGCCTATTTAATCAGCCTATTTATTAAGCCTATTTAATGAGCCTATTTAATAAGCCCATTTAATAAGCCTATTTATTGAGCCTGTTTAATAAGTCTATTTAATACGCCTATTTAATAAACCTATTTAATAAGTATTTAATGAGCCTGTTTAATAAGTCTATTTAATAAGCCTTTTTAATAAGCCTATTTAATAAGTCTATTTAATAAGCCTATTTAATAAGTCTATTTAATAAGTCTATTTAATAAGCCTATTTAATAAGTATTTAATGAGCCTATTTAATAAGCCTATTTATTGAGCCTATTTAATAAGCCTATTTATTGAGCCTATTTAATAAGCCTATTTATTGAGCCTATTTAATAAGCCTATTTATTGAGCCTATTTAATAAGCCTATTTAATAAGTCTATTTAATACACATATTTAATAAGCCTATTTAATAAGCCTATTTAATAAGCCTATTTAATACGCCTATTTATTGAGCCTATTTAATAAGTCTATTTAATAAGCCTATTTAATAAGCCTATTTAATAAGTATTTAATGAGCCTATTTAATAAGTCTATTTAATAAGCCTATTTAATAGGCCTATTTAATAAGTCTAAGTTGCTGAAATAAGCCTATTTAATAATCCTAATGTTGCTGAAATAAGCCTATTTAATAAGGCTATTTAATAAGCCTAAGTTGCTAAAATAAGCCTATTTAATGAGGCTATTTAATAAGTTTATTTAATAAGCCTATTTAATAAGCCTATTTAATAAGCCTATTTAATAAGCCTATTTAAGCCTAAGTTGCTGAATAAGCCTATTTAATAAGTCTAAGTTGCTGAAATGTCTATTTAATATGCCTAAGTTGCTGAAATAAGCCTATTTAATAAGCCTAAGTTGCTGAAATAAGGCTATTTAATAAGTCTAAGTTGCTTAAATAAGCCTATTAATAAGCCTAAGTTGCTAAAATAAGACTATTTAATGAGGCTATTTAATAAGTCTATTTAATGAGCCTATTTAATAAGCCTATTTAATAAGCCTATTTAATAAGTCTAATTAATAAATCTATTTAATAAGCCTATTTAATATGTATTTAATGAGCCTATTTAATCAGTCTATTTAATAAGCCTATTTAATAGGCATATTTAATAAGTCTAAGTTGCTGAAATAAGCCTATTTAATAAGCTAAGTTGCTGAATAAGCCTATTTCATAAGCCTAAGTTGCTGAAATAAGTCTTTTTAATAAGTCTAAGTTGCTGAAATAAGGCTATTTAATAAGCCTAAGTTTCTGAAATAAGCCTATTTAATAAGGCTATTTAATAAGCCTAAGTTTCTGAAATAAGCCTATATAATAAGCCTAAGTTGCTGAAATAACCCTATTTAATAAGCGTAAGTTGCTGCAATAAGGCTATTTAATAAGTCCTAAGTTGCTGAAAAAAGCCTGAAAGTTGCTGAAATAAGGCTATTTAATAAGTCTAAGTTGCTTAAATAAGCCTATTTAATAAGCCTAAGTTGCTAAAATAAGACTATTTAATGAGGCTATTTAATAAGTCTATTTAATGAGCCTATTTAATAAGCCTATTTAATAAGCCTATTTAATAAGTCTAATTAATAAATCTATTTAATAAGCCTATTTAATATGTATTTAATGAGCCTATTTAATCAGTCTATTTAATAAGCCTATTTAATAGGCATATTTAATAAGTCTAAGTTGCTGAAATAAGCCTATTTAATAAGCTAAGTTGCTGAATAAGCCTATTTCATAAGCCTAAGTTGCTGAAATAAGTCTTTTTAATAAGTCTAAGTTGCTGAAATAAGCCTATTTAATAAGCCTAAGTTGCTGAAATAAGCCTATTTAATAAGGCTATTTAATAAGCCTAAGTTGCTGAATAAGCCTATTTAATAAGCCTAAGTTTCTGAAATAAGCCTATTTAATAAGCCTAAGTTGCTGAAATAACCCTATTTAATAAGCGTAAGTTGCTGCAATAAGGCTATTTAATAAGTCCTAAGTTGCTGAAAAAAGCCTAATTAATAAGCCTAAGTTGCTAAAATAAGCCTATTTAATGAGGCTATTTAATAAGTCTATTTAATAAACCTATTTAATAAGCCTATTTAATAAGACTATTTAATAAGCATATTGAATACGTCTATTTAATAAGTCTATTTAATAAGCCTATTTAATAGGCCTATTTAATAAGCCTATTTATTGAGCCTATTTAATAAGTCTATTTAATAAGCATATTTAATAAGCATATTTAATAAGTATTTAATGAGCCTATTTAATAAGTCTATTTAATAAGCCTATTTAATAAGCCTATTTAATAATCCTATTTAATAAGCCTATTTAAGCCTAAGTTGCTGAATAAGCCTATTTAATAAGTCTAAGTTGCTGAAATAAGGCTATTTAATAAGCCTAAGTTGCTGAAATAAGCATATTTAATAAGCCTAAGTTGCTGAAATAAGGCTATTTAATAAGTCTAAGTTGCTGAAATAAGCCTAATTTGCTAAAATAAGCCTATTTAATGAGGCTATTTAATAAGTCTATTTAATAAGCCTATTTAATAAGCCTATTTAATAAGTCTAATTAATAAATCTATTTAATAAGCCTATTTAATAAGTATTTAATGAGCCTATTTTATAAGCCTATTTATTGAGCCTATTTAATGAGCCTATTTATTGAGGCTATTTAATAAGCCTATTTATTGAGCCTATTTAATAAGCCTATTTAATAAGCCTATTTATTGAGCCTATTTAATAAGCCTATTTAATACGCCTATTTAATAAACCTATTTAATAAGTATTTAATGAGCGTATTTAATAAGTCTATTTAATAAGCCTTTTTAATAAGCCTATTTAATAAGTCTATTTAATAAGCCTATTTAATAAGTCTATTTAATAAGTCTATTTAATAAGCCTATTTAATAAGTATTTAATGAGCCTATTTAATAAGCCTATTTATTGAGCCTATTTAAAAAGCCTATTTAATAAGTCTATTTAATATGCCTATTTAATAAGCCTATTTAATAAGCTGATTTAATAAGCCTATTTATGAAGCCTATTTAATGAGCCTATTTAATAAGCCTATTTATTGAGCCTGTTTAATAAGTCTATTTAATAAGCCTGTTTAATAAGCCTATTTAATAAGTATTTAATGAGCCTATTTAATAAGCCTAAGTTGCTGAATAAGCCTATTTAATAAGCCAAAGTTACTGAAATAAGCCTATTTAATAAGCCTATTTAATAAGCCTAAGTTGCTGAATAAGCCTATTTAATAAGCCTAAGTTGCTGAAATAAGCCTATTTAATAAGTCTAAGTTGCTGAAATAAGGCTATTTAATAAGACTAAGTTGCTGAAATAAGCCTATTTAATAAGCCTAAGTTGCTGAAATAAGGCTATTTAATAAGTCTAAGTTGCTGAAATAAGCCTATTTAATAAGCCTAAGTTGCTGAAATAAGTATATTTAATAAGCATAAGTTGCTGAAATAAGCCTATTTAATAAGTCTAAGTTGCTGAGATAAGGCTATTTAATAAGTCTAAGTTGCTGAAATAAGCCTATTTAATAAGCATACGTTGCTGAAATAAGCCTATTTAATAAGCCTAAGTTGCTGAAATAAGCCTATTTTAAAAGGCTATTTAATAAGCATAAGTTGCTGAAATACGCCAATTTAATAAGCCTAAGTTGCTGAAATAAGCCTATTTAATATGGCAATTTAATAAGTCTAAGTTGCTGAAATAAACCATTTTAATAAGCCTAAGTTGCTAAAATAAGCCTATTTAATGAGGCTATTTAATAAGTCTATTTATTGAGCCTATTTAATAAGCCTATTTATTGAGCCTATTTAATAAGCCTATTTATTGAGCCTATTTAATAAGCCTATTTAATAAGTCTATTTAATACGCATATTTAATAAGCCTATTTAATAAGCCTATTTAATAAGCCTATTTAATAAGCCTATTTAATACGCCTATTTATTGAGCCTATTTAATCAGTCTATTTAATAAGCCTATTTAATAAGTATTTAATGAGCCTATTTAATAAGTCTATTTAATAAGCCTATTTAATAGGCCTATTTAATAAGTCTAAGTTGCTGAAATAAGCCTATTTAATAATCCTAAGTTGCTGAAATAAGGCTATTTAATAAGTCTAAGTTGCTGAAAAAAGCCTAATTAATAAACCTAAGTTGCTAAAATAAGCCTATTTAATGAGGCTATTTAATGAGTCTATTTAATAAGCCTATTTAATAAGCCTATTTAATAAGCCGATTTAATAAGCATATTTAATACGTCTATTTAATAAGTCTATTTAATAAGCCTATTTAATAAGCCTATTTAATAAGCCTATTTAATAAGCCTATTTAAGCCTAAGTTGCTGAATAAGCCTATTTAATAAGTCTAAGTTGCTGAAATAAGTCTATTTAATATGCCTAAGTTGCTGAAATAAGCCTATTTAATAAGCCTAAGTTGCTGAAATAAGGCTATTTAATAAGTCTAAGTTGCTTAAATAAGCCTATTTAATAAGCCTAAGTTGCTAAAATAAGACTATTTAATGAGGCTATTTAATAAGTCTATTTAATGAGCCTATTTAATAAGCCTATTTAATAAGCCTATTTAATAAGTCTAATTAATAAATCTATTTAATAAGCCTATTTAATATGTATTTAATGAGCCTATTTAATCAGTCTATTTAATAAGCCTATTTAATAGGCATATTTAATAAGTCTAAGTTGCTGAAATAAGCCTATTTAATAAGCTAAGTTGCTGAATAAGCCTATTTCATAAGCCTAAGTTGCTGAAATAAGTCTTTTTAATAAGTCTAAGTTGCTGAAATAAGCCTATTTAATAAGCCTAAGTTGCTGAAATAAGCCTATTTAATAAGGCTATTTAATAAGCCTAAGTTGCTGAATAAGCCTATTTAATAAGCCTAAGTTTCTGAAATAAGCCTATTTAATAAGCCTAAGTTGCTGAAATAACCCTATTTAATAAGCGTAAGTTGCTGCAATAAGGCTATTTAATAAGTCCTAAGTTGCTGAAAAAAGCCTAATTAATAAGCCTAAGTTGCTAAAATAAGCCTATTTAATGAGGCTATTTAATAAGTCTATTTAATAAGCCTATTTAATAAGCCTATTTAATAAGACTATTTAATAAGCATATTGAATACGTCTATTTAATAAGTCTATTTAATAAGCCTATTTAATAGGCCTATTTAATAAGCCTATTTATTGAGCCTATTTAATAAGTCTATTTAATAAGCCTATTTAATAAGCATATTTAATAAGTATTTAATGAGCCTATTTAATAAGTCTATTTAATAAGCCTATTTAATAATCCTATTTAATAAGCCTATTTAATAAGCCTATTTAAGCCTAAGTTGCTGAATAAGCCTATTTAATAAGTCTAAGTTGCTGAAATAAGGCTATTTAATAAGCCTAAGTTGCTGAAATAAGCCTATTTAATAAGCCTAAGTTGCTGAAATAAGGCTATTTAATAAGTCTAAGTTGCTGAAATAAGCCTAAGTTGCTAAAATAAGCCTATTTAATGAGGCTATTTAATAAGTCTATTTAATAAGCCTATTTAATAAGCCTATTTAATAAGTCTAATTAATAAATCTATTTAATAAGCCTATTTAATAAGTATTTAATGAGCCTATTTAATAAGCCTATTTATTGAGCCTATTTAATGAGCCTATTTATTGAGGCTATTTAATAAGCCTATTTATTGAGCCTATTTAATAAGCCTATTTAATAAGCCTATTTATTGAGCCTATTTAATAAGCCTATTTAATACGCCTATTTAATAAACCTATTTAATAAGTATTTAATGAGCCTATTTAATAAGCCTAAGTTGCTGAATAAGCCTATTTAATAAGCCAAAGTTGCTGAAATAAGCCTATTTAATAAGCCTATTTAAAAAGCCTAAGTTGCTGAATAAGCCTATTTAATAAGCCTAAGTTGCTGAAATAAGCCTATTTAATAAGTCTAAGTTGCTGAAATAAGGCTATTTAATAAGCCTAAGTTGCTGAAATAAGGCTATTTAATAAGTCTAAGTTGCTGAAATAAGCCTATTTAATAAGCCTAAGTTGCTGAAATAAGTATATTTAATAAGCATAAGTTGCTGAAATAAGCCTATTTAATAAGTCTAAGTTGCTGAGATAAGGCTATTTAATAAGTCTAAGTTGCTGAAATAAGCCTATTTAATAAGCATACGTTGCTGAAATAAGCCTATTTAATAAGCCTAAGTTGCTGAAATAAGCCTATTTAAAAAGGCTATTTAATAAGCATAAGTTGCTGAAATACGCCAATTTAATAAGCCTAAGTTGCTGAAATAAGCCTATTTAATATGGCAATTTAATAAGTCTAAGTTGCTGAAATAAACCATTTTAATAAGCCTAAGTTGCTAAAATAAGCCTATTTAATGAGGCTATTTAATAAGTCTATTTATTGAGCCTATTTAATAAGCCTATTTATTGAGCCTATTTAATAAGCCTATTTATTGAGCCTATTTAATAAGCCTATTTAATAAGTCTATTTAATACGCATATTTAATAAGCCTATTTAATAAGCCTATTTAATAAGCCTATTTAATAAGCCTATTTAATACGCCTATTTATTGAGCCTATTTAATAAGCCTATTTAATAAGCCTATTTATTGAGCCTATTTAATAAGCCTATTTAATACGCCTATTTAATAAACCTATTTAATAAGTATTTAATGAGCGTATTTAATAAGTCTATTTAATAAGCCTTTTTAATAAGCCTATTTAATAAGTCTATTTAATAAGCCTATTTAATAAGTCTATTTAATAAGTCTATTTAATAAGCCTATTTAATAAGTATTTAATGAGCCTATTTAATAAGCCTATTTATTGAGCCTATTTAAAAAGCCTATTTAATAAGTCTATTTAATATGCCTATTTAATAAGCCTATTTAATAAGCTGATTTAATAAGCCTATTTATGAAGCCTATTTAATGAGCCTATTTAATAAGCCTATTTATTGAGCCTGTTTAAGCCTAAGTTGCTGAATAAGCCTATTTAATAAGTCTAAGTTGCTGAAATAAGGCTATTTAATAAGCCTAAGTTGCTGAAATAAGCCTATTTAATAAGCCTAAGTTGCTGAAATAAGGCTATTTAATAAGTCTAAGTTGCTGAAATAAGCCTAAGTTGCTAAAATAAGCCTATTTAATGAGGCTATTTAATAAGTCTATTTAATAAGCCTATTTAATAAGCCTATTTAATAAGTCTAATTAATAAATCTATTTAATAAGCCTATTTAATAAGTATTTAATGAGCCTATTTAATAAGCCTATTTATTGAGCCTATTTAATGAGCCTATTTATTGAGGCTATTTAATAAGCCTATTTATTGAGCCTATTTAATAAGCCTATTTAATAAGCCTATTTATTGAGCCTATTTAATAAGCCTATTTAATACGCCTATTTAATAAACCTATTTAATAAGTATTTAATGAGCCTATTTAATAAGCCTAAGTTGCTGAATAAGCCTATTTAATAAGCCAAAGTTGCTGAAATAAGCCTATTTAATAAGCCTATTTAAAAAGCCTAAGTTGCTGAATAAGCCTATTTAATAAGCCTAAGTTGCTGAAATAAGCCTATTTAATAAGTCTAAGTTGCTGAAATAAGGCTATTTAATAAGCCTAAGTTGCTGAAATAAGGCTATTTAATAAGTCTAAGTTGCTGAAATAAGCCTATTTAATAAGCCTAAGTTGCTGAAATAAGTATATTTAATAAGCATAAGTTGCTGAAATAAGCCTATTTAATAAGTCTAAGTTGCTGAGATAAGGCTATTTAATAAGTCTAAGTTGCTGAAATAAGCCTATTTAATAAGCATACGTTGCTGAAATAAGCCTATTTAATAAGCCTAAGTTGCTGAAATAAGCCTATTTAAAAAGGCTATTTAATAAGCATAAGTTGCTGAAATACGCCAATTTAATAAGCCTAAGTTGCTGAAATAAGCCTATTTAATATGGCAATTTAATAAGTCTAAGTTGCTGAAATAAACCATTTTAATAAGCCTAAGTTGCTAAAATAAGCCTATTTAATGAGGCTATTTAATAAGTCTATTTATTGAGCCTATTTAATAAGCCTATTTATTGAGCCTATTTAATAAGCCTATTTATTGAGCCTATTTAATAAGCCTATTTAATAAGTCTATTTAATACGCATATTTAATAAGCCTATTTAATAAGCCTATTTAATAAGCCTATTTAATAAGCCTATTTAATACGCCTATTTATTGAGCCTATTTAATAAGCCTATTTAATAAGCCTATTTATTGAGCCTATTTAATAAGCCTATTTAATACGCCTATTTAATAAACCTATTTAATAAGTATTTAATGAGCGTATTTAATAAGTCTATTTAATAAGCCTTTTTAATAAGCCTATTTAATAAGTATTTAATGAGCCTATTTAATAAGCCTATTTATTGAGCCTATTTAAAAAGCCTATTTAATAAGTCTATTTAAATTGCCTATTTAATAAGCCTATTTAATAAGCTGATTTAATAAGCCTATTTATGAAGCCTATTTAATGAGCCTATTTAATAAGCCTATTTATTGAGCCTGTTTAATAAGTCTATTTAATAAGCCTGTTTAATAAGCCTATTTAATAAGTATTTAATGAGCCTATTTAATAAGCCTAAGTTGCTGAATAAGCCTATTTAATAAGCCAAAGTTGCTGAAATAAGCCTATTTAATAAGCCTATTTAATAAGCCTAAGTTGCTGAATAAGCCTATTTAATAAGCCTAAGTTGCTGAAATAAGCCTATTTAATAAGTCTAAGTTGCTGAAATAAGGCTATTTAATAAGACTAAGTTGCTGAAATAAGCCTATTTAATAAGCCTAAGTTGCTGAAATAAGGCTATTTAATAAGTCTAAGTTGCTGAAATAAGCCTATTTAATAAGCCTAAGTTGCTGAAATAAGTATATTTAATAAGCATAAGTTGCTGAAATAAGCCTATTTAATAAGTCTAAGTTGCTGAGATAAGGCTATTTAATAAGTCTAAGTTGCTGAAATAAGCCTATTTAATAAGCATACGTTGCTGAAATAAGCCTATTTAATAAGCCTAAGTTGCTGAAATAAGCCTATTTAAAAAGGCTATTTAATAAGCATAAGTTGCTGAAATACGCCAATTTAATAAGCCTAAGTTGCTGAAATAAGCCTATTTAATATGGCAATTTAATAAGTCTAAGTTGCTGAAATAAACCATTTTAATAAGCCTAAGTTGCTAAAATAAGCCTATTTAATGAGGCTATTTAATAAGTCTATTTATTGAGACTATTTAATAAGCCTATTTATTGAGCCTATTTAATAAGCCTATTTATTGAGCCTATTTAATAAGCCTATTTAATAAGTCTATTTAATACGCATATTTAATAAGCCTATTTAATAAGCCTATTTAATAAGCCTATTTAATAAGCCTATTTAATACGCCTATTTATTGAGCCTATTTAATCAGTCTATTTAATAAGCCTATTTAATAAGTATTTAATGAGCCTATTTGATAAGTCTATTTAATAAGCCTATTTAATAGGCCTATTTAATAAGTCTAAGTTGCTGAAATAAGCCTATTTAATAATCCTAAGTTGCTGAAATAAGCCTATTTAATAAGCTAAGTTGCTGAATAAGCCTATTTCATAAGCCTAAGTTGCTGAAATAAGTCTTTTTAATAAGTCTAAGTTGCTGAAATAAGCCTATTTAATAAGCCTAAGTTGCTGAAATAAGCCTATTTAATAAGGCTATTTAATAAGCCTAAGTTGCTGAATAAGCCTATTTAATAAGCCTAAGTTTCTGAAATAAGCCTATTTAATAAGCCTAAGTTGCTGAAATAACCCTATTTAATAAGCGTAAGTTGCTGCAATAAGGCTATTTAATAAGTCCTAAGTTGCTGAAAAAAGCCTAATTAATAAGCCTAAGTTGCTAAAATAAGCCTATTTAATGAGGCTATTTAATAAGTCTATTTAATAAGCCTATTTAATAGGCCTATTTAATAAGCCTATTTATTGAGCCTATTTAATAAGTCTATTTAATAAGCCTATTTAATAAGCATATTTAATAAGTATTTAATGAGCCTATTTAATAAGTCTATTTAATAAGCCTATTTAATAATCCTATTTAATAAGCCTATTTAATAAGCCTATTTAAGCCTAAGTTGCTGAATAAGCCTATTTAATAAGTCTAAGTTGCTGAAATAAGGCTATTTAATAAGCCTAAGTTGCTGAAATAAGCCTATTTAATAAGCCTAAGTTGCTGAAATAAGGCTATTTAATAAGTCTAAGTTGCTGAAATAAGCCTAAGTTGCTAAAATAAGCCTATTTAATGAGGCTATTTAATAAGTCTATTTAATAAGCCTATTTAATAAGCCTATTTAATAAGTCTAATTAATAAATCTATTTAATAAGCCTATTTAATAAGTATTTAATGAGCCTATTTAATAAGCCTATTTATTGAGCCTATTTAATGAGCCTATTTATTGAGGCTATTTAATAAGCCTATTTATTGAGCCTATTTAATAAGCCTATTTAATAAGCCTATTTATTGAGCCTATTTAATAAGCCAATTTAATACGCCTATTTAATAAACCTATTTAATAAGTATTTAATGAGCGTATTTAATAAGTCTATTTAATAAGCCTTTTTAATAAGCCTATTTAATAAGTCTATTTAATAAGCCTATTTAATAAGTCTATTTAATAAGTCTATTTAATAAGCCTATTTAATAAGTATTTAATGAGCCTATTTAATAAGCCTATTTATTGAGCCTATTTAAAAAGCCTATTTAATAAGTCTATTTAATATGCCTATTTAATAAGCCTATTTAATAAGCTGATTTAATAAGCCTATTTATGAAGCCTATTTAATGAGCCTATTTAATAAGCCTATTTATTGAGCCTGTTTAATAAGTCTATTTAATAAGCCTGTTTAATAAGCCTATTTAATAAGTATTTAATGAGCCTATTTAATAAGCCTAAGTTGCTGAATAAGCCTATTTAATAAGCCAAAGTTGCTGAAATAAGCCTATTTAATAAGCCTATTTAATAAGCCTAAGTTGCTGAATAAGCCTATTTAATAAGCCTAAGTTGCTGAAATAAGCCTATTTAATAAGTCTAAGTTGCTGAAATAAGGCTATTTAATAAGACTAAGTTGCTGAAATAAGCCTATTTAATAAGCCTAAGTTGCTGAAATAAGGCTATTTAATAAGTCTAAGTTGCTGAAATAAGCCTATTTAATAAGCCTAAGTTGCTGAAATAAGTATATTTAATAAGCATAAGTTGCTGAAATAAGCCTATTTAATAAGTCTAAGTTGCTGAGATAAGGCTATTTAATAAGTCTAAGTTGCTGAAATAAGCCTATTTAATAAGCATACGTTGCTGAAATAAGCCTATTTAATAAGCCTAAGTTGCTGAAATAAGCCTATTTAAAAAGGCTATTTAATAAGCATAAGTTGCTGAAATACGCCAATTTAATAAGCCTAAGTTGCTGAAATAAGCCTATTTAATATGGCAATTTAATAAGTCTAAGTTGCTGAAATAAACCATTTTAATAAGCCTAAGTTGCTAAAATAAGACTATTTAATGAGGCTATTTAATAAGTCTATTTATTGAGCCTATTTAATAAGCCTATTTATTGAGCCTATTTAATAAGCCTATTTATTGAGCCTATTTAATAAGCCTATTTAATAAGTCTATTTAATACGCATATTTAATAAGCCTATTTAATAAGCCTATTTAATAAGCCTATTTAATAAGCCTATTTAATACGCCTATTTATTGAGCCTATTTAATCAGTCTATTTAATAAGCCTATTTAATAAGTATTTAATGAGCCTATTTAATAAGTCTATTTAATAAGCCTATTTAATAGGCCTATTTAATAAGTCTAAGTTGCTGAAATAAGCCTATTTAATAATCCTAAGTTGCTGAAATAAGCCTATTTAATAAGGCTATTTAATAAGCATAAGCTGCGGAAATAAGCCTACTTAATAAGCCTAAGTTGCTGAAATAAGCATATTTAATATGGCTATTTAATAAGTCTAAGTTGCTGAAATAAACCTATTTAATAAGCCTAAGTTGCTAAAATAAGCCTATTTAATGAGGCTATTTAATAAGTTTATTTAATAAGCCTATTTAATAAACCTATTTCATAAGCCTATTTAATAAGCCTATTTAAGCCTAAGTTGCTGAAGAATCCTATTTAATAAGTCTAAGTTGCTGAAATAAGGCTATTTAATAAGCCTAAGTTGCTGAAATAAGCCTATTTAATAAGCCTAAGTTGCTGAAATAAGCCTATTTAATAAGCCTAAGTTGCTGAAATAAGCCTATTTAATAAGCCTAAGTTGCTGTAATAAGGCTATTTAATAAGTCTAAGTTGCTGAAAAAAGCCTAATTAATAAACCTAAGTTGCTAAAATAAGCCTATTTAATGAGGCTATTTAATGAGTCTATTTAATAAGCCTATTTAATAAGCCTATTTAATAAGCCGATTTAATAAGCATATTTAATACGTCTATTTAATAAGTCTATTTAATAAGCCTATTTAATAAGCCTATATAATAAGCCTATTTAATAAGCCTATTTCAGCCTAAGTTGCTGAATAAGCCTATTTAATAAGTCTAAGTTGCTGAAATAAGTCTATTTAATATGCCTAAGTTGCTGAAATAAGCCTATTTAATAAGCCTAAGTTGCTGAAATAAGGCTATTTAATAAGTCTAAGTTGCTTAAATAAGCCTATTTAATAAGCCTAAGTTGCTAAAATAAGACTATTTAATGAGGCTATTTAATAAGTCTATTTAATGAGCCTATTTAATAAGCCTATTTAATAAGCCTATTTAATAAGTCTAATTAATAAATCTATTTAATAAGCCTATTTAATATGTATTTAATGAGCCTATTTAATCAGTCTATTTAATAAGCCTATTTAATAGGCATATTTAATAAGTCTAAGTTGCTGAAATAAGCCTATTTAATAAGCTAAGTTGCTGAATAAGCCTATTTCATAAGCCTAAGTTGCTGAAATAAGTCTTTTTAATAAGTCTAAGTTGCTGAAATAAGCCTATTTAATAAGCCTAAGTTGCTGAAATAAGCCTATTTAATAAGGCTATTTAATAAGCCTAAGTTGCTGAATAAGCCTATTTAATAAGCCTAAGTTTCTGAAATAAGCCTATTTAATAAGCCTAAGTTGCTGAAATAACCCTATTTAATAAGCGTAAGTTGCTGCAATAAGGCTATTTAATAAGTCCTAAGTTGCTGAAAAAAGCCTAATTAATAAGCCTAAGTTGCTAAAATAAGCCTATTTAATGAGGCTATTTAATAAGTCTATTTAATAAGCCTATTTAATAAGCCTATTTAATAAGACTATTTAATAAGCATATTGAATACGTCTATTTAATAAGTCTATTTAATAAGCCTATTTAATAGGCCTATTTAATAAGCCTATTTATTGAGCCTATTTAATAAGTCTATTTAATAAGCCTATTTAATAAGCATATTTAATAAGTATTTAATGAGCCTATTTAATAAGTCTATTTAATAAGCCTATTTAATAATCCTATTTAATAAGCCTATTTAATAAGCCTATTTAAGCCTAAGTTGCTGAATAAGCCTATTTAATAAGTCTAAGTTGCTGAAATAAGGCTATTTAATAAGCCTAAGTTGCTGAAATAAGCCTATTTAATAAGCCTAAGTTGCTGAAATAAGGCTATTTAATAAGTCTAAGTTGCTGAAATAAGCCTAAGTTGCTAAAATAAGCCTATTTAATGAGGCTATTTAATAAGTCTATTTAATAAGCCTATTTAATAAGCCTATTTAATAAGTCTAATTAATAAATCTATTTAATAAGCCTATTTAATAAGTATTTAATGAGCCTATTTAATAAGCCTATTTATTGAGCCTATTTAATGAGCCTATTTATTGAGGCTATTTAATAAGCCTATTTATTGAGCCTATTTAATAAGCCTATTTAATAAGCCTATTTATTGAGCCTATTTAATAAGCCTATTTAATACGCCTATTTAATAAACCTATTTAATAAGTATTTAATGAGCGTATTTAATAAGTCTATTTAATAAGCCTTTTTAATAAGCCTATTTAATAAGTCTATTTAATAAGCCTATTTAATAAGTCTATTTAATAAGTCTATTTAATAAGCCTATTTAATAAGTATTTAATGAGCCTATTTAATAAGCCTATTTATTGAGTCTATTTAATAAGCCTATTTATTGAGCCTATTTAATTAGCCTATTTATTGAGCCTATTTAATAGGCCTATTTATTGAGCCTATTTAAAAAGCCTATTTAATAAGTCTATTTAATATGCCTATTTAATAAGCCTATTTAATAAGCTGATTTAATAAGCCTATTTATGAAGCCTATTTAATGAGCCTATTTAATAAGCCTATTTATTGAGCCTGTTTAATAAGTCTATTTAATAAGCCTGTTTAATAAGCCTATTTAATAAGTATTTAATGAGCCTATTTAATAAGCCTAAGTTGCTGAATAAGCCTATTTAATAAGCCAAAGTTGCTGAAATAAGCCTATTTAATAAGCCTATTTAATAAGCCTAAGTTGCTGAATAAGCCTATTTAATAAGCCTAAGTTGCTGAAATAAGCCTATTTAATAAGTCTAAGTTGCTGAAATAAGGCTATTTAATAAGACTAAGTTGCTGAAATAAGCCTATTTAATAAGCCTAAGTTGCTGAAATAAGGCTATTTAATAAGTCTAAGTTGCTGAAATAAGCCTATTTAATAAGCCTAAGTTGCTGAAATAAGTATATTTAATAAGCATAAGTTGCTGAAATAAGCCTATTTAATAAGTCTAAGTTGCTGAGATAAGGCTATTTAATAAGTCTAAGTTGCTGAAATAAGCCTATTTAATAAGCATACGTTGCTGAAATAAGCCTATTTAATAAGCCTAAGTTGCTGAAATAAGCCTATTTAAAAAGGCTATTTAATAAGCATAAGTTGCTGAAATACGCCAATTTAATAAGCCTAAGTTGCTGAAATAAGCCTATTTAATATGGCAATTTAATAAGTCTAAGTTGCTGAAATAAACCATTTTAATAAGCCTAAGTTGCTAAAATAAGCCTATTTAATGAGGCTATTTAATAAGTCTATTTATTGAGCCTATTTAATAAGCCTATTTATTGAGCCTATTTAATAAGCCTATTTATTGAGCCTATTTAATAAGCCTATTTAATAAGTCTATTTAATACGCATATTTAATAAGCCTATTTAATAAGCCTATTTAATAAGCCTATTTAATAAGCCTATTTAATACGCCTATTTATTGAGCCTATTTAATCAGTCTATTTAATAAGCCTATTTAATAAGTATTTAATGAGCCTATTTAATAAGTCTATTTAATAAGCCTATTTAATAGGCCTATTTAATAAGTCTAAGTTGCTGAAATAAGCCTATTTAATAATCCTAAGTTGCTGAAATAAGCCTATTTAATAAGGCTATTTAATAAGCATAAGCTGCGGAAATAAGCCTACTTAATAAGCCTAAGTTGCTGAAATAAGCATATTTAATATGGCTATTTAATAAGTCTAAGTTGCTGAAATAAACCTATTTAATAAGCCTAAGTTGCTAAAATAAGCCTATTTAATGAGGCTATTTAATAAGTTTATTTAATAAGCCTATTTAATAAACCTATTTCATAAGCCTATTTAATAAGCCTATTTAAGCCTAAGTTGCTGAAGAATCCTATTTAATAAGTCTAAGTTGCTGAAATAAGGCTATTTAATAAGCCTAAGTTGCTGAAATAAGCCTATTTAATAAGCCTAAGTTGCTGAAATAAGCCTATTTAATAAGCCTAAGTTGCTGAAATAAGCCTATTTAATAAGCCTAAGTTGCTGTAATAAGGCTATTTAATAAGTCTAAGTTGCTGAAAAAAGCCTAATTAATAAACCTAAGTTGCTAAAATAAGCCTATTTAATGAGGCTATTTAATGAGTCTATTTAATAAGCCTATTTAATAAGCCTATTTAATAAGCCGATTTAATAAGCATATTTAATACGTCTATTTAATAAATCTATTTAATAAGCCTATTTAACAAGTATATAATGAGCCTATTTAATAAGCCTATTTATTGAGCCTATTTAATAAGCCTAATTATTGAGCCTATTTAATAAGCCTATTTATTGAGCCTATTTAATGAGCCTATTTATTGAGCCTATTTAATGAGCCTATTTATTGAGCCTATTTAATAAGCCTATTTAATGAGTCTATTTAATAAGCCTATTTAATACGCCTATTTAATCAGCCTATTTATTAAGCCTATTTAATGAGCCTATTTAATAAGCCCATTTAATAAGCCTATTTATTGAGCCTATTTAATAAGTCTATTTAATACGCCTATTTAATAAACCTATTTAATAAGTATTTAATGAGCCTGTTTAATAAGTCTATTTAATAAGCCTTTTTAATAAGCCTATTTAATAAGTCTATTTAATAAGCCTATTTAATAAGTCTATTTAATAAGTCTATTTAATAAGTCTATTTAATAAGTATTTAATGAGCCTATTTAATAAGCCTATTTATTGAGCCTATTTAATAAGCCTATTTATTGAGCCTATTTAATAAGCCTATTTATTGAGCCTATTTAATAAGCCTATTTATTGAGCCTATTTAATAAGCCTATTTAATAAGTCTATTTAATACGCATATTTAATAAGCCTATTTAATAAGCCTATTTAATAAGCCTATTTAATACGCCTATTTATTGAGCCTATTTAATAAGTCTATTTAATAAGCCTATTTAATATGCCTATTTAATAAGTATTTAATGAGCCTATTTAATAAGTCTATTTAATAAGCCTATTTAATAGGCCTATTTAATAAGTCTAAGTTGCTGAAATAAGCCTATTTAATAATCCTAATGTTGCTGAAATAAGCCTATTTAATAAGGCTATTTAATAAGCCTAAGTTGCTAAAATAAGCCTATTTAATGAGGCTATTTAATAAGTTTATTTAATAAGCCTATTTAATAAGCCTATTTAATAAGCCTATTTAATAAGCCTATTTAAGCCTAAGTTGCTGAATAAGCCTATTTAATAAGTCTAAGTTGCTGAAATAAGTCTATTTAATATGCCTAAGTTGCTGAAATAAGCCTATTTAATAAGCCTAAGTTGCTGAAATAAGGCTATTTAATAAGTCTAAGTTGCTTAAATAAGCCTATTTAATAAGCCTAAGTTGCTAAAATATGACTATTTAATGAGGCTATTTAATAAGTCTATTTAATGAGCCTATTTAATAAGCCTATTTAATAAGCCTATTTAATAAGTCTAATTAATAAATCTATTTAATAAGCCTATTTAATATGTATTTAATGAGCCTATTTAATCAGTCTATTTAATAAGCCTATTTAATAGGCATATTTAATAAGTCTAAGTTGCTGAAATAAGCCTATTTAATAAGCTAAGTTGCTGAATAAGCCTATTTCATAAGCCTAAGTTGCTGAAATAAGTCTTTTTAATAAGTCTAAGTTTGCTGAAATAAGCCTATTTAATAAGCCTAAGTTGCTGAAATAAGCCTATTTAATAAGGCTATTTAATAAGCCTAAGTTGCTGAATAAGCCTATTTAATAAGCCTAAGTTTCTGAAATAAGCCTATTTAATAAGCCTAAGTTGCTGAAATAACCCTATTTAATAAGCGTAAGTTGCTGCAATAAGGCTATTTAATAAGTCCTAAGTTGCTGAAAAAAGCCTAATTAATAAGCCTAAGTTGCTAAAATAAGCCTATTTAATGAGGCTATTTAATAAGTCTATTTAATAAGCCTATTTAATAAGCCTATTTAATAAGACTATTTAATAAGCATATTGAATACGTCTATTTAATAAGTCTATTTAATAAGCCTATTTAATAGGCCTATTTAATAAGCCTATTTATTGAGCCTATTTAATAAGTCTATTTAATAAGCCTATTTAATAAGCATATTTAATAAGTATTTAATGAGCCTATTTAATAAGTCTATTTAATAAGCCTATTTAATAAGCCTATTTAATAAGCCTATTTAAGCCTACGTTGCTGAATAAGCCTATTTAATAAGTCTAAGTTGCTGAAATAAGGCTATTTAATAAGCCTAAGTTGCTGAAATAAGCCTATTTAATAAGCCTAAGTTGCTGAAATAAGGCTATTTAATAAGTCTAAGTTGCTGAAATAAGCCTAAGTTGCTAAAATAAGCCTATTTAATGAGGCTATTTAATAAGTCTATTTAATAAGCCTATTTAATAAGCCTATTTAATAAGTCTAATTAATAAATCTATTTAATAAGCCTATTTAATAAGTATTTAATGAGCCTATTTAATAAGCCTATTTATTGAGCCTATTTAATGAGCCTATTTATTGAGGCTATTTAATAAGCCTATTTATTGAGCCTATTTAATAAGCCTATTTAATAAGCCTATTTATTGAGCCTATTTAATAAGCCTATTTAATACGCCTATTTAATAAACCTATTTAATAAGTATTTAATGAGCGTATTTAATAAGTCTATTTAATAAGCCTTTTTAATAAGCCTATTTAATAAGTCTATTTAATAAGCCTATTTAATAAGTCTATTTAATAAGTCTATTTAATAAGCCTATTTAATAAGTATTTAATGAGCCTATTTAATAAGCCTATTTATTGAGCCTATTTAAAAAGCCTATTTAATAAGTCTATTTAATATGCCTATTTAATAAGCCTATTTAATAAGCTGATTTAATAAGCCTATTTATGAAGCCTATTTAATGAGCCTATTTAATAAGCCTATTTATTGAGCCTGTTTAATAAGTCTATTTAATAAGCCTGTTTAATAAGCCTATTTAATAAGTATTTAATGAGCCTATTTAATAAGCCTAAGTTGCTGAATAAGCCTATTTAATAAGCCAAAGTTGCTGAAATAAGCCTATTTAATAAGCCTATTTAATAAGCCTAAGTTGCTGAATAAGCCTATTTAATAAGCCTAAGTTGCTGAAATAAGCCTATTTAATAAGTCTAAGTTGCTGAAATAAGGCTATTTAATAAGACTAAGTTGCTGAAATAAGCCTATTTAATAAGCCTAAGTTGCTGAAATAAGGCTATTTAATAAGTCTAAGTTGCTGAAATAAGCCTATTTAATAAGCCTAAGTTGCTGAAATAAGTATATTTAATAAGCATAAGTTGCTGAAATAAGCCTATTTAATAAGTCTAAGTTGCTGAGATAAGGCTATTTAATAAGTCTAAGTTGCTGAAATAAGCCTATTTAATAAGCATACGTTGCTGAAATAAGCCTATTTAATAAGCCTAAGTTGCTGAAATAAGCCTATTTAAAAAGGCTATTTAATAAGCATAAGTTGCTGAAATACGCCAATTTAATAAGCCTAAGTTGCTGAAATAAGCCTATTTAATATGGCAATTTAATAAGTCTAAGTTGCTGAAATAAACCATTTTAATAAGCCTAAGTTGCTAAAATAAGCCTATTTAATGAGGCTATTTAATAAGTCTATTTATTGAGCCTATTTAATAAGCCTATTTATTGAGCCTATTTAATAAGCCTATTTATTGAGCCTATTTAATAAGCCTATTTAATAAGTCTATTTAATACGCATATTTAATAAGCCTATTTAATAAGCCTATTTAATAAGCCTATTTAATAAGCCTATTTAATACGCCTATTTATTGAGCCTATTTAATCAGTCTATTTAATAAGCCTATTTAATAAGTATTTAATGAGCCTATTTAATAAGTCTATTTAATAAGCCTATTTAATAGGCCTATTTAATAAGTCTAAGTTGCTGAAATAAGCCTATTTAATAATCCTAAGTTGCTGAAATAAGCCTATTTAATAAGGCTATTTAATAAGCATAAGCTGCGGAAATAAGCCTACTTAATAAGCCTAAGTTGCTGAAATAAGCATATTTAATATGGCTATTTAATAAGTCTAAGTTGCTGAAATAAACCTATTTAATAAGCCTAAGTTGCTAAAATAAGCCTATTTAATGAGGCTATTTAATAAGTTTATTTAATAAGCCTATTTAATAAACCTATTTCATAAGCCTATTTAATAAGCCTATTTAAGCCTAAGTTGCTGAAGAATCCTATTTAATAAGTCTAAGTTGCTGAAATAAGGCTATTTAATAAGCCTAAGTTGCTGAAATAAGCCTATTTAATAAGCCTAAGTTGCTGAAATAAGCCTATTTAATAAGCCTAAGTTGCTGAAATAAGCCTATTTAATAAGCCTAAGTTGCTGTAATAAGGCTATTTAATAAGTCTAAGTTGCTGAAAAAAGCCTAATTAATAAACCTAAGTTGCTAAAATAAGCCTATTTAATGAGGCTATTTAATGAGTCTATTTAATAAGCCTATTTAATAAGCCTATTTAATAAGCCGATTTAATAAGCATATTTAATACGTCTATTTAATAAATCTATTTAATAAGCCTATTTAACAAGTATATAATGAGCCTATTTAATAAGCCTATTTATTGAGCCTATTTAATAAGCCTAATTATTGAGCCTATTTAATAAGCCTATTTATTGAGCCTATTTAATGAGCCTATTTATTGAGCCTATTTAATGAGCCTATTTATTGAGCCTATTTAATAAGCCTATTTAATGAGTCTATTTAATAAGCCTATTTAATACGCCTATTTAATCAGCCTATTTATTAAGCCTATTTAATGAGCCTATTTAATAAGCCCATTTAATAAGCCTATTTATTGAGCCTATTTAATAAGTCTATTTAATACGCCTATTTAATAAACCTATTTAATAAGTATTTAATGAGCCTGTTTAATAAGTCTATTTAATAAGCCTTTTTAATAAGCCTATTTAATAAGTCTATTTAATAAGCCTATTTAATAAGTCTATTTAATAAGTCTATTTAATAAGTCTATTTAATAAGTATTTAATGAGCCTATTTAATAAGCCTATTTATTGAGCCTATTTAATAAGCCTATTTATTGAGCCTATTTAATAAGCCTATTTATTGAGCCTATTTAATAAGCCTATTTATTGAGCCTATTTAATAAGCCTATTTAATAAGTCTATTTAATACGCATATTTAATAAGCCTATTTAATAAGCCTATTTAATAAGCCTATTTAATACGCCTATTTATTGAGCCTATTTAATAAGTCTATTTAATAAGCCTATTTAATATGCCTATTTAATAAGTATTTAATGAGCCTATTTAATAAGTCTATTTAATAAGCCTATTTAATAGGCCTATTTATTAAGTCTAAGTTGCTGAAATAAGCCTATTTAATAATCCTAATGTTGCTGAAATAAGCCTATTTAATAAGGCTATTTAATAAGCCTAAGTTGCTAAAATAAGCCTATTTAATGAGGCTATTTAATAAGTTTATTTAATAAGCCTATTTAATAAGCCTATTTAATAAGCCTATTTAATAAGCCTATTTAAGCCTAAGTTGCTGAATAAGCCTATTTAATAAGTCTAAGTTGCTGAAATAAGTCTATTTAATATGCCTAAGTTGCTGAAATAAGCCTATTTAATAAGCCTAAGTTGCTAAAATAAGACTATTTAATGAGGCTATTTAATAAGTCTATTTAATGAGCCTATTTAATAAGCCTATTTAATAAGCCTATTTAATAAGTCTAATTAATAAATCTATTTAATAAGCCTATTTAATATGTATTTAATGAGCCTATTTAATCAGTCTATTTAATAAGCCTATTTAATAGGCATATTTAATAAGTCTAAGTTGCTGAAATAAGCCTATTTAATAAGCTAAGTTGCTGAATAAGCCTATTTCATAAGCCTAAGTTGCTGAAATAAGTATTTTTAATAAGTCTAAGTTTGCTGAAATAAGCCTATTTAATAAGCCTAAGTTGCTGAAATAAGCCTATTTAATAAGGCTATTTAATAAGCCTAAGTTGCTGAATAAGCCTATTTAATAAGCCTAAGTTTCTGAAATAAGCCTATTTAATAAGCCTAAGTTGCTGAAATAACCCTATTTAATAAGCGTAACTTGCTGCAATAAGGCTATTTAATAAGTCCTAAGTTGCTGAAAAAAGCCTAATTAATAAGCCTAAGTTGCTAAAATAAGCCTATTTAATGAGGCTATTTAATAAGTCTATTTAATAAGCCTATTTAATAAGCCTATTTAATAAGACTATTTAATAAGCATATTGAATACGTCTATTTAATAAGTCTATTTAATAAGCCTATTTAATAGGCCTATTTAATAAGCCTATTTATTGAGCCTATTTAATAAGTCTATTTAATAAGCCTATTTAATAAGCATATTTAATAAGTATTTAATGAGCCTATTTAATAAGTCTATTTAATAAGCCTATTTAATAAGCCTATTTAATAAGCCTATTTAATAAGCCTATTTAAGCCTAAGTTGCTGAATAAGCCTATTTAATAAGTCTAAGTTGCTGAAATAAGGCTATTTAATAAGCCTAAGTTGCTGAAATAAGCCTATTTAATAAGCCTAAGTTGCTGAAATAAGCCTATTTAATAAGCCTAAGTTGCTGAAATAAGCCTATTTAATAAGGCTATTTAATAAGCCTAAGTTGCTGAAATAAGCCTATTTAATAAGCTAAGTTGCTGAATAAGCCTATTTTATAAGCCTAAGTTGCTGAAATAAGTCTTTTTAATAAGTCTAAGTTTGCTGAAATAAGCCTATTTAATAAGCCTAAGTTGCTGAAATAAGCCTATTTAATAAGGCTATTTAATAAGCCTAAGTTGCTGAATAAGCCTATTTAATAAGCCTAAGTTTCTGAAATAAGCCTATTTAATAAGCCTAAGTTGCTGAAATAACCCTATTTAATAAGCGTAAGTTGCTGCAATAAGGCTATTTAATAAGTCCTAAGTTGCTGAAAAAAGCCTAATTAATAAGCCTAAGTTGCTAAAATAAGCCTATTTAATGAGGCTATTTAATAAGTCTATTTAATAAGCCTATTTAATAAGCCTATTTAATAAGACTATTTAATAAGCATATTGAATACGTCTATTTAATAAGTCTATTTAATAAGCCTATTTAATAGGCCTATTTAATAAGCCTATTTATTGAGCCTATTTAATAAGTCTATTTAATAAGCCTATTTAATAAGCATATTTAATAAGTATTTAATGAGCCTATTTAATAAGTCTATTTAATAAGCCTATTTAATAAGCCTATTTAATAAGCCTATTTAATAAGCCTATTTAAGCCTAAGTTGCTGAATAAGCCTATTTAATAAGTCTAAGTTGCTGAAATAAGGCTATTTAATAAGCCTAAGTTGCTGAAATAAGCCTATTTAATAAGCCTAAGTTGCTGAAATAAGGCTATTTAATAAGTCTAAGTTGCTGAAATAAGCCTAAGTTGCTAAAATAAGCCTATTTAATGAGGCTATTTAATAAGTCTATTTAATAAGCCTATTTAATAAGCCTATTTAATAAGTCTAATTAATAAATCTATTTAATAAGCCTATTTAATAAGTATTTAATGAGCCTATTTAATAAGCCTATTTATTGAGCCTATTTAATGAGCCTATTTATTGAGGCTATTTAATAAGCCTATTTATTGAGCCTATTTAATAAGCCTATTTAATAAGCCTATTTATTGAGCCTATTTAATAAGCCTATTTAATACGCCTATTTAATAAACCTATTTAATAAGTATTTAATGAGTGTATTTAATAAGTCTATTTAATAAGCCTTTTTAATAAGCCTATTTAATAAGTCTATTTAATAAGCCTATTTAATAAGTCTATTTAATAAGTCTATTTAATAAGCCTATTTAATAAGTATTTAATGAGCCTATTTAATAAGCCTATTTATTGAGTCTATTTAATAAGCCTATTTATTGAGCCTATTTAATTAGCCTATTTATTGAGCCTATTTAATAGGCCTATTTATTGAGCCTATTTAAAAAGCCTATTTAATAAGTCTATTTAATATGCCTATTTAATAAGCCTATTTAATAAGCTGATTTAATAAGCCTATTTATGAAGCCTATTTAATGAGCCTATTTAATAAGCCTATTTATTGAGCCTGTTTAATAAGTCTATTTAATAAGCCTGTTTAATAAGCCTATTTAATAAGTATTTAATGAGCCTATTTAATAAGCCTAAGTTGCTGAATAAGCCTATTTAATAAGCCAAAGTTGCTGAAATAAGCCTATTTAATAAGCCTATTTAATAAGCCTAAGTTGCTGAATAAGCCTATTTAATAAGCCTAAGTTGCTGAAATAAGCCTATTTAATAAGTCTAAGTTGCTGAAATAAGGCTATTTAATAAGACTAAGTTGCTGAAATAAGCCTATTTAATAAGCCTAAGTTGCTGAAATAAGGCTATTTAATAAGTCTAAGTTGCTGAAATAAGCCTATTTAATAAGCCTAAGTTGCTGAAATAAGTATATTTAATAAGCATAAGTTGCTGAAATAAGCCTATTTAATAAGTCTAAGTTGCTGAGATAAGGCTATTTAATAAGTCTAAGTTGCTGAAATAAGCCTATTTAATAAGCATACGTTGCTGAAATACGCCTATTTAATAAGCCTAAGTTGCTGAAATAAGCCTATTTAAAAAGGCTATTTAATAAGCATAAGTTGCTGAAATACGCCAATTTAATAAGCCTAAGTTGCTGAAATAAGCCTATTTAATATGGCAATTTAATAAGTCTAAGTTGCTGAAATAAACCATTTTAATAAGCCTAAGTTGCTAAAATAAGCCTATTTAATGAGGCTATTTAATAAGTCTATTTAATAAGCCTATTTAATAAGCCTATTTAATAAGCCTATTTAATACGCCTATTTATAAACCTATTTAATAAGTATTTAATGAGCCTATTTAATAAGTCTATTTAATAAGCCTTTTGAATAAGACTATTTAATAAGTCTATTTAATAAGCCTATTTAATAAGTATTTAATGAGCCTAATTAATAAGCCTATTTATTGAGCCTATTTAATAAGCCCATTTATTGAGCCTATTTAATAAGCCTATTTAATAAGCCTATTTATTGAGCCTATTTAATAAGTCTATTTAATAAGCCTATTTAATAAGCCTATTTATTGAGCCTATTTAATAAGTCTATTTATTAAGTCTATTTAATAAGCCTATTTATTCAGCCTATTTAATACGCCTATTTAATAAGCCTATTTAATAAGCCTATTTATTGAGCCTATTTAATAAGCCTATTTAATAAGCCTATTTAATAAGTCTATTTAATAAGCCTATTTAATAAGTCTATTTAATAAGTCTATTTAATAAGCCTATTTAATAAGTATTTAATAAGCCTATTTATTGAGCCTATTTAATAAGCCTATTTAATAAGCCTATTTAATAAGCCTATTTATTGAGCCTATTTAATAAGTCTATGTAATAAGCCTATTTAATAAGCCTATTTAATAAGCCTATTTAATAAGCCTATTTATTGAGCCTATTTAATAAGCCTATTTAATAAGCCTATTTAATAAGCCTCTTTATTGAGCCTATTTAATAAGTCTATTTAATAAGCCTATTTAATAAGCCTATTTAATAAGTATTTCATGAGCCTATTTAATCAGTCTATTTAATAAGCCTATTTAATAGGCCTATTTAATAAGTCTAAGTTGCTGAAATAAGCCTATTTAATAAGACTAAATTGCTGAATAAGCCTATTTCATAAGCCTAAGTTGCAGAAATAAGTCTTTTTAATAAGTCTAAGTTGCTGAAATAAGCCTATTTAATAAGCCTTGGTTGCTGAAATAAGCCTATTTAATAAGGCTATTTAATAAGCCTAAGTTGCTGAATAAGCCTATTTAATAAGCCTAAGTTGCTGAAATAAGCCTATTTAATAAGCCTAAGTTGCTGAAATACGCCTATTTAATAAGCTTAAGTTGCTGTAATAAGGCTATTTAATAAGTCTAAGTTGCTGAAAAAAGCCTAATTAATAAGCCTAAGTTGCTAAAATAAGCCTATTTAATGAGGCTATTTAATAAGTCTATTTAATAAGCCTATTTAATAAGCCTATTTAATAAGCCCATTTAATAAGCATATTGAATACGTCTATTTAATAAGTCTATTTAATAAGCCTATTTTATAGGCCTATTTAATAAGCCTATTTATTGAGCCTATTTAATAAGTCTATTTAATAAGCCTATTTAATGAGCATATTTAATAAGTATTTAATGAGCCTATTTAATAAGTCTATTTAATAAGCCTATTTAATAGGCCTATTTAATAAGTCTAAGTTGCTGAAATAAGCCTATTTAATAATCGTAAGTTGCTGAAATAAGCCTATTTAATAAGGCTATTTAATAAGCATAAGTTGCTGAAATAAACCTATTTAATAAGCCTAAGTTGCTAAAATAAGCCTATTTAATAAGCCTAAGTTGCTGAAATAAGCCTATTTAATAAGCTTAAGTTGCTGTAATAAGGCTATTTAATAAGTCTAAGTTGCTGAAATAAGGCTATTTAATAAGGCTATTTAATAAGCCTAAGTTGCTAAATAAGCCTATTTAATAAGCCTAAGTTGCTGAAATAAGCCTATTTAATAAGCCTAAGTTGCTGAAATAAGCCTCTTTAATAAGCTTAAGTTGCTGTAATAAGGCTATTTAATAAGTCAAAGTTGTGAAAAAAGCCTAATTAATAAGCCTAAGTTGCTAAAATAAGCCTATTTAATGAGGCTATTTAATAAGTCTATTTAATAAGCCTATTTAATAAGCCTATTTAATAAGCCTAATTAATAAGCATATTTAATACGTCTATTTAATAAGTATATTTAATAAGCCTATTTAATAAGTATATAATGAGCCTATTTAATAAGCCTATGTATTGAGCCTATTTAATAAGCCTAATTATTGAGCCTATTTAATAAGCCTATTTATTGAGCCTATTTAATGAGCCTATTTATTGAGCCTATTTAATAAGACTATTTAATGAGTCTATTTAATAAGCCTATTTAATAAGTCTATTTAATAAGCCTATTTAATAAGTCTATTTAATAAGTCTATTTAATAAGCCTATTTAATAATTATTTAATGAGCCTATTTAATACGCCTATTTATTGAGCCTATTTAATAAGCCTATTTATTGAGCCTATTTAATAAGCCTAATTATTGAGCCTATTTAATAAGCCTATTTATTGAGCCTATTTAATGAGCCTATTTATTGAGCCTATTTAATAAGACTATTTAATGAGTCTATTTAATAAGCCTATTTAATAAGCCTATTTATTAAGCCTATTAAAAGAGCCTATTTAATAAGCCCATTTGATAAGCCTATTTATTGAGCCTATTTAATAAGCCTATTTAATACGCCTATTTAATAAACCTATTTAATAAGTATTTAATGAGCCTGTTTAATAAGTCTATTTAATAAGCCTATTTAATAAGTCTATTTAACAAGTCTATTTAATAAGCCTATTTAATAAGTATTTAATGAGCCTATTTAATAAGCCTATTTATTGAGTCTATTTAATAAGCCTATTTATTGAGCCTATTTAATAAGCCTATTTATTGAGCCTATTTAATAAGCCTATTTAATAAGTCTATTTAATACGCATATTTAATAAGCCTATTTAATAAGCCTATTTAATAAGCCTATTTAATAAGCCTATTTAATACGCGTATTTATTGAGCCTATTTAATCAGTCTATTTAATAAGCCTATTCAATAAGTATTTAATGAGCCTATTTAATTAGTCTATTTAATAATCCTATTTAATAGGCCTATTTAATAAGTCTAAGTTGCTGAAATAAGCCTATTTAATAATCCTAAGTTGCTGAAATAAGCCTATTTAATAACGCTATTTAATAAGCATAAGCTGCTGAAATAAGCCTATTTAATAAGCCTAAGTTGCTGAAATAAGCATATTTAATATGGCTATTTAATAAGTCTAAGTTGCTGAAATAAACCTATTTAATAAGCCTAAGTTGCTAAAATAAGCCTATTTAATGAGGCTATTTAATAAGTTTATTTAATGAGCCTATTTAATAAACCTATTTAATAAGCCTATTTAATAAGCCTATTTAAGCCTAAGTTGCTGAAGAATCCTATTTAATAAGTCTAAGTTGCTGAAATAAGGCTATTTAATAAGCCTAAGTTGCTGAAATAAGCCTATTTAATAAGCCTAAGTTGCAAAATAAGCCTATTTAATAAGTATTTCATGAGCCTATTTAATCAGTCTATTTAATAAGCCTATTTAATAGGCCTATTTAATAAGTCTAAGTTGCTGAAATAAGCCTATTTAATAAGACTAAATTGCTGAATAAGCCTATTTCATAAGCCTAAGTTGCAGAAATAAGTCTTTTTAATAAGTCTAAGTTGCTGAAATAAGCCTATTTAATAAGCCTTGGTTGCTGAAATAAGCCTATTTAATAAGGCTATTTAATAAGCCTAAGTTGCTGAATAAGCCTATTTAATAAGCCTAAGTTGCTGAAATAAGCCTATTTAATAAGCCTAAGTTGCTGAAATACGCCTATTTAATAAGCTTAAGTTGCTGTAATAAGGCTATTTAATAAGTCTAAGTTGCTGAAAAAAGCCTAATTAATAAGCCTAAGTTGCTAAAATAAGCCTATTTAATGAGGCTATTTAATAAGTCTATTTAATAAGCCTATTTAATAAGCCTATTTAATAAGCCCATTTAATAAGCATATTGAATACGTCTATTTAATAAGTCTATTTAATAAGCCTATTTTATAGGCCTATTTAATAAGCCTATTTATTGAGCCTATTTAATAAGTCTATTTAATAAGCCTATTTAATGAGCATATTTAATAAGTATTTAATGAGCCTATTTAATAAGTCTATTTAATAAGCCTATTTAATAGGCCTATTTAATAAGTCTAAGTTGCTGAAATAAGCCTATTTAATAATCGTAAGTTGCTGAAATAAGCCTATTTAATAAGGCTATTTAATAAGCATAAGTTGCTGAAATAAACCTATTTAATAAGCCTAAGTTGCTAAAATAAGCCTATTTAATATGCCTAAGTTGCTGAAATAAGCCTATTTAATAAGCTTAAGTTACTGTAATAGGGCTATTTAATAAGTCTAAGTTGCTGAAATAAGGCTATTTAATAAGGCTATTTAATAAGCCTAAGTTGCTAAATAAGCCTATTTAATAAGCCTAAGTTGCTGAAATAAGCCTATTTAATAAGCCTAAGTTGCTGAAATAAGCCTCTTTAATAAGCTTAAGTTGCTGTAATAAGGCTATTTAATAAGTCTAAGTTGTGAAAAGCCTAATTAATAAGCCTAAGTTGCTAAAATAAGCCTATTTAATGAGGCTATTTAATAAGTCTATTTAATAAGCCTATTTAATAAGCCTATTTAATAAGCCTAATTAATAAGCATATTTAATACGTCTATTTAATAAGTATATTTAATAAGCCTATTTAATAAGTATATAATGAGCCTATTTAATAAGCCTATTTATTGAGCCTATTTAATAAGCCTAATTATTGAGCCTATTTAATAAGCCTATTTATTGAGCCTATTTAATGAGCCTATTTATTGAGCCTATTTAATAAGACTATTTAATGAGTCTATTTAATAAGCCTATTTAATAAGTCTATTTAATAAGCCTATTTAATAAGTCTATTTAATAAGTCTATTTAATAAGCCTATTTAATAATTATTTAATGAGCCTATTTAATACGCCTATTTATTGAGCCTATTTAATAAGCCTATTTATTGAGCCTATTTAATAAGCCTAATTATTGAGCCTATTTAATAAGCCTATTTATTGAGCCTATTTAATGAGCCTATTTATTGAGCCTATTTAATAAGACTATTTAATGAGTCTATTTAATAAGCCTATTTAATAAGCCTATTTATTAAGCCTATTAAAAGAGCCTATTTAATAAGCCCATTTGATAAGCCTATTTATTGAGCCTATTTAATAAGCCTATTTAATACGCCTATTTAATAAACCTATTTAATAAGTATTTAATGAGCCTGTTTAATAAGTCTATTTAATAAGCCTATTTAATAAGTCTATTTAACAAGTCTATTTAATAAGCCTATTTAATAAGTATTTAATGAGCCTATTTAATAAGCCTATTTATTGAGTCTATTTAATAAGCCTATTTATTGAGCCTATTTAATAAGCCTATTTATTGAGCCTATTTAATAAGCCTATTTAATAAGTCTATTTAATACGCATATTTAATAAGCCTATTTAATAAGCCTATTTAATAAGCCTATTTAATAAGCCTATTTAATACGCGTATTTATTGAGCCTATTTAATCAGTCTATTTAATAAGCCTATTCAATAAGTATTTAATGAGCCTATTTAATTAGTCTATTTAATAAGCCTATTTAATAGGCCTATTTAATAAGTCTAAGTTGCTGAAATAAGCCTATTTAATAATCCTAAGTTGCTGAAATAAGCCTATTTAATAACGCTATTTAATAAGCATAAGCTGCTGAAATAAGCCTATTTAATAAGCCTAAGTTGCTGAAATAAGCATATTTAATATGGCTATTTAATAAGTCTAAGTTGCTGAAATAAACCTATTTAATAAGCCTAAGTTGCTAAAATAAGCCTATTTAATGAGGCTATTTAATAAGTTTATTTAATGAGCCTATTTAATAAACCTATTTAATAAGCCTATTTAATAAGCCTATTTAAGCCTAAGTTGCTGAAGAATCCTATTTAATAAGTCTAAGTTGCTGAAATAAGGCTATTTAATAAGCCTAAGTTGCTGAAATAAGCCTATTTAATAAGGCTAAGTTGCTGAAATAAGCCTATTTAATAAGCCTAAGTTGCTGAAATAAGCCTATTTAATAAGCCTAAGTTGCTGTAATAAGGCTATTTAATAAGTCTAAGTTGCTGAAAAAAGCCTAATTAATAAGCATAAGTTGCTAAAATAAGCCTATTTAATGAGGCTATTTAATGAGTCTATTTAATAAGCCTATTTAATGAGCCTATTTAATAAGCCCATTTGATAAGCCTATTTATTGAGCCTATTTAATAAGCCTATTTAATATGCCTATTTAATAAACCTATTTAATAAGTATTTAATGAGCCTGTTTAATAAGTCTATTTAATAAGCCTTTTTAATAAGCCTATTTAATAAGTCTATTTAATAAGTCTATTTAATAAGTCTATTTAATGAGCCTATTTAATAAGTATTTAATGAGCCTATTTAATAAGCCTATTTATTGAGTCTATTTAATAAGCCTATTTATTGAGCCTATTTAATAAGCCTATTTATTGAGCCTATTTAATAAGCCTATTTAATAAGTCTATTTAATACGCATATTTAATAAGCCTATTTAATAAGCCTATTTAATAAGCCTATTTAATACGCCTATTTATTGAGCCTATTTAATCAGTCTATTTAATAAGCCTATTTAATAAGTATTTAATGAGCCTATTTAATAAGTCTATTTAATAAGCCTATTTAATAGGCCTATTTAATAAGTCTAAGTTGCTGTAATAAGCCTATTTAATAATCCTAAGTTGCTGAAATAAGCCTATTTAATAAGGCTATTTAATAAGCATAAGCTGCTGAAATAAGCCTATTTAATAAGCCTAAGTTGCTGAAATAAGCATATTTAATATGGCTATTTAATAAGTCTAAGTTGCTGAAATAAACCTATTTAATAAGCCTAAGTTGCTAAAATAAGCCTATTTAATGAGGCTATTTAATAAGTTTATTTAATAAGCCTATTTAATAAACCTATTTAATAAGCCTATTTAATAAGCCTATTTAAGCCTAAGTTGCTGAAGAATCCTATTTAATAAGTCTAAGTTGCTGAAATAAGGCTATTTAATAAGCCTAAGTTGCTGAAATAAGCCTATTTAATAAGCCTAAGTTGCTGAAATAAGCCTATTTAATAAGCCTAAGTTGCTGAAATAAGCCTATTTAATAAGCCTAAGTTGCTGTAATAAGGCTATTTAATAAGTCTAAGTTGCTGAAAAAAGCCTAATTAATAAGCCTAAGTTGCTAAAATAAGCCTATTTAATGAGGCTATTTAATGAGTCTATTTAATAAGCCTATTTAATAAGCCTATTTAATAAGCCGATTTAATAAGCATATTTAATACGTCTATTTAATAAGTCTATTTAATAAGCCTATTTAATAAGTATATAATGAGCCTATTTAATAAGCCTATTTATTGAGCCTATTTAATAAGCCTAATTATTGAGCCTATTTAAAAAAGCCTATTTATTGAGCCTATTTAATGAGCCTATTTATTGAGCTATTTAATAAGCCTATTTAATGAGTCTATTTAATAAGCCTATTTAATACGCCTATTTAATCAGCCTATTTATTAAGCCTATTTAATGAGCCTATTTAATAAGCCCATTTAATAAGCCTATTTATTGAGCCTATTTAATAAGCCTATTTAATACGCCTATTTAATAAACCTATTTAATAAGTATTTAATGAGACTGTTTAATACGTCTATTTAATAAGCCTTTTTAATAAGCCTATTTAATAAGTCTATTTAATAAGCCTATTTAATAAGTCTATTTAATAAGTCTATTTAATAAGCCTATTTAATAAGTATTTAATGAGCCTATTTAATAAGCCTATTTATTGAGCCTATTTAATAAGCCTATTTATTGAGCCTATTTAATAAGCCTATTTATTGAACCTATTTAATAAGCCTATTTATTGAGCCTATTTAATAAGCCTATTTAATAAGTCTATTTAATACGCATATTTAATAAGCCTATTTAATAAGCCTATTTAATAAGCCTATTTAATACGCCTATTTATTGAGCCTATTTAATAAGTCTATTTAATAAGCCTATTTAATAAGCCTATTTAATAAGTATTTAATGAGCCTATTTAATAAGTCTATTTAATAAGCCTATTTATTAGGCCTATTTAATAAGTCTAAGTTGCTGAAATAAGCCTATTTAATAATCCTAATGTTGCTGAAATAAGCCTATTTAATAAGGCTATTTAATAAGCATAAGCTGCTGAAATAAGCATATTTAATATGGCTATTTAATAAGCCTAAGTTGCTAAAATAAGCCTATTTAATGAGGCTATTTAATAAGTTTATTTAATAAGCCTATTTAATAAGCCTATTTAATAAGCCTATTTAATAAGCCTATTTAAGCCTAAGTTGCTGAATAAGCCTATTTAATAAGTCTAAGTTACTGAAATAAGGCTATTTAATATGCCTAAGTTGCTGAAATAAGCCTATTTAATAAGCCTAAGTTGCTGAAATAAGGCTATTTAATAAGTCTAAGTTGCTTAAATAAGCCTATTTAATAAGCCTAAGTTGCTAAATTAAGACTATTTAATGAGGCTATTTAATAAGTCTATTTAATGAGCCTATTTAATAAGCCTATTTAATAAGCCTATTTAATAAGTCTAATTAATAAATCTATTTAATAAGCCTATTTAATATGTATTTAATGAGCCTATTTAATCAGTCTATTTAATAAGCCTATTTAATAGGCCTATTTAATAAGTCTAAGTTGCTGAAATAAGCCTATTTAATAAGCTAAGTTGCTGAATAAGCCTATTTCATAAGCCTAAGTTGCTGAAATAAGTCTTTTTAATAAGTCTAGGTTGCTGAAATAAGCCTATTTAATAAGCCTAAGTTGTTGAATAAGCCTATTTAATAAGCCTAAGTTTCTGAAATAAGCCTATTTAATAAGCCTAAGTTGCTGAAATAAGCCTATTTAATAAGCTTAAGTTGCTGCAATAAGGCTATTTAATAAGTCCTAAGTTGCTGAAAAAAGCCTAATTAATAAGCCTAAGTTGCTAAAATAAGCCTATTTAATGAGGCTATTTAATAAGTCTATTTAATAAGCCTATTTAATAAGCCTATTTAATAAGACTATTTAATAAGCATATTGAATACGTCTATTTAATGAGCCTATTTACTAAGCCTATTTAATAGGCCTATTTAATAAGCCTATTTAATAAGCATATTTAATAAGTATTTAATGAGCCTATTTAATAAGTCTATTTAATAAGCCTATTTCATAGGCCTATTTAATAAGTCTAAGTTGCTGAAATAAGCCTATTTAATAATCCTAAGTTGCTGAAATAAGCCTATTTAATAAGGCTATTTAATAAGCATAAGTTGCTGAAATAAGCCTATTTAATAAGCCTAAGTTGCTGAAATAAGCATATTTAATATGGCTATTTAATAAGTCTAAGTTGCTGAAATAAACCTATTTAATAAGCCTAAGTTGCTAAAATAAGCCTATTTAATGAGGCTATTTAATAAGTTTATTTAATAAGCCTATTTAATAAGCCTATTTAATAAGCCTATTTAATAAGCCTATTTAAGCCTAAGTTGCTGAATAAGCCTATTTAATAAGTCTAAGTTGCTGAAATAAGGCTATTTAATAAGCCTAAGTTGCTGAAATAAGCCTATTTAATAAGCCTAAGTTGCTGAAATAAGGCTATTTAATAAGTCTAAGTTGCTGAAATAAGCCTAAGTTGCTAAAATAAGCCTATTTAATGAGGCTATTTAATAAGTCTATTTAATAAGCCTATTTAATAAGCCTATTTAATAAGTCTAATTAATAAATCTATTTAATAAGCCTATTTAATAAGTATTTAATGAGCCTATTTAATAAGCCTATTTATTGAGTCTATTTAATAAGCCTATTTATTGAGCCTATTTAATAAGCCTATTTATTGAGCCTATTTAATAAGCCTATTTAATAAGTCTATTTAATACGCATATTTAATAAGCCTATTTAATAAGCCTATTTAATAAGCCTATTTTATACGCCTATTTATTGAGCCTATTTAATCAGTCTATTTAATAAGCCTATTTAATAAGTATTTAATGAGCCTATTTAATAAGTCTATTTAATAAGCCTATTTAATAGGCCTATTTAATAAGTCTAAGTTGCTGTAATAAGCCTATTTAATAATCCTAAGTTGCTGAAATAAGCCTATTTAATAAGGCTATTTAATAAGCATAAGCTGCTGAAATAAGCCTATTTAATAAGCCTAAGTTGCTGAAATAAGCATATTTAATATGGCTATTTAATAAGTCTAAGTTGCTGAAATAAACCTATTTAATAAGCCTAAGTTGCTAAAATAAGCCTATTTAATGAGGCTATTTAATAAGTTTATTTAATAAGCCTATTTAATAAACCTATTTAATAAGCCTATTTAATAAGCCTATTTAAGCCTAAGTTGCTGAAGAATCCTATTTAATAAGTCTAAGTTGCTGAAATAAGGCTATTTAATAAGCCTAAGTTGCTGAAATAAGCCTATTTAATAAGCCTAAGTTGCTGAAATAAGCCTATTTAATAAGCCTAAGTTGCTGAAATAAGCCTATTTAATAAGCCTAAGTTGCTGTAATAAGGCTATTTAATAAGTCTAAGTTGCTGAAAAAAGCCTAATTAATAAGCCTAAGTTGCTAAAATAAGCCTATTTAATGAGGCTATTTAATGAGTCTATTTAATAAGCCTATTTAATAAGCCTATTTAATAAGCCGATTTAATAAGCATATTTAATACGTCTATTTAATAAGTCTATTTAATAAGCCTATTTAATAAGTATATAATGAGCCTATTTAATAAGCCTATTTATTGAGCCTATTTAATAAGCCTAATTATTGAGCCTATTTAAAAAAGCCTATTTATTGAGCCTATTTAATGAGCCTATTTATTGAGCTATTTAATAAGCCTATTTAATGAGTCTATTTAATAAGCCTATTTAATACGCCTATTTAATCAGCCTATTTATTAAGCCTATTTAATGAGCCTATTTAATAAGCCCATTTAATAAGCCTATTTATTGAGCCTATTTAATAAGCCTATTTAATACGCCTATTTAATAAACCTATTTAATAAGTATTTAATGAGACTGTTTAATACGTCTATTTAATAAGCCTTTTTAATAAGCCTATTTAATAAGTCTATTTAATAAGCCTATTTAATAAGTCTATTTAATAAGTCTATTTAATAAGCCTATTTAATAAGTATTTAATGAGCCTATTTAATAAGCCTATTTATTGAGCCTATTTAATAAGCCTATTTATTGAGCCTATTTAATAAGCCTATTTATTGAACCTATTTAATAAGCCTATTTATTGAGCCTATTTAATAAGCCTATTTAATAAGTCTATTTAATACGCATATTTAATAAGCCTATTTAATAAGCCTATTTAATAAGCCTATTTAATACGCCTATTTATTGAGCCTATTTAATAAGTCTATTTAATAAGCCTATTTAATAAGCCTATTTAATAAGTATTTAATGAGCCTATTTAATAAGTCTATTTAATAAGCCTATTTATTAGGCCTATTTAATAAGTCTAAGTTGCTGAAATAAGCCTATTTAATAATCCTAATGTTGCTGAAATAAGCCTATTTAATAAGGCTATTTAATAAGCATAAGCTGCTGAAATAAGCATATTTAATATGGCTATTTAATAAGCCTAAGTTGCTAAAATAAGCCTATTTAATGAGGCTATTTAATAAGTTTATTTAATAAGCCTATTTAATAAGCCTATTTAATAAGCCTATTTAATAAGCCTATTTAAGCCTAAGTTGCTGAATAAGCCTATTTAATAAGTCTAAGTTACTGAAATAAGGCTATTTAATATGCCTAAGTTGCTGAAATAAGCCTATTTAATAAGCCTAAGTTGCTGAAATAAGGCTATTTAATAAGTCTAAGTTGCTTAAATAAGCCTATTTAATAAGCCTAAGTTGCTAAATTATGACTATTTAATGAGGCTATTTAATAAGTCTATTTAATGAGCCTATTTAATAAGCCTATTTAATAAGCCTATTTAATAAGTCTAATTAATAAATCTATTTAATAAGCCTATTTAATATGTATTTAATGAGCCTATTTAATCAGTCTATTTAATAAGCCTATTTAATAGGCCTATTTAATAAGTCTAAGTTGCTGAAATAAGCCTATTTAATAAGCTAAGTTGCTGAATAAGCCTATTTCATAAGCCTAAGTTGCTGAAATAAGTCTTTTTAATAAGTCTAGGTTGCTGAAATAAGCCTATTTAATAAGCCTAAGTTGTTGAATAAGCCTATTTAATAAGCCTAAGTTTCTGAAATAAGCCTATTTAATAAGCCTAAGTTGCTGAAATAAGCCTATTTAATAAGCTTAAGTTGCTGCAATAAGGCTATTTAATAAGTCCTAAGTTGCTGAAAAAAGCCTAATTAATAAGCCTAAGTTGCTAAAATAAGCCTATTTAATGAGGCTATTTAATAAGTCTATTTAATAAGCCTATTTAATAAGCCTATTTAATAAGACTATTTAATAAGCATATTGAATACGTCTATTTAATGAGCCTATTTACTAAGCCTATTTAATAGGCCTATTTAATAAGCCTATTTAATAAGCATATTTAATAAGTATTTAATGAGCCTATTTAATAAGTCTATTTAATAAGCCTATTTCATAGGCCTATTTAATAAGTCTAAGTTGCTGAAATAAGCCTATTTAATAATCCTAAGTTGCTGAAATAAGCCTATTTAATAAGGCTATTTAATAAGCATAAGTTGCTGAAATAAGCCTATTTAATAAGCCTAAGTTGCTGAAATAAGCATATTTAATATGGCTATTTAATAAGTCTAAGTTGCTGAAATAAACCTATTTAATAAGCCTAAGTTGCTAAAATAAGCCTATTTAATGAGGCTATTTAATAAGTTTATTTAATAAGCCTATTTAATAAGCCTATTTAATAAGCCTATTTAATAAGCCTATTTAAGCCTAAGTTGCTGAATAAGCCTATTTAATAAGTCTAAGTTGCTGAAATAAGGCTATTTAATAAGCCTAAGTTGCTGAAATAAGCCTATTTAATAAGCCTAAGTTGCTGAAATAAGGCTATTTAATAAGTCTAAGTTGCTGAAATAAGCCTAAGTTGCTAAAATAAGCCTATTTAATGAGGCTATTTAATAAGTCTATTTAATAAGCCTATTTAATAAGCCTATTTAATAAGTCTAATTAATAAATCTATTTAATAAGCCTATTTAATAAGTATTTAATGAGCCTATTTAATAAGCCTATTTATTGAGCCTATTTAATGAGCCTATTTATTGAGGCTATTTAATAAGCCTATTTATTGAGCCTATTTAATAAGCCTATTTAATAAGCCTATTTATTGAGCCTATTTAATAAGCCTATTTAATACGCCTATTTAATAAACCTATTTAATAAGTATTTAATGAGCCTATTTAATAAGTCTATTTAATAAGCCTTTTTAATAAGCCTATTTAATAAGTCTATTTAATAAGCCTATTTAATAAGTCTATTTAATAAGTCTATTTAATAAGCCTATTTAATAAGTATTTAATGAGCCTATTTAATAAGCCTATTTATTGAGTCTATTTAATAAAGCCTATTTATTGAGCCTATTTAATTAGCCTATTCATTGAGCCTATTTAATAGGCCTATTTATTGAGCCTATTTAATAAGCCTATTTAATAAGTCTATTTAATAAGCCTATTTAATAAGCCGATTTAATAAGCCTATTTATGAAGCCTATTTAATGAGCCTATTTAATAGGCCTATTTATTGAGCCTGTTTAATAAGTCTATTTAATAAGCCTGTTTAATAAGCCTATTTAATAAGTATTTAATTAGCCTATTTAATAAGCCTAAGTTGCTGAATAAGCCTATTTAATAAGCCAAAGTTGCTGAAATAAGCCTATTTAATAAGCCTATTTAATAAGCCTAAGTTGCTGAATAAGCCTATTTAATAAGCCTAAGTTGCTGAAATAAGCCTATTTAATAAGTCTAAGTTGCTGAAATAAGGCTATTTAATAAGCCTAAGTTGCTGAAATAAGCCTATTTAATAAGCCTAAGTTGCTGAAATAAGGCTATTTAATAAGTCTAAGTTGCTGAAATAAGCCTATTTAATAAGCCTAAGTTGCTGAAATAAGTATATTTAATAAGCATAAGTTGCTGAAATAAGCCTATTTAATAAGTCTAAGTTGCTGAGATAAGGCTATTTAATAAGTCTAAGTTGCTGAAATAAGCCTATTTAATAAGCATACGTTGCTGAAATAAGCCTATTTAATAAGCCTAAGTTGCTGAAATAAGCCTATTTAAAAAGGCTATTTAATAAGCATAAGTTGCTGAAATACGCCAATTTAATAAGCCTATGTTGCTGAAATAAGCCTATTTAATATGGCAATTTAATAAGTCTAAGTTGCTGAAATAAACCATTTTAATAAGCCTAAGTTGCTAAAATAAGCCTATTTAATGAGGCTATTTAATAAGTCTATTTAATAAGCCTATTTAATAAGCCTATTTAATAAGCCTATTTAATACGCCTATTTATAAACCTATTTAATAAGTATTTAATGAGCCTATTTAATAAGTCTATTTAATAAGCCTTTTTAATAAGCCTATTTAATAAGTCTATTTAATAAGCCTATTTAATAAGTCTATTTAATAAGTCTATTTAATAAGCCTATTTAATAAGTATTTAATGAGCCTATTTAATAAGCCTATTTATTGAGCCTATTTAAAAGCCTATTTTTGAGCCTATTTAATAAGCCTATTTATTGAGCCTATTTAATAAGCTTAATAATTGAGCCTATTTCATAAGCCTATTTAATAAGTCTATTTAATAAGCCTATTTCATAAGCCTATTTAATAAGCCTATTCAATAACTCTATTTAATAAGTCTATTTAATAAGCCTATTTAATAAGTATTTAATGAGCCTAATTAATAAGCCTATTTATTGAGCCTATTTAATAAGCCCATTTATTGAGCCTATTTAATAAGCCTATTTAATAAGCCTATTTATTGAGCCTATTTAATAAGTCTATTTAATAAGCCTATTTAATAAGTCTATTTAATAAGCCTTTTTAATAAGCCTATTTAATAAGTCTATTTAATAAGCCTATTTAATAAGTCTATTTAATAAGTCTATTTAATAAGCCTATTTAATAAGTATTTAATGAGCCTATTTAATAAGCCTATTTATTGAGTCTATTTAATAAAGCCTATTTATTGAGCCTATTTAATTAGCCTATTCATTGAGCCTATTTAATAGGCCTATTTATTGAGCCTATTTAATAAGCCTATTAAATAAGTCTATTTAATAAGCCTATTTAATAAGCCGATTTAATAAGCCTATTTATGAAGCCTATTTAATGAGCCTATTTAATAGGCCTATTTATTGAGCCTGTTTAATAAGTCTATTTAATAAGCCTGTTTAATAAGCCTATATAATAAGTATTTAATTAGCCTATTTAATAAGCCTAAGTTGCTGAATAAGCCTATTTAATAAGCCAAAGTTGCTGAAATAAGCCTATTTAATAAGCCTAAGTTGCTGAATAAGCCTATTTAATAAGCCTAAGTTGCTGAAATAAGCCTATTTAATAAGTCTAAGTTGCTGAAATAAGGCTATTTAATAAGCCTAAGTTGCTGAAATAAGCCTATTTAATAAGCCTAAGTTGCTGAAATAAGGCTATTTAATAAGTCTAAGTTGCTGAAATAAGCCTATTTAATAAGCCTAAGTTGCTGAAATAAGTATATTTAATAAGCATAAGTTGCTGAAATAAGCCTATTTAATAAGTCTAAGTTGCTGAGATAAGGCTATTTAATAAGTCTAAGTTGCTGAAATAAGCCTATTTAATAAGCATACGTTGCTGAAATAAGCCTATTTAATAAGCCTAAGTTGCTGAAATAAGCCTATTTAAAAAGGCTATTTAATAAGCATAAGTTGCTGAAATACGCCAATTTAATAAGCCTAAGTTGCTGAAATAAGACTATTTAATATGGCAATTTAATAAGTATAAGTTGCTGAAATAAACCATTTTAATAAGCCTAAGTTGCTAAAATAAGCCTATTTAATGAGGCTATTTAATAAGTCTATTTAATAAGCCTATTTAATAAGCCTATTTAATAAGCCTATTTAATACGCCTATTTATAAACCTATTTAATAAGTATTTAATGAGCCTATTTAATAAGTCTATTTAATAAGCCTTTTTAATAAGCCTATTTAATAAGTCTATTTAATAAGCCTATTTAATAAGTCTATTTAATAAGTCTATTTAATAAGCCTATTTAATAAGTATTTAATGAGCCTATTTAATAAGCCTATTTATTGAGCCTATTTAAAAGCCTATTTTTGAGCCTATTTAATAAGCCTATTTATTGAGCCTATTTAATAAGCTTAATAATTGAGCCTATTTCATAAGCCTATTTAATAAGTCTATTTAATAAGCCTATTTCATAAGCCTATTTAATAAGCCTATTCAATAACTCTATTTAATAAGTCTATTTAATAAGCCTATTTAATAAGTATTTAATGAGCCTAATTAATAAGCCTATTTATTGAGCCTATTTAATAAGCCCATTTATTGAGCCTATTTAATAAGCCTATTTAATAAGCCTATTTATTGAGCCTATTTAATAAGTCTATTTAATAAGCCTATTTAATAAGCCTATTTATTGAGCCTATTTAATAAGTCTATTTATTAAGTCTATTTAATAAGCCTATTTATTAAGCCTATTTAATAAGCCTATTTAATAAGCCTATTTATTGAGCCTATTTAATAAGTCTATTTTAATAAGCCTATTTAATAAGCCTATTTAATAAGTATTTAATAAGCCTATTTAATAAGTCTATTTAATAAGCCTATTTAATAGGCCTATTTAATAAGTCTAAGTTGCTGAAATAAGACTATTTAATAAGCCTAAGTTGCTGAATAAGCCTATTTCATAAGCCTAAGTTGCTGAAATAAGTATTTTTAATAAGTCTAAGTTGCTGAAATAAGCCTATTTAATAAGCCTAAGTTGCTGAAATAAGCCTATTTAATAAGGCTATTTAATAAGCCTAAGTTGCTGAATAAGCCTATTTAATAAGCCTAAATTGCTGAAATAAGCCTATTTAATCAGCCTAAGTTGATTAAATAGGCTCAATAAATAGGCTTATTAAATAGGCTTATTAAATAGGCTTAATAAATAGGCTTATTAAATAGACTTAATAAATAGACTTATTAAATAGGCTCAATAAATCGGCTTATTAAATAGGCTTTTTAAATAGACTTATTAAATAGACTCAATAAATAGGCTTATTAAATAGGCTTTTTAAATAGGCTCAATAAATGGGCTTATTAAATAGGCTCAATAAATAGGCTTATTAATTAGGCTCATTTAATACTTATTAAATAGGCTTATTAAATAGACTTATTAAATAGAGTTATTGAATAGGCTTATTAAATAGGCTTATGAAATAGGCTTATTAAATAGACTTATTAAATAGGCTTATGAAATAGGCTCAATTATTAAGCTTATTAAATAGGCTCAATAAATAGGCTTATTAAATAGGCTCATTAAATACTTATTAAATAGGCTTATTAAATAGACTTATTAAATAGACTTATTAAATAGGCTTATTAAATAGACTTATTAAATAGGCTTATTAAAAAGGCTTATTAAATAGACTTATTAAATAGGCTCATTAAATACTTATTAAATAGGTTTATTAAATAGGTGTATTAAATAGGCTTATTAAATAGGCTTATTAAATAGGCTTATTAAATAGGATTATTAAATAGACTTATTAAATAGCCTCATTAAATAGGCTTATTTTAGCAACTTAGGCTTATTAAAATGGTTTATTTCAGCAACTTAGACTAATTAAATAGCCATATTAAATAGGCTTATTTCAGCAACTTAGGCTTATTAAATTGGCGTATTTCAGCAACTTATGCTTATTAAATAGCCTTTTTAAATAGACTTATTTCAGCAACTTAGGCTTATTAAATAGGCTTATTTCAGCAACTTATGCTTATTAAATAGGCTTATTTCAGCAACTTAGGCTTATTAAATAGCCGTATTTCAGCAACTTACTCTTATTAAATAGGCTTATTTCAGCAACTTAGGCGTATTAAATAGCCTTATTAAAAAGGCTTATTTCAGCAAATTGGGCTTATTAAATAGGCTTATTTCAGCAACTTACGCTGATTAAATAGGCTTATTTCAGCAACTTAGACTTATTAAATAGCCTTATCTCAGCAACTTAGACTTATTAAATAGGCTTATTTCAGCAACTTATGCTTATTAAATATACTTATTTCAGCAACTTAGGCTTATTAAATAGGCTTATTTCAGCAACTTAGACTTATTAAATAGCCTTATTTCAGCAACTTAGGCTTATTAAATAGGCTTATTTCAGCAACTTAGGCTTATTAAATAGCCTTATTTCAGCAACTTAGACTTATTAAATAGGCTTATTTCAGCAACTTAGGCTTATTAAAGAGGCTTATTCAGCAAATTAGGCTTATTAAATAGGCTTATTAAATAGGCTTATTTCAGCAACTTTGGCTTATTAAATAGGCTTATTCAGCAACTTAGGCTTATTAAATAGGCTCATTAAATACTTATTAAATAGGCTCATTAAATAGGCTTCATAAATAGGCTTATTAAATCGGCTTATTAAATAGGCTTATTAAATAGGCGTATTAAATAGACTTATTAAATAGGCTTATTAAATAGGCTCATTAAATAGTCTTATTAAATAGGCTCAATAAATAGGCTCATTAAATAGGTTCAATAAATAGGCTTATTAAATAGGCTCAATAATTAGGCTTATTAAATAGGCTCAATAAATAGGCTTATTAAATAGGCTTATTATACACTCATTAAATAGGCTAATTAAATAGACTTATTAAATAGACGTATTAAATATGCTTATTAAATAGGCTTATTAAATAGGCTTATTAAATAGGCTTATTAAATAGACTTATTAAATAGCCTCATTAAATAGGCTTATTTTAGCAACTTAGGCTTATTAATTTGGCTTTTTTCAGCAACTTAGGCTTATTAAATAGGCTTATTTCAGCAAGTTAGGCTTATTAAATAGGCTTATTCAGCAACTTAGGCTTATTAAATAGCCTTATTAAATAGCCTTATTTCAGCAACTTAGACTTATTAAATAGCCTTATTTCAGCAACTTAGGCTTATTAAATAGGCTTATTTCAGCAACGTAGGCTTATTAAATAGCCTTATTTCAGCAACTTAGACTTATTAAATAGGCTTATTTCAGCAACTTAGGCTTATTAAAGAGGCTTATTCAGCAAATTAGGCTTATTAAATAGGCTTATTAAATAGGCTTATTTCAGCAACTTTGGCTTATTAAATAGGCTTATTCAGCAACTTAGGCTTATTAAATAGGCTCATTAAATACTTATTAAATAGGCTCATTAAATAGGCTTCATAAATAGGCTTATTAAATCGGCTTATTAAATAGGCTTATTAAATAGGCGTATTAAATAGACTTATTAAATAGGCTTATTAAATAGGCTCATTAAATAGTCTTATTAAATAGGCTCAATAAATAGGCTCATTAAGTAGGCTCAATAAATAGGCTTATTAAATAGGCTCAATAATTAGGCTTATTAAATAGGCTCAATAAATAGGCTTATTAAATAGGCTCATTATATACTCATTAAATAGGCTAATTAAATAGACTTATTAAATAGACGTATTAAATATGCTTATTAAATAGGCTTATTAAATAGGCTTATTAAATAGGCTTATTAAATAGACTTATTAAATAGCCTCATTAAATAGGCTTATTTTAGCAACTTAGGCTTATTAATTTGGCTTTTTTCAGCAACTTAGGCTTATTAAATAGGCTTATTTCAGCAACTTAGGCTTATTAAATAGGCTTATTCAGCAACTTAGGCTTATTAAATAGCCTTATTAAATAGCCTTATTTCAGCAACTTAGGCTTATTAAAGAGGCTTATTCAGCAAATTAGGCTTATTAAATAGGCTTATTAAATAGGCTTATTTCAGCAACTTTGGCTTATTAAATAGGCTTATTCAGCAACTTAGGCTTATTAAATAGGCTCATTAAATACTTATTAAATAGGCTCATTAAATAGGCTTCATAAATAGGCTTATTAAATCGGCTTATTAAATAGGCTTATTAAATAGGCGTATTAAATAGACTTATTAAATAGGCTTATTAAATAGGCTCATTAAATAGTCTTATTAAATAGGCTCAATAAATAGGCTCATTAAGTAGGCTCAATAAATAGGCTTATTAAATAGGCTCAATAATTAGGCTTATTAAATAGGCTCAATAAATAGGCTTATTAAATAGGCTCATTATATACTCATTAAATAGGTGAATTAAATAGACTTATTAAATAGACGTATTAAATATGCTTATTAAATAGGCTTATTAAATAGGCTTATTAAATAGGCTTATTAAATAGACTTATTAAATAGCCTCATTAAATAGGCTTATTTTAGCAACTTAGGCTTATTAATTTGGCTTTTTTCAGCAACTTAGGCTTATTAAATAGGCTTATTTCAGCAACTTAGGCTTATTAAATAGGCTTATTCAGCAACTTAGGCTTATTAAATAGCCTTATTAAATAGCCTTATTTCAGCAACTTAGACTTATTAAATAGCCTTATTACAGCAACTTAAGCTTATTAAATAGGCTTATTTCAGCAACTTAGGCTTATTAAATAGGCTTATTTTAGCAACTTAGACTTATTAAATAGCCTTATTACAGAAACTTAAGCTTATTAAATAGGCTTATTTCAGCAACTTATGCTTATTAAATAGCCTTATTAAATAGGCTTATTTCAGCAACTTAGGATTATTAAATAGGCTTATTTCAGCAACTTAGACTTATTAAATAGGCCTATTAAATAGGCTTATTAAATAGACTTATTAAATAGGCTCATTAAATACTTATTAAATATGCTTATTAAATAGGCTCATTAAATAGACTTATTAAATAGGCTCAATAAATAGGCTTATTAAATAGGCCTATAAAATAGGCTTATTAAATAGACTTATTAAATAGACGTATTCAATATGCTTATTAAATAGGCTTATTAAATAGGCTTATTAAATAGGCTTATTAAATAGACTTATTAAATAGCCTCATTAAATAGGCTTATTTTAGCAACTTAGGCTTATTAATTAGGCTTTTTTCAGCAACTTAGACTTATTAAATAGCCTTATTACAGCAACTTAAGCTTATTAAATAGGCGTATTTCAGCAACTTAGGCTTATTAAATAGGCTTATTTCAGCAACTTAGGCTTATTAAATAGGCTTATTCAGCAACTTAGGCTTATTAAATAGCCTTATTAAATAGGCTTATTTCAGCAACCAAGGCTTATTAAATAGGCTTATTTCAGCAACTTAGACTTATTAAAAAGACTTATTTCTGCAACTTAAGCTTATGAAATAGGCTTATTCAGCAATTTAGTCTTATTAAATAGGCTTATTTCAGCAACTTAGACTTATTAAATAGGCCTATTAAATAGGCTTATTAAATAGACTTATTAAATAGGCTTATTAAATAGGCTCAATAAATAGGCTTATTAAATAGGCACAATAAATAGGCTTATTAAATAGGCTTATTAAATAGACTTATTAAATAGGCTCAATAAAGAGGCTTATTAAATAGGCTTATTAAATAGGCTTATTAAATAGGCTCAATAAATAGCCTTATTAAATAGGCTTATTAAATAGGCTTATTAAATAGGCTTATTACATAGACTTATTAAATAGGCTCAATAAATAGGCTTATTAAATAGGCTTATTAAATAGGCTTATGAAATAGGCTCAATAAATAGGATTATTAAATAGGCTCAATAAATAGGCTTATCAAATAGGCTCATTAAATACTTATTAAATAGGTTTATTAAATATACTTATTAAATAGCCTCATTAAATAGGCTTATTTTAGCAACTTAGGCTTATTAATTAGGCTTTTTTCAGCAACTTAGGCTTATTAAATAGGCTTATTTCAGCAACTTAGGCTTATTAAATAGGCTTATTCAGCAACTTAGGCTTATTAAATAGCCTTATTAAATAGCCTTATTTCAGCAACTTAGACTTATTAAATAGCCTTATTACAGCAACTTAAGCTTATTAAATAGGCTTATTTCAGCAACTTAGGCTTATTAAATAGGCTTATTTTAGCAACTTAGACTTATTAAATAGCCTTATTACAGCAACTTAAGCTTATTAAATAGGCTTATTTCAGCAACTTATGCTTATTAAATAGCCTTATTAAATAGGCTTATTTCAGCAACTTAGGATTATTAAATAGGCTTATTTCAGCAACTTAGACTTATTAAATAGGCCTATTAAATAGGCTTATTAAATAGACTTATTAAATAGGCTCATTAAATACTTATTAAATATGCTTATTAAATAGGCTCATTAAATAGACTTATTAAATAGGTTCAATAAATAGGCTTATTAAATAGGCCTATAAAATAGGCTTATTAAATAGACTTATTAAATAGACGTATTCAATATGCTTATTAAATAGGCTTATTAAATAGGCTTATTAAATAGGCTTATTAAATAGACTTATTAAATAGCCTCATTAAATAGGCTTATTTTAGCAACTTAGGCTTATTAATTAGGCTTTTTTCAGCAACTTAGACTTATTAAATAGCCTTATTACAGCAACTTAAGCTTATTAAATAGGCGTATTTCAGCAACTTAGGCTTATTAAATAGGCTTATATCAGCAACTTAGGCTTATTAAATAGGCTTATTCAGCAACTTAGGCTTATTAAATAGCCTTATTAAATAGGCTTATTTCAGCAACCAAGGCTTATTAAATAGGCTTATTTCAGCAACTTAGACTTATTAAAAAGACTTATTTCTGCAACTTAGGCTTATGAAATAGGCTTATTCAGCAATTTAGTCTTATTAAATAGGCTTATTTCAGCAACTTAGACTTATTAAATAGGCCTATTAAATAGGCTTATTAAATAGACTTATTAAATAGGCTTATTAAATAGGCTCAATAATAGGCTTATTAAATAGGCTCAATAAATAGGCTTATTAAATAGGCTTATTAAATAGACTTATTAAATAGGCTCAATAAAGAGGCTTATTAAATAGGCTTATTAAATAGGCTTATTAAATAGGCTCAATAAATAGCCTTATTAAATAGGCTTATTAAATAGGCTTATTAAATAGGCTTATTACATAGACTTATTAAATAGGCTCAATAAATAGGCTTATTAAATAGGCTTATTAAATAGGCTTATGAAATAGGCTCAATAAATAGGATTATTAAATAGGCTCAATAAATAGTCTTATCAAATAGGCTCATTAAATACTTATTAAATAGGCTTATTAAATAGACTTATTAAATAGCCTCATTAAATAGGCTTATTTTAGCAACTTAGGCTTATTAATTAGGCTTTTTTCAGCAACTTAGGCTTATTAAATAGGCTTATTTCAGCAACTTAGGCTTATTAAATAGGCTTATTCAGCAACTTAGGCTTATTAAATAGCCTTATTAAATAGCCTTATTTCAGCAACTTAGACTTATTAAATAGCCTTATTACAGCAACTTAAGCTTATTAAATAGGCTTATTTCAGCAACTTAGGCTTATTAAATAGGCTTATTTTAGCAACTTAGACTTATTAAATAGCCTTATTACAGCAACTTAAGCTTATTAAATAGGCTTATTTCAGCAACTTATGCTTATTAAATAGCCTTATTAAATAGGCTAATTTCAGCAACTTAGGATTATTAAATAGGCTTATTTCAGCAACATAGACTTATTAAATAGGCCTATTAAATAGGCTTATTAAATAGACTTATTAAATAGGCTCATTAAATACTTATTAAATATGCTTATTAAATAGGCTCATTAAATAGACTTATTAAATAGGCTCAATAAATAGGCTTATTAAATAGGCCTATAAAATAGGCTTATTAAATAGACTTATTAAATAGACGTATTCAATATGCTTATTAAATAGGCTTATTAAATAGGCTTATTAAATAGGCTTATTAAATAGACTTATTAAATAGCCTCATTAAATAGGCTTATTTTAGCAACTTAGGCTTATTAATTAGGCTTTTTTCAGCAACTTAGACTTATTAAATAGCCTTATTACAGCAACTTAAGCTTATTAAATAGGCGTATTTCAGCAACTTAGGCTTATTAAATAGGCTTATTTCAGCAACTTAGGCGTATTAAATAGGCTTATTCAGCAACTTAGGCTTATTAAATAGCCTTATTAAATAGGCTTATTTCAGCAACCAAGGCTTATTAAATAGGCTTATTTCAGCAACTTAGACTTATTAAAAAGACTTATTTCTGCAACTTAGGCTTATGAAATAGGCTTATTCAGCAATTTATTCTTATTAAATAGGCTTATTTCAGCAACTTAGACTTATTAAATAGGCCTATTAAATAGGCTTATTAAATAGACTTATTAAATAGGCTTATTAAATAATCTCAATAAATAGGCTTATTAAATAGGCTCAATAAATAGGCTTATTAAATAGGCTTATTAAATAGACTTATTAAATAGGCTCAATAAAGAGGCTTATTAAATAGGCTTATTAAATAGGCTTATTAAATAGGCTCAATAAATAGGCTTATTAAATAGGCTTATTAAATAGGCTTATTACATAGACTTATTAAATAGGCTCAATAAATAGGCTTATTAAATAGGCTTATTAAATAGGCTTATGAAATAGGCTCAATAAATAGGCTTATTAAATAGGCTCAATAAATAGGCTTATTAAATAGGCTCATTAAATACTTATTAAATAGGCTTATTAAATAGACTTATTAAATAGACTTATTAAATAGGCTTATTAAATAGACTTATTAAATAGGCTTATTAAATAGGCTTATTAAATAGGCTCAATAAATAGGCTTAATAAATAGGCGTATTAAATAGGCTTATTAAATAGGCGTATTAAATAGGCTTATTAATAGGCTTATTAAATAGGCTTATTAAATAGGCTTATTAAATAGACTTATTAAATAGCCTCATTAAATAGGCTTATTTCAGCAACTTAGGCTTATTAAATAGGCTTATTTCAGCAACTTATGCTTATTAAATAGCCTTATTAAACAGGTTTATTTCAGCAACTTAGACTGATTAAATAGCATTTTTAAATAGGCTTAATTCAGAAACTTAGGCTTATTAAATAGGCTTATTCAGCAACTTAGGCTTATTAAATAGGCTTATTATATAGGCTTTTTTCAGGAGCTTAGGCTTATTACATAGGCTTATTCAGCAACTTAGGCTTATTAAATAGGCTAATTAAATACTTATTAAATAGGCTTATTAAACAGGCTTATTAAAATACTTATTAAACAGGCTCAATAAATAGGCCTATTAAATAGGCTCATTAAATAGGCTTCATAAATAGGCTTATTAAATCGGCTTATTAAATAGGCTTATTAAATAGGCGTATTAAATAGACTTATTAAATAGGCTTATTAAATAGGCTCATTAAATAGTCTTATTAAATAGGCTCAATAAATAGGCTCATTAAATAGGCTCAATAAATAGGCTTATTAAATAGGCTCAATGATTAGGCTTATTAAATAGGCTCAATAAATAGGCTTATTAAATAGGCTCATTATATACTTATTAAATAGGCTAATTAAATAGACTTATTAAATAGACGTATTAAATATGCTTATTAAATAGGCTTATTAAATAGGCTTATTAAATAAGCTTATTAAATAGACTTATTAAATAGCCTCATTAAATAGGCTTATTTTAGCAACTTAGGCTTATTAATTAGGCTTTTTTCAGCAACTTAGACTCATTAAATAGCCTTATTACAGCAACTTAGGCTTATTAAATAGGCTTATTTCAGCAACTTCGGCTTATTAAATAGGCTTATTTCAGCAACTTAGGCTTATTAAATAGGCTTATTCAGCAACTTAGGCTTATTAAATAGCCTTATTAAATAGCCTTATTTCAGCAACTTAGACTTATTAAATAGCCTTATTACAGCAACTTAAGCTTATTAAATAGGCTTATTTCAGCAACTTAGGCTTATTAAATAGGCTTATTTTAGCAACTTAGACTTATTAAATAGCCTTATTACAGCAACTTAGCTTATTAAATAGGCTTATTTCAGCAACTTATGCTTATTAAATAGCCTTATTAAATAGGCTTATTTCAGCAACTTAGGATTATTAAATAGGCTTATTTCAGCAACTTAGACTTATTAAATAGGCCTATTAAATAGGCTTATTAAATAGACTTATTAAATAGGCTCAATAAATAGGCTTAATAAATAGGCCTATAAAATAGGCTTACTTATGCTTATTAAATAGCCTTATTAAACAGGTTTATTTCAGCAACTTAGGCTTATTAAATAGCATTTTTAAATAGGTTTATTTCAGCAACTTAGACTTATTAAATATACCTTTTTAAATAGTCTTAGTTCAGAAACTCAGGCTTATTAAATAGTCTTATTTCAGCAACTTAGGCTCATTAAATAGCCTTATTAAATAGGCTTATTTCAGCAACTTAGGCTTATTAAATAGGCTTATTTCAGCAACTTAGACTTATTAAATAGCCTTATTTCAGCAACTTAGGCTTATTAAATAGCCTTATTTCAGAAACTTAGACTTATTAAATAGGCTTATTCAGCAACTTAGGCTTATTAAATAGCCTTATTAAATAGGCTTATTTCAGCAACTTAGACTTATTAAATAGGTTTATTCAGCAACTTAGGCTTATTAAATAGGCTTATTCAGCAACTTAGGCTTATTAAATAGGCTTATTTCAGCAACTTAGGCTTATTAAATAGGCTCATTCAGAAACTTAGGCTTATTAAATAGGCTTATTTCAGCAACTTAGACTTATTAAATAGGCCTATTAAATAGACTGATTAAATAGGCTCATTAAATTCTTATTAAATAGGCTTATTAAATAGACTTATTAAATAGGCTCAATAAAGAGGCTTATTAAATAGGCTTATTAAATAGACTTATTAAATAGGCTCAATAAATAGGCTTATTAAATAGGCTTATTAAATAGGCTTATTAAATAGGCGTATTAAATAGACTTATTAAATAGGCTCAATAAATAGGCTTATTAAATAGGCTTATTAAATAGTCTTATTAAATAGGCTCAATAAATAGGCTTATTAAATAGGCTCAATAAATAGGCTTATTAAATAGGTTCATTAAATACTTATTAAATAGGCTTATTAAAATGGCTTATTAAATAGACTTAATACATAGGCTCATTAAATACTTATTAAATAGGTGTATTAAATAGGCGTATTAAATAAGCTTATTAATAGGCATATTAAATAGGCTTATTAAATAGGCTTATTAAATAGACTTATTAAATAGGCTTATTAAAAAGGCTTATTAAATAGACTTAATACATAGGCTCATTAAATACTTATTAAATAGGTGTATTAAATAGGCGTATTAAATAGGCTTATTAATAGGCGTATTAAATAGGCTTATTAAATAGGCTTATTAAATAGACTTATTAAATAGCCTCATTAAATAGGCTTATTTTAGCAACTTAGGCTTATTAAATAGGTTTATTTCAGCAACTTAGACTTATTAAATAGCCTTATTAAATAGGCTTATTTCAGCAACTCAGGCTTATTAAATAGCCTTATTTCAGCAACTTATGCTTATTAAATAGCCTTATTAAACAGGTTTATTTCAGCAACTTAGGCTTATTAAATAGTATTTTTAAATAGGCTTAGTTCAGAAACTTAGGCTTATTAAATAGGCTTATTTCAGCAACTTAGGCTCATTAAATAGCCTTATTAAATAGGCTTTTTTCAGCAACTTAGGCTCATTAAATAGCCTTATTAAATAGGCTTATTTCAGCAACTTAGGCTTATTAAATAGCCTTATTAAATAGGCTTATTTTAGCAACTTAGACTTATTAAATCGACTTATTAAATAGACATTTCAGCAACTTAGGCTCATTAAATATGCTTATGAAATATGCTTATTTCTGCAACTTAGACTTATTAGATAGGCCTATTAAATAGGCTTATTTTAGCAACTTAGGCTTATTAAATATGCTTATTTAAGCAAATTAGGCGTATTAAATAGCATTTTTAAATATGTTCATTTCTGCAACTTAGACTTATTAAATAGCCTTATTAAATAGGCTTATTTCAGCAACTTATGCTTATTAAATAGCCTTATTAAACAGGTTTATTTCTAGCAATTTAGGCTTATTAAATAGCATTTTTAAATAGGTTTATTTCAGCAACTTAGACTTATTAAATATACCTTTTTAAATAGTCTTAGTTCAGAAACTCAGGCTTATTAAATAGTCTTATTTCAGCAACTTAGGCTCATTAAATAGCCTTATTAAATAGGCTTATTTCAGCAACTTAGGCTTATTAAATAGGCTTATTTCAGCAACTTAGACTTATTAAATAGCCTTATTTCAGCAACTTAGGCTTATTAAATAGCCTTATTTCAGAAACTTAGACTTATTAAATAGGCTTATTCAGCAACTTAGGCTTATTAAATAGCCTTATTAAATAGGCTTATTTCAGCAACTTAGACTTATTAAATAGGTTTATTCAGCAACTTAGGCTTATTAAATAGGCTTATTCAGCAACTTAGGCTTATTAAATAGGCTTATTTCAGCAACTTAGGCTTATTAAATAGGCTCATTCAGAAACTTAGGCTTATTAAATAGGCTTATTTCAGCAACTTAGACTTATTAAATAGGCCTATTAAATAGACTGATTAAATAGGCTCATTAAATTCTTATTAAATAGGCTTATTAAATAGACTTATTAAATAGGCTCAATAAAGAGGCTTATTAAATAGGCTTATTAAATAGACTTATTAAATAGGCTCAATAAATAGGCTTATTAAATAGGCTTATTAAATAGGCTTATTAAATAGGCGTATTAAATAGACTTATTAAATAGGCTCAATAAATAGGCTTATTAAATAGGCTTATTAAATAGTCTTATTAAATAGGCTCAATAAATAGGCTTATTAAATAGGCTCAATAAATAGGCTTATTAAATAGGTTCATTAAATACTTATTAAATAGGCTTATTAAAATGGCTTATTAAATAGACTTAATACATAGGCTCATTAAATACTTATTAAATAGGTGTATTAAATAGGCGTATTAAATAAGCTTATTAATAGGCATATTAAATAGGCTTATTAAATAGGCTTATTAAATAGACTTATTAAATAGGCTTATTAAAAAGGCTTATTAAATAGACTTAATACATATGCTCATTAAATACTTATTAAATAGGTGTATTAAATAGGCGTATTAAATAGGCTTATTAATAGGCGTATTAAATAGGCTTATTAAATAGGCTTATTAAATAGACTTATTAAATAGCCTCATTAAATAGGCTTATTTTAGCAACTTAGGCTTATTAAATAGGTTTATTTCAGCAACTTAGACTTATTAAATAGCCTTATTAAATAGGCTTATTTCAGCAACTCAGGCTTATTAAATAGCCTTATTTCAGCAACTTAGGCTCATTAAATAGCCTTATTAAATAGGCTTTTTTCAGCAACTTAGGCTCATTAAATAGCCTTATTAAATAGGCTTATTTCAGCAACTTAGGCTTATTAAATAGCCTTATTAAATAGGCTTATTTTAGCAACTTAGACTTATTACACCGACTTATTAAATAGACATTTCAGCAACTTAGGCTCATTAAATATGCTTATGAAATATGCTTATTTCTGCAACTTAGACTTATTAGATAGGCCTATTAAATAGGCTTATTTTAGCAACTTAGGCTCATTAAATATGCTTATTTAAGCAAATTAGGCGTATTAAATAGCATTATTAAATAGGTTCATTTCTGCAACTTAGACTTATTAAATAGCCTTATTAAATAGGCTTATTTCAGCAACTTAGGCTTATTAAATAGGCTTATTTCAGCAACTTATGCTTATTAAATAGCCTTATTAAACAGGTTTATTTCTAGCAATTTAGGCTTATTAAATAGCATTTTTAAATAGGTTTTTTTCAGCAACTTAGACTTATTAAATAGACCTTTTTATATAGGCTTAGTTCACCAACGTAGGCTTATTAAATAGGCTTATTTCAGCAACTTAGGCTTATTAAATAGCCTTATTTCAGCAACTTAGACTTATTAAATAGGCTTATTCAGCAACTTAGGCTTATTAAATAGCCTATTTAAATAGGCTTATTTCAGCAACTTAGGCTTATTAAATAGGCTTATTTCAGCAACTGAGACATATTAAAAAGGCTTATTTCAGCAACATAGGCTTATGAAATAGGCTTATTCAGCAACTTAGGCTTATTAAATAAGCTTATTTCAGCAACTTATTCTTATTAAATAGCCTTATTAAACCGGTTTATTTCAGCAACTTAGGCTTATTAAATAGCATTTTAAATAGGTTTATTTCAGCAACTTAGACTTATTAAATATACCTTTTTAAATAGGCTTAGTTCAGAAACTTAGGGTTATTAAATAGTCTTATTTCAGCAACTTAGGCTCATTAAATAGCCTTATTAAATAGGCTTATTCAGCAACTTAGGCTTATTAAATATCCTTATTAAATATGCTTATTTCAGCAACTTAGACTTATTAAATAGGTTAATTCAGCAACTTAGGCTTATTAAATAGGCTTATTCAGCAACTTAGGCTTATTTAATAGGCTTATTTCAGCAACTTAGGCTTATTAAATAGGCTCATTCAGAAACTTAGGCTTATTAAATAGGCTTATTTCAGCAACTTAGACTTATTCAATAGGCCTATTAAATAGGCTTATTAAATAGGCTTATTTCAGCAACTTAGACTTATTAAAAAGGCCTATTAAATAGGCTTATTAAATAGACTTATTAAATAGGCTCATTAAATAGGCTTATTAAATAGGCTTATTAAATAGACTTATTAAATAGGCTCAATAAATAGGCTTATTAAATAGGCTTATTAAATACTTATTAAATAGGCTTATTAAATAGACTTATTAAATAGACTTATTAAATAGGCTTATTAAATAGACTTATTAAATCGGCTTATTAAATACTTATTAAATAGGCTTATTAAATAGACTTATTAAATAGACTTATTAAATAGGCTTATTAAATAGACTTATTGAATAGGCTTATTAAAAAGGCTTATTAAATAGACTTATTAAATAGGCTCATTAAATACTTATTAAATATGTTTATTAAATAGGCGTATTAAATAGGCTTATTAAATAGGCTTATTAAATAGGCTTATTAAATAGACTTATTAAATAGGCTCATTAAATACTTATTAAATATGTTTATTAAATAGGCGTATTAAATAGGCTTATTAAATAGGCTTATTAAATAGGCTTATTAAATAGACTTATTAAATAGCCTCATTAAATAGGCTTATTTTAGCAACTTAGGCTTATTAAATAGGTTTATTTCAGCAACTTAGACTTATTAAATAGACTTATTAAATAGGCTTATTTCAGCAACTTAGGCTTATTAAATAAGCTTATTTCAGCAACTTAGGCTTATTAAATAGCATATTTAAATAGGTTTATTTCAGCAGCTTAGACTTATTAAATATACCTTTTTAAATAGGCTTAGTTCAGAAACTTAGGCTTATTAAATAGGCTTATTTCAGCAACTTAGGCTCATTAAATAGCCTTATTAAATAGGCTTATTCAGCAACTTAGGCTTATTAAATAGCCTTATTAAATATGCTTATTTCAGCAACTTAGACTTATTAAATAGGTTTATTCAGCAATTTAGGCTTATTAAATAGGCTTATTCAGCAACTTAGGCGTATTTAATAGGCTTATTTCAGCAACTTAGGCTTATTAAATAGGCTCATTCAGAAACTTAGGCTTATTAAATAGGCTTATTTCAGCAACTTAGACTTATTCAATAGGCCTATTAAATAGGCTTATTAAATAGGCTTATTTCAGCAACTTAGACTTATTAAAAAGGCCTATTAAATAGGCTTATTAAATAGACTCATTAAATAGGCTCATTAAATAGGCTTATTAAATAGACTTATTGAATAGACTTATTAAAAAGGCTCAATAAATAGGCTTATTAAATAGGCTTATTAAATAGGCTTATTAAATAGACTTATTAAATCGGTTTATTAAATAGTCTTATTAAAAAGGCTTATTAAATAGACTTATTAAATAGGCTCATTAAATACTTATTAAATAGGCTTATTAAATAGACTTATTAAATAGGCTTATTAAAAAGGCTTATTAAATAGACTTATTAAATAGGCTCATTAAATACTTATTAAATATGTTTATTAAATAGGCGTATTAAATAGGCTTATTAAATAGACTTATTAAATAGGCTTATTAAATAGACTTTTTAAATAGGCTTATTAAAAATAATCATTAAATACTTATTAAATGTGTTTATTAAATAGGCGTATTAGATAGGCTTATTAAATAGGCTTATTAAATAGGCTTATTAAATAGACTTATTAAAGAGCCTTATTAAATAGGCTTATTTCAGCAACTTAGGCTTATTAAATAAGCTTATTTCAGCAACTTATGCTTATTAAATAGCCTTATTAAACATGTTTATTTCAGCAACTTAGGCTTATTAAATAGCCTTATTTCAGCAACTTAGACTTATTAAATAGGCTTATTCAGCAACTTAGGCTTATTAAATAGCCTATTTAAATAGGCTTATTTCAGCAACTTAGGCTTATTAAATAGGCTTATTTCAGCAACTGAGACATATTAAAAAGGCTTATTTCAGCAACTTAGGCTTATGAAATAGGCTTATTCAGCAACTTAGGCTTATTAAATAAGCTTATTTCAGCAACTTATTCTTATTAAATAGCCTTATTAAACCGGTTTATTTCAGCAACTTAGGCTTATTAAATAGCATTTTAAATAGGTTTATTTCAGCAACTTAGACTTATTAAATATACCTTTTTAAATAGGCTTAGTTCAGAAACTTAGGGTTATTAAATAGTCTTATTTCAGCAACTTAGGCTCATTAAATAGCCTTATTAAATAGGCTTATTCAGCAACTTAGGCTTATTAAATAGCCTTATTAAATATGCTTATTTCAGCAACTTAGACTTATTAAATAGGTTTATTCAGCAACTTAGGCTTATTAAATAGGCTTATTCAGCAACTTAGGCTTATTTAATAGGCTTATTTCAGCAACTTAGGCTTATTAAATAGGCTCATTCAGAAACTTAGGCTTATTAAATAGGCTTATTTCAGCAACTTAGACTTATTCAATAGGCCTATTAAATAGGCTTATTAAATAGGCTTATTTCAGCAACTTAGACTTATTAAAAAGGCCTATTAAATAGGCTTATTAAATAGGCTTATTAAATAGACTTATTAAATAGGTTCAATAAATAGGCTTATTAAATAGGCTTATTAAATACTTATTAAATAGGCTTATTAAATAGACTTATTAAATAGACTTATTAAATAGGCTTATTAAATAGACTTATTAAATCGGCTTATTAAATACTTATTAAATAGGCTTATTAAATAGACTTATTAAATAGACTTATTAAATAGGCTTATTAAATAGACTTATTAAATAGGCTTATTAAAAAGGCTTATTAAATAGACTTATTAAATAGGCTCATTAAATACTTATTAAATATGTTCATTAAATAGGTGTATTAAATAGGCTTATTAAATAGGCTTATTAAATAGGCTTATTAAATAGGCTTATTAAATAGACTTTTTAAATAGGCTCATTAAATACTTATTAAATATGTTTATTAAATAGGCGTATTAAATAGGCTTATTAAATAGGCTTATTAAATAGGCTTATTAAATAGACTTATTAAATAGCCTCATTAAATAGGCTTATTTTAGCAACTTAGGCTTATTAAATAGGTTTATTTCAGCAACTTAGACTTATTAAATAGACTTATTAAATAGGCTTATTTCAGCAACTTAGGCTTATTAAATAAGCTTATTTCAGCAACTTATGCTTATTAAATAGGCTTATTAATCTGGTTTATTTCAGCAACTTAGGCTTATTAAATAGCATATTTAAATAGGTTTATTTCAGCAGCTTAGACTTATTAAATATACCTTTTTAAATAGGCTTAGTTCAGAAACTTAGGCTTATTAAATAGGCTTATTTCAGCAACTTAGGCTCATTAAATAGCCTTATTAAATAGGCTTATTCAGCAACTTAGGCTTATTAAATATCCTTATTAAATATGCTTATTTCAGCAACTTAGACTTATTAAATAGGTTTATTCAGCAACTTAGGCTTATTAAATAGGCTTATTCAGCAACTTAGGCGTATTTAATAGGCTTATTTCAGCAACTTAGGCTTGTTAAATAGGCCCATTCAGAAACTTAGGCTTATTAAATAGGCTTATTTCAGCAACTTAGACTTATTCAATAGGCCTATTAAATAGGCTTATTAAATAGGCTTATTAAATAGACTCATTAAATAGGCTCATTAAATAGGCTTATTAAATAGACTTATTGAATAGACTTATTAAATAGGCTCAATAAATAGGCTTATTAAATAGGCTTATTGAATAGGCTTATTAAATAGACTTATTAAATCGGCTTATTAAATAGGCTTATTAAAAAGGCTTATTAAATAGACTTATTAAATAGGCTCATTAAATACTTATTAAATAGGCTTATTAAATAGACATATTAAATAGACTTATTAAAAAGGCTTATTAAATAGACTTATTAAAGAGCCTCATTAAAAATGCTCATTAAATACTTATTAAATGTGTTTATTAAATAGGCGTATTAAATAGGCTTATTAAATAAGCTTATTAAATAGGCTTATTAAATAGACTTATTAAAGAGCCTCATTAAATAGGCTTATTTCAGCAACTTAGGCTTATTAAATAAGCTTATTTCAGCAACTTATGCTTATTAAATAGCCTTATTAAACAGGTTTATTTCAGCAACTTAGGCTTATTAAATAGCATTTTTAAATAGGTTTATTTCAGCAACTTAGACTTATTAAATATACCTTTTTAAATAGGCTTAGTTCAGAAACTCAGGCTTATTAAATAGTCTTATTTCAGCAACTTAGGCTCATTAAATAGCCTTATTAAATAGGCTTATTTCAGCAACTTAGGCTTATTAAATAGGCTTATTTCAGCAACTTAGACTTATTAAATAGCCTTATTTCAGCAACTTAGGCTTATTAAATAGCCTCATTTCAGAAACTTAGACTTATTAAATAGGCTTATTCAGCAACTTAGGCTTATTAAATAGCCTTATTAAATAGGCTTATTTCAGCAACTTAGACTTATTAAATAGGTTTATTCAGCAACTTAGGCTTATTAAATAGGCTTATTCAGCAACTTAGGCTTATTAAATAGGCTTATTTCAGCAACTTAGGCTTATTAAATAGGCTCATTCAGAAACTTAGGCTTATTAAATAGGCTTATTTCAGCAACTTAGACTTATTAAATAGGCCTATTAAATAGACTGATTAAATAGGCTCATTAAATACTTATTAAATAGGCTTATTAAATAGACTTATTAAATAGGCTCAATAAAGAGGCTTATTAAATAGGCTTATTAAATGGACTTATTAAATAGGCTCAATAAATAGGCTTATTAAATAGGCTTATTAAATAGGCTCATTAAATAGGCGTATTAAATAGACTTATTAAATAGGCTCAATAAATAGGCTTATTAAATAGGCTTATTAAATAGTCTTATTAAATAGGCTCAATAAATAGGCTTATTAAATAGGCTCAATAAATAGGCTTATTAAATAGGCTCATTAAATACTTATTAAATAGGCTTATTAAAATGGCTTATTAAATAGACTTAATACATAGGCTCATTAAATACTTATTAAATAGGTGTATTAAATAGGCGTATTAAATAAGCTTATTAATAGGCATATTAAATAGGCTTATTAAATAGGCTTATTAAATAGACTTATTAAATAGGCTTATTAAAAAGGCTTATTAAATAGACTTAATACATAGGCTCATTAAATACTTATTAAATAGGTGTATTAAATAGGCGTATTAAATAGGCTTATTAATAGGCGTATTAAATAGGCTTATTAAATAGGCTTATTAAATAGACTCATTAAATAGCCTCATTAAATAGGCTTATTTTAGCAACTTAGGCTTATTAAATAGGCTTATTTCAGCAACTCAGGCTTATTAAATAGACTTATTTCAGCAACTTATGCTTATTAAATAGCCTTATTAAACAGGTTTATTTCAGCAACTTAGGCTTATTAAATAGTATTTTTAAATAGGCTTAGTTCAGAAACTTAGGCTTATTAAATAGGCTTATTTCAGCAACTTAGGCTCATTAAATAGCCTTATTAAATAGGCTTTTTCAGCAACTTAGGCTCATTAAATAGCCTTATTAAATAGGCTTATTTCAGCAACTTAGACTTATTCAATAGGCCTATTAAATAGGCTTATTAAATAGGCTTATTAAATAGACTCATTAAATAGGCTCATTAAATAGGCTTATTAAATAGACTTATTGAATAGACTTATTAAATAGGCTCAATAAATAGGCTTATTAAATAGGCTTATTGAATAGGCTTATTAAATAGACTTATTAAATCGGCTTATTAAATAGGCTTATTAAAAAGGCTTATTAAATAGACTTATTAAATAGGCTCATTAAATACTTATTAAATAGGCTTATTAAATAGACTTATTAAATAGACTTATTAAAAAGGCTTATTAAATAGACTTATTAAAGAGCCTCATTAAAAATGCTCATTAAATACTTATTAAATGTGTTTATTAAATAGGCGTATTAAATAGGCTTATTAAATAAGCTTATTAAATAGGCTTATTAAATAGACTTATTAAAGAGCCTCATTAAATAGGCTTATTTCAGCAACTTAGGCTTATTAAATAAGCTTATTTCAGCAACTTATGCTTATTAAATAGCCTTATTAAACAGGTTTATTTCAGCAACTTAGGCTTATTAAATAGCATTTTTAAATAGGTTTATTTCAGCAACTTAGACTTATTAAATATACCTTTTTAAATAGGCTTAGTTCAGAAACTCAGGCTTATTAAATAGTCTTATTTCAGCAACTTAGGCTCATTAAATAGCCTTATTAAATAGGCTTATTTCAGCAACTTAGGCTTATTAAATAGGCTTATTTCAGCAACTTAGACTTATTAAATAGCCTTATTTCAGCAACTTAGGCTTATTAAATAGCCTTATTTCAGAAACTTAGACTTATTAAATAGGCTTATTCAGCAACTTAGGCTTATTAAATAGCCTTATTAAATAGGCTTATTTCAGCAACTTAGACTTATTAAATAGGTTTATTCAGCAACTTAGGCTTATTAAATAGGCTTATTCAGCAACTTAGGCTTATTAAATAGGCTTATTAAATAGGCTTATTCAGCAACTTAGGCTCATTAAATAGCCTTATTAAATAGGCTTTTTTCAGCAACTTAGGCTCATTAAATAGCCTTATTAAATAGGCTTATTTCAGCAACTTAGGCTTATTAAATAGCCTTATTAAATAGGCTTATTTTAGCAACTTAGACTTATTAAACCGACTTATTAAATAGACATTTCAGCAACTTAGGCTCATTAAATATGCTTATGAAATATGCTTATTTCTGCAACTTAGACTTATTAGATAGGCCTATTAAATAGGCTTATTTTAGCAACTTAGGCTTATTAAATAGGCTTATTTCAGCAACTTAGGCTTATTAAATAGGCTTATTTCAGCAACTTATGCTTATTAAATAGCCTTATTAAACAGTTTTATTTCTAGCAATTTAGGCTTATTAAATAGCATTTTTAAATAGGTTTTTTTCAGCAACTTAGACTTATTAAATAGACCTTTTTATATAGGCTTAGTTCACCAACGTAGGCTTATTAAATAGGCTTATTTCAGCAACTTAGGCTTATTAAATAGCCTTATTTCAGCAACTTAGACTTATTAAATAGGCTTATTCAGCAACTTAGGCTTATTAAATAGCCTATTTAAATAGGCTTATTTCAGCAACTTAGGCTTATTAAATAGGCTTATTTCAGCAACTGAGACATATTAAAAAGGCTTATTTCAGCAACTTAGGCTTATGAAATAGGCTTATTCAGCAACTTAGGCTTATTAAATAGGCTTATTTCAGCAACTTATGCTTATTAAATAGCCTTATTAAACAGGTTTATTTCAGCAACTTAGGCTTATTAAATAGCATTTTTAAATAGGTTTATTTCAGCAACTTAGACTTATTAAATATACCTTTTAAAATAGGCTTAGTTCAGAAACTTAGGCTTATTAAATAGGCTTATTTCAGCAACTTAGGCTCATTAAATAGCCTTATTAAATAGGCTTATTCAGCAACTTAGGCTTATTAAATATCCTTATTAAATATGCTTATTTCAGCAACTTAGACTTATTAAATAGGTTTATTCAGCAACTTAGGCTTATTAAATAGGCTTATTTCAGCAACTTAAACTTATTAAATAGCCTTATTTCAGCAATTTAGGCTTATTAAATAGCCTTATTTCAGCAACTTAGACTTATTAAATAGGCTTATTCAGCAACTTAGGCTTATTAAATAGCCTTATTAAATAGGCTTATTTCAGCAACTTAGACTTATTAAATAGGTTTATTCAGCAACTTAGGCTTATTAAATAGGCTTATTGAGCAACTTAGACTTATTAAATAGTCCTATTAAATAGGCTTATTAAATAGGCTTATTAAATAGGCTTATTTCAGCAACTTAGGCTTATTAAACAGGCTTATTAAATAGGCTTATTTCAGCAACTTAGGCTTATTAAATAGGCTTATTTCAGCAACTTAGACTTATTAAATAGCCTTATTTCAGCGACTTACGCTTATTAAATAGGCTTATTTCAGCAACTTACGCTGATTAAATAGCCTAATTAAGTAGGCTTATTTCAGCAGCTTGGGCTTATTAAATAGGCTTATTTCAGCAACTTACGCTGATTAAAAAGGCTTATTTCAGCAACTTAGACTTATTAAATAGCCTTATTTCAGCAACTTAGACTTATTAAATAGGCTTATTTCAGCAACTTATGCTTATTAAATATACTTATTTCAGCAACTTAGGCTTATTAAATAGGCTTATTTCAGCAACTTGGACTTATTAAATAGCCTTATTTCAGCAACTTAGGCTTATTAAATAGGCTTATTTCAGCAACTTAGGCTTATTAAATAGACTTATTTCAGCAACTTAGGCTTATTAAATAGCCTTATTTCAGCAACTTAGACTTATTAAATACGCTTATTTCAGCAACTTAGGCTTATTAAATAGGCTTATTCAGCAACGTAGGCTTATTAAATAGGCTTATTAAATAGCATTATTTCAGTAACTTACGCTTATTAAATAGGCTTATTTCAGCAACTTAGGCTTATTAAATAGCCTAATTAGGTAGGCTTATTTCAGCAACTTGGGCTTATTAAATAGGCTTATTTCAGCAACTTACGCTGATTAAAAAGGCTTATTTCAGCAACTTAGACTTATTAAATAGGCTTATTTCAGCAACTTATGCTTATTAAATATACTTATTTCAGCAACTTAGGCTTATTAAATAGGTTTATTCAGCAACTTAGGCTTATTAAATAGGCTTATTTCAGCAACTTAAACTTATTAAATAGCCTTATTTCAGCAATTTAGGCTTATTAAATAGCCTTATTTCAGCAACTTAGACTTATTAAATAGGCTTATTCAGCAACTTAGGCTTATTAAATAGCCTTATTAAATAGGCTTATTTCAGCAACTTAGACTTATTAAATAGGTTTATTCAGCAACTTAGGCTTATTAAATAGGCTTATTGAGCAACTTAGACTTATTAAATAGTCCTATTAAATAGGCTTATTAAATAGGCTTATTAAATAGGCTTATTTCAGCAACTTAGGCTTATTAAACAGGCTTATTAAATAGGCTTATTTCAGCAACTTAGGCTTATTAAATAGGCTTATTTCAGCAACTTAGACTTATTAAATAGCCTTATTTCAGCGACTTACGCTTATTAAATAGGCTTATTTCAGCAACTTACGCTGATTAAATAGCCTAATTAAGTAGGCTTATTTCAGCAGCTTGGGCTTATTAAATAGGCTTATTTCAGCAACTTACGCTGATTAAAAAGGCTTATTTCAGCAACTTAGACTTATTAAATAGCCTTATTTCAGCAACTTAGACTTATTAAATAGGCTTATTTCAGCAACTTATGCTTATTAAATATACTTATTTCAGCAACTTAGGCTTATTAAATAGGCTTATTTCAGCAACTTGGACTTATTAAATAGCCTTATTTCAGCAACTTAGGCTTATTAAATAGGCTTATTTCAGCAACTTAGGCTTATTAAATAGACTTATTTCAGCAACTTAGGCTTATTAAATAGCCTTATTTCAGCAACTTAGACTTATTAAATACGCTTATTTCAGCAACTTAGGCTTATTAAATAGGCTTATTCAGCAACGTAGGCTTATTAAATAGGCTTATTAAATAGCATTATTTCAGTAACTTACGCTTATTAAATAGGCTTATTTCAGCAACTTAGGCTTATTAAATAGCCTAATTAGGTAGGCTTATTTCAGCAACTTGGGCTTATTAAATAGGCTTATTTCAGCAACTTACGCTGATTAAAAAGGCTTATTTCAGCAACTTAGACTTATTAAATAGGCTTATTTCAGCAACTTATGCTTATTAAATATACTTATTTCAGCAACTTAGGCTTATTAAATCTGCTTATTTCAGCAACTTGGACTTATTAAATAGCCTTATTTCAGCAACTTAGGCTTATTAAATAGGCTTATTTCAGCAACTTAGGCTTATTAAATAGCCTTATTTCAGCAACTTAGACGTATTAAATAGGCTTATTTCAGCAACTTAGGCTTATTAAATAGGCTTATTCAGCAACGTAGGCTTATTAAATAGGCTTATTAAATAGCCTTATTTCAGTAACTTACGCTTATTTAATAGGCTTATTTCAGCAACTTAGGCTTATTAAATAGTATTTTTAAATAGGCTTAGTTCAGAAACTTAGGCTTATTAAATAGGCTTATTTCAGCAACTTAGGCTCATTAAATAGCCTTATTAAATAGGCTTATTTCAGCAACTTAGGCTTATTAAATAGGCTTATTTCAGCAACTTAAACTTATTAAATAGCCTTATTTTAGCAACTTAGGCTTATTAAATACCCTTATTTCAGCAACTTAGACTTATTAAATAGGCTTATTTCAGCAACTTATGCTTATTAAATATACTTATTTCAGCAACTTAGGCTTATTAAATAGGCTTATTTCAGCAACTTAGGCTTATTAAATAGCCTTATTTCAGCAACTTAGACTTACTAAATAGGCATATTAAATAGGCTTGTTAAATAGGCTTATTAAATACGCTTATTTCAGCAACTTAGGCTTATTAAACAGGCTTATTTCAGCAACTTAGGCTTATTAAATATACTTATTTCAGCAACTTAGGCTTATTAAATCGGCTTATTTCAGCAACTTGGACTCATTAAATAGCCTTATTTCAGCAACTTAGGCTTATTAAATAGGCTTATTTCAGCAACTTAGGCTTATTAAATAGCCTTATTTCAGCAACTTAGACTTATCAAATAGGCTTATTTCAGCAACTTAGGCTTATTAAATAGGCTTATTAAATAGCCTTATTTCAGTAACTTACGCTTATTAAATAGGCTTATTTCAGCAACTTAGGCTTATTAAATAGCCTAATTAAGTAGGCTTATTTCAGCAACTTACGCTGATTAAAAAGACTTATTTCAGCAACTTAGACTTATTAAATAGCCTTATTTCAGCAACTTAGACTCATTAAATAGGCTTATTTCAGCAACTTATGCTTATTAAATATACTTATTTCAGCAACTTAGGCTTATTAAATAGGCTTATTTCAGCAACTTAGACTTATTAAATAGCCTTATTTCAGCAACTTAGCCTTATTAAATAGGCTTATTTCAGCAACTTAGGCTTATTAAATAGCCTTATTTCAGCAACTTAGACTTATTAAATAGGCTTATTTCAGCAACTTAGGCTTATTAAATAGGCTTATTCAGCAACTTAGGCTTATTAAATAGGCTTATTTCAGCAACTTAGGCTTATTAAATAGGCTCATTCAGAAACTTAGGCTTATTAAATAGGCTTATTTCAGCAACTTAGACTTATTAAATAGGCCTATTAAATAGGCTTATTAAATAGACTTATTAAATAGGCTCATTAAATACTTATTAAATAGGCTTATTAAATAGGCTTATTAAATAGACTTATTAAATAGGCTCAATAAATAGGCTTATTAAATAGGCTTATTAAATAGGCTCAATAAATAGGCTTATTAAATAGGCTTATTAAATAGACTTAATAAATAGGCTTATTAAATAGGCTCAATAAATAGGCTTATTAAATAGGCTCAATAAATAGGCTTATTAAATAGGCTCAATAAATAGGCTTATTAAATAGGCTCATTAAATACTTATTAAATAGACTTATTAAATAGACTTATTACATAGGCTTATTAAATAGGCTTATTAAATAGGCTTATTAAATAGGCTTATTAAATAGACTTATTAAATAGCTCATTAAATAGGCTTATATCAGCAACTTAGGCTTATTAAATAGCCTTATTTCAGCAACTTACGCTTATTAAATAGGCTTATTTCAGCAACTTAGGCTTATTAAATAGCCTAATTAAGTAGGCTTATTTCAGCAACTTGGGCTTATTAAATAGGCTTATTTCAGCAACTTACGCTGATTAAAAAGGCTTATTTCAGCAACTTAGACTTATTAAATAGCCTTATTTCAGCAACCTAGACTCATTAAATAGGCTTATTTCAGCAACTCATGCTTAATAAATATACTTATTTCAGCAACTTAGGCTTATTAAATAGGCTTATTTCAGCAACTTAGACTTATTAAATAGCCTTATTTCAGCAACTTAGGCTTATTAAATAGGCTTATTTCAGCAACTTAGGATTATTAAATAGGCTTATTTCAGCAACTTAGACTTACTAAATAGGCTTATTTCAGCAACTTAGGCTTATTAAATAGGCTTATTCAGCAACTTAGGCTTATTAAATAGGCTTATTTTGGCAACTTAGGCTTATTAAATAGGCTCATTCAGAAACTTAGGCTTATTAAATAGGCTTATTTCAGCAACTTAGACTTATTAAATAGGCCTATTAAATAGGCTTATTTTAGCAACTTAGGCTTATTAAATAGCCTTATTAAATAGACTTATTAAATAGGCTCAATAAATAGGCTTATTTTAGCAACTTAGGCTTATTTAATAGGTTTATTTCAGCAACTTAGACTTATTAAATAGCCTCATTAAATAGGCTTATTTTAGCAACTTAGGCTTATTAAATAGCCTTATTAAATAGACTTATTAAATAGGCTCAATAAATAGGCTTATTAAATAGGCTTATTAAATAGGCTTATTAAATAGACTTATTAAATAGGCTTATTAAATAGGCTCAATAAATATGCTTATTAAATAGGCTCAATAAATAGGCTTATTAAATAGGCTCAATAAATAGGCTTATTAAATAGGCTCAATAAATAGGCTTATTAAATAGGCTCATTAAATACTTATTAAATAGGCTTATTAAATAGACTTATTAAATAGACTTATTAAATAGGCTTATTAAATAGACTTATTAAATAGGCGTATTAAAAAGGCTTATTAAATAGACTTATTAAATAGGCTCATTAAATACTTATTAAATATGTTTATTAAATAGGCGTATTAAATAGGCTTATTAAATAGGCTCATTAAATACTTATTAAATAGGCTTATTAAATAGACTTATTAAATAGGCTTATTAAATAGGCTCAATAAATAGGCTTATTAAATAGGCTCAATAAATAGGCTTATTAAATAGGCTCAATAAATAGGCTTATTAAATAGGCTCAATAAATAGGCTTATTAAATAGGCTCATTAAATACTTATTAAATAGGCTTATTAAATAGACTTATTAAATAGACTTATTAAATAGGCTTATTAAATAGACTTATTAAATAGGCTTATTAAATAGGCTTATTAAATAGACTTATTAAATATCCTAATTAAATAGGCTTATTTTAGCAACTTAGGCTTATTAAATAGGTTTATTTCAGCAACTTAGACTTATTAAATAGCCTTATTATATAGGCTTATTTCAGCAACTTAGGCTTATTAAACAAGCTTATTTCAGCAACTTATCCTTATTAAATAGCCTTATTAAACAGGTTTATTTCAGCAACTTAGGCTTATTAAATAGCATTTTAAATAGGTTTATTTCAGCAACTTAGACTTATTAAATAGGCTTATTAAATAGGCTTAGTTCAGAAACTTAGGCTTATTAAATAGGCTTATTTCAGCAACTTAGGCTCATTAAATAGCCTTACTAAATAGGCTTATTTCAGCAACTTAGGCTTATTAAACAGGCTTATTTCAGCAACTTAAACTTATTAAATAGCTTATTTCATCAACTTAGGCTTATTAAATAGCCTTATTTCAGCAACTTAGACTTATTAAATAGGCTTATTCAGCAACTTAGGCTTATTAAATAGCCTTATTAAATAGGCTTATTTCAGCAACTTAGACTTATTAAATAGGTTTATTCAGCAACTTAGGCTTATTAAATAGGCTTATTCAGCAACTTAGGCTCATTAAATAGGCTTATTTCAGCAACTTAGGCTTATTAAATAGGCTCATTCAGCAACTTAGGCTTATTAAATAGGCTTATTTCAGCAACTTAGACTTATTAAATAGGCCTATTAAATAGGCTTATTAAATAGGCTTATTTCATCAACTTAGACTTATGAAATAGGCCTATTAAATAGGCTTGTTAAATAGGCTTATTAAATAGGCTTATTTCAGCAACTTAGGCTTATTAAATAGCCTAATTAAGTAGGCTTATTTCAGCAACTTTGGCTTATTAAATAGGCTTATTTCAGCAACTTAGACTTATTAAATAGGCTTATTTCAGCAACTTAGGCTTTTTAAATAGGCTCATTCAATACTTGTTAAATAGGCTTATTAAACAGGCTTATTAAATAGACTCATTAAATAGGCTCATTAAATAGGCTTATTAAATAGGCTTATTAATTATGCTTATTAAATAGGCTTATTAAATAGACTTATTAAATAGGCTTATTAAATAGGCTCAATAAATAGGCTTATTAAATAGGCTCAATGAATAGGCTTATTAAATAGGCTCATTAAATACTTATTAAATAGGCTTAACAAATAGACTTATTAAATAGACTTATTAAATAGGCTTATTAAATAGGTTTATTAAATAGGCTTATTAAAAAGGCTTATTAAATAGACTTATTAAATAGGCTCATTAAATACTTATTAAATAGGTTTATTAAATAGGCATATTAAATAGGCTTATTAAATAGGCTTATTAAATAGGCTTATTAAATAGACTTATTAAATAGCCTCATTAAATAGGCTTATTTTAGAAACTTAGGCTTATTAAATAGGCTTATTAAATAGACTTATTAAATAGGCTCAATAAATAGGCTTATTAAATAGGCTTATTAAATAGGCTTATTAAATAGACTTATTAAATAGGCTTATTAAATAGGCTCAATAAATAGGCTTATTAAATAGGCTCAATAAATAGGCTTATTAAATAGGCTCAATAAATAGGCTTATTAAATAGGCTCAATAAATAGGCTTATTAAATAGGCTCATTAAATACTTATTAAATAGGCTTATTAAATAGACTTATTAAATAGACTTATTAAATAGGCTTATTAAATAGACTTATTAAATAGGCTTATTTAAAAGGCTTATTAAATAGACTTATTAAATAGGCTCATTAAATACTTATTAAATATGTTTATTAAATAGGCGTATTAAATAGGCTTATTAAATGGGCTTATTAAATAGGCTTATTAAATAGGCTTATTAAATAGACTTATTAAATAGCCTAATTAAATAGGCTTATTTTAGCAACTTAGGCTTATTAAATAGGTTTATTTCAGCAACTTAGACTTATTAAATAGCCTTATTAAATAGGCTTATTTCAGCAACTTAGGCTTATTAAACAAGCTTATTTCAGCAACTTATGCTTATTAAATAGCCTTATTAAACAGGTTTATTTCAGCAACTTAGGCTTATTAAATAGCATTTTAAATAGGTTTATTTCAGCAACTTAGACTTATTAAATAGGCTTATTAAATAGGCTTAGTTCAGAAACTTAGGCTTATTAAATAGGCTTATTTCAGCAACTTAGGCTCATTAAATAGCCTTACTAAATAGGCTTATTTCAGCAACTTAGGCTTATTAAACAGGCTTATTTCAGCAACTTAACCTTATTAAATAGCCTAATTTCATCAACTTAGGCTTATTAAATAGCCTTATTTCAGCAACTTAGACTTATTAAATAGGCTTATTCAGCAACTTAGGCTTATTAAATAGCCTTATTAAATAGGCTTATTTCAGCAACTTAGACTTATTAAATAGGTTTATTCAGCAACTTAGGCTTATTAAATAGGCTTATTCAGCAACTTAGGCTCATTAAATAGGCTTATTTCAGCAACTTAGGCTTATTAAATAGGCTCATACAGCAACTTAGGCTTATTAAATAGGCTTATTTCAGCAACTTAAACTTATTAAATAGGCCTATTAAATAGGCTTATTAAATAGGCTTATTTCATCAACTTAGACTTATGAAATAGGCCTATTAAATAGGCTTGTTAAATAGGCTTATTAAATAGGCTTATTTCAGCAACTTAGGCTTATTAAATAGCCTAATTAAGTAGGCTTATTTCAGCAACTTTGGCTTATTAAATAGGCTTATTTCAGCAACTTAGACTTATTAAATAGCCTTATTCAGCAAATTAGACTTATTAAATAGGCTTATTTCAGCAACTTATGCTTATTAAATATACTTATTTCAGCAACTTAGGCTTATTAAATAGGCTTATTTCAGCAACTTAGACTTATTAAATAGCCTTATTTCAGCAACTTAGGCTTATTAAATAGGCTTATTTCAGCAACTTAGGCTTATTAAATAGCCTTATTTCAGCAACTTAGACTTATTAAATAGGCTTATTTCAGCAACTTAGGCTTATTAAATAGGCTTATTCAGCAACTTAGGCTTATTAAATAGGCTTATTAAATAGGCTTATTTCAGCAACTTAGACTTATTAAATAGGCTTATTTCAGCAACTTAGGCTTATTAAATAGCCTTATTTCAGCAACTTAGACTTATTAAATAGGCTTATTTCAGCAACTTAGGCTTATTAAATAGGCTTATTCAGCAACTTAGGCTTATTAAATAGGCTTATTAAATAGGCTTATTTCAGCAACTTAGGCTTATTAAATAGGCTTATTCAGCAACTTAGGCTTATTAAATAGGCTCATTCAATACTTATTAAATAGGCTTATTAAACAGGCTTATTAAATAGACTCATTAAATAGGCTCAATAAATAGGCTTATTAAATAGGCTTATTAAATAGGCTTATTAAATAGGCTCAATAAATAGGCTTATTAAATAGGCTTATTAAATATGCTTATTAAATAGACTTATTAAATAGGCGTATTAAATAGGCTTATTAAATAGACTTATTAAATAGCCTCATTAAATAGGCTTATTTTAGCAACTTAGGCTTATAAAATAGGCTTATTTCATCAACTTATGCTTATTAAATAGCCTTATTAAACAGGTTTATTTCAGCAACTTAGGCTTATTAAATAGCATTTTTAAATATGTTTATTTCAGCAACTTAGACTTATTAAATATACCTTTTTAAATAGGCTTAGTTAAGAAACTTAGGCTTATTAAATAGGCTTATTTCAGCAACTTAGGCTCATTAAATAGCCTTATTAAATAGGCTTATTTCAGCAACTTAGGCTTATTCAACAAGCTTATTTCAGCAACTTATGCTTATTAAATAGCCTTCTTAAACAGGTTTATTTCAGCAACTTAGGCTTATTAAATATCATTTTAAATAGGTTTATTTCAGCAACTTAGACTTATTAAATAGGCTTATTAAATAGGCTTAGTTCAGAAACTTAGGCTTATTAAATAGGCTTATTTCAGCAACTTAGGCTCATTAAATAGCCTTACTAAATAGGCTTATTTCAGCAACTTAGGCTTATTAAACAGGCATATTTCAGCAACTTAAACTTATTAAATAGCCTAATTTCATCAACTTAGGCTTATTAAATAGCCTTATTTCAGCAACTTAGACTTATTAAATAGGCTTATTCAGCAACTTAGGCTTATTAAATAGCCTTATTAAAGAGGCTTATTTCAGCAACTTAGACTTATTAAATAGGTTTATTCAGCAACTTAGGCTTATTAAATAGGCTTATTCAGCAACTTAGGCTCATTAAATAGGCTTATTTCAGCAACTTAGGCTTATTAAATAGGCTCATACAGCAACTTAGGCTTATTAAATAGGCTTATTTCAGCAACTTAAACTTATTAAATAGGCCTATTAAATAGGCTTATTAAATAGGCTTATTTCATCAACTTAGACTTATGAAATAGGCCTATTAAATAGGCTTGTTAAATAGGCTTATTAAATAGGCTTATTTCAGCAACTTTGGCTTATTAAATAGGCTTATTTCAGCAACTTAGACTTATTAAATAGCCTTATTCAGCAAATTAGACTTATTAAATAGGCTTATTTCAGCAACTTATGCTTATTAAATATACTTATTTCAGCAACTTAGGCTTATTAAATAGGCTTATTTCAGCAACTTAGACTTATTAAATAGCCTTATTTCAGCAACTTAGGCTTATTAAATAGGCTTATTTCAGCAACTTAGGCTTATTAAATAGCCTTATTTCAGCAACTTAGACTTATTAAATAGGCTTATTTCAGCAACTTAGGTTTATTAAATAGGCTTATTCAGCAACTTAGGCTTATTAAATAGGCTTATTAAATAGGCTTATTTCAGCAACTTAGACTTATTAAATAGGCTTATTTCAGCAACTTAGGCTTATTAAATAGCCTTATTTCAGCAACTTAGACTTATTAAATAGGCTTATTTCAGCAACTTAGGCTTATTAAATAGGCTTATTCAGCAACTTAGGCTTATTAAATAGGCTTATTAAATAGGCTTATTTCAGCAACTTAGGCTTATTAAATAGGCTTATTCAGCAACTTAGGCTTATTAAATAGGCTCATTCAATACTTATTAAATAGGCTTATTAAACAGGCTTATTAAATAGACTCATTAAATAGGCTCAATAAATAGGCTTATTAAATAGGCTTATTAATTAGGCTTATTAAATAGGCTTATTAAATAGACTTATTAAATAGGCATATTAAATAGGCTCAATAAATAGTCTTATTAAATAGGCTTATTAATTAGGCTTATTAAATAGGCTTATTAAATAGGCTCAATAAATAGGCTTATTAAATAGGCTTATTAAATATGCTTATTAAATAGACTTATTAAATAGGCGTATTAAATAGGCTTATTAAATAGACTTATTAAATAGCCTCATTAAATAGGCTTATTTTAGCAACTTAGGCTTATAAAACAGGCTTATTTCATCAACTTATGCTTATTAAATAGCCTTATTAAACAGGTTTATTTCAGCAACTTAGGCTTATTAAATAGCATTTTTAAATATGTTAATTTCAGCAACTTAGACTTATTAAATATACCTTTTTAAATAGGCTTAGTTAAGAAACTTAGGCTTATTAAATAGGCTTATTTCAGCAACTTAGGCTCATTAAATAGCCTTATTAAATAGGCTTATTTCAGCAACTTAGGCTTATTAAATAGCGTTATTAAATAGGCTTATTTTAGCAACTTAGACTTATTAAAACGACTTATTAAATAGACATTTCAGCAACTTAGGCTCATCAAATATGCTTATGAAATATGCTTATTTCTGCAACTTAGACTTATTAGATAGGCCTATTAAATAGGCTTATTTCAGCAACTTAGGCTTATTAAATAGGGTTATTTTAGCAACTTGGGCTTATTAAATAGGCTTATTTTAGCAACTTAGACTTATTAAATAGCCTTATTTCAGCAACTTACGCTTATTAAATAGGCTTATTTCAGCAACTTAGGCTTATTAAATAGCCTTATTAAGTAGGCTTATTTCAGCAACTTGGGCTTATTAAATAGGCTTATTTCAGCAACTTACGCTGATTAAAAAGGCTTATTTCAGCAACTTAGACTTATTAAATAGCCTTAATTCAGCAACTTAGACTTATTAAATAGGCTTATTTCAGCAACTTATGCTTATTAAATATACTTATTTCAGCAACTTAGGCTTATTAAATAGGCTTATTTCAGCAACTTAGACTTATTAAATAGCCTTATTTCAGCAACTTATGCTTATTAAATAGGTTTATTTCAGCAACTTAGGCTTATTAAATAGCCTAATTTCAGCAACTTAGACTTATTAAATAGGCTTATTTCAGCAACTTAGGCTTATTAAATAGGCTCATTCAATACTTGTTAAATAGGCTTATTAAACAGGCTTATTAAATAGACTCCTATTAAATAGGTTCAATAAATAGGCTTATTAAATAGGCTTATTGAATAGGCTTATTAAATAGACTTATTAAATAGGCTTATTAAATAGGCTCAATAAATAGGCTTATTAAATAGGCTCAATAAATAGGCTTATTAAATAGGCTCAATAAATAGGCTTATTAAATAGGCTCAATAAATAGGCTTATTAAATAGGCTCATTAAATACTTATTAAATAGGCTTATTAAATAGACTTATTAAATAGACTTATTAAATAGGCTTATTAAATAGACTTATTAAATAGGCTTATTAAAAAGGCTTATTAAATAGACTTATTAAATAGGCTCATTAAATACTTATTAAATATGTTTATTAAATAGGCGCATTAAATAGGCTTATTAAATAGGCTTATTAAATAGGCTTATTAAATAGACTTATTAAATAGCCTAATTAAATAGGCTTATTTTAGCAACTTAGGCTTATTAAATAGGTTTATTTCAGCAACTTAGACTTATTAAATAGCCTTATTAAATAGGCTTATTTCAGCAACTTAGGCTTATTAAACAAGCTTATTTCAGCAACTTATGCTTATTAAATAGACTTATTAAACAGGTTTATTTCAGCAACTTAGGCTTATTAAATAGCATTTTAAATAGGTTTATTTCAGCAACTTAGACTTTTTAAATAGGCTTATTAAATAGGCTTAGTTCAGAAACTTAGGCTTATTAAATAGGCTTATTTCAGCAACTTAGGCTCATTAAATAGCCTTACTAAATAGGCTTATTTCAGCAACTTAGGCTTATTAAATAGGCTCATTCAGCAACTTAGGCTTATTAAATAGGCTTATTTCAGCAACTTAAACTTATTAAATAGGCCTATTAAATAGGCTTATTAAATAGGCTTATTTCATCAACTTAGACTTATGAAATAGGCCTATTAAATAGGCTTGTTAAATAGGCTTATTAAATAGGCTTATTTCAGCAACTTAGGCTTATTAAATAGCCTAATTAAGTAGGCTTATTTCAGCAACTTTGGCTTATTAAATAGGCTTATTTCAGCAACTTAGACTTATTAAATAGCCTTATTCAGCAAATTAGACTTATTAAATAGGCTTATTTCAGCAACTTATGCTTATTAAATATACTTATTTCAGCAACTTAGGCTTATTAAATAGGCTTATTTCAGCAACTTAGACTTATTAAATAGCCTTATTTCAGCAACTTAGGCTTATTAAATAGGCTTATTTCAGCAACTTAGGCTTATTAAATAGCCTTATTTCAGCAACTTAGACTGATTAAATAGGCTTATTTCAGCAACTTAGGCTTATTAAATAGGCTTATTCAGCAACTTAGGCTTATTAAATAGGCTTATTAAATAGGCTTATTTCAGCAACTTAGGCTTATTAAATAGGCTTATTCAGCAACTTAGGCTTATTAAATAGGCTCATTCAATACTTATTAAATAGGCTTATTAAACAGGCTTATTAAATAGACTCATTAAATAGGCTCAATAAATAGGCTTATTAAATAGGCTTATTAATTAGGCTTATTAAATAGGCTCATTAAATAGACTTATTAAATAGGCATATTAAATAGGCTCAATAAATAGGCTTATTAAATAGGCTTATTAAATAGGCTTATTAAATAGGCTTATTAAATAGGCTCAATAAATAGGCTTATTAAATAGGCTTATTAAATATGCTTATTAAATAGACTTATTAAATAGGCGTATTAAATAGGCTTATTAAATAGACTTATTAAATAGCCTCATTAAATAGGCTTATTTTAGCAACTTAGGCTTATAAAATAGGCTTATTTCATCAACTTATGCTTATTAAATAGCCTTATTAAACAGGTTTATTTCAGCAACTTAGGCTTATTAAATAGCATTTTTAAATATGTTTATTTCAGCAACTTAGACTTATTAAATATACCTTTTTAAATAGGCTTAGTTAAGAAACTTAGGCTTATTAAATAGGCTTATTTCAGCAACTTAGGCTCATTAAATAGCCTTATTAAATAGGCTTATTTCAGCAACTTAGGCTTATTAAATAGCCTTATTAAATAGGCTTATTTTAGCAACTTAGACTTATTAAAACGACTTATTAAATAGACATTTCAGCAACTTAGGCTCATCAAATATGCTTATGAAATATGCTTATTTCTGCAACTTAGACTTATTAGATAGGCCTATTAAATAGGCTTATTTCAGCAACTTAGGCTTATTAAATAGGGTTATTTCAGCAACTTGGGCTTATTAAATAGGCTTATTTTAGCAACTTAGACTTAATTAATAGCCTTATTTCAGCAACTTACGCTTATTAAATAGGCTTATTTCAGCAACTTAGGCTTATTAAATAGCCTTATTAAGTAGGCTTATTTCAGCAACTTGGGCTTATTAAATAGGCTTATTTCAGCAACTTACGCTGATTAAAAAGGCTTATTTCAGCAACTTAGACTTATTAAATAGCCTTATTTCAGCAACTTAGACTTATTAAATAGGCTTATTTCAGCAACTTATGCTTATTAAATATACTTATTTCAGCAACTTAGGCTTATTAAATAGGCTTATTTCAGCAACTTAGACTTATTAAATAGCCTTATTTCAGCAACTTATGCTTATTAAATAGGTTTATTTCATCAACTTAGGCTTATTAAATAGCCTTATTTCAGCAACTTAGACTTATTAAATAGGCTTATTTCAGCAACTTAGGCTTATTAAATAGGCTCATTCAATACTTGTTAAATAGGCTTATTAAACAGGCTTATTAAATAGACTCATTAAATAGGCTCATTAAATAGGCTTATTAAATAGGCTTATTAATTAGGCTTATTAAATAGGCTTATTAAATAGACTTATTAAATAGGCTTATTAAATAGGCTTATTAAATAGGTTTATTAAATAGGCTTATTAAAAAGGCTTATTAAATAGACTTATTAAATAGGCTCATTAAATACTTATTAAATAGGTTTATTAAATAGGCATATTAAATAGGCTTATTAAATAGGCTTATTAAATAGGCTTATTAAATAGACTTATTAAATAGCCTCATTAAATAGGCTTATTTTAGAAACTTAGGCTTATTAAATAGGCTTATTAAATAGACTTATTAAATAGGCTCAATAAATAGGCTTATTAAATAGGCTTATTAAATAGGCTTATTAAATAGACTTATTAAATAGGCTTATTAAATAGGCTCAATAAATAGGCTTATTAAATAGGCTCAATAAATAGGCTTATTAAATAGGCTCAATAAATAGGCTTATTAAATAGGCTCATTAAATATTTATTAAATAGGCTTATTAAATAGACTTATTAAATAGACTTATTAAATAGGCTTATTAAATAGACTTATTAAATAGGCTTATTAAAAAGGCTTATTAAATAGACTTATTAAATAGGCTCATTAAATACTTATTAAATATGTTTATTAAATAGGCGTATTAAATAGGCTTATTAAATGGGCTTATTAAATAGGCTTATTAAATAGGCTTATTAAATAGACTTATTAAATAGCCTAATTAAATAGGCTTATTTTAGCAACTTAGGCTTATTAAATAGGTTTATTTCAGCAACTTAGACTTATTAAATAGCCTTATTAAATAGGCTTATTTCAGCAACTTAGGCTTATTAAACAAGCTTATTTCAGCAACTTATGCTTATTAAATAGCCTTATTAAACAGGTTTATTTCAGCAACTTAGGCTTATTAAATAGCATTTTAAATAGGTTTATTTCAGCAACTTAGACTTATTAAATAGGCTTATTAAATAGGCTTAGTTCAGAAACTTAGGCTTATTAAATAGGCTTATTTCAGCAACTTAGGCTCATTAAATAGCCTTACTAAATAGGCTTATTTCAGCAACTTAGGCTTATTAAACAGGCTTATTTCAGCAACTTAAACTTATTAAATAGCCTAATTTCATCAACTTAGGCTTATTAAATAGCCTTATTTCAGCAACTTAGTCTTATTAAATAGGCTTATTCAGCAACTTAGGCTTATTAAATAGCCTTATTAAATAGGCTTATTTCAGCATCTTAGACTTATTAAATAGGTTTATTCAGCAACTTAGGCTTATTAAATAGGCTTATTCAGCAACTTAGGCAAATTAAATAGGCTTATTTCAGCAACTTAGGCTTATTAAATAGGCTCATTCAGCAACTTAGGCTTATTAAATAGGCTTATTTCAGCAACTTAAACTTATTAAATAGGCCTATTAAATAGGCTTATTAAATAGGCTTATTTCATCAACTTAGACTTATGAAATAGGCCTATTAAATAGGCTTGTTAAATAGGCTTATTAAATAGGCTTATTTCAGCAACTTAGGCTTATTAAATAGCCTAATTAAGTAGGCTTATTTCAGCAACTTTGGCTTATTAAATAGGCTTATTTCAGCAACTTAGACTTATTAAATAGCCTTATTCAGCAAATTAGACTTATTAAATAGGCTTATTTCAGCAACTTATGCTTATTAAATATACTTATTTCAGCAACTTAGGCTTATTAAATAGGCTTATTTCAGCAACTTAGACTTATTAAATAGCCTTATTTCAGCAACTTAGGCTTATTAAATAGGCTTATTTCAGCAACTTAGGCTTATTAAATAGCCTTATTTCAGCAACTTAGACTTATTAAATAGGCTTATTTCAGCAACTTAGGCTTATTAAATAGGCTTATTCAGCAACTTAGGCTTATTAAATAGGCTTATTAAATAGGCTTATTTTAGCAACTTAGGCTTATTAAATAGGCTTATTCAGCAACTTAGGCTTATTAAATAGGCTCATTCAATACTTATTAAATAGGCTTATTAAACAGGCTTATTAAATAGACTCATTAAATAGGCTCAATAAATAGGCTTATTAAATAGGCTTATTAATTAGGCTTATTAAATAGGCTTATTAAATAGACTTATTAAATAGGCATATTAAATAAGCTCAATAAATAGTCTTATTAAATAGGCTTATTAAATAGGCTTATTAAATAGGCTTATTAAATAGGCTCAATAAATAGGCTTATTAAATAGGCTTATTAAATATGCTTATTAAATAGACTTATTAAATAGGCGTTTTAAATAGGCTTATTAAATAGACTTATTAAATAGCCTCATTAAATAGGCTTATTTTAGCAACTTAGGCTTATAAAATAGGCTTATTTCATCAACTTATGCTTATTAAATAGCCTTATTAAACAGGTTTATTTCAGCAACTTAGGCTTATTAAATAGCATTTTTAAATATGTTTATTTCAGCAACTTAGACTTATTAAATATACCTTTTTAAATAGGCTTAGTTAAGAAACTTAGGCTTATTAAATAGGCTTATTTCAGCAACTTAGGCTCATTAAATAGCCTTATTAAATAGGCTTATTTCAGCAACTTAGGCTTATTAAATAGCCTTATTAAATAGGCTTATTTTAGCAACTTAGACTTATTAAAACGACTTATTAAATAGACATTTCAGCAACTTAGGCTCATCAAATATGCTTATGAAATATGCTTATTTCTGCAACTTAGACTTATTAGATAGGCCTATTAAATAGGCTTATTTCAGCAACTTAGGCTTATTAAATAGGGTTATTTTAGCAACTTGGGCTTATTAAATAGGCTTATTTTAGCAACTTAGACTTATTAAATAGCCTTATTTCAGCAACTTACGCTTATTAAATAGGCTTATTTCAGCAACTTAGGCTTATTAAATAGCCTTATTAAGTAGGCTTATTTCAGCAACTTGGGCTTATTAAATAGGCTTATTTCAGCAACTTACGCTGATTAAAAAGGCTTATTTCAGCAACTTAGACTTATTAAATAGCCTTATTTCAGCAACTTAGACTTATTAAATAGGCTTATTTCAGCAACTTATGCTTATTAAATATACTTATTTCAGCAACTTAGGCTTATTAAATAGGCTTATTTCAGCAACTTAGACTTATTAAATAGCCTTATTTCAGCAACTTATGCTTATTAAATAGGTTTATTTCAGCAACTTAGGCTTATTAAATAGCCTTATTTCAGCAACTTAGACTTATTAAATAGGCTTATTTCAGCAACTTATGCTTATTAAATATACTTATTTCAGCAACTTAGGCTTATTAAATAGGCTTATTTCAGCAACTTAGGCTTATTAAATAGGCTCATTCAATACTTGTTAAATAGGCTTATTAAACAGGCTTATTAAATAGACTCATTAAATAGGCTCAATAAATAGGCTTATTAAATAGGCTTATTAAATAGGCTTATTAAATAGACTTATTAAATAGGCTTATTAAATAGGCTCAATAAATAGGCTTATTAAATAGGCTCAATAAATAGGCTTATTAAATAGGCTCAATAAATAGGCTTATTAAATAGGCTCAATAAATAGGCTTATTAAATAGGCTCATTAAATACTTATTAAATAGGCTTATTAAATAGACTTATTAAATAGACTTATTAAATAGGCTTATTAAATAGACTTATTAAATAGGCTTATTAAAAAGGCTTATTAAATAGACTTATTAAATAGGCTCAATAAATACTTATTAAATATGTTTATTAAATAGGCGTATTAAATAGGCTTATTAAATAGGCTTATTAAATAGGCTTATTAAATAGGCTTATTAAATAGACTTATTAAATAGCCTAATTAAATAGGCTTATTTTAGCAACTTATGCTTATTAAATAGCCTTATTAAACAGGTTTATTTCAGCAACTTAGGCTTATTAAATAGCATTTTAAATAGGTTTATTTCAGCAACTTAGACTTATTAAATAGGCTTATTAAATAGGCTTAGTTCAGAAACTTAGGCTTATTAAATAGGCTTATTTCAGCAACTTAGGCTCATTAAATAGCCTTACTAAATAGGCTTATTTCAGCAACTTAGGCTTATTAAACAGGCTTATTTCAGCAACTTAAACTTATTAAATAGCCTAATTTCATCAACTTACGCTTATTAAATAGCCTTATTTCAGCAACTTAGACTTATTAAATAGGCTTATTCAGCAACTTAGGCTTATTAAATAGCCTTATTAAATAGGCTTATTTCAGCAACTTAGACTTATTAAATAGGTTTATTCAGCAACTTAGGCTTATTAAATAGGCTTATTCAGCAACTTAGGCTCATTAAATAGGCTTATTTCAGCAACTTAGGCTTATTAAATAGGCTCATTCAGCAACTTAGGCTTATTAAATAGGCTTATTTCATCAACTTAGACTTATGAAATAGGCCTATTAAATAGGCTTGTTAAATAGGCTTATTAAATAGGCTTATTTCAGCAACTTAGGCTTATTAAATAGCCTAATTAAGTAGGCTTATTTCAGCAACTTTGGCTTATTAAATAGGCTTATTTCAGCAACTTAGACTTATTAAATAGCCTTATTCAGCAAATTAGACTTATTAAATAGGCTTATTTCAGCAACTTATGCTTATTAAATATACTTATTTCAGCAACTTAGGCTTATTAAATAGGCTTATTTCAGCAACTTAGACTTATTAAATAGCCTTATTTCAGCAACTTAGGCTTATTAAATAGGCTTATTTCAGCAACTTAGGCTTATTAAATAGCCTTATTTCAGCAACTTAGACTTATTAAATAGGCTTATTTCAGCAACTTAGGCTTATTAAATAGGCTTATTCAGCAACTTAGGCTTATTAAATAGGCTTATTAAATAGGCTTATTTCAGCAACTTAGGCTTATTAAATAGGCTTATTCAGCAACTTAGGCTTATTAAATAGGCACATTCAATACTTATTAAATAGGCTTATTAAACAGGCTTATTAAATAGACTCATTAAATAGGCTCAATAAATAGGCTTATTAAATAGGCTTATTAATTAGGCTTATTAAATAGGCTTATTAAATAGACTTATTAAATAGGCATATTAAATAGGCTCAATAAAAAGGCTTATTAAATAGGCTCAATAAATAGGCTTATTAAATAGGCTCATTAAATACTTATTACATAGGCTTATTAAATAGGCTCAATAAATAGGCTTATTAAATAGGCTTATTAAATATGCTTATTAAATAGACTTATTAAATAGGCGTATTAAATAGGCTTATTAAATAGACTTATTAAATAGCCTCATTAAATAGGCTTATTTTAGCAACTTAGGCTTATAAAATAGGCTTATTTCATCAACTTATGCTTATTAAATAGCCTTATTAAACAGGTTTATTTCAGCAACTTAGGCTTATTAAATAGCATTTTTAAATATGTTTATTTCAGCAACTTAGACTTATTAAGTATACCTTTTTAAATAGGCTTAGTTAAGAAACTTAGGCTTATTAAATAGGCTTATTTCAGCAACTTAGGCTCATTAAATAACCTTATTAAATAGGCTTATTTCAGCAACTTAGGCTTATTAAATAGCCTTATTAAATAGGCTTATTTTAGCAACTTAGACTTATTAAAACGACTTATTAAATAGACATTTCAGCAACTTAGGCTCATCAAATATGCTTATGAAATATGCTTATTTCTGCAACTTAGACTTATTAGATAGGCCTATTAAATAGGCTTATTTCAGCAACTTAGGCTTATTAAATAGGGTTATTTTAGCAACTTGGGCTTATTAAATAGGCTTATTTTACCAACTTAGACTTATTAAATAGCCTTATTTCAGCAACTTACGCTTATTAAATAGGCTTATTTCAGCAACTTAGGCTTATTAAATAGCCTTATTAAGTAGGCTTATTTCAGCAACTTGGGCTTATTAAATAGGCTTATTTCAGCAACTTACGCTGATTAAAAAGGCTTATTTCAGCAACTTAGACTTATTAAATAGCCTTATTTCAGCAACTTAGACTTATTAAATAGGCTTATTTCAGCAACTTATGCTTATTAAATATACTTATTTCAGCAACTTAGGCTTATTAAATAGGCTTATTTCAGCAACTTAGACTTATTAAATAGCCTTATTTCAGCAACTTATGCTTATTAAATAGGTTTATTTCAGCAACTTAGGCTTATTAAATAGCCTTATTTCAGCAACTTAGACTTATTAAATAGGCTTATTTCAGCAACTTAGGCTTATTAAATAGGCTCATTCAATACTTGTTAAATAGGCTTATTAAACAGGTTTATTAAATAGACTCATTAAATAGGCTCAATAAATAGGCTTATTAAAAAGGCTTATTAAATAGGCTTATTAAATAGACTTATTAAATAGGCTTATTAAATAGGCTCAATAAATAGGCTTATTAAATAGGCTCAATAAATAGGCTTATTAAATAGGCTCAATAAATAGGCTTATTAAATAGGCTCAATAAATAAGCTTATTAAATAGGCTCATTAAATACTTATTACATAGGCTTATTAAATAGACTTATTAAATAGACTTATTAAATAGGCTTATTAAATAGACTTATTAAATAGGCTTATTAAAAAGGCTTATTAAATAGACTTATTAAATAGGCTCATTAAATACTTATTAAATATGTTTATTAAATAGGCGTATTAAATAGGCTTATTAAATAGGCTTATTAAATAGGCTTATTAAATAGGCTTATTAAATAGACTTATTAAATAGCCTAATTAAATAGGCTTATTTTAGCAACTTAGGCTTATTAAATAGGTTTATTTCAGCAACTTAGACTTATTAAATAGCCTTATTAAATATTCTTATTTCAGCAACTTAGGCTTATTAAACAAGCTTATTTCAGCAACTTATGCGTATTAAATAGCCTTATTAAACAGGTTTATTTCAGCAACTTAGGCTTATTAAATAGCATTTTAAATAGGTTTATTTCAGCAACTTAGACTTATTAAATAGGCTTATTAAATAGGCTTAGTTCAGAAACTTAGGCTTATTAAATAGGCTTATTTCAGCAACTTAGGCTCATTAAATAGCCTTACTAAATAGGCTTATTTCAGCAACTTAGGCTTATTAAACAGGCTTATTTCAGCAGCGTAAATTTATTAAATAGCCTAATTTCATCAACTTAGGCTTATTAAATAGCCTTATTTCAGCAACTTAGACTTATTAAATAGGCTTATTCAGCAACTTAGGCTTATTAAATAGCCTTATTAAATAGGCTTATTTCAGCAACTTAGACTTATTAAATAGGTTTATTCAGCAACTTAGGCTCATTAAATAGGCTTATTCAGCAACTTAGGCTCATTAAATAGGCTTATTTCAGCAACTTAGGCTTATTAAATAGGCTCATTCAGCAATTTAGGCTTATTAAATAGGCTTATTTCAGCAACTTAAACTTATTAAATAGGCCTATTAAATAGGCTTATTAAATAGGCTTATTTCATCAACTTAGACTTATGAAATAGGCCTATTAAATAGGCTTGTTAAATAGGCTTATTAAATAGCTTATTTCAGCAACTTAGGCTTATTAAATAGCCTAATTAAGTAGGCTTATTTCAGCAACTTTGGCTTATTAAATAGGCTTATTTCAGCAACTTAGACTTATTAAATAGCCTTATTCAGCAAATTAGACTTATTAAATAGGCTTATTTCAGCAACTTATGCTTATTAAATATACTTATTTCAGCAACTTAGGCTTATTAAATAGGCTTATTTCAGCAACTTAGACTTATTAAATAGCCTTATTTCAGCAACTTAGGCTTATTAAATAGGCTTATTTCAGCAACTTAGGCTTATTAAATAGCCTTATTTCAGCAACTTAGACTTATTAAATAGGCTTATTTCAGCAACTTAGGCTTATTAAATAGGCTTATTCAGCAACTTAGGCTTATTAAATAGGCTTATTAAATAGGCTTATTTCAGCAACTTAGGCTTATTAAATAGGCTTATTCAGCAACTTAGGCTTATTAAATAGGCTCATTCAATACTTATTAAATAGGCTTATTAAACAGGCTTATTAAATAGACTCATTAAATAGGCTCAATAAATAGGCTTATTAAATAGGCTTATTAATTAGGCTTATTAAATAGGCTTATTAAATAGACTTATTAAATAGGCATATTAAATAGGCTCAATAAATAGGCTTATTAAATAGGCTTATTAAATAGGCTTATTAAATAGGCTCAATAAATAGGCTTATTAAATAGGCTTATTAAATATGTTTATTAAATAGACTTATTAAATAGGCGTATTAAATAGGCTTATTAAATAGACTTATTAAATAGCCTCATTAAATAGGCTTATTTTAGCAACTTAGGCTTATAAAATAGGCTTATTTCATCAACTTATGCTTATTAAATAGCCTTATTAAACAGGTTTATTTCAGCAACTTAGGCTTATTAAATAGCATTTTTTAATATGTTTATTTCAGCAACTTAGACTTATTAAATATACCTTTTTAAATAGGCTTAGTTAAGAAACTTAGGCTTATTAAATAGGCTTATTTCAGCAACTTAGGCTCATTAAATAGCCTTATTAAATAGGCTTATTTCAGCAACTTAGGCTTATTAAATAGCCTTATTAAATAGGCTTATTTTAGCAACTTAGACTTATTAAAACGACTTATTAAATAGACATTTCAGCAACTTAGGCTCATCAAATATGCTTATGAAATATGCTTATTTCTGCAACGTAGACTTATTAGATAGGCCTATTAAATAGGCTTATTTCAGCAACTTAGGCTTATTAAATAGGGTTATTTCAGCAACTTGGGCTTATTAAATAGGCTTATTTTAGCAACTTAGACTTATTAAATAGCCTTATTTCAGCAACTTACGCTTATTAAATAGGCTTATTTCAGCAACTTAGGCTTATTAAATAGCCTTATTAAGTAGGCTTATTTCAGCAACTTGGGCTTATTAAATAGGCTTATTTCAGCAACTTAGACTTATTAAATAGCCTTATTTCAGCAACTTAGACTTATTAAATAGGCTTATTTCAGCAACTTATGCTTATTAAATATACTTATTTCAGCAACTTAGGCTTATTAAATAGGCTTATTTCAGCAACTTAGACTTATTAAATAGCCTTATTTCAGCAACTTATGCTTATTAAATAGGTTTATTTCAGCAACTTAGGCTTATTAAATAGCCTTATTTCAGCAACTTAGACTTATTAAATAGGCTTATTTCAGCAACTTAGGCTTATTAAATAGGCTCATTCAATACTTGTTAAATAGGCTTATTAAACAGGCTTATTAATTAGGATTATTAAATAGGCTTATTAAATAGACTTATTAAATAGGCTTATTAAATAGGCTCAATAAATAGGCTTATTAAATAGGCTTATTAAATAGGCTTATTAATTAGGATTATTAAATAGGCTTATTAATTAGGATTATTAAATAGGCTTATTAAATAGACTTATTAAATAGGCTTATTAAATAGGCTCAATAAATAGGCTTATTAAATAGGCTCAATGAATAGGCTTATTAAATAGGCTCAATAAATAGGCTTATTAAATAGGCTCATTAAATACTTATTAAATAGGTTTAACAAATAGACTTATTAAATAGACTTATTAAATAGGCTTATTAAATAGGTTTATTAAATAGGCTTATTAAAAAGGCTTATTAAATAGACTTATTAAATAGGCTCATTAAATACTTATTAAATAGGTTTATTAAATAGGTGTATTAAATAGGCTTATTAAATAGGCTTATTAAATAGGCTTATTAAATAGACTTATTAAATAGCCTCATTAAATAGGCTTATTTTAGCAACTTAGGCTTATTAAATAGGCTTATTTCAGCAACTTAGGCTTATTAAATAGCGTTATTTCAGCAACTTAGACTTATTAAATAGGCTTATTCAGCAACTTAGGCTTATTAAATAGCCTTATTAAATAGGCTTATTTCAGCAACTTAGGCTTATTAAATAGGCTTATTTCAGCAACTTAGGCTTATTAAATACGCTTATTCAGCAACTTAGGCTTATTAAATAGGCTTATTTCAGCAACTTAGACTTAATAAATAGGCCTATTAAATAGCCTTATTAAAAAGACTTATTAAATAGGCTCATTAAATAGGCTTATTTTAGCAACTTAGGCTTATTAAATAGGTTTATTTCAGCAACTTAGACTTATTAAATAGCCTTTTTAAAAAGGCTTATTTCAGCAACTTAGGCTTATTAAATAAGCTTATTTCAGCAACTTATGCTTATTAAATAGCCCTATTAAACAGGTTTATTTCAGCAACTTAGGCTTATTAAATAGCATTTTAAATAGATTTATTTCAGCAACTTAGACTTATTAGATATACCTTTTTAAATAGGCTTAGTTCAGAAACTTAGGCTTATTAAATAGTCTTATTTCAGCAACTTAGGCTCATTAAATAGCCTTATTAAATAGGCTTATTCAGCAACTTAGGCTTATTAAATAGCCTTATTAAATAGGCTTATTTCAGAAACTTAGACTTATTAAATAGGCTTATTCAGCAACTTAGGCTTATTAAATAGGCTTATTTCAGCAACTTAGGCTTATTAAATAGGCTTATTTCAGCAACTTAAGCTTATTAAATAGGCTTATTCAGCAACTTAGGCTTATTAAATAGGCTTATTTCAGCAACTTAGACTTATTAAATAGGCCTATTAAATAGGCTTATTAAATAGACTTATTAAATAGGCTCATTAAATACTTATTAAATAGGCTTATTAAATAGGCTTATTAAATAGACTTATTAAATAAGCTCAATAAATAGGCTTATTAAAGAGGCTTATTAAATAGGCTCAATAAATAGGCTTATTAAACAGGCTCATTAAATACTTATTAAATAGACTTATTAAATCGACTTATTAAATAGGCTCAATAAATAGGCTTATTAAATAGGCTCAATAAATAGGCTTATTAAATAGGCTCAATAAATAGGCTTATTAAATAGGCTCAATAAATAGGCTTATTAAATAGGCTCATTAAATACTTATTAAATAGGCTTATTAAATAGACTTATTAAATAGACTTATTAAATAGGCTTATTAAATAGACTTATTAAATAGGCTTATTAAAAAGGCTTATTAAATAGACTTATTAAATAGGCTCATTAAATACTTATTAAATATGTTTATTAAATAGGCGTATTAAATAGGCTTATTAAATAGGCTTATTAAATAGGCTTATAAAATAGGCTTATTAAATAGACTTTTTAAATAGCCTCATTAAATAAGCTTATTTTAGCAACTTAGGCTTATTAAATAGGTTTATTTCAGCAACTTAGACTTATTAAAGTGCCTTTTTAAATAGGCTTATTTCAGCAACTTAGGCTTATTAAATAAGCTTATTTCAGCAACTTATGCTTATTAAATAGCCCTATTAAACAGGTTTATTTCAGCAACTTAGGCTTATTAAATAGGCTTATTCAGCAACTTAGGCTTATTAAATAGGCTTATTAAATAGGCTTATTTCAGCAACTTAGGCTTATTAAATAGGCTTATTCAGCAACTTAGGCTTATTAAATAGGCTCATTCAATACTTATAAATAGGCTTATTAAACAGGCTTATTAAATAGACTCATTAAATAGGCACAATAAATAGGCTTATTAAATAGGCTTATTAATTAGGCTTATTAAATAGGCTTATTAAATAGACTTATTAAATAGGCTTATTAAATAGGCTCAATAAATAGGCTTATTAAATAGGCTTATTAAATAGGCTTATTAAATAGGCTTATTAAATAGGCTCAATAAATAGGCTTATTAAATAGGCTTATTAAATATGCTTATTAAATAGACTTATTAAATAGGCATATTAAATAGGCCTATTAAATGGACTTATTAAATAGCCTCATTAAATAGGCTTATTTTAGCAACTTAGGCTTATTAAATAGGCTTATTTCAGCAACTTAGGCTTATAAAATAGGCTTATTTCATCAACTTATGCTTATTAAATAGCCTTATTAAACAGGTTTATTTCAGCAACTTTGGCTTATTAAATAGCATTTTTAAATATGTTTATTTCAGCAACTTAGACTTATTAAATATACCTTTTTAAATAGGCTTAGTTCAGAAACTTAGGCTTATTAAATAGGCTTATTTCAGCAACTTAGGCTCATTAAATAGCCTTATTAAATAGGCTTATTTCAGCAACTTAGGCTTATTAAATAGCCATATTAAATAGGCTTATTTTAGCAACTTAGACTTATTAAAACGACTTATTAAATAGACATTTCAGCAACTTAGGCTCATCTAATATGCTTATGAAATATGCTTATTTCTGCAAATTAGACTTATTAGATAGGCCTATTAAATAGGCTTATTTCAGCAACTTAGGCTTATTAAATAGGCTTATTTCAGCAACTTAGGCTTATTAAATAGCCTTATTAAGTAGGCTTATTTCAGCAACTTGGGCTTATTAAATAGGCTTATTTCAGCAACTTACGCTGATTAAAAAGGCTTATTTCAGCAACTTAGACTTATTAAATAGCCTTATTTCAGCAACTTAGACTTATTAAATAGGCTTATTTCAGCAACTTATGCTTATTAAATATACTTATTTCAGCAACTTAGGCTTATTAAATAGGCTTATTTCAGCAACTTAGACTTATTAAATAGCCTTATTTCAGCAACTTATGCTTATTAAATAGGTTTATTTCAGCAACTTAGGCTTATTAAATAGCCTTATTTCAGCAACTTAGACTTATTAAATAGGCTTATTTCAGCAACTTAGGCTTATTAAATAGGCTCATTCAATACTTGTTAAATAGGCTTATTAAACAGGCTTATTAAATAGACTCATTAAATAGGCTAATTAAATAGGCTTATTAAATAGGCTTATTAAACAGGTTTATTTCTAGCAATTTAGGCTTATTAAATAGCATTTTTAAATAGTTTTTTTTCAGCAACTTAGACTTATTAAATAGACCTTTTTATATAGGCTTAGTTCACCAACGTAGGCTTATTAAATAGGCTTATTTTAGCAACTTAGGCTTATTAAATAGCCTTATTTCAGCAACTTAGACTTATTAAATAGGCTTATTCAGCAACTTAGGCCTATTAAATAGCCTTATTAAATAGGCTTATTTCAGCAACTTAGGCTTATTAAATAGGCTTATTTCAGCAACTTAGACATATTAAAAAGGCTTATTTCAGCAACTTATGGCTTATGAAATAGGCTTATTCAGCAACTTAGGCTTATTAAATAGGCTTATTCAGCAACTTAGGCTTATTAAATAGGCTTATTAAATAGGCTTATTTCAGCAACTTATGCTTATTAAATAGCCTTATTAAACAGGTTTATTTCAGCAACTTAGACTTATTAAATATACCTTTTTAAATAGGCTTAGTTCAGAAACTTAGGCTTATTAAATAGGCTTATTTCAGCAACTTAGGCTCATTAAATAGCCTTATTAAATAGGCTTATTTCAGCAACTTAGGCTTATTAAATAGTCTTATTAAATAGGCTTATTTCAGCAACTTGGGCAAATTAAATAGGCTTATTTCAGCAACTTACGCTGATTAAATAGGATTATTTCAGCAACTTCAACTTATTAAATAGCCTTATTTCAGCAACTTAGACTTATTAAATAGGCTTATTTCAGTAACGTAGGCTTATTAAATAGGCTTATTCAGCAACTTAGGCTTATTAAATAGGCTTATTAAATAGGCCTTTCTCAGCAACTTAGGCTTATTAAATAGGCTTATTCAGCAACTTAGGCTTATTAAATAGGCTCATTAAATACTAATTAAATAGGCTTATTAAATAGGCTCAATAAATAGGCTTATTAAATAGGCGTATAAAATAGGCTTATTAAATAGACCTATTAAATACCCTCATTAAATAGGCTTATTTTAGCAACTTAGGCTTATTAAATAGGCTTATTTCAGCAACTTAGACTTATTAAATAGGCTTATTTCAGTAACTTAGGCTTATTAAATAGGCTTATTCAGCAACTTAGGCTTATTAAATAGGCTTATTAAATAGGCCTTTTTCAGCAACTTAGGCTTATTAAATAGGCTTATTCAGCATCTTAGGCTTATTAAATAGGCTCATTAAATACTAATTAAATAGGCTCAATAAATAGGCTTATTAAATAGGCTTATTAAATAGGCTCATTAAATAGGCTTAAAAATAGGCTTATTAAATAGGCTTATTAAATAGGCTTATTAAATAGGCTTATTAAATAGGCTTATTAAATAGACTTATTAAATAGACTTATTAAATAGGCGTATTAAATAGGCTTATTAAATAGACTTATTAAATAGCCTCATTAAATAGGCTTATTTTAGCAACTTAGGCTTATTTAATAGGCTTATTCAACAACTTAGGCTTATTAAATTGCCTGATTAAATAGGCTTATTTCATCAACTTAGGCTTATTAAATAGGCTTATTTCAGCAACTTAAACTTATTAAAAAGGCTTATTTCAGCAACTTAGGCTTATGAAATAGGCTTATTCAGCAACTTAGGCTTATTAAATAGGCTTATTTCAGCAACTTAGACTTATTAAATAGGCTATTAAATAGTCTTATTAAATAGACTTATTAAATAGGCTCAATAAATAGGCTTATTAAATAGGCTTATTAAATAGGCTTATTAAATAAGCTTATTAAATACTTATGAAATAGGTTTATGAAATAGGCCTATTAAATAGGCTTATTAAATAGACTAATTAAATAGGCATATGAAATAGGCTCAATAAATAGGCTTATTAAATAGGCTCAATAAATAGGCTTATTAAATAGGCTCAATAAATAGGCTTATTAAATAGGCTCAATAAATAGGCTTATTAAATAGGCTCATTAAATACTTATGAAATAGGTTTATGAAATAGGCGTATTAAATAGGCTTATTAAATAGGCTTATTAAATAGGTTTATTAAATAGGCTTATTAAATAGACTTATTAATTAGCCTCATTAAATAGGCTTATTTTAGCAACTTAGGCTTATTAAATATGCTTATTTAAGCAAATTAGTCGTATTAAATAGCATTATTAAATAGGTTTATTTCTGCAACTTAGACTTATTAAATAGCCTTATTAAATAGGCTTATTTCAGCAACTTAGGCTTATTAAATAGGCTTATTTCAGCAACTTATGCTTATTAAATAGCCTTATTAAACAGGTTTATTTCTAGCAATTTAGGCTTATTAAATAGCATTTTTAAATAGGTTTTTTTCAGCAACTTAGACTTATTAAATAGACCTTTTTATATAGGCTTAGTTCACCAACGTAGGCTTATTAAATAGGCTTATTTCAGCAACTTAGGCTTATTAAATAGCCTTATTTCAGCAACTTAGACTTATTAAATAGGCTTATTCAGCAACTTAGGCCTATTAAATAGCCTTATTAAATAGGCTTATTTCAGCAACTTAGGCTTATTAAATAGGCTTATTTCAGCAACTTAGGCTTATTAAATAGGCTTATTTCAGCAACTTATGCTTATTAAATAGCCTTATTAAACAGGTTTATTTCTAGCAATTTAGGCTTATTAAATAGCATTTTTAAATAGTTTTTTTTCAGCAACTTAGACTTATTAAATAGACCTTTTTATATAGGCTTAGTTCACCAACGTAGGCTTATTAAATAGGCTTATTTCAGCAACTTAGGCTTATTAAATAGCCTTATTTCAGCAACTTAGACTTATTAAATAGGCTTATTCAGCAACTTAGGCCTATTAAATAGCCTTATTAAATAGGATTATTTCAGCAACTTCAACTTATTAAATAGCCTTATTTCAGCAACTTAGACTTATTAAATAGGCTTATTTCAGTAACGTAGGCTTATTAAATAGGCTTATTCAGCAACTTAGGCTTATTAAATAGGCTTATTAAATAGGCCTTTTTCAGCAACTTAGGCTTATTAAATAGGCTCATTAAATACTAATTAAATAGGCTTATTAAATAGGCTTATTCAGCAACTTAGGCTTATTAAATAGGCTCATTAAATACTAATTAAATAGGCTTATTAAATAGGCTCAATAAATAGGCTTATTAAATAGGCGTATTAAATAGGCTTATTAAATAGAACTATTAAATAGCCTCATTAAATAGGCTTATTTTAGCAACTTAGGCTTATTAAATAGGCTTATTTCAGCAACTTAGACTTATTAAATAGGCTTATTTCAGTAACTTAGGCTTATTAAATAGGCTTATTCAGCAACTTAGGCTTATTAAATAGGCTTATTAAATAGGCCTTTTTCAGCAACTTAGGCTTATTAAATAGGCTTATTCAGCAACTTAGGCTTATTAAATAGGCTCATTAAATACTAATTAAATAGGCTCAATAAATAGGCTTATTAAATAGGCTTATTAAATAGGCTCATTAAATAGGCTTAAAAATAGGCTTATTAAATAGGCATATTAAATAGGCTTATTAAATAGGCTTATTAAATAGGCTTATTAAATAGACTTATTAAATAGACTTATTAAATAGGCGTATTAAATAGGCTTATTAAATAGACTTATTAAATAGCCTCATTAAATAGGCTTATTTTAGCAACTTAGGCTTATTTAATAGGCTTATTCAACAACTTAGGCTTATTAAATTGCCTGATTAAATAGGCTTATTTCATCAACTTAGGCTTATTAAATAGGCTTATTTCAGCAACTTAGGCTTATGAAATAGGCTTATTCAGCAACTTAGGCTTATTAAATAGGCTTATTTCAGCAACTTAGACTTATTAAATAGGCCTATTAAATAGGCTTATTAAATAGATTTATTAAATAGGCTCATTAAATACTTATTAAATAGGCTATTAAATAGTCTTATTAAAAAGACTTATTAAATAGGCTCAATAAATAGGCTTATTAAATAGGCTTATTAAATAGGCTTATTAAATAAGCTTATTAAATACTTATGAAATAGGTTTATGAAATAGGCCTATTAAATAGGCTTATTAAATAGACTAATTAAATAGGCATATGAAATAGGCTCAATAAATAGGCTTATTAAATAGGCTCAATAAATAGGCTTATTAAATAGGCTCAATAAATAGGCTTATTAAATAGGCTCAATAAATAGGCTTATTAAATAGGCTCATTAAATACTTATGAAATAGGTTTATGAAATAGGCGTATTAAATAGGCTTATTAAATAGGCTTATTAAATAGGTTTATTAAATAGGCTTATTAAATAGACTTATTAATTAGCCTCATTAAATAGGCTTATTTTAGCAACTTAGGCTTATTAAATATGCTTATTTAAGCAAATTAGGCGTATTAAATAGCATTATTAAATAGGTTTATTTCTGCAACTTAGACTTATTAAATAGCCTTATTAAATAGGCTTATTTCAGCAACTTAGGCTTATTAAATAGGCTTATTTCAGCAACTTATGCTTATTAAATAGCCTTATTAAACAGGTTTATTTCTAGCAATTTAGGCTTATTAAATAGCATTTTTAAATAGGTTTTTTTCAGCAACTTAGACTTATTAAATAGACCTTTTTATATAGGCTTAGTTCACCAACGTAGGCTTATTAAATAGGCTTATTTCAGCAACTTAGGCTTATTAAATAGCCTTATTTCAGCAACTTAGACTTATTAAATAGGCTTATTCAGCAACTTAGGCCTATTAAATAGCCTTATTAAATAGGCTTATTTCAGCAACTTAGGCTTATTAAATAGGCTTATTTCAGCAACTTAGGCTTATTAAATAGGCTTATTTCAGCAACTTATGCTTATTAAATAGCCTTATTAAACAGGTTTATTTCTAGCAATTTAGGCTTATTAAATAGCATTTTAAAATAGTTTTTTTTCAGCAACTTAGACTTATTAAATAGACCTTTTTATATAGGCTTAGTTCACCAACGTAGGCTTATTAAATAGGCTTATTTCAGCAACTTAGGCTTATTAAATAGCCTTATTTCAGCAACTTAGACTTATTAAATAGGCTTATTCAGCAACTTAGGCCTATTAAATAGCCTTATTAAATAGGCTTATTTCAGCAACTTAGGCTTATTAAATAGGCTTATTTCAGCAACTTAGACATATTAAAAAGGCTTATTTCAGCAACTTAGGCTTATGAAATAGGCTTATTCAGCAACTTAAGCTTATTAAATAGGCTTATTCAGCAACTTAGGCTTATTAAATAGGCTTATTAAATAGGCTTATTTCAGCAACTTATGCTTATTAAATAGCCTTATTAAACAGGTTTATTTCAGCAACTTAGACTTATTAAATATACCTTTTTAAATAGGCTTAGTTCAGAAACTTAGGCTTATTAAATAGGCTTATTTCAGCAACCTAGGCTCATTAAATAGCCTTATTAAATAGGCTTATTTCAGCAACTTAGGCTTATTAAATAGTCTTATTAAATAGGCTTATTTCAGCAACTTGGGCTAATTAAATAGGCTTATTTCAGCAACTTACGCTGATTAAATAGGATTATTTCAGCAACTTCAACTTATTAAATAGCCTTATTTCAGCAACTTAGACTTATTAAATAGGCTTATTTCAGTAACGTAGGCTTATTAAATAGGCTTATTCAGCAACTTAGGCTTATTAAATAGGCCTTTTTCAGCAACTTAGGCTTATTAAATAGGCTTATTCAGCAACTTAGGCTTATTAAATAGGCTCATTAAATACTAATTAAATAGGCTTATTAAATAGGCTTATTAAATAGACTTATTAAATAGGCTCAATAAATAGGCTTATTCAATAGGCTTATTAAATAGGCTCATTAAATAGGCTTAAAAATAGGCTTATTAAATAGGCTTATTAAATAGGCTTATTAAATAGGTTTATTAAATAGACTTATTAAATAGGCTTATTAAATAGACTTATTAAATAGGCGTATTAAATAGGCTTATTAAATAGACTTATTAAATAGCCTCATTAAATAGGCTTATTTTAGCAACTTAGGCTTATTAAATAGGCTTATTCAGCAACTTAGGCTTATTAAATTGCCTTATTAAATAGGCTTATTTCAGCAACTTAGGCTTATTAAATAGGCTTATTTCAGCAACTTAGACTTATGAAAAAGGCTTATTTCAGCAACTTAGGCTTATGAAATAGGCTTATTCAGCAACTTAGGCTTATTAAATAGGCTTATTTCAGCAACTTAGACTTATTAAATAGGCCTATTAAATAGACTTATTAAATAGACTTATTAAATAGGCTCATTAAATACTTATTAAATAGGCTATTAAATAGTCTTATTAAATAGACTTATTAAATAGGCTCAATAAATAGGCTTATTAAATAGGCTTATTAAATAGGCTTATTAAATAAGCTTATTAAATAGACTTATTAAATAGGCTCATTAAATAGGCTCAATAAATAGGCTTATTAAATAGGCTTATTAAATAGACTTATTAAATAGGATCAATAGATAGGCTTATTAAATAGGCTTATTAAATAGGCGTATTAAATAGGCTTATTAAATAGGCTTATTAAATAGACTAATTAAATAGGCGTATGAAATAGGCTCAATAAATAGGTGTTATTAAATAGGCTCAATAAATAGGCTTAATAAATAGGCTCTATAAATAGGCTTATTAAATAGGCTCAATAAATAGGCTTGTTAAATAGGCTCATTAAATACTTATGAAATAGGTTTATTAAATAGGCGTATTAAATAGGCTTATTAAATAGGCTTATTAAATAGGTTTATTAAATAGGCTTATTAAATAGACTTATTAAATAGCCTCATTAAATATGCTTATTTTAGCAATTTAGGCTTATTAAATAGGCTTATTTCAGCAACTTAGACTTATTAAATAGCCTTACCAAATAGGCTTATTTCAGCAACTTAGGTTTATTAAATAGGCTTATTTCAACAACTTATGCTTATTAAATAGCCTTATTAAATAGGCTTATTTCAGCAACTTAGGCTTATTAAATAGGCTTATTTCAGCAACTTAGACTTATTAAATAGGCCTATTAAATAGGCTTATTAATTAGACTTATTAAATAGGCTTATTAAATAGGCTTACTAAATAGGCTTATTAAATAGGCTTATTAAATAGGTGTATTAAATAGACTTATTAAATAGGCTCAAGAAATAGGCGTATTAAATAGGCTCAATAAATAGGCTTATTAAATAGGCTCAATAAATAGGCTTATTAAATAGGCTCATTAAATACTTATTAAGTAGGCTTATTAAATAGACTTATTAAATAGACTTATTAAATAGGCTTATTAAATAGACTTATTAAATAGGCTTTTTAAAAAGGCTTATTAAATAGACTTAATACATGGGCTCATTAAATACTTATTAAATAGGCCTATTAAATAGGGTTATTAAATAGACTTATTAAATAGGCTCATTAAATACTTATTAAATAGGCTATTAAATAGGCTTATTAAATAGACTTATTAAATAGGCTCAATAAATAGGCTTATTAAATAGGCTTATTAAATAGGCTCATTAAATAGGCTTAAAAAATAGGCTTATTAAATAGGCTTATTAAATAGGCTTATTAAATAGTCTTATTAAATAGACTTATTAAATAGGCTTATTAAATAGACTTATTAAATAGACTTATTAAATAGGCGTATTAAATAGGCTTATTAAATAGACTTATTAAATAGCCTCATTAAATAGGCTTATTTTAGCAACTTAGGCTTATTAAATAGGCTTATTCAGCAACTTAGGCTTATTAAATTGCCTTATTAAATAGGCTTATTTCAGCAACTTAGGCTTATTAAATAGGCTTATTTCAGCAACTTAGACTTATTAAAAAGGCTTATTTCAGCAACTTAGACTTATGAAATAGGCTTATTCAGCAACTTAGGCTTATTAAATAGGCTTATTTCAGCAACTTAGACTTATTAAATAGGCCTATTAAATGGGCTTATTAAAAAAACTTATTAAATAGGCTCATTAAATACTTATTAAATAGGCTATTAAATAGTCTTATTAAATAGACTTATTAAATAGGCTCAATAAATAGGCTTATTAAATAGGCTTATTAAATAGGCTTATTAAATAAGCTTATTAAATAGACTTATTAAATAGGCTCATTAAATAGGCTCAATAAATAGGCTTATTAAATAGGCTTATTAAATAGACTTATTAAATAGGCTCAATAAATAGGCTTTTTAAATAGGCTTATTAAATAGGCGTATTAAATAGGCTTATTAAATAGGCTTATTAAATAGACTAATTAAATAGGCGTATGAAATAGGCTCAATAAATAGGCTTATTAACTAGGCTCAATAAATAGGCTTATTAAATAGGCTCAATAAATAGGCTTATTAAATAGGCTCATTAAATACTTATGAAATAGGTTTATTAAATAGGCGTATTAAATAGGCTTATTAAATAGGCTTATTAAATAGGTTTATTAAATAGGCTTATTAAATAGACTTATTAAATAGCCTAATTAAATATGCTTATTTCAGCAACTTAGGCTTATTAAATAGGCTTATTTCAGCAACTTAGACTTATTAAATAGGCCTATTAAATAGGCTTATTAAATAGACTTATTAAATAGGCTCATTAAATACTTATTAAATAGGCTCATTAAATAGGCTTATTAAAATAGACTTATTAAATAGGCTCAATAAATAGGCTTATTAAATAGGCTTATTAAATAGGCTTATTAAATAGGCTTACTAAATAGTCTTATTAAATAGGCTTATTAAATAGGCGTATTAAATAGACATATTAAATAGGCTCAAGAAATAGGCGTATTAAATAGGCTCAATAAATAGGCTCATTAAATAGGCTCAATAAATAGGCTTATTAAATAGGCTCATTAAATACTTATTAAGTAGGCTTATTAAATAGACTTATTAAATAGACTTATTAAATAGGCTTATTAAATAGGCTTATTAAAAAGGCTTATTAAATAGAGTTAATACATGGGCTCATTAAATACTTATTAAATAGGTTTATTAAATAGGCCTATTAAATAGGCTTATTAAATAGACTAATTAAATAGGCTCATTAAATACTTATTAAATAGGCTATTAAATAGGCTTATTAAAGAGACTTATTAAATAGGCTCAATAAATAGGCTTATTAAATAGGCTTATTAAATAGGCTTATTAAATAGGCTTATTAAATAGACTTATTAAATAGGCTCATTAAATAGGCTCAATAAATAGGCTTATTAAATAGGCTTATTAAATAGGCATATTAAATAGGCTTATTAAATAGGCTTATTAAATAGACTAATTAAATAGGCATATGAAATAAGCTCAATAAATAGGCTTATAAAATAGGCTCAATAAATAGGCTAATTAAATAGGCTCAATAAATAGGCTTATTAAATAGTCTCAATAAATAGGCTTATTAAATAGGCTCATTAAATACTTATTAAATAGGTTTATTAAATAGGCATATTAAATAGGCTTATTAAATAGGCTTATTAAATAGGCTTATTAAATAGACTTATTAAATAGCCTCATTAAATAGGCTTATTTTAGCAACTTAGGCTTATTAAATAGGTTTATTTCAGCAACTTAGACTTATTAAATAGCCTTACTAAATAGGCTTATTTCAGCAACTTAGGCTTATTAAATAGGCTTATTTCAGCAACTTATGCTTATTAAATAGCCTTATTAAATAGGCTTATTTCAGCAACTTAGGCTTATTAAATAGGCTTATTTCAGCAACTTAGACTTATTAAATAGGCCTATTAAATAGGCTTATTAAATAGACTAATTAAATAGGCTCATTAAATATTTATTAAATAGGCTTATTAAATAGGCTTATTAAATAGACTTATTAAATAGGCTCAATAAATAGGCTTATTAAATAGGCTTATTAAATAGGCTTATTAAATAGGCGTATTAAATAGCCTCAATAAATAGGCTTATTAAATAGGCTCAATAAATAGGCTTATTAAATAGGCTCAATAAATAGGCTTATTAAATAGGCTCATTAAATACTTATTAAGTAGGCTTATTAAATAGACTTATTAAATAGACTTATTAAATAGGCTTATTAAAAAGGCTTATTAAATAGACTTAATACATGGGCTCATTAAATACTTATTAAATAGGTTTATTAAATAGGCCTATTAAATAGGCTTATTAAATAGACTTATTAAATAGGCTCATTAAATACTTATTAAATAGGCTATTAAATAGGCTTATTAAAGAGACTTATTAAATAGGCTCAATAAATAGGCTTATTAAATAGGCTTATTAAATAGGCTTATTAAATAGGCTTATCAAATAGACTTATTAAATAGGCTCATTAAATAGGCTCAATAAATAGGCTTATTAAATAGGCTTATTAAATAGGCTTATTAAATAGGCTTATTAAATAGACTTATTAAATAGGCTCATTAAATAGGCTCAATAAATAGGCTTATTAAATAGGCTTATTAAATATGCATATTAAATAGGCTTATTAAATAGGCTTATTAAATAGACTAATTAAATAGGCGTATGAAATAGGCTCAATAAATAGGCTTATTAAATAGGCTCAATAAATAGGTTATTAAATAGGCTCAATAAATAGGCTTATTAAATAGGCTCAATAAATAGGCTTATTAAATAGGCTCATTAAATACTTATGAAATAGGTGTATTAAATAGGCGTATTAAATAGGCTTATTAAATAGGCTTATTAAATAGGTTTATTAAATAGGCTTATTAAATAGACTTATTAAATAGCCTAATTAAATATGCTTATTTCAGCAACTTAGGCTTATTAAATAGGCTTATTTCAACAACTTATGCTTATTAAATAGCCTTATTAAATAGGCTTATTTCAGCAACTTAGGCTTATTAAATAGGCTTATTTTTGCAACTTAGACTTATTAAATAGGCCTATTAAATAGGCTTATTAAATAGACTAATTAAATAGGCTCATTAAATACTTATTAAATAGGCTTATTAAATAGGCTTATTAAATAGACATTAAATAGGCTCAATAAATATGCTTATTAAATAGGCTTATTAAATAGGCTTATTAAATAGGCTTATTAAATAGGCTTATTAAATAGGCTTATTAAATAGGCGTATTAAATAGCCTCAATAAATAGGCTTATTAAATAGGCTCAATAAATAGGCTTATTAAATAGGCTCAATAAATAGGCTTATTAAATAGGCTCATTAAATACTTATTAAGTAGGCTTATTAAATAAACTTATTAAATAGACTTATTAAATAGGCTTATTAAAAAGGCTTATTAAATAGACTTAATACATGGGCTCATTAAATACTTATTAAATAGGTTTATTAAATAGGCCTATTAAATAGGCTTATTAAATAGACTTATTAAATAGGCTCATTAAATACTTATTAAATAGGCTATTAAATAGGCTTATTAAATAGACTTATTAAATAGGCTTATTAAATAGACTTATTAAATAGACTTATTAAATAGGCATATTAAATAGGCTTATTAAATAGACTTATTAAATAGCCTCATTAAATAGGCTTATTTTAGCAACTTAGGCTTATTTAATAGGCTTATTCAACAACTTAGGCTTATTAAATTGCCTGATTAAATAGGCTTATTTCAGCAACTTAGGCTTATTAAATAGGCTTATTTCAGCAACTTAAACTTATTAAAAAGGCTTATTTCAGCAACTTAGGCTTATGAAATAGGCTTATTCAGCAACTTAGGCTTATTAAATAGGCTTATTTCAGCAACTTAGACTTATTAAATAGGCATATTAAATAGGCTTATTAAATAGATTTATTAAATAGGCTCATTAAATACTTATTAAATAGGCCTATTAAATAGGCTTATTAAATAGACTTATTAAATAGGCTCAATAAATAGGCTTATTAAATAGGCTCATTAAATAGGCTTATTAAATAAGCTTATTAAATACTTATGAAATAGGTTTATGAAATAGGCCTATTAAATAGGCTTATTAAATAGACTAATTAAATAGGCATATGAAATAGGCTCAATAAATAGGCTTATTAAATAGGCTCAATAAATAGGCTTATTAAATAGGCTCAATAAATAGGCTTATTAAATAGGCTCATTAAATACTTATGAAATAGGTTTATGAAATAGGCGTATTTAATAGGCTTATTAAATAGGCTTATTAAATAGGTTTATTAAATAGGCTTATTAAATAGACTTATTAATTAGCCTCATTAAATAGGCTTATTTTAGCAACTTAGGCTTATTAAATATGCTTATTTAAGCAAATTAGGCGTATTAAATAGCATTATTAAATAGGTTTATTTCTGCAACTTAGACTTATTAAATAGCCTTATTAAATAGGCTTATTTCAGCAACTTAGGCTTATTAAATAGGCTTATTTCAGCAACTTATGCTTATTAAATAGCCTTATTAAACAGGTTTATTTCTAGCAATTTAGGCTTATTAAATAGCATTTTTAAATAGGTTTTTTTCAGCAACTTAGACTTATTAAATAGACCTTTTTATATAGGCTTAGTTCACCAACGTAGGCTTATTAAATAGGCTTATTTCAGCAACTTAGGCTTATTAAATAGCCTTATTTCAGCAACTTAGACTTATTAAATAGGCTTATTCAGCAACTTAGGCCTATTAAATAGCCTTATTAAATAGGCTTATTTCAGCAACTTAGGCTTATTAAATAGGCTTATTTCAGCAACTTAGGCTTATTAAATAGGCTTATTTCAGCAACTTATGCTTATTAAATAGCCTTATTAAACAGGTTTATTTCTAGCAATTTAGGCTTATTAAATAGCATTTTTAAATAGTTTTTTTTCAGCAACTTAGACTTATTAAATAGACCTTTTTATATAGGCTTAGTTCACCAACGTAGGCTTATTAAATAGGCTTATTTCAGCAACTTAGGCTTATTAAATAGCCTTATTTCAGCAACTTAGACTTATTAAATAGGCTTATTCAGCAACTTAGGCCTATTAAATAGCCTTATTAAATAGGCTTATTTCAGCAACTTAGGCTTATTAAATAGGCTTATTTCAGCAACTTAGACATATTAAAAAGGCTTATTTCAGCAACTTATGGCTTATGAAATAGGCTTATTCAGCAACTTAGGCTTATTAAATAGGCTTATTCAGCAACTTAGGCTTATTAAATAGGCTTATTAAATAGGCTTATTTCAGCAACTTATGCTTATTAAATAGCCTTATTAAACAGGTTTATTTCAGCAACTTAGACTTATTAAATATACCTTTTTAAATAGGCTTAGTTCAGAAACTTAGGCTTATTAAATAGGCTTATTTCAGCAACTTAGGCTCATTAAATAGCCTTATTAAATAGGCTTATTTCAGCAACTTAGGCTTATTAAATAATCTTATTAAATAGGCTTATTTCAGCAACTTGGGCTAATTAAATAGGCTTATTTCAGCAACTTACGCTGATTAAATAGGATTATTTCAGCAACTTCAACTTATTAAATAGACCTTTTTATATAGGCTTAGTTCACCAACGTAGGCTTATTAAATAGGCTTATTTCAGCAACTTAGGCTTATTAAATAGCCTTATTTCAGCAACTTAGACTTATTAAATAGGCTTATTCAGCAACTTAGGCCTATTAAATAGCCTTATTAAATAGGCTTATTTCAGCAACTTAGGCTTATTAAATAGGCTTATTTCAGCAACTTAGACATATTAAAAAGGCTTATTTCAGCAACTTATGGCTTATGAAATAGGCTTATTCAGCAACTTAGGCTTATTAAATAGGCTTATTCAGCAACTTAGGCTTATTAAATAGGCTTATTAAATAGGCTTATTTCAGCAACTTATGCTTATTAAATAGCCTTATTAAACAGGTTTATTTCAGCAACTTAGACTTATTAAATATACCTTTTTAAATAGGCTTAGTTCAGAAACTTAGGCTTATTAAATAGGCTTATTTCAGCAACTTAGGCTCATTAAATAGCCTTATTAAATAGGCTTATTTCAGCAACTTAGGCTTATTAAATAATCTTATTAAATAGGCTTATTTCAGCAACTTGGGCTAATTAAATAGGCTTATTTCAGCAACTTACGCTGATTAAATAGGATTATTTCAGCAACTTCAACTTATTAAATAGCCTTATTTCAGCAACTTAGACTTATTAAATAGGCTTATTTCAGTAACGTAGGCTTATTAAATAGGCTTATTCAGCAACTTAGGCTTATTAAATAGGCTTATTAAATAGGCCTTTTTCAGCAACTTAGGCTTATTAAATAGGCTTATTCAGCAACTTAGGCTTATTAAATAGGCTCATTAAATACTAATTAAATAGGCTTATTAAATAGGCTCAATAAATAGGCTTATTAAATAGGCGTATTAAATAGGCTTATTAAATAGACCTATTAAATAGCCTCATTAAATAGGCTTATTTTAGCAACTTAGGCTTATTAAATAGGCTTATTTCAGCAACTTAGACTTATTAAATAGGCTTATTTCAGTAACTTAGGCTTATTAAATAGGCTTATTCAGCAACTTAGGCTTATTAAATAGGCTTATTAAATAGGCCTTTTTCAGCAACTTAGGCTTATTAAATAGGCTTATTCCGCAACTTAGGCTTATTAAATAGGCTCATTAAATACTAATTAAATAGGCTCAATAAATAGGCTTATTAAATAGGCTTATTAAATAGGCTCATTAAATAGGCTTAAAAATAGGTTTATTAAATAGGCTTATTAAATAGGCTTATTAAATAGGCTTATTAAATAGGCTTATTAAATAGGCTTATTAAATAGACTTATTAAATAGACTTATTAAATAGGCGTATTAAATAGGCTTATTAAATAGACTTATTAAATAGCCTCATTAAATAGGCTTATTTTAGCAACTTAGGCTTATTTAATAGGCTTATTCAACAACTTAGGCTTATTAAATTGCCTGATTAAATAGGCTTATTTCATCAACTTAGGCTTATTAAATAGGCTTATTTCAGCAACTTAAACTTATTAAAAAGGCTTATTTCAGCAACTTAGGCTTATGAAATAGGCTTATTCAGCAACTTAGGCTTATTAAATAGGCTTATTTCAGCAACTTAGACTTATTAAATAGGCCTATTAAATAGGCTTATTAAATAGATTTATTAAATAGGCTCATTAAATACTTATTAAATAGGCTATTAAATAGTCTTATTAAATAGACTTATTAAATAGGCTCAATAAATAGGCTTATTAAATAGGCTTATTAAATAGGCTTATTAAATAAGCTTATTAAATACTTATGAAATAGGTTTATGAAATAGGCCTATTAAATAGGCTTATTAAATAGACTAATTAAATAGGCATATGAAATAGGCTCAATAAATAATCTTATTAAATAGGCTCAATAAATAGGCTTATTAAATAGGCTCAATAAATAGGCTTATTAAATAGGCTCAATAAATAGGCTTATTAAATAGGCTCATTAAATACTTATGAAATAGGTTTATGAAATAGGCGTATTAAATAGGCTTATTAAATAGGCTTATTAAATAGGTTTATTAAATAGGCTTATTAAATAGACTTATTAAATAGCCTAATTAAATATGCTTATTTCAGCAACTTAGGCTTATTAAATAGGCTTATTTCAGCAACTTAGACTAGAGTCTAAGTTGCTGAAATAAGGCTATTTAATAAGTCTAAGTTGCTGAAATAAGCCTTTTTAATCAGCGTAAGTTGCTGAAATAAGCCTATTTAATAAGCCCAAGTTGCTGAAATAAGCCTACTTAATTAGGCTATTTAATAAGCCTAAGTTGCTGAAATAAGCCTATTTAATGAGGCTATTTAATAAGTCTATTTAATAAGCCTATTTATTAAGCCTATTTAATAAGCCTATTTAATAAGCCTATTTAATACGCCTATTTAATAAACATATTTAATAAGTATTTAATGAGCCTATTTAATAAGTCTATTTAATAAGCCTTTTTAATAAGCCTATTTAATAAGCCTATTTAATAAGCCTATTTAATAAGTCTATTTAATAAGTCTATTTAATAAGCCTATTTAATAAGTATTTAATGAGCCTATTTAATAAGCCTATTTATTGAGCCTATTTAATAAGCCTATTTATTGAGCCTATTTAATAAGCCTATTTATTGAGCCTATTTAATAAGCCTATTTATTGAGCCTATTTAATAAGTCTATTTAATAAGCCTATTTAGTAAGCCTATTTAATAAGTATTTAATGAGCCTATTTAATAAGTCTATTTAATAAGCCTATTTAATAGGCCTATTTATTAAGTCTAAGTTGCTGAAATAAGCCTATTTAATAAGCCTAAGTTTCTGAATGAGCCTATTTAATAAGCCTAAGTTGCTGAAATAAGCCTATTTAATAAGCCTAAGTTGCTGAATAAGCCTATTTAATAAGCCTAAGTTGCTGAAATAAGCCTATTTAATAAGTCTAAGTTGCTGAAATGAGGCTATTTAATAAGCCTAAGTTGCTGAAATAAGCCTATTTAATAAGCCTTAGTTGCTGAAATAAGGCTATTTAATAAGTCTAAGTTCCTGAAATAAGCCTATTTAATAAGCCTAAGTTGCTGAAATAAGTATATGTAATAAGCATAAGTTGCTGAAATAAGCCTATTTAATGAGTCTAAGTTGCTGAAATAAGGCTATTTAATAAGTCTAAGTTGCTGAAATAAGCCTTTTTAATCAGCGTAAGTTGCTGAAATAAGCCTATTTAATAAGCCCAAGTTGCTGAAATAAGCCTACTTAATTAGGCTATTTAATAAGCGTAAGTTGCTGAAATAAGCCTATTTAATGAGGCTATTTAATAAGTCTATTTAATAAGCCTATTTATTAAGCCTATTTAATAAGCCTATTTAATAAGCCTATTTAATACGCCTATTTAATAAACATATTTAATAAGTATTTAATGAGCCTATTTAATAAGTCTATTTAATAAGCCTTTTTAATAAGCCTATTTAATAAGCCTATTTAATAAGCCTATTTAATAAGTCTATTTAATAAGTCTATTTAATAAGCCTATTTAATAAGTATTTAATGAGCCTATTTAATAAGCCTATTTATTGAGCCTATTTAATAAGCCTATTTATTGAGCCTATTTAATAAGCCTATTTATTGAGCCTATTTAATAAGCCTATTTATTGAGCCTATTTAATAAGCCTATTTAATAAGTCTATTTAATAAGCCTCTTTAATAAGCCTATTTAATATGCCTATTTATTGAGCCTATTTAATAAGCCTATTTAACAAGCCTATTTATTGAGCCTATTTAATAAGTCTATTTAATAAGCCTATTTAATAAGTATTTAATGAGCCTATTTAATAAGTCTATTTAATAAGCCTATTTAATAAGGCTATTTAATGAGCCTAAGTTGCTGAAATAAGCCTACGTAATTAGGCTATTTAATAAGCCTAAGTTGCTGAAATAAGCCTATTTAATAAGCGTAAGTTGCTGAAATAAGGCTATTTAATAAGCCTAAGTTGCTGAAATAAGCCTATTTAATAAGCCTATTTACTAAGCCTAAGTTGCTGAAATAAGCCTATTTAATAAGCCTATTTAATAAGCCTATTTAATAGGCCTATTTAATAAGTCTAAGTTGCTGAAATAAGCCTATTTAATAAGCCTATTTAATAGGCCTATTTAATAAGTCTAAGTTGCTGAAATAAGCCTATTTAATAAGCCTAAGTTGCTGAATAAACCTATTTAATAAGTCTAAGTTGCTGAAATAAGCCTATTTAATAAGGCTATTTAATAAGCCTAAGTTGCTGAAGAAGCCTATTTAATAAGTCTAAGTTGCTGAAATAAGGCTATTTAATAAGCTTAAGTTGCTGAAATAAGGCTATTTAATAAGTTTAAGTTGCTGAAATAAGCCTATTTAATAAGCCTAAGTTGCTGAAATAAGCCTATTTAATAAGGCTACTTAATGAGCCTAAGTTGCTGAAATAAGCCTATTTAATAAGCATGAGTTTCTGAACTAAGCCTATTTCAAAAGGTATATTTAATAAGTCTAAGTCGCTGAAATAAACCTGTTTAATAAGGCTATTTAATAAGCATAAGCTGCTGAAATAAGCTTATTTAATAAGCCTAAGTTGCTGAAATAAGCCTATTTAATAAGCCTAAGTTGCTAAAATAAGCCTATTTTATGAGGCTATTTAATAAGTCTATTTAATAAGCCTATTTATTAAGCCTATTTAATAAGCCTATTTAATAAGCCTATTTAATACGCCTATTTAATAAACATATTTAATAAGTATTTAATGAGCCTATTTAATAAGTCTATTTAATAAGCCTTTTTAATAAGCCTATTTAATAAGCCTATTTAATAAGCCTATTTAATAAGTCTATTTAATAAGTCTATTTAATAAGCCTATTTAATAAGTATTTAATGAGCCTATTTAATAAGCCTATTTATTGAGCCTATTTAATAAGCCTATTTATTGAGCCTATTTAATAAGCCTATTTAATAAGTCTATTTAATAAGCCTATTTAATAAGCCTATTTAATACGCCTATTTATTGAGCCTATTTAATAAGCCTATTTAACAAGCCTATTTATTGAGCCTATTTAATAAGTCTATTTAATAAGTTATTTAATAAGTATTTAATGAGCCTATTTAATAAGTCTATTTAATAAGCCTATTTAATAAGGCTATTTAATGAGCCTAAGTTGCTGAAATAAGCCTATTTAATAAGCCTATTTGATAGGCCTATTTAATAAGTCTGAGTTGCTGAAATAAGCCTATTTAATAAGCCTAAGTTTCTGAATGAGCCTATTTAATAAGCCTAAGTTGCTGAGATAAGCCTATTTAATAAGCCTAAGTTGCTGAATAAGCCTATTTAATAAGCCTAAGTTGCTGAATAAACCTATTTAATAAGTCTAAGTTGCTGAATAAGCCTATTTAATAAGCCTAAGTTGCTGAAATAAGCCTATTTAATAAGTCTAAGTTGCTGAAATAAGGCTATTTAATAAGCCTAAGTTGCTGAAATAAGCCTATTTAATAAGCCTAAGTTGCTGAAATAAGGCTATTTAATAAGTCTAAGTTGCTGAAATAAGCCTATTTAATAAGCCTAAGTTGCTAAAATAAGCCAATTTAATGAGGCTATTTAATAAGTCTATTGTATAACCCTATTTAATACGCCTATTTAATAAGCCTATTTAATACGCCTATTTAAGAAAACTATTTAATAGTATTTAATGAGCCTATTTAATAAGTCTATTTAATAAGCCTTTTAAATAAGCTTATTTAATAAGCCTATTTAATAAGCCTATTTAATAAGTCTATTTAATAAGCCTATTTAATAAGTATTTAATGAGCCTATTTAATAATCCTATTTATTGAGCCTATTTAATAAGCCTATTTATTGAGCCTATTTAATAAGCCTATTTATTGAGCCTATTTAATAAGCCTATTTATTGAGCCTATTTAATAAGTCTATTTAATAAGCCTATTTAATAAGCCTATTTAATAAGCCTATCTATTGAGCCTATTTAATAAGCCTATTTAATAAGTCTATTTATTGAGCCTATTTAATAAGTCTATTTAATAAGCCTATTTAATAAGTATTTAATGAGCCTATTTAATAAGTCTATTTAATAAGCCTATTAAATAAGGCTGTTTAATGAGCCTAAGTTGCTGAAAAAGCCTACTTAATAAGCCTATTTGATAGGCCTATTTAATAAGTCTAAGTTGCTGAAATAAGCCTATTTAATAAGCCTAAGTTTCTGAATGAGCCTATTTAATAAGCCTAAGTTGCTGAAATAAGCCTATTTAATAAGCCTAAGTTGCTGAATAAGCCTATTTAATAAGCCTAAGTTGCTGAATAAACCTATTTAATAAGTCTAAGTTGTTGAATAAGCCTATTTAATAAGCCTAAGTTGCTGAAATAAGCCTATTTAATAAGTCTAAGTTGCTGAAATAAGGCTATTTAATAAGCCTAAGTTGCTGAAATAAGCCTATTTAATAAGCCTAAGTTGCTGAAATAAGGCTATTTAATAAGTCTAAGTTGCTGAAATAAGCCTATTTAATAAGCCTAAGTTGCTAAAATAAGCCTATTTAATGAGGCTATTTAATAAGTATATTGTATAAGCCTATTTAATAAGCCTATTTAATAAGCCTATTTAATACGCCTATTTAAGAAAACTATTTAATAAGTATTTAATGAGCCTATTTAATAAGTCTATTTAATAAGCCTTTTAAATAAGCTTATTTAATAAGCCTATTTAATAAGCCTATTTAATAAGTCTATTTAATAAGCCTATTTAATAAGTATTTAATGAGCCTATTTAATAAGCCTATTTATTGAGCCTATTTAATAAGCCTATTTATTGAGCCTATTTAATAAGCCTATTTATTGAGCCTATTTAATAAGCCTATTTATTGAGCCTATTTAATAAGTCTATTTAATAAGCCTATTTAATAAGCCTATTTAATAAGCCTATCTATTGAGCCCATTTAATAAGCCTATTTAATAAGTCTATTTATTGAGCCTATTTAATAAGTCTATTTAATAAGCCTATTTAATAAGTATTTAATGAGCCTATTTAATAAGTCTATTTAATAAGCCTATTTAATAAGGCTATTTAATGAGCCTAAGTTGCTGAAATAAGCCTACTTAATAAGCCTATTTGATAGGCCTATTTAATAAGTCTAAGTTGCTGAAATAAGCCTATTTAATAAGCCTAAGTTTCTGAATGAGCCTATTTAATAAGCCTAAGTTGCTGAAATAAGCCTATTTAATAAGCCTAAGTTGCTGAATAAGCCTATTTAATAATCCTAAGTTGCTGAAATAAGCCTATTTAATAAGCCTAAGTTGCTGAATAAGCCTATTTAATAAGCCAAAGTTGCTGAAATAAGCCTATTTAATAAGTCTAAGTTGCTGAAATAAGGCTATTTAATAAGCCTAAGTTGCTGAAATAAGCCTATTTAATAAGCCTAAGTTGCTGAAATAAGGCTATTTAATAAGTCTAAGTTGCTGAAATAAGCCTTTTTAATAAGCCTAAGTTGCTGAAATAAGCCTATTTAATAAGCCTAAGTTGCTGAATAAACCTATTTAATAAGTCTAAGTTGCTGAAATAAGCCTATTTAATAAGGCTATTTAATAAGCCTAAGTTGCTGAAGAAGCCTATTTAATAAGTCTAAGTTGCTGAAATAAGGCTATTTAATAAGCTTAAGTTGCTGAAATAAGGCTATTTAATAAGTTTAAGTTGCTGAAATAAGCCTATTTAATAAGCCTAAGTTGCTGAAATAAGCCTATTTAATAAGGCTACTTAATGAGCCTAAGTTGCTGAAATAAGCCTATTTAATAAGCATAAGTTTCTGAACTAAGCCTATTTCAAAAGGTATATTTAATAAGCCTAAGTTGCTGAAATAAGCCTATTTAATAAGCCTAAGTTGCTAAAATAAGCCTATTTTATGAGGCTATTTAATAAGTCTATTTAATAAGCCTATTTATTAAGCCTATTTAATAAGCCTATTTAATAAGCCTATTTAATACGCCTATTTAATAAACATATTTAATAAGTATTTAATGAGCCTATTTAATAAGTCTATTTAATAAGCCTTTTTAATAAGCCTATTTAATAAGCCTATTTAATAAGCCTATTTAATAAGTCTATTTAATAAGTCTATTTAATAAGCCTATTTAATAAGTATTTAATGAGCCTATTTAATAAGCTTATTTATTGAGCCTATTTAATAAGCCTATTTATTGAGCCTATTTAATAAGCCTATTTATTGAGCCTATTTAATAAGCCTATTTATTGAGCCTATTTAATAAGCCTATTTAATAAGTCTATTTAATAAGCCTATTTAATAAGCCTATTTAATACGCCTATTTATTGAGCCTATTTAATAAGCCTATTTAACAAGCCTATTTATTGAGCCTATTTAATAAGTCTATTTAATAAGTTATTTAATAAGTATTTAATGAGCCTATTTAATAAGTCTATTTAATAAGCCTATTTAATAAGGCTATTTAATGAGCCTAAGTTGCTGAAATAAGCCTATTTAATAAGCCTATTTGATAGGCCTATTTAATAAGTCTGAGTTGCTGAAATAAGCCTATTTAATAAGCCTAAGTTTCTGAATGAGCCTATTTAATAAGCCTAAGTTGCTGAGATAAGCCTATTTAATAAGCCTAAGTTGCTGAATAAGCCTATTTAATAAGCCTAAGTTGCTGAATAAACCTATTTAATAAGTCTAAGTTGCTGAATAAGCCTATTTAATAAGCCTAAGTTGCTGAAATAAGCCTATTTAATAAGTCTAAGTTGCTGAAATAAGGCTATTTAATAAGCCTAAGTTGCTGAAATAAGCCTATTTAATAAGCCTAAGTTGCTGAAATAAGGCTATTTAATAAGTCTAAGTTGCTGAAATAAGCCTATTTAATAAGCCTAAGTTGCTAAAATAAGCCAATTTAATGAGGCTATTTAATAAGTCTATTGTATAAGCCTATTTAATACGCCTATTTAATAAGCCTATTTAATACGCCTATTTAAGAAAACTATTTAATAGTATTTAATGAGCCTATTTAATAAGTCTATTTAATAAGCCTTTTAAATAAGCTTATTTAATAAGCCTATTTAATAAGCCTATTTAATAAGTCTATTTAATAAGCCTATTTAATAAGTATTTAATGAGCCTATTTAATAATCCTATTTATTGAGCCTATTTAATAAGCCTATTTATTGAGCCTATTTAATAAGCCTATTTATTGAGCCTATTTAATAAGCCTATTTATTGAGCCTATTTAATAAGTCTATTTAATAAGCCTATTTAATAAGCCTATTTAATAAGCCTATCTATTGAGCCTATTTAATAAGCCTATTTAATAAGTCTATTTATTGAGCCTATTTAATAAGTCTATTTAATAAGCCTATTTAATAAGTATTTAATGAGCCTATTTAATAAGTCTATTTAATAAGCCTATTAAATAAGGCTGTTTAATGAGCCTAAGTTGCTGAAAAAGCCTACTTAATAAGCCTATTTGATAGGCCTATTTAATAAGTCTAAGTTGCTGAAATAAGCCTATTTAATAAGCCTAAGTTTCTGAATGAGCCTATTTAATAAGCCTAAGTTGCTGAAATAAGCCTATTTAATAAGCCTAAGTTGCTGAATAAGCCTATTTAATAAGCCTAAGTTGCTGAATAAACCTATTTAATAAGTCTAAGTTGCTGAATAAGCCTATTTAATAAGCCTAAGTTGCTGAAATAAGCCTATTTAATAAGTCTAAGTTGCTGAAATAAGGCTATTTAATAAGCCTAAGTTGCTGAAATAAGCCTATTTAATAAGCCTAAGTTGCTGAAATAAGGCTATTTAATAAGTCTAAGTTGCTGAAATAAGCCTATTTAATAAGCCTAAGTTGCTAAAATAAGCCTATTTAATGAGGCTATTTAATAAGTATATTGTATAAGCCTATTTAATAAGCCTATTTAATAAGCCTATTTAATACGCCTATTTAAGAAAACTATTTAATAAGTATTTAATGAGCCTATTTAATAAGTCTATTTAATAAGCCTTTTAAATAAGCTTATTTAATAAGCCTATTTAATAAGCCTATTTAATAAGTCTATTTAATAAGCCTATTTAATAAGTATTTAATGAGCCTATTTAATAAGCCTATTTATTGAGCCTATTTAATAAGCCTATTTATTGAGCCTATTTAATAAGCCTATTTATTGAGCCTATTTAATAAGCCTATTTATTGAGCCTATTTAATAAGTCTATTTAATAAGCCTATTTAATAAGCCTATTTAATAAGCCTATCTATTGAGCCTATTTAATAAGCCTATTTAATAAGTCTATTTATTGAGCCTATTTAATAAGTCTATTTAATAAGCCTATTTAATAAGTATTTAATGAGCCTATTTAATAAGTCTATTTAATAAGCCTATTTAATAAGGCTATTTAATGAGCCTAAGTTGCTGAAATAAGCCTACTTAATAAGCCTATTTGATAGGCCTATTTAATAAGTCTAAGTTGCTGAAATAAGCCTATTTAATAAGCCTAAGTTTCTGAATGAGCCTATTTAATAAGCCTAAGTTGCTGAAATAAGCCTATTTAATAAGCCTAAGTTGCTGAATAAGCCTATTTAATAATCCTAAGTTGCTGAAATAAGCCTATTTAATAAGCCTAAGTTGTTGAATAAGCCTATTTAATAAGCCTAAGTTGCTGAAATAAGCCTATTTAATAAGTCTAAGTTGCTGAAATAAGGCTATTTAATAAGCCTAAGTTGCTGAAATAAGCCTATTTAATAAGCCTAAGTTGCTGAAATAAGGCTATTTAATAAGTCTAAGTTGCTGAAATAAGCCTTTTTAATAAGCCTAAGTTGCTAAAATAAGCCTATTTAATGAGGCTATTTAATAAGTCTATTGTATAAGCCTATTTAATAAGCCTATTTAATAAGCCTATTTAATACGCCTATTTAAGAAAACTATTTAATAAGTATTTAATGAGCCTATTTAATAAGTATATTTAATAAGCCTTTTAAATAAGCTGATTTAATAAGCCTATTTAATAAGCCTATTTAATAAGTCTATTTAATAAGCCTATTTAATAAGTATTTAATGAGCCTATTTAATAAGACTATTTATTGAGCCTATTTAATAAGCCTATTTATTGAGCCTATTTAATAAGCCTATTTATTGAGCCTATTTAATAAGCCTATTTATTGAGCCTATTTAATAAGTCTATTTAATAAGCCTATTTAATAAGCATATTTAATAAGCCTATCTATTGAGCCTATTTAATAAGCCTATTTAATAAGTCTATTTATTGAGCCTATTTAATAAGTCTATTTAATAAGCCTATTTAATAAGCCTATTTAATAAGTATTTAATGAGCCTATTTAATAAGTCTATTTAATAAGCCTATTTAATAAGCCTATTTAATACACCTATTTATTGAGTCTATTTAATAAGCCTATTTAACAAGCCTATTTATTGAGCCTATTTAATAAGTCTATTTAATAAACCTATTTAATAAGTATTTAATGAGCCTATTTAATAAGTCTATTTAATAAGCCTATTTAATAAGGCTATTTAATGAGCCTAAGTTGCTGAAATAAGCCTATTTAATAAGCCTATTTGATAGGCCTATTTAATCAGTCTAAGTTGCTGAAATAAGCCAATTTAATAAGCCTAAGTTTCTGAATGAGCGTATTTAATAAGCCTAAGTTGCTGAAATAAGCCTATTTAATAAGCCTAAGTTGCTGAATAAGCCTATTTAATAAGCCTAAGTTGCTGAATAAACCTATTTAATAAGTCTAAGTTGCTGAATAAGCCTATTTAATAAGCCTAAGTTGCTGAAATAAGCCTATTTAATAAGTCTAAGTTGCTGAAATAAGGCTATTTAATAAGCCTAAGTTGCTAAAATAAGCCTATTTAATAAGCCTAAGTTGCTGAAATAAGGCTATTTAATAAGTCTAAGTTGCTGAAATAAGCCTATTTAATAAGCCTAAGTTGCTAAAATAAGCCTATTTAATGAGGCTATTTAATACGTCTATTTTATAAGCCTATTTAATAAGCCTATTTAATAAGCCTATTTAATACGCCTATTTAAGAAAACTATTTAATAAGTATTTAATGAGCCTATTTAATAAGTCTATTTAATAAGCCTTTTTAATAAGCTTATTTAATAAGCCTATTTAATAAGCCTATTTAATAAGTCTATTTAATAAGCCTATTTAATAAGTATTTAATGAGCCTATTTAATAAGCCTATTTATTGAGCCTATTTAAAAAGCCTATTTATTGAGCCTATTTAATAAGCCTATTTATTGAGCCTATTTAATAAGCCTATTTATTGAGCCTATTTAATAAGTCTATTTAATAAGCCTATTTAATAAGCCTATTTAATAAGCCTATCTATTGAGCCTATTTAATAAGCCTATTTAATAAGCCTATTTATTGAGCCTATTTAATAGGTATATTTAATAAGCCTATTTAATAAGCCTATTTAATAAGTATTTAATGAGCCTATTTAATAAGTCTATTTAATAAGCCTATTTAATAGGCCTATTTAATAAGTCTAAGTTGCTGAAATAAGCCTATTTAATAAGCCTAAGTTTCTGAATGAGCCTATTTAATAAGCCTAAGTTGCTGAAATAAGCCTATTTAATAAGCCTAAGTTGCTGAATAAGCCTATTTAATAAGCCTAAGTTGCTGAAATAAGCCTATTTAATAAGTCTAAGTTGCTGAAATGAGGCTATTTAATAAGCCTAAGTTGCTGAAATAAGCCTATTTAATAAGCCTAAGTTGCTGAAATAAGGCTATTTAATAAGTCTAATTTCCTGAAATAAGCCTATTTAATAAGCCTAAGTTGCTGAAATAAGTATTTTTAATAAGCATAAGTTGCTGAAATAAGCCTATTTAATGAGTCTAAGTTGCTGAAATAAGGCTATTTAATAAGTCTAAGTTGCTGAAATAAGCCTTTTTAATCAGCGTAAGTTGCTGAAATAAGCCTATTTAATAAGCCCAAGTTGCTGAAATAAGCCTACTTAATTAGGCTATTTAATAAGCCTAAGTTGCTGAAATAAGCCTATTTAATAAGCGTAAGTTGCTGAAATAAGGCTATTTAATAAGTCTAAGTTGCTGAAATAAGCCTATTTAATAAGCCTAAGTTGCTGAAATAAGCCTATTTAATAAGCCTATTACTAAGCCTAAGTTGCTGAAATAAGCCTATTTAATAAGCCTATTTAATAAGCCTATTTAATAGGCCTATTTAATAAGTTTAAGTTGCTGAAATAAGCATATTTAATAAGCCTATTTAATAGGCCTATTTAATAAGTCTAAGTTGCTGAAATAAGCCTATTTAATAAGCCTAAGTTGCTGAATGAGCCTATTTAATAATCCTAAGTTGCTGAAATAAGCCTATTTAATAAGCCTAAGTTGCTGAATAAGCTTATTTAATAAGTCTAAGTTGCTGAAATAAGCCTATTTAATAAGGCTATTTAATAAGCCTAAGTTGCTGAATAAGCCTATTTAATAAGTCTAAGTTGCTGAAATAAGGCTATTTAATAAGCCTACGTTGCTGAAATAAGGCTATTTAATAAGTTTAAGTTGCTGAAATAAGCCTATTAAATAAGCCTAAGTTGCTGAAATAAGCCTATTTAATGAGGCTATTTAATGAGCCTAAGTTGCTGAAATAAGCCTATTTAATAAGCATAAGTTTCTGAACTAAGCCTATTTAAAAAGGTATATTTAATAAGTTAAGTTGCTGAAATAAACCTATTTAAAAATGCTATTTAATAAGCCTAAGTTGCTGAAATAAACCTGTTTAATAAGGCTATTTAATAAGCATAAGTTGCTGAAATAAGCTTATTTAATAAGCCTAAGTTGCTGAAATAAGCCTATTTAATAAGGCTATTTAATAAGTCTAAGTTGCTGAAATAAACCTATTTAATAAGCCTAAGTTGCTAAAATAAGCCTATTTAATTAGTCTATTTAATAAGTCTATTTAATAAGCCTATTTAATAAGCCTATTTAATAAGCCTATTTAATAAGCCTATTTAATACGCCTATTTAATAAACATATTTAATAAGTATTTAATGAGCCTATTTAATACGTCTATTTAATAAGCCTTTTTAAAAAGCCTATTTAATAAGTCTATTTAATAAGCCTATTTAATACGTCTATTTAATAAGTCTATTTAATAAGCCTATTTAATAAGTATTTAATGAGCCTATTTAATAAGCCTATTTATTGAGCCTATTTAATACGCCTATTTATTGAGCCTATTTAATAAGCCTATTTATTGAGCCTATTTAATAAGCCTATTTATTGAGCCTATTTAATAAGCCTATTTAATAAGGCTATTTAATAAGTCTAAGTTGCTGAAATAAGCCTATTTAATCAGCCTATTTAATACGCCTATTTAATAAGTCTAAGTTGCTGAAATAAGCCTTTTTAATCAGCGTAAGTTGCTGAAATAAGCCTATTTAATAAGCCCAAGTTGCTGAAATAAGCCTACATAATTAGGCTATTTAATAAGCCTAAGTTGCTGAAATAAGCCTATTTAATAAGCATAAGTTGCTGAAATAAGGCTATTTAATAAGTCTAAGTTGCTGAAATAAGCCTATTTAATAAGCCTATTTAATAGGCCTATTTAACAAGTCAAATTTGCTGAAATAAGCCTATTTAATAAGCCTATTTAATAGGCCTATTTAATAAGTCTATGTTGCTGAAATAAGCCTATTTAATAAGCCTATTTAATAGGCCTATTTAATAAGTCTAAGTTGCTGAAATAAGCCTATTTAATAAGCCTAAGTTGCTGAATGAGCCTATTTAATAAGCCTAAGTTGCTGAATAAACCTATTTAATAAGTCTAAGTTGCTGAAATAAGCCTATTTAATAAGGCTATTTAATAAGCCTAAGTTGCTGAATAAGCCTATTTAATAAGTCTAAGTTGCTGAAATAAGGCTATTTAATAAGCCTAAGTTGCTGAAATAAGGCTATTTAATAAGTTTAAGTTACTGAAATAAGCCTATTTAATAAGCCTAAGTTGCTGAAATAAGCCTATTTAATAAGGCTATTTAATGAGCCTAAGTTGCTGAAATAAGCCTATTTAATAAGCCTAAGTTTCTGAACTAAGCCTATTTAAAAAGGTATATTAGTAAGTCTAAGTTGCTGAAATAATCCTATTTAAAAATGCTATTTAATAAGCCTAAGTTGCTGAAATAAACCTGTTTAATAAGGCTATTTAATAAGTCTAAGTTGCTGAAATAAACCTATTTAATAAGCCTAAGTTGCTAAAATAAGCCTATTTAATTAGTCTATTTAATAAGTCTATTTAATAAGCCTATTTATTAAGCCTATTTAATAAGCCTATTTAATAAGCCTATTTAATACGCCTATTTAATAAACATATTTAATAAGTATTTAATGAGCCTATTTAATAAGTCTATTTAATAAGCCTTTTTAATAAGCCTATTTAATAAGTCTATTTAATAAGCTTATTTAATAAGTATTTAATGAGCCTATTTAATGAGCCTATTTATTGAGCCTATTTAATAAGCCTATGTATTGAGCCTATTTAATAAGCCTATTTAATGAGTCTATTTAATAAGCCTATTTAATAAGCCTATTTAATAAGTATTTAATGAGCCTATTTAATAAGTCTATTTAATACGCCTATTTAATAAGGCTATTTAATGAGCCTAAGTTGGTGAAATAAGCCTATTTAATAAGCCTACGTTTCTGAATGAGCCTATTTAATAAGCCTAAGTTGCTGAAAAAAGCCTATTTAATAAGCCTAAGTTGCTGAATAAGCCTATTTAATAAGCCTAAGTTGCTGAATAAACCTATTTAATAAGTCTAAGTTGCTGAAATAAGCTTATTTAATAATGCTATTTAATAAGCCTAAGTTGCTGAATAAGCCTATTTAATAAGGCTATTTAATGAGCCTAAGTTGCTGAAATAAGACTATTTAATAAGCCTACGTTTCTGAACTAAGCCTATTTAAAAAGGTATATTTAATAAGTCTAAGTTGCTGAAATAAACCTATTTAAAAATGCTATTTAATAAGCCTAAGTTGCTGAAATAAACCTGTTTAATAAGGCTATTTAATAAGCATAAGTTGCTGAAATAAGCTTATTTAATAAGCCTAAGTTGCTGAAATAAGCCTATTTAATAAGGCTATTTAATAAGTCTAAGTTGCTGAAATAAACCTATTTAATAAGCCTAAGTTGCTAAAATAAGCCTATTTAATGAGGCTATTTAATAAGTCTATTTAATAAGGCTATTTAATAAGCCTATTTAATAAGCCTATTTAATAAGCCTATTTAATAAGTCTATTTAATAAGTCTATTTAATAAGCCTATTTAATAAGTATTTAATGAGCCTATTTAATAAGCCTATTTATTGAGCCTATTTAATAAGCCTATTTATTGAGCCTATTTAATAAGCCTATTTAATGAGTCTATTTAATAAGCCTATTTAATAAGCCTATTTAATAAGCCTATTCATTGAGCCTATTTAATAAGCCTATTTAATATGGCTATTTATTGAGCCTATTTAATAAGTCTATTTAATAAGCCTATTTAATAAGCCTATTTAATGAGTATTTAATTAGCCTATTTAATAAGTCTATTTAATAAGCCTATTTAATAGGCCTTTTTAATAAGTCTAAGTTGCTGAAATAAGCCTATTTAATAAGCCTATTTAATAGGCCTATTTAATAAGTCTAAGTTGCTGAAATAAGCCTATTTAATAAGCCTATTTAATGAGTATTTAATGAGCCTATTTAATAAGTCTATTTAATAAGCTTATTTATTATGCCTATTTAATAAGCCTATTTAATATGCCTATTTAATACGCCTATTTAATAAACATATTTAATAAGTATTTAATGAGCCTATTTAATAAGTCGATTTAATAAGCCTTTTTAATAAGCCTATTTAATAAGTCAATTTAATAAGCCTATTTAATAAGCCTATTCATTGAGCCTATTTAATAAGCCTATTTAATATGGCTATTTATTGAGCCTATTTAATAAGTCTAAGTTGCTGAAATAAGTCTATTTAATACGCCTATTTAATAGGCCTATTTAATAAGTCTAAGTTGCTGAAATAAGCCTATTTAATAAGCCTAAGTTGCTGAATAAGCCTATTTAATAAGCCTAAGTTGCTGAAATAAGCCTATTTAATAAGTCCAAGTTGCTGAAATAAGGCTATTTAATAAGCCTAAGTTGCTGAATAAGCCTATTTAATAAGCCTAAGTTGCTGAAATAAGCCTATTTAATAAGTCTAAGTTGCTGAAATAAGGCTATTTAATAAGCCTAAGTTGCTGAAATAAGCCTATTTAATAAGCCTAACTTGCTGAAATAAGGCTATATAATAAGTCTAAGTTGATGAAATAAGCCTATTTAATAAGCCTAAGTTGCTAAAATAAGCCTATTTAATGAGGCTATTTAATAAGTCTATTTAATAAGCCTATTTTTAATAAGCCTATTTAATAAGCCTATTTAATACGCTTATTTAATAAACCTATTTAATAAGTATTTAATGAGCCTATTTAATAAGTCTATTTAATTATCCTTGTTAATAAACTTATTTAATATGCCTATTTAATAAGCCTATTTAATAAGTGTATTTAATAAGGCTATTTAATGAGCCTAAGTTGCTGAAATAAGCCTATTTAATAAGCATATTTAATAGGCCTATTTAATCAGCGTAAGTTGCTGAAATAAGCCTATTTAATAAGCCCAAGTTGCTGAAATAAGCCTACTTAATTATGCTTTTTAATAAGCCTAAGTTGCTGAAATAAGCCTATTTAATAAGCGTAAGTTGCTGAAATAAGGCTATTTAATAAGTATAAGTTGCTGAAATAAGCCTATTTAATAAGCCTATTTAATGGGCCTATTTAATAAGTCTATGTTGCTGAAATAAGCCTATTTAATAAGCCTAAGTTGCTGAAATAAGGCAATTTAATAAGCCTAAGTTGCTGAAATAAGCCTATTTAATAAACCTAACTTGCTGAAATAAGGCTATTTAATAAGTCTAAGTTGATGAAATAAGCCTATTTAATAAGCCTAAGTTGCTAAAATAAGCCTATTTAATTAGTCTATTTAATAAGTCTTTTTAATAAGCCTATTTATTAAGCCTATTTAATAAGCCTATTTAATAAGCCTATTTAATACGCCTATTTAATAAACATATTTAATAAGTATTTAATGAGCCTATTTAATAAGTCTATTTAATAAGCCTTTTTAATAAGCCTATTTAATAAGTCTATTTAATAAGCTTATTTAATAAGTATTTAATGAGCCTATTTAATGAGCCTATTTATTGAGCCTATTTAATAAGCCTATGTGTTGAGCCTATTTAATAAGCCTATTTAATGAGTCTATTTAATAAGCCTATTTAATAAGCCTATTTAATAAGTATTTAATGAGCCTATTTAATAAGTCTATTTAATACGCCTATTTAATAAGGCTATTTAATGAGCCTAAGTTGGTGAAATAAGCCTATTTAATAAGCCTACGTTTCTGAATGAGCCTATTTAATAAGCCTAAGTTGCTGAAAAAAGCCTATTTAATAAGCCTAAGTTGCTGAATAAGCCTATTTAATAAGCCTAAGTTGCTGAATAAACCTATTTAATAAGTCTAAGTTGCTGAAATAAGCTTATTTAATAATGCTATTTAATAAGCCTAAGTTGCTGAATAAGCCTATTTAATAAGGCTATTTAATGAGCCTAAGTTGCTGAAATAAGACTATTTAATAAGCCTAAGTTTCTGAACTAAGCCTATTTAAAAAGGTATATTTAATAAGTCTAAGTTGCTGAAATAAACCTATTTAAAAATGCTATTTAATAAGCCTAAGTTGCTGAAATAAACCTGTTTAATAAGGCTATTTAATAAGCATAAGTTGCTGAAATAAGCTTATTTAATAAGCCTAAGTTGCTGAAATAAGCCTATTTAATAAGGCTATTTAATAAGTCTAAGTTGCTGAAATAAACCTATTTAATAAGCCTAAGTTGCTAAAATAAGCCTATTTAATGAGGCTATTTAATAAGTCTATTTAATAAGGCTATTTAATAAGCCTATTTAATAAGCCTATTTAATAAGCCTATTTAATAAGTCTATTTAATAAGTCTATTTAATAAGCCTATTTAATAAGTATTTAATGAGCCTATTTAATAAGCCTATTTATTGAGCCTATTTAATAAGCCTATTTATTGAGCCTATTTAATAAGCCTATTTAATGAGTCTATTTAATAAGCCAATTTAATAAGCCTATTTAATAAGCCTATTCATTGAGCCTATTTAATAAGCCTATTTAATATGGCTATTTATTGAGCCTATTTAATAAGTCTATTTAATAAGCCTATTTAATAAGCCTATTTAATGAGTATTTAATTAGCCTATTTAATAAGTCTATTTAATAAGCCTATTTAATAGGCCTTTTTAATAAGTCTAAGTTGCTGAAATAAGCCTATTTAATAAGCCTATTTAATTGGCCTATTTAATAAGTCTAAGTTGCTGAAATAAGCCTATTTAATAAGCCTATTTAATGAGTATTTAATGAGCCTATTTAATAAGTCTATTTAATAAGCTTATTTATTATGCCTATTTAATAAGCCTATTTAATATGCCTATTTAATACGCCTATTTAATAAACATATTTAATAAGTATTTAATGAGCCTATTTAATAAGTCGATTTAATAAGCCTTTTTAATAAGCCTATTTAATAAGTCAATTTAATAAGCCTATTTAATAAGCCTATTCATTGAGCCTATTTAATAAGCCTATTTAATATGGCTATTTATTGAGCCTATTTAATAAGTCTAAGTTGCTGAAATAAGTCTATTTAATACGCCTATTTAATAGGCCTATTTAATAAGTCTAAGTTGCTGAAATAAGCCTATTTAATAAGCCTAAGTTGCTGAATAAGCCTATTTAATAAGCCTAAGTTGCTGAAATAAGCCTATTTAATAAGTCCAAGTTGCTGAAATAAGGCTATTTAATAAGCCTAAGTTGCTGAATAAGCCTATTTAATAAGCCTAAGTTGCTGAAATAAGCCTATTTAATAAGTCTAAGTTGCTGAAATAAGGCTATTTAATAAGCCTAAGTTGCTGAAATAAGCCTATTTAATAAGCCTAACTTGCTGAAATAAGGCTATATAATAAGTCTAAGTTGATGAAATAAGCCTATTTAATAAGCCTAAGTTGCTAAAATAAGCCTATTTAATGAGGCTATTTAATAAGTCTATTTAATAAGCCTATTTTTAATAAGCCTATTTAATAAGCCTATTTAATACGCTTATTTAATAAACCTATTTAATAAGTATTTAATGAGCCTATTTAATAAGTCTATTTAATTATCCTTGTTAATAAACTTATTTAATATGCCTATTTAATAAGCCTATTTAATAAGTGTATTTAATAAGGCTATTTAATGAGCCTAAGTTGCTGAAATAAGCCTATTTAATAAGCATATTTAATAGGCCTATTTAATCAGCGTAAGTTGCTGAAATAAGCCTATTTAATAAGCCCAAGTTGCTGAAATAAGCCTACTTAATTATGCTTTTTAATAAGCCTAAGTTGCTGAAATAAGCCTATTTAATAAGCGTAAGTTGCTGAAATAAGGCTATTTAATAAGTATAAGTTGCTGAAATAAGCCTATTTAATAAGCCTATTTAATGGGCCTATTTAATAAGTCTATGTTGCTGAAATAAGCCTATTTAATAAGCCTAAGTTGCTGAAATAAGGCAATTTAATAAGCCTAAGTTGCTGAAATAAGCCTATTTAATAAGCCTAACTTGCTGAAATAAGGCTATTTAATAAGTCTAAGTTGATGAAATAAGCCTATTTAATAAGCCTAAGTTGCTAAAATAAGCCTATTTAATGAGGCTATTTAATAAGTCTATTTAATAAGCCTATTTTTAATAAGCCTATTTAATAAGCCTATTTAATACGCTTATTTAATAAACCTATTTAATAAGTATTTAATGAGCCTATTTAATAAGTCTATTTAATAATCCTTGTTAATAAGCTTATTTAATATGCCTATTTAATAAGCCTATTTAATAAGTGTATTTAATAAGGCTATTTAATGAGCCTAAGTTGCTGAAATAAGCCTATTTAATAAGCCTATTTAATAGGCCTATTTAATCAGCGTAAGTTGCTGAAATAAGCCTATTTAATAAGCCCAAGTTGCTGAAAGAAGCCTACTTAATTATGCTATTTAATAAGCCTAAGTTGCTGAAATAAGCCTATTTAATAAGTGTAAGTTGCTGAAATAAGGCTATTTAATAAGTATAAGTTGCTGAAATAAGCCTATTTAATAAGCCTATTTAATGGGCCTATTTAATAAGTCTATGTTGCTGAAATAAGCCTATTTAATAAGCCTAAGTTGCTGAATGAGCCTATTTAATAAGCCTAAGTTGCTGAAATAAGCCTATTTAATAAGCCTAAGTTGCTGAATAAGCCTATTTAATAAGCCTAAGTTGCTGAATAAACCTATTTAATAAGTCTAAGTTGCTGAAATAAGCCTATTTAATAAGGCTATTTAATAAGCCTAAGTTGCTGAATAAGCCTATTTAATAAGTCTAAGTTGCTGAAATAAGGCTATTTAATAAGCCTAAGTTGCTGAAATAAGGCTATTTAATAAGTTTAAGTTGCTGAAATAAGCCTATTTAATAAGCCTAAGTTGCTGAAATAAACCTATTTAATAAGGCTATTTAATGAGCCTAAGTTGCTGAAATAAGCCTATTTAATAAGCCTAAGTTTCTGAACTAAGCCTATTTAAAAAGGTATATTTAATAAGTCTAAGTTGCTGAAATAAACCTATTTAAAAATGCTATTTAATAAGCCTAAGTTGCTGAAATAAACCTGTTTAATAAGGCTATTTAATAAGCATATGTTGCTGAAATAAGCTTATTTAATAAGCCTAAGTTGCTGAAATAAGCCTATTTAATAAGGCTATTTAATAAGTCTAAGTTGCTGAAATAAACCTATTTAATAAGCCTAAGTTGCTAAAATAAGCCTATTTAATGAGGCTATTTAATGTCTATTTAATAAGCCTATTTATTAAGCCTATTTAATAAGCCTATATAATATGCCTATTTAATACGCCTATTTAATAAACATATTTAATAAGTATTTAATGAGCCTATTTAATAAGTCGATTTAATAAGCCTTTTTAATAAGCCTATTTAATAAGTCAATTTAATAAGCCTATTTAATAAGTATTTAATGAGCCTATTTAATGAGCCTATTTATTGAGCCTATTTAATAAGCCTATTTATTGAGCCTATTTAATAAGCCTATTTAATAAGTCTATTTAATAAGCCTATTTAATAAGCCTATTTAACACGCCTATTTATTGAGCCTATTTAATAAACCTATTTAATAAGCCTATTTATTGAGCCTATTTAATAAGTCTATTTATTAAGCCTATTTAATAAGCCTATTTAATAAGTATTTAATGAGCCTATTTAATAAGTCTATTTAATAAGCCTATTTAATAAGGCTATTTAATGAGCCTAAGTTGCTGAATGAGCCTATTTAATAAGCCTAAGTTGCTGAAAAAAGCCTATTTAATAAGCCTAAGTTGCTGAATAAGCCTATTTAATAAGCCTAAGTTGCTGAATAAACCTATTTAATAAGTCTAAGTTGCTGAAATAAGCTTATTTAATAAGGCTATTTAATAAGCCTAAGTTGCTGAATAAGCCTATTTAATAAGGCTATTTAATGAGCCTAAGTTGCTGAAATAAGACTATTTAATAAGCCTAAGTTCCTGAACTAAGCCTATTTAAAAAGGTAGATTTAATAAATCTAAGTTGCTGAAATAAACCTATTTAAAAATGCTATTTAATAAGCCTAAGTTGCTGAAATAAACCTGTTTAATAAGGCTATTTAATAAGCCTAAGTTGCTGAAAAAAGCCTATTTAATAAGCCTAAGTTGCTGAATAAGCCTATTTAATAAGCCTAAGTTGCTGAATAAACCTATTTAATAAGTCTAAGTTGCTGAAATAAGCTTATTTAATAAGGCTATTTAATAAGCCTTAGTTGCTGAATAAGCCTATTTAATAAGGCTATTTAATGAGCCTAAGTTGCTGAAATAAGACTATTTAATAAGCCTAAGTTTCTGAACTAAGCCTATTTAAAAAGGTAGATTTAATAAATCTAAGTTGCTGAAATAAACCTATTTAAAAATGCTATTTAATAAGCCTAAGTTGCTGAAATAAACCTGTTTAATAAGGCTATTTAATAAGCATATGTTGCTGAAATAAGCTTATTTAAAAAGCCTAAGTTGCTGAAATAAGCCTATTTAATAAGGCTCTTTAATAAGTATAAGTTGCTGAAATAAACCTTTTTAATAAGCCTAAGTTGCTAAAATAAGCCTATTTAATGAGGCTATTTAATAAGTCTATTTAATAAGCCTATTTAATAAGCCTATTTAATAAGCCTATTTAATAAGTCTATTTAATAAGTCTATTTAATAAGCCTATTTAATAAGTATTTAATGAGCCTATTTAACAAGCCTATTTATTGAGCCTATTTAATAAGCCTATTTATTGAGCCTATTTAATAAGCCTATTTATTGAGCCTATTTAATAAGCCTATTTATTGAGCCTATTTAATAAGCCTATTTATTGAGCCTATTTAATAAGCCTATTTAATAAGTATATTTAATAAGCCTATTTAATACGCCTATTTAATATGCCTATTCATTGAGCCTATTTAATAAGCCTATTTAATATGCCTATTTATTGAGCCTATTTAATAAGTCTATTTAATAAGCCTATTTAATAGGCCTATTTAATAAGTTTAAGTTGCTGAAATAAGCCTATTTAATAAGCCTATTTAATAGGCCTATTTAATAAGTCTAAGTTGCTGAAATAAGCCTTTTTAATCAGCGTAAGTTGCTGAAATAAGCCTATTTAATAAGCCCAAGTTGCTGAAATAAGCCTACTTAATTAGGCTATTTAATAAGCCTAAGTTGCTGAAATAAGCCTATTTAATAAGCGTAAGTTGCTGAAATAAGGCTATTTAATAAGTCTAAGTTGCTGAAATAAGCCTATTTAATAAGCCTAAGTTGCTGAAATAAGCCTATTTAATAAGCCTATTTAATAAGCCTAAGTTGCTGAAATAAGCCTATTTAATAAGCCTATTTAATAGGCCTATTTAATAAGTCTAAGTTGCTGAAATAAGCCTTTTTAATCAGCGTAAGTTGCTGAAATAAGCCTATTTAATAAGCCCAAGTTGCTGAAATAAGCCTACTTAATTAGGCTATTTAATAAGCCTAAGTTGCTGAAATAAGCCTATTTAATAAGCGTAAGTTGCTGAAATAAGGCTATTTAATAAGTCTAAGTTGCTGAAATAAGCCTATTTAATAAGCCTAAGTTGCTGAAATAAGCCTATTTAATAAGCCTATTTAATAAGCCTAAGTTGCTGAAATAAGCCTATTTAATAAGCCTATTTAATAGGCCTATTTAATAAGTCTAATTTGCTGAAATAAGCCTATTTAATAAGCCTATTTAATAGGCCTATTTAATAAGTCTAAGTTGCTGAAATAAGCCTATTTAATAAGCCTAAGTTGCTGAATGAGCCTATTTAATAAGCCTAAGTTGCTGAAATAAGCCTATTTAATAAGCCTAAGTTGCTGAATAAGCCTATTTAATAAGCCTAAGTTGCTGAATAAACCTATTTAATAAGTCTAAGTTGCTGAAATAAGCCTATTTAATAAGGCTATTTAATAAGCCTAAGTTGCTGAATAAGCCTATTTAATAAGGCTCTTTAATAAGTCTAAGTTGCTGAAATAAACCTTTTTAATAAGCCTAAGTTGCTAAAATAAGCCTATTTAATGAGGCTATTTAATAAGTCTATTTAATAAGCCTATTTAATAAGCCTATTTAATAAGCCTATTTAATAAGTCTATTTAATAAGTCTATTTAATAAGCCTATTTAATAAGTATTTAATGAGCCTATTTAACAAGCCTATTTATTGAGCCTATTTAATAAGCCTATTTATTGAGCCTATTTAATAAGCCTATTTATTGAGCCTATTTAATAAGCCTATTTATTGAGCCTATTTAATAAGCCTATTTATTGAGCCTATTTAATAAGCCTATTTAATAAGTATATTTAATAAGCCTATTTAATAAGCCTATTTAATATGCCTATTCATTGAGCCTATTTAATAAGCCTATTTAATAGGCCTATTTAATAAGCCCAAGTTGCTGAAATAAGCCTACTTAATTAGGCTATTTAATAAGCCTAAGTTGCTGAAATAAGCCTATTTAATAAGCGTAAGTTGCTGAAATAAGGCTATTTAATAAGTCTAAGTTGCTGAAATAAGCCTATTTAATAAGCCTAAGTTGCTGAAATAAGCCTATTTAATAAGCCTATTTAATAAGCCTAAGTTGCTGAAATAAGCCTATTTAATAAGCCTATTTAATAGGCCTATTTAATAAGTCTAATTTGCTGAAATAAGCCTATTTAATAAGCCTAAGTTTCTGAATGAGCCTATTTATAAGCCTAAGTTGCTGAAATAAGCCTATTTAATAAGCCTAAGTTGCTGAATAAGCCTATTTAATAAGCCTAAGTTGCTGAAATAAGCCTATTTAATAAGTCTAAGTTGCTGAAATAAGGCTATTTAATAAGCCTAAGTTGCTGAAATAAGCCTATTTAATAAGCCTAACTTGCTGAAATAAGGCTATTTAATAAGTCTAAGTTGCTGAAATAAGCCTATTTAATAAGCCTAAGTTGCTAAAATAAGACTATTTAATGAGGCTATTTAATAAGTCTATTTAATAAGCCTATTTTTAATAAGCCTATTTAATAAGCCTATTTAATAGGCTTATTTAATAAACCTATTTAATAAGTATTTAATGAGCCTATTTAATGAGTCTATTTAATAATCCTTGTTAATAAGCTTATTTAATATGCCTATTTAATAAGCCTATTTAATAAGTGTATTTAATAAGGCTATTTAATGAGCCTAAGTTGCTGAAATAAGCCTATTTAATGAGCCTATTTAATAGGCCTATTTAATCAGCGTAAGTTGCTGAAATAAGCCTATTTAATAAGCCCAAGTTGCTGAAATAAGCCTACTTAATTATGCTATTTAATAAGCCTAAGTTGCTGAAATAAGCCTATTTAATAAGCGTAAGTTGCTGAAATAAGGCTATTTAATAAGTCTAAGTTGCTGAAATAAGCCTATTTAATAAGCCTATTTAATGGGCCTATTTAATAAGTCTATGTTGCTGAAATAAGCCTATTTAATAAGCCTAAGTTGCTGAATGAGCCTATTTAATGAGCCTAAGTTGCTGAAATAAGCCTATTTAATAAGCCTAAGTTTCTGAACTAAGCCTATTTAAAAAGGTATATTTAATAAGTCTAAGTTGCTGAAATAAACCTATTTAAAAATGCTATATAATAAGCCTAAGTTGCTGAAATAAACCTGTTTAATAAGGCTATTTAATAAGCATATGTTGCTGAAATAAGCTTATTTAATAAGCCTAAGTTGCTGAAATAAGCCTATTTAATAAGGCTATTTAATAAGTCTAAGTTGCTGAAATAAACCTATTTAATAAGCCTAAGTTGCTAAAATAAGCCTATTTAATGAGGCTATTTAATAAGTCTATTTAATAAGCCTATTTATTAAGCCTATTTAATAAGCCTATATAATATGCCTATTTAATACGCCTATTTAATAAACATATTTAATAAGTATTTAATGAGCCTATTTAATAAGTCGATTTAATAAGCCTTTTTAATAAGCCTATTTAATAAGTCAATTTAATAAGCCTATTTAATAAGTATTTAATGAGCCTATTTAATGAGCCTATTTATTGAGCCTATTTAATAAGCCTATTTATTGAGCCTATTTAATAAGCCTATTTAATAAGTCTATTTAATAAGCCTATTTAATAAGCCTATTTAACACGCCTATTTATTGAGCCTATTTAATAAACCTATTTAATAAGCCTATTTATTGAGCCTATTTAATAAGTCTATTTATTAAGCCTATTTAATAAGCCTATTTAATAAGTATTTAATGAGCCTATTTAATAAGTCTATTTAATAAGCCTATTTAATAAGGCTATTTAATGAGCCTAAGTTGCTGAATGAGCCTATTTAATAAGCCTAAGTTGCTGAAAAAAGCCTATTTAATAAGCCTAAGTTGCTGAATAAGCCTATTTAATAAGCCTAAGTTGCTGAATAAACCTATTTAATAAGTCTAAGTTGCTGAAATAAGCTTATTTAATAAGGCTATTTAATAAGCCTAAGTTGCTGAATAAGCCTATTTAATAAGGCTATTTAATGAGCCTAAGTTGCTGAAATAAGACCATTTAATAAGCCTAAGTTTCTGAACTAAGCCTATTTAAAAAGGTAGATTTAATAAATCTAAGTTGCTGAAATAAACCTATTTAAAAATGCTATTTAATAAGCATAAGTTGCTGAAATAAACCTGTTTAATAAGGCTATTTAATAAGCCTAAGTTGCTGAAAAAAGCCTATTTAATAAGCCTAAGTTGCTGAATAAGCCTATTTAATAAGCCTAAGTTGCTGAATAAACCTATTTAATAAGTCTAAGTTGCTGAAATAAGCTTATTTAATAAGGCTATTTAATAAGCCTAAGTTGCTGAATAAGCCTATTTAATAAGGCTATTTAATGAGCCTAAGTTGCTGAAATAAGACTATTTAATAAGCCTAAGTTTCTGAACTAAGCCTATTTAAAAAGGTAGATTTAATAAATCTAAGTTGCTGAAATAAACCTATTTAAAAATGCTATTTAATAAGCCTAAGTTGCTGAAATAAACCTGTTTAATAAGGCTATTTAATAAGCATATGTTGCTGAAATAAGCTTATTTAATAAGCCTAAGTTGCTGAAATAAGCCTATTTAATAAGGCTCTTTAATAAGTCTAAGTTGCTGAAATAAACCTTTTTAATAAGCCTAAGTTGCTAAAATAAGCCTATTTAATGAGGCTATTTAATAAGTCTATTTAATAAGCCTATTTAATAAGCCTATTTAATAAGCCTATTTAATAAGTCTATTTAATAAGTCTATTTAATAAGCCTATTTAATAAGTATTTAATGAGCCTATTTAACAAGCCTATTTATTGAGCCTATTTAATAAGCCTATTTATTGAGCCTATTTAATAAGCCTATTTATTGAGCCTATTTAATAAGCCTATTTATTGAGCCTATTTAATAAGCCTATTTATTGAGCCTATTTAATAAGCCTATTTAATAAGTATATTTAATAAGCCTATTTAATAAGCCTATTTAATATGCCTATTCATTGAGCCTATTTAATAAGCCTATTTAATATGCCTATTTATTGAGCCTATTTAATAAGTCTATTTAATAAGCCTATTTAATAGGCCTATTTAATAAGTTTAAGTTGCTGAAATAAGCCTATTTAATAAGCCTATTTAATAGGCCTATTTAATAAGTCTAAGTTGCTGAAATAAGCCTTTTTAATCAGCGTAAGTTGCTGAAATAAGCCTATTTAATAAGCCCAAGTTGCTGAAATAAGCCTACTTAATTAGGCTATTTAATAAGCCTAAGTTGCTGAAATAAGCCTATTTAATAAGCGTAAGTTGCTGAAATAAGGCTATTTAATAAGTCTAAGTTGCTGAAATAAGCCTATTTAATAAGCCTAAGTTGCTGAAATAAGCCTATTTAATAAGCCTATTTAATAAGCCTAAGTTGCTGAAATAAGCCTATTTAATAAGCCTATTTAATAGGCCTATTTAATAAGTCTAATTTGCTGAAATAAGCCTATTTAATAAGCCTATTTAATAGGCCTATTTAATAAGTCTAAGTTGCTGAAATAAGCCTATTTAATAAGCCTAAGTTGCTGAATGAGCCTATTTAATAAGCCTAAGTTGCTGAAATAAGCCTATTTAATAAGCCTAAGTTGCTGAATAAGCCTATTTAATAAGCCTAAGTTGCTGAATAAACCTATTTAATAAGTCTAAGTTGCTGAAATAAGCCTATTTAATAAGGCTATTTAATAAGCCTAAGTTGCTGAATAAGCCTATTTAATAAGGCTCTTTAATAAGTCTAAGTTGCTGAAATAAACCTTTTTAATAAGCCTAAGTTGCTAAAATAAGCCTATTTAATGAGGCTATTTAATAAGTCTATTTAATAAGCCTATTTAATAAGCCTATTTAATAAGCCTATTTAATAAGTCTATTTAATAAGTCTATTTAATAAGCCTATTTAATAAGTATTTAATGAGCCTATTTAACAAGCCTATTTATTGAGCCTATTTAATAAGCCTATTTATTGAGCCTATTTAATAAGCCTATTTATTGAGCCTATTTAATAAGCCTATTTATTGAGCCTATTTAATAAGCCTATTTAATAAGTATATTTAATAAGCCTATTTAATAAGCCTATTTAATATGCCTATTCATTGAGCCTATTTAATAAGCCTATTTAATAGGCCTATTTAATAAGTCTAAGTTGCTGAAATAAGCCTTTTTAATCAGCGTAAGTTGCTGAAATAAGCCTATTTAATAAGCCCAAGTTGCTGAAATAAGCCTACTTAATTAGGCTATTTAATAAGCCTAAGTTGCTGAAATAAGCCTATTTAATAAGCGTAAGTTGCTGAAATAAGGCTATTTAATAAGTCTAAGTTGCTGAAATAAGCCTATTTAATAAGCCTAAGTTGCTGAAATAAGCCTATTTAATAAGCCTATTTAATAAGCCTAAGTTGCTGAAATAAGCCTATTTAATAAGCCTATTTAATAGGCCTATTTAATAAGTCTAATTTGCTGAAATAAGCCTATTTAATAAGCCTATTTAATAGGCCTATTTAATAAGTCTAAGTTGCTGAAATAAGCCTATTTAATAAGCCTAAGTTGCTGAATGAGCCTATTTAATAAGCCTAAGTTGCTGAAATAAGCCTATTTAATAAGCCTAAGTTGCTGAATAAGCCTATTTAATAAGCCTAAGTTGATGAATAAACCTATTTAATAAGTCTAAGTTGCTGAAATAAGCCTATTTAATAAGCCTATTTAATAAGTCTAAGTTGCTGAAATAAGGCTATTTAATAAGCCTAAGTTGCTGAAATAAGGCTATTTAATAAGTCTAAGTTGCTGAAATAAGGCTATTTAATAAGCCTAAGTTGCTGAAATAAGGCTATTTAATAAGCCTAAGTTGCTGAAATAAGGCTATTTAATAAGTTTAAGTTGCTGAAATAAGCCTATTTAATAAGCCTAAGTTGCTGAAATAAGCCTATTTAATAAGGCTATTTAATGAGCCTAAGTTGCTGAACTAAGCCTATTTAAAAAGGTATATTTAATAAGTCTAAGTTGCTGAAATAAACCTATTTAAAAATGTTATTTAATAAGCCTAAGTTGCTGAAATAAACCTGTTTAATAAGGCTATTTAATAGCATAAGTTGCTGAAATAAGCTTATTTAATAAGCCTAAGTTGCTGAAATAAGCCTATTTAATAAGGCTCTTTAATAAGTCTAAGTTGCTGAAATAAACCTTTTTAATAAGCCTAAGTTGCTAAAATAAGCCTATTTAATGAGGCTATTTAATAAGTCTATTTAATAAGCCTATTTAATAAGCCTATTTAATAAGTCTATTTAATAAGTCTATTTAATAAGCCTATTTAATAAGTATTTAATGAGCCTATTTAACAAGCCTATTTATTGAGCCTATTTAATAAGCCTATTTATTGAGCCTATTTAATATGCCTATTTATTGAGCCTATTTAATAAGCCTATTTATTGAGCCTATTTAATAAGCCTATTCATTGAGCCTATTTAATAAGCCTATTTAATAAGTATATTTAATAAGCCTATTTAATAAGCCTATTTAATATGCCTATTCATTGAGCCTATTTAATAAGCCTATTTAATATGCCTATTTATTGAGCCTATTTAATAAGTCTATTTAATACGCCTATTTAATAGGCCTATTTAATAAGTCTAAGTTGCTGAAATAAGCCTATTTAATAAGCCTATTTAATAGGCCTACTTAATAAGTCTAAGTTGCTGAAATAAGCCTTTTTAATCAGCGTAAGTTGCTGAAATAAGCCTATTTAATAAGCCCAAGTTGCTGAAATAAGCCTACTTAATTAGGCTATTTAATAAGCCTAAGTTGCTGAAATAAGCCTATTTAATAAGCGTAAGTTGCTGAAATAAGGCTATTTAATAAGTCTAAGTTGCTGAAATAAGCCTATTTAATAAGCCTAAGTTGCTGAAATAAGCCTATTTAATAAGCCTATTTAATAAGCCTAAGTTGCTGAAATAAGCCTATTTAATAAGCCTATTTAATAGGCCTATTTAATAAGTCTAAGTTGCTGAAATAAGCCTATTTAATAAGCCTAAGTTGCTGAATGAGCCTATTTAATAAGCCTAAGTTGCTGAAATAAGCCTATTTAATAAGCCTAAGTTGCTTAATAAGCCTATTTAATAAGCCTAAGTTGCTGAATAAACCTATTTAATAAGTTTAAGTTGCTGAAATAAGCCTATTTAATAAGGCTATTTAATAAGCCTAAGTTGCTGAATAAGCCTATTTAATAAGTCTAAGTTGCTGAAATAAGGCTATTTAATAAGCCTAAGTTGCTGAAATAAGGCTATTTAATAAGTTTAAGTTGCTGAACTAAGCCTATTTAAAAAGGTATATTTAATAAGTGTAAGTTGCTGAAATAAACCTATTTAAAAATGCTATTTAATAAGCCTAAGTTGCTGAAATAAACCTGTTTAATAAGGCTATTTAATAAGCATAAGTTGCTGAAATAAGCTTATTTAATAAGCCTAAGTTGCTGAAATAAGCCTATTTAATAAGGCTATTTAATAAGTCTAAGTTGCTGAAATAAACCTATTTAATAAGCCTAAGTTGCTAAAATAAGCCTATTTAATGAGGCTATTTAATAAGTCTATTTAATAAGCCTATTTATTAAGCCTATTTAATAAGCCTATTTAATATGCCTATTTAATACGCCTATTTAATAAACATATTTAATAAGTATTTAATGAGCCTATTTAATAAGTCTATTTAATAAGCCTTTTTAATAAGCCTATTTAATAAGTCTATTTAATAAGCTTATTTAATAAGTATTTAATGAGCCTATTTAATTAGCCTATTTATTGAGCCTATTTAATAAGCCTATTTATTGAGCCTATTTAATAAGCCTATTTAATAAGTCTATTTAATAAGCCTATTTAATAAGCCTATTTAACATGCCTATTTATTGAGCCTATTTAATAAGCCTATTTAATAAGCCTATTTATTGAGCCTATTTAATAAGTCTATTTATTAAGCCTATTTAATAAGCCTATTTAATAAGTATTTAATGAGCCTATTTAATAAGTCTATTTAATAAGCCTATTTAATAAGGCTATTTAATGAGCCTAAGTTGCTGAAATAAGCCTATTTAATAAGCCTATTTAATAGGCCTATTTAATAAGTCTAAGTTGCTGAAATAAGCCTATTTAATAAGCCTAAGTTTCTGAATGAGCCTATTTAATAAGCCTAAGTTGCTGAAAAAAGCCTATTTAATAAGCCTAAGTTGCTGAATAAGCCTATTTAATAAGCCTAAGTTGCTGAATAAACCTATTTAATAAGTCTAAGTTGCTGAAATAAGCTTATTTAATAAGGCTATTTAATAAGCCTAAGTTGCTGAATAAGCCTATTTAATAAGGCTATTTAATGAGCCTAAGTTGCTGAACTAAGACTATTTAATAAGCCTAAGTTTCTGAACTAAGCCTATTTAAAAAGGTATATTTAATAAATCTAAGTTGCTGAAATAAACCTATTTAAAAATGCTATTTAATAAGCCTAAGTTGCTGAAATAAACCGGTTTAATAAGGCTATTTAATAAGCATAAGTTGCTGAAATAAGCTTATTTAATAAGCCTAAGTTGCTGAAATAAGCCTATTTAATAAGGCTCTTTAATAATTCTAAGTTGCTTAAATAAACCTTTTTAATAAGCCTAAGTTGCTAAAATAAGCCTATTTAATGAGGCTATTTAATAAGTCTATTTAATAAGCCTATTTAATAAGCCTATTTAATAAGCCTATTTAATAAGTCTATTTAATAAGTCTATTTAATAAGCCTATTTAATAAGTATTTAATGAGCCTATTTAAAAAGCCTATTTATTGAGCCTATTTAATAAGCCTATTTATTGAGCCTATTTAATAAGCCTATTTATTGAGCCTATTTAATAAGCCTATTTATTGAGCCTATTTAATAAGCCTATTTATTGAGCCTATATAATAAGCCTATTTAATAAGTATATTTAATAAGCCTATTTAATAAGCCTATTTAATATGCCTATTCATTGAGCCTATTTAATAAGCCTATTTAATATGCCTATTTATTGAGCCTATTTAATAAGTCTATTTATTAAGCCTATTTAATAAGCCTTTTTAATAAGTATTTAATGAGCCTATTTAATAAGTCTATTTAATAAGCCTATTTAATAAGGCTATTTAATAAGTCTATTTAATAAGTCTATTTAATAAGCCTATTTAATAAGTATTTAATGAGCCTATTTAACAAGCCTATTTATTGAGCCTATTTAATAAGCCTATTTATTGAGCCTATTTAATATGCCTATTTATTGAGCCTATTTAATAAGCCTATTTATTGAGCCTATTTAATAAGCCTATTTATTGAGCCTATTTAATAAGCCTATTTAATAAGTATATTTAATAAGCCTATTTAATAAGCCTATTTAATATGCCTATTCATTGAGCCTATTTAATAAGCCTATTTAATATGCCTATTTATTGAGCCTATTTAATAAGTCTATTTAATACGCCTATTTAATAGGCCTATTTAATAAGTCTAAGTTGCTGAAATAAGCCTATTTAATAAGCCTATTTAATAGGCCTACTTAATAAGTCTAAGTTGCTGAAATAAGCCTTTTTAATCAGCGTAAGTTGCTGAAATAAGCCTATTTAATAAGCCCAAGTTGCTGAAATAAGCCTACTTAATTAGGCTATTTAATAAGCCTAAGTTGCTGAAATAAGCCTATTTAATAAGCGTAAGTTGCTGAAATAAGGCTATTTAATAAGTCTAAGTTGCTGAAATAAGCCTATTTAATAAGCCTAAGTTGCTGAAATAAGCCTATTTAATAAGCCTATTTAATAAGCCTAAGTTGCTGAAATAAGCCTATTTAATAAGCCTATTTAATAGGCCTATTTAATAAGTCTAATTTGCTGAAATAAGCCTATTTAATAAGCCTATTTAATAGGCCTATTTAATAAGTCTAAGTTGCTGAAATAAGCCTATTTAATAAGCCTAAGTTGCTGAATGAGCCTATTTAATAAGCCTAAGTTGCTGAAATAAGCCTATTTAATAAGCCTAAGTTGCTGAATAAGCCTATTTAATAAGCCTAAGTTGCTGAATAAACCTATTTAATAAGTCTAAGTTGCTGAAATAAGCCTATTTAATAAGGCTATTTAATAAGCCTAAGTTGCTGAATAAGCCTATTTAATAAGTCTAAGTTGCTGAAATAAGGCTATTTAATAAGCCTAAGTTGCTGAAATAAGGCTATTTAATAAGTTTAAGTTGCTGAAATAAGCCTATTTAATAAGCCTAAGTTGCTGAAATAAGCCTATTTAATAAGGCTATTTAATGAGCCTAAGTTGCTGACATAAGCCTATTTAATAAGCCTAAGTTTCTGAACTAAGCCTATTTAAAAAGGTATATTTAATAAGTCTAAGTTGCTGAAATAAACCTATTTAAAAATGCTATTTAATAAGCCTAAGTTGCTGAAATAAATCTGTTTAATAAGGCTATTTAATAAGCATAAGTTGCTGAAATAAGCTTATTTAATAAGCCTAAGTTGCTGAAATAAGCCTATTTAATAAGGCTATTTAATAAGTCTAAGTTGCTGAAATAAACCTATTTAATAAGCCTAAGTTGCTAAAATAAGCCTATTTAATGAGGCTATTTAATAAGTCTATTTAATAAGCCTATTTATTAAGCCTATTTAATAAGCCTATTTAATATGCCTATTTAATACGCCTATTTAATAAACATATTTAATAAGTATTTAATGAGGCTATTTAATAAGTCTATTTAATAAGCCTATTTAATAAGCCTATTTAATAAGCCTATTTAATAAGTCTATTTAATAAGTCTATTTAATAAGCCTATTTAATAAGTATTTAATGAGCCTATTTAAAAAGCCTATTTATTGAGCCTATTTAATGAGCCTATTTATTGAGCCTATTTAATAAGCCTATTTATTGAGCCTATTTAATAAGCCTATTTATTGAGCCTATTTAATAAGCCTATTTATTGAGCCTATTTAATAAGCCTATTTAATAAGTATATTTAATAAGCCTATTTAATAAGCCTATTTAATATGCCTATTCATTGAGCCTATTTAATAAGCCTATTTAATATGCCTATTTATTGAGCCTATTTAATAAGTCTATTTATTAAGCCTATTTAATAAGCCTATTTAATAAGTATTTAATGAGCCTATTTAATAAGTCTATTTAATAAGCCTATTTAATAAGGCTATTTAATAAGTCTATTTAATAAGTCTATTTAATAAGCCTATTTAATAAGTATTTAATGAGCCTATTTAACAAGCCTATTTATTGAGCCTATTTAATAAGCCTATTTATTGAGCCTATTTAATATGCCTATTTATTGAGCCTATTTAATAAGCCTATTTATTGAGCCTATTTAATAAGCCTATTTATTGAGCCTATTTAATAAGCCTATTTAATAAGTATATTTAATAAGCCTATTTAATAAGCCTATTTAATATGCCTATTCATTGAGCCTATTTAATAAGCCTATTTAATATGCCTATTTATTGAGCCTATTTAATAAGTCTATTTAATACGCCTATTTAATAGGCCTATTTAATAAGTCTAAGTTGCTGAAATAAGCCTATTTAATAAGCCTATTTAATAGGCCTACTTAATAAGTCTAAGTTGCTGAAATAAGCCTTTTTAATCAGCGTAAGTTGCTGAAATAAGCCTATTTAATAAGCCCAAGTTGCTGAAATAAGCCTACTTAATTAGGCTATTTAATAAGCCTAAGTTGCTGAAATAAGCCTATTTAATAAGCGTAAGTTGCTGAAATAAGGCTATTTAATAAGTCTAAGTTGCTGAAATAAGCCTATTTAATAAGCCTAAGTTGCTGAAATAAGCCTATTTAATAAGCCTATTTAATAAGCCTAAGTTGCTGAAATAAGCCTATTTAATAAGCCTATTTAATAGGCCTATTTAATAAGTCTAATTTGCTGAAATAAGCCTATTTAATAAGCCTATTTAATAGGCCTATTTAATAAGTCTAAGTTGCTGAAATAAGCCTATTTAATAAGCCTAAGTTGCTGAATGAGCCTATTTAATAAGCCTAAGTTGCTGAAATAAGCCTATTTAATAAGCCTAAGTTGCTGAATAAGCCTATTTAATACGCCTAAGTTGCTGAATAAACCTATTTAATAAGTCTAAGTTGCTGAAATAAGCCTATTTAATAAGGCTATTTAATAAGCCTAAGTTGCTGAATAAGCCTATTTAATAAGTCTAAGTTGCTGAAATAAGGCTATTTAATAAGCCTAAGTTGCTGAAATAAGGCTATTTAATAAGTTTAAGTTGCTGAAATAAGCCTATTTAATAAGCCTAAGTTGCTGAAATAAGCCTATTTAATAAGGCTATTTAATGAGCCTAAGTTGCTGAAATAAGCCTATTTAATAAGCCTAAGTTTCTGAACTAAGCCTATTTAAAAAGGTATATTTAATAAGTCTAAGTTGCTGAAATAAACCTATTTAAAAATGCTATTTAATAAGCCTAAGTTGCTGAAATAAACCTGTTTAATAAGGCTATTTAATAAGCATAAGTTGCTGAAATAAGCTTATTTAATAAGCCTAAGTTGCTGAAATAAGCCTATTTAATAAGGCTATTTAATAAGTCTAAGTTGCTGAAATAAACCTATTTAATAAGCCTAAGTTGCTAAAATAAGCCTATTTAATGAGGCTATTTAATAAGTCTATTTAATAAGCCTATTTATTAAGCCTATTTAATAAGCCTATTTAATATGCCTATTTAATACGCCTATTTAATAAACATATTTAATAAGTATTTAATGAGCCTATTTAATAAGTCTATTTAATAAGCCTTTTTAATAAGCCTATTTAATAAGTCTATTTAATAAGCTTATTTAATAAGTATTTAATGAGCCTATTTAATGAGCCTATTTATTGAGCCTATTTAATAAGCCTATTTATTGAGCCTATTTAATAAGCCTATTTAATAAGTCTATTTAATAAGCCTATTTAATAAGCCTATTTAACATGCCTATTTATTGAGCCTATTTAATAAGCCTATTTAATAAGCCTATTTATTGAGCCTATTTAATAAGTCTATTTATTAAGCCTATTTAATAAGCCTATTTAATAAGTATTTAATGAGCCTATTTAATAAGTCTATTTAATAAGCCTATTTAATAAGGCTATTTAATGAGCCTAAGTTGCTGAAATAAGCCTATTTAATAAGCCTATTTAATAGGCCTATTGAATAAGTCTAAGTTGCTGAAATAAGCCTATTTAATAAGCCTAAGTTTCTGAATGAGCCTATTTAATAAGCCTAAGTTGCTGAAAAAAGCCTATTTAATAAGCCTAAGTTGCTGAATAAGCCTATTTAATAAGCCTAAGTTGCTGAATAAACCTATTTAATAAGTCTAAGTTGCTGAAATAAGCTTATTTAATAAGGCTATTTAATAAGCCTAAGTTGCTGAATAAGCCTATTTAATAAGGCTATTTAATGAGCCTAAGTTCCTGAAATAAGACTATTTAATAAGCCTAAGTTTCTGAACTAAGCCTATTTAAAAAGGTATATTTAATAAATCTAAGTTGCTGAAATAAACCTATTTAAAAATGCTATTTAATAAGCCTAAGTTGCTGAAATAAACCGGTTTAATAAGGCTATTTAATAAGCATAAGTTGCTGAAATAAGCTTATTTAATAAGCCTAAGTTGCTGAAATAAGCCTATTTAATAAGGCTCTTTAATAAGTCTAAGTTGCTTAAATAAACCTTTTAATAAGCCTAAGTTGCTAAAATAAGCCTATTTAATGAGGCTATTTAATAAGTCTATTTAATAAGCCTATTTAATAAGCCTATTTAATAAGCCTATTTAATAAGTCTATTTAATGAGTCTATTTAATAAGTCTATTTAATAAGTATTTAATGAGCCTATTTAAAAAGCCTATTTATTGAGCCTATTTAATAAGCCTATTTATTGAGCCTATTTAATAAGCCTATTTATTGAGCCTATTTAATAAGCCTATTTATTGAGCCTATTTAATAAGCCTATTTATTGAGCCTATTTAATAAGCCTATTTAATAAGTATATTTAATAAGCCTATTTAATAAGCCTATTTAATTTGCCTATTCATTGAGCCTATTTATTAAGCCTATTTAATATGCCTATTTATTGAGCCTATTTAATAAGTCTATTTAATAAGCCTATTTAATAAGTATTTAATGAGCCTATTTAATAAGTCTATTTAATAAGCCTATTTAATAGGCCTATTTAATAAGTCTAAGTTGCTGAAATAAGCCTATTCAATCAGCCTATTTAATACGCCTATTTAATAAGTCTAAGTTGCTGAAATAAGCCTTTTTAATCAGCGTAAGTTGCTGAAATAAGCCTATTTAATAAGCCCAAGTTGCTGAAGTAAGCCTACTTAATTAGGCTATTTAATAAGCCTAAGTTGCTGAAATAAGCCTATTTAATAAGCGTAAGTTGCTGAAATAAGGCTATTTAATAAGTCTAAGTTGCTGAAATAAGCCTATTTAATAAGCCTAAGTTGCTGAAATAAGCCTATTTAATAAGCCTAAGTTGCTGAAATAAGCCTATTTAATAAGCCTATTTAATAGGCCTATTTAATAAGTCTAAGTTGCTGAAATAAGCCTATTTAATAAGCCTAAGTTGCTGAATGAGCCTATTTAATAAGCCTAAGTTGCTGAAATAAGCCTATTTAATAAGCCTAAGTTGCTGAATAAGCCTATTTAATAAGCCTAAGTTGCTGAATAAACCTATTTAATAAGTCTAAGTTGCTGAAATAAGCCTATTTAATAAGGCTATTTAATAAGCCTAAGTTGCTGAATAAGCCTATTTAATAAGTCTAAGTTGCTGAAATAAGGCTATTTAATTAGCCTAAGTTGCTGAAATAAGGCTATTTAATAAGTTTAAGTTGCTGAAATAAGCCTATTTAATAAGCCTAAGTTGCTGAAATAAGCCTATTTAATAAGGCTATTTAATGAGCCTAAGTTGCTGAAATAAGCCTATTTAATAAGCCTAAGTTTCTGAACTAAGCCTATTTAAAAAGGTATATTTAATAAGTCTAAGTTGCTGAAATAAACCTATTTAAAAATGCTATTTAATAAGCCTAAGTTGCTGAAATAAACCTGTTTAATAAGGCTATTTAATAAGCATAAGTTGCTGAAATAAGCTTATTTAATAAGCCTAAGTTGCTGAAATAAGCCTATTTAATAAGGCTATTTAATAAGTCTAAGTTGCTGAAATAAACCTATTTAATAAGCCTAAGTTGCTAAAATAAGCCTATTTAATGAGGTTATTTAATAAGTCTATTTAATAAGCCTATTTATTAAGCCTATTTAATAAGCCTATTTAATATGCCTATTTAATACGCCTATTTAATAAACATATTTAATAAGTATTTAATCAGCCTATTTAATAAGTCTATTTAATAAGCCTTTTTAATAAGCCTATTTAATAAGTCTATTTAATAAGCTTATTTAATAAGTATTTAATGAGCCTATTTAATGAGCCTATTTATTGAGCCTATTTAATAAGCCTATTTATTGAGCCTATTTAATAAGCCTATTTAATAAGTCTATTTAATAAACCTATTTAATAAGCCTATTTAACACGCCTATTTATTGAGCCTATTTAATAAGCCTAAGTTGCTGAATAAGCCTATTTAATAAGCCTAAGTTGCTGAAATAAGCCTATTTAATAAGTCTAAGTTGCTGAAATAAGGCTATTTAATAAGCCTAAGTTGCTGAAATAAGCCTATTTAATAAGCCTAACTTGCTGAAATAAGGCTATTTAATAAGTCTAAGTTGCTGAAATAAGCCTATTTAATAAGCCTAAGTTGCTAAAATAAGCCTATTTAATGAGGCTATTTAATATGTCTATTTAATAAGCCTATTTTTAATAAGCCTATTTAATAAGCCTATTTAATACGCTTATTTAATAAACCGATTTAATAAGTAATTAATGAGCCTATTTAATAAGTCTATTTAATAATCCTTGTTAATAAGCTTATTTAATATGCCTATTTAATAAGCCTATTTAATAAGTGTATTTAATAAGGCTATTTAATGAGCCTAAGTTGCTGAAATAAGCCTATTTTATAAGCCTATTTAATAGGCCTATTTAATCAGCGTAAGTTGCTGAAATAAGCCTATTTAATAAGCCCAAGTTGCTGAAATAAGCCTATTTAATAAGTCTAAGTTGCTGAAATAAGGCTATTTAATAAGCCTAAGTTGCTGAAATAAGCCTATTTAATAAGCCTAACTTGCTGAAATAAGGCTATTTAATAAGTCTAAGTTGCTGAAATAAGCCTATTTAATAAGCCTAAGTTGCTAAAATAAGCCTATTTAATGAGGCTATTTAATATGTCTATTTAATAAGCCTATTTTTAATAAGCCTATTTAATAAGCCTATTTAATACGCTTATTTAATAAACCGATTTAATAAGTATTTAATGAGCCTATTTAATAAGTCTATTTAATAATCCTTGTTAATAAGCTTATTTAATATGCCTATTTAATAAGCCTATTTAATAAGTGTATTTAATAAGGCTATTTAATGAGCCTAAGTTGCTGAAATAAGCCTATTTTATAAGCCTATTTAATAGGCCTATTTAATCAGCGTAAGTTGCTGAAATAAGCCTATTTAATAAGCCCAAGTTGCTGAAATAAGCCTACTTAATTATGCTATTTAATAAGCCTAAGTTGCTGAAATAAGCCTATTTAATAAGCGTAAGTTGCTGAAATAAGGCTATTTAATAAGTCTAAGTTGTTGAAATAAGCCTATTTAATAAGCCTATTTAATGGGCCTATTTAATAAGTCTATGTTGCTGAAATAAGCCTATTTAATAAGCCTAAGTTGCTGAATGAGCCTTTTTAATAAGCCTAAGTTGCTGAAATAAGCCTATTTAATAAGCCTAAGTTGCTGAATAAGCCTATTTAATAAGCCTAAGTTGCTGAATAAACCTATTTAATAAGTCTAAGTTGCTGAAATAAGCCTATTTAATAAGGCTATTTAATAAGCCTAAGTTGTTTAATGAGCCTATTTAATAAGTCTAAGTTGCTGAAATAAGGCTATTTAATAAGCCTAAGTTGCTGAAATAAGGCTATTTAATAAGTTTAAGTTGCTGAAATAAGCCTATTTAATAAGCCTAAGTTGCTGAAATAAACCTATTTAATAAGGCTATTTAATGAGCCTAAGTTGCTGAAATAAGCCTATTTAATAAGCCTAAGTTTCTGAACTAAGCCTATTTAAAAAGGTATATTTAATAAGTCTAAGTTGCTGAAATAAACCTATTTAAAAATGCTATTTAATAAGCCTAAGTTGCTGAAATAAACCTGTTTAATAAGGCTATTTAATAAGCATACGTTGCTGAAATAAGCTTATTTAATAAGCCTAAGTTGCTGAAATAAGCCTATTTAATAAGGCTATTTAATAAGTCTAAGTTGCTGAAATAAACCTATTTATAAGCCTAAGTTGCTAAAATAAGCCTATTTAATGAGGCTATTTAATAAGTCTATTTAATAAGCCTATTTATTAAGCCTATTTAATAAGCCTATTTAATATGCCTATTTAATACGCCTATTTAATAAACATATTTAATAAGTATTTAATGAACCTATTTAATAAGTCGATTTAATAAGCCTTTTTAATAAGCCTATTTATTGAGCCTATTTAATAAGCCTATTTATTGAGCCTATTTAATAAGCCTATTTATTGAGCCTATTTAATAAGCCTATTTAATAGGCCTATTTAATAAGTCTAAGTTGCTGAAATAAGCCTATTTAATATGCCTATTTAATAGGCCTATTTAATAAGTCTAAGTTGCTGAAATAAGCCTATTTAATAAGCCTAAGTTTCTGAATGAGCCTATTTATAAGCCTAAGTTGCTGAAATAAGCCTATTTAATAAGCCTAAGTTGCTGAATAAGCCTATTTAATAAGCCTAAGTTGCTGAAATAAGCCTATTTAATAAGTCTAAGTTGCTGAAATAAGGCTATTTAATAAGCCTAAGTTGCTGAAATAAGCCTATTTAATAAGCCTAACTTGCTGAAATAAGGCTATTTAATAAGTCTAAGTTGCTGAAATAAGCCTATTTAATAAGCCTAAGTTGCTAAAATAAGCCTATTTAATGAGGCTATTTAATACGTCTATTTAATAAGCCTATTTTTAATAAGCCTATTTAATAAGCCTATTTAATACGCTTATTTAATAAACCGATTTAATAAGTATTTAATGAGCCTATTTAATAAGTCTATTTAATAATCCTTGTTAATAAGCTTATTTAATATGCCTATTTAATAAGCCTATTTAATAAGTGTATTTAATAAGGCAATTTAATGAGCCTAAGTTGCTGAAATAAGCCTATTTAATAAGCCTATTTAATAGGCCTATTTAATCAGCGTAAGTTGCTGAAATAAGCCTATTTAATAAGCCCAAGTTGCTGAAATAAGCCTACTTAATTATGCTATTTAATAAGCCTAAGTTGCTGAAATAAGCCTATTTAATAAGCGTAAGTTGATGAAATAAGGCTATTTAATACGTCTAAGTTGTTGAAATAAGCCTATTTAATAAGCCCATTTAATGGGCCTATTTAATAAGTCTATGTTGCTGAAATAAGCCTATTTAATAAGCCTAAGTTGCTGAATGAGCCTTTTTAATAAGCCTAAGTTGCTGAAATAAGCCTATTTAATAAGCCTAAGTTGCTGAATAAGCCTATTTAATAAGCCTAAGTTGCTGAATAAACCTATTTAATAAGTCTAAGTTGCTGAAATAAGCCTATTTAATAAGGCTATTTAATAAGCCTAAGTTGCTGAATGAGCCTATTTAATAAGTCTAAGTTGCTGAAATAAGGCTATTTAATAAGCCTAAGTTGCTGAAATAAGGCTATTTAATAAGTTTAAGTTGCTGAAATAAGCCTATTTAATAAGCCTAAGTTGCTGAAATAAACCTATTTAATAAGGCTATTTAATGAGCCTAAGTTGCTGAAATAAGCCTATTTAATAAGCCTAAGTTTCTGAACTAAGCCTATTTAAAAAGGTATATTTAATAAGTCTAAGTTGCTGAAATAAACCTATTTAAAAATGCTATTTAATAAGCCTAAGTTGCTGAAATAAACCTGTTTAATAAGGCTATTTTATAAGCATACGTTGCTGAAATAAGCTTATTTAATAAGCCTAAGTTGCTGAAATAAGCCTATTTAATAAGGCTATTTAATAAGTCTAAGTTGCTGAAATAAACCTATTTAATAAGCCTAAGTTGCTAAAATAAGCCTATTTAATGAGGCTATTTAATAAGTCTATTTAATAAGCCTATTTATTAAGCCTATTTAATAAGCCTATTTAATATGCCTATTTAATACGCCTATTTAATAAACATATTTAATAAGTATTTAATGAACCTATTTAATAAGTCGATTTAATAAGGCTTTTTAATAAGCCTATTTAATAAGTCAATTTAATAAGCCTATTTAATAAGAATTTAATGAGCCTATTTAATGAGCCTATTTATTGAGCCTATTTAATAAGCCTATTTATTGAGCCTATTTAATAAGCCTATTTAATAAGTCTATTTAATAAGCCTATTTAATAAGCCTATTTAACACGCCTATTTATTGAGCCTATTTAATAAGCCTATTTAATAAGCCTATTTATTGAGCCTATTTAATAAGTGTATTTATTAAGCCTATTTAATAAGCCTATTTAATAAGTATTTAATGAGCCTATTTAATAAGTCTATTTAATAAGCCAATTTAATAAGGCTATTTAATGAGCCTAAGTTGCTGAATAAACCTATTTAATAAGTCTAAGTTGCTGAAATAAGCTTATTTAATAAGGCTATTTAATAAGCCTAAGTTGCTGAATAAGCCTATTTAATAAGGCTATTTAATGAGCCTAAGTTGCTGAAATAAGACTATTTAATAAGCCTAAGTTTCTGAACTAAGCCTATTTAAAAGGTAGATTTAATAAATCTAAGTTGCTGAAATAAACCTATTTAAAAATGCTATTTAATAAGCCTAAGTTGCTGAAATAAACCTGTTTAATAAGGCTATTTAATAAGCATAAGTTGCTGAAATAAGCTTATTTAATAAGCCTAAGTTGCTGAAATAAGCCTATTTAATAAGGCTCTTTAATAAGTCTATTTAATAAGCCTATTTAATAAGCCTATTTAATAAGCCTATTTAACAAGCCTATTTATTGAGCCTATTTAATAAGCCTATTTATTGAGCCTATTTAATAAGCCTATTTATTGAGCCTATTTAATAAGCCTATTTATTGAGCCTATTTAATAAGCCTATTTATTGAGCCTATTTAATAAGCCTATTTAATAAGTATATTTAATAAGCCTATTTAATAAGCCTATTTAATATGCCTATTCATTGAGCCTATTTAATAAGCCTATTTAATAAGCCTATTTATTGAGCCTATTTAATAAGCCTATTTATTGAGCCTATTTAATAAGCCTATTTAATAAGTCTATTTAATAAGCCTATTTAATAAGCCTATTTAATAAGTATTTAATGAGCCTATTTAATAAGTCTATTTAATAAGCCTATTTAATAGGCCTATTTAATAAGTCTAAGTTGCTGAAATAAGCCTATTTAATAAGCCTATTTAATAGGCCTATTTAATAAGTCTAAGTTGCTGAAATAAGCCTTTTTAATCAGCGTAAGTTGCTGAAATAAGCCTATTTAATAAGCGTAAGTTGCTGAAATAAGGCTATTTAATAAGCCTAAGTTGCTGAATAAACCTATTTAATAAGTCTAAGTTGCTGAAATAAGCTTATTTAATAAGGCTATTTAATAAGCCTAAGTTGCTGAATAAGCCTATTTAATAAGGCTATTTAATGAGCCTAAGTTGCTGAAATAAGACTATTTAATAAGCCTAAGTTTCTGAACTAAGCCTATTTAAAAGGTAGATTTAATAAATCTAAGTTGCTGAAATAAACCTATTTAAAAATGCTATTTAATAAGCCTAAGTTGCTGAAATAAACCTGTTTAATAAGGCTATTTAATAAGCATAAGTTGCTGAAATAAGCTTATTTAATAAGGCTCTTTAATAAGTCTAAGTTGCTGAAATAAACCTTTTTAATAAGCCTAAGTTGCTAAAATAAGCCTATTTAATGAGGCTATTTAATAAGTCTATTTAATAAGCCTATTTAATAAGCCTATTTAATAAGCCTATTTAATAAGTCTATTTAATAAGTCTATTTAATAAGCCTATTTATTGAGCCTATTTAATAAGCCTATTTATTGAGCCTATTTAATAAGCCTATTTATTGAGCCTATTTAATAAGCCTATTTATTGAGCCTATTTAATGAGCCTATTTAATAAGTATATTTAATAAGCCTATTTAATAAGCCTATTTAATATGCCTATTCATTGAGCCTATTTAATAAGCCTATTTAATATGCCTATTTATTGAGCCTATTTAATAAGTCTATTTAATAAGCCTATTTAATAAGCCTATTTAATAAGTATTTAATGAGCCTATTTAATAAGTCTATTTAATAAGCCTATTTAATAGGCCTATTTAATAAGTCTAAGTTGCTGAAATAAGCCTATTTAATAAGCCTATTTAATAGGCCTATTTAATAAGTCTAAGTTGCTGAAATAAGCCTTTTTAATCAGCGTAAGTTGCTGAAATAAGCCTATTTAATAAGCCCAAGTTGCTGAAATAAGCCTACTTAATTAGGCTATTTAATAAGCCTAAGTTGCTGAAATAAGCCTATTTAATAAGCGTAAGTTGCTGAAATAAGGCTATTTAATAAGTCTAAGTTGCTGAAATAAGCCTATTTAATAAGCCTAAGTTGCTGAAATAAGCCTATTTAATAAGCCTATTTAATAAGCCTAAATTGCTGAAATAAGCATATTTAATAAGCCTATTTAATAGGCCTATTTAATAAGTCTAATTTGCTGAAATAAGCCTATTTAATAAGCCTATTTAATAGGCCTATTTAATAAGTCTAAGTTGCTGAAATAAGCCTATTTAATAAGCCTAAGTTGCTGAATGAGCCTATTTAATAAGCCTAAGTTGCTGAAATTAGCCTATTTAATAAGCCTAAGTTGCTGAATAAGCCTATTTAATAAGCCTAAGTTGCTGAATAAACCTATATAATAAGTCTAAGTTGCTGAAATAAGCCTATTTAATAAGGCTATTTAATAAGCCTAAGTTGCTGAATAAGCCTATTTAATAAGTCTAAGTTGCTGAAATAAGGCTATTTAATAAGCCTAAGTTGCTGAAATAAGGCTATTTAATAAGTTTAAGTTGCTGAAATAAGCCTATTTAATAAGCCTAAGTTGCTGAAATAAGCCTATTTAATAAGGCTATTTAATGAGCCTAAGTTGCTGAAATAAGCCTATTTAATAAGCCTAAGTTTCTGAACTAAGCCTATTTAAAAAGGTATATTTAATAAGTCTAAGTTGCTGAAATAAACCTATTTAAAAATGCTATTTAATAAGCCTAAGTTGCTGAAATAAACCTGTTTAATAAGGCTATTTAATAAGCATAAGTTGCTGAAATAAGCCTATTTAATAAGGCTATTTAATAAGTCTAAGTTGCTGAAATAAACCTATTTAATAAGCCTAAGTTGCTAAAATAAGCCTATTTAATGAGGCTATTTAATAAGTCTATTTAATAAGCCTATTTATTAAGCCTATTTAATAAACCTATTTAATATGCCTATTTAATACGCCTATTTAATAAACATATTTAATAAGTATTTAATGAGCCTATTTAATAAGTCTATTTAATAAGCCTTTTTAATAAGCCTATTTAATAAGTCAATTTAATAAGCCTATTTAATAAGTATTTAATGAGCCTATTTAATGAGCCTATTTATTGAGCCTATTTAATAAGCCTATTTATTGAGCCTATTTAATAAGCCTATTTAATAAGTCTATTTAATAAGCCTATTTAATAAGCCAATTTAACACGCCTATTTATTGAGCCTATTTAATAAGCCTATTTAATAAGCCTATTTATTGAGCCTATTTAATGAGTCTATTTATTAAGCCTATTTAATACGCCTATTTAATAAGTATTTAATGAGCCTATTTAATAAGTCTATTTAATAAGCCTATTTAATAAGGCTATTTAATGAGCCTACGTTGCTGAAATAAGCCTATTTAATAAGCCTATTTAATAGGCCTATTTAATAAGTCTAAGTTGCTGAAATAAGCCTATTTAATAAGCCTAAGTTTCTGAATGAGCCTATTTAATAAGCCTAAGTTGCTGAATAAACCTATTTAATAAGTCTAAGTTGCTTAAATAAGCTTATTTAATAAGGCTATTTAATAAGCCTAAGTTGCTGAATAAGCCTATTTAATAAGGCTATTTTAATAAGTTTAAGTTGCTGAAATAAACCTTTTTAATAAGCCTAAGTTGCTAAAATAAGCCTATTTAATGAGGCTATTTAATAACTCTATTTAATAAGCCTATTTAATAAGCCTATTTAATAAGCCTATTTAATAAGTCTATTTAATAAGTCTATTTAATAAGCCTATTTAATAAGTATTTAATGAGCCTATTTAAAAAGCCTATTTATTGAGCCTATTTAATAAGCCTATTTATTGAGCCTATTTAATAAGCCTATTTATTGAGCCTATTTAATAAGCCTATTTATTGAGCCTATTTAATAAGCCTATTTATTGAGCCTATTTAATAAGCCTATTTAATAAGTATATTTAATAAGCCTATTTAATAAGCCTATTTAATATGCCTATTCATTGAGCCTATTTAATAAGCCTATTTGATATGCCTATTTATTGAGCCTATTTAATAAGTCTATTTAATAAGCCTATTTAATAAGCCTATTTAATAAGTATTTAATGAGCCTATTTAATAAGTCTATTTAATAAGCCTATTTAATAGGCCTATTTAATAAGTCTAAGTTGCTGAAATAAGCCTATTTAATCAGCCTATTTAATACGCCTATTTAATAAGTCTAAGTTGCTGAAATAAGCCTTTTTAATCAGCGTAAGTTGCTGAAATAAGCCTATTTAATAAGCCCAAGTTGCTGAAATAAGCCTACTTAATTAGGCTATTTAATAAGCCTAAGTTGCTGAAATAAGCCTATTTAATAAGCGTAAGTTGCTGAAATAAGGCTATTTAATAAGTCTATTTAATAAGCCTATTTAATAAGCCTATTTAATAAGCCTATTTAATAAGTCTATTTAATAAGTCTATTTAATAAGCCTATTTAATAAGTATTTAATGAGCCTATTTAAAAAGCCTATTTATTGAGCCTATTTAATAAGCCTATTTATTGAGCCTATTTAATAAGCCTATTTATTGAGCCTATTCAATAAGCCTATTTATTGAGCCTATTTAATAAGCCTATTTATTGAGCTAATAAGTATATTTAATAAGCCTATTTAATAAGCCTATTTAATATGCCTATTCATTGAGCCTATTTAATAAGCCTATTTAATATGCCTATTTATTGAGCCTATTTAATAAGTCTATTTAATAAGCCTATTTAATAAGCCTATTTAATAAGTATTTAATGAGCCTATTTAAAAAGCCTAATTATTGAGCCTATTTAATAAGCCTATTTATTGAGCCTATTTAATAAGCCTATTTATTGAGCCTATTTAATAAGCCTATTTATTGAGCCTATTTAATAAGCCTATTTATTGAGCCTATTTAATAAGCCTATTTAATAAGTATATTTAATAAGCCTATTTAATAAGCCTATTTAATATGCCTATTCATTGAGCCTATTTAATAAGCCTATTTAATATGCCTATTTATTGAGCCTATTTAATAAGCCTATTTAATAAGCCTATTTAATAAGTATTTAATGAGCCTATTTAATAAGTCTATTTAATAAGCCTATTTAATAGGCCTATTTAATAAGTCTAAGTTGCTGAAATAAGCCTATTTAATCAGCCTATTTAATACGCCTATTTAATAAGTCTAAGTTGCTGAAATAAGCCTTTTTAATCAGCGTAAGTTGCTGAAATAAGCCTATTTAATAAGCCCAAGTTGCTGAAATAAGCCTACATAATTAGGCTATTTAATAAGCCTAAGTTGCTGAAATAAGCCTATTTAATAAGCGTAAGTTGCTGAAATAAGGCTATTTAATAAGTCTAAGTTGCTGAAATAAGCCTATTTAATAAGCCTAAGTTGCTGAAATAGGCCTATTTAATAAGCCTATTTAATAAGCCTAAGTTGCTGAAATAAGCCTATTTAATAAGCCTATTTAATAGGCCTATTTAATAAGTTTAATTTGCTGAAATAAGCCTATTTAATAAGCCTATTTAATAGGCCTATTTAATAAGTCTAAGTTGCTGAAATAAGCCTATTTAATAAGCCTAAGTTGCTGAATGAGCCTATTTAATAAGCCTAAGTTGCTGAAATAAGCCTATTTAATAAGCCTAAGTTGCTGAATAAGCCTATTTAATAAGCCTAAGTTGCTGAATAAACCTATTTAATAAGTCTAAGTTGCTGAAATAAGCCTATTTAATAAGGCTATTTAATAAGCCTAAGTTGCTGAATAAGCCTATTTAATAAGTCTAAGTTGCTGAAATAAGGCTATTTAATAAGCCTAAGTTGCTGAAATAAGGCTATTTAATAAGTTTAAGTTGCTGAAATAAGCCTATTTAATAAGCCTAAGTTGCTGAAATAAGCCTATTTAATAAGGCTATTTAATGAGCCTAAGTTGCTGAAATAAGCCTATTTAATAAGCCTAAGTTTCTGAACTAAGCCTATTTAAAAAGGTATATTTAATAAGTCTAAGTTGCTGAAATAAACCTATTTAAAAATGCTATTTAATAAGCCTAAGTTGCTGAAATAAACCTGTTTAATAAGGCTATTTAATAAGCATAAGTTGCTGAAATAAGCTTATTTAATAAGCCTAAGTTGCTGAAATAAGCCTATTTAATAAGGCTATTTAATAAGTCTAAGTTGCTGAAATAAACCTATTTAATAAGCCTAAGTTGCTAAAATAAGCCTATTTAATGAGGCTATTTAATAAGTCTATTTAATAAGCCATTTATTAAGCCTATTTAATAAGCCTATTTAATAAGCCTATTTAATACGCCTATTTAATAAACATATTTAATAAGTATTTAATGAGCCTATTTAATAAGTCTATTTAATAAGCCTTTTTAATAAGCCTATTTAATAAGTCTATTTAATAAGCCTATTTAATAAGTATTTAATGAGCCTATTTAATGAGCCTATTTATTGAGCCTATTTAATAAGCCTATTTATTGAGCCTATTTAATAAGCCTATTTAATAAGTCTATTTAATAAGCCTATTTATTAAGCCTATTTAACACGCCTATTTATTGAGCCTATTTAATAAGCCTATTTAATAAGCCTATTTATTGAGCCTATTTAATAAGTCTATTTAATAAGCCTATTTAATAAGCCTATTTAATAAGTATTTAATGAGCCTATTTAATAAGTCTTTTTAATAAGCCTATTTAATAAGGCTATTTAATGAGCCTAAGTTGCTGAAATAAGCCTATTTAATAAGCCTATTTAATAGGCCTATTTAATAAGTCTAAGTTGCTGAAATAAGCCTATTTAATAAGCCTAAGTTTCTGAATGAGCCTATTTAATAAGCCTAAGTTGCTGAAAAAAGCCTATTTAATAAGCGTAAGTTGCTTAATAAGCCTATTTAATAAGCCTAAGTTGCTGAATAAACCTATTTAATAAGTCTAAGTTGCTGAAATAAGCTTATTTAATAAGGCTATTTAATAAGCCTAAGTTGCTGAATAAGCCTATTTAATAAGGCTATTTAATGAGCCTAAGTTGCTGAAATAAGACTATTTAATAAGCCTAAGTTTTTGAACAAAGCCTATTTAAAAAGGTATATATAATAAGTCTAAGTTGCTGAAATAAACCTATTTAAAAATGCTATTTAATAAGCCTAAGTTGCTGAAATAAACCTGTTTAATAAGGCTATTTAATAATCATAAGTTGCTGAAATAAGCTTATTTAATAAGCCTAAGTTGCTGAAATAAGCCTATTTAATAAGGCTCTTTAATAAGTCTAAGTTGCTGAAATAAACCTATTTAATAAGCCTAAGTTGCTAAAATAAGCCTATTTAATGAGGCTATTTAATAAGTCTATTTAATAAGCCTATTTAATAAGCCTATTTAATAAGCCTATTTAATAAGTCTATTTAATAAGCCTATTTAATAAGTATTTAATGAGCCTATTTAACAAGCCTATTTATTGAGCCTATTTAATAAGCCTATTTATTGAGCCTATTTAATAAGCCTATTTATTGAGCCTATTTAATAAGCCTATTTATTGAGCCAATTTAATATGCCTATTTATTGAGCCTATTTAATAAGCCTATTTAATAAGTATATTTAATAAGCCTATTTAATAAGCCTATTTAATAAGCCTATTCATTGAGCCTATTTAATAAGCCTATTTAATATGCCTATATATTGAGCCTATTTAATAAGTCTATTTAATAAGCCTATTTAATAAGCCTATTTAATAAGTATTTAATGAGCCTATTTAATAAGTCTATTTAATAAGCCTATTTAATAGGCCTATTTAATAAGTCTAAGTTGCTGAAATAAGCCTATTTAATAAGCCTATTTAATAGGCCTATTTAATAAGTCTAAGTTGCTGAAATAAGCCTATTTAATCAGCCTATTTAATACGCATATTTAATAAGTCTAAGTTGCTGAAATAAGCCTTTTTAATCAGCGTAAGTTGCTGAAATAAGCCTATTAATAAGCCCAAGTTGCTGAAATAAGCCTACTTAATTAGGCTATTTAATAAGCCTAAGTTGCTGAAATAAGCCTATTTAATAAGCGTAAGTTGCTGAAATAAGGCTATTTAATAAGTCTAAGTTGCTGAAATAAGCCTATTTAATAAGCCTAAGTTGCTGAAATAAGCCTATTTAATAAGCCTATTTAATAGGCCTATTTAATAAGTCTAATTTGCTGAAATAAGCCTATTTAATAAGCCTATTTAATATGCCTATTTAATAAGTCTAATTTGCTGAAATAAGCCTATTTAATAAGCCTATTTAATAGGCCTATTTAATAAGTCTAAGTTGCTGAAATAAGCCTATTTAATAAGCCTAAGTTGCTGAATGAGCCTATTTAATAAGCCTAAGTTGCTGAAATAAGCCTATTTAATAAGCCTAAGTTGCTATTTAATAAGCCTAAGTTGCTGAATAAACCTATTTAATAAGTCTAAGTTGCTGAAATAAGCCTATTTAATAAGGCTATTTAATAAGCCTAAGTTGCTGAATAAGCCTATTTAATAAGTCTAAGTTGCTGAAATGAGGCTATTTAATAAGCCTAAGTTGCTGAAATAAGGCTATTTAATAAGTCTAATTTGCTGAAATAAGCCTATTTAATAAGCCTATTTATTGAGCCTATTTAATAAGCCTATTTAATAAGCCTTTTAATAAGCCTATTTAATAAGTCTATTTAATAAGCCTATTTAATAAGTATTTAATGAGCCTATTTAATGAGCCTATTTATTGAGCCTATTTAATAAGCCTATTTATTGAGCCTATTTAATAAGCCTATTTAATAAGTCTATTTAATAAGCCTATTTAATAAGCCTATTTAACACGCCTATTTATTGAGCCTATTTAATAAGCCTATTTAATAAGCCTATTTATTGAGCCTATTTAATAAGTCTATTTAATAAGCCTATTTAATAAGCCTATTTAATAAGTATTTAATGAGCCTATTTATTGAGCCTATTTAATAAGCCTATTTATTGAGCCTATTTAATAAGCCTATTTAATAAGTATATTTAATAAGCCTATTTAATAAGCCTATTTAATATGCCTATTCATTGAGCCTATTTAATAAGCCTATTTAATATGCCTATTTATTGAGCCTATTTAATAAGCCTATTTAATAAGCCTATTTAATAAGTATTTAATGAGCCTATTTAATAAGTCTATTTAATAAGCCTATTTAATAGGCCTATTTAATAAGTCTAAGTTGCTGAAATAAGCCTATTTAATCAGCCTATTTAATACGCCTATTTAATAAGTCTAAGTTGCTGAAATAAGCCTTTTTAATCAGCGTAAGTTGCTGAAATAAGCCTACATAATTAGGCTATTTAATAAGCCTAAGTTGCTGAAATAAGCCTATTTAATAAGCGTAAGTTGCTGAAATAAGGCTATTTAATAAGTCTAAGTTGCTGAAATAAGCCTATTTAATAAGCCTAAGTTGCTGAAATAAGCCTATTTAATAAGCCTATTTCATAAGCCTAAGTTGCTGAAATAAGCCTATTTAATAAGCCTATTTAATAGGCCTATTTAATAAGTCTAATTTGCTGAAATAAACCTATTTAATAAGCCTATTTAATAGGCCTATTTAATAAGTCTAAGTTGCTGAAATAAGCCTATTTAATAAGCCTAAGTTGCTGAATGAGCCTATTTAATAAGCCTAAGTTGCTGAAATAAGCCTATTTAATAAGCCTAAGTTGCTGAATAAGCCTATTTAATAAGCCTAAGTTGCTGAATAAACCTATTTAATAAGTCTAAGTTGCTGAAATAAGCCTATTTAATAAGGCTATTTAATAAGCCTAAGTTGCTGAATAAGCCTATTTAATAAGTCTAAGTTGCTGAAATAAGGCTATTTAATAAGTTTAAGTTGCTGAAATAAGCCTATTTAATAAGCCTAAGTTGCTGAAATAAGCCTATTTAATAAGGCTATTTAATGAGCCTAAGTTGCTGAAATAAGCCTATTTAATAAGCCTAAGTTTCTGAACTAAGCCTATTTAAAAAGGTATATTTAATAAGTCTAAGTTGCTGAAATAAACCTATTTAAAAATGCTATTTAATAAGCCTAAGTTGCTGAAATAAACCTGTTTAATAAGGCTATTTAATAAGCATAAGTTGCTGAAATAAGCTATTTAATAAGCCTAAGTTGCTGAAATAAGCCTATTTAATAAGGCTATTTAATAAGTCTAAGTTGCTGAAATAAACCTATTTAATAAGCCTAAGTTGCTAAAATAAGCCTATTTAATGAGGCTATTTAATAAGTCTATTTAATAAGCCATTTATTAAGCCTATTTAATAAGCCTATTTAATAAGCCTATTTAATACGCCTATTTAATAAACATATTTAATAAGTATTTAATGAGCCTATTTAATAAGTCTATTTAATAAGCCTTTTTAATAAGCCTATTTAATAAGTCTATTTAATAAGCCTATTTAATAAGTATTTAATGAGCCTATTTAATGAGCCTATTTATTGAGCCTATTTAATAAGCCTATTTATTGAGCCTATTTAATAAGCCTATTTAATAAGTCTATTTAATAAGCCTATTTATTAAGCCTATTTAACACGCCTATTTATTGAGCCTATTTAATAAGCCTATTTAATAAGCCTATTTATTGAGCCTATTTAATAAGTCTATTTAATAAGCCTATTTAATAAGGCTATTTAATGAGCCTAAGTTGCTGAAATAAGCCTATTTAATAAGCCTATTTAATAGGCCTATTTAATAAGTCTAAGTTGCTGAAATAAGCCTATTTAATAAGCCTATGTTTCTGAATGAGCCTATTTAATAAGCCTAAGTTGCTGAAAAAAGCCTATTTAATAAGCGTAAGTTGCTTAATAAGCCTATTTAATAAGCCTAAGTTGCTGAATAAACCTATTTAATAAGTCTAAGTTGCTGAAATAAGCTTATTTAATAAGGCTATTTAATAAGCCTAAGTTGCTGAATAAGCCTATTTAATAAGGCTATTTAATGAGCATAAGTTGCTGAAATAAGCTTATTTAATAAGCCTAAGTTGCTGAAATAAGCCTATTTAATAAGGCTCTTTAATAAGTCTAAGTTGCTGAAATAAACCTATTTAATAAGCCTAAGTTGCTAAAATAAGCCTGTTTAATGAGGCTATTTAATAAGTCTATTTAATAAGCCTATTTAATAAGCCTATTTAATAAGCCTATTTAATAAGTCTATTTAATAAGTCTATTTAATAAGCCTATTTAATAAGTATTTAATGAGCCTATTTAACAAGCCTATTTATTGAGCCTATTTAATAAGCCTATTTATTGAGCCTATTTAATAAGCCTATTTATTGAGCCTATTTAATAAGCCTATTTATTGAGCCTATTTAATATGCCTATTTATTGAGCCTATTTAATAAGCCTATTTAATAAGTATATTTAATAAGCCTATTTAATAAGCCTATTTAATAAGCCTATTCATTGAGCCTATTTAATAAGCCTATTTAATATGCCTATTTATTGAGCCTATTTAATAAGTCTATTTAATAAGCCTATTTAATAAGCCTATTTAATAAGTATTTAATGAACCTATTTAATAAGTCTATTTAATAAGCCTATTTAATAGGCCTATTTAATAAGTCTAAGTTGCTGAAATAAGCCTATTTAATCAGCCTATTTAATACGCATATTTAATAAGTCTAAGTTGCTGAAATGAGCCTTTTTAATCAGCGTAAGTTGCTGAAATAAGCCTATTAATAAGCCCAAGTTGCTGAAATAAGCCTAGTTAATTAGGCTATTTAATAAGCCTAAGTTGCTGAAATAAGCCTATTTAATAAGCGTAAGTTGCTGAAATAAGGCTATTTAATAAGTCTAAGTTGCTGAAATAAGCCTATTTAATAAGCCTAAGTTGCTGAAATAAGCCTATTTAATAAGCCTATTTAATAGGCCTATTTAATAAGTCTAATTTGCTGAAATAAGCCTATTTAATAAGCCTATTTAATATGCCTATTTAATAAGTCTAATTTGCTGAAATAAGCCTATTTAATAAGCCTAAGTTGCTGAATGAGCCTATTTAATAAGCCTAAGTTGCTGAAATAAGCCTATTTAATAAGCCTAAGTTGCTGAATAAGCCTATTTAATAAGCCTAAGTTGCTGAATAAACCTATTTAATAAGTCTAAGTTGCTGAAATAAGCCTATTTAATAAGGCTATTTAATAAGCCTAAGTTGCTGAATAAGCCTATTTAATAAGTCTAAGTTGCTGAAATGAGGCTATTTAATAAGCCTAAGTTGCTGAAATAAGGCTATTTAATAAGTCTAATTTCCTGAAATAAGCCTATTTAATAAGCCTATTTATAGAGCCTATTTAATAAGCCTATTTAATAAGCCTTTTAATAAGCCTATTTAATAAGTCTATTTAATAAGCCTATTTAATAAGTATTTAATGAGCCTATTTAATGAGCCTATTTAATAAGCCTATTTATTGAGCCTATTTAATAAGCCTATTTAATAAGTCTATTTAATGAGCCTATTTAATAAGCCTATTTAACACGCCTATTTATTGAGACTATTTAATAAGCCTATTTAATAAGCCTATTTATTGAGCCTATTTAATAAGTCTATTTAATAAGCCTATTTAATAAGCCTATTTAATAAGTATTTAATGAGCCTATTTAATAAGTCTATTTAATAAGCCTATTTAATAAGGCTATTTAATGAGCCTAAGTTGCTGAAATAAGCCTATTTAATAAGCCTATTTAATAGGCCTATTTAATAAGTCTAAGTTGCTGAAATAAGCCTATTTAATAAGCCTAAGTTTCTGAATGAGCCTATTTAATAAGCCTAACTTGCTGAAAAAAGCCTATTTAATAAGCGTAAGTTGCTTAATAAGCCTATTTAATAAGCCTAAGTTGCTGAAATAAGCTTATTTAATAAGGCTATTTAATAAGTCTAAGTTGCTGAATAAGCCTATTTAATAAGGCTATTTAATGAGCCTAAGTTGCTGAAATAAGACTATTTAATAAGCCTAAGTTTCTGAACTAAGCCTATTTAAAAAGGTATATATAATAAGTCTAAGTTGCTGAAATAAACCTATTTAAAAATGCTATTTAATAAGCCTAAGTTGCTGAAATAAACCTGTTTAATAAGGCTATTTAATAAGCATATTTGCTGAAATAAGCTTATTTAATAAGCCTAAGTTGCTGAAATAAGCCTATTTAATAAGGCTCTTTAATAAGTCTAAGTTGCTGAAATAAACCTATTTAATAAGCCTAAGTTGCTAAAATAAGCCTATTTAATGAGGCTATTTAATAAGTCTATTTAATAAGCCTATTTAATAAGCCTATTTAATAAGCCTATTTAATAAGTCTATTTAATAAGTCTATTTAATAAGCCTATTTAATAAGTATTTAATTAGCCTATTTAACAAGCCTATTTATTGAGCCTATTTAATAAGCCTATTTATTGAGCCTATTTAATAAGCCTATTTATTGAGCCTATTTAATAAGCCTATTTATTGAGCCTATTTAATATGCCTATTTATTGAGCCTATTTAATAAGCCTATTTAATAAGTATATTTAATAAGCCTATTTAATAAGCCTATTTAATAAGCCTACTCATTGAGCCTATTTAATAAGCCTATTTAATATGCCTATTTATTGAGCCTATTTAATAAGTCTATTTAATAAGCCTATTTAATAAGCCTATTTAATAAGTATTTAATGAGCCTATTTAATAAGTCTATTTAATAAGCCTATTTAATAGGCCTATTTAATAAGTCTAAGTTGCTGAAATAAGCCTATTTAATAAGCCTATTTAATAGGCCTATTTAATAAGTCTAAGTTGCTGAAATAAGCCTATTTAATCAGCCTATTTAATACGCATATTTAATAAGTCTAAGTTGCTGAAATAAGCCTTTTTAATCAGCGTAAGTTGCTGAAATATGCCTATTTAATAAGCCTAAGTTGCTGAAATAAGCCTATTTAATAAGCCTATTTAATAAGCCTAAGTTGCTGAAATAAGCCTATTTAATAAGCCTATTTAATAGGCCTATTTAATAAGTCTAATTTGCTGAAATAAGCCTATTTAATAAGCCTATTTAATATGCCTATTTAATAAGCCTAATTTGCTGAAATAATTCTATTTACTAAGCCTATTTAATAGGCCTATTTAATAAGTCTAAGTTGCTGAAATAAGCCTATTTAATAAGCCTAAGTTGCTGAATGAGCCTATTTAATAAGCCTAAGTTGCTGAAATGAGCCTATTTAATAAGCCTAAGTTGCTGAAAAAGCCTATTTAATAAGCCTAAGTTGCTGAATAAACCTATTTAATAAGTCTAAGTTGCTGAAATAAGCCTATTTAATAAGGCTATTTAATAAGCCTAAGTTGCTGAATAAGCCTATTTAATAAGTCTAAGTTGCTAAAATGAGGCTATTTAATAAGCCTAAGTTGCTGAAATAAGGCTATTTAATAAGTCTAATTTGCTGAAATAAGCCTATCTAATAAGCCTATTTAATAGGCCTATTTAATAAGTCTAATTTGCTGAAATAAGCCTATTTAATAAGCCTATTTAATAGGCCTATTTAATAAGTCTAAGTTGCTGAAATAAGCCTATTTAATAAGCCTAAGTTGCTGAATGAGCCTATTTAATAAGCCTAAGTTGCTTAAATAAGCCTATTTAATAAGCCTAAGTTGCTGAATAAGCCTATTTAATAAGCCTAAGTTGCTGAATAAACCTATTTAATAAGTCTAAGTTGCTGAAATAAGCCTATTTAATAAGGCTATTTAATAAGCCTAAGTTGCTGAATAAGCCTATTTAATAAGTCTAAGTTGCTGAAATAAGGCTATTTAATAAGCCTAAGTTGCTGAAATAAGAGTATTTAATAAGTTTAAGTTGCTGAAATAAGCCTATTTAATAAGCCTAAGTTGCTGAAATAAGCCTGTTTAATAAGGCTATTTAATGAGCCTAAGTTGCTGAAATAAGCCTATTTAATAAGCCTAAGTTTCTGAACTAAGCCTATTTAAAAAGGTATATTTAATAAGTCTAAGTTGCTGAAATAAACCTATTTAAAAATGCTATTTAATAAGCCTAAGTTGCTGAAATAAACCTGTTTAATAAGGTTATTTAATAAGCATAAGTTGCTGAAATAAGCTTATTTAATAAGCCTAAGTTGCTGAAATAAGCCTATTTAATAAGGCTATTTAATAAGTCTAAGTTGCTGAAATAAACCTATTTAATAAGCCTAAGTTGCTAAAATAAGCCTATTTAATGAGGCTATTTAATAAGTCTATTTAATAAGCCTATTTATTAAGCCTATTTAATAAGCCTATTTAATAAGCCTATTTAATACGCCTATTTAATAAACATATTTAATAAGTATTTAATGAGCCTATTTAATAAGTATATTTAATAAGCCTATTTAATACGCCTATTTAATAAACATATTTAATAAGTATTTAATGAGCCTATTTAATGAGCCTATTTATTGAGCCTATTTAATAAGCCTATTTATTGAGCCTATTTAATAAGCCTATTTAATAAGTCTATTTAATAAGCCTATTTAATAAGCCTATTTAACACGCCTATTTATTGAGCCTATTTAATAAGCCTATTTAATAAGCCTATTTATTGAGCCTATTTAATAAGTCTATTTAATAAGCCTATTTAATAAGCCTATTTAATAAGCCTATTTAATAAGTCTATTTAATAAGTCTATTTAATAAGCCTATTTAATAAGTATTTAATGAGCCTATTTAACAAGCCTATTTATTGAGCCTATTTAATAAGCCTATTTATTGAGCCTATTTAATAAGCCTATTTATTGAGCCTATTTAATAAGCCTATTTATTGTGCCTATTTAATATGCCTATTTATTGAGCCTATTTAATAAGCCTATTTAATAAGTATATTTAATAAGCCTATTTAATAAGCCTATTTAATAAGCCTATTCATTGAGCCTATTTAATAAGCCTATTTAATATGCCTATTTATTGAGCCTATTTAATAAGTTTATTTAATAAGCCTATTTAATAAGCCTATTTAATAAGTATTTAATGAGCCTATTTAATAAGTCTATTTAATAAGCCTATTTAATAGGCCTATATAATAAGTCTAAGTTGCTGAAATAAGCCTATTTAATAAGCCTATTTAATAGGCCTATTTAATAAGTCTAAGTTGCTGAAATAAGCCTATTTAATAAGCCTAAGTTGCTGAATGAGCCTATTTAATAAGCCTAAGTTGCTGAAATAAGCCTATTTAATAAGCCTAAGTTGCTGAAAAAGCCTATTTAATAAGCCTAAGTTGCTGAATAAACCTATTTAATAAGTCTAAGTTGCTGAAATAAGCCTATTTAATAAGGCTATTTAATAAGCCTAAGTTGCTGAATAAGCCTATTTAATAAGTCTAAGTTGCTGAAATAAGGCTATTTAATAAGCCTAAGTTGCTGAAATAAGAGTATTTAATAAGTTTAAGTTGCTGAAATAAGCCTATTTAATAAGCCTAAGTTGCTGAAATAAGCCTGTTTAATAAGGCTATTTAATGAGCCTAAGTTGCTGAAATAAGCCTATTTAATAAGCCTAAGTTTCTGAACTAAGCCTATTTAAAAAGGTATATTTAATAAGTCTAAGTTGCTGAAATAAACCTATTTAAAAATGCTATTTAATAAGCCTAAGTTGCTGAAATAAACCTGTTTAATAAGGTTATTTAATAAGCATAAGTTGCTGAAATAAGCTTATTTAATAAGCCTAAGTTGCTGAAATAAGCCTATTTAATAAGGCTATTTAATAAGTCTAAGTTGCTGAAATAAACCTATTTAATAAGCCTAAGTTGCTAAAATAAGCCTATTTAATGAGGCTATTTAATAAGTCTATTTAATAAGCCTATTTATTAAGCCTATTTAATAAGCCTATTTAATAAGCCTATTTAATACGCCTATTTAATAAACATATTTAATAAGTATTTAATGAGCCTATTTAATAAGTATATTTAATAAGCCTATTTAATACGCCTATTTAATAAACATATTTAATAAGTATTTAATGAGCCTATTTAATGAGCCTATTTATTGAGCCTATTTAATAAGCCTATTTATTGAGCCTATTTAATAAGCCTATTTAATAAGTCTATTTAATAAGCCTATTTAATAAGCCTATTTAACACGCCTATTTATTGAGCCTATTTAATAAGCCTATTTAATAAGCCTATTTATTGAGCCTATTTAATAAGTCTATTTAATAAGCCTATTTAATAAGCCTATTTAATAAGCCTATTTAATAAGTCTATTTAATAAGTCTATTTAATAAGCCTATTTAATAAGTATTTAATGAGCCTATTTAACAAGCCTATTTATTGAGCCTATTTAATAAGCCTATTTATTGAGCCTATTTAATAAGCCTATTTATTGAGCCTATTTAATAAGCCTATTTATTGTGCCTATTTAATATGCCTATTTATTGAGCCTATTTAATAAGCCTATTTAATAAGTATATTTAATAAGCCTATTTAATAAGCCTATTTAATAAGCCTATTCATTGAGCCTATTTAATAAGCCTATTTAATATGCCTATTTATTGAGCCTATTTAATAAGTTTATTTAATAAGCCTATTTAATAAGCCTATTTAATAAGTATTTAATGAGCCTATTTAATAAGTCTATTTAATAAGCCTATTTAATAGGCCTATATAATAAGTCTAAGTTGCTGAAATAAGCCTATTTAATAAGCCTATTTAATAGGCCTATTTAATAAGTCTAAGTTGCTGAAATAAGCCTATTTAATAAGCCTAAGTTGCTGAATGAGCCTATTTAATAAGCCTAAGTTGCTGAAATAAGCCTATTTAATAAGCCTAAGTTGCTGAAAAAGCCTATTTAATAAGCCTAAGTTGCTGAATAAACCTATTTAATAAGTCTAAGTTGCTGAAATAAGCCTATTTAATAAGGCTATTTAATAAGCCTAAGTTGCTGAATAAGCCTATTTAATAAGTCTAAGTTGTTAAAATGAGGCTATTTAATAAGCCTAAGTTGCTGAAATAAGGCTATTTAATAAGTCTAATTTGCTGAAATAAGCCTATTTAATAAGCCTATTTAATAGGCCTATTTAATAAGTCTAATTTGCTGAAATAAGCCTATTTAATAAGCCTATTTAATAGGCCTATTTAATAAGTCTAAGTTGCTGAAATAAGCCTATTTAATAAGCCTAAGTTGCTGAATGAGCCTATTTAATAAGCCTAAGTTGCTGAAATAAGCCTATTTAATAAGCCTAAGTTGCTGAATAAGCCTATTTAATAAGCCTAAGTTGCTGAATAAACCTATTTAATAAGTCTAAGTTGCTGAAATAAGCCTATTTAATAAGGCTATTTAATAAGCCTAAGTTGCTGAATAAGCCTATTTAAAAAGTCTAAGTTGCTGAAATAAGGCTATTTAATAAGCCTAAGTTGCTGAAATAAGGCTATTTAATAAGTTTAAGTTGCTGAAATAAGCCTATTTAATAAGCCTAAGTTGCTGAAATAAGCCTGTTTAATAAGGCTATTTAATGAGCCTAAGTTGCTGAAATAAGCCTATTTAATAAGCCTAAGTTTCTGAACTAAGCCTATTTAAAAAGGTATATTTAATAAGTCTAAGTTGCTGAAATAAACCTATTTAAAAATGCTATTTAATAAGCCTAAGTTTCTGAAATAAACCTGTTTAATAAGGCTATTTAATAAGCATAAGTTGCTGAAATAAGCTTATTTAATAAGCCTAAGTTGCTGAAATAAGCCTATTTAATAAGGCTATTTAATAAGTCTATTTAATAAGCCTATTTATTAAGCCTATTTAATAAGCCTATTTAATAAGCCTATTTAATACGCCTATTTAATAAACATATTTAATAAGTATTTAATGAGCCTATTTAATAAGTCTATTTAATAAGCCTTTTTAATAAGCCTATTTAATAAGTCTATTTAATAAGCCTATTTAATAAGTATTTAATGAGCCTATTTAATGAGCCTATTTATTGAGCCTATTTAATAAGCCTATTTATTGAGCCTATTTAATAAGCCTATTTAATAAGTCTATTTAATAAGCCTATTTAATAAGCCTATTTAACACGCCTATTTATTGAGCCTATTTAATAAGCCTATTTAATAAGCCTATTTATTGAGCCTATTTAATAAGTCTATTTAATAAGCCTATTTAATAAGCCTATTTAATAAGCCTATTTAATAAGTCTATTTAATAAGTCTATTTAATAAGCCTATTTAATAAGTATTTAATGAGCCTATTTAACAAGCCTATTTATTGAGCCTATTTAATAAGCCTATTTATTGAGCCTATTTAATAAGCCTATTTATTGAGCCTATTTAATAAGCCTATTTATTGTGCCTATTTAATATGCCTATTTATTGAGCCTATTTAATAAGCCTATTTAATAAGTATATTTAATAAGCCTATTTAATAAGCCTATTTAATAAGCCTATTCATTGAGCCTATTTAATAAGCCTATTTAATATGCCTATTTATTGAGCCTATTTAATAAGTCTATTTAATAAGCCTATTTAATAAGCCTATTTAATAAGTATTTAATGAGCCTATTTAATAAGTCTATTTAATAAGCCTATTTAATAGGCCTATATAATAAGTCAAAGTTGCTGAAATAAGCCTTTTTAATAAGCCTATTTAATAGGCGTATTTAATAAGTCTAAGTTGCTGAAATAAGCCTATTTAATCAGCCTATTTAATACGCATATTTAATAAGTCTAAGTTGCTGAAATAAGCCTATTAATAAGCCCAAGTTGCTGAAATAAGCCTACTTAATTAGGCTATTTAATAAGCCTAAGTTGCTGAAATAAGCCTATTTAATAAGCGTAAGTTGCTGAAATAAGGCTATTTAATAAGTCTAAGTTGCTGAAATAAGCCTATTTAATAAGCCTAAGTTGCTGAAATAAGCCTATTTAATAAGCCTATTTAATAAGCCTAAGTTGCTGAAATAAGCCTATTTAATAAGCCTATTTAATAGGCCTATTTAATAAGTCTAATTTGCTGAAATAAGCCTATTTAATAAGCCTATTTAATATGCCTATTTAATAAGCCTAATTTGCTGAAATAAGCCTATTTAATAAGCCTATTTAATAGGCCTATTTAATAAGTCTAAGTTGCTGAAATAAGCCTATTTAATAAGCCTAAGTTGCTGAATGAGCCTATTTAATAAGCCTAAGTTGCTGAAATAAGCCTATTTAATAAGCCTAAGTTGCTGAAAAAGCCTATTTAATAAGCCTAAGTTGCTGAATAAACCTATTTAATAAGTCTAAGTTGCCGAAATAAGCCTATTTAATAAGGCTATTTAATAAGCCTAAGTTGCTGAATAAGCCTATTTAATAAGTCTAAGTTGCTGAAATGAGGCTATTTAATAAGCCTAAGTTGCTGAAATAAGGCTATTTAATAAGTCTACTTTGCTGAAATAAGCCTATTTAATAAGCCTATTTAATAGGCCTATTTAATAAGTCTAATTTGCTGAAATAAGCCTATTTAATAAGCCTAAGTTGCTGAATGAGCCTATTTAATAAGCCTAAGTTGCTGAAATAAGCCTATTTAATAAGCCTAAGTTGCTGAATAAGCCTATTTAATAAGCCTAAGTTGCTGAATAAACCTATTTAATAAGTATAAGTTGCTGAAATAAGCCTATTTAATAAGGCTATTTAATAAGCCTAAGTTGCTGAATAAGCCTATTTAATAAGTCTAAGTTGCTGAAATAAGGCTATTTAATAAGCCTAAGTTGCTGAAATAAGGCTATTTAATAAGTTTAAGTTGCTGAAATAAGCCTATTTAATAAGCCTAAGTTGCTGAAATAAGCCTGTTTAATAAGGCTATTTAATGAGCCTAAGTTGCTGAAATAAGCCTATTTAATAAGCCTAAGTTTCTGAACTAAGCCTATTTAAAAAGGAATATTTAATAAGTCTAAGTTGCTGAAATAAACCTATTTAAAAATGCTATTTAATAAGCCTAAGTTGCTGAAATAAACCTGTTTAATAAGGCTATTTAATAAGCATAAGTTGCTGAAATAAGCTTATTTAATAAGCCTAAGTTGCTGAAATAAGCCTATTTAATAAGGCTATTTAATAAGTCTAAGTTGCTGAAATAAACCTATTTAATAAGCCTAAGTTGCTAAAATAAGCCTATTTAATGAGGCTATTTAATAAGTCTATTTAATAAGCCTATTTATTAAGCCTATTTAATAAGCCTATTTAATAAGCCTATTTAATACGCCTATTTAATAAACATATTTAATAAGTATTTAATGAGCCTATTTATTGAGCCTATTTAATAAGCCTATTTATTGAGCCTATTTAATAAGCCTATTTAATAAGTCTATTTAATAAGCCTATTTAATAAGCCTATTTAACACACCTATTTATTGAGCCTATTTAATAAGCCTATTTAATAAGCCTATTTATTGAGCCTATTTAATAAGTCTATTTAATAAGCCTATTTAATAAGCCTATTTAATAAGCCTATTTAATAAGTCTATTTAATAAGTCTATTTAATAAGCCTATTTAATAAGTATTTAATGAGCCTACTTAACAAGCCTATTTATTGAGCCTATTTAATAAGCCTATTTATTGAGCCTATTTAATAAGCCTATTTATTGAGCCTATTTAATAAGCCTATTTATTGTGCCTATTTAATATGCCTATTTATTGAGCCTATTTAATAAGCCTATTTAATAAGTATATTTAATAAGCCTATTTAATAAGCCTATTTAATAAGCCTATTCATTGAGCCTATTTAATAAGCCTATTTAATATGCCTATTTATTGAGCCTATTTAATAAGTCTATTTAATAAGCCTATTTAATAAGCCTATTTAATAAGTATTTAATGAGCCTATTTAATAAGTCTATTTAATAAGCCTATTTAATAGGCCTATATAATAAGTCTAAGTTGCTGAAATAAGCCTATTAAATAAGCCTATTTAATAGGCCTATTTAATAAGTCTAAGTTGCTGAAATAAGCCTATTTAATCAGCCTATTTAATACGCATATTTAATAAGTCTAAGTTGCTGAAATAAGCCTATTAATAAGCCCAAGTTGCTGAAATAAGCCTACTTAATTAGGCTATTTAATAAGCCTAAGTTGCTGAAATAAGCCTATTTAATAAGCGTAAGTTGCTGAAATAAGGCTATTTAATAAGTCTAAGTTGCTGAAATAAGCCTATTTAATAAGCCTAAGTTGCTGAAATAAGCCTATTTAATAAGCCTATTTAATAAGCCTAAGTTGCTGAAATAAGCCTATTTAATAAGCCTATTTAATAGGCCTATTTAATAAGTCTAATTTGCTGAAATAAGCCTATTTAATAAGCCTATTTAATATGCCTATTTAATAAGCCTAATTTGCTGAAATAAGCCTATTTAATAAGCCTATTTAATAGGCCTATTTAATAAGTCTAAGTTGCTGAAATAAGCCTATTTAATAAGCCTAAGTTGCTGAATGAGCCTATTTAATAAGCCTAAGTTGCTGAAATAAGCCTATTTAATAAGCCTAAGTTGCTGAAAAAGCCTATTTAATAAGCCTAAGTTGCTGAATAAACCTATTTAATAAGTCTAAGTTGCCGAAATAAGCCTATTTAATAAGGCTATTTAATAAGCCTAAGTTGCTGAATAAGCCTATTTAATAAGTCTAAGTTGCTGAAATGAGGCTATTTAATAAGCCTAAGTTGCTGAAATAAGGCTATTTAATAAGTCTACTTTGCTGAAATAAGCCTATTTAATAAGCCTATTTAATAGGCCTATTTAATAAGTCTAATTTGCTGAAATAAGCCTATTTAATAAGCCTATTTAATAGGCCTATTTAATAAGTCTAAGTTGCTGAAATAAGCCTATTTAATAAGCCTAAGTTGCTGAATGAGCCTATTTAATAAGCCTAAGTTGCTGAAATAAGCCTATTTAATAAGCCTAAGTTGCTGAATAAGCCTATTTAATAAGCCTAAGTTGCTGAATAAACCTATTTAATAAGTCTAAGTTGCTGAAATAAGCCTATTTAATAAGGCTATTTAATAAGCCTAAGTTGCTGAATAAGCCTATTTAATAAGTCTAAGTTGCTGAAATAAGGCCATTTAATAAGCCTAAGTTGCTGAAATAAGGCTATTTAATAAGTTTAAGTTGCTGAAATAAGCCTATTTAATAAGCCTAAGTTTCTGAACTAAGCCTATTTAAAAAGGTATATTTAATAAGTCTAAGTTGCTGAAATAAACCTATTTAAAAATGCTATTTAATAAGCCTAAGTTGCTGAAATAAACCTGTTTAATAAGGCTATTTAATAAGCATAAGTTGCTGAAATAAGCTTATTTAATAAGCCTAAGTTGCTGAAATAAGCCTATTTAATAAGGCTATTTAATAAGTCTAAGTTGCTGAAATAAACCTATTTAATAAGCCTAAGTTGCTAAAATAAGCCTATTTAATGAGGCTATTTAATAAGTCTATTTAATAAGCCTATTTATTAAGCCTATTTAATAAGCCTATTTAATAAGCCTATTTAATACGCCTATTTAATAAACATATTTAATAAGTATTTAATGAGCCTATTTAATAAGTCTATTTAATAAGCCTTTTTAATAAGCCTATTTAATAAGTCTATTTAATAAGCCTATTTAATAAGTATTTAATGAGCCTATTTAATGAGCCTATTTATTGAGCCTATTTAATAAGCCTATTTATTGAGCCTATTTAATAAGCCTATTTAATAAGTCTATTTAATAAGCCTATTTAATAAGCCTATTTAACACGCCTATTTATTGAGCCTATTTAATAAGCCTATTTAATAAGCCTATTTATTGAGCCTATTTAATAAGTCTATTTAATAAGCCTATTTAATAAGCCTATTTAATAAGTATTTAATGAGCCTATTTAATAAGTCTATTTAATAAGCCTATTTAATAAGGCTATTTAATGAGCCTAAGTTGCTGAAATAAGCCTATTTAATAAGCCTATTTAATAGGCTTATTTAATAAGTCTAAGTTGCTGAAATAAGCCTATTTAATAAGCCTACGTTTCTGAATGAGCCTATTTAATAAGCCTAAGTTGCTGAAAAAAGTCTATTTAATAAGCCTAAGTTGCTGATTAAGCCTATTTAATAAGCCTAAGTTGCTGAATAAACCTATTTAATAAGTCTAAGTTGCTGAAATAAGCTTATTTAATAAGGCTATTTAATAAGCCTAAGTTGCTGAAAAAGCCTATTTAATAAGGCTATTTAATGAGCCTAAGTTGCTGAAATAAGACTATTTAATAAGCCTAAGTTTCTGAACTAAGCTTATTTAAAAAGGTATATTTAATAAGTCTAAGTTGCTGAAATAAACCTATTTAAAAATGCTATTTAATAAGCCTAAGTTGCTGAAATAAACCTGTTTATAAAGGCTATTTAATAAGCATAAGTTGCTGAAATAAGCTTATTTAATAAGCCTAAGTTGCTGAAATAAGCCTATTTAATAAGGCTCTTTAATAAGTCTAAGTTGCTGAAATAAACCTATTTAATAAGCCTAAGTTGCTAAAATAAGCCTATTTAATGAGGCTATTTAATAAGTCTATTTAATAAGCCTATTTAATAAGCCTATTTAATAAGCCTATTTAATAAACCTATTTAATAAGTCTATTTAATAAGTCTATTTAATAAGCCTATTTAATAAGTATTTAATGAGCCTATTTAATAAGCCTATTTATTGAGCCTATTTAATAAGCCTATTTAATAAGCCTATTTAATAAGTATTTAATGAGCCTATTTAATAAGTCTATTTAATAAGCCTATTTAATAGGCCTATATAATAAGTCTAAGTTGCTGAAATAAGCCTATTAAATAAGCCTATTTAATAGGCCTATTTAATAAGTCTAAGTTGCTGAAATAAGCCTATTTAATCAGCCTATTTAATACGCATATTTAATAAGTCTAAGTTGCTGAAATAAGCCTATTAATAAGCCCAAGTTGCTGAAATAAGCCTATTTAATAAGCCTGTTTAATAAGCCTAAGTTGCTGAAATAAGCCTATTTAATAAGCCTATTTAATAAGCCTATTTAATAGGCCTATTTAATAAGTCTAAGTTGCTGAATAAGCCTATTTAATAAGCCTAAGTTGCTGAATAAACCTATTTAATAAGCCTAAGTTGCTGAAATAAGGCCATTTAATAAGCCTAAGTTGCTGAAATAAGGCTATTTAATAAGTTTAAGTTGCTGAAATAAGCCTATTTAATAAGCCTAAGTTTCTGAACTAAGCCTATTTAAAAAGGTATATTTAATAAGTCTAAGTTGCTGAAATAAACCTATTTAAAAATGCTATTTAATAAGCCTAAGTTGCTGAAATAAACCTGTTTAATAAGGCTATTTAATAAGCATAAGTTGCTGAAATAAGCTTATTTAATAAGCCTAAGTTGCTGAAATAAGCCTATTTAATAAGGCTATTTAATAAGTCTAAGTTGCTGAAATAAACCTATTTAATAAGCCTAAGTTGCTAAAATAAGCCTATTTAATGAGGCTATTTAATAAGTCTATTTAATAAGCCTATTTATTAAGCCTATTTAATAAGCCTATTTAATAAGCCTATTTAATACGCCTATTTAATAAACATATTTAATAAGTATTTAATGAGCCTATTTAATAAGTCTATTTAATAAGCCTTTTTAATAAGCCTATTTAATAAGTCTATTTAATAAGCCTATTTAATAAGTATTTAATGAGCCTATTTAATGAGCCTATTTATTGAGCCTATTTAATAAGCCTATTTATTGAGCCTATTTAATAAGCCTATTTAATAAGTCTATTTAATAAGCCTATTTAATAAGCCTATTTAACACGCCTATTTATTGAGCCTATTTAATAAGCCTATTTAATAAGCCTATTTATTGAGCCTATTTAATAAGTCTATTTAATAAGCCTATTTAATAAGCCTATTTAATAAGTATTTAATGAGCCTATTTAATAAGTCTATTTAATAAGCCTATTTAATAAGGCTATTTAATGAGCCTAAGTTGCTGAAATAAGCCTATTTAATAAGCCTATTTAATAGGCTTATTTAATAAGTCTAAGTTGCTGAAATAAGCCTATTTAATAAGCCTACGTTTCTGAATGAGCCTATTTAATAAGCCTAAGTTGCTGAAAAAAGTCTATTTAATAAGCCTAAGTTGCTGATTAAGCCTATTTAATAAGCCTAAGTTGCTGAATAAACCTATTTAATAAGTCTAAGTTGCTGAAATAAGCTTATTTAATAAGGCTATTTAATAAGCCTAAGTTGCTGAAAAAGCCTATTTAATAAGGCTATTTAATGAGCCTAAGTTGCTGAAATAAGACTATTTAATAAGCCTAAGTTTCTGAACTAAGCTTATTTAAAAAGGTATATTTAATAAGTCTAAGTTGCTGAAATAAACCTATTTAAAAATGCTATTTAATAAGCCTAAGTTGCTGAAATAAACCTGTTTATAAAGGCTATTTAATAAGCATAAGTTGCTGAAATAAGCTTATTTAATAAGCCTAAGTTGCTGAAATAAGCCTATTTAATAAGGCTCTTTAATAAGTCTAAGTTGCTGAAATAAACCTATTTAATAAGCCTAAGTTGCTAAAATAAGCCTATTTAATGAGGCTATTTAATAAGTCTATTTAATAAGCCTATTTAATAAGCCTATTTAATAAGCCTATTTAATAAACCTATTTAATAAGTCTATTTAATAAGTCTATTTAATAAGCCTATTTAATAAGTATTTAATGAGCCTATTTAATAAGCCTATTTATTGAGCCTATTTAATAAGCCTATTTATTGAGCCTATTTAATAAGCCTATTTATTGAGCCTATTTAATAAGCCTATTTATTGAGCCTATTTAATAAGCCTATTTAATAAGTCTATTTAATAAGCCTATTTAATAAGCCTATTTAATAAGTATTTAATGAGCCTATTTAATAGTCTATTTAATAAGCCTATTTAATAAGCCTATTCATTGAGCCTATTTAATAAGCCTATTTAATATGCCTATTTATTGAGCCTATTTAATAAGTCTATTTAATAAGCCTATTTAATAAGCCTATTTAATAAGTATTTAATGAGCCTATTTAACAAGCCTATTTATTGAGCCTATTTAATAAGCCTATTTATTGAGCCTATTTAATAAGCCTATTTATTGAGCCTATTTAATAAGCCTATTTATTGAGCCTATTTAATATGCCTATTTATTGAGCCTATTTAATAAGCCTATTTAATAAGTATATTTAATAAGCCTATTTAATAAGCCTATTTAATAAGCCTATTCATTGAGCCTATTTAATAAGCCTATTTAATATGCCTATTTATTGAGCCTATTTAATAAGTCTATTTAATAAGCCTATTTAATAAGCCTATTTAATAAGTATTTAATGAGCCTATTTAATAAGTCTATTTAATAAGCCTATTTAATAGGCCTATATAATAAGTCTAAGTTGCTGAAATAAGCCTATTTAATAAGCCTATTTAATAGGCATATTTAATAAGTCTAAGTTGCTGAAATAAGCCTATTTAATCAGCCTATTTAATACGCATATTTAATAAGTCTAAGTTGCTGAAATAAGCCTATTAATAAGCCTATTTAATAGGCCTATTTAATAAGTCTAAGTTGCTGAAATAAGCCTATTTAATAAGCCTAAGTTGCTGAATGAGCCTATTTAATAAGCCTAAGTTGCTGAAATAAGCCTATTTAATAAGGCTAAGTTGCTGAAAAAGCCTATTTAATAAGCCTAAGTTGCTGAATAAACCTATTTAATAAGTCTAAGTTGCTGAAATAAGCCTATTTAATAAGGCTATTTAATAAGCCTAAGTTGCTGAATAAGCCTATTTAATAAGTCTAAGTTGCTGAAATGAGGCTATTTAATAAGCCTAAGTTGCTGAAATAAGGCTATTTAATAAGTCTAATTTGCTGAAATAAGCCTATTTAATAAGCCTATTTAATAGGCCTATTTAATAAGTCTAATTTGCTGAAATAAGCCTATTTAATAAGCCTATTTAATAGGCCTATTTAATAAGTCTAAGTTGCTGAAATAAGCCTATTTAATAAGCCTAAGTTGCTGAATGAGCCTATTTAATAAGCCTAAGTTGCTGAAATAAGCCTATTTAATAAGCCTAAGTTGCTGAATAAGCCTATTTAATAAGCCTAAGTTGCTGAATAAACCTATTTAATAAGTCTAAGTTGCTGAAATAAGCCTATTTAATAAGGCTATTTAATAAGCCTAAGTTGCTGAATAAGCCTATTTAATAAGTCTAAGTTGCTGAAATAAGGCTATTTAATAAGCCTAAGTTGCTGAAATAAGGCTATTTAATAAGTTTAAGTTGCTGAAATAAGCCTATTTAATAAGCCTAAGTTGCTGAAATAAGCCTGTTTAATAAGGCTATTTAATGAGCCTAAGTTGCTGAAATAAGCCTATTTAATAAGCCTAAGTTTCTGAACTAAGCCTATTTAAAAAGGAATATTTAATAAGTCTAAGTTGCTGAAATAAACCTATTTAAAAATGCTATTTAATAAGCCTAAGTTGCTGAAATAAACCTGTTTAATAAGGCTATTTAATAAGCATAAGTTGCTGAAATAAGCTTATTTAATAAGCCTAAGTTGCTGAAATAAGCCTATTTAATAAGGCTATTTAATAAGTCTAAGTTGCTGAAATAAACCTATTTAATAAGCCTAAGTTGCTAAAATAAGCCTATTTAATGAGGCTATTTAATAAGTCTATTTAATAAGCCTATTTATTAAGCCTATTTAATAAGCCTATTTAATAAGCCTATTTAATACGCCTATTTAATAAACATATTTAATAAGTATTTAATGAGCCTATTTAATAAGTCTATTTAATAAGCCTTTTTAATAAGCCTATTTAATAAGTCTATTTAATAAGCCTATTTAATAAGTATTTAATGAGCCTATTTATTGAGCCTATTTAATAAGCCTATTTATTGAGCCTATTTAATAAGCCTATTTAATAAGTCTATTTAATAAGCCTATTTAATAAGCCTATTTAACACGCCTATTTATTGAGCATATTTAATAAGCCTATTTAATAAGCCTATTTATTGAGCCTATTTAATAAGTCTATTTAATAAGCCTATTTAATAAGCCTATTTAATAAGTATTTAATGAGCCTATTTAATAAGTCTATTTAATAAGCCTATTTAATAAGGCTATTTAATGAGCCTAAGTTGCTGAAATAAGCCTATTTAATAAGCCTATTTAATAGGCTTATTTAATAAGTCTAAGTTGCTGAAATAAGCCTATTTAATAAGCCTACGTTTCTGAATGAGCCTATTTAATAAGCCTAAGTTGCTGAAAAAAGTATATTTAATAAGCCTAAGTTGCTGATTAAGCCTATTTAATAAGCCTAAGTTGCTGAATAAACCTATTTAATAAGTCTAAGTTGCTGAAATAAGCTTATTTAATAAGGCTATTTAATAAGCCTAAGTTGCTGAAAAAGCCTATTTAATAAGGCTATTTAATGAGCCTAAGTTGCTGAAATAAGACTATTTAATAAGCCTAAATTTCTGAACTAAGCTTATTTAAAAAGGTATATTTAATAAGTCTAAGTTGCTGAAATAAACCTATTTAAAAATGCTATTTAATAAGCCTAAGTTGCTGAAATAAACCTGTTTATTAAGGCTATTTAATAAGCATAAGTTGCTGAAATAAGCTTATTTAATAAGCCTAAGTTGCTGAAATAAGCCTATTTAATAAGGCTCTTTAATAAGTCTAAGTTGCTGAAATAGACCTATTTAATAAGCCTAAGTTGCTAAAATAAGCTTATTTAATGAGGCTATTTAATAAGTCTATTTAATAAGCCTATTTAATAAGCCTATTTAATAAGCCTATTTAATAAACCTATTTAATAAGTCTATTTAATAAGTCTATTTAATAAGCCTATTTAATAAGTATTTAATGAGCCTATTTAATAAGCCTATTTATTGAGCCTATTTAATAAGCCTATTTATTGAGCCTATTTAATAAGCCTATTTATTGAGCCTATTTAATAAGCCTATTTATTGAGCCTATTTAATAAGCCTATTTAATAAGTCTATTTACTAAGCCTATTTAATAAGCCTATTTAATAAGTATTTAATGAAGCTATTTAATAAGTCTATTTAATAAGCCTATTTAATAAGTATTTAATGAGCCTAAGTTGCTGAAATAAGCCTATTTAATAAGCCTATTTAATAGGCCTATTTAATAAGTCTAAGTTGCTGAAATAAGCCTATTTAATAAGCCTAAGTTTCTGAATGAGCCTATTTAATAAGCCTAAGTTGCTGAAAAAAGCCTATTTAATAAGCCTAAGTTGCTGAATAAGCCTATTTAATAAGCCTAAGTTGCTGAATAAACCTATTTAATAAGTCTAAGTTGCTGAAATAAGCTTATTTAATAAGGCTATTTAATAAGCCTAAGTTGCTGAATAAGCCTATTTAATAAGGCTATTTAATGAGCCTAAGTTGCTGAAATAAGACTATTTAATAAGCCTAAGTTTCTGAACTAAGCCTATTTAAAAAGGTATATATAATAAGTCTAAGTTGCTGAAAGAAACCTATTTAAAAATGCTATTCAATAAGCCTAAGTTGCTGAAATAAACCTGTTTAATAAGGCTATTTAATAAGCATAAGTTGCTGAAATAAGCTTATTTAATAAGCCTAAGTTGCTGAAATAAGCCTATTTAATAAGGCTCTTTAATAAGTCTTTGTTGCTGAAATAAACCTATTTACTAAGCCTAAGTTGCTGAAATAAGCCTATTTAATAAGCGTAAGTTGCTGAAATAAGGCTATTTAATAAGTCTAAGTTGCTGAAATAAGCTATTTAATAAGCCTAAGTTGCTGAAATAAGCCTATTTAATAAGCCTATTTAATAAGCCTAAGTTGGTGAAATAAGCCTATTTAATAGGCCTATTTAATAAGTCTATGTTGCTGAAATAAGCCTATTTAATAAGCCTAAGTTGCTGAATGAGCCTATTTAATAAGCCTAAGTTGCTGAAATAAGCCTATTTAATAAGCCTAAGTTGCTGAATAAGCCTATTTAATAAGCCTAAGTTGCTGAATAAACCTATTTATTAAGTCTAAGTTGCTGAAATAAGCCTATTTAATAAGCCTATTTAATAAGCCTATTTATTGAGCCTATTTAATAAGTCTATTTAATAAGCCTATTTAATAAGCCTGTTTAATAAGTATTTAATGAGCCTATTTAATAAGCCTATTTAATAAGGCTATTTAATGAGCCTAAGTTGCTGAAATAAGCCTATTTAATAAGCCTATTTAATAGGCTTATTTAATAAGTCTAAGTTGCTGAAATAAGCCTATTTAATAAGCCTATTTAATAGGCCTATTTAATAAGTCTATGTTGCTGAAATAAGCCTATTTAATAAGCCTAAGTTGCTGAATGAGCCTATTTAATAAGCCTAAGTTGCTGAAAAAAGCCTATTTAATAAGCCTAAATTGCTGAATAAGCCTATTTAATAAGCCTAAGTTGCTGAATAAACCTATTTAATAAGTCTAAGTTGCTGAAATAAGCTTATTTAATAAGGCTATTTAATAAGACTAAGTTGCTGAATAAGCCTATTTAATAAGGCTATTTAATGAGCCTAAGTTGCTGAAATAAGACTATTTAATAAGCCTAAGTTTCTGAACTAAGCTTATTTAAAAAGGTATATATAATAAGTCTAAGTTGCTGAAATAAACCTATTTAAAAATGCCATTTAATAAGCCTAAGTTGCTGAAATAAACCTGTTTAATAAGGCTATTTAATAAGCATAAGTTGCTGAAATAAGCTTATTTAATAAGCCTAAGTTGCTGAAATAAGCCTATTTAATAAGGCTCTTTAATAAGTCTAAGTTGCTGAAATAAACCTATTTATTAAGTCTAAGTTGCTGAAATAAGCCTATTTAATAAGTCTAAGTTGCTGAAATGAGGCTATTTAATAAGCCTAAGTTGCTGAAATAAGGCTACTTAATAAGCCTATTCAATAAGTATTTAATGAGCCTATTTAATGAGCCTATTTATTGAGCCTATTTAATAAGCCTATTTATTGAGCCTATTTAATAAGCCTATTTAATAAGTCTATTTAATAAGCCTATTTAATAAGCCTATTTAACACGCCTATTTATTGAGCCTATTTAATAAGCCTATTTAATAAGCCTATTTATTGAGCCTATTTAATAAGTCTATTTAATAAGCCTATTTAATAAGTATTTAATGAGCCTATTTAATAAGTCTATTTAATAAGCCTATTTAATAAGGCTATTTAATGAGCCTAAGTTGCTGAAATAAGCCTATTTAATAAGCTTATTTAATAGGCTTATTTAATAAGTCTAAGTTGCTGAAATAAGCCTATTTAATAAGCCTACGTTTCTGAATGAGCCTATTTAATAAGCCTAAGTTGCTGAAAAAAGCCTATTTAATAAGCCTAAGTTGCTGAATAAGCCTATTTAATAAGCCTAAGTTGCTGAATAAACCTATTTAATAAGTCTAAGTTGCTGAAATAAGCTTATTTAATAAGGCTATTTAATAAGCCTAAGTTGCTGAATAAGCCTATTTAATAAGGCTATTTAATGAGCCTAAGTTGCTGAAATAAGACTATTTAATAAGCCTAAGTTTCTGAACTAAGCTTATTTAAAAAGGTATATTTAATAAGTCTAAGTTGCTGAAATAAACCTATTTAAAAATGCTATTTAATAAGCCTAAGTTGCTGAAATAAACCTGTTTAATTAGGCTATTTAATAAGCATAAGTTGCTGAAATAAGCTTATTTAATAAGCCTAAGTTGCTAAAATAAGCCTATTTAATAAGGCTCTTTAATAAGTCTAAGTTGCTGAAATAAACCTATTTAATAAGCCTAAGTTGCTAAAATAAGCCTATTTAATGAGGCTATTTAATAAGTCTATTTAATAAGCCTATTTAATAAGCCTATTTAATAAGCCTATTTAATAAGCCTATTTAATGAGTCTATTTAATAAGTCTATTTAATAAGCCTATTTAATAAGTATTTAATGAGCCTATTTAATAAGCCTATTTATTGAGCCTATTTAATAAGCCTATTTAATAAGCCTATTTAACACGCCTATTTATTGAGCCTATTTAATAAGCCTATTTAATAAGCCTATTTATTGAGCCTATTTAATAAGTCTATTTAACAAGCCTATTTAATAAGCCTATTTAATAAGTATTTAATGAGCCTATTTAATAAGTCTATTTAATAAGCCTATTTAATAAGGCTATTTAATGAGCCTAAGTTGCTGAAATAAGCCTATTTAATAAGCCTATTTAATAGGCTTATTTAATAAGTCTAAGTTGCTGAAATAAGCCTATTTAATAAGCCTACGTTTCTGAATGAGCCTATTTAATAAGCCTAAGTTGCTGAAAAAAGCCTATTAGAACAAGCCTAAGTTGCTGAATAAGCCTATTTAATAAGCCTAAGTTGCTGAATAAACCTATTTAATAAGTCTAAGTTGCTGAAATAAGCTTATTTAATAAGGCTATTTAATAAGCCTAAGTTGCTGAATAAGCCTATTTAATAAGGCTATTTAATGAGCCTAAGTTGCTGAAATAAGACTATTTAATAAGCCTAAGTTTCTGAACTAAGCTTATTTAAAAAGGTATATTTAATAAGTCTAAGTTGCTGAAATAAACCTATTTAAAAATGCTATTTAATAAGCCTAAGTTGCTGAAATAAACCTGTTTAATAAGGCTATTTAATAAGCCTAAGTTGCTGAAATAAGCCTATTTAATAAGGCTCTTTAATAAGTCTAAGTTGCTGAAATAAACCTATTTATTAAGTCTAAGTTGCTGAAATAAGCCTATTTAATAAGGCTATTTAATAAGCCTAAGTTGCTGAATAAGCCTATTTAATAAGTCTAAGTTGCTGAAATAAGGCTATTTAATAAGCCTAAGTTGCTGAAATAAGGCTATTTAATAAGCCAATTTAGTAAGTATTTAATGAGCCTATTTAATGAGCCTATTTATTGAGCCTATTTAATAAGCCTATTTATTGAGCCTATTTAATAAGCCTATTTAATAAGTCTATTTAATAAGCCTATTTAATAAGCCTATTTAACACGCCTATTTATTGAGCCTATTTAATAAGCCTATTTAATAAGCCTATTTATTGAGCCTATTTAATAAGTCTATTTAATAAGCCTATTTAATAAGCCTATTTAATAAGTATTTAATGAGCCTATTTAATAAGTCTATTTAATAAGCCTATTTAATGAGGCTATTTAAGGAGCCTAAGTTGCTGAAATAAGCCTATTTAATAAGCCTATTTAATAGGCCTATTTAATAAGTCTAATTTGCTGAAATAAGCCTATTTAATAAGCCGATTTAATAGGCCTATTTAATAAGTCTATGTTGCTGAAATAAGCCTATTTAATAAGCCTACGTTTCTGAATGAGCCTATTTAATAAGCCTAAGTTGCTGAAAAAAGCCTATTAGAACAAGCCTAAGTTGCTGAATAAGCCTATTTAATAAGCCTAAGTTGCTGAATAAACCTATTTAATAAGTCTAAGTTGCTGAAATAAGCTTATTTAATAAGGCTATTTAATAAGCCTAAGTTGCAGAATAAGCCTATGTAATAAGGCTATTTAATGAGCCTAAGTTGCTGAAATAAGACTATTTAATAAGCCTAAGTTTCTGAACTAAGCTTATTTAAAAAGGTATATTTAATAAGTCTAAGTTGCTGAAATAAACCTGTTTAATAAGGCTATTTAATAAGCCTAAGTTGCTGAAATGAGCCTATTTAATAAGGCTCTTTAATAAGTCTAAGTTGCTGAAATAAACCTATTTATTAAGTCTAAGTTGCTGAAATAAGCCTATTTAATAAGGCTATTTAATAAGCCTAAGTTGCTGAATAAGCCTATTTAATAAGTCTAAGTTGCTGAAATAAGGCTATTTAATAAGCCTAAGTTGCTGAAATAAGGCTATTTAATAAGCCTATTTAGTAAGTATTTAATGAGCCTATTTAATGAGCCTATTTATTGAGCCTATTTAATAAGCCTATTTATTGAGCCTATTTAATAAGCCTATTTAATGAGGCTATTTAATAAGCCTATTTAATAAGCCTATTTAACACACCTATTTATTGAGCCTATTTAATAAGCCTATTTAATAAGCCTATTTATTGAGCCTATTTAATAAGTCTATTTAATAAGCCTATTTAATAAGCCTATTTAATAAGTATTTAATGAGCCTATTTAATAAGTCTATTTAATAAGCCTATTTAATAAGGCTATTTAATGAGCCTAAGTTGCTGAAATAAGCCTATTTAATAAGCCTATTTAATAGGCTTATTTAATAAGTCTAAGTTGCTGAAATAAGCCTATTTAATAAGCCTATTTAATAGGCCTATTTAATAAGTCTAATTTGCTGAAATAAGCCTATTTAATAAGCCTATTTAATAGGCCTATTTAATAAGTCTATGTTGCTGAAATAAGCCTATTTAATAAGCCTAAGTTGCTGAATAAGCCTATTTAATAAGCCTAAGTTGCTGAAATAAGCCTATTTAATAAGCCTAAGTTGCTGAATAAACCTATTTATTAAGTCTAAGTTGCTGAAATAAGCCTATTTAATAAGGCTATTTAATAAGCCTAAGTTGCTGAATAAGCCTATTTAATAAGTCTAAGTTGCTGAAATAAGGCTATTTAATAAGCCTAAGTTGCTGAAATAAGGCTATTTAATAAGCCTATTTAATAAGTCTAAGTTGCTGAATAACCCTATTTAATAAGCCTAAGTTGCTGAATAAACCTATTTAATAAGTCTAAGTTGCTGAAATAAGCTTATTTAATAAGGCTATTTAATAAGCCTAAGTTGCTGAATAAGCCTATTTAATAAGGCTATTTAATGAGCCTAAGTTGCTGAAATAAGACTATTTAATAAGCCTAAGTTTCTGAACTAAGCCTATTTAAAAAGGTATATATAATAAGTCTAAGTTGCTGAAAGAAACCTATTTAAAAATGCTATTCAATAAGCCTAAGTTGCTGAATAAGCCTATTTAATAAGCCTAAGTTGCTGAATAAACCTATTTAATAAGGCTATTTAATGAGCCTAAGTTGCTGAAATAAGACTATTTAATAAGCCTAAGTTTCTGAACTAAGCTTATTTAAAAAGGTATATTTAATAAGTCTAAGTTGCTGAAATAAACCTATTTAAAAATGCTATTTAATAAGCCTAAGTTGCTGAAATAAACCTGTTTAATAAGGCTATTTAATAAGCATAAGTTGCTGAAATAAGCTTATTTAATAAGCCTAAGTTGCTGAAATAAGCCTATTTAATAAGGCTCTTTAATAAGTCTAAGTTGCTGAAATAAACCTATTTATTAAGTCTAAGTTGCTGAAATAAGCCTATTTAATAAGGCTATTTAATAAGCCTAAGTTGCTGAATAAGCCTATTTAATAAGTCTAAGTTGTTGAAATAAGGCTATTTAATAAGCCTAAGTTGCTGAAATAAGGCTATTTAATAAGCCTATTTAATAAGTATTTAATGAGCCTATTTAATGAGCCTATTTATTGAGCCTATTTAATAAGCCTATTTATTGAGCCTATTTAATAAGCCTATTTAATAAGTCTATTTAATAAGCCTATTTAATAAGCCTATTTAACACGCCTATTTATTGAGCCTATTTAATAAGCCTATTTAATAAGCCTATTTATTGAGCCTATTTAATAAGTCTATTTAATAAGCCTATTTAATAAGCCTATTTAATAAGTATTTAATGAGCCTATTTAATAAGTCTATTTAATAAGCCTATTTAATAAGGCTATTTAATGAGCCTAAGTTGCTGAAATAAGCCTATTTAATAAGCCTATTTAATAGGCTTATTTAATAAGTCTAAGTTGCTGAAATAAACCTATTTAATAAGCCTACGTTTCTGAATGAGCCTATTTAATAAGCCTAAGTTGCTGAAAAAAGCCTATTTAATAAGCCTAAGTTGCTGAATAAGCCTATTTAATAAGCCTAAGTTGCTGAATAAACCTATTTAATAAGTCTAAGTTGCTGAAATAAGCTTATTTAATGAGGCTATTTAATAAGCCTAAGTTGCTGAATAAGCCTATTTAATAAGGCTATTTAATGAGCCTAAGTTGCTGAAATAAGACTATTTAATAAGCCTAAGTTTCTGAACTAAGCTTATTTAAAAAGGTATATTTAATAAGTCTAAGTTGCTGAAATAAACCTATTTAAAAATGCTATTTAATAAGCCTAAGTTGCTGAAATAAACCTGTTTAATAAGGCTATTTAATAAGCATAAGTTGCTGAAATAAGCTTATTTAATAAGCCTAAGTTGCTGAAATAAGCCTATTTAATAAGGCTCTTTAATAAGTCTAAGTTGATGAAATAAACCTATTTAATAAGCCTAAGTTGCTAAAATAAGCCTATTTAATGAGGCTATTTAATAAGTCTATTTAATAAGCCTATTTAATAAGCCTATTTAATAAGCCTATTTAATAAGCCTATTTAATAAGTCTATTTAATAAGTCTATTTAATAAGCCTATCTAATAAGTATTTAATGAGCCTATTTAATAAGCCTATTTATTGAGCCTATTTAATAAGCCTATTTAATAAGCCTATTTAACACGCCTATTTATTGAGCCTATTTAATAAGCCTATTTAATAAGCCTATTTATTGAGCCTATTTAATAAGTCTATTTAATAAGCCTATTTAATAAGCCTATTTAATAAGTATTTAATGAGCCTATTTAATAAGTCTATTTAATAAGCCTATTTAATAAGGCTATTTAATGAGCCTAAGTTGCTGAAATAAGCCTATTTAATAAGCCTATTTAATAGGCTTATTTAATAAGTCTAAGTTGCTGAAAAAAGCCTATTTAATAAGCCTACGTTTCTGAATGAGCCTATTTAATAAGCCTAAGTTGCTGAAAAAAGCATATTAGAACAAGCCTAAGTTGCTGAATAAGCCTATTTAATAAGCCTAAGTTGCTGAATAAACCTATTTAATAAGTCTAAGTTGCTGAAATAAGCTTATTTAATAAGGCTATTTAATAAGCCTAAGTTGCTGAATAAGCCTATTTAATAAGGCTATTTAATGAGCCTAAGTTGCTGAAATAAGACTATTTAATAAGCCTAAGTTTCTGAACTAAGCTTATTTAAAAAGGTATATTTAATAAGTCTAAGTTGCTGAAATAAACCTATTTAAAAATGCTATTTAATAAGCCTAAGTTGCTGAAATAAACCTGTTTAATAAGGCTATTTAATAAGCCTAAGTTGCTGAAATAAGCCTATTTAATAAGGCTCTTTAATAAGTCTAAGTTGCTGAAATAAACCTATTTATTAAGTCTAAGTTGCTGAAATAAGCCTATTTAATAAGGCTATTTAATAAGCCTAAGTTGCTGAATAAGCCTATTTAATAAGTCTAAGTTGCTGAAATAAGGCTATTTAATAAGCCTAAGTTGCTGAAATAAGGCTATTTAATAAGCCTATTTAGTAAGTATTTAATGAGCCTATTTAATGAGCCTATTTATTGAGCCTATTTAATAAGCCTATTTATTGAGCCTATTTAATAAGCCTATTTAATAAGTCTATTTAATAAGCCTATTTAATAAGCCTATTTAACACGCCTATTTATTGAGCCTATTTAATAAGCCTATTTAATAAGCCTATTTATTGAGCCTATTTAATAAGTCTATTTAATAAGCCTATTTAATAAGCCTATTTAATGAGTATTTAATGAGCCTATTTAATAAGTCTATTTAATAAGCCTATTTAATAAGGCTATTTAATGAGCCTAAGTTGCTGAAATAAGCCTATTTAATAAGCCTATTTAATAGGCTTATTTAATAAGTCTAAGTTGCTGAAATAAGCCTATTTAATAAGCCTATTTAATAGGCCTATTTAATAAGTCTATGTTGCTGAAATAAGCCTATTTAATAAGCCTACGTTTCTGAATGAGCCTATTTAATAAGCCTAAGTTGCTGAAAAAAGCCTATTAGAACAAGCCTAAGTTGCTGAATAAGCCTATTTAATAAGCCTAAGTTGCTGAATAAACCTATTTAATAAGTCTAAGTTGCTGAAATAAGCTTATTTAATAAGGCTATTTAATAAGCCTAAGTTGCTGAATAAGCCTATTTAATAAGGCTATTTAATGAGCCTAAGTTGCTGAAATAAGACTATTTAATAAGCCTAAGTTTCTGAACTAAGCTTATTTAAAAAGGTATATTTAATAAGTCTAAGTTGCTGAAATAAACCTATTTAAAAATGCTATTTAATAAGCCTAAGTTGCTGAAATAAACCTGTTTAATAAGGCTATTTAATAAGCCTAAGTTGCTGAAATAAGCCTATTTAATAAGGCTCTTTAATAAGTCTAAGTTGCTGAAATAAACCTATTTATTAAGTCTAAGTTGCTGAAATAAGCCTATTTAATAAGGCTATTTAATAAGCCTAAGTTGCTGAATAAGCCTATTTAATAAGTCTAAGTTGCTGAAATAAGGCTATTTAATAAGCCTAAGTTGCTGAAATAAGGCTATTTAATAAGCCTATTTAGTAAGTATTTAATGAGCCTATTTAATGAGCCTATTTATTGAGCCTATTTAATAAGCTAATTTATTGAGCCTATTTAATAAGCCTATTTAATAAGTCTATTTAATAAGCCTATTTAATAAGCCTATTAAACACGCCTATTTATTGAGCCTATTTAATAAGCCTATTTAATAAGCCTATTTATTGAGCCTATTTAATAAGTCTATTTAATAAGCCTATTTAATAAGCCTATTTAATAAGTATTTAATGAGCCTATTTAATAAGTCTATTTAATAAGCCTATTTAATAAGGCTATTTAATGAGCCTAAGTTGCTGAAATAAGCTTATTTAATAAGCCTATTTAATAGGCTTATTTAATAAGTCTAAGTTGCTGAAATAAGCCTATTTAATAAGCCTATTTAATAGGCCTATTTAATAAGTCTAATTTGCTGAAATAAGCCTATTTAATAAGCCTATTTAATAGGCCTATTTAATAAGTCTATGTTGCTGAAATAAGCCTATTTAATAAGCCTAAGTTGCTGAATAAGCCTATTTAATAAGCCTAAGTTGCTGAAATAAGCCTATTTAATAAGCCTAAGTTGCTGAATAAACCCATTTATTAAGTCTAAGTTGCTGAAATAAGCCTATTTAATAAGGCTATTTAATAAGCCTAAGTTGCTGAATAAGCCTATTTAATAAGTCTAAGTTGCTGAAATAAGGCTATTTAATAAGCCTAAGTTGCTGAAATAAGGCTATTTAATAAGCCTATTTAATAAGTCTAAGTTGCTGAATAACCCTATTTAATAAGCCTAAGTTGCTGAATAAACCTATTTAATAAGTCTAAGTTGCTGAAATAAGCTTATTTAATAAGGCTATTTAATAAGCCTAAGTTGCTGAATAAGCCTATTTAATAAGGCTATTTAATGAGCCTAAGTTGCTGAAATAAGACTATTTAATAAGCCTAAGTTTCTGAACTAAGCCTATTTAAAAAGGTATATATAATAAGTCTAAGTTGCTGAAAGAAAGCTATTTAAAAATGCTATTCAATAAGCCTAAGTTGCTGAAATAAACCTGTTTAATAAGGCTATTTAATAAGCATAAGTTGCTGAAATAAGCTTATTTAATAAGCCTAAGTTGCTGAAATAAGCCTATTTAATAAGGCTCTTTAATAAGTCTTTGTTGCTGAAATAAACCTATTTAATAAGCCTAAGTTGCTGAAATAAGCCTATTTAATAAGCGTAAGTTGCTGAAATAAGGCTATTTAATAAGTCTAAATTGCTGAAATAAGCTATTTAATAAGCCTAAGTTGCTGAAATAAGCCTATTTAATAAGCCTATTTAATAAGCCTAAGTTGTTGAAATAAGCCTATTTAATAAGCCTATTTAATAGGCCCATTTAATAAGTCTAATTTGCTGAAATAAGCCTATTTAATAAGCCTATTTAATAGGCCTATTTAATAAGTCTATGTTGCTGAAATAAGCCTATTTAATAAGCCTAAGTTGCTGAATGAGCCTATTTAATAAGCCTAAGTTGCTGAAATAAGCCTATTTAATAAGCCTAAGTTGCTGAATAAGCCTATTTAATAAGCCTAAGTTGCTGAATAAACCTATTTATTAAGTCTAAGTTGCTGAAATAAGCCTATTTAATAAGGCTATTTATTAAGCCTAAGTTGCTGAATAAGCCTATTTAATAAGTCTAAGTTGCTGAAATAAGGCTATTTAATAAGCCTAAGTTGCTGAAATAAGGCTATTTAATAAGCCTATTTAATAAATATTTAATGAGCCTATTTAATGAGCCTATTTATTGAGCCTATTTAATAAGCCTATTTATTGAGCCTATTTAATAAGCCTATTTAATAAGTCTATTTAACAAGCCTATTTAATAAGCCTATTTAACACGCCTATTTATTGAGCCTATTTAATAAGCCTATTTAATAAGCCTATTTATTGAGCCTATTTAATAAGTCTATTTAATAAGCCTATTTAATAAGCCTATTTAATGAGCCTAAGTTGCTGAAATAAGCCTATTTAATAAGCCTATTTAATAGGCTTATTTAATAAGTCTAAGTTGCTGAAATAAGCCTATTTAATAAGCCTACGTTTCTGAATGAGCCTATTTAATAAGCCTAAGTTGCTGAAAAAAGCCTATTTAATAAGCCTAAGTTGCTGAATAAGCCTATTTAATAAGCCTAAGTTGCTGAATAAACCTATTTAATAAGTCTAAGTTGCTGAAATAAACCTATTTAAAAATGCTATTTAATAAGCCTAAGTTGCTGAAATAAACCTGTTTAATAAGGCTATTTAATAAGCATAAGTTGCTGAAATAAGCTTATTTAATAAGTCTAAGTTGCTGAAATAAGCCTATTTAATAAGGCTCTTTAATAAGTCTAAGTTGCTGAAATAAACCTATTTAATAAGCCTAAGTTGCTAAAATAAGCCTATTTAATGAGGCTATTTAATAAGTCTATTTAATAAGCCTATTTAATAAGCCTATTTAATAAGCCTATTTAATAAGCCTATTTAATAAGTCTATTTAATAAGTCTATTTAATAAGCATATTTAATAAGTATTTAATGAGCCTATTTAATAAGCCTATTTATTGAGCCTATTTAATAAGCCTATTTAATAAGCCTATTTAACACGCCTATTTATTGAGCCTATTTAATAAGCCTATTTAATAAGCCTATTTATTGAGCCTATTTAATAAGTCTATTTAATAAGCCTATTTAATAAGCCTATTTACTAAGTATTTAATGAGCCTATTTAATAAGTCTATTTAATAAGCCTATTTAATAAGGCTATTTAATGAGCCTAAGTTGCTGAAATAAGCCTATTTAATAAGCATATTTAATAGGCTTATTTAATAAGTCTAAGTTGCTGAAATAAGCCTATTTAATAAGCCTACGTTTCTGAATGAGCCTATTTAATAAGCCTAAGTTGCTGAAAAAAGCCTATTAGAACAAGCCTAAGTTGCTGAATAAGCCTATTTAATAAGCCTAAGTTGCTGAATAAACCTATTTAATAAGTCTAAGTTGCTGAAATAAGCTTATTTAATAAGGCTATTTAATAAGCCTAAGTTGCTGAATAAGCCTATTTAATAAGGCTATTTAATGAGCCTAAGTTGCTGAAATAAGACTATTTAATAAGCCTAAGTTTCTGAACTAAGCTTATTTAAAAAGGTATATTTAATAAGTCTAAGTTGCTGAAATAAACCTATTTAAAAATGTTATTTAATAAGCCTAAGTTGCTGAAATAAACCTGTTTAATAAGGCTATTTAATAAGCATAAGTTGCTGAAATAATCTTATTTAATAAGCCTAAGTTGCTGAAATAAGCCTATTTAATAAGGCTCTTTAATAAGTCTAAGTTGCTGAAATAAACCTATTTATTAAGTCTAAGTTGCTGAAATAAGCCTGTTTAATAAGGCTATTTAATAAGCCTAAGTTGCTGAATAAGCCTATTTAATAAGTCTAAGTTGCTGAAATAAGGCTATTTAATAAGCCTAAGTTGCTGAAATAAGGCTATTTAATAAGCCTATTTAATAAGTATTTAATGAGCCTATTTAATGAGCCTATTTATTGAGCCTATTTAATAAGCCTATTTATTGAGCCTATTTAATAAGCCTATTTAATAAGTCTATTTAATAAGCCTATTTAATAAGCCTATTTAACACGCCTATTTATTGAGCCTATTTAATAAGTCTATTTAATAAGCCTATTTAATGAGCCTATTTAATAAGTATTTAATGAGCCTATTTAATAAGTCTATTTAATAAGCCTATTTAATAAGGCTATTTAATGAGCCTAAGTTGCTGAAATAAGCCTATTTAATAAGCCTATTTAATAGGCTTATTTAATAAGTCTAAGTTGCTGAAATAAGCCTATTTAATAAGCCTACATTTCTGAATGAGCCTATTTAATAAGCCTAAGTTGCTAAAAAAAGCCTATTTAATAAGCCTAAGTTGCTGAATAAGCCTATTTAATAAGCCTAAGTTGCTGAATAAACCTATTTAATAAGTCTAAGTTTCTGAAATAAGCTTATTTAATAAGGCTATTTAATAAGCCTAAGTTGCTGAATAAGCCTATTTAATAAGGCTATTTAATGAGCCTACGTTGCTGAAATAAGACTATTTAATAAGCCTAAGTTTCTGAACTAAGCTTATTTAAAAAGGTATATTTAATAAGTCTAAGTTGCTGAAATAAAAATATTTAAAAATGCTATTTAATAAGCCTAAGTTGCTGAAATAAACCTGTTTAATAAGGCTATTTAATAAGCATAAGTTGCTGAAATAAGCTTATTTAATAAGCCTAAGTTGCTGAAATAAGCCTATTTAATAAGCCTATTTAATAGGCTTATTTAATAAGTCTAAGTTGCTGAAATAAGCCTATTTAATAAGCCTATTTAATAGGCCTATTTAATAAGTCTAATTTGCTGAAATAAGCCTATTTAATAAGCCTATTTAATAGGCCTATTTAATAAGTCTATGTTGCTGAAATAAGCCTATTTAATAAGCCTAAGTTGCTGAATAAGCCTATTTAGTAAGCCTAAGTTGCTGAAATAAGCCTATTTAATAAGCCTAAGTTGCTGAATAAACCTATTTATTAAGTCTAAGTTGCTGAAATAAGCCTATTTAATAAGGCTATTTAATAAGCCTAAGTTGCTGAATAAGCCTATTTAATAAGTCTAAGTTGCTGAAATAAGGCTATTTAATAAGCCTAAGTTGCTGAAATAAGGCTATTTAATAAGCCTATTTAATAAGTCTAAGTTGCTGAATAACCCTATTTAATAAGCCTAAGTTGCTGAATAAACCTATTTAATAAGTCTAAGTTGCTGAAATAAGCTTATTTAATAAGGCTATTTAATAAGCCTAAGTTGCTGAATAAGCCTATTTAATAAGGCTATTTAATGAGCCTAAGTTGCTGAAATAAGACTATTTAATAAGCCTAAGTTTCTGAACTAAGCCTATTTAAAAAGGTATATATAATAAGTCTAAGTTGCTGAAAGAAACCTATTTAAAAATGCTATTCAATAAGCCTAAGTTGCTGAAATAAACCTGTTTAATAAGGCTATTTAATAAGCATACGTTGCTGAAATAAGCTTATTTAATAAGCCTAAGTTGCTGAAATAAGCCTATTTAATAAGGCTCTTTAATAAGTCTTTGTTGCTGAAATAAACCTATTTAATAAGCCTAAGTTGCTGAAATAAGCCTATTTAATAAGCGTAAGTTGCTGAAATAAGGCTATTTAATAAGTCTAAATTGCTGAAATAAGCTATTTAATAAGCCTAAGTTGCTGAAATAAGCCTATTTAATAAGCCTATTTAATAAGCCTAAGTTGCTGAAATAAGCCTATTTAATAAGCCTATTTAATAGGCCTATTTAATAAGTCTAATTTGCTGAAATAAGCCTATTTAATAAGCCTATTTAATAGGCCTATTTAATAAGTCTATGTTGCTGAAATAAGCCTATTTAATAAGCCTAAGTTGCTGAATGAGCCTATTTAATAAGCCTAAGTTGCTGAAATAAGCCTATTTAATAAGCCTAAGTTGCTGAATAAGCCTATTTAATAAGCCTAAGTTGCTGAATAAACCTATTTATTAAGTCTAAGTTGCTGAAATAAGCCTATTTAATAAGGCTATTTAATAAGCCTAAGTTGCTGAATAAGCCTATTTAATAAGTCTAAGTTGCTGAAATAAGGCTATTTAATAAGCCTAAGTTGCTGAAATAAGGCTATTTAATAAGCCTATTTAATAAGTATTTAATGAGCCTATTTAATGAGCCTATTTATTGAGCCTATTTAATAAGCCTATTTATTGAGCCTATTTAATAAGCCTATTTAATAAGTCTATTTAATAAGCCTATTTAATAAGCCTATTTAACACGCCTATTTATTGAGCCTATTTAATAAGCCTATTTAATAAGCCTATTTATTGAGCCTATTTAATAAGTCTATTTAATAAGCCTATTTAATAAGCCTATTTAATAAGTATTTAATGAGCCTATTTAATAAGTCTATTTAATAAGCCTATTTAATAAGGCTATTTAATAAGCCTAAGTTGCTGAAATAAGCCTATTTAATAAGCCTAAGTTTCTGAACTAAGCCTATTTAAAAAGGTATATTTAATAAGTCTAAGTTGCTGAAATAAACCTATTTAAAAATGTTATTTAATAAGCCTAAGTTGCTGAAATAAACCTGTTTAATAAGGCTATTTAATAAGCATAAGTTGCTGAAATAAGCTTATTTAATAAGCCTAAGTTGCTGAATAAGCCTATTTAATAAGCCTAAGTTGCTGAAATAAGCCTATTTAATAAACCTAAGTTGCTGAAATAAGCCTATTTCATAAGGCTATTTAATGAGCCTAAGTTGCTGAAATAGGACTATTTAATAAGCCTAAGTTTCTGAACTAAGCCTATTTAAAAAGGTATATTTAATAAGTCTAAGTTGCTGAAATAAACCTATTTAAAAATGCTATTTAATAAGCCTAAGTTGCTGAAATAAACCTGTTTAATAAGGCTATTAAATAAGCATAAGTTGCTGAAATAAGCTTATTTAATAAGCCTAAGTTGCTGAAATAACCCTATTTAATAAGGCTCTTTAATAAGTCTAAGTTGCTGAAATAAACCTATTTAATAAGCCTAAGTTGCTAAAATAAGCCTATTTCATGAGGCTATTTAATAAGTCTATTTAATAAGTCTATTTAATAAGTCTATTTAATAAGTCTATTTAATAAGCCTATTTAATAAGCCTATTTAATAAGCCTGATTAATACACCTATTTAATAAACATATTTAATGAGTATTTAATGAGCCTATTTAATAAGTCTACTTAATAAGCCTTTTTAATAAGACTATTTAATAAGTCTATTTAATAAGCCTATTTAATAAGTCTATTTAATAAGCCTATTTAATAAGCCTATTTAATAAGTATTTAATGAGCCTATTTAATAAGTCTATTTAATAAGCCTATTTAATAGGCCTTTTTTAATAAATCTAAGTTGCTGAAATAAGCCTATTTAATAAGCCTATTTAATAGGCCTATTTAATAAGTCTAAGTTGCTGAAATAAGCTTATTTAATAAGCCTAAGTTTCTGAATGAGCCTATTTAATAAGCCTAAGTTGCTGAAATAAGCCTATTAAATAAGCCTAAGTTGCTGAATAAGCCTATTTAATAAGCCTAAGTTGCTGAATAAACCTATTTAATAAGTCTAAGTTGCTGAAATAAGCATATTTAATAAGGCTATTTAATAAGCCTAAGTTGCTGAATAAGCCTATTTAATAAGGCTATTTAATGAGCCTAAGTTGCTGAAATAAGACTATTTAATAAGCCTAAGTTTCTGAACTAAGCCTATTTTAAAAGGTATATTTAATAAGTCTAAGTTGCTGAAATAAACCTATTTAAAAATGCTATTTAATAAGCTTAAGTTGCTGAAATAAACCTGTTTAATAAGGCTATTTAATAAGAATAAGTTGCTGAAATAAGCTTATTTAATAAGCCTAAGTTGCTGAAATAAGCCTATTTAATAAGGCTCTTTAATAAGTCTAAGTTGCTGAAATAAACCTATTTAATAAGCCTAAGTTGCTAAAATAAGCCTATTTAATGAGGGTATTTAATACGCCTATTTAATAAGCCTATTTAATAAGCCTATTTAATAAGCCTATTTAATACGCCTATTTAATGAGTCTATTTAATAAGTCTATTTAATAAGTATTTAATGAGCCTATTTAATAAGCCTATTTATTGAGCCTATTTAATAAGCCTATTTATTGAGCCTATTTAATAAGCCTATTTATTGAGCCTATTTAATAACCCTATTTATTGAGCCATTTAATAAGCCTATTTAATAAGTCTATTTAATAAGCCTATTTAATAGGCCTATTTAATACGTCTAAGTTGCTGAAATAAGCATATTTAATAAGCCTATTTAATAGGCCTATTTAATAAGTCTAAGTTGCTGAAATAAGCCTATTTAATAAGCCTAAGTTGCTGAATGAGCCTATTTAATAAGCCTAAGTTGCTGAAATAAGCCTATTTAATAAGCCTAAGTTGCTGAATAAGCCTATTTAATAAGCTTATGTTGCTGAATAAACCTATTTAATAAGTCTAAGTTGCTGAAATAAGCCTATTTAATAAGGCTATTTAATAAGCCTAAGTTGCTGAATAAGCCTATTTAATAAGTCTAAGTTGCTGAAATAAGGCTATTTAATAAGCCTACGTTGCTGAAATAAGGCTATTTAATAAGTTTAAGTTGCTGAAATAAGCCTATTTAAAAAGCCTAAGTTTCTGAAATAAGCCTATTTAATGAGGCTATTTAATGAGCCTAAGTTGCTGAAATAAGCCTATTTAATGAGCTTATTTAATAAGCCTATTTATTGAGCCTATTTAATAAGCCTATTTATTGAGCCTATTTAATAAGCCTATTTATTGAGCCTATTTAATAAGCCTATTTATTGAGCCTATTTAATAAGCCTATTTAATATGTCTTTTTAATAAGCCTATTTAATAAGCCTATTTAATAAGCCTATTTATTGAGCCTATTTAATAAGCCTATTTAATATGCCTATTTATTATGCCTATTTAATAAGTCTATTTAATAAGCCTATTTAATAAGCCTATTTAATAAGTATTTAATGAGCTTATTTAATAAGTCTATTCAATAAGCCTATTTAATAGGCCTATTTAATAAGTCTAAGTTGAAGAAATAAGCCTATTTAATCGGCCTATTTAATACGCCTATTTAATAAGTCTAAGTTGCTGAAATAAGCCTTTTTAATCAGCGTAAGTTGCTGAAATAAGCCTATTTAATAAGCCCAAGTTGCTGAAATAAGCCTACTTAATTAGCCTATTTAATAAGCCTAAGTTGCTGAAATAAGCCTATTTAATAAGCGTAAGTTGCTGAAATAAGGCTATTTAATGAGTCTAAGTTGCTGAAATAAGCCTATTTAATAAGCCTAAGTTGCTGAAATAAGCCTATTTAATATGCCTATTTAATAAGCCTAAGTTGCTGAAATAAGCCTATTTAATAGGCCTATTTAATAAGTCTAATTTGCTGAAATAAGCCTATTTAATAAGCCTATTTATTAGGCCTATTTAATAAGTCTAAGTTGCTGAAATAAGCGTATTTAATAAGCCTAAGTTGCTGAATGAGCCTATTTAATAAGCCTAAGTTGCTGAAATAAGCCTATTTAATAAGCCTAAGTTGCTGAAAAAGCCTATTTAATAAGCCTAAGTTGCTGAATAAACCTATTTAATAAGTCTAAGTTGCTGAAATAAGCCTATTTAATAAGGCTATTTAATAAGCCTAAGTTGCTGAATAAGCCTATTTAATAGGCCTATTTAATAAGTCTAAGTTGCTGAAATAAGGCTATTTAATAAGCCTGAGTTGAAGAAATAAGGCTATTTAATAAGTTTAAGTTGCTGAAATAAGCCTATTTAATAAGCCTAAGTTGCTGAAATAAGCCTATTTAATAAGGCTATTTAATGAGCCTAAGTTGCTGAAATAAGCCTATTTAATAAGCCTAAGTTTCTGAACTAAGCCTATTTAAAAAGGTATATTTAATAAGTCTAAGTTGCTGAAATAAACCTATTTAAAAATGCTATTTAATAAGCCTAAGTTGCTGAAATAAGCCTATTTAATAAGCCTATTTAATAGGCCTATTTAATAAGTCTAAGTTGCTGAAATAAGCCTATTTAATAAGCCTAAGTTTCTGAATGAGCCTACTTAATAAGCCTAAGTTGCTGAAAAAAGCCTATTTAATAAGCCTAAGTTGCTGAATAAGCCTATTTAATAAGCCTAAGTTGCTGAATAAACCTATTTAATAAGTCTAAGTTGCTGAAATAAGCCTATTTAATAAGGCTATTTAATAAGCCTAAGTTGCTGAATAAGCCTATTTAATAAGGCTATTTAATGAGCCTAAGTTGCAGAAATAAGACTATTTAATAAGCCTAAGTTTCTGAACTAAGCCTATTTAAAAGGTATATTTAATAAGTCTAAGTTGCTGAAATAAACCTATTTAAAAATGCTATTTAATAAGCCTAAGTTGCTGAAATAAACCTGTTTAATAAGGCTATTTAATAAGCATAAGTTGCTGAAATAAGCTTATTTAATAAGCCTAAGTTGCTGAAATGAGCCTATTTAATAAGGCTCTTTAATAAGTCTAAGTTGCTGAAATAAACCTATTTAATAAGCCTAAGTTGCTAAAATAAGCCTATTTAATTAGTCTATTTAATAAGTCTATTTAATAAGCCTATTTAATAAGCCTATTTAATAAGCCTATTTAATAAGCCTATTTAATACGCCTATTTAATAAACATATTTAATAAGTATTTAATGAGCCTATTTAATACCTCTATTTAATAAGCCTTTTTAAAAAGCCTATTTAATAAGTCTATTTAATAAGCCTATTTAATACGTCTATTTAATAAGTCTATTTAATAAGCCTATTTAATAAATATTTAATGAGCCTATTTAATAAGCCTATTTATTGAGCCTATTTAATAAGCCTATTTATTGAGCCTATTTAATAAGCCTATTTATTGAGCCTATTTAATAAGCCTATTTATTGAGCCTATTTAATAAGCCTATTTAATATGTCTTTTTAATAAGCCTATTTAATAAGCCTATTTAATAAGCCTATTTATTGAGCCTATTTAATAAGCCTATTTAATATGCCTATTTATTGAGCCTATTTAATAAGTCTATTTAATAAGCCTATTTAATAAGCCTATTTAATAAGTATTTAATGAGCCTATTTAATAAGTCTATTTAATAAGCCTATTTAATAGGCCTATTTAATAAGTCTAAGTTGCTGAAATAAGCCTTTTTAATCAGCGTAAGTTGCTGAAATAAGCCTATTTAATAAGCCCAAGTTGCTGAAATAAGCCTACTTAATTAGGCTATTTAATAAGCCTAAGTTGCTGAAATAAGCCTATTTAATAAGCGTAAGTTGCTGAAATAAGGCTATTTAATAAGTCTAAGTTGCTGAAATAAGCCTATTTAATAAGCCTAAGTTGCTGAAATAAGCCTATTTAATAAGGCTATTTAATAAGCCTAAGTTGCTGAAATAAGCCTATTTAATAGGCCTATTTAATAAGTCTAATTTGCTGAAATAAGCCTATTTAATAAGCCTATTTATTAGGCCTATTTAATAAGTCTAAGTTGCTGAAATTAGCGTATTTAATAAGCCTAAGTTGCTGAAATAAGCCTATTTAATAAGCCTATTTAATAGGCCTATTTAATAAGTCTAAGTTGCTGAAATAAGCCTATTTAATAAGCCTAAGTTTCTGAATGAGCCTACTTAATAAGCCTAAGTTGCTGAAAAAAGCCTATTTAATAAGCCTAAGTTGCTGAATAAGCCTATTTAATAAGCCTAAGTTGCTGAATAAACCTATTTAATAAGTCTAAGTTGCTGAAATAAGCCTATTTAATAAGGCTATTTAATAAGCCTAAGTTGCTGAATAAGCCTATTTAATAAGGCTATTTAATGAGCCTAAGTTGCAGAAATAAGACTATTTAATAAGCCTAAGTTTCTGAACTAAGCCTATTTAAAAAGGTATATTTAATAAGTCTAAGTTGCTGAAATAAACCTATTTAAAAATGCTTTTTAATAAGCCTAAGTTGCTGAAATAAACCTGTTTAATAAGGCTATTTAATAAGCATAAGTTGCTGAAATAAGCTTATTTAATAAGCCTAAGTTGCTGAAATGAGCCTATTTAATAAGGCTCTTTAATAAGTCTAAGTTGCTGAAATAAACCTATTTAATAAGCCTAAGTTGCTAAAATAAGCCTATTTAATTAGTCTATTTAATAAGTCTATTTAATAAGCCTATTTAATAAGCCTATTTAATAAGCCTATTTAATAAGCCTATTTAATACGCCTATTTAATAAACATATTTAATAAGTATTTAATGAGCCTATTTAATACCTCTATTTAATAAGCCTTTTTAAAAAGCCTATTTAATAAGTCTATTTAATAAGCCTATTTAATACGTATATTTAATAAGTCTATTTAATAAGCCTATTTAATAAATATTTAATGAGCCTATTTAATAAGCCTATTTATTGAGCCTATTTAATAAGCCTATTTATTGAGCCTATTTAATAAGCCTATTTATTGAGCCTATTTAATAAGCCTATTTATTGAGCCTATTTAATAAGCCTATTTAATATGTCTTTTTAATAAGCCTATTTAATAAGCCTATTTAATAAGCCTATTTATTGAGCCTATTTAATAAGCCTATTTAATATGCCTATTTATTGAGCCTATTTAATAAGTCTATTTAATAAGCCTATTTAATAAGCCTATTTAATAAGTATTTAATGAGCCTATTTAATAAGTCTATTTAATAAGCCTATTTAATAGGCCTATTTAATAAGTCTAAGTTGCTGAAATAAGCCTTTTTAATCAGCGTAAGTTGCTGAAATAAGCCTATTTAATAAGCCCAAGTTGCTGAAATAAGCCTACTTAATTAGGCTATTTAATAAGCCTAAGTTGCTGAAATAAGCCTATTTAATAAGCGTAAGTTGCTGAAATAAGGCTATTTAATAAGTCTAAGTTGCTGAAATAAGCCTATTTAATAAGCCTAAGTTGCTGAAATAAGCCTATTTAATAAGGCTATTTAATAAGCCTAAGTTGCTGAAATAAGCCTATTTAATAGGCCTATTTAATAAGTCTAATTTGCTGAAATAAGCCTATTTAATAAGCCTATTTATTAGGCCTATTTAATAAGTCTAAGTTGCTGAAATTAGCGTATTTAATAAGCCTAAGTTGCTGAATGAGCCTATTTAATAAGCCTAAGTTGCTGAAATAAGCCTATTTAATAAGCCTAAGTTGCTGAAAAAGCCTATTTAATAAGCCTAAGTTGCTGAATAAACCTATTTAATAAGTCTAAGTTGCTGAAATAAGCCTATTTAATAAGGCTATTTAATAAGCCTAAGTTGCTGAATAAGCCTATTTAATAAGTCTAAGTTGCTGAAATAAGGCTATTTAATAAGCCTGAGTTGCTGAAATAAGGCTATTTAATAAGTTTAAGTTGCTGAAATAAGCCTATTTAATAAGCCTAAGTTGCTGAAATAAGCCTATTTAATAAGGCTATTTAATGAGCCTAAGTTGCTGAAATAAGCCTATTTAATAAGCCTAAGTGTCTGAACTAAGCCTATTTAAAAAGGTGTATTTAATAAGTCTAAGTTGATGAAATAAGGCTATTTAATAAGCCTGAGTTGCTGAAATAAGGCTATTTAATAAGTTTAAGTTGCTGAAATAAGCCTATTTAATAAGCCTAAGTTGCTGAAATAAGCCTATTTAATAAGGCTATTTAATGAGCCTAAGTTGCTGAAATAAGCCTATTTAATAAGCCTAAGTTTCTGAACTAAGCCTATTTAATGAGGTTATTTAATAAGTCTATTTAATAAGCCTATTTAATAAGCCTATTTAATGAGCCTATTTCATAAGCCTATTTAATACGCCTATTTAATAAACATATTTAATAAGCATTTAATGAGCCTATTTAATACGTCTATTTAATAAGCCTTTTTAAAAAAGCCTATTTAATAAGTCTATTTAATAAGCCTATTTAATACGTCTATTTAATAAGTCTATTTAATAAGCCTATTTAATAAGTATTTAATGAGCCTATTTAATAAGCCTATTTATTGAACCTATTTAATAAGCCTATTTATTGAGCCTATTTAATAAGCCTATTTATTGAGCCTATTTAATAAGCCTATTTATTGAGCCTATTTAATAAGCCTATTTAATATGTCTTTTTAATAAGCCTATTTAATAAGCCTATTTAATAAGCCTATTTATTGAGCCTATTTAATAAGCCTATTTAATATGCCTATTTATTGAGCCTATTTAATAAGTCTATTTAATAAGCCTATTTAATAAGCCTATTTAATAAGTATTTAATGAGCCTATTTAATAAGTCTATTTAATAAGCCTATTTAATAGGCCTATTTAATAAGTCTAAGTTGCTGAAATAAGCCTTTTTAATCAGCGTAAGTTGCTGAAATAAGCCTATTTAATAAGCCCAAGTTGCTGAAATAAGCCTACTTAATTAGGCTATTTAATAAGCCTAAGTTGCTGAAATAAGCCTATTTAATAAGCGTAAGTTGCTGAAATAAGGCTATTTAATAAGTCTAAGTTGCTGAAATAAGCCTATTTAATAAGCCTAAGTTGCTGAAATAAGCCTATTTAATAAGGCTATTTAATAAGCCTAAGTTGCTGAAATAAGCCTATTTAATAGGCCTATTTAATAAGTCTAATTTGCTGAAATAAGCCTATTTAATAAGCCTATTTATTAGGCCTATTTAATAAGTCTAAGTTGCTGAAATAAGCGTATTGAATAAGCCTAAGTTGCTGAATGAGCCTATTTAATAAGCCTAAGTTGCTGAAATAAGCCTATTTAATAAGCCCAAGTTGCTGAAATAAGCCTACTTAATTAGCCTATTTAATAAGCCTAAGTTGCTGAAATAAGCCTATTTAATAAGCGTAAGTTGCTGAAATAAGGCTATTTAATGAGTCTAAGTTGCTGAAATAAGCCTATTTAATAAGCCTAAGTTGCTGAAATAAGCCTATTTAATAAGGCTATTTAATAAGCCTAAGTTGCTGAAATAAGCCTATTTAATAGGCCTATTTAATAAGTCTAATTTGCTGAAATAAGCCTATTTAATAAGCCTATTTATTAGGCCTATTTAATAAGTCTAAGTTGCTGAAATAAGCGTATTTAATAAGCCTAAGTTGCTGAATGAGCCTATTTAATAAGCCTAAGTTGCTGAAATAAGCCTATTTAATAAGCCTAAGTTGCTGAAAAAGCCTATTTAATAAGCCTAAGTTGCTGAATAAACCTATTTAATAAGTCTAAGTTGCTGAAATAAGCCTATTTAATAAGGCTATTTAATAAGCCTAAGTTGCTGAATAAGCCTATTTAATAAGTCTAAGTTGCTGAAATAAGGCTATTTAATAAGCCTGAGTTGCTGAAATAAGGCTATTTAATAAGTTTAAGTTGCTGAAATAAGCCTATTTAATAAGCCTAAGTTGCTGAAATAAGCCTATTTAATAAGGCTATTTAATGAGCCTAAGTTGCTGAAATAAGCCTATTTAATAAGCCTAAGTTTCTGAACTAAGCCTATTTAAAAAGGTATATTTAATAAGTCTAAATTGCTGAAATAAACCTATTTAAAAATGCTATTTAATAAGCCTAAGTTGCTGAAATAAGCCTATTTAATAAGCCTATTTAATAGGCCTATTTAATAAGTCTAAGTTGCTGAAATAAGCCTATTTAATAAGCCTAAGTTTCTGAATGAGCCTACTTAATAAGCCTAAGTTGCTGAAAAAAGCCTGTTTAATAAGCCTAAGTTGGTGAATAAGCCTATTTAATAAGCCTAAGTTGCTGAATAAACCTATTTAATAAGTCTAAGTTGCTGAAATAAGCCTATTTAATAAGGCTATTTAATAAGCCTAAGTTGCTGAATAAGCCTATTTAATAAGGCTATTTAATGAGCCTAAGTTGCAGAAATAAGACTATTTAATAAGCCTAAGTTTCTGAACTAAGCCTATTTAAAAAGGTATATTTAATAAGTCTAAGTTGCTGAAATAAACCTATTTAAAAATGCTATTTAATAAGCCTAAGTTGCTGAAATAAACCTGTTTAATAAGGCTATTTAATAAGCATAAGTTGCTGAAATAAGCTTATTTAATAAGCCTAAGTTGCTGAAATGAGCCTATTTAATAAGGCTCTTTAATAAGTCTAAGTTGCTGAAATAAACCTATTTAATAAGCCTAAGTTGCTAAAATAAGCCTATTTAATTAGTCTATTTAATAAGTCTATTTAATAAGCCTATTTAATAAGCCTATTTAATAAGCCTATTTAATAAGCCTATTTAATAAGCCTATTTAATACGCCTATTTAATAAACATATTTAATAAGTATTTAATGAGCCTATTTAATACGTCTATTTAATAAGCCTTTTTAAAAAGCCTATTTAATAAGTCTATTTAATAAGCCTATTTAATACGTCTATTTAATAAGTCTATTTAATAAGCCTATTTAATAAATATTTAATGAGCCTATTTAATAAGCCTATTTATTGAGCCTATTTAATAAGCCTATTTATTGAGCCTATTTAATAAGCCTATTTATTGAGCCTATTTAATAAGCCTATTTATTGAGCCTATTTAATAAGCCTATTTAATATGTCTTTTTAATAAGCCTATTTAATAAGCCTATTTAATAAGCCTATTTATTGAGCCTATTTAATAAGCCTATTTAATATGCCTATTTATTGAGCCTATTTAATAAGTCTATTTAATAAGCCTATTTAATAAGCCTATTTAATAAGTATTTAATGAGCCTATTTAATAAGTCTATTTAATAAGCCTATTTAATAGGCCTATTTAATAAGTCTAAGTTGCTGAAATAAGCCTTTTTAATCAGCGTAAGTTGCTGAAATAAGCCTATTTAATAAGCCCAAGTTGCTGAAATAAGCCTACTTAATTAGGCTATTTAATAAGCCTAAGTTGCTGAAATAAGTCTATTTAATAAGCGTAAGTTGCTGAAATAAGGCTATTTAATAAGTCTAAGTTGCTGAAATAAGCCTATTTAATAAGCCTAAGTAGCTGAAAAAGCCTATTTAATAAGCCTAAGTTGCTGAATAAACCTATTTAATAAGTCTAAGTTGCTGAAATAAGCCTATTTAATAAGGCTATTTAATAAGCCTAAGTTGCTGAATAAGCCTATTTAATAAGTCTAAGTTGCTGAAATAAGGCTATTTAATAAGCCTGAGTTGCTGAAATAAGGCTATTTAATAAGTTTAAGTTGCTGAAATAAGCCTATTTAATAAGCCTAAGTTGCTGAAATAAGCCTATTTAATAAGGCTATTTAATGAGCCTAAGTTGCTGAAATAAGCCTATTTAATAAGCCTAAGTGTCTGAACTAAGCCTATTTAAAAATGTGTATTTAATAAGTCTAAGTTGATGAAATAAGGCTATTTAATAAGCCTGAGTTGCTGAAATAAGGCTATTTAATAAGTTTAAGTTGCTGAAATAAGCCTATTTAATAAGCCTAAGTTGCTGAAATAAGCCTATTTAATAAGGCTATTTAATGAGCCTAAGTTGCTAAAATAAGCCTATTTAATTAGTCTATTTAATAAGTCTATTTAATAAGCCTATTTAATAAGCCTATTTAATGAGCCTATTTCATAAGCCTATTTAATACGCCTATTTAATAAACATATTTAATAAGCATTTAATGAGCCTATTTAATACGTCTATTTAATAAGCCTTTTTAAAAAAGCCTATTTAATAAGTCTATTTAATAAGCCTATTTAATACGTCTATTTAATAAGTCTATTTAATAAGCCTATTTAATAAGTATTTAATGAGCCTATTTAATAAGCCTATTTATTGAACCTATTTAATAAGCCTATTTATTGAGCCTATTTAATAAGCCTATTTATTGAGCCTATTTAATAAGCCTATTTATTGAGCCTATTTAATAAGCCTATTTAATATGTCTTTTTAATAAGCCTATTTAATAAGCCTATTTAATAAGCCTATTTATTGAGCCTATTTAATAAGCCTATTTAATATGCCTATTTATTGAGCCTATTTAATAAGTCTATTTAATAAGCCTATTTAATAAGCCTATTTAATAAGTATTTAATGAGCCTATTTAATAAGTCTATTTAATAAGCCTATTTAATAGGCCTATTTAATAAGTCTAAGTTGCTGAAATAAGCCTTTTTAATCAGCGTAAGTTGCTGAAATAAGCCTATTTAATAAGCCCAAGTTGCTGAAATAAGCCTACTTAATTAGGCTATTTAATAAGCCTAAGTTGCTGAAATAAGCCTATTTAATAAGCGTAAGTTGCTGAAATAAGGCTATTTAATAAGTCTAAGTTGCTGAAATAAGCCTATTTAATAAGCCTAAGTTGCTGAAATAAGCCTATTTAATAAGGCTATTTAATAAGCCTAAGTTGCTGAAATAAGCCTATTTAATAGGCCTATTTAATAAGTCTAATTTGCTGAAATAAGCCTATTTAATAAGCCTATTTATTAGGCCTATTTAATAAGTCTAAGTTGCTGAAATAAGCCTTTTTAATCAGCGTAAGTTGCTGAAATAAGCCTATTTAATAAGCCCAAGTTGCTGAAATAAGCCTACTTAATTAGGCTATTTAATAAGCCTAAGTTGCTGAAATAAGCCTATTTAATAAGCGTAAGTTGCTGAAATAAGGCTATTTAATAAGTCTAAGTTGCTGAAATAAGCCTATTTAATAAGCCTAAGTTGCTGAAATAAGCCTATTTAATAAGGCTATTTAATAAGCCTAAGTTGCTGAAATAAGCCTATTTAATAGGCCTATTTAATAAGTCTAATTTGCTGAAATAAGCCTATTTAATAAGCCTATTTATTAGGCCTATTTAATAAGTCTAAGTTGCTGAAATAAGCGTATTGAATAAGCCTAAGTTGCTGAATGAGCCTATTTAATAAGCCTAAGTTGCTGAAATAAGCCTATTTAATAAGCCCAAGTTGCTGAAATAAGCCTACTTAATTAGCCTATTTAATAAGCCTAAGTTGCTGAAATAAGCCTATTTAATAAGCGTAAGTTGCTGAAATAAGGCTATTTAATGAGTCTAAGTTGCTGAAATAAGCCTATTTAATAAGCCTAAGTTGCTGAAATAAGCCTATTTAATAAGGCTATTTAATAAGCCTAAGTTGCTGAAATAAGCCTATTTAATAGGCCTATTTAATAAGTCTAATTTGCTGAAATAAGCCTATTTAATAAGCCTATTTATTAGGCCTATTTAATAAGTCTAAGTTGCTGAAATAAGCGTATTTAATAAGCCTAAGTTGCTGAATGAGCCTATTTAATAAGCCTAAGTTGCTGAAATAAGCCTATTTAATAAGCCTAAGTTGCTGAAAAAGCCTATTTAATAAGCCTAAGTTGCTGAATAAACCTATTTAATAAGTCTAAGTTGCTGAAATAAGCCTATTTAATAAGGCTATTTAATAAGCCTAAGTTGCTGAATAAGCCTATTTAATAAGTCTAAGTTGCTGAAATAAGGCTATTTAATAAGCCTGAGTTGCTGAAATAAGGCTATTTAATAAGTTTAAGTTGCTGAAATAAGCCTATTTAATAAGCCTAAGTTGCTGAAATAAGCCTATTTAATAAGGCTATTTAATGAGCCTAAGTTGCTGAAATAAGCCTATTTAATAAGCCTAAGTTTCTGAACTAAGCCTATTTAAAAAGGTATATTTAATAAGTCTAAATTGCTGAAATAAACCTATTTAAAAATGCTATTTAATAAGCCTAAGTTGCTGAAATAAGCCTATTTAATAAGCCTATTTAATAGGCCTATTTAATAAGTCTAAGTTGCTGAAATAAGCCTATTTAATAAGCCTAAGTTTCTGAATGAGCCTACTTAATAAGCCTAAGTTGCTGAAAAAAGCCTGTTTAATAAGCCTAAGTTGCTGAATAAGCCTATTTAATAAGCCTAAGTTGCTGAATAAACCTATTTAATAAGTCTAAGTTGCTGAAATAAGCCTATTTAATAAGGCTATTTAATAAGCCTAAGTTGCTGAATAAGCCTATTTAATAAGGCTATTTAATGAGCCTAAGTTGCAGAAATAAGACTATTTAATAAGCCTAAGTTTCTGAACTAAGCCTATTTAAAAAGGTATATTTAATAAGTCTAAGTTGCTGAAATAAACCTATTTAAAAATGCTATTTAATAAGCCTAAGTTGCTGAAATAAACCTGTTTAATAAGGCTATTTAATAAGCATAAGTTGCTGAAATAAGCTTATTTAATAAGCCTAAGTTGCTGAAATGAGCCTATTTAATAAGGCTCTTTAATAAGTCTAAGTTGCTGAAATAAACCTATTTAATAAGCCTAAGTTGCTAAAATAAGCCTATTTAATTAGTCTATTTAATAAGTCTATTTAATAAGGCTATTTAATAAGCCTATTTAATAAGCCTATTTAATAAGCCTATTTAATAAGCCTATTTAATACGCCTATTTAATAAACATATTTAATAAGTATTTAATGAGCCTATTTAATACGTCTATTTAATAAGCCTTTTTAAAAAGCCTATTTAATAAGTCTATTTAATAAGCCTATTTAATAAATATTTAATGAGCCTATTTAATAAGCCTATTTATTGAGCCTATTTAATAAGCCTATTTATTGAGCCTATTTAATAAGCCTATTTATTGAGCCTATTTAATAAGCCTATTTATTGAGCCTATTTAATAAGCCTATTTAATATGTCTTTTTAATAAGCCTATTTAATAAGCCTATTTAATAAGCCTATTTATTGAGCCTATTTAATAAGCCTATTTAATATGCCTATTTATTGAGCCTATTTAATAAGTCTATTTAATAAGCCTATTTAATAAGCCTATTTAATAAGTATTTAATGAGCCTATTTAATAAGTCTATTTAATAAGCCTATTTAATAGGCCTATTTAATAAGTCTAAGTTGCTGAAATAAGCCTTTTTAATCAGCGTAAGTTGCTGAAATAAGCCTATTTAATAAGCCCAAGTTGCTGAAATAAGCCTACTTAATTAGGCTATTTAATAAGCCTAAGTTGCTGAAATAAGTCTATTTAATAAGCGTAAGTTGCTGAAATAAGGCTATTTAATAAGTCTAAGTTGCTGAAATAAGCCTATTTAATAAGCCTAAGTTGCTGAAATAAGCCTATTTAATAAGGCTATTTAATAAGCCTAAGTTGCTGAAATAAGCCTATTTAATAGGCCTATTTAATAAGTCTAATTTGCTGAAATAAGCCTATTTAATAAGCCTATTTATTAGGCCTATTTAATAAGTCTAAGTTGCTGAAATAAGCGTATTTAATAAGCCTAAGTTGCTGAATGAGCCTATTTAATAAGCCTAAGTTGCTGAAATAAGCCTATTTAATAAGCCTAAGTAGCTGAAAAAGCCTATTTAATAAGCCTAAGTTGCTGAATAAACCTATTTAATAAGTCTAAGTTGCTGAAATAAGCCTATTTAATAAGGCTATTTAATAAGCCTAAGTTGCTGAATAAGCCTATTTAATAAGTCTAAGTTGCTGAAATAAGGCTATTTAATAAGCCTGAGTTGCTGAAATAAGGCTATTTAATAAGTTTAAGTTGCTGAAATAAGCCTATTTAATAAGCCTAAGTTGCTGAAATAAGCCTATTTAATAAGGCTATTTAATGAGCCTAAGTTGCTGAAATAAGCCTATTTAATAAGCCTAAGTGTCTGAACTAAGCCTATTTAAAAATGTGTATTTAATAAGTCTAAGTTGATGAAATAAGGCTATTTAATAAGCCTGAGTTGCTGAAATAAGGCTATTTAATAAGTTTAAGTTGCTGAAATAAGCCTATTTAATAAGCCTAAGTTGCTGAAATAAGCCTATTTAATAAGGCTATTTAATGAGCCTAAGTTGCTAAAATAAGCCTATTTAATTAGTCTATTTAATAAGTCTATTTAATAAGCCTATTTAATAAGCCTATTTAATGAGCCTATTTCATAAGCCTATTTAATACGCCTATTTAATAAACATATTTAATAAGCATTTAATGAGCCTATTTAATACGTCTATTTAATAAGCCTTTTTAAAAAAGCCTATTTAATAAGTCTATTTAATAAGCCTATTTAATACGTCTATTTAATAAGTCTATTTAATAAGCCTATTTAATAAGTATTTAATGAGCCTATTTAATAAGCCTATTTATTGAACCTATTTAATAAGCCTATTTATTGAGCCTATTTAATAAGCCTATTTATTGAGCCTATTTAATAAGCCTATTTATTGAGCCTATTTAATAAGCCTATTTAATATGTCTTTTTAATAAGCCTATTTAATAAGCCTATTTAATAAGCCTATTTATTGAGCCTATTTAATAAGCCTATTTAATATGCCTATTTATTGAGCCTATTTAATAAGTCTATTTAATAAGCCTATTTAATAAGCCTATTTAATAAGTATTTAATGAGCCTATTTAATAAGTCTATTTAATAAGCCTATTTAATAGGCCTATTTAATAAGTCTAAGTTGCTGAAATAAGCCTTTTTAATCAGCGTAAGTTGCTGAAATAAGCCTATTTAATAAGCCCAAGTTGCTGAAATAAGCCTACTTAATTAGGCTATTTAATAAGCCTAAGTTGCTGAAATAAGCCTATTTAATAAGCGTAAGTTGCTGAAATAAGGCTATTTAATAAGTCTAAGTTGCTGAAATAAGCCTATTTAATAAGCCTAAGTTGCTGAAATAAGCCTATTTAATAAGGCTATTTAATAAGCCTAAGTTGCTGAAATAAGCCTATTTAATAGGCCTATTTAATAAGTCTAATTTGCTGAAATAAGCCTATTTAATAAGCCTATTTATTAGGCCTATTTAATAAGTCTAAGTTGCTGAAATAAGCGTATTTAATAAGCCTAAGTTGCTGAATGAGCCTATTTAATAAGCCTAAGTTGCTGAAATAAGCCTATTTAATAAGCCTAAGTTGCTGAAAAAGCCTATTTAATAAGCCTAAGTTGCTGAATAAACCTATTTAATAAGTCTAAGTTGCTGAAATAAGACTATTTAATAAGGCTATTTAATAAGCCTAAGTTGCTGAATAAGCCTATTTAATAAGTCTAAGTTGTTGAAATAAGGCTATTTAATAAGCCTGAGTTGCTGAAATAAGGCTATTTAATAAGTTTAAGTTGCTGAAATAAGCCTATTTAATAAGCCTAAGTTGCTGAAATACGCCTATTTAATAAGGCTATTTAATGAGCCTAAGTTGCTGAAATAAGCCTATTTAATAAGCCTACGTTTCTGAACTAAGCCTATTTAAAAAGGTATATTTAATAAGTCTAAGTTGCTGAAATAAGGCTATTTAATAAGCCTGAGTTGCTGAAATAAGGCTATTTAATAAGTTTAAGTTGCTGAAATAAGCCTATTTAATAAGCCTATGTTGCTGAAATAAGCCTATTTAATAAGGCTATTTAATGAGCCTAAGTTGCTAAAATAAGCCTATTTAATTAGTCTATTTAATAAGTCTATTTAATAAGCCTATTTAATAAGCCTATTTAATAAGCCTATTTAATAAGCCTATTTAATACGCCTATTTAATAAACATATTTAATAAGTATTTAATGAGCCTATTTAATACGTCTATTTAATAAGCCTTTTTAAAAAGCCTATTTAATAAGTCTATTTAATAAGCCTATTTAATACATCTATTTAATAAGTCTATTTAATAAGCCTATTTAATAAGTATTTAATGAGCCTATTTAATAAGCCTATTTATTGAGCCTATTTAATAAGCCTATTTATTGAGCCTATTTAATAAGCCTATTTATTGAGCCTATTTAATAAGCCTATTTATTGAGCCTATTTAATAAACCTATTTAATATGTCTTTTTAATAAGCCTATTTAATAAGCCTATTTAATAAGCCTATTTATTGAACCTATTTAATAAGCCTATTTAATATGCCTATTTATTGAGCCTATTTAATAAGTCTATTTAATAAGCCTATTTAATAAGCCTATTTAATAAGTATTTAATGAGCCTATTTAATAAGTCTATTTATTAAGCCTATTTAATAGGCCTATTTAATAAGTCTAAGTTGCTGAAATAAGCCTTTTTAATAAGCATAAGTTGCTGAAATAAGCCTATTTAATAAGCCCAAGTTGCTGAAATAAGCCTACTTAATTAGGCCATTTAATAAGCCTAAGTTGCTGAAATAAGCCTATTTAATAAGCGTAAGTTGCTGAAATAAGGCTATTTAATAAGTCTAAGTTGCTGAAATAAGCCTATTTAATAAGCCTAAGTTGCTGAAATAAGCCTATTTAATAAGGCTATTTAATAAGCCTAATATGCTGAAATAAGCCTATTTAATAGGCCTATTTAATAAGTCTAAGTTGCTGAAATAAGCGTATTTACTAAGCCTAAGTTGCTGAATGAGCCTATTTAATAAGACTAAGTTGCTGAAATAAGCCTATTTAATAAGCCTAAGTTGCTGAACAAGCCTATTTAATAAGCCTAAGTTGCTGAATAAACCTATTTAATAAGTCTAAGTTGCTGAAATAAGCCTATTTAATAAGGCTATTTAATAAGCCTAAGTTGCTGAATAAGCCTATTTAATAAGTCTAAGTTGCTGAAATAAGGCTATTTAATAAGCCTGAGTTGCTGAAATAAGGCTATTTAATAAGTTTAAGTTGCTGAAATAAGCCTATTTAATAAGCCTAAGTTGCTGAAATAAGCCTATTTAATAAGGCTATTTAATGAGCCTAAGTTGCTGAAATAAGCATATTTAATAAGCCTAAGTTTCTGAACTAAGCCTATTTAAAAAGGTATATTTAATAAGTCTAAGTTGCTGAAATAAACCTATTTAAAAATGCTATTTAATAAGCCTAAGTTGCTGAAATAAACCTATTTAATAAGCCTATTTAATAGGCATATTTAATAAGTCTAAGTTGCTGAAATAAGCCTATTTAATAAGCCTATTTAATAAGCCTATTTAATAAGCCTATTTAATACGCCTATTTAATAAACATATTTAATAAGTATTTAATGAGCCTATTTAATACGTCTATTTAATAAGCCTTTTTAAAAAGCCTATTTAATAAGTCTATTTAATAAGCCTATTTAATACGTCTATTTAATAAGTCTATTTAATAAGCCTATTTAATAAGTATTTAATGAGCCTATTTAATAAGCCTATTTATTGAGCCTATTTAATAAGCCTATTTATTGAGCCTATTTAATAAGCCTATTTATTGAGCCTATTTAATAAGCCTATTTATTGAGCCTATTTAATAAACCTATTTAATATGTCTTTTTAATAAGCCTATTTAATAAGCCTATTTAATAAGCCTATTTATTGAACCTATTTAATAAGCCTATTTAATATGCCTATTTATTGAGCCTATTTAATAAGTCTATTTATTAAGCCTATTTAATAGGCCTATTTAATAAGTCTAAGTTGCTGAAATAAGCCTTTTTAATCAGCATAAGTTGCTGAAATAAGCCTATTTAATAAGCCCAAGTTGCTGAAATAAGCCTACTTAATTAGGCCATTTAATAAGCCTAAGTTGCTGAAATAAGCCTATTTAATAAGCATAAGTTGCTGAAATAAGGCTATTTAATAAGTCTAAGTTGCTGAAATAAGCCTATTTAATAAGCCTAAGTTGCTGAAATAAGCCTATTTAATAAGGCTATTTAATAAGCCTAAGTTGCTGAAATAAGCCTATTTAATAGGCCTATTTAATAAGTCTAATTTGCTGAAATAAGTCTATTTAATAAGCCTATTTATTAGGCCTATTTAATAAGTCTAAGTTGCTGAAATAAGCGTATTTAATAAGCCTAAGTTGCTGAATGAGCCTATTTAATAAGCCTAAGTTGCTGAAATAAGCCTATTTAATAAGCCTAAGTTGCTGAAAAAGCCTATTTAATAAGCCTAAGTTGCTGAATAAACCTATTTAATAAGTCTAAGTTGCTGAAATAAGCCTATTTAATAAGGCTATTTAATAAGCCTAAGTTGCTGAATAAGCCTATTTAATAAGTCTAAGTTGCTGAAATAAGGCTATTTAATAAGCCTGAGTTGCTGAAATAAGGCTATTTAATAAGTTTAAGTTGCTGAAATAAGCCTATTTAATAAGCCTAAGTTGCTGAAATAAGCCTATTTAATAAGGCTATTTAATGAGCATAAGTTGCTGAAATAAGCATATTTAATAAGCCTAAGTTTCTGAACTAAGCCTATTTAAAAAGGTATATTTAATAAGTCTAAGTTGCTGAAATAAACCTATTTAAAAATGATATTTAATAAGCCTTAGTTTGCTGAATAAGCCTATTTAATAAGGCTATTTAATGAGCCTAAGTTGCAGAAATAAGACTATTTAATAAGCCTAAGTTTCTGAACTAAGCCTATTTAAAAAGGTATATTTAATAAGTCTAAGTTGCTGAAATAAACCTATTTAAAAATGCAATTTAATAAGCCTAAGTTGCTGAAATAAACCTGTTTAATAAGGCGATTTAATAAGCATAAGTTGCTGAAATAAGCTTATTTAATAAGCCTAAGTTGCTGAAATAAGCCTATTTAATAAGGCTCTTTAATAAGTCTAAGTTGCTGAAATAAACCTATTTAATAAGCCTAAGTTGCTAAAATAAGCCTATTTAATTAGTCTATTTAATAAGTCTATTTAATAAGCCTATTTAATAAGCCTATTTAATAAGCCTATTTAATAAGCCTATTTAATACGCCTATTTAATAAACATATTTAATAAGTATTTAATGAGCCTATTTAATACGTCTATTTAATAAGCCTTTTTTTAAAGCCTATTTAATAAGTCTATTTAATAAGCCTATTTAATACGTCTATTTAATAAGTCTATTTAATAAGCCTATTTAATAAGTATTTAATGAGCCTATTTAATAAGCCTATTTATTGAGCCTATTTAATAAGCCTATTTATTGAGCCTATTTAATAAGCCTATTTATTGAGCCTATTTAATAAGCCTATTTATTGAGCCTATTTAATAAGCCTATTTAATATGTCTTTTTAATAAGCCTATTTAATAAGCCTATTTAATAAGCCTATTTATTGAGCCTATTTAATAAGCCTATTTAATATGCCTATTTATTGAGCCTATTTAATAAGTCTATTTAATAAGCCTATTTAATAAGCCTATTTAATAAGTATTTAATGAGCCTATTTAATAAGTCTATTTAATAAGCCTATTTAATAGGCCTATTTAATAAGTCTAAGTTGCTGAAATAAGCCTATTTAATCGGCCTATTTAATACGCCTATTTAATAAGTCTAAGTTGCTGAAATAAGCCTTTTTAATCAGCGTAAGTTGCTGAAATAAGCCTATTTAATAAGCCCAAGTTGCTGGAATAAGCCTACTTAATTAGGCTATTTAATAAGCCTAAGTTGCTGAAATAAGCCTATTTAATAAGCGTAAGTTGCTGAAATAAGGCTATTTAATAAGTCTAAGTTGCTGAAATAAGCCTATTTAATAAGCCTAAGTTGCTGAAATAAGCCTATTTAATAAGGCTATTTAATAAGCCTAAGTTGCTGAAATAAGCCTATTTAATAGGCCTATTTAATTAGTCTAATTTGCTGAAATAAGCCTATTTAATAAGCCTATTTATTAGGCCTATTTAATAAGTCTAAGTTGCTGAAATAAGCGTATTTAATAAGCCTAAGTTGCTGAATGAGCCTATTTAATAAGCCTAAGTTGCTGCAATAAGCCTATTTAATAAGCCTAAGTTGCTGAATAAGCCTATTTAATAAGCCTAAGTTGCTGAATAAACCTATTTAATAAGTCTAAGTTGCTGAAATAAGCCTATTTAATAAGGCTATTTAATAAGCCTAAGTTGCTGAATAAGCCTATTTAATAAGTCTAAGTTGCTGAAATAAGGCTATTTAATAAGCCTGAGTTGCTGAAATAAGGCTATTTAATAAGTTTAAGTTGCTGAAATAAGCCTATTTAATAAGCCTAAGTTGCTGAAATAAGCCTATTTAATAAGGCTATTTAATGAGCCTAAGTTGCTGAAATAAGCCTATTTAATAAGCCTAAGTTTCTGAACTAAGCCTATTTAAAAAGGTATATTTAATAAGTCTAAGTTGCTGAAATAAACCTATTTAAAAATGCTATTTAATAAGCCTAAGTTGCTGAAATAAGCCTATTTAATAAGCCTATTTAATAGGCCTATTTAATAAGTCTAAGTTGCTGAAATAAGTATATTTAATAAGCATAAGTTGCTGAAATAAGACTATTTAATGAGTCTAAGTTGCTGAAATAAGGCTATTTAATAAGTCTAAGTTGCTGAAATAAGCCTTTTTAATCAGCGTAAGTTGCTGAAATAAGCCTATTTAATAAGCCCAAGTTGCTGAAATAAGCCTACTTAATTAGGCTATTTAATAAGCCTAAGTTGCTGAAATAAGCCTATTTAATAAGCGTAAGTTGCTGAAATAAGGCTATTTAATAAGTCTAAGTTGCTGAAATAAGCCTATTTAATAAGCCTAAGTTGCTGAAATAAGCCTATTTAATAAGCCTATTTACTAAGCCTAAGTTGCTGAAATAAGCCTATTTAATAAGCCTATTTAATAAGCCTATTTAATAGGCCTATTTAATAAGTCTAAGTTGCTGAAATAAGCCTATTTAATAAGCCTATTTAATAGGCCTATTTAATAAGTCTAAGTTGCTGAAATAAGCCTATTTAATAAGCCTAAGTTGCTGAATGAGCCTATTTAATAAGCCTAAGTTGCTGAAATAAGCCTATTTAATAAGCCTAAGTTGCTGAATAAGCCTATTTAATAAGCTTATGTTGCTGAATAAACCTATTTAATAAGTCTAAGTTGCTGAAATAAGCCTATTTAATAAGGCTATTTAATAAGCCTAAGTTGCTGAAATAAGGCTATTTAATAAGTCTAAGTTGCTGAAATAAGCCTACTTAATAAGCCCAAGTTGCTGAAATAAGCCTACTTAATTTGGCTATTTAATAAGCCTAAGTTGCTGAAATAAGCCTATTTAATAAGCCTATTTAATAAGCCTATTTAATACGCCTATTTAATAAACATATTTAATAAGTATTTAATGAGCCTATTTAATACGTCTATTTAATAAGCCTTTTTTTAAAGCCTATTTAATAAGTCTATTTAATAAGCCTATTTAATACGTCTATTTAATAAGTCTATTTAATAAGCCTATTTAATAAGTATTTAATGAGCCTATTTAATAAGCCTATTTATTGAGCCTATTTAATAAGCCTATTTATTGAGCCTATTTAATAAGCCTATTTATTGAGCCTATTTAATAAGCCTATTTATTGAGCCTATTTAATAAGCCTATTTAATATGTCTTTTTAATAAGCCTATTTAATAAGCCTATTTAATAAGCCTATTTATTGAGCCTATTTAATAAGCCTATTTAATATGCCTATTTATTGAGCTTATTTAATAAGTCTATTTAATAAGCCTATTTAATAAGCCTATTTAATAAGTATTTAATGAGCCTATTTAATAAGTCTATTTAATAAGCCTATTTAATAGGCCTATTTAATAAGTCTAAGTTGCTGAAATAAGCCTATTTAATCGGCCTATTTAATACGCCTATTTAATAAGTCTAAGTTGCTGAAATAAGCCTTTTTAATCAGCGTAAGTTGCTGAAATAAGCCTATTTAATAAGCCCAAGTTGCTGGAATAAGCCTACTTAATTAGGCTATTTAATAAGCCTAAGTTGCTGAAATAAGCCTATTTAATAAGCGTAAGTTGCTGAAATAAGGCTATTTAATAAGTCTAAGTTGCTGAAATAAGCCTATTTAATAAGCCTAAGTTGCTGAAATAAGCCTATTTAATAAGGCTATTTAATAAGCCTAAGTTGCTGAAATAAGCCTATTTAATAGGCCTATTTAATAAGTCTAATTTGCTGAAATAAGCCTATTTAATAAGCCTATTTATTAGGCCTATTTAATAAGTCTAAGTTGCTGAAATAAGCGTATTTAATAAGCCTAAGTTGCTGAATGAGCCTATTTAATAAGCCTAAGTTGCTGCAATAAGCCTATTTAATAAGCCTAAGTTGCTGAATAAGCCTATTTAATAAGCCTAAGTTGCTGAATAAACCTATTTAATAAGTCTAAGTTGCTGAAATAAGCCTATTTAATAAGGCTATTTAATAAGCCTAAGTTGCTGAATAAGCCTATTTAATAAGTCTAAGTTGCTGAAATAAGGCTATTTAATAAGCCTGAGTTGCTGAAATAAGGCTATTTAATAAGTTTAAGTTGCTGAAATAAGCCTATTTAATAAGCCTAAGTTGCTGAAATAAGCCTATTTAATAAGGCTATTTAATGAGCCTAAGTTGCTGAAATAAGCCTATTTAATAAGCCTAAGTTTCTGAACTAAGCCTATTTAAAAAGGTATATTTAATAAGTCTAAGTTGCTGAAATAAACCTATTTAAAAATGCTATTTAATAAGCCTAAGTTGCTGAAATAAGCCTATTTAATAAGCCTATTTAATAGGCCTATTTAATAAGTCTAAGTTGCTGAAATAAGTATATTTAATAAGCATAAGTTGCTGAAATAAGACTATTTAATGAGTCTAAGTTGCTGAAATAAGGCTATTTAATAAGTCTAAGTTGCTGAAATAAGCCTTTTTAATCAGCGTAAGTTGCTGAAATAAGCCTATTTAATAAGCCCAAGTTGCTGAAATAAGCCTACTTAATTAGGCTATTTAATAAGCCTAAGTTGCTGAAATAAGCCTATTTAATAAGCGTAAGTTGCTGAAATAAGGCTATTTAATAAGTCTAAGTTGCTGAAATAAGCCTATTTAATAAGCCTAAGTTGCTGAAATAAGCCTATTTAATAAGCCTATTTACTAAGCCTAAGTTGCTGAAATAAGCCTATTTAATAAGCCTATTTAATAAGCCTATTTAATAGGCCTATTTAATAAGTCTAAGTTGCTGAAATAAGCCTATTTAATAAGCCTATTTAATAGGCCTATTTAATAAGTCTAAGTTGCTGAAATAAGCCTATTTAATAAGCCTAAGTTGCTGAATGAGCCTATTTAATAAGCCTAAGTTGCTGAAATAAGCCTATTTAATAAGCCTAAGTTGCTGAATAAGCCTATTTAATAAGCTTATGTTGCTGAATAAACCTATTTAATAAGTCTAAGTTGCTGAAATAAGCCTATTTAATAAGGCTATTTAATAAGCCTAAGTTGCTGAAATAAGGCTATTTAATAAGTCTAAGTTGCTGAAATAAGCCTACTTAATAAGCCCAAGTTGCTGAAATAAGCCTACTTAATTTGGCTATTTAATAAGCCTAAGTTGCTGAAATAAGCCTATTTAATAAGCGTAAGTTGCTGAAATAAGGCTATTTAATAAGTCTAAGTTGCTGAAATAAGCCTATTTAATAAGCCTAAGTTGCTGAAATAAGCCTATTTAATAAGCCTATTTACTAAGCCTAAGTTGCTGAAATAAGCCTATTTAATAAGCCTATTTAATAAGCCGATTTAATAGGCCTATTTAATAAGTCTAAGTTGATGAAATAAGCCTATTTAATAAGCCTATTTAATAGGCCTATTTAATAAGTCTAAGTTGCTGAAATAAGCCTATTTAATAAGCCTAAGTTGCTGAATGAGCCTATTTAATAAGCCTAAGTTGCTGAAATAAGCCTATTTAATAAGCCTAAGTTGCTGAATAAGCCTATTTAATAAGCTTATGTTGCTGAATAAACCTATTTAATAAGTCTAAGTTGCTGAAATAAGCCTATTTAATAAGGCTATTTAATATGCCTAAGTTGCTGAATAAGCCTATTTAATAAGTCTAAGTTGCTGAAATAAGGCTATTTAATAAGCCTACGTTGCTGAAATAAGGCTATTTAATAAGTTTAAGTTGCTGAAATAAGCTTATTTAAAAAGCCTAAGTTGCTGAAATAAGCCTATTTAATGAGGCTATTTAATGAGCCTAAGTTGCTGAAATAAGCCTATTTAATAAGCCTAAGTTTCTGAACTAAGCCTATTTAAAAAGGTATATTTAATAAGTCTAAGTTGCTGAAATAAACCTATTTAAAAATGCTATTTAATAAGCCTAAGTTGCTGAAATAAACCTGTTTAATAAGGCTATTTAATAAGCATAAGTTGCTGAAATAAGCTTATTTAATAAGCCTAAGTTGCTGAAATAAGCCTATTTAATAAGGCTATTTAATAAGTCTAAGTTGCTGAAATAAACCTATTTAATAAGCCTAAGTTGCTAAAATAAGCCTATTTAATTAGTCTATTTAATAAGTCTATTTAATAAGCCTATTTAATAAGCCTATTTAATAAGCCTATTTAATAAGCCTATTTAATACGCCTATTTAATAAACATATTTAATAAGTATTTAATGAGCCTATTTAATACGTCTATTTAATAAGCCTTTTTAAAAAGCCTATTTAATAAGTCTATTTAATAAGCCTATTTAATAAGTATTTAATGAGCCTATTTAATAAGCCTATTTATTGAGCCTATTTAATAAGCCTATTTATTGAGCCTATTTAATAAGCCTATTTATTGAGCCGATTTAATAAGCCTATTTATTGAGCCTATTTAATAAGCCTATTTAATATGTCTTTTTAATAAGCCTATTTAATAAGCCTATTTAATAAGCCTATTTATTGAGCCTATTTAATAAGCCTATTTAATATGCCTATTTATTGAGCCTATTTAATAAGTCTATTTAATAAGCCTATTTAATAAGCCTATTTAATAAGTATTTAATGAGCCTATTTAATAAGTCTATTTAATAAGCCTATTTAATAGGCCTATTTAATAAGTCTAAGTTGCTGAAATAAGCCTATTTAATCGGCCTATTTAATACGCCTATTTAATAAGTCTAAGTTGCTGAAATAAGCCTTTTTAATCAGCGTAAGTTGCTGAAATAAGCCTATTTAATAAGCCCAAGTTGCTGAAATAAGCCTACTTAATTAGGCTATTTAATAAGCCTAAGTTGCTGAAATAAGCCTATTTAATAAGCGTAAGTTGCTGAAATAAGGCTTTTTAATAAGTCTAAGTTGCTGAAATAAGCCTATTTAATAAGCCTAAGTTGCTGAAATAAGCCTATTTAATAAGCCTATTTACTAAGCCTAAGTTGCTGAAATAAGCCTATTTAATAAGCCTATTTAATAAGCCTATTTAATAGGCCTATTTAATAAGTCTAAGTTGCTGAAATAAGCCTATTTAATAAGCGTAAGTTGCTGAAATAAGGCTATTTAATAAGTCTAAGTTGCTGAAATAAGCCTATTTAATAAGCCTAAGTTGCTGAAATAAGCCTATTTAATAAGCCTATTTACTAAGCCTAAGTTGCTGAAATAAGCCTATTTAATAAGCCTATTTAATAAGCCTATTTAATAGGCCTATTTAATAAGTCTAAGTTGCTGAAATAAGCCTATTTAATAAGCCTATTTAATAGGCCTATTTAATAAGTCTAAGTTGCTGAAATAAGCCTATTTAATAAGCCTAAGTTGCTGAATGAGCCTATTTAATAAGCCTAAGTTGCTGAAATAAGCCTATTTAATAAGCCTAAGTTGCTGAATAAGCCTATTTAATAAGCTTATGTTGCTGAATAAATCTATTTAATAAGTCTAAGTTGCTGAAATAAGCCTATTTAATAAGGCTATTTAATAAGCCTAAGTTGCTGAAATAAGGCTATTTAATAAGTCTAAGTTGCTGAAATAAGCCTACTTAATAAGCCCAAGTTGCTGAAATAAGCCTACTTAATTTGGCTATTTAATAAGCCTAAGTTGCTGAAATAAGCCTATTTAATAAGCGTAAGTTGCTGAAATAAGGCTATTTAATAAGTCTAAGTTGCTGAAATAAGCCTATTTAATAAGCCTAAGTTGCTGAAATAAGCCTATTTAATAAGCCTATTTACTAAGCCTAAGTTGCTGAAATAAGCCTATTTAATAAGCCTATTTAATAAGCCGATTTAATAGGCCTATTTAATAAGTCTAAGTTGATGAAATAAGCCTATTTAATAAGCCTATTTAATAGGCCTATTTAATAAGTCTAAGTTGCTGAAATAAGCCTATTTAATAAGCCTAAGTTGCTGAATGAGCCTATTTAATAAGCCTAAGTTGCTGAAATAAGCCTATTTAATAAGCCTAAGTTGCTGAATAAGCCTATTTAATAAGCTTATGTTGCTGAATAAACCTATTTAATAAGTCTAAGTTGCTGAAATAAGCCTATTTAATAAGGCTATTTAATATGCCTAAGTTGCTGAATAAGCCTATTTAATAAGTCTAAGTTGCTGAAATAAGGCTATTTAATAAGCCTACGTTGCTGAAATAAGGCTATTTAATAAGTTTAAGTTGCTGAAATAAGCTTATTTAAAAAGCCTAAGTTGCTGAAATAAGCCTATTTAATGAGGCTATTTAATGAGCCTAAGTTGCTGAAATAAGCCTATTTAATAAGCCTAAGTTTCTGAACTAAGCCTATTTAAAAAGGTATATTTAATAAGTCTAAGTTGCTGAAATAAACCTATTTAAAAATGCTATTTAATAAGCCTAAGTTGCTGAAATAAACCTGTTTAATAAGGCTATTTAATAAGCATAAGTTGCTGAAATAAGCTTATTTAATAAGCCTAAGTTGCTGAAATAAGCCTATTTAATAAGGCTATTTAATAAGTCTAAGTTGCTGAAATAAACCTATTTAATAAGCCTAAGTTGCTAAAATAAGCCTATTTAATTAGTCTATTTAATAAGTCTATTTAATAAGCCTATTTAATAAGCCTATTTAATAAGCCTATTTAATAAGCCTATTTAATACGCCTATTTAATAAACATATTTAATAAGTATTTAATGAGCCTATTTAATACGTCTATTTAATAAGCCTTTTTAAAAAGCCTATTTAATAAGTCTATTTAATAAGCCTATTTAATAAGTATTTAATGAGCCTATTTAATAAGCCTATTTATTGAGCCTATTTAATAAGCCTATTTATTGAGCCTATTTAATAAGCCTATTTATTGAGCCGATTTAATAAGCCTATTTATTGAGCCTATTTAATAAGCCTATTTAATATGTCTTTTTAATAAGCCTATTTAATAAGCCTATTTAATAAGCCTATTTATTGAGCCTATTTAATAAGCCTATTTAATATGCCTATTTATTGAGCCTATTTAATAAGTCTATTTAATAAGCCTATTTAATAAGCCTATTTAATAAGTATTTAATGAGCCTATTTAATAAGTCTATTTAATAAGCCTATTTAATAGGCCTATTTAATAAGTCTAAGTTGCTGAAATAAGCCTATTTAATCGGCCTATTTAATACGCCTATTTAATAAGTCTAAGTTGCTGAAATAAGCCTTTTTAATCAGCGTAAGTTGCTGAAATAAGCCTATTTAATAAGCCCAAGTTGCTGAAATAAGCCTACTTAATTAGGCTATTTAATAAGCCTAAGTTGCTGAAATAAGCCTATTTAATAAGCGTAAGTTGCTGAAATAAGGCTTTTTAATAAGTCTAAGTTGCTGAAATAAGCCTATTTAATAAGCCTAAGTTGCTGAAATAAGCCTATTTAATAAGCCTATTTACTAAGCCTAAGTTGCTGAAATAAGCCTATTTAATAAGCCTATTTCATAAGCCTATTTAATAGGCCTATTTAATAAGTCTAAGTTGCTGAAATAAGCCTATTTAATAAGCCTAAGTTGCTGAATAAGCCTATTTAATAAGCTTTAATAAGCCTATTTAATAGGCCTATTTAATAAGTCTAAGTTGCTGAAATAAGCCTATTTAATAAGCCCAAGTTGCTGAAATAAGCCTACTTAATTAGGCTATTTAATAAGCCTAAGTTGCTGAAATAAGCCTATTTAATAAGCGTAAGTTGCTGAAATAAGGCTATTTAATAAGTCTAAGTTGCTGAAATAAGCCTATTTAATAAGCCTAAGTTGCTGAAATAAGCCTATTTAATAAGCCTATTTACTAAGCATAAGTTGCTGAAATAAGCCTATTTAATAAGCCTATTTAATAAGCCTATTTAATAGGCCTATTTAATAAGTCTAAGTTGCTGAAATAAGCCTATTTAATAAGCCTATTTAATAGGCCTATTTAATAAGTCTAAGTTGCTGAAATAAGCCTATTTAATAAGCCTAAGTTGCTGAATGAGCCTATTTAATAAGCCTAAGTTGCTGAAATAAGCCTATTTAATAAGCCTAAGTTGCTGAATAAGCCTATTTAATAAGCTTATGTTGCTGAATAAATCTATTTAATAAGTCTAAGTTGCTGAAATAAGCCTATTTAATAAGGCTATTTAATAAGCCTAAGTTGCTGAAATAAGGCTATTTAATAAGTCTAAGTTGCTGAAATAAGCCTACTTAATAAGCCCAAGTTGCTGAAATAAGCCTACTTAATTTGGCTATTTAATAAGCCTAAGTTGCTGAAATAAGCCTATTTAATAAGCGTAAGTTGCTGAAATAAGGCTATTTAATAAGTCTAAGTTGCTGAAATAAGCCTATTTAATAAGCCTAAGTTGCTGAAATAAGCCTATTTAATAAGCCTATTTACTAAGCCTAAGTTGCTGAAATAAGCCTATTTAATAAGCCTATTTAATAAGCCGATTTAATAGGCCTATTTAATAAGTCTAAGTTGATGAAATAAGCCTATTTAATAAGCCTATTTAATAGGCCTATTTAATAAGTCTAAGTTGCTGAAATAAGCCTATTTAATAAGCCTAAGTTGCTGAATGAGCCTATTTAATAAGCCTAAGTTGCTGAAATAAGCCTATTTAATAAGCCTAAGTTGCTGAATAAGCCTATTTAATAAGCTTATGTTGCTGAATAAACCTTTTTAATAAGTCTAAGTTGCTGAAATAAGCCTATTTAATAAGGCTATTTAATAAGCCTAAGTTGCTGAATAAGCCTATTTAATAAGTCTAAGTTGCTGAAATAAGGCTATTTAATAAGCCTGAGTTGCTGAAATAAGGCTATTTAATAAGTTTAAGTTGCTGAAATAAGCCTATTTAATAAGCCTAAGTTGCTGAAATAAGCCTATTTAATAAGGCTATTTAATGAGCATAAGTTGCTGAAATAAGCATATTTAATAAGCCTAAGTTTCTGAACTAAGCCTATTTAAAAAGGTATATTTAATAAGTCTAAGTTGCTGAAATAAACCTATTTAAAAATGATATTTAATAAGCCTTAGTTTGCTGAATAAGCCTATTTAATAAGGCTATTTAATGAGCCTAAGTTGCAGAAATAAGACTATTTAATAAGCCTAAGTTTCTGAACTAAGCCTATTTAAAAAGGTATATTTAATAAGTCTAAGTTGCTGAAATAAACCTATTTAAAAATGCAATTTAATAAGCCTAAGTTGCTGAAATAAACCTGTTTAATAAGGCTATTCAATAAGCATAAGTTGCTGAAATAAGCTTATTTAATAAGCCTAAGTTGCTGAAATAAGCCTATTTAATAAGGCTCTTTAATAAGTCTAAGTTGCTGAAATAAACCTATTTAATAAGCCTAAGTTGCTAAAATAAGCCTATTTAATTAGTCTATTTAATAAGTCTATTTAATAAGCCTATTTAATAAGCCTATTTAATAAGCCTATTTAATAAGCCTATTTAATACGCCTATTTAATAAACATATTTAATAAGTATTTAATGAGCCTATTTAATACGTCTATTTAATAAGCCTTTTTTTAAAGCCTATTTAATAAGTCTATTTAATAAGCCTATTTAATACGTCTATTTAATAAGTCTATTTAATAAGCCTATTTAATAAGTATTTAATGAGCCTATTTAATAAGCCTATTTATTGAGCCTATTTAATAAGCCTATTTATTGAGCCTATTTAATAAGCCTATTTATTGAGCCTATTTAATAAGCCTATTTATTGAGCCTATTTAATAAGCCTATTTAATATGTCTTTTTAATAAGCCTATTTAATAAGCCTATTTAATAAGCCTATTTATTGAGCCTATTTAATAAGCCTATTTAATATGCCTATTTATTGAGCCTATTTAATAAGTCTATTTAATAAGCCTATTTAATAAGCCTATTTAATAAGTATTTAATGAGCCTATTTAATAAGTCTATTTAATAAGCCTATTTAATAGGCCTATTTAATAAGTCTAAGTTGCTGAAATAAGCCTATTTAATCGGCCTATTTAATACGCCTATTTAATAAGTCTAAGTTGCTGAAATAAGCCTTTTTAATCAGCGTAAGTAGCTGAAATAAGCCTATTTAATAAGCCCAAGTTGCTGGAATAAGCCTACTTAATTAGGCTATTTAATAAGCCTAAGTTGCTGAAATAAGCCTATTTAATAAGCGTAAGTTGCTGAAATAAGGCTATTTAATAAGTCTAAGTTGCTGAAATAAGCCTATTTAATAAGCCTAAGTTGCTGAAATAAGCCTATTTAATAAGCCTATTTACTAAGCCTAAGTTGCTGAAATAAGCCTATTTAATAAGCCTATTTAATAAGCCGATTTAATAGGCCTATTTAATAAGTCTAAGTTGATGAAATAAGCCTATTTAATAAGCCTATTTAATAGGCCTATTTAATAAGTCTAAGTTGCTGAAATAAGCCTATTTAATAAGCCTAAGTTGCTGAATGAGCCTATTTAATAAGCCTAAGTTGCTGAAATAAGCCTATTTAATAAGCCTAAGTTGCTGAATAAGCCTATTTAATAAGCTTATGTTGCTGAATAAACCTATTTAATAAGTCTAAGTTGCTGAAATAAGCCTATTTAATAAGGCTATTTAATATGCCTAAGTTGCTGAATAAGCCTATTTAATAAGTCTAAGTTGCTGAAATAAGGCTATTTAATAAGCCTACGTTGCTGAAATAAGGCTATTTAATAAGTTTAAGTTGCTGAAATAAGCTTATTTAAAAAGCCTAAGTTGCTGAAATAAGCCTATTTAATGAGGCTATTTAATGAGCCTAAGTTGCTGAAATAAGCCTATTTAATAAGCCTAAGTTTCTGAACTAAGCCTATTTAAAAAGGTATATTTTATAAGTCTAAGTTGCTGAAATAAACCTATTTAAAAATGCTATTTAATAAGCCTAAGTTGCTGAAATAAACCTGTTTAATAAGGCTATTTAATAAGCATAAGTTGCTGAAATAAGCTTATTTAATAAGCCTAAGTTGCTGAAATAAGCCTATTTAATAAGGCTATTTAATAAGTCTAAGTTGCTGAAATAAACCTATTTAATAAGCCTAAGTTGCTAAAATAAGCCTATTTAATTAGTCTATTTAATAAGTCTATTTAATAAGCCTATTTAATAAGCCTATTTAATAAGCCTATTTAATAAGCCTATTTAATACGCCTATTTAATAAACATATTTAATAAGTATTTAATGAGCCTATTTAATACGTCTATTTAATAAGCCTTTTTAAAAAGCCTATTTAATAAGTCTATTTAATAAGCCTATTTAATAAGTATTTAATGAGCCTATTTAATAAGCCTATTTATTGAGCCTATTTAATAAGCCTATTTATTGAGCCTATTTAATAAGCCTATTTATTGAGCCGATTTAATAAGCCTATTTATTGAGCCTATTTAATAAGCCTATTTAATATGTCTTTTTAATAAGCCTATTTAATAAGCCTATTTAATAAGCCTATTTATTGAGCCTATTTAATAAGCCTATTTAATATGCCTATTTATTGAGCCTATTTAATAAGTCTATTTAATAAGCCTATTTAATAAGCCTATTTAATAAGTATTTAATGAGCCTATTTAATAAGTCTATTTAATAAGCCTATTTAATAGGCCTATTTAATAAGTCTAAGTTGCTGAAATAAGCCTATTTAATCGGCCTATTTAATACGCCTATTTAATAAGTCTAAGTTGCTGAAATAAGCCTTTTTAATCAGCGTAAGTTGCTGAAATAAGCCTATTTAATAAGCCCAAGTTGCTGAAATAAGCCTACTTAATAAGGCTATTTAATAAGCCTAAGTTGCTGAAATAAGCCTATTTAATAGGCCTATTTAATAAGTCTAATTTGCTGAAATAAGCCTATTTAATAAGCCTATTTATTAGGCCTATTTAATAAGTCTAAGTTGCTGAAATAAGCGTATTTAATAAGCCTAAGTTGCTGAATGAGCCTATTTAATAAGCCTAAGTTGCTGCAATAAGCCTATTTAATAAGCCTAAGTTGCTGAATAAGCCTATTTAATAAGCCTAAGTTGCTGAATAAACCTATTTAATAAGTCTAAGTTGCTGAAATAAGCCTATTTAATAAGGCTATTTAATAAGCCTAAGTTGCTGAATAAGCCTATTTAATAAGTCTAAGTTGCTGAAATAAGGCTATTTAATAAGCCTGAGTTGCTGAAATAAGGCTATTTAATAAGTTTAAGTTGCTGAAATAAGCCTATTTAATAAGTCTAAGTTGCTGAAATAAGTATATTTAATAAGCATAAGTTGCTGAAATAAGACTATTTAATGAGTCTAAGTTGCTGAAATAAGGCTATTTAATAAGTCTAAGTTGCTGAAATAAGCCTTTTTAATCAGCGTAAGTTGCTGAAATAAGCCTATTTAATAAGCCCAAGTTGCTGAAATAAGCCTACTTAATTAGGCTATTTAATAAGCCTAAGTTGCTGAAATAAGCCTATTTAATAAGCGTAAGTTGCTGAAATAAGGCTATTTAATAAGTCTAAGTTGCTGAAATAAGCCTATTTAATAAGCCTAAGTTGCTGAAATAAGCCTATTTAATAAGCCTATTTACTAAGCCTAAGTTGCTGAAATAAGCCTATTTAATAAGCCTATTTAATAAGCCTATTTAATAGGCCTATTTAATAAGTCTAAGTTGCTGAAATAAGCCTATTTAATAAGCCTATTTAATAGGCCTATTTAATAAGTCTAAGTTGCTGAAATAAGCCTATTTAATAAGCCTAAGTTGCTGAATGAGCCTATTTAATAAGCCTAAGTTGCTGAAATAAGCCTATTTAATAAGCCTAAGTTGCTGAATAAGCCTATTTAATAAGCTTATGTTGCTGAATAAACCTATTTAATAAGTCTAAGTTGCTGAAATAAGCCTATTTAATAAGGCTATTTAATAAGCCTAAGTTGCTGAAATAAGGCTATTTAATAAGTCTAAGTTGCTGAAATAAGCCTACTTAATAAGCCAAAGTTGCTGAAATAAGCCTACTTAATTTGGCTATTTAATAAGCCTAAGTTGCTGAAATAAGCCTATTTAATAAGCGTAAGTTGCTGAAATAAGGCTATTTAATAAGTCTAAGTTGCTGAAATAAGCCTATTTAATAAGCCTAAGTTGCTGAAATAAGCCTATTTAATAAGCCTATTTACTAAGCCTAAGTTGCTGAAATAAGCCTATTTAATAAGCCTATTTAATAAGCCGATTTAATAGGCCTATTTAATAAGTCTAAGTTGATGAAATAAGCCTATTTAATAAGCCTATTTAATAGGCCTATTTAATAAGTCTAAGTTGCTGAAATAAGCCTATTTAATAAGCCTAAGTTGCTGAATGAGCCTATTTAATAAGCCTAAGTTGCTGAAATAAGCCTATTTAATAAGCCTAAGTTGCTGAATAAGCCTATTTAATAAGCTTATGTTGCTGAATAAACCTATTTAATAAGTCTAAGTTGCTGAAATAAGCCTATTTAATAAGGCTATTTAATATGCCTAAGTTGCTGAATAAGCCTATTTAATAAGTCTAAGTTGCTGAAATAAGGCTATTTAATAAGCCTACGTTGCTGAAATAAGGCTATTTAATAAGTTTAAGTTGCTGAAATAAGCTTATTTAAAAAGCCTAAGTTGCTGAAATAAGCCTATTTAATGAGGCTATTTAATGAGCCTAAGTTGCTGAAATAAGCCTATTTAATAAGCCTAAGTTTCTGAACTAAGCCTATTTAAAAAGGTATATTTTATAAGTCTAAGTTGCTGAAATAAACCTATTTAAAAATGCTATTTAATAAGCCTAAGTTGCTGAAATAAACCTGTTTAATAAGGCTATTTAATAAGCATAAGTTGCTGAAATAAGCTTATTTAATAAGCCTAAGTTGCTGAAATAAGCCTATTTAATAAGGCTATTTAATAAGTCTAAGTTGCTGAAATAAACCTTTTTAATAAGCCTAAGTTGCTAAAATAAGCCTATTTAATTAGTCTATTTAATAAGTCTATTTAATAAGCCTATTTAATAAGCCTATTTAATAAGCCTATTTAATAAGCCTATTTAATACGCCTATTTAATAAACATATTTAATAAGTATTTAATGAGCCTATTTAATACGTCTATTTAATAAGCCTTTTTAAAAAGCCTATTTAATAAGTCTATTTAATAAGCCTATTTAATAAGTATTTAATGAGCCTATTTAATAAGCCTATTTATTGAGCCTATTTAATAAGCCTATTTATTGAGCCTATTTAATAAGCCTATTTATTGAGCCGATTTAATAAGCCTATTTATTGAGCCTATTTAATAAGCCTATTTAATATGTCTTTTTAATAAGCCTATTTAATAAGCCTATTTAATAAGCCTATTTATTGAGCCTATTTAATAAGCCTATTTAATATGCCTATTTATTGAGCCTATTTAATAAGTCTATTTAATAAGCCTATTTAATATGCCTATTTATTGAGCCTATTTAATAAGCCTATTTAATAAGCCTATTTAATAAGCCTATTTAATAGGCCTATTTAATAAGTCTAAGTTGCTGAAATAAGCCTATTTAATCGGCCTATTTAATACGCCTATTTAATAAGTCTAAGTTGCTGAAATAAGCCTTTTTAATCAGCGTAAGTTGCTGAAATAAGCCTATTTAATAAGCCCAAGTTGCTGAAATAAGCCTACTTAATTAGGCTATTTAATAAGCCTAAGTTGCTGAAATAAGCCTATTTAATAAGCGTAAGTTGCTGAAATAAGGCTTTTTAATAAGTCTAAGTTGCTGAAATAAGCCTATTTAATAAGCCTAAGTTGCTGAAATAAGCCTATTTAATAAGCCTATTTACTAAGCCTAAGTTGCTGAAATAAGCCTATTTAATAAGCCTATTTAATAAGCCTATTTAATAGGCCTATTTAATAAGCCTAAGTTGCTGAAATAAGCCTATTTAATAAGCGTAAGTTGCTGAAATAAGGCTATTTAATAAGTCTAAGTTGCTGAAATAAGCCTATTTAATAAGCCTAAGTTGCTGAAATAAGCCTATTTAATAAGCCTATTTACTAAGCATAAGTTGCTGAAATAAGCCTATTTAATAAGCCTATTTAATAAGCCTATTTAATAGGCCTATTTAATAAGTCTAAGTTGCTGAAATAAGCCTATTTAATAAGCCTATTTAATAGGCCTATTTAATAAGTCTAAGTTGCTGAAATAAGCCTATTTAATAAGCCTAAGTTGCTGAATGAGCCTATTTAATAAGCCTAAGTTGCTGAAATAAGCCTATTTAATAAGCCTAAGTTGCTGAATAAGCCTATTTAATAAGCTTATGTTGCTGAATAAATCTATTTAATAAGTCTAAGTTGCTGAAATAAGCCTATTTAATAAGGCTATTTAATAAGCCTAAGTTGCTGAAATAAGGCTATTTAATAAGTCTAAGTTGCTGAAATAAGCCTACTTAATAAGCCCAAGTTGCTGAAATAAGCCTACTTAATTTGGCTATTTAATAAGCCTAAGTTGCTGAAATAAGCCTATTTAATAAGCGTAAGTTGCTGAAATAAGGCTATTTAATAAGTCTAAGTTGCTGAAATAAGCCTATTTAATAAGCCTAAGTTGCTGAAATAAGCCTATTTAATAAGCCTATTTACTAAGCCTAAGTTGCTGAAATAAGCCTATTTAATAAGCCTATTTAATAAGCCGATTTAATAGGCCTATTTAATAAGTCTAAGTTGATGAAATAAGCCTATTTAATAAGCCTATTTAATAGGCCTATTTAATAAGTCTAAGTTGCTGAAATAAGCCTATTTAATAAGCCTAAGTTGCTGAATGAGCCTATTTAATAAGCCTAAGTTGCTGAAATAAGCCTATTTAATAAGCCTAAGTTGCTGAATAAGCCTATTTAATAAGCTTATGTTGCTGAATAAACCTTTTTAATAAGTCTAAGTTGCTGAAATAAGCCTATTTAATAAGGCTATTTAATAAGCCTAAGTTGCTGAATAAGCCTATTTAATAAGTCTAAGTTGCTGAAATAAGGCTATTTAATAAGCCTGAGTTGCTGAAATAAGGCTATTTAATAAGTTTAAGTTGCTGAAATAAGCCTATTTAATAAGCCTAAGTTGCTGAAATAAGCCTATTTAATAAGGCTATTTAATGAGCATAAGTTGCTGAAATAAGCATATTTAATAAGCCTAAGTTTCTGAACTAAGCCTATTTAAAAAGGTATATTTAATAAGTCTAAGTTGCTGAAATAAACCTATTTAAAAATGATATTTAATAAGCCTTAGTTTGCTGAATAAGCCTATTTAATAAGGCTATTTAATGAGCCTAAGTTGCAGAAATAAGACTATTTAATAAGCCTAAGTTTCTGAACTAAGCCTATTTAAAAAGGTATATTTAATAAGTCTAAGTTGCTGAAATAAACCTATTTAAAAATGCAATTTAATAAGCCTAAGTTGCTGAAATAAACCTGTTTAATAAGGCTATTCAATAAGCATAAGTTGCTGAAATAAGCTTATTTAATAAGCCTAAGTTGCTGAAATAAGCCTATTTAATAAGGCTCTTTAATAAGTCTAAGTTGCTGAAATAAACCTATTTAATAAGCCTAAGTTGCTAAAATAAGCCTATTTAATTAGTCTATTTAATAAGTCTATTTAATAAGCCTATTTAATAAGCCTATTTAATAAGCCTATTTAATAAGCCTATTTAATACGCCTATTTAATAAACATATTTAATAAGTATTTAATGAGCCTATTTAATACGTCTATTTAATAAGCCTTTTTTTAAAGCCTATTTAATAAGTCTATTTAATAAGCCTATTTAATACGTCTATTTAATAAGTCTATTTAATAAGCCTATTTAATAAGTATTTAATGAGCCTATTTAATAAGCCTATTTATTGAGCCTATTTAATAAGCCTATTTATTGAGCCTATTTAATAAGCCTATTTATTGAGCCTATTTAATAAGCCTATTTATTGAGCCTATTTAATAAGCCTATTTAATATGTCTTTTTAATAAGCCTATTTAATAAGCCTATTTAATAAGCCTATTTATTGAGCCTATTTAATAAGCCTATTTAATATGCCTATTTATTGAGCCTATTTAATAAGTCTATTTAATAAGCCTATTTAATAAGCCTATTTAATAAGTATTTAATGAGCCTATTTAATAAGTCTATTTAATAAGCCTATTTAATAGGCCTATTTAATAAGTCTAAGTTGCTGAAATAAGCCTATTTAATCGGCCTATTTAATACGCCTATTTAATAAGTCTAAGTTGCTGAAATAAGCCTTTTTAATCAGCGTAAGTAGCTGAAATAAGCCTATTTAATAAGCCCAAGTTGCTGGAATAAGCCTACTTAATTAGGCTATTTAATAAGCCTAAGTTGCTGAAATAAGCCTATTTAATAAGCGTAAGTTGCTGAAATAAGGCTATTTAATAAGTCTAAGTTGCTGAAATAAGCCTATTTAATAAGCCTAAGTTGCTGAAATAAGCCTATTTAATAAGCCTATTTACTAAGCCTAAGTTGCTGAAATAAGCCTATTTAATAAGCCTATTTAATAAGCCGATTTAATAGGCCTATTTAATAAGTCTAAGTTGATGAAATAAGCCTATTTAATAAGCCTATTTAATAGGCCTATTTAATAAGTCTAAGTTGCTGAAATAAGCCTATTTAATAAGCCTAAGTTGCTGAATGAGCCTATTTAATAAGCCTAAGTTGCTGAAATAAGCCTATTTAATAAGCCTAAGTTGCTGAATAAGCCTATTTAATAAGCTTATGTTGCTGAATAAACCTATTTAATAAGTCTAAGTTGCTGAAATAAGCCTATTTAATAAGGCTATTTAATATGCCTAAGTTGCTGAATAAGCCTATTTAATAAGTCTAAGTTGCTGAAATAAGGCTATTTAATAAGCCTACGTTGCTGAAATAAGGCTATTTAATAAGTTTAAGTTGCTGAAATAAGCTTATTTAAAAAGCCTAAGTTGCTGAAATAAGCCTATTTAATGAGGCTATTTAATGAGCCTAAGTTGCTGAAATAAGCCTATTTAATAAGCCTAAGTTTCTGAACTAAGCCTATTTAAAAAGGTATATTTTATAAGTCTAAGTTGCTGAAATAAACCTATTTAAAAATGCTATTTAATAAGCCTAAGTTGCTGAAATAAACCTGTTTAATAAGGCTATTTAATAAGCATAAGTTGCTGAAATAAGCTTATTTAATAAGCCTAAGTTGCTGAAATAAGCCTATTTAATAAGGCTATTTAATAAGTCTAAGTTGCTGAAATAAACCTATTTAATAAGCCTAAGTTGCTAAAATAAGCCTATTTAATTAGTCTATTTAATAAGTCTATTTAATAAGCCTATTTAATAAGCCTATTTAATAAGCCTATTTAATAAGCCTATTTAATACGCCTATTTAATAAACATATTTAATAAGTATTTAATGAGCCTATTTAATACGTCTATTTAATAAGCCTTTTTAAAAAGCCTATTTAATAAGTCTATTTAATAAGCCTATTTAATAAGTATTTAATGAGCCTATTTAATAAGCCTATTTATTGAGCCTATTTAATAAGCCTATTTATTGAGCCTATTTAATAAGCCTATTTATTGAGCCGATTTAATAAGCCTATTTATTGAGCCTATTTAATAAGCCTATTTAATATGTCTTTTTAATAAGCCTATTTAATAAGCCTATTTAATAAGCCTATTTATTGAGCCTATTTAATAAGCCTATTTAATATGCCTATTTATTGAGCCTATTTAATAAGTCTATTTAATAAGCCTATTTAATAAGCCTATTTAATAAGTATTTAATGAGCCTATTTAATAAGTCTATTTAATAAGCCTATTTAATAGGCCTATTTAATAAGTCTAAGTTGCTGAAATAAGCCTATTTAATCGGCCTATTTAATACGCCTATTTAATAAGTCTAAGTTGCTGAAATAAGCCTTTTTAATCAGCGTAAGTTGCTGAAATAAGCCTATTTAATAAGCCCAAGTTGCTGAAATAAGCCTACTTAATAAGGCTATTTAATAAGCCTAAGTTGCTGAAATAAGCCTATTTAATAGGCCTATTTAATAAGTCTAATTTGCTGAAATAAGCCTATTTAATAAGCCTATTTATTAGGCCTATTTAATAAGTCTAAGTTGCTGAAATAAGCGTATTTAATAAGCCTAAGTTGCTGAATGAGCCTATTTAATAAGCCTAAGTTGCTGCAATAAGCCTATTTAATAAGCCTAAGTTGCTGAATAAGCCTATTTAATAAGCCTAAGTTGCTGAATAAACCTATTTAATAAGTCTAAGTTGCTGAAATAAGCCTATTTAATAAGGCTATTTAATAAGCCTAAGTTGCTGAATAAGCCTATTTAATAAGTCTAAGTTGCTGAAATAAGGCTATTTAATAAGCCTGAGTTGCTGAAATAAGGCTATTTAATAAGTTTAAGTTGCTGAAATAAGCCTATTTAATAAGTCTAAGTTGCTGAAATAAGTATATTTAATAAGCATAAGTTGCTGAAATAAGACTATTTAATGAGTCTAAGTTGCTGAAATAAGGCTATTTAATAAGTCTAAGTTGCTGAAATAAGCCTTTTTAATCAGCGTAAGTTGCTGAAATAAGCCTATTTAATAAGCCCAAGTTGCTGAAATAAGCCTACTTAATTAGGCTATTTAATAAGCCTAAGTTGCTGAAATAAGCCTATTTAATAAGCGTAAGTTGCTGAAATAAGGCTATTTAATAAGTCTAAGTTGCTGAAATAAGCCTATTTAATAAGCCTAAGTTGCTGAAATAAGCCTATTTAATAAGCCTATTTACTAAGCCTAAGTTGCTGAAATAAGCCTATTTAATAAGCCTATTTAATAAGCCTATTTAATAGGCCTATTTAATAAGTCTAAGTTGCTGAAATAAGCCTATTTAATAAGCCTATTTAATAGGCCTATTTAATAAGTCTAAGTTGCTGAAATAAGCCTATTTAATAAGCCTAAGTTGCTGAATGAGCCTATTTAATAAGCCTAAGTTGCTGAAATAAGCCTATTTAATAAGCCTAAGTTGCTGAATAAGCCTATTTAATAAGCTTATGTTGCTGAATAAACCTATTTAATAAGTCTAAGTTGCTGAAATAAGCCTATTTAATAAGGCTATTTAATAAGCCTAAGTTGCTGAAATAAGGCTATTTAATAAGTCTAAGTTGCTGAAATAAGCCTACTTAATAAGCCAAAGTTGCTGAAATAAGCCTACTTAATTTGGCTATTTAATAAGCCTAAGTTGCTGAAATAAGCCTATTTAATAAGCGTAAGTTGCTGAAATAAGGCTATTTAATAAGTCTAAGTTGCTGAAATAAGCCTATTTAATAAGCCTAAGTTGCTGAAATAAGCCTATTTAATAAGCCTATTTACTAAGCCTAAGTTGCTGAAATAAGCCTATTTAATAAGCCTATTTAATAAGCCGATTTAATAGGCCTATTTAATAAGTCTAAGTTGATGAAATAAGCCTATTTAATAAGCCTATTTAATAGGCCTATTTAATAAGTCTAAGTTGCTGAAATAAGCCTATTTAATAAGCCTAAGTTGCTGAATGAGCCTATTTAATAAGCCTAAGTTGCTGAAATAAGCCTATTTAATAAGCCTAAGTTGCTGAATAAGCCTATTTAATAAGCTTATGTTGCTGAATAAACCTATTTAATAAGTCTAAGTTGCTGAAATAAGCCTATTTAATAAGGCTATTTAATATGCCTAAGTTGCTGAATAAGCCTATTTAATAAGTCTAAGTTGCTGAAATAAGGCTATTTAATAAGCCTACGTTGCTGAAATAAGGCTATTTAATAAGTTTAAGTTGCTGAAATAAGCTTATTTAAAAAGCCTAAGTTGCTGAAATAAGCCTATTTAATGAGGCTATTTAATGAGCCTAAGTTGCTGAAATAAGCCTATTTAATAAGCCTAAGTTTCTGAACTAAGCCTATTTAAAAAGGTATATTTTATAAGTCTAAGTTGCTGAAATAAACCTATTTAAAAATGCTATTTAATAAGCCTAAGTTGCTGAAATAAACCTGTTTAATAAGGCTATTTAATAAGCATAAGTTGCTGAAATAAGCTTATTTAATAAGCCTAAGTTGCTGAAATAAGCCTATTTAATAAGGCTATTTAATAAGTCTAAGTTGCTGAAATAAACCTTTTTAATAAGCCTAAGTTGCTAAAATAAGCCTATTTAATTAGTCTATTTAATAAGTCTATTTAATAAGCCTATTTAATAAGCCTATTTAATAAGCCTATTTAATAAGCCTATTTAATACGCCTATTTAATAAACATATTTAATAAGTATTTAATGAGCCTATTTAATACGTCTATTTAATAAGCCTTTTTAAAAAGCCTATTTAATAAGTCTATTTAATAAGCCTATTTAATAAGTATTTAATGAGCCTATTTAATAAGCCTATTTATTGAGCCTATTTAATAAGCCTATTTATTGAGCCTATTTAATAAGCCTATTTATTGAGCCGATTTAATAAGCCTATTTATTGAGCCTATTTAATAAGCCTATTTAATATGTCTTTTTAATAAGCCTATTTAATAAGCCTATTTAATAAGCCTATTTATTGAGCCTATTTAATAAGCCTATTTAATATGCCTATTTATTGAGCCTATTTAATAAGTCTATTTAATAAGCCTATTTAATAAGCCTATTTAATAAGTATTTAATGAGCCTATTTAATAAGTCTATTTAATAAGCCTATTTAATAGGCCTATTTAATAAGTCTAAGTTGCTGAAATAAGCCTATTTAATCGGCCTATTTAATACGCCTATTTAATAAGTCTAAGTTGCTGAAATAAGCCTTTTTAATCAGCGTAAGTTGCTGAAATAAGCCTATTTAATAAGCCCAAGTTGCTGAAATAAGCCTACTTAATTAGGCTATTTAATAAGCCTAAGTTGCTGAAATAAGCCTATTTAATAAGCGTAAGTTGCTGAAATAAGGCTTTTTAATAAGTCTAAGTTGCTGAAATAAGCCTATTTAATAAGCCTAAGTTGCTGAAATAAGCCTATTTAATAAGCCTATTTACTAAGCCTAAGTTGCTGAAATAAGCCTATTTAATAAGCCTATTTAATAAGCCTATTTAATAGGCCTATTTAATAAGTCTAAGTTGCTGAAATAAGCCTATTTAATAAGCGTAAGTTGCTGAAATAAGGCTATTTAATAAGTCTAAGTTGCTGAAATAAGCCTATTTAATAAGCCTAAGTTGCTGAAATAAGCCTATTTAATAAGCCTATTTACTAAGCCTAAGTTGCTGAAATAAGCCTATTTAATAAGCCTATTTAATAAGCCTATTTAATAGGCCTATTTAATAAGTCTAAGTTGCTGAAATAAGCCTATTTAATAAGCCTATTTAATAGGCCTATTTAATAAGTCTAAGTTGCTGAAATAAGCCTATTTAATAAGCCTAAGTTGCTGAATGAGCCTATTTAATAAGCCTAAGTTGCTGAAATAAGCCTATTTAATAAGCCTAAGTTGCTGAATAAGCCTATTTAATAAGCTTATGTTGCTGAATAAATCTATTTAATAAGTCTAAGTTGCTGAAATAAGCCTATTTAATAAGGCTATTTAATAAGCCTAATTGCTGAAATAAGGCTATTTAATAAGTCTAAGTTGCTGAAATAAGCCTACTTAATAAGCCCAAGTTGCTGAAATAAGCCTACTTAATTTGGCTATTTAATAAGCCTAAGTTGCTGAAATAAGCCTATTTAATAAGCGTAAGTTGCTGAAATAAGGCTATTTAATAAGTCTAAGTTGCTGAAATAAGCCTATTTAATAAGCCTAAGTTGCTGAAATAAGCCTATTTAATAAGCCTATTTACTAAGCCTAAGTTGCTGAAATAAGCCTATTTAATAAGCCTATTTAATAAGCCGATTTAATAGGCCTATTTAATAAGTCTAAGTTGATGAAATAAGCCTATTTAATAAGCCTATTTAATAGGCCTATTTAATAAGTCTAAGTTGCTGAAATAAGCCTATTTAATAAGCCTAAGTTGCTGAATGAGCCTATTTAATAAGCCTAAGTTGCTGAAATAAGCCTATTTAATAAGCCTAAGTTGCTGAATAAGCCTATTTAATAAGCTTATGTTGCTGAATAAACCTATTTAATAAGTCTAAGTTGCTGAAATAAGCCTATTTAATAAGGCTATTTAATATGCCTAAGTTGCTGAATAAGCCTATTTAATAAGTCTAAGTTGCTGAAATAAGGCTATTTAATAAGCCTACGTTGCTGAAATAAGGCTATTTAATAAGTTTAAGTTGCTGAAATAAGCTTATTTAAAAAGCCTAAGTTGCTGAAATAAGCCTATTTAATGAGGCTATTTAATGAGCCTAAGTTGCTGAAATAAGCCTATTTAATAAGCCTAAGTTTCTGAACTAAGCCTATTTAAAAAGGTATATTTAATAAGTCTAAGTTGCTGAAATAAACCTATTTAAAAATGCTATTTAATAAGCCTAAGTTGCTGAAATAAACCTGTTTAATAAGGCTATTTAATAAGCATAAGTTGCTGAAATAAGCTTATTTAATAAGCCTAAGTTGCTGAAATAAGCCTATTTAATAAGGCTATTTAATAAGTCTAAGTTGCTGAAATAAACCTATTTAATAAGCCTAAGTTGCTAAAATAAGCCTATTTAATTAGTCTATTTAATAAGTCTATTTAATAAGCCTATTTAATAAGCCTATTTAATAAGCCTATTTAATAAGCCTATTTAATACGCCTATTTAATAAACATATTTAATAAGTATTTAATGAGCCTATTTAATACGTCTATTTAATAAGCCTTTTTAAAAAGCCTATTTAATAAGTCTATTTAATAAGCCTATTTAATAAGTATTTAATGAGCCTATTTAATAAGCCTATTTATTGAGCCTATTTAATAAGCCTATTTATTGAGCCTATTTAATAAGCCTATTTATTGAGCCGATTTAATAAGCCTATTTATTGAGCCTATTTAATAAGCCTATTTAATATGTCTTTTTAATAAGCCTATTTAATAAGCCTATTTAATAAGCCTATTTATTGAGCCTATTTAATAAGCCTATTTAATATGCCTATTTATTGAGCCTATTTAATAAGTCTATTTAATAAGCCTATTTAATAAGCCTATTTAATAAGTATTTAATGAGCCTATTTAATAAGTCTATTTAATAAGCCTATTTAATAGGCCTATTTAATAAGTCTAAGTTGCTGAAATAAGCCTATTTAATCGGCCTATTTAATACGCCTATTTAATAAGTCTAAGTTGCTGAAATAAGCCTTTTTAATCAGCGTAAGTTGCTGAAATAAGCCTATTTAATAAGCCCAAGTTGCTGAAATAAGCCTACTTAATTAGGCTATTTAATAAGCCTAAGTTGCTGAAATAAGCCTATTTAATAAGCGTAAGTTGCTGAAATAAGGCTTTTTAATAAGTCTAAGTTGCTGAAATAAGCCTATTTAATAAGCCTAAGTTGCTGAAATAAGCCTATTTAATAAGCCTATTTACTAAGCCTAAGTTGCTGAAATAAGCCTATTTAATAAGCCTATTTCATAAGCCTATTTAATAGGCCTATTTAATAAGTCTAAGTTGCTGAAATAAGCCTATTTAATAAGCCTAAGTTGCTGAATAAGCCTATTTAATAAGCTTTAATAAGCCTATTTAATAGGCCTATTTAATAAGTCTAAGTTGCTGAAATAAGCCTATTTAATAAGCCCAAGTTGCTGAAATAAGCCTACTTAATTAGGCTATTTAATAAGCCTAAGTTGCTGAAATAAGCCTATTTAATAAGCGTAAGTTGCTGAAATAAGGCTATTTAATAAGTCTAAGTTGCTGAAATAAGCCTATTTAATAAGCCTAAGTTGCTGAAATAAGCCTATTTAATAAGCCTATTTACTAAGCATAAGTTGCTGAAATAAGCCTATTTAATAAGCCTATTTAATAAGCCTATTTAATAGGCCTATTTAATAAGTCTAAGTTGCTGAAATAAGCCTATTTAATAAGCCTATTTAATAGGCCTATTTAATAAGTCTAAGTTGCTGAAATAAGCCTATTTAATAAGCCTAAGTTGCTGAATGAGCCTATTTAATAAGCCTAAGTTGCTGAAATAAGCCTATTTAATAAGCCTAAGTTGCTGAATAAGCCTATTTAATAAGCTTATGTTGCTGAATCAATCTATTTAATAAGTCTAAGTTGCTGAAATAAGCCTATTTAATAAGGCTATTTAATAAGCCTAAGTTGCTGAAATAAGGCTATTTAATAAGTCTAAGTTGCTGAAATAAGCCTACTTAATAAGCCCAAGTTGCTGAAATAAGCCTACTTAATTTGGCTATTTAATAAGCCTAAGTTGCTGAAATAAGCCTATTTAATAAGCGTAAGTTGCTGAAATAAGGCTATTTAATAAGTCTAAGTTGCTGAAATAAGCCTATTTAATAAGCCTAAGTTGCTGAAATAAGCCTATTTAATAAGCCTATTTACTAAGCCTAAGTTGCTGAAATAAGCCTATTTAATAAGCCTATTTAATAAGCCGATTTAATAGGCCTATTTAATAAGTCTAAGTTGATGAAATAAGCCTATTTAATAAGCCTATTTAATAGGCCTATTTAATAAGTCTAAGTTGCTGAAATAAGCCTATTTAATAAGCCTAAGTTGCTGAATGAGCCTATTTAATAAGCCTAAGTTGCTGAAATAAGCCTATTTAATAAGCCTACGTTGCTGAATAAGCCTATTTAATAAGCTTATGTTGCTGAATAAACCTTTTTAATAAGTCTAAGTTGCTGAAATAAGCCTATTTAATAAGGCTATTTAATATGCCTCAGTTGCTGAATAAGCCTATTTAATAAGTCTAAGTTGCTGAAATAAGGCTATTTAATAAGCCTACGTTGCTGAAATAAGGCTATTTAATAAGTTTAAGTTGCTGAAATAAGCTTATTTAAAAAGCCTAAGTTGCTGAAATAAGCCTATTTAATGAGGCTATTTAATGAGCCTAAGTTGCTGAAATAAGCCTATTTAATAAGCCTAAGTTTCTGAACTAAGCCTATTTAAAAAGGTATATTTAATAAGTCTAAGTTGCTGAAATAAACCTATTTAAAAATGCTATTTAATAAGCCTAAGTTGCTGAAATAAACCTGTTTAATAAGGCTATTTAATAAGCATAAGTTGCTGAAATAAGCTTATTTAATAAGCCTAAGTTGCTGAAATAAGCCTATTTAATAAGGCTATTTAATAAGTCTAAGTTGCTGAAATAAACCTATTTAATAAGCCTAAGTTGCTAAAATAAGCCTATTTAATTAGTCTATTTAATAAGTCTATTTAATAAGCCTATTTAATAAGCCTATTTAATAAGCCTATTTAATAAGCCTATTTAATACGCCTATTTAATAAACATATTTAATAAGTATTTAATGAGCCTATTTAATACGTCTATTTAATAAGCCTTTTTAAAAAGCCTATTTAATAAGTCTATTTAATAAGACTATTTAATACGTCTATTTAATAAGTCTATTTAATAAGCCTATTTAATAAGTATTTAATGAGCCTATTTAATAAGCCTATTTATTGAGCCTATTTAATAAGCCTATTTATTGAGCCTATTTAATAAGCCTATTTATTGAGCCGATTTAATAAGCCTATTTATTGAGCCTATTTAATAAGCCTATTTAATATGTCTTTTTAATAAGCCTATTTAATAAGCCTATTTAATAAGCCTATTTATTGAGCCTATTTAATAAGCCTATTTAATATGCCTATTTATTGAGCCTATTTAATAAGTCTATTTAATAAGCCTATTTAATAAGCCTATTTAATAAGTATTTAATGAGCCTATTTAATAAGTCTATTTAATAAGCCTATTTAATAGGCCTATTTAATAAGTCTAAGTTGCTGAAATAAGCCTATTTAATCGGCCTATTTAATACGCCTATTTAATAAGTCTAAGTTGCTGAAATAAGCCTTTTTAATCAGCGTAAGTTGCTGAAATAAGCCTATTTAATAAGCCCAAGTTGCTGAAATAAGCCTACTTAATTAGGCTATTTAATAAGCCTAAGTTGCTGAAATAAGCCTATTTAATAAGCGTAAGTTGCTGAAATAAGGCTTTTTAATAAGTCTAAGTTGCTGAAATAAGCCTATTTAATAAGCCTAAGTTGCTGAAATAAGCCTATTTAATAAGCCTATTTACTAAGCCTAAGTTGCTGAAATAAGCCTATTTAATAAGCCTATTTCATAAGCCTATTTAATAGGCCTATTTAATAAGTCTAAGTTGCTGAAATAAGCCTATTTAATAAGCCTAAGTTGCTGAATAAGCCTATTTAATAAGCTTTAATAAGCCTATTTAATAGGCCTATTTAATAAGTCTAAGTTGCTGAAATAAGCCTATTTAATAAGCCCAAGTTGCTGAAATAAGCCTACTTAATTAGGCTATTTAATAAGCCTAAGTTGCTGAAATAAGCCTATTTAATAAGCGTAAGTTGCTGAAATAAGGCTATTTAATAAGTCTAAGTTGCTGAAATAAGCCTATTTAATAAGCCTAAGTTGCTGAAATAAGCCTATTTAATAAGCCTATTTACTAAGCATAAGTTGCTGAAATAAGCCTATTTAATAAGCCTATTTAATAAGCCTATTTAATAGGCCTATTTAATAAGTCTAAGTTGCTGAAATAAGCCTATTTAATAAGCCTATTTAATAGGCCTATTTAATAAGTCTAAGTTGCTGAAATAAGCCTATTTAATAAGCCTAAGTTGCTGAATGAGCCTATTTAATAAGCCTAAGTTGCTGAAATAAGCCTATTTAATAAGCCTAAGTTGCTGAATAAGCCTATTTAATAAGCTTATGTTGCTGAATAAATCTATTTAATAAGTCTAAGTTGCTGAAATAAGCCTATTTAATAAGGCTATTTAATAAGCCTAAGTTGCTGAAATAAGGCTATTTAATAAGTCTAAGTTGCTGAAATAAGCCTACTTAATAAGCCCAAGTTGCTGAAATAAGCCTACTTAATTTGGCTATTTAATAAGCCTAAGTTGCTGAAATAAGCCTATTTAATAAGCGTAAGTTGCTGAAATAAGGCTATTTAATAAGTCTAAGTTGCTGAAATAAGCCTATTTAATAAGCCTAAGTTGCTGAAATAAGCCTATTTAATAAGCCTATTTACTAAGCCTAAGTTGCTGAAATAAGCCTATTTAATAAGCCTATTTAATAAGCCGATTTAATAGGCCTATTTAATAAGTCTAAGTTGATGAAATAAGCCTATTTAATAAGCCTATTTAATAGGCCTATTTAATAAGTCTAAGTTGCTGAAATAAGCCTATTTAATAAGCCTAAGTTGCTGAATGAGCCTATTTAATAAGCCTAAGTTGCTGAAATAAGCCTATTTAATAAGCCTAAGTTGCTGAATAAGCCTATTTAATAAGCTTATGTTGCTGAATAAACCTTTTTAATAAGTCTAAGTTGCTGAAATAAGCCTATTTAATAAGGCTATTTAATATGCCTAAGTTGCTGAATAAGCCTATTTAATAAGTCTAAGTTGCTGAAATAAGGCTATTTAATAAGCCTACGTTGCTGAAATAAGGCTATTTAATAAGTTTAAGTTGCTGAAATAAGCTTATTTAAAAAGCCTAAGTTGCTGAAATAAGCCTATTTAATGAGGCTATTTAATGAGCCTAAGTTGCTGAAATAAGCCTATTTAATAAGCCTAAGTTTCTGAACTAAGCCTATTTAAAAAGGTATATTTAATAAGTCTAAGTTGCTGAAATAAACCTATTTAAAAATGCTATTTAATAAGCCTAAGTTGCTGAAATAAACCTGTTTAATAAGGCTATTTAATAAGCATAAGTTGCTGAAATAAGCTTATTTAATAAGCCTAAGTTGCTGAAATAAGCCTATTTAATAAGGCTATTTAATAAGTCTAAGTTGCTGAAATAAACCTATTTAATAAGCCTAAGTTGCTAAAATAAGCCTATTTAATTAGTCTATTTAATAAGTCTATTTAATAAGCCTATTTAATAAGCCTATTTAATAAGCCTATTTAATAAGCCTATTTAATACGCCTATTTAATAAACATATTTAATAAGTATTTAATAAGCCTATTTAATATGCCTATTTATTGAGCCTATTTAATAAGTCTATTTAATAAGCCTATTTAATAAGCCTATTTAATAAGTATTTAATGAGCCTATTTAATAAGTCTATTTAATAAGCCTATTTAATAGGCCTATTTAATAAGTCTAAGTTGCTGAAATAAGCCTATTTAATCGGCCTATTTAATACGCCTATTTAATAAGTCTAAGTTGCTGAAATAAGCCTTTTTAATCAGCGTAAGTTGCTGAAATAAGCCTATTTAATAAGCCCAAGTTGCTGAAATAAGCCTACTTAATTAGGCTATTTAATAAGCCTAAGTTGCTGAAATAAGCCTATTTAATAAGCGTAAGTTGCTGAAATAAGGCTTTTTAATAAGTCTAAGTTGCTGAAATAAGCCTATTTAATAAGCCTAAGTTGCTGAAATAAGCCTATTTAATAAGGCTATTTAATAAGCCTAAGTTGCTGAAATAAGCCTATTTAATAGGCCTATTTAATAAGTCTAATTTGCTGAAATAAGCCTATTTAATAAGCCTATTTATTAGGCCTAATTAATACGCCTATTTATTGAGCCTATTTAATAAGCCTATTTATTGAGCCTATTTAATAAGCCTATTTATTGAGCCTATTTAATAAGCCTATTTAATATGTCTTTTTAATAAGCCTATTTAATAAGCCTATTTAATAAGCCTATTTATTGAGCCTATTTAATAAGCCTATTTAATATGCCTATTTATTGAGCCTATTTAATAAGTCTATTTAATAAGCCTATTTAATAAGCCTATTTAATAAGTAATTAATGAGCCTATTTAATAAGTCTATTTAATAAGCCTATTTAATAGGCCTATTTAATAAGTCTAAGTTGCTGAAATAAGCCTATTTAATCGGCCTATTTAATACGCCTATTTAATAAGTCTAAGTTGCTGAAATAAGCCTTTTTAATCAGAGTAAGTTGCTGAAATAAGCCTATTTAATAAGCCCAAGTTGCTGAAATAAGCCTACTTAATTAGGCTATTTAATAAGCCTAAGTTGCTGAAATAAGCCTATTTAATAAGCGTAAGTTGCTGAAATAAGACTATTTAATAAGTCTAAGTTGCTGAAATAAGCCTATTTAATAAGCCTAAGTTGCTGAAATAAGCCTATTTAATAAGGCTATTTAATAAGCCTAAGTTGCTGAAATAAGCCTATTTAATAGGCCTATTTAATAAGTCAAATTTGCTGAAATAAGCCTATTTAATAAGCCTATTTATTAGGCCTATTTAATAAGTCTAAGTTGCTGAAATAAGCGTTTTTAATAAGCCTAAGTTGCTGATTGAGCCTATTTAATAAGCCTAAGTTGCTGAAATAAGCCTATTTAATAAGCCTAAGTTGCTGAATAAGCCTATTTAATAAGCCTAAGTTGCTGAATAAACCTATTTAATAAGTCTAAGTTGCTGAAATAAGCCTATTTAATAAGGCTATTTAATAAGCCTAAGTTGCTGAATAAGCCTATTTAATAAGTCTAAGTTGCTGAAATAAGGCTATTTAATAAGCCTGAGTTGCTGAAATAAGGCTATTTAATAAGTTTAAGTTGCTGAAATAAGCCTATTTAATAAGCCTAAGTTGCTGAAATAAGCCTATTTAATAAGGCTATTTAATGAGCCTAAGTTGCTGAAATAAGCCTATTTAATAAGCCTAAGTTTCTGAACTAAGCCTATTTAAAAAGGTATATTTAATAAGTCTAAGTTGCTGAAATAAACCTATTTAAAAATTCTATTTAATAAGCCTAAGTTGCTGAAATAAGCCTATTTAATAAGCCTATTTAATAGGCCTATTTAATAAGCCTAAGTTGCTGAAATAAGCCTATTTAATAAGGCTATTTAATAAGCCTAAGTTGCTGAAATAAGCCTATTTAATAGGCCTATTTAATAAGTCTAATTTGCTGAAATAAGCCTATTTAATAAGCCTATTTATTAGGCCTATTTAATAAGTCTAAGTTGCTGAAATAAGCGTATTTAATAAGCCTAAGTTGCTGAATGAGCCTATTTAATAAGCCTAAGTTGCTGAAATAAGCCTATTTAATAAGCCTAAGTTGCTGAAAAAGCCTATTTAATAAGCCTAAGTTGCTGAATAAACCTATTTAATAAGTCTAAGTTGCTGAAATAAGCCTATTTAATAAGGCTATTTAATAAGCCTAAGTTGCTGAATAAGCCTATTTAATAAGTCTAAGTTGCTGAAATAAGGCTATTTAATAAGCCTGAGTTGCTGAAATAAGGCTATTTAATAAGTTTAAGTTGCTGAAATAAGCCTATTTAATAAGCCTAAGTTGCTGAAATAAGCCTATTTAATAAGGCTATTTAATGAGCCTAAGTTGCTGAAATAAGCCTATTTAATAAGCCTAAGTTTCTGAACTAAGCCTATTTAAAAAGGTATATTTAATAAGTCTAAGTTGCTGAAATAAACCTATTTAAAAATGCTATTTAATAAGCCTAAGTTGCTGAAATAAGCCTATTTAATAAGCCTATTTAATAGGCCTATTTAATAAGTCTAAGTTGCTGAAATAAGCCTATTTAATAAGCCTAAGTTTTTGAATGAGCCTACTTAATAAGCCTAAGTTGCTGAAAAAAGCCTATTTAATACGCCTAAGTTGCTGAATAAGCCTATTTAATAAGCCTAAGTTGTGAAAAATAAGGCTATTTAATAAGTCTAAGTTCCTGAAATAAGCCTATTTAATAAGCCTAAGTTGCTGAAATAAGTATATTTAATAAGCATAAGTTGCTGAAATAAGCCTATTTAATGAGTCTAAGTTGCTGAAATAAGGCTATTTAATAAGTCTAAGTTGCTGAAATAAGCCTTTTTAATCAGCGTAAGTTGCTGAAATAAGCCTATTTAATAAGCCTAAGTTGCTAAAATAAGCCTACTTAATTAGGCTATTTAATAAGCCTAAGTTGCTGAAATAAGCCTATTTAATAAGCGTAAGTTGCTGAAATAAGGCTATTTAATAAGTCTACGTTGCTGAAATAAGCCTATTTAATAAGCATAAGTTGCTGAAATAAGCCTATTTAATAAGCCTATTTACTAAGCCTAAGTTGCTGAAATAAGCCTATTTAATAAGCCTATTTAATAAGCCTATTTAATAGGCCTATTTAATAAGTCTAAGTTGCTGAAATAAGCCTATTTAATAAGCCTATTTAATAGGCCTATTTAATAAGTCTAAGTTGCTGAAATAAGCCTATTTAAAAGGCCTAAGTTGCTGAATGAGCCTATTTAATAAGCCTAAGTTGCTGAAATAAGCCTATTTTATAAGCCTAAGTTGCTGAATAAGCCTATTTAATAAGCTTATGTTGCTGAATAAACCTATTTAATAAGTCTAAGTTGCTGAAATAAGCTTATTTAATAAGGCTATTTAATAAGCCTAAGTTGCTGAATAAACCTATTTAATAAGTCTAAGTTGCTCAAATAAGGCTATTTAATAAGCCTACGTTGCTGAAATAAGGCTATTTAATAAGTTTAAGTTGCTGAAATAAGCTTATTTAAAAAGCCTAAGTTGCTGAAATAAGCCTATTTAATGAGGCTATTTAATGAGCCTAAGTTGCTGAAATAAGCCTATTTAATAAGCCTAAGTTTCTGAACTAAGCCTATTTAAAAAGGTATATTTAATAAGTCTAAGTTGCTGAAATAAACCTATTTAAAAATGCTATTTAATAAGCCTAAGTTGCTGAAATAAACCTGTTTAATAAGGCTATTTAATAAGCATAAGTTGCTGAAATAAGCTTATTTAATAAGCCTAAGTTGCTGAAATAAGCCTATTTAATAAGGCTATTTAATAAGTCTAAGTTGCTGAAATAAACCTATTTAATAAGCCTAAGTTGCTAAAATAAGCCTATTTAATTAGTCTATTTAATAAGTCTATTTAATAAGTCTATTTAATAAGCCTATTTAATAAGCCTTTTCAATAAGCCTATTTAATACGCCTATTTAATAAACATATTTAATAAGTATTTAATGAGCCTATTTAATACGTCTATTTAATAAGCCTTTTTAAAAAGCCTATTTAATAAGTCTATTTAATAAGCCTATTTAATACGTCTATTTAATAAGTCTATTTAATAAGCCTATTTAATAAGTATTTAATGAGCCTATTTAATAAGCCTATTTATTGAGCCTATTTAATAAGCCTATTTATTGAGCCTATTTAATAAGCCTATTTATTGAGCCAATTTAATAAGCCTATTTATTGAGCCTATTTAATAAGCCTATTTAATATGTCTTTTTAATAAGCCTATTTAATAAGCCTATTTAATAAGCCTATTTATTGAGCCTATTTAATAAGCCTATTTAATATGCATATTTATTGAGCCTATTTAATAAGTCTATTTAATAAGCCTATTTAATAAGCCTATTTAATAAGTATTTAATGAGCCTATTTAATAAGTCTATTTAATAAGCCTATTTAATAGGCCTATTTAATAAGTCTAAGTTGCTGAAATAAGCCTATTTAATCGGCCTATTTAATACGCCTATTTAATAAGTCTAAGTTGCTGAAATAAGCCTTTTTAATCAGCGTAAGTTGCTGAAATAAGCCTATTTAATAAGCCCAAGTTGCTGAAATAAGCCTACTTAATTAGGCTATTTAATAAGCCTAAGTTGCTGAAATAAGCCTATTTAATAAGCGTAAGTTGCTGAAATAAGGCTATTTAATAAGTCTACGTTGCTGAAATAAGCCTATTTAATAAGCCTAAGTTGCTGAAATAAGCCTATTTAATAAGCCTATTTATTAGGCCTATTTAATAAGTCTAAGTTGCTGAAATAAGCGTATTTAATAAGCCTAAGTTGCTGAATGAGCCTATTTAATAAGCCTAAGTTGCTGAAATAAGCCTATTTAATAAGCCTAAGTTGCTAAAATAAGCCTACTTAATTAGGCTATTTAATAAGCCTAAGTTGCTGAAATAAGCCTATTTAATAAGCGTAAGTTGCTGAAATAAGGCTATTTAATAAGTCTACGTTGCTGAAATAAGCCTATTTAATAAGCATAAGTTGCTGAAATAAGCCTATTTAATAAGCCTATTTACTAAGCCTAAGTTGCTGAAATAAGCCTATTTAATAAGCCTATTTAATAAGCCTATTTAATAGGCCTATTTAATAAGTCTAAGTTGCTGAAATAAGCCTATTTAATAAGCCTATTTAATAGGCCTATTTAATAAGTCTAAGTTGCTGAAATAAGCCTATTTAAAAGGCCTAAGTTGCTGAATGAGCCTATTTAATAAGCCTAAGTTGCTGAAATAAGCCTATTTTATAAGCCTAAGTTGCTGAATAAGCCTATTTAATAAGCTTATGTTGCTGAATAAACCTTTTTAATAAGTCTAAGTTGCTGAAATAAGCTTATTTAATAAGGCTATTTAATAAGCCTAAGTTGCTGAATAAACCTATTTAATAAGTCTAAGTTGCTCAAATAAGGCTATTTAATAAGCCTACGTTGCTGAAATAAGGCTATTTAATAAGTTTAAGTTGCTGAAATAAGCTTATTTAAAAAGCCTAAGTTGCTGAAATAAGCCTATTTAATGAGGCTATTTAATGAGCCTAAGTTGCTGAAATAAGCCTATTTAATAAGCCTAAGTTTCTGAACTAAGCCTATTTAAAAAGGTATATTTAATAAGTCTAAGTTGCTGAAATAAACCTATTTAAAAATGCTATTTAATAAGCCTAAGTTGCTGAAATAAACCTATTTAATAGGCCTATTTAATAAGTCTAAGTTGCTGAAATAAGCCTATTTAATAAGCCTATTTAATAGGCCTATTTAATAAGTCTATTTAATAAGCCTATTTAATAAGCCTATTTAATAAGCCTATTTATTGAGCCTATTTAATAAGCCTATTTAATAAGCCGATTTATTGAGCCTATTTAATAAGTCTATTTAATAAGCCTATTTAAAAAGGTATATTTAATAAGTCTAAGTTGCTGAAATAAACCTATTTAAAAATGCTATTTAATAAGCCTAAGTTGCTGAAATAAACCTGTTTAATAAGGCTCTTTAATAAGTCTAAGTTGCTGAAATAAGCCTATTTAATAAGCCCAAGTTGCTGAAATAAGCCTACTTAATTAGGCTATTTAATAAGCCTAAGTTGCTGAAATAAGCCTATTTAATAAGCGTAAGTTGCTGAAATAAGGCTATTTAATAAGTCTAAGTTGCTGAAATAAGCCTATTTAATAAGCCTAAGTTGCTGAAATAAGCCTATTTAATAAGCCTATTTACTAAGCATAAGTTGCTGAAATAAGCCTATTTAATAAGCCTATTTAATAAGCCTATTTAATAGGCCTATTTAATAAGTCTATTTAATAAGCCTATTTAATAAGCCTATTTAATACGTATTTAATGAGCCTATTTAATAAGTCTATTTAATAAGCCTATTTAATAGGCCTATTTAATAAGTCTAAGTTGCTGAAATAAGCCTATTTAATAAGCCTATTTAATAGGCCTATTTAATAAGTCTATTTAATAACCCTATTTAATAAGCCTATTTAATAAGCCTATTTATTGAGCCTATTTAATAAGCCTATTTAATAAGCCGATTTATTGAGCCTATTTAATAAGTCTATTTAATAAGCCTATTTAAAAAGGTATATTTAATAAGTCTAAGTTGCTGAAATAAACCTATTTAAAAATGCTATTTAATAAGCCTAAGTTGCTGAAATAAACCTGTTTAATAAGGCTATTTAATAAGCATAAGTTGCTGAAATAAGCTTATTTAATAAGCCTAAGTTGCTGAAATAAGCCTATTTAATAAGGCTATTTAATAAGTCTAAGTTGCTGAAATAAACCTATTTAATAAGCCTAAGTTGCTAAAATAAGCCTATTTAATTAGTCTATTTAATAAGTCTATTTAATAAGCCTATTTAATAAGCCTATTTAATAAGCCTTTTTAATAAGCCTATTTAATACGCCTATTTAATAAACATATTTAATAAGTATTTAATGAGCCTATTTAATACGTCTATTTAATAAGCCTTTTTAAAAAGCCTATTTAATAAGTCTATTTAATAAGCCTATTTAATACGTCTATTTAATAAGTCTATTTAATAAGCCTATTTAATAAGTATTTAATGAGCCTATTTAATAAGCCTATTTATTGAGCCTATTTAATACGCCTATTTATTGAGCCTATTTAATAAGCCTATTTATTGAGCCTATTTAATAAGCCTATTTATTGAGCCTATTTAATAAGCCTATTTAATAAGTCTATTTAATAAGCCTATTTAATAAGCCTATTTAATAAGCCTATTCATTGAGCCTATTTAATAAGCCTATTTAATATGCCTATTTATTGAGCCTATTTAATAAGTCTATTTAATAAGCCTATTTAATAAGCCTATTTAATACGTATTTAATGAGCCTATTTAATAAGTCTATTTAATAAGCCTATTTAATAGGCCTATTTAATAAGTCTAAGTTGCTGAAATAAGCCTATTTAATAAGCCTATTTAATAGGCCTATTTAATAAGTCTAAGTTGCTGAAAAAAGCCTATTTAATAAGCCTAAGTTGCTGAATAAGCCTATTTAATAAGCTTAAGTTGCTGAATAAACCTATTTAATAAGTCTAAGTTGCTGAAATAAGCCTATTTAATAAGGCTATTTAATAAGCCTAAGTTGCTGAATAAGCCTATTTAATAAGGCTATTTAATGAGCCTAAGTTGCAGAAATAAGACTATTTAATAAGCCTAAGTTTCTGAACTAAGCCTATTTAAAAAGGTATATTTAATAAGTCTAAGTTGCTGAAATAAACCTATTTAAAAATGCTATTTAATAAGCCTAAGTTGCTGAAATAAACCTGTTTAATAAGGCTATTTAATAAGCATAAGTTGCTGAAATAAGCTTATTTAATAAGCCTAAGTTGCTGAAATAAGCCTATTTAATAAGGCTCTTTAATAAGTCTAAGTTGCTGAAATAAACCTATTTAATAAGCCTAAGTTGCTAAAATAAGCCTATTTAATTAGTCTATTTAATAAGTCTATTTAATAAGCCTATTTAATAAGCCTATTTAATAAGCCTATTTAATAAGCCTATTTAATACGCCTATTTAATAAACATATTTAATAAGTATTTAATGAGCCTATTTAATACGTCTATTTAATAAGCCTTTTTAAAAAGCCTATTTAATAAGTCTATTTAATAAGCCTATTTAATATGTCTATTTAATAAGTCTATTTAATAAGCCTATTTAATAAGTATTTAATGAGCCTATTTAATAAGCCTATTTATTGAGCCTATTTAATAAGCCTATTTATTGATCCTATTTAATAAGCCTATTTATTGAGCCTATTTAATAAGCCTATTTATTGTGCCTTTTTAATAAGCCTATTTAATATGTCTTTTTAATAAGCCTTTTTAATAAGCCTATTTAATAAGCCTATTTATTGAGCCTATTTAATAAGCCTATTTAATATGCCTATTTATTGAGCCTATTTAATAAGTCTATTTAATAAGCCTATTTAATAAGCCTATTTAATAAGTATTTAATGAGCCTATTTAATAAGTCTATTTAATAAGCCTATTTAATAGGCCTATTTAATAAGTCTAAGTTGCTGAAATAAGCCTATTTAATCGGCCTATTTAATACGCCTATTTAATAAGTCTAAGTTGCTGAAATAAGCCTTTTTAATCAGCGTAAGTTGCTGAAATAAACCTATTTAATAAGCCCAAGTTGCTGAAATAAGCCTATTTAATAAGCGTAAGTTGCTGAAATAAGGCTATTTAATAAGTCTACGTTGCTGAAATAAGCCTATTTAATAAGCCTAAGTTGCTGAAATAAGCCTATTTAATAAGCCTATTTATTAGGCCTATTTAATAAGTCTAAGTTGCTGAAATAAGCGTATTTAATAAGCCTAAGTTGCTGAATGAGCCTATTTAATAAGCCTAAGTTGCTGAAATAAGCCTATTTAATAAGCCTAAGTTGCTGAATAAGCCTATTTAATAAGCCTAAGTTGCTGAATAAACCTATTTAATAAGTCTAAGTTGCTGAAATAAGCCTATTTAATAAGACTATTTAATAAGACTAAGTTGCTGAATAAGCCTATTTAATAAGGCTATTTAATGAGCCTAAGTTGCTGAAATAAGGCTATTTAATAAGTTTAAGTTGCTGAAATAAGCCTATTTAATAAGCCTAAGTTGCTGAAATAAACCTATTTAATAAGGCTATTTAATGAGCCTAAGTTGCTGAAATAAGCCTATTTAATAAGCCTAAGTTTCTTAACTAAGCCTATTTAAAAAGGTATATTTAATAAGTCTAAGTTGCTGAAATAAACCTATTTAAAAATGATATTTAATAAGCCTAAGTTGCTGAAATAAGCCTATTTAATAAGCCTATTTAATAGGCCTATTTAATAAGTCTAAGTTGCTGAAATAAGCCTATTTAATAAGCCTAAGTTTCTGAATGAGCCTACTTAATAAGCCTAAGTTGCTGAAAAAAGCCTATTTAATAAGCCTAAGTTGCTGAATAAGCCTATTTAATAAGCCTAAGTTGCTGAATAAACCTATTTAATAAGTCTAAGTTGCTGAAATAAGCCTATTTAATAAGGCTATTTAATAAGCCTAAGTTGCTGAATAAGCCTACTTAATAAGGCTATTTAATGAGCCTAAGTTGCAGAAATAAGACTATTTAATAAGCCTAAGTTTCTGAACTAAGCCTATTTAAAAAGGTATATTTAATAAGTCTAAGTTGCTGAAATAAACCTATTTAAAAATGCTATTTAATAAGCCTAAGTTGCTGAAATAAACCTGTTTAATAAGGCTCTTTAATAAGTCTAAGTTGCTGAAATAAGCCTATTTAATAAGCCCAAGTTGCTGAAATAAGCCTACTTAATTAGGCTATTTAATAAGCCTAAGTTGCTGAAATAAGCCTATTTAATAAGCGTAAGTTGCTGAAATAAGGCTATTTAATAAGTCTAAGTTGCTGAAATAAGCCTATTTAATAAGCCTAAGTTGCTGAAATAAGCCTATTTAATAAGCCTATTTACTAAGCATAAGTTGCTGAAATAAGCCTATTTAATAAGCCTATTTAATAAGCCTATTTAATAGGCCTATTTAATAAGTCTATTTAATAAGCCTATTTAATAAGCCTATTTAATACGTATTTAATGAGCCTATTTAATAAGTCTATTTAATAAGCCTATTTAATAGGCCTATTTAATAAGTCTAAGTTGCTGAAATAAGCCTATTTAATAAGCCTATTTAATAGGCCTATTTAATAAGTCTATTTAATAAGCCTATTTAATAAGCCTATTTAATAAGCCTATTTATTGAGCCTATTTAATAAGCCTATTTAATAAGCCGATTTATTGAGCCTATTTAATAAGTCTATTTAATAAGCCTATTTAAAAAGGTATATTTAATAAGTCTAAGTTGCTGAAATAAACCTATTTAAAAATGCTATTTAATAAGCCTAAGTTGCTGAAATAAACCTGTTTAATAAGGCTATTTAATAAGCATAAGTTGCTGAAATAAGCTTATTTAATAAGCCTAAGTTGCTGAAATAAGCCTATTTAATAAGGCTATTTAATAAGTCTAAGTTGCTGAAATAAACCTATTTAATAAGCCTAAGTTGCTAAAATGAGCCTATTTAATTAGTCTATTTAATAAGTCTATTTAATAAGCCTATTTAATAAGCCTATTTAATAAGCCTTTTTAATAAGCCTATTTAATACGCCTATTTAATAAACATATTTAATAAGTATTTAATGAGCCTATTTAATACGTCTATTTAATAAGCCTTTTTAAAAAGCCTATTTAATGTCTATTTAATAAGCCTATTTAATACGTCTATTTAATAAGTCTATTTAATAAGCCTATTTAATAAGTATTTAATGAGCCTATTTAATAAGCCTATTTATTGAGCCTATTTAATAAGCCTATTTATTGAGCCTATTTAATAAGCCTATTTATTGAGCCAATTTAATAAGCCTATTTATTGAGCCTATTTAATAAGCCTATTTAATATGTCTTTTTAATAAGCCTATTTAATAAGCCTATTTAATAAGCCTATTTATTGAGCCTATTTAATAAGCCTATTTAATATGCATATTTATTGAGCCTATTTAATAAGTCTATTTAATAAGCCTATTTAATAAGCCTATTTAATAAGTATTTAATGAGTCTATTTAATAAGTCTATTTAATAAGCCTATTTAATAGGCCTATTTAATAAGTCTAAGTTGCTGAAATAAGCCTATTTAATCGGCCTATTTAATACGCCTATTTAATAAGTCTAAGTTGCTGAAATAAGCCTTTTTAATCAGCGTAAGTTGCTGAAATAAGCCTATTTAATAAGCCCAAGTTGCTGAAATAAGCCTACTTAATTAGGCTATTTAATAAGCCTAAGTTGCTGAAATAAGCCTATTTAATAAGCGTAAGTTGCTGAAATAAGGCTATTTAATAAGTCTACGTTGCTGAAATAAGCCTATTTAATAAGCCTAAGTTGCTGAAATAAGCCTATTTAATAAGCCTATTTATTAGGCCTATTTAATAAGTCTAAGTTGCTGAAATAAACGTATTTAATAAGCCTAAGTTGCTGAATGAGCCTATTTAATAAGCCTAAGTTGCTGAAATAAGCCTATTTAATAAGCCTAAGTTGCTGAATAAGCCTATTTAATAAGCCTAAGTTGCTGAATAAACCTATTTAATAAGTCTAAGTTGCTGAAATAAGCCTATTTAATAAGGCTATTTAATAAGACTAAGTTGCTGAATAAGCCTATTTAATAAGGCTATTTAATGAGCCTAAGTTGCTGAAATAAGGCTATTTAATAAGTTTAAGTTGCTGAAATAAGCCTATTTAATAAGCCTAAGTTGCTGAAATAAACCTATTTAATAAGGCTATTTAATGAGCCTAAGTTGCTGAAATAAGCCTATTTAATAAGCCTAAGTTTCTGAACTAAGCCTATTTAAAAAGGTATATTTAATAAGTCTAAGTTGCTGAAATAAACCTATTTAAAAATGCTATTTAATAAGCCTAAGTTGCTGAAATAAGCCTATTTAATAAGCCTATTTAATAGGCCTATTTAATAAGTCTAAGTTGCTGAAATAAGCCTATTTAATAAGCCTAAGTTTCTGAATGAGCCTACTTAATAAGCCTAAGTTGCTGAAAAAAGCCTATTTAATAAGCCTAAGTTGCTGAATAAGCCTATTTAATAAGCCTAAGTTGCTGAATAAACCTATTTAATAAGTCTAAGTTGCTGAAATAAGCCTATTTAATAAGGCTATTTAATAAGCCTAAGTTGCTGAATAAGCCTATTTAATAAGGCTATTTAATGAGCTTAAGTTGCAGAAATAAGACTATTTAATAAGCCTAAGTTTCTGAACTAAGCCTATTTAAAAAGGTATATTTAATAAGTCTAAGTTGCTGAAATAAACCTATTTAAAAATGCTATTTAATAAGCCTAAGTTGCTGAAATAAACCTGTTTAATAAGGCTATTTAATAAGCATAAGTTGCTGAAATAAGCTTATTTAATAAGCCTAAGTTGCTGAAATAAGCCTATTTAATAAGGCTCTTTAATAAGTCTAAGTTGCTGAAATAAACCTATTTAATAAGCCTAAGTTGCTAAAATAAGCCTATTTAATGAGCCTATTTAATAAGCCTATTTTTTGAGCCTATTTAATACGCCTATTTATTGAGCCTATTTAATAAGCCTATTTATTGAGCCTATTTAATAAGCCTATTTATTGAGCCTATTTAATAAGCCTATTTAATAAGTCTATTTAATAAGCCTATTTAATAAGCCTATTTAATAAGCCTATTCATTGAGCCTATTTAATAAGCCTATTTAATATGCCTATTTATTGAGCCTATTTAATAAGTCTATTTAATAAGCCTATTTAATAAGCCTATTTAATACGTATTTAATGAGCCTATTTAATAAGTCTATTTAATAAGCCTATTTAATAGGCCTATTTAATAAGTCTAAGTTGCTGAAATAAGCCTATTTAATAAGCCTATTTAATAGGCCTATTTAATAAGTCTAAGTTGCTGAAAAAAGCCTATTTAATAAGCCTAAGTTGCTGAATAAGCCTATTTAATAAGCTTAAGTTGCTGAATAAACCTATTTAATAAGTCTAAGTTGCTGAAATAAGCCTATTTAATAAGGCTATTTAATAAGCCTAAGTTGCTGAATAAGCCTATTTAATAAGGCTATTTAATGAGCCTAAGTTGCAGAAATAAGACTATTTAATAAGCCTAAGTTTCTGAACTAAGCCTATTTAAAAAGGTATATTTAATAAGTCTAAGTTGCTGAAATAAACCTATTTAAAAATGCTATTTAATAAGCCTAAGTTGCTGAAATAAACCTGTTTAATAAGGCTATTTAATAAGCATAAGTTGCTGAAATAAGCTTATTTAATAAGCCTAAGTTGCTGAAATAAGCCTATTTAATAAGGCTCTTTAATAAGTCTAAGTTGCTGAAATAAACCTATTTAATAAGCCTAAGTTGCTAAAATAAGCCTATTTAATTAGTCTATTTAATAAGTCTATTTAATAAGCCTATTTAATAAGCCTATTTAATAAGCCTATTTAATAAGCCTATTTAATACGCCTATTTAATAAACATATTTAATAAGTATTTAATGAGCCTATTTAATACGTCTATTTAATAAGCCTTTTTAAAAAGCCTATTTAATAAGTCTATTTAATAAGCCTATTTAATATGTCTATTTAATAAGTCTATTTAATAAGCCTATTTAATAAGTATTTAATGAGCCTATTTAATAAGCCTATTTATTGAGCCTATTTAATAAGCCTATTTATTGATCCTATTTAATAAGCCTATTTATTGAGCCTATTTAATAAGCCTATTTATTGTGCCTTTTTAATAAGCCTATTTAATATGTCTTTTTAATAAGCCTTTTTAATAAGCCTATTTAATAAGCCTATTTATTGAGCCTATTTAATAAGCCTATTTAATATGCCTATTTATTGAGCCTATTTAATAAGTCTATTTAATAAGCCTATTTAATAAGCCTATTTAATAAGTATTTAATGAGCCTATTTAATAAGTCTATTTAATAAGCCTATTTAATAGGCCTATTTAATAAGTCTAAGTTGCTGAAATAAGCCTATTTAATCGGCCTATTTAATACGCCTATTTAATAAGTCTAAGTTGCTGAAATAAGCCTTTTTAATCAGCGTAAGTTGCTGAAATAAGCCTATTTAATAAGCCCAAGTTGCTGAAATAAGCCTACTTAATTAGGCTATTTAATAAGCCTAAGTTGCTGAAATAAGCCTATTTAATAAGCGTAAGTTGCTGAAATAAGGCTATTTAATAAGTCTATTTATTAGGCCTATTTAATAAGTCTAAGTTGCTGAAATAAGCGTATTTAATAAGCCTAAGTTGCTGAATGAGCCTATTTAATAAGCCTAAGTTGCTGAAATAAGCCTATTTAATAAGCCTAAGTTGCTGAATAAGCCTATTTAATAAGCCTAAGTTGCTGAATAAACCTATTTAATAAGTCTAAGTTGCTGAAATAAGCCTATTTAATAAGACTATTTAATAAGACTAAGTTGCTGAATAAGCCTATTTAATAAGGCTATTTAATGAGCCTAAGTTGCTGAAATAAGGCTGTTTAATAAGTTTAAGTTGCTGAAATAAGCCTATTTAATAAGCCTAAGTTGCTGAAATAAACCTATTTAATAAGGCTATTTAATGAGCCTAAGTTGCTGAAATAAGCCTATTTAATAAGCCTAAGTTTCTGAACTAAGCCTATTTAAAAAGGTATATTTAATAAGTCTAAGTTGCTGAAATAAACCTATTTAAAAATGCTATTTAATAAGCCTAAGTTGCTGAAATAAGCCTATTTAATAAGCCTATTTAATAGGCCTATTTAATAAGTCTAAGTTGCTGAAATAAGCCTATTTAATAAGCCTAAGTTTCTGAATGAGCCTACTTAATAAGCCTAAGTTGCTGAAAAAAGCCTATTTAATAAGCCTAAGTTGCTGAATAAGCCTATTTAATAAGCCTAAGTTGCTGAATAAACCTATTTAATAAGTCTAAGTTGCTGAAATAAGCCTATTTAATAAGGCTATTTAATAAGCCTAAGTTGCTGAATAAGCCTACTTAATAAGGCTATTTAATGAGCCTAAGTTGCAGAAATAAGACTATTTAATAAGCCTAAGTTTCTGAACTAAGCCTATTTAAAAAGGTATATTTAATAAGTCTAAGTTGCTGAAATAAACCTATTTAAAAATGCTATTTAATAAGCCTAAGTTGCTGAAATAAACCTGTTTAATAAGGCTCTTTAATAAGTCTAAGTTGCTGAAATAAACCTATTTAATAAGCCTAAGTTGCTAAAATAAGCCTATTTCATGAGGCTATTTAATAAGTCTATTTAATAAGTCTATTTAATAAGTCTATTTAATAAGTCTATTTAATAAGCCTATTTAATAAGCCTAATTAATACACCTATTTAAAAAACATATTTAATAAATATTTAATGAGCCTATTTAATAAGTCTATTTAATAAGCCTTTTTAATAAGACTATTTAATAAGTCTATTTAATAAGACTATTTAATAAGTCTATTTAATAAGTCTATTTAATAAGCGTATTTAATAAGTATTTAATGAGCCTATTTAATAAGCCTATTTATTGAGCCTATTTAATAAGCCTATTTATTGAGCCTATTTAATAAGCATATTTATTGAGCCTGTTTAATAAGCCTATTTATTGAGACTATTTAATAAGCTGATTTAATAAGTCTATTTAATAAGCCTATTTAATAAGCCTATTTAATAAGCCTATTTATTGAGCCTATTTAATAAGCCTATTTAATAAGCCGATTTATTGAGCCTATTTAATAAGTCTATTTAATAAGCCTATTTAATAAGCCTATTTAATAAGTATTTAATGAGCCTATTTAATAAGTCTATTTAATAAGCCTATTTAATAGGCCTATTTAATAAGTATAAGTTGCTGAAATAAGCCTATTTAATAAGCCTATTTAATAGGCCTATTTAATAAGTCTAAGTTGCTGAAATAAGCCTATTTAATAAGCCTAAGTTGCTGAATAAGCCTATTTAATAAGCCTAAGTTGCTGAATAAACCTATTTAATAAGTCTAAGTTGCTGAAATAAGCCTATTTAATAAGGCTATTTAATAAGCCTAAGTTGCTGAAATAAGCCTATTTCAAAAGGCTATTTAATGAGCCTAAGTTGCTGAAATAAGACTATTTAATAAGCCTAAGTTTCTGAACTAAGCCTATTTAAAAAGGTATATTTACTAAGTCTAAGTTGCTGAAATAAACCTATTTAAAAATGCTATTTAATAAGCCTAAGTTGCTGAAATAAACCTGTTTAATAAGGCTATTTAATAAGCATAAGTTGCTGAAATAAGCTTATTTAATAAGCCTAAGTTGCTGAAATAAACCTATTTAATAAGCCTAAGTTACTAAAATAAGCCTATTTCATGAGGCTATTTAATAAGTCTATTTAATAAGTCTATTTAATAAGCCTATTTAATAAGTCTATTTAATAAGCCTAATTAATACACCTATTTAATAAACATATTTAATAAGTATTTAATGAGCCTATTTAATAAGTCTATTTAATAAGCCTTTTTAATAAGACTATTTAATAAGTCTATTTAATAAGCCTATTTAATAAGTCTATTTAATAAGTCTATTTAATAAGCCTATTTAATAAGTATTTAATGAGCCTATTTAATAAGCCTATTTATTGAGCCTATTTAATAAGCCTATTTATTGAGCCTATTTAATAAGCATATTTATTGAGCCTATTTAATAAGCCTATTTATTGAGCCTATTTAATAAGCCGATTTAATAAGTCTATTTAATAAGCCTATTTAATAAGCCTATTTAATAAGCCTATTTATTGAGCAAATTTAATAAGCCTATTTAATAAGCCGATTTATTGAGCCTATTTAATAAGTCTATTTAATAAGCCTATTTAATAAGCCGATTTATTGAGCCTATTTAATAAGTCTATTTTATAAGCCTATTTAATAAGCCTATTTAATAAGTATTTAATGAGCCTATTTAATAAGTCTATTTAATAAGCCTATTTAATAGGCCTTTTTTAATAAGCCTAAGTTACTGAAATAAGCCTATTTAATAAGTCTAAGTTGCTGAAATAAGCCTATTTAATAAGCCTATTTAATAGGCCTATTTAATAAGTCTAAATTGCTGAAATAAGCTTATTTAATAAGCCTAAGTTTCTGAATGAGCCTATTTAATAAGCCTAAGTTGCTGAAATAAGCCTATTAAATAAGCCTAAGTTGCTGAATAAGCCTATTTAATAAGCCTAAGTTGCTGAATAAACCTATTTAATAAGTCTAAGTTGCTGAAATAAGCATATTTAATAAGGCTATTTAATAAGCCTAAGTTGCTGAATAAGCCTATTTAATAAGGCTATTTAATGAGCCTAAGTTGCTGAAATAAGACTATTTAATAAGCCTAAGTTTCTGAACTAAGCCTATTTTAAAAGGTATATTTAATAAGTCTAAGTTGCTGAAATAAACCTGTTTAATAAGGCTATTTAATAAGAATATGTTGCTGAAATAAGCTTATTTAATAAGCCTAAGTTGCTGAAATAAGCCTATTTAATAAAGCTCTTTAATAAGTCTAAGTTGCTGAAATAAACCTATTTAATAAGCCTAAGTTGCTAAAATAAGCCTATTTAATGAGGCTATTTAATACGTCTATTTAATAAGCCTATTTAATAAGCCTATTTAATAAGCCTATTTAATAAGCCTATTTAATGAGTCTATTTAATAAGTCTATTTAATAAGTATTTAATGAGCCTATTTAATAAGCCTATTTATTGAGCCTATTTAATAAGCCTATTTATTGAGCCTATTTAATAAGCCTATTTATTGAGCCTATTTAATAAGCCTATTTATTGAGCCTATTTAATAAGCCTATTTAATAAGTCTATTTAATAAGCCTATTTAATAAGCCTATTTAATAAGCCTATTTATTGAGCCTATTTAATAAGCCTATTTAATAAGCCTATTTATTGAGCCTATTTAATAAGTCTATTTAATAAGCCTATTTAACAAGCCTATTTAATAATTATTTAATGAGCCTGTTTAATAAGTCTATTTAATAAGCCTATTTAATAGGCCTATTTAATAAGTCTAAGTTGCTGAAATAAGCCTATTTAATAAGTCTATTTAATAGGCCTATTTAATAAGTCTAAGTTGCTGAAATAAGCCTATTTAATAAGCCTAAGTTTCTGAATGAGTCTATTTAATAAGCCTAAGTTGCCAAAATAAGCCTATTTAATAAGCCTAAGTTGCTGAATAAGCCTATTTAATAAGCCTAAGTTGCTGAAATAAGCCTATTTAGTAAGTCTAAGTTGCTGAAATAAGCCTATTTAATAATCCTAAGTTGATGAAATAAGTATATTTAATAAGTCTAAGTTGCTGAAATAAGCCTATTTAATAAGCCTAAGTTGATGAAATAAGTATATTTAATAAGCATAAGTTGCTGTAATAAGCCTATTTAATGAGTCTAGGTTGCTGAAATAAGGCTATTTAATAAGTCTAAGTTGCTGAAATAAGCCTTTTTAATCAGCGTAAGTTGCTGAAATAAGCCTATTTAATAAGCCCAAGTTGATGAAATAAGCCTACTTAATTAGGCTATTTAATAAGCCTAAGTTGCTGAAATAAGCCTATTTAATAAGCGTAAGTTGCTGAAATAAGGCTATTTAATAAGCCTAAGTTGCTGAAATAAGCCTATTTAATGAGCTATTTAATAAGTCTATTTAATAAGCCTATTTAATAAGCCTATTTAATAAGCCTATTTAATAAGCCTATGTAATAAGTCTATTTAATAAGTCTATTTAATAAGTATTTAATGAGCCTATTTAATAAGCCTATTTATTGAGCCTATTTAATAAGCCTATTTATTGAGCCTATTTAATAAGCCTATTTATTGAGCCTATTTAATAAGCCTATTTATTAAGTCTATTTAATAAGCCTATTTAATAAGCCTATTTATTGAGCCTATTTAATAAGCCTATTTAATAAGCCTATTTATTGAGCCTATTTAATAAGTCTATTTAATAAGCCTATTTAATAAGCCTATTTAATAAGTATTTAATGAGCCTATTTAATAAGTCTATTTAATAAGCCTATTTAATAGTCCTATTTAATAAGTCTAAGTTGCTGAAATAAGCCTATTTAATAAGCCTAAGTTTCTGAATGAGCCTATTTAATAAGCCTAAGTTGCTGAAATAAGCCTATTTAATAAGCCTAAGTTGCTGAATAAGCCTATTTAATAAGCCTAAGTTGCTGAAATAAGCCTATTTAATAAGTCTAAGTTGCTGAAATAAGGCTATTTAATAAGCCTAAGTTGCTGAAATAAGCCTATTTAATAAGCCTAAGTTGCTGAAATAAGGCTATTTAATAAGTCTAAGTTGCTGAAATAAGCCTATTTAATAAGCCTAAGTTGCTGAAATAAGTATATTTAATAAGCATAAATTGCTGAAATAAGCCTATTTAATGAGTCTAAGTTGCTGAAATAAGGCTATTTAATAAGTCTAAGTTGCTGAAATAAGTCTTTTTAATCAGCGTAAGTTGCTGAAATAAGCCTACTTAATTAGGCTATTTAATAAGCCTAAGTTGCTGAAATAAGCCTATTTAATAAGCGTAAGTTACTGAAATAAGGCTATTTAATAAGCCTAAGTTGCTGAAATAAGCCTATTTAATAAGCGTAAGTTGCTGAAATAAGGCTATTTAATAAGCCTAAGTTGCTGAAATAAGCCTATTTAATGAGCTATTTAATAAGTCTATTTAATAAGCCTATTTAATAAGCCTATTTAATAAGCCTATTTAATAAGCCTATGTAATAAGTCTATTTAATAAGTCTATTTAATAAGTATTTAATGAGCCTATTTAATAAGCCTATTTATTGAGCCTATTTAATAAGCCTATTTATTGAGCCTATTTAATAAGCCTATTTATTGAGCCTATTTAATAAGCCTATTTATTAAGTCTATTTAATAAGCCTATTTAATAAGCCTATTTATTGAGCCTATTTAATAAGCCTATTTAATAAGCCTATTTATTGAGCCTATTTAATAAGTCTATTTAATAAGCCTATTTAATAAGCCTATTTAATAAGTATTTAATGAGCCTATTTAATAAGTCTATTTAATAAGCCTATTTAATAGTCCTATTTAATAAGTCTAAGTTGCTGAAATAAGCCTATTTAATAAGCCTAAGTTTCTGAATGAGCCTATTTAATAAGCCTAAGTTGCTGAAATAAGCCTATTTAATAAGCCTAAGTTGCTGAATAAGCCTATTTAATAAGCCTAAGTTGCTGAAATAAGCCTATTTAATAAGTCTAAGTTGCTGAAATAAGGCTATTTAATAAGCCTAAGTTGCTGAAATAAGCCTATTTAATAAGCCTAAGTTGCTGAAATAAGGCTATTTAATAAGTCTAAGTTGCTGAAATAAGCCTATTTAATAAGCCTAAGTTGCTGAAATAAGTATATTTAATAAGCATAAATTGCTGAAATAAGCCTATTTAATGAGTCTAAGTTGCTGAAATAAGGCTATTTAATAAGTCTAAGTTGCTGAAATAAGTCTTTTTAATCAGCGTAAGTTGCTGAAATAAGCCTACTTAATTAGGCTATTTAATAAGCCTAAGTTGCTGAAATAAGCCTATTTAATAAGCGTAAGTTACTGAAATAAGGCTATTTAATAAGCCTAAGTTGCTGAAATAAGCCTATTTAATAAGTCTAAGTTGCTGAAATAAGGCTATTTAATAAGCCTAAGTTGCTGAAATAAGCCTATTTAATAAGCCTAAGTTGCTGAAATAAGGCTATTTAATGAGTCCAAGTTGCTGAAATAAGCCGATTTAATAAGCCTAAGTTGCTGAAATAAGTATATTTAATAAGCCTAAGTTGCTGAAATAAGCCTGTTTAATAAGCCTAAGTTGCTGAAATAAGCCTATTTAATAAGCCTATTTAACAAGCCTATTTAATATGCCTATTTAGTAAGTCTAAGTTGCTGAAATAAGGCTATTTAATAAGCCTAAGTTGCTGAAATAAGCCTATTTAATAAGCCTAAGTTGCTGAAATAAGGCTATTTAATGAGTCCAAGTTGCTGAAATAAGCCGATTTAATATGCCTAAGTTGCTGAAATAAGTATATTTAATAAGCATAAGTTGCTAAAATAAGGCTATTTAATAAGTTTAATTTGCTGAAATAAGCCTATTTAATAAGCCTAAGTTGCTGAAATAAGCCTATTTAATAAGGCTATTTAATGAGCCTAAGTTGCTGAAATAAGCCTATTCAATAAGCCTAAGTTTCTGAACTAAGCCTATTTAAAAAGGTATATTTAATAAGTCTAAGTTGCTGAAATAAACCTATTTAAAAATGCTATTTAATAAGCCTAAGTTGCTGAAATAAACCTGTTTAATAAGGCTATTTAATAAGCATAAGTTGCTGAAATAAGCCTATTTAATAAGCCTAAGTTGCTGAATAAGCGTATTTCATAAGCCTAAGTTGCTGAAATAAGCCTTTTTAATATGTCTCAGTTGCTGAAATAAGCCTATTTAATAAGCCTAAGTCGCTGAAATAAGCCTATTTAAATAGGCTATTTAATAAGCCTAAGTTGCTGAATAAGCCTATTTAATAAGTCTAAGTTGCTGAAATAAGGCTATTTAATAAGCCTAAGTTGCTGAAATAAGCCTATTTAATAAGCCTACGTTGGTGAACTAAGCCTATATAAAAAGGTCTATTTAATAAGTCTAAGTTGCTGAAAAAACCTATTTAAAAATGCTATTTAATAAGCCTAAATTGCTAGAAATAAAACTGTTTAATAAGGCTATTTAATAAGCATAAGTTGCTGAAATAAGCCTATTTAATCAGCCTAAGTTGCTGAAATAAGCCTATTTAATAAGGCTATTTAATAAGTCTAAGTTGCAGAAATGAACCTATTTAATAATGCTATTTAATACGCCTAATTTGCCTAAATAAGCATATTTAATAAGCCTAAGTTGCTAAAATAAGCCTATTTAATAGGCCTATCTAATAAGTCTAAGTTGCAGAAATAAGCATATTTCATAAGCATATTTAATGAGCCTAAGTTGCTGAAATGTCTATTTAATAAGTCGGTTTAATAAGTCTAAGTTGCTAAAATAAGCCTATTTAATAAGGCTATTTAATAAGCCTAAGTTGCTGAAATAAGCCTATTTAATAAGGTTATTTAATGAGCCTAAGTTGCTGAAAAAAGCCTATTTAATAAGGCTATTTAATGAGCCTAAGTTGCTGAAATAAGCCTATTTAATAAGCCTAAGTTTCTGAACTAAGCCTATTTAAAAATACTATTTAATAAGCCTAAGTTGCTGAAATAAGCCTATTAAATAAGCGTAAGTTACTGAAATAAGGCTATTTAATAAGCCTATTTAATAAGCCTACGTTGCTGAATAAGCCTATTTAATAAGCCTAAGTTGCTGAAATAAGCCTATTTAATAAGCCTAAGTTGCTGAAATAAGGCTATTTAATAAGTCCAAGTTGCTGAAATAAGCAGATTAAATAAGCCTAAGTTGCTGAAACAAGTATATTTAATAAGCATAAGTTGCTGAAATAAGCCTATTTAATAAGTCTAAGTTGCTGAAATAAGCCTTTTTAATCAGCGTAAGTTGCTGAAATAAGCCTATTTAATAAGCCCAAGTTGCTGAAATAAGCCTACTTAATTAGGCTATTTAATAAGCCTAAGTTGCTGAAATAAGCCTATTTAATAAGCGTAAGTTACTGAAATAAGGCTATTTAATAAGCCTATTTAATAAGCCTACGTTGCTGAATAAGCCTATTTAATAAGCCTAAGTTGCTGAAATAAGCGTATTTAATAAGTCTAAGTTGCTGAAATAAGGCTATTTAATAAGCCTAAGTTGCTGAAATAAGTCTATTTAATAAGCCTAAGTTGCTGAAATAAGCCTATTTAATAAGCCTAAGTTGCTGAAATAAGGCTATTTAATAAGTCCAAGTTGCTGAAATAAGCCTATTTAATAAGCCTAAGTTGCTGAAATAAGTATATTTAATAAGCATAAGTTGCTGAAATAAGCCTATTTAATAAGTCTAAGTTGCTGAAATAAGGCTATTTAATAAGTCTAAGTTGCTGAAATAAGCCTTTTTAATCAGCGTAAGTTGCTGAAATAAGCCTATTTAATAAGCCCAAGCTGCTGAAATAAGCCTACTTAATTAGGCTATTTAATAAGCCTAAGTTGCTGAAATAAGCCTATTTAATAAGCGTAAGTCGCTGAAATAAGGCTATTTAATAAGTCTAAGTTGCTGAAATAAGCCTATTTAATAAGCCTAAGTTGCTGAAATAAGCCTATTTAATAAGCCTGTTTAATAAGCCTAAGTTGCTGAAATAAGCCTATTTAATAAGCCTAAGTTGCTGAATAAACCTATTTAATAAGCCTAAGTTGCTGAAATAAGCCTATTTAATAAGGCTATTTAATAAGCCTAAGTTGCTGAATAAGCCTATTTAATAAGTCTAAGTTGCTGAAATAAGGCTATTTAATAAGCCTAAATTGCTGAAATAAGGCTATTTAATAAGTTTAAGTTGCTGAAATAAGCCTATTTAATGAGCCTAAGTTGCTGAAATAAGCCTATTTAATAAGCCTAAGTTTCTGAACTTATTAAATAGACTTATTAAATAGGCTTATTAAAAAGGCTTATTAAATAGACTTATTAAATAGGCTCATTAAATACTTATTAAATAGGTTTATTAAATAGGTGTATTAAATAGGCTTATTAAATAGGCTTATTAAATAGGCTTATTAAATAGGATTATTAAATAGACTTATTAAATAGCCTCATTAAATAGGCTTATTTTAGCAACTTAGGCTTATTAAAATGTTTTATTTCAGCAACTTAGACTAATTAAATAGCCATATTAAATAGGCTTATTTCAGCAACTTAGGCTTATTAAATTGGCGTATTTCAGCAACTTATGCTTATTAAATAGCCTTTTTAAATAGACTTATTTCAGCAACTTAGGCTTATTAAATAGGCTTATTTAAGCAACTTATGCTTATTAAATAGGCTTATTTCAGCAACTTAGGCTTATTAAATAGCCGTATTTCAGCAACTTACTCTTATTAAATAGGCTTATTTCAGCAACTTAGTCGTATTAAATAGCCTTATTAAAAAGGCTTATTTCAGCAAATTGGGCTTATTAAATAGGCTTATTTCAGCAACTTACGCTGATTAAATAGGCTTATTTCAGCAACTTAGACTTATTAAATAGCCTTATCTCAGCAACTTAGACTTATTAAATAGGCTTATTTCAGCAACTTATGCTTATTAAATAAACTTATTTCAGCAACTTAGGCTTATTAAATAGGCTTATTTCAGCAACTTAGACTTATTAAATAGCCTTATTTCAGCAACTTAGGCTTATTAAATAGGCTTATTTCAGCAACTTAGGCTTATTAAATAGCCTTATTTCAGCAACTTAGACTTATTAAATAGGCTTATTCAGCAACTTAGGCTTAAATAGGCTTATTAAATAGGCTTATTAAATAGGCTTATTAAATAGGCTTATTAAATAAACTTATTAAATAGCCTCATTAAATAGGCTTATTTTAGCAACTTAGGCTTATTAAATAGGTTTATTCCAGCAACTTAGACTTATTAAATAGCCATATTAAATATGCTTATTTCAGCAACTTAGGCTTATTAAATAGGCTTATTTCAGCAACTTATGCTTATTAAATAGCCTTATTAAATAGGCTTATTTCAGCAACTTAGGATTATTAAATAGGCTTATTTCAGCAACTTAGACTTATTAAATAGGCCTATGAAATAGGCTTATTAAATAGACTTATTAAATAGGCTCATTAAATACTTATTAAATATGCTTATTAAATAGGCTTATTAAATAGACTTATTAAATAGCCTCAATAAATAGGCTTATTAAATAGGCCTATTAAATAGGCTTAGTAAATAGGCTCATTAAATAGACGTATTCAATATGCTTATTAAATAGGCTTATTAAATAGGCTTATTTCAGCAACTTAGGCTTATTAAATAGGCTTATTTCAGAAACTTAGGCTTATTAAATAGGCTTATTCAGCAACTTAGGCTTATTAAATAGGCTTATTTCAGCAACTTAGACTTATTAAAAAGACTTATTTCAGCAACTTAGGCTTATGAAATAGGCTTATTCAGCAACTTAGCTTATTAAATAGGCTTATTTCAGCAACTTAGACTTATTAAATAGGCCTATTAAATAGGCTTATTAAATAGACTGATTAAATAGGCTCATTAAATACATATTAAATAGGCTTATTAAATAGATTTATTAATTAGACTTATTAAATAGGCTTATTAAATAGGCTTATTAAATAGGCTCATTAAATAGACTTATTAAATAGCCTCATTAAATAGTCTTATTTTAGCAACTTAGGCTTATTAAATAGGCTTATTTAAGCAACTTAGACTTATTAAATAGCCTTATTTCAGCAACTTAGGCTTATTAAATAGGCTTATTTCAGCAACTTAGGCATATTAAATAGCCTTATTTCAGCAACTTAGACTTATTAAATAGGCTTATTCAGCAACTTAGGCTTAAATAGGCTTATTAAATAGGCTTATTAAATAGGCTTATTAAATAGGCTTATTAAATAAACTTATTAAATAGCCTCATTAAATAAGCTTATTTTAGCAACTTAGGCTTATTAAATAGGTTTATTTCAGCAACTTAGACTTATTAAATAGCCATATTAAATATGCTTATTTCAGCAACTTAGGCTTATTAAATAGGCTTATTTCAGCAACTTATGCTTATTAAATAGCCTTATTAAATAGGCTTATTTCAGCAACTTAGGATTATTAAATAGGCTTATTTCAGCAACTTAGACTTATTAAATAGGCCTATGAAATAGGCTTATTAAATAGACTTATTAAATAGGCTCATTAAATACTTATTAAATATGCTTATTAAATAGGCTTATTAAATAGACTTATTAAATAGGCTCAATAAATAGGCTTATTAAATAGGCCTATTAAATAGGCTTAGTAAATAGGCTCATTAAATAGACGTATTCAATATGCTTATTAAATAGTCTTATTAAATAGGCTTATTAAATAGGCTTATTAAATAGACTTATTAAATAGCCTCATTAAATAGGCTTATTTTAGCAACTTAGGCTTATTAATTAGGCTTTTTTCAGCAACTTAGGACTTATTAAATAGCCTTATTGCAGCAACTTAAGCTTATTAAATAGGCTTATTTCAGCAACTTAGGCTTATTAAATAGGCTTATTTCAGAAACTTAGGCTTATTAAATAGGCTTATTCAGCAACTTAGGCTTATTAAATAGGCTTATTTCAGCAACTTAGACTTATTAAAAAGACTTATTTCAGCAACTTAGGCTTATGAAATAGGCTTATTCAGCAACTTAGCTTATTAAATAGGCTTATTTCAGCAACTTAGACTTATTAAATAGGCCTATTAAATAGGCTTATTAAATAGACTGATTAAATAGGCTCATTAAATACACATTAAATAGGCTTATTAAATAGATTTATTAATTAGACTTATTAAATAGGCTTATTAAATAGGCTTATTAAATAGGCTCATTAAATAGACTTATTAAATAGCCTCATTAAATAGTCTTATTTTAGCAACTTAGGCTTATTAAATAGGCTTATTTAAGCAACTTAGACTTATTAAATAGCCTTATTTCAGCAACTTAGGCTTATTAAATAGGCTTATTTCAGCAACTTAGGCATATTAAATAGCCTTATTTCAGCAACTTAGACTTATTAAATAGGCTTATTCAGCAACTTAGGCTTAAATAGGCTTATTAAATAGGCTTATTAAATAGGCTTATTAAATAGGCTTATTAAATAAACTTATTAAATAGCCTCATTAAATAGGCTTATTTTAGCAACTTAGGCTTATTAAATAGCCATATTAAATATGCTTATTTCAGCAGCTTATGCTTATTAAATAGCCTTATTAAATAGGCTTATTTCAGCAACATTAGGATTATTAAATAGGCTTATTTCAGCAACTTAGACTTATTAAATAGGCCTAATAAATAGGCTTATTAAATAGACTTATTAAATAGGCTCATTAAATACTTATTAAATAGGCTTATTAAATAGGCTTATTAAATAGACTTATTAAATAGGCTCAATAAATAGGCGTATTAAATAGGCTTATTAAATAGGCTTATTAAATAGGCTTATTAAATAGGCTTATTAAATATGCGTATTAAATAGACTTATTAAATAGGCTTATTAAATAGGCTCAATAAATAGGCTTATTAAATAGGCTCAATAAATAGGCTTATTAAATAGGCTCAATAAATAGGCTTATTAAATAGGCTCAATAAATAGGCTTAATAAATAGGCTGATTAAATAGGCGTATTAAATAGGCTCATTAAATACTTATTAAATAGGCTTATTAAATAGACTTATTAAATAGACTTATTAAATAGGCTTATTAAATAGACTTATTAAATAGGCTTATTAAAAAGGCTTATTAAATAGACTTATTAAACAGGCTCATTAAATACTTATTAAATAGGTTTATTAAATAGGCATATTAAATAGGCTTATTAAATAGGCTCAATAAATAGGCTTATCAAACGGGCTTATTAAATAGGCTCATTAAATAGGCTTATTAAATAGACTCATTAAATAGCCTCATTAAATAGGCTTATTTTAGCAACTTAGGCTTATTAATTAGGCTTTTTTCAGCAACTTAGACTTATTAAATAGCCTTATTACAGCAACTTAGGCTTATTAAATAGGCTTATTTCAGCAACTTAGGCTTATTAAATAGGCTTATTTCAGCAACTTAGGCTTATTAAATAGGCTTATTTCAGCAACTGAGGCTTATTAAATAGCCTTATTTCAGCAACTTAGACTTATTAAATAGGATTCTTCAGCAACTTAGGCTTAAATAGGCTTATTAAATAGGCTTATTAAATAGGTTTATTAAATAGGCTTATTAAATAAACTTATTAAATAGCCTCATTAAATAGGCTTATTTTAGCAACTTAGGCTTATTAAATAGGTTTATTTCAGCAACTTAGACTTATTAAATAGCCATATTAAATATGCTTATTTCAGCAACTTAGCCTTATTAAGTAGGTTTATTTCAGCAGCTTATGCTTATTAAATAGCCTTATTAAATAGGCTTATTTCAGCAACTTAGGATTATTAAATAGGCTTATTTCAGCAACTTAGACTTATTAAATAGGCCTATTAAATAGGCTTATTAAATAGACTTATTAAATAGGCTCATTAAATACTTATTAAATAGGCTTATTAAATAGACTGATTAAATAGGCTCAATAAATAGGCGTATTAAATAGGCTTATTAAATAGGCTTATTAAATAGGCTTATTAAATAGGCTTATTAAATATGCGTATTAAATAGACTTATTAAATAGGCTTATTAAATAGGCTCAATAAATAGGCTTATTAAATAGGCTCAATAAATAGGCTTATTAAATAGGCTCAATAAATAGGCTTATTAAATAGGCTTATTAAATACTTATTAAATAGGCTTATTAAATAGACTTATTAAATAGACTTATTAAATAGGCTTATTAAATAGACTTATTAAATAGGCTTATTAAAAAGGCTTATTAAATAGACTTATTAAACAGGCTCATTAAATACTTATTAAATAGGTTTATTAAATAGGCGTATTAAATAGGCTTATTAAATAGGCTCAATAAATAGGCTTATCAAATGGGCTTATTAAATAGGCTCTTTTAATAGGCTTAATAAATAGGCTTATTAAATAGGCTTATTAAATAGGCTTATTAAATAGGCTTATTAAATAGGCTTATTAAAATGACTTATTAAATAGGCTCATTAAATACTTATTAAATATGCTTATTAAATAGGCTTATTAAATAGACTCAATAAATAGGCTTATTAAATAGGCTCATTATATACTTATTAAATAAGCTTATTAAATAGAGTTATTAAATAGACGTATTAAATATGCTTATTAAATAGGCTTATTAAATAGGCTTATTAAATAGGCTTATTAAATAGACTTATTAAATAGCCTCATTAAATAGGCTTATTTTAGCAACTTAGGCTTATTAATTAGGCTTTTTTCAGCAACTTAGACTTATTAAATAGCCTTATTACAGCAACTTAAGCTTATTAAAGAGGCTTATTTCAGCAACTTAGGCTTATTAAATAGGCTTATTTCAGCAACTTAGGCTTATTAAATAGGCCTATTAAATAGGCTTATTAAATAGACTTATTAAATAGGCTCATTAAATACTTATTAAATAGGCTTATTAAATAGACTGATTAAATAGGCTCAATAAATAGGCGTATTAAATAGGCTTATTAAATAGGTTTATTAAATAAACTTATTAAATAGCCTCATTAAATAGGCTTATTTTAGCAACTTAGGCTTATTAAATAGGTTTATTTCAGCAACTTAGACTTATTAAATAGCCATATTAAATATGCTTATTTCAGCAACTTAGCCTTATTAAGTAGGCTTATTTCAGCAGCTTATGCTTATTAAATAGCCTTATTAAATAGGCTTATTTCAGCAACTTAGGATTATTAAATAGGCTTATTTCAGCAACTTAGACTTATTAAATAGGCCTATTAAATAGGCTTATTAAATAGACTTATTAAATAGGCTCATTAAATACTTATTAAATAGGCTTATTAAATAGACTGATTAAATAGGCTCAATAAATAGGCGTATTAAATAGGCTTATTAAATACGCTTATTAAATAGGCTTATTAAATAGGCTTATTAAATATGCGTATTAAATAGACTTATTAAATAGGCTTATTAAATAGGCTCAATAAATAGGCTTATTAAATAGGCTCAATAAATAGGCTTATTAAATAGGCTCAATAAATAGGCTTATTAAATAGGCTCATTAAATACTTATTAAATAGGCTTATTAAATAGACTTATTAAATAGACGTATTAAATATGCTTATTAAATAGACTTATTAAATAGGCTTATTAAAAAGGCTTATTAAATAGACTTATTAAACAGACTCATTAAATACTTATTAAATAGGTTTATTAAATAGGCGTATTAAATAGGCTTATTAAATAGGCTCAATAAATAGGCTTATTAAATAGGCTTATTAAATAGGCTCAATAAATAGGCTTATTAAATAGCCTCAATAAATAGGCTCATTAAATAGGCTCAATAAATAGGCTTATTAAATAGGCTCATTAAATACTTATTAAATAGGCTTATTAAATAGATTTATTAATTAGACTTATTAAATAGGCTTATTAAATAGGCTTATTAAATAGACTTATTAAATAGCCTCATTAAATAGGCTTATTTTAGCAACTTAGGCTTATTTCAGCAACTTAGACTTATTAAATAGCCTTATTTCAGCAACTTAGGCTTATTAAATAGGCTTATTTCAGCAACTTAGGCTTATTAAATAGCCTTATTTCAGCAACTTAGACTTATTAAATAGGCTTATTCAGCAACTTAGGCTTAAATAGGCTTATTAAATAGGCTTATTAAATAGGCTTATTAAATAGGCTTATTAAATAGACTTATTAAATAGGCTCATTAAATACTTATTAAATATGCTTATTAAATAGGCTTATAAAATAGACTTATTAAATAGGCTCAATAAATAGGCTTATTAAATAGGCCTATTAAATAGGCTTATTAAATAGACTTAATAAATAGACGTATTCAATATGCTTATTAAATAGTCTTATTAAATAGGCTTATTAAATAGGCTTATTAAATAGACTTATTAAATAGCCTCATTAAATAGGCTTATTTTAGCAACTTAGGCTTATTAATTAGGCTTTTTTCAGCAACTTAGGACTAATTAAATAGCCTTATTGCAGCAACTTACGCTTATTAAATAGGGTTATTTCAGCAACTTAGGCTTATTAAATAGGCTTATTTCAGAAACTTAGGCTTATTAAATAGGCTTATTCAGCAACTTAGGCTTATTAAATAGCCTTATTAAATAGGCTTATTTCAGCAACTTAGGCTTATTAAATAGGCTTATTTCAGCAACTTAGACTTATTAAAAAGACTTATTTCAGCAACTTAGGCTTATGAAATAGGCTTATTCAGCAACTTAGCTTATTAAATAGGCTTATTTCAGCAACTTAGACTTATTAAATATGCCTATTAAATAGGCTTATTAAATAGACTGATTAAATAGGCTCATTAAATACATATTAAATAGGCTTATTAAATAGATTTATTAATTAGACTTATTAAATAGGCTTATTAAATAGGCTTATTAAATAGGCTCATTAAATAGACTTATTAAATAGCCTCATTAAATAGTCTTATTTTAGCAACTTAGGCTTATTAAATAGGCTTATTTAAGCAACTTAGACTTATTAAATAGCCTTTTTTCAGCAACTTAGGCTTATTAAATAGGCTTATTTCAGCAACTTAGGCATATTAAATAGACTTATTTCAGCAACTTAGACTTATTAAATAGGCTTATTCAGCAACTTAGGCTTAAATAGGCTTATTAAATAGGCTTATTAAATAGGCTTATTAAATAGGCTTATTAAATAAACTTATTAAATAGCCTCATTAAATAGGCTTATTTTAGCAACTTAGGCTTATTAAATAGCCTTATTAAATAGGCTTATTTCAGCAACATTAGGATTATTAAATAGGCTTATTTCAGCAACTTAGACTTATTAAATAGGCCTATTAAATAGGCTTATTAAATAGACTTATTAAATAGGCTCATTAAATACTTATTAAATAGGCTTATTAAATAGGCTTATTAAATAGACTTATTAAATATGCGTATTAAATAGACTTATTAAATAGGCTTATTAAATAGGCTCAATAAATAGGCTTATTAAATAGGCTCAATAAATAGGCTTATTAAATAGGCTCAATAAATAGGCTTATTAAATAGGCTCAATAAATAGGCTTATTAAATAGGCTCAATAAATAGGCTTATTAAATAGGCTCAATAAATAGGCTTATTAAATAGGCTCAATAAATAGGCTTATTAAATAGGCTCATTAAATACTTATTAAATAGGCTTATTAAATAGACTTATTAAATAGACTTATTAAATAGGCTTATTAAATAGACTTATTAAATAGGCTTATTAAAAAGGCTTATTAAATAGACTTATTAAACAGGCTCATTAAATACGTATTAAATAGGTTTATTAAATAGGCGTATTAAATTGACTTATTAAATAGGCTCAATAAATAGGCTTATTAAATGGGCTTATTAAATAGGCTCATTAAATAGGCTTAATAAATAGGCTGATTAAATAGGCGTATTAAATAGGCTTATTAAATAGACTCATTAAATAGGCTTATTAAATAGGCTCAATAAATAGGCTCATTAAATAGGCTCAATAAATAGGCTTATTAAATAGGCTCAATAATTAGGCTTATTAAATAGGCTCAATAAATAGGCTTATTAAATAGGCTCATTATATACTTGTTAAATAGGCTTATTCAGCATCTTAGGCTTATTAAATAGGCTCATTAAATACTTATTAAATAGGCTTATTAAACAGGCTTATTAAATAGACTTATTAAACAGGCTCAATAAATAGGCTTATTAAATAGGGTCATTAAATAGGCTTCATAAATAGGCTTATTAAATCGGCTTATTAAATAGGCTTATTAAATAGGCATATTAAATAGACTTAATAAATAGGCTTTTTAAATAGGCTCAATAAATAGGCCTATTAAATAGGCTCAATAAATAGGCTAATTAAATAGGCTCAATAAATAGGCTTATTAAATAGACTCAATAAATAGGCTTATTAAATAGGCTCATTAAATACTTATTAAATAGGCTTATTAAATAGACTTATTAAATAGACTTATTAAATAGGCTTATTAAATAGACTTATTAAATAGGCTTATTAAAAAGGCTTATTAAATAGACTTATTAAATACGCTCATTAAATACTTATTAAATAGGTTTATTAAATAGGCGTAATAAATAGGCTTATTAAATAGGCTCAATAAATAGGCTTATTAAATAGGCTTATTAAATAGGCTCAATAAATAGGCTTATTAAATAGCCTCAATAAATAGGCTCATTAAATAGGCTCAATAAATAGGCTTATTAAATAGGCTCATTAAATATTTATTAGATAGGCTTATAAAATAGATTTATTAATTAGACTTATTAAATAGGCTTATTAAATAGGCTTATTAAATAGACTTATTAAATAGCCTCATTAAATAGGCTTATTTTAGCAACTTAGGCTTATTTCAGCAACTTAGACTTATTAAATAGCCTTATTTCAGCAACTTAGGCTTATTAAATAGGCTTATTTCAGCAACTTAGGCTTATTAAATAGCCTTATTTCAGCAACTTAGACTTATTAAATAGGCTTATTCAGCAACTTAGGCTTAAATAGGCTTATTAAATAGGCTTATTAAATAGGCTTATTAAATAGGCTTATTAAATAGACTTATTAAATAGGCTCATTAAATACTTATTAAATATGCTTATTAAATAGGCTTATTAAATAGACGTATTAAATAGGCTCAATAAATAGGCTTATTAAATAGGCCTATTAAATAGGCTTATTAAATAGACTTATTAAATAGACGTATTCAATATGCTTATTAAATAGTCTTATTAAATAGGCTTATTAAATAGGCTCAATAATTAGGCTTATTAAATAGGCTCAATAAATAGGCTTATTAAATAGGCTCATTATATACTTGTTAAATAGGCTTATTAAATAGACTTATTAAATAGACGTATTAAATATGCTTATTAAATCGGCTTATTAAATAGGCTTATTAAATAGGCTTATTAAATAGACTCATTAAATAGCCTCATTAAATAGGCTTATTTTAGCAACTTAGGCTTATTAATTAGGCTTTTTTCAGCAACTTAGACTTATTAAATAGCCTTATTACAGCAACTTAGGCTTATTAAATAGGCTTATTTCAGCAACTTAGGCTTATTAAATAGGCTTATTTCAGCAACTTAGGCTTATTAAATAGGCTTATTTCAGCAACTTAGGCTTATTAAATAGCCTTATTTCAGCAACTTAGACTTATTAAAAAGGATTCTTCAGCAACTTAGGCTTAAATAGGCTTATTAAATAGGCTTATGAAATAGGTTTATTAAATAGGCTTATTAAATAAACTTATTAAATAGCCTCATTAAATAGGCTTATTTTAGCAACTTAGACTTATTAAATAGGCCTATTAAATAGGCTTATTAAATAGACTTACTAAATAGGCTCATCAAATACTTATTAAATAGGCTTATTAAATAGACTGATTAAATAGGCTCAATAAATAGGCGTATTAAATAGGCTTATTAAATAGGCTTATTAAATAGGCTTATTAAATATGCGTATTAAATAGACTTATTAAATAGGCATATTAAATAGGCTCAATAAATAGGCTTATTAAATAGGCTCAATAAATAGGCTTATTAAATAGGCTCAATAAATAGGCTTATTAAATAGGCTCATTAAATACTTATTAAATAGGCTTATTAAATAGACTTATTAAATAGACTTATTAAATAGGCTTATTAAATAGACTTATTAAATAGGCTTATTAAAAAGGCTTATTAAATAGACTTATTAAACAGGCTCATTAAATACTTATTAAATAGGTTTATTAAATAGGCGTATTAAATAGGCTTATTAAATAGGCCCAATAAATAGGCTTATCAAATGGGCTTATTAAATAGGCTCTTTTAATAGGCTTAATAAATAGGCATATTAAATAGGCATATTAAATAGACTCATTAAATAGTCTTATTAAATAGGCTCAATAAATAGGCTCATTAAATAGGCTCAATAAATAGGCTTATTAAATAGGCTCAATAATTAGGCTTATTAAATAGGTTCAATAAATAGGCTTATTAAATAGGCTCATTATATACTTATTAAATAGGCTTATTAAATAGACTTATTAAATAGACGTATTAAATATGCTTATTAAATAGGCTTATTAAATAGGCTTATTAAATAGGCTTATTAAAAAGACTTATTAAATAGCCTCATTAAATAGGCTTATTTTAGCAACTTAGGCTTATTAATTAGGCTTTTTTCAGCAACTTAGACTTATTAAATAGCCTTATTACAGCAACTTAAGCTTATTAAAGAGGCTTATTTCAGCAACTCAGGCTTATTAAATAGGCTTATTTCTGCAACTTAGGCTTATTAAATAGGCCTATTAAATAGGCTTATTAAATAGACTTATTAAATAGGCTCATTAAATACTTATTAAATAGGCTTATTAAATAGACTGATTAAATAGGCTCAATAAATAGGCGTATTAAATAGGCTTATTAAATAGGTTTATTAAATAAACTTATTAAATAGCCTCATTAAATAGGCTTATTTTAGCAACTTAGGCTTATTAAATAGGTTTATTTCAGCAACTTAGACTTATTAAATAGCCATATTAAATGTGCTTATTTCAGCAACTTAGCCTTATTAAGTAGGTTTATTTCAGCAGCTTATGCTTATTAAATAGCCTTATTAAATAGGCTTATTTCAGCAACTTAGGATTATTAAATAGGCTTATTTCAGCAACTTAGACTTATTAAATAGGCCTATTAAATAGGCTTATTAAATATACTTATTAAATAGGCTCATTAAATACTTATTAAATAGGCTTATTAAATAGACTGATTAAATAGGCTCAATAAATAGGCGTATTAAATAGGCTTATTAAATAGGCTTATTAAATAGGCTTATTAAATAGGCTTATTAAATATGCGTATTAAATAGACTTATTAAATAGGCTTATTAAATAGGCTCAATAAATAGGCTTATTAAATAGGCTCAATAAATAGGCTTATTAAATAGGCTCAATAAATAGGCTTATTAAATAGGCTTATTAAATACTTATTAAATAGGCTTATTAAATAGACTTATTAAATAGACTTATTAAATAGGCTTATTAAATAGACTTATTAAATAGGCTTATTAAAAAGGCTTATTAAATAGACTTATTAAACAGGCTCATTAAATACTTATTAAATAGGTTTATTAAATAGGCGTATTAAATAGGCTTATTAAATAGGCTCAATAAATAGGCTTATCAAATGGGCTTATTAAATAGGCTCTTTTAATAGGCTTAATAAATAGGCTTATTAAATAGGCTTATTAAATAGACTCATTAAATAGTCTTATTAAATAGGCTCAATAAAGAGGCTCATTAAATAGGCTCAATAAATAGGCTTATTAAATAGGCTCAATAATTAGGCTTATTAAATAGGCTCAATAAATAGGCTTATTAAATAGGCTCATTATATACTTATTAAATAAGCTTATTAAATAGAGTTATTAAATAGACGTATTAAATATGCTTATTAAATAGGCTTATTAAATAGGCTTATTAAATAGACTTATTAAATAGCCTCATTAAATAGGCTTATTTTAGCAACTTAGGCTTATTAATTAGGCTTTTTTCAGCAACTTAGACTTATTAAATAGCCTTATTACAGCAACTTAAGCTTATTAAAGAGGCTTATTTCAACAACTTAGGCTTATTAAATAGGCTTATTTCAGCAACTTAGGCTTATTAAATAGGCCTATTAAATAGGCTTATTAAATAGACTTATTAAATAGGCTCATTAAATACTTATTAAATAGGCTTATTAAATAGACTGATTAAATAGGCTCAATAAATAGGCGTATTAAATAGGCTTATTAAATAGGTTTATTAAATAAACTTATTAAATAGCCTCATTAAATAGGCTTATTTTAGCAACTTAGGCTTATTAAATAGGTTTATTTCAGCAACTTAGACTTATTAAATAGCCATATTAAATATGCTTTTTTCAGCAACTTAGCCTTATTAAGTAGGCTTATTTCAGCAGCTTATGCTTATTAAATAGCCTTATTAAATAGGCTTATTTCAGCAACTTAGGATTATTAAATAGGCTTATTTCAGCAACTTAGACTTATTAAATACGCCTATTAAATAGGCTTATTAAATAGACTTATTAAATAGGCTCATTAAATACTTATTAAATAGGCTTATTAAATAGACTGATTAAATAGGCTCAATAAATAGGCGTATTAAATAGGCTTATTAAATACGCTTATTAAATAGGCTTATTAAATAGGCTTATTAAATATGCGTATTAAATAGACTTATTAAATAGGCTTATTAAATAGGCTCAATAAATAGGCTTATTAAATAGGCTCAATAAATAGGCTTATTAAATAGGCTCAATAAATAGGCTTATTAAATAGGCTCATTAAATACTTATTAAATAGGCTTATTAAATAGACTTATTAAATAGACTTATTAAATAGGCTTATTAAATAGACTTATTAAATAGGCTTATTAAAAAGGCTTATTAAATAGACTTATTAAACAGACTCATTAAATACTTATTAAATAGGTTTATTAAATAGGCGTATTAAATAGGCTTATTAAATAGGCTCAATAAATAGGCTTATCAAATGGGCTTATTAAATAGGCTCTTTTAATAGGCTTAATAAATAGGCTTATTAAATAGGCTTATTAAATAGACTCATTAAATAGTCTTATTAAATAGGCTCAATAAATAGGCTCATTAAATAGGCTCAATAAATAGGCTTATTAAATAGGCTCAATAATTAGGCTTATTAAATAGGCTCAATAAATAGGCTTATTAAATAGGCTCATTATATACTTATTAAATAGGCTTATTAAATAGACTTATTAAATAGACGTATTAAATATGCTTATTAAATAGGCTTATTAAATAGGCTTATTAAAAAGGCTTATTAAATAGACTTATTAAATAGCCTCATTAAATAGGCTTATTTTAGCAACTTAGGCTTATTAATTAGGCTTTTTTCAGCAACTTAGACTTATTAAATAGCCTTATTACAGCAACTTAAGCTTATTAAAGAGGCTTATTTCAGCAACTTAGGCTTATTAAATAGGCTTATTTCAGCAACTTAGGCTTATTAAATAGGCTTATTCAGCAACTTAGGCTTATTAAATAGCCTTATTAAATAGCCTTATTTCAGCAACTTAGACTTATTAAATAGCCTTATTACAGCAACTTAAGCTTATTAAATAGGCTTATTTCAGCAACTTAGGCTTATTAAATAGGCTTATTTTAGCAACTTAGGCTTATTAAATAGGTTTATTTCAGCAACTTATGCTTATTAAATAGCCTTATTAAATAGGCTTATTTCAGCAACTTACGATTATTAAATAGGCTTATTTCAGCAACTTAGACTTATTAAAAATACTTATTTCAGCAACTTAGGCTTATGAAATAGGCTCATTCAGCAACTTAGGCTTATTAAATAGGCTTATTTCAGCAACTTAGACTTATTAAATAGGCCTATTAAATAGGCTTATTAAATAGACTGATTAAATAGACGTATTCAATATGCTTATTAAATGGGCTTATTAAATAGGCTTATTAAATAGGCTTATTAAATAGACTTATTAAATAGCCTCATTAAATAGGCTTATTTTAGCAACTTAGGCTTATTAATTAGGCTTTTTTCAGCAACTTAGACTTATTAAATAGCCTTATTACAGCAACTTAGGCTTATTAAATAGGCTTATTTCAGCAACTTAGGCTTATTAAATAGGCATATTTCAGCAACCAAGGCTTATTAAATAGGCTTATTTCAGCAACTTAGACTTATTAAAAAGACTTATTTCTGCAACTTAGGCTTATGAAATAGGCTTATTCAGCAATTTAGTCTTATTAAATAGGCTTATTTCAGCAACTTAGACTTATTAAATAGGCCTATTAAATAGGCTTATTAAATAGACTGATTAAATAGGCTCATGAAATACTTATTAAATAGGCTTATTAAATAGGCTTATTAAATAGGCTTATTAAATAGGCTCAATAAATAGGCTTATTAAATAGGCTCAATAAATAGGCTTATTAAATAGGCTCATTAAATACTTATTAAATAGGCTTATTAAATAGACTTATTAAATAGACTTATTAAATAGGCTTATTAAATAGACTTATTAAATAGGCTTATTAAATAGGCTTATTAAATAGGCTCAATAAATAGGCTTATTAAATAGGCTTATTAAATAGGCGTATTAAATAGGCTTATTAATAGGCTTATTAAATAGGCTTATTAAATAGGCTTATTAAATAGACTTATTAAATAGCCTCATTAAATAGGCTTATTTTAGCAACTTAGGCTTATTAAATAGGTTTATTTCAGCAAATTAGACTTATTAAATAGCCTTATTAAATAGGCTTATTTCAGCAACTTATGCTTATTAAATAGGCTTATTTCAGCAACTTATGCTTATTAAATAGCCTTATTAAACAGGTTTATTTCACCAACTTAGGCTTCTTAAATAGCATTTTTAAATAGGCTTAGTTCAAAAACTTAAGCTTATTAAATAGGCTTATTTCAGCAACTTAGGCTCATTAAATAGCCTTATTAAATAGGCTTTTTTCAGGAACTTAGGCTCATTAAATAGCCTTATTAAATAGGCTTATTTCAGCAACTTAGGCTTATTAAATAGCCTTATTAAATAGTCTTATTTTAGCAACTTAGACTTATTAAATCGACTTATTAAATAGACATTTCAGCAACTTAGGCTCATTAAATATGCTTATGAAATATGCTTATTTGTGCAACTTAGACTTATTAGATAGGCCTATTAAATAGGCTTATTTTAGCAACTTAGGCTTATTAAATATGCTTATTTAAGCAAATTAGGCGTATTAAATAGCATTATTAAATAGGTTTATTTCTGCAACTTAGACTTATTAAATAGCCTTATTAAATAGGCTTATTTCAGCAACTTAGGCTTATTAAATAGGCTTATTTCAGCAACGTATGCTTATTAAATAGCCTTATTAAACAGGTTTATTTCTAGCAATTTAGGCTTATTAAATAGCATTTTTAAATAGGTTTTTTTCAGCAACTTAGACTTATTAAATAGACCTTTTTATATAGGTTTAGTTCACCAACGTAGGCTTATTAAATAGGCTTATTTCAGCAACTTAGGCTCATTAAATAGCCTTATTTCAGCAACTTAGACTTATTAAATGGGCTTATTCAGCAACTTAGGCTTATAAAATAGCCTTATTAAATAGGCTTATTTCAGCAACTTAGGCTTATTAAATAGGCTTATTTCAGCAACTTAGACATATTAAAAAGGCTTATTTCAGCAACTTAGGCTTATGAAATAGGCTTATTCAGCAACTTAGGCTTATTAAATAGGCTTATTTCAGCAACGTATGCTTATTAAATAGCCTTATAAAACAGGCTTATTAAAAAACAGGCTTATTAAATAGCATTTTTAAATAGGTTTATTTCAGCAACTTAGACTTATTAAATATACCTTTTTAAATAGGCTTAGTTCAGAAACTTAGGCTTATTAAATAGGCTTATTTTAGCAACGTAGGCTTATTAATTAGGCTTTTTTCAGCAACTTAGACTTATTAAATAGCCTTATTACAGCAACTTAAGCTTATTAAATAGGCTTATTTCAGCAACTTAGGCTTATTAAATAGGCTTATTTCAGAAACTTAGGCTTATTAAATAGGCTTATTCAGCAACTTAGGCTTATTAAATAGCCTTATTAAATAGGCTTATTTCAGCAACTTAGGCTTATTAAATAGGCTTATTTCAGCAACTTAGACTTATTAAAAATACTTATTTCAGCAACTTAGGCTTATGAAATAGGCTTATTCAGCAACTTAGGCTTATTAAATAGGCTTATTTCAGCAACTTAGACTTATTAAATAGGCCTATTAAATAGGCTTATTAAATAGACTGATTAAATAGGCTCATTAAATACATATTAAGTAGGCTTATTAAATAGATTTATTAATTAGACTTATTAAATAGGCTTATTAAATAGGCTTATTAAATAGGCTCATTAAATAGACTTATTAAATAGCCTCATTAAATAGCCTTATTTCAGCAACTTAGACATATTAAATAGGCTTATTCAGCAACTTAGGCTTAAATAGGCTTATTACATAGGCTTATTAAATAGGCTTATTAAATAAACTTATTAAATAGCCTCATTAAATAGGCTTATTTTAGCAACTTAGGCTTATTAAATAGCCATATTAAATATGCTTATTTCAGCAACTTAGGCTTATTAAATAGGCTTATTTCAGCAGCTTATGCTTATTAAATAGCCTTATTAAATAGGCTTATTTCAGCAACATTAGGATTATTATATAGGCTTATTTCAGCAACTTAGACTTATTAAATAGGCCTATTAAATATGCTTATTAAATAGACTTATTAAATAGGCTCATTAAATACTTATTAAATAGGCTTATTAAATAGACTAATTAAATAGGCTCAATAAATAGGCGTATTAAATAGGCTTATTAAATAGTCTTATTAAATAGGCTTATTAAATAGGCTTATTAAATATGCGTATTAAATAGACTTATTAAATAGGCTTATTAAATAGGCTCAATAAATAGGCTTATTAAATAGGCTCAATAAATAGGCTTATTACATAGGCTCAATAAATAGGCTTATTAAATAGGCTCATTAAATACTTATTAAATAGGCTTATTAAATAGACTTATTAAATAGACTTATTAAATAGGCTTATTAAATAGACTTATTAAATAGGCTTATTAAAAAGGCTTATTAAATAGACTTATTAAACAGGCTCATTAAATACTTATTAAATAGGTTTATTAAATAGGCGTATTAAATAGGCTTATTAAATAGGCTCAATAAATAGGCTTATCAAATGGGCTTATTAAATAGGCTCTTTTAATAGGCTTAATAAATAGGCTTATTAAATAGACTCATTAAATAGTCGTATTAAATAGGCTCAATAAATAGGCTCATTAAATAGGCTCAATAAATAGGCTTATTAAATAGGCTCAATAATTAGGCTTTTAAATAGGCTCAATAAATAGGCTTATTAAATAGGCTCATTATATACTTATTAAATAGGCTTATTAAATAGACTTATTAAATAGACGTATTAAATATGCTTATTAAATAGGCTTATTAAATAGGCTTATTAAAAAGGCTTATTAAATAGACTTATTAAATACCCTCATTAAATAGGCTTATTTTAGCAACTTAGGCTTATTAATTAGGCTTTTTTCAGCAACTTAGACTTATTAAATAGCCTTATTACAGCAACTTAAGCTTATTAAAGAGGCTTATTTCAGCAACTTAGGCTTATTAAATAGGCTTATTTCAGCAACTTAGGCTTATTAAATAGGCTTATTCAGCAACTTAGGCTTATTAAATAGCCTTATTAAATAGCCTTATTTCAGCAACTTAGACTTATTAAATAGCCTTATTACAGCAACTTAAGCTTATTAAATAGGTTTATTTCAGCAACTTAGGCTCATTAAATAGCCTTATTTCAGCAACTTAGACTTATTAAATAGGCTTATTCAGCAACTTAGGCTTATAAAATAGCCTTATTAAATAGGCTTAGTTCAGAAACTTAGGCTTATTAAATAGGCTTATTTTAGCAACGTAGGCTTATTAATTAGGCTTTTTTCAGCAACTTAGACTTATTAAATAGCCTTATTAGAGCAACTTAAGCTTATTAAATAGGCTTATTTCAGCAACTTAGGCTTATTAAATAGGCTTATTTCAGAAACTTAGGCTTATTAAATAGGCTTATTCAGCAACTTAGGCTTATTAAATAGCCTTATTAAATAGGCTTATTTCAGCAACTTAGGCTTATTAAATAGGCTTATTTCAGCAACTTAGACTTATTAAAAATACTTATTTCAGCAACTTAGGCTTATGAAATAGGCTTATTCAGCAACTTAGGCTTATTAAATAGGCTTATTTCAGCAACTTAGACTTATTAAATAGGCCTATTAAATAGGCTTATTAAATAGACTGATTAAATAGGCTCATTAAATACATATTAAATAGGCTTATTAAATAGATTTATTAATTAGACTTATTAAATAGGCTTATTAAATAGGCTTATTAAATAGGCTCATTAAATAGACTTATTAAATAGCCTCATTAAATAGCCTTATTTCAGCAACTTAGACTTATTAAATAGGATTATTCAGCAACTTAGGCTTAAATAGGCTTATTAAATAGGCTTATTAAATAGGCTTATTAAATAAACTTATTAAATAGCCTCATTAAATAGGCTTATTTTAGCAACTTAGGCTTATTAAATAGCCATATTAAATATGCTTATTTCAGCAACTTAGGCTTATTAAATAGGCTTATTTCAGCAGCTTATGCTTATTAAATAGCCTTATTAAATAGGCTTATTTCAGCAACATTAGGATTATTAAATAGGCTTATTTCTGCAACTTAGACTTATTAAATAGGCCTATTAAATATGCTTATTAAATAGGCTTATTAAATAGGCTTATTAAATAGGCTTATTAAATAGGCTTATTAAATATGCGTATTAAATAGACTTATTAAATAGGCTTATTAAATAGGCTCAATAAATAGGCTTATTAAATAGGCTCAATAAATAGGCTTATTACATAGGCTCAATAAATAGGCTTATTAAATAGGCTCATTAAATACTTATTAAATAGGCTTATTAAATAGACTTATTAAATAGACTTATTAAATAGGCTTATTAAATAGACTTATTAAACAGGCTCATTAAATACTTATTAAATAGGTTTATTAAATAGGCGTATTAAATAGGCTTATTAAATAGGCTCAATAAATAGGCTTATCAAATGGGCTTATTAAATAGGCTCTTTTAATAGGCTTAATAAATAGGCTTATTAAATAGGCTTATTAAATAGACTCATTAAATAGTCTTATTAAATAGGCTCAATAAATAGGCTCATTAAATAGGCTCAATAAATAGGCTTATTAAATAGGCTCAATAATTAGGCTTATTAAATAGGCTCAATAAATAGGCTTATTAAATAGGCTCATTATATACTTATTAAATAGGCTTATTAAATAGACTTATTAAATAGACGTATTAAATATGCTTATTAAATAGGCTTATTAAATAGGCTTATTAAAAAGGCTTATTAAATAGACTTATTAAATACCCTCATTAAATAGGCTTATTTTAGCAACTTAGGCTTATTAATTAGGCTTTTTTCAGCAACTTAGACTTATTAAATAGCCTTATTACAGCAACTTAAGCTTATTAAAGAGGCTTATTTCAGCAACTTAGGCTTATTAAATAGGCTTATTTCAGCAACTTAGGCTTATTAAATAGGCTTATTCAGCAACTTAGGCTTATTAAATAGCCTTATTAAATAGCCTTATTTCAGCAACTTAGACTTATTAAATAGCCTTATTACAGCAACTTAAGCTTATTAAATAGGCTTATTTCAGCAACTTAGGCTTATTAAATAGGCTTATTTTAGCAACTTAGGCTTATTAAATAGGTTTATTTCAGCAACTTATGCTTATTAAATAGCCTTATTAAATAGGCTTATTTCAGCAACTTACGATTATTAAATAGGCTTATTTCAGCAACTTAGACTTATTAAATAGGCCTATTAAATAGGCTTATTAAATAGACTTATTAAATAGGCTCATTAAATACTTATTAAATATGCTTATTAAATAGGCTTATTAAATAGACTTATTAAATAGGCTCAATAAATAGGGTTATTAAATAGGCCTATAAAATAGGCTTATTAAATAGACTTATTAAATAGACGTATTCAATATGCTTATTAAATGGGCTTATTAAATAGGCTTATTAAATAGGCTTATTAAATAGACTTATTAAATAGCCTCATTAAATAGGCTTATTTTAGCAACTTAGGCTTATTAATTAGGCTTTTTTCAGCAACTTAGACTTATTAAATAGCCTTATTACAGCAACTTAAGCTTATTAAATAGGCGTATTTCAGCAACTTAGGCTTATTAAATTGGCTTATTTCAGCAACTTAGGCTTATTAAATAGGCTTATTCAGCAACTTAGGCTTATTAAATAGCCTTATTAAATAGGCTTATTTCAGCAACCAAGGCTTATTAAATAGGCTTATTTCAGCAACTTAGACTTATTAAAAAGACTTATTTCTGCAACTTAGGCTTATGAAATAGGCTTATTCAGCAATTTAGTCTTATTAAATAGGCTTATTTCAGCAACTTAGACTTATTAAATAGGCCTATTAAATAGGCTTATTAAATAGACTGATTAAATAGGCTCATGAAATACTTATTAAATAGGCTTATTAAATAGGCTTATTAAATAGACTTATTAAATAGGCTCAATAAAGAGGCTTATTAAATAGGCTTATTAAATAGGCTTATTAAATAGGCTCAATAAATAGGCTTATTAAATAGGCTTATTAAATAGGCTTATTAAATAGGCTTATTACATAGACTTATTAAATAGGCTTATTAAATAGGCTCAATAAATAGGCTTATTAAATAGGCTCAATAAATAGGCTTATTAAATAGGCTCATTAAATACTTATTAAATAGGCTTATTAAATAGACTTTTTAAATAGACTTATTAAATAGGCTTATTAAATAGACTTATTAAATAGGCTTATTAAATAGGCTTATTAAATAGGCGTATTAAATAGGCTTATTAATAGGCTTATTAAATAGGCTTATTAAATAGGCTTATTAAATAGACATTAAATAGCCTCATTAAATAGGCTTATTTTAGCAACTTAGGCTTATTAAATAGGTTTATTTCAGCAAATTAGACTTATTAAATAGCCTTATTAAATAGGCTTATTTCAGCAACTTAGGCTTATTAAATAGGCTTATTTCAGCAACTTATGCTTATTAAATAGCCTTATTAAACAGGTTTATTTCACCAACTTAGGCTTCTTAAATAGAATTTTTAAATAGGCTTAGTTCAGAAACTTAGGCTTATTAAATAGGCTTATTTCAGCAACTTAGGCTCATTAAATAGCCTTATTAAATAGGCTTTTTTCAGGAACTTAGGCTCATTAAATAGCCTTATTAAATAGGCTTATTTCAGCAAGTTAGGCTTATTAAATAGCCTTATTAAATAGTCTTATTTTAGCAACTTAGAATTATTAAATCGACTTATTAAATAGACATTTCAGCAACTTAGGCTCATTAAATATGCTTATGAAATATGCTTATTTGTGCAACTTAGACTTATTAGATAGGCCTATTAAATAGGCTTATTTTAGCAACTTATGCTTATTAAATATGCTTATTTAAGCAAATTAGGCGTATTAAATAGCATTATTAAATAGGTTTATTTCTGCAACTTAGACTTATTAAATAGAACTTTTAATATAGGTTTAGTTCACCAACGTAGGCTTATTAAATAGGCTTATTTCAGCAACTTATGCTTATTAAATAGCCTTATTAAACAGGTTTATTTCTAGCAATTTAGGCTTATTAAATAGCATTTTTAAATAGGTTTTTTTCAGCAACTTAGACTTATTAAATAGAACTTTTAATATAGGTTTAGTTCACCAACGTAGGCTTATTAAATAGGCTTATTTCAGCAACTTAGGCTCATTAAATAGCTTATTTCAGCAACTTAGACTTATTAAATAGGCTTATTCATCAACTTAGGCTTATAAAATAGCCTTATTAAATAGGCTTATTTCAGCAACTTAGGCTTATTAAATAGGCTTATTTCAGCAACTTAGACATATTAAAAAGGCTTATTTCAGCAACTTAGGCTTATGAAATAGGCTTATTCAGCAACTTAGGCTTATTAAATAGTCTTATTTCAGCAACGTATGCTTATTAAATAGCCTTATAAAACAGGCTTATTAAAAAACAGGCTTATTAAATAGCATTTTTAAATAGGTTTATTTCAGCAACTTAGACTTATTAAATATACCTTTTTAAATAGGCTTAGTTCAGAAACTTAGGCTTATTAAATAGGCTTATTTTAGCAACGTAGGCTTATTAATTAGGCTTTTTTCAGCAATTTAGACTTATTAAATAGCCTTATTACAGCAACTTAAGCTTATTAAATAGGCTTATTTCAGCAACTTAGGCTTATTAAATAGGCTTATTTCAGAAACTTAGGCTTATTAAATAGGCTTATTCAGCAACTTAGGCTTATTAAATAGCCTTATTAAATAGGCTTATTTCAGCAACTTACGATTATTAAATAGGCTTATTTCAGCAACTTAGACTTATTAAATAGGCCTATTAAATAGGCTTATTAAATAGACTTATTAAATAGGCTCATTAAATACTTATTAAATATGCTTATTAAATAGGCTTATTAAATAGACTTATTAAATAGGCTCAATAAATAGGGTTATTAAATAGGCCTATAAAATAGGCTTATTAAATAGACTTATTAAATAGACGTATTCAATATGCTTATTAAATGGGCTTATTAAATAGGCTTATTAAATAGGCTCATTAAATAGACTTATTAAATAGCCTCATTAAATAGCCTTATTTCAGCAACTTAGACTTATTAAATAGGATTATTCAGCAACTTAGGCTTAAATAGGCTTATTAAATAGGCTTATTAAATAGGCTTATTAAATAAACTTATTAAATAGCCTCATTAAATAGGCTTATTTTAGCAACTTAGGCTTATTAAATAGCCATATTAAATATGCTTATTTCAGCAACTTAGGCTTATTAAATAGGCTTATTTCAGCAGCTTATGCTTATTAAATAGCCTTATTAAATAGGCTTATTTCAGCAACATTAGGATTATTAAATAGGCTTATTTCTGCAACTTAGACTTATTAAATAGGCCTATTAAATATGCTTATTAAATAGGCTTATTAAATAGGCTTATTAAATAGGCTTATTAAATAGGCTTATTAAATATGCGTATTAAATAGACTTATTAAATAGGCTTATTAAATAGGCTCAATAAATAGGCTTATTAAATAGGCTCAATAAATAGGCTTATTACATAGGCTCAATAAATAGGCTTATTAAATAGGCTCATTAAATACTTATTAAATAGGCTTATTAAATAGACTTATTAAATAGACTTATTAAATAGGCTTATTAAATAGACTTATTAAACAGGCTCATTAAATACTTATTAAATAGGTTTATTAAATAGGCGTATTAAATAGGCTTATTAAATAGGCTCAATAAATAGGCTTATCAAATGGGCTTATTAAATAGGCTCTTTTAATAGGCTTAATAAATAGGCTTATTAAATAGGCTTATTAAATAGACTCATTAAATAGTCTTATTAAATAGGCTCAATAAATAGGCTCATTAAATAGGCTCAATAAATAGGCTTATTAAATAGGCTCAATAATTAGGCTTATTAAATAGGCTCAATAAATAGGCTTATTAAATAGGCTCATTATATACTTATTAAATAGGCTTATTAAATAGACTTATTAAATAGACGTATTAAATATGCTTATTAAATAGGCTTATTAAATAGGCTTATTAAAAAGGCTTATTAAATAGACTTATTAAATACCCTCATTAAATAGGCTTATTTTAGCAACTTAGGCTTATTAATTAGGCTTTTTTCAGCAACTTAGACTTATTAAATAGCCTTATTACAGCAACTTAAGCTTATTAAAGAGGCTTATTTCAGCAACTTAGGCTTATTAAATAGGCTTATTTCAGCAACTTAGGCTTATTAAATAGGCTTATTCAGCAACTTAGGCTTATTAAATAGCCTTATTAAATAGCCTTATTTCAGCAACTTAGACTTATTAAATAGCCTTATTACAGCAACTTAAGCTTATTAAATAGGCTTATTTCAGCAACTTAGGCTTATTAAATAGGCTTATTTTAGCAACTTAGGCTTATTAAATAGGTTTATTTCAGCAACTTATGCTTATTAAATAGCCTTATTAAATAGGCTTATTTCAGCAACTTACGATTATTAAATAGGCTTATTTCAGCAACTTAGACTTATTAAATAGGCCTATTAAATAGGCTTATTAAATAGACTTATTAAATAGGCTCATTAAATACTTATTAAATATGCTTATTAAATAGGCTTATTAAATAGACTTATTAAATAGGCTCAATAAATAGGGTTATTAAATAGGCCTATAAAATAGGCTTATTAAATAGACTTATTAAATAGACGTATTCAATATGCTTATTAAATGGGCTTATTAAATAGGCTTATTAAATAGGCTTATTAAATAGACTTATTAAATAGCCTCATTAAATAGGCTTATTTTAGCAACTTAGGCTTATTAATTAGGCTTTTTTCAGCAACTTAGACTTATTAAATAGCCTTATTACAGCAACTTAAGCTTATTAAATAGGCGTATTTCAGCAACTTAGGCTTATTAAATTGGCTTATTTCAGCAACTTAGGCTTATTAAATAGGCTTATTCAGCAACTTAGGCTTATTAAATAGCCTTATTAAATAGGCTTATTTCAGCAACCAAGGCTTATTAAATAGGCTTATTTCAGCAACTTAGACTTATTAAAAAGACTTATTTCTGCAACTTAGGCTTATGAAATAGGCTTATTCAGCAATTTAGTCTTATTAAATAGGCTTATTTCAGCAACTTAGACTTATTAAATAGGCCTATTAAATAGGCTTATTAAATAGACTGATTAAATAGGCTCATGAAATACTTATTAAATAGGCTTATTAAATAGGCTTATTAAATAGACTTATTAAATAGGCTCAATAAAGAGGCTTATTAAATAGGCTTATTAAATAGGCTTATTAAATAGGCTCAATAAATAGGCTTATTAAATAGGCTTATTAAATAGGCTTATTAAATAGGCTTATTACATAGACTTATTAAATAGGCTCAATAAATAGGCTTATTAAATAGGCTTATTAAATAGGCTTATTAAATAGGCTCAATAAATAGGCTTATTAAATAGGCTCAATAAATAGGCTTATTAAATAGGCTCATTAAATACTTATTAAATAGGCTTATTAAATAGACTTTTTAAATAGACTTATTAAATAGGCTTATTAAATAGACTTATTAAATAGGCTTATTAAATAGGCTTATTAAATAGGCGTATTAAATAGGCTTATTAATAGGCTTATTAAATAGGCTTATTAAATAGGCTTATTAAATAGACATTAAATAGCCTCATTAAATAGGCTTATTTTAGCAACTTAGGCTTATTAAATAGGTTTATTTCAGCAAATTAGACTTATTAAATAGCCTTATTAAATAGGCTTATTTCAGCAACTTAGGCTTATTAAATAGGCTTATTTCAGCAACTTATGCTTATTAAATAGCCTTATTAAACAGGTTTATTTCACCAACTTAGGCTTCTTAAATAGAATTTTTAAATAGGCTTAGTTCAGAAACTTAGGCTTATTAAATAGGCTTATTTCAGCAACTTAGGCTCATTAAATAGCCTTATTAAATAGGCTTTTTTCAGGAACTTAGGCTCATTAAATAGCCTTATTAAATAGGCTTATTTCAGCAAGTTAGGCTTATTAAATAGCCTTATTAAATAGTCTTATTTTAGCAACTTAGAATTATTAAATCGACTTATTAAATAGACATTTCAGCAACTTAGGCTCATTAAATATGCTTATGAAATATGCTTATTTGTGCAACTTAGACTTATTAGATAGGCCTATTAAATAGGCTTATTTTAGCAACTTATGCTTATTAAATATGCTTATTTAAGCAAATTAGGCGTATTAAATAGCATTATTAAATAGGTTTATTTCTGCAACTTAGACTTATTAAATAGAACTTTTAATATAGGTTTAGTTCACCAACGTAGGCTTATTAAATAGGCTTATTTCAGCAACTTATGCTTATTAAATAGCCTTATTAAACAGGTTTATTTCTAGCAATTTAGGCTTATTAAATAGCATTTTTAAATAGGTTTTTTTCAGCAACTTAGACTTATTAAATAGAACTTTTAATATAGGTTTAGTTCACCAACGTAGGCTTATTAAATAGGCTTATTTCAGCAACTTAGGCTCATTAAATAGCTTATTTCAGCAACTTAGACTTATTAAATAGGCTTATTCATCAACTTAGGCTTATAAAATAGCCTTATTAAATAGGCTTATTTCAGCAACTTAGGCTTATTAAATAGGCTTATTTCAGCAACTTAGACATATTAAAAAGGCTTATTTCAGCAACTTAGGCTTATGAAATAGGCTTATTCAGCAACTTAGGCTTATTAAATAGTCTTATTTCAGCAACGTATGCTTATTAAATAGCCTTATAAAACAGGCTTATTAAAAAACAGGCTTATTAAATAGCATTTTTAAATAGGTTTATTTCAGCAACTTAGACTTATTAAATATACCTTTTTAAATAGGCTTAGTTCAGAAACTTAGGCTTATTAAATAGGCTTATTTTAGCAACGTAGGCTTATTAATTAGGCTTTTTTCAGCAATTTAGACTTATTAAATAGCCTTATTACAGCAACTTAAGCTTATTAAATAGGCTTATTTCAGCAACTTAGGCTTATTAAATAGGCTTATTTCAGAAACTTAGGCTTATTAAATAGGCTTATTCAGCAACTTAGGCTTATTAAATAGCCTTATTAAATAGGCTTATTTCAGCAACTTACGATTATTAAATAGGCTTATTTCAGCAACTTAGACTTATTAAATAGGCCTATTAAATAGGCTTATTAAATAGACTTATTAAATAGGCTCATTAAATACTTATTAAATATGCTTATTAAATAGGCTTATTAAATAGACTTATTAAATAGGCTCAATAAATAGGGTTATTAAATAGGCCTATAAAATAGGCTTATTAAATAGACTTATTAAATAGACGTATTCAATATGCTTATTAAATGGGCTTATTAAATAGGCTTATTAAATAGGCTTATTAAATAGACTTATTAAATAGCCTCATTAAATAGGCTTATTTTAGCAACTTAGGCTTATTAATTAGGCTTTTTTCAGCAACTTAGACTTATTAAATAGCCTTATTACAGCAACTTAAGCTTATTAAATAGGCGTATTTCAGCAACTTAGGCTTATTAAATTGGCTTATTTCAGCAACTTAGGCTTATTAAATAGGCTTATTCAGCAACTTAGGCTTATTAAATAGCCTTATTAAATAGGCTTATTTCAGCAACCAAGGCTTATTAAATAGGCTTATTTCAGCAACTTAGACTTATTAAATAGGCCTATTAAATAGGCTTATTAAATAGACTGATTAAATAGGCTCATGAAATACTTATTAAATAGGCTTATTAAATAGGCTTATTAAATAGACTTATTAAATAGGCTCAATAAAGAGGCTTATTAAATAGGCTTATTAAATAGGCTTATTAAATAGGCTCAATAAATAGGCTTATTAAATAGGCTTATTAAATAGGCTTATTAAATAGGCTTATTAAATAGGCTCAATAAATAGGCTTATTAAATAGGCTTATTAAATAGGCTTATTAAATAGGCTCAATAAATAGGCTTATTAAATAGGCTCAATAAATAGGCTTATTAAATAGGCTCATTAAATATTTATTAAATAGGCTTATTAAATAGACTTTTTAAATAGACTTATTAAATAGGCTTATTAAATAGACTTATTAAATAGGCTTATTAAATAGGCTTATTAAATAGGCGTATTAAATAGGCTTATTAATAGGCTTATTAAATAGGCTTATTAAATAGGCTTATTAAATAGACATTAAATAGCCTCATTAAATAGGCTTATTTTAGCAACTTAGGCTTATTAAATAGGTTTATTTCAGCAAATTAGACTTATTAAATAGCCTTATTAAATAGGCTTATTTCAGCAACTTAGGCTTATTAAATAGGCTTATTTCAGCAACTTATGCTTATTAAATAGCCTTATTAAACAGGTTTATTTCACCAACTTAGGCTTCTTAAATAGAATTTTTAAATAGGCTTAGTTCAGAAACTTAGGCTTATTAAATAGGCTTATTTCAGCAACTTAGGCTCATTAAATAGCCTTATTAAATAGGCTTTTTTCAGGAACTTAGGCTCATTAAATAGCCTTATTAAATAGGCTTATTTCAGCAACTTAGGCTTATTAAATAGCCTTATTAAATAGTCTTATTTTAGCAACTTAGAATTATTAAATCGACTTATTAAATAGACATTTCAGCAACTTAGGCTCATTAAATATGCTTATGAAATATGCTTATTTGTGCAACTTAGACTTATTAGATAGGCCTATTAAATAGGCTTATTTTAGCAACTTATGCTTATTAAATATGCTTATTTAAGCAAATTAGGCGTATTAAATAGCATTATTAAATAGGTTTATTTCTGCAACTTAGACTTATTAAATAGCCTTTTAAATAGGCTTATTTCAGCAACTTAGGCTTATTAAATAGGCTTATTTCAGCAACTTATGCTTATTAAATAGCCTTATTAAACAGGTTTATTTCTAGCAATTTAGGCTTATTAAATAGCATTTTTAAATAGGTTTTTTTCAGCAACTTAGACTTATTAAATAGAACTTTTAATATAGGTTTAGTTCACCAACGTAGGCTTATTAAATAGGCTTATTTCAGCAACTTAGGCTCATTAAATAGCTTATTTCAGCAACTTAGACTTATTAAATAGGCTTATTCATCAACTTAGGCTTATAAAATAGCCTTATTAAATAGGCTTATTTCAGCAACTTAGGCTTATTAAATAGGCTTATTTCAGCAACTTAGACATATTAAAAAGGCTTATTTCAGCAACTTAGGCTTATGAAATAGGCTTATTCAGCAACTTAGGCTTATTAAATAGTCTTATTTCAGCAACGTATGCTTATTAAATAGCCTTATAAAACAGGCTTATTAAAAAACAGGCTTATTAAATAGCATTTTTAAATAGGTTTATTTCAGCAACTTAGACTTATTAAATATACCTTTTTAAATAGGCTTAGTTCAGAAACTTAGGCTTATTAAATAGGCTTATTTTAGCAACGTAGGCTTATTAATTAGGCTTTTTTCAGCAATTTAGACTTATTAAATAGCCTTATTACAGCAACTTAAGCTTATTAAATAGGCTTATTTCAGCAACTTAGGCTTATTAAATAGGCTTATTTCAGAAACTTAGGCTTATTAAATAGGCTTATTCAGCAACTTAGGCTTATTAAATAGCCTTATTAAATAGGCTTATTTCAGCAACTTAGGCTTATTAAATAGGCTTATTTCAGCAACTTAGACTTATTAAAAATACTTATTTCAGCAACTTAGGCTTTTGAAATAGGCTTATTCAGCAACTTAGGCTTATTAAATAGGCTTATTTCAGCAACTTAGACTTATTAAATAGGCCTATTAAATAGGCTTATTAAATAGACTGATTAAATAGGCTCATTAAATACATATTAAATAGTCTTATTAAATAGATTTATTAATTAGACTTATTAAATAGGCTTATTAAATAGGCTTATTAAATAGTCTCATTAAATAGACTTATTAAATAGCCTCATTAAATAGCCTTATTTCAGCAACTTAGACTTATTAAATAGGCTTATTCAGCAACTTAGGCTTAAATAGGCTTATTAAATAGGCTTATTAAATAGGCTTATTAAATAAACTCATTAAATAGCCTCATTAAATAGGCTTATTTTAGCAACTTAGGCTTATTAAATAGCCATATTAAATATGCTTATTTCAGCAACTTAGGCTTATTAAATAGGCTTATTTCAGCAGCTTATGCTTATTAAATAGCCTTATTAAATAGGCTTATTTCAGCAACATTAGGATTATTAAATAGGCTTATTTCAGCAACTTAGACTTATTAAATAGGCCTATTAAATATGCTTATTAAATAGACTTATTAAATAGGCTCATTAAATAGGCTTATTTTAGCAACTTAGGCTTATTAAATAGCCATATTAAATATGCTTATTTCAGCAACTTAGGTTTATTAAATAGGCTTATTTCAGCAGCTTATGCTTATTAAATAGCCTTATTAAATAGGCTTATTTCAGCAACATTAGGATTATTAAATAGGCTTATTTCAGCAACTTAGACTTATTAAATAGGCTTATTAAATAGGCTTATTAAATAGACTCATTAAATAGGCTTATTAAATATGCATATTAAATAGACTTATTAAATAGGCTTATTAAATAGGCTCAATAAATAGGCTTATTAAATAGGCTCAATAAATAGGCTTATTAAAGAGGCTCAATAAATAGGCTTATTAAATAGGCTCAATAAATAGGCTTATTAAATAGGCTCATTAAATACTTATTAAATAGGCTTATTAAATAGACTTATTAAATAGACTTATTAAATAGGCTTATTAAATAGACGTATTAAATATGCTTATTAAATAGGCTTATTAAATAGGCTTATTAAATAGGCTTATTAAATAGACTTATTAAATAGCCTCATTAAATAGGCTTATTTTAGCAACTTAGGCTTATTAATTAGGCTTTTTTCAGCAACTTAGACTTATTAAATAGCCTTATTACAGCAACTTAGGCTTATTAAATAGGCTTATTTCAGCAACTTAGGCTTATTAAATAGGCTTATTTCAGCAACTTAGGCTTATTAAATAGGCTTATTTCAGCAACATAGGCTTATTAAATGGCCTTATTTCAGCAACTTAGACTTATTAAATAGGCTTATTCAGCAACTTAGGCTTAAATAGGCTTATTAAATAGGCTTATTAAATAGGCTTATTAAATAGGCTTGTTAAATAAACTTATTAAATAGCCTCATTAAATAGGCTTATTTTAGCAACTTAGGCTTATTAAATAGCCATATTAAATATGCTTATTTCAGCAACTTAGGCTTATTAAATAGGCTTATTTCAGCAGCTTATGCTTATTAAATAGCCTTATTAAATAGGCTTATTTCAGCAACATTAGGATTATTAAATAGGCTTATTTCAGCAACTTAGACTTATTAAATAGCCCTATTAAATAGGCTTATTAAATAGACTTATTAAATAGGCTCATTAAATACTTATTAAATAGGCTTATTAAATAGGCTTATTAAATAGACTTGTTAAATAGGCTCAATAAATAGGCATATTAAATAGGCTTATTAAATAGGCTTATTAAATAGGCTTATTAAATATGCGTATTAAATAGACTTATTAAATAGGCTTATTAAATAGGCTCAATTAATAGGCTTATTAAATAGGCTCAATAAATAGGCTTATTAAATAGGCTCAATAAATAGGCTTATTAAATAGGCTCAATAATAAACTTATTAAATAGGCTCATTAAATACTTATTAAATAGGCTTATTAAATAGACTTATTAAATAGACTTATTAAATAGGCTTATTAAATAGACTTATTAAATAGGCTTATTAAAAAGGCTTATTAAATAGACTTATTAAACAGGCTCATTAAATATTTATTAAATAGGTTTATTAAATAGGCGTATTAAATAGGCTTATTAAATAGGCTCAATAAATAGGCTTATTAAATGGGCTTATTAAAAAGGGTCATTAAATAGGCTTAATAAATAGGCTTATTAAATAGGCGTATTAAATAGGTGTATTAAATAGGCTTATTAAATAGACTCATTAAATAGGCTTATTAAATAGGCTCAATAAATAGGCTTATTAAATAGGCTCAATAATTAGGCTTATTAAATAGGCTCAATAAATAGGCTTATTAAATAGGCTCATTATATACTTATTAAATAGGCTTATTAAATAGACTTATTAAATAGACGTATTAAATATGCTTATTAAATAGGCGTATTAAATAGGCTTATTAAATAGGCTTATTAAATAGGCTTATTAAATAGACTTATTAAATAGCCTCATTAAATAGGCTTATTTTAGCAACTTAGGCTTATTAATTAGGCTTTTTTCAGCAACTTAGACTTATTAAATAGCCTTATTACAGCAACTTAGGCTTATTAAATAGGCTTATTTCAGGAACTTAGGCTTATTAAATAGGCTTATTTCAGCAACTTAGGCTTATTAAATAGGCTTATTTCAGCAACTTAGGCTTATTAAATAGCCTTATTTCAGCAACTTAGACGTATTAAATAGGATTATTCAGCAACTTAGGCTTAAATAGGCTTATTAAATAGGCTTATTAAATAGGCTTATTAAATAGGCTTATTAAATAGGCTTATTAAATAAACGTATTAAATAGCCTCATTAAATAGGCTTATTTTAGCAACTTAGGCTTATTAAATAGCCATATTAAATATGCTTATTTCAGCAACTTAGGCTTATTAAATAGGCTTATTTCAGCAGCTTATGCTTATTAAATAGCCTTATTAAATAGCCTTATTTCAGCAACTTAGACTTATTAAATAGGCTTATTTCAGCAACTTATGCTTATTAAATATACTTATTTCAGCAACATAGGCTTATTAAATAGGCTTATTTCAGCAACTTAGACTTATTAAATAGCCTTATTTCAGCAACTTAGGCTTATTAAATAGGCTTATTTCAGCAACTTAGGCTTATTAAATAGCCTTATTTCAGCAACTTAGACTTATTAAATAGGCTTATTCAGCAACTTAGGCTTAAATAGGCTTATTAAATAGGCTTATTAAATAGGCTTATTAAATAGGCTTATTAAATAAACTTATTAAATAGCCTCATTAAATAGGCTTATTTTAGCAACTTAGGCTTATTAAATAGGTTTATTCCAGCAACTTAGACTTATTAAATAGCCATATTAAATATGCTTATTTCAGCAACTTAGGCTTATTAAATAGGCTTATTTCAGCAACTTATGCTTATTAAATAGCCTTATTAAATAGGCTTATTTCAGCAACTTAGGATTATTAAATAGGCTTATTTCAGCAACTTAGACTTATTAAATAGGCCTATGAAATAGGCTTATTAAATAGACTTATTAAATAGGCTCATTAAATACTTATTAAATATGCTTATTAAATAGGCTTATTAAATAGACTTATTAAATAGCCTCAATAAATAGGCTTATTAAATAGGCCTATTAAATAGGCTTAGTAAATAGGCTCATTAAATAGACGTATTCAATATGCTTATTAAATAGGCTTATTAAATAGGCTTATTTCAGCAACTTAGGCTTATTAAATAGGCTTATTTCAGAAACTTAGGCTTATTAAATAGGCTTATTCAGCAACTTAGGCTTATTAAATAGGCTTATTTCAGCAACTTAGACTTATTAAAAAGACTTATTTCAGCAACTTAGGCTTATGAAATAGGCTTATTCAGCAACTTAGCTTATTAAATAGGCTTATTTCAGCAACTTAGACTTATTAAATAGGCCTATTAAATAGGCTTATTAAATAGACTGATTAAATAGGCTCATTAAATACATATTAAATAGGCTTATTAAATAGATTTATTAATTAGACTTATTAAATAGGCTTATTAAATAGGCTTATTAAATAGGCTCATTAAATAGACTTATTAAATAGCCTCATTAAATAGTCTTATTTTAGCAACTTAGGCTTATTAAATAGGCTTATTTAAGCAACTTAGACTTATTAAATAGCCTTATTTCAGCAACTTAGGCTTATTAAATAGGCTTATTTCAGCAACTTAGGCATATTAAATAGCCTTATTTCAGCAACTTAGACTTATTAAATAGGCTTATTCAGCAACTTAGGCTTAAATAGGCTTATTAAATAGGCTTATTAAATAGGCTTATTAAATAGGCTTATTAAATAAACTTATTAAATAGCCTCATTAAATAAGCTTATTTTAGCAACTTAGGCTTATTAAATAGGTTTATTTCAGCAACTTAGACTTATTAAATAGCCATATTAAATATGCTTATTTCAGCAACTTAGGCTTATTAAATAGGCTTATTTCAGCAACTTATGCTTATTAAATAGCCTTATTAAATAGGCTTATTTCAGCAACTTAGGATTATTAAATAGGCTTATTTCAGCAACTTAGACTTATTAAATAGGCCTATGAAATAGGCTTATTAAATAGACTTATTAAATAGGCTCATTAAATACTTATTAAATATGCTTATTAAATAGGCTTATTAAATAGACTTATTAAATAGGCTCAATAAATAGGCTTATTAAATAGGCCTATTAAATAGGCTTAGTAAATAGGCTCATTAAATAGACGTATTCAATATGCTTATTAAATAGTCTTATTAAATAGGCTTATTAAATAGGCTTATTAAATAGACTTATTAAATAGCCTCATTAAATAGGCTTATTTTAGCAACTTAGGCTTATTAATTAGGCTTTTTTCAGCAACTTAGGACTTATTAAATAGCCTTATTGCAGCAACTTAAGCTTATTAAATAGGCTTATTTCAGCAACTTAGGCTTATTAAATAGGCTTATTTCAGAAACTTAGGCTTATTAAATAGGCTTATTCAGCAACTTAGGCTTATTAAATAGGCTTATTTCAGCAACTTAGACTTATTAAAAAGACTTATTTCAGCAACTTAGGCTTATGAAATAGGCTTATTCAGCAACTTAGCTTATTAAATAGGCTTATTTCAGCAACTTAGACTTATTAAATAGGCCTATTAAATAGGCTTATTAAATAGACTGATTAAATAGGCTCATTAAATACACATTAAATAGGCTTATTAAATAGATTTATTAATTAGACTTATTAAATAGGCTTATTAAATAGGCTTATTAAATAGGCTCATTAAATAGACTTATTAAATAGCCTCATTAAATAGTCTTATTTTAGCAACTTAGGCTTATTAAATAGGCTTATTTAAGCAACTTAGACTTATTAAATAGCCTTATTTCAGCAACTTAGGCTTATTAAATAGGCTTATTTCAGCAACTTAGGCATATTAAATAGCCTTATTTCAGCAACTTAGACTTATTAAATAGGCTTATTCAGCAACTTAGGCTTAAATAGGCTTATTAAATAGGCTTATTAAATAGGCTTATTAAATAGGCTTATTAAATAAACTTATTAAATAGCCTCATTAAATAGGCTTATTTTAGCAACTTAGGCTTATTAAATAGCCATATTAAATATGCTTATTTCAGCAGCTTATGCTTATTAAATAGCCTTATTAAATAGGCTTATTTCAGCAACATTAGGATTATTAAATAGGCTTATTTCAGCAACTTAGACTTATTAAATAGGCCTAATAAATAGGCTTATTAAATAGACTTATTAAATAGGCTCATTAAATACTTATTAAATAGGCTTATTAAATAGGCTTATTAAATAGACTTATTAAATAGGCTCAATAAATAGGCGTATTAAATAGGCTTATTAAATAGGCTTATTAAATAGGCTTATTAAATAGGCTTATTAAATATGCGTATTAAATAGACTTATTAAATAGGCTTATTAAATAGGCTCAATAAATAGGCTTATTAAATAGGCTCAATAAATAGGCTTATTAAATAGGCTCAATAAATAGGCTTATTAAATAGGCTCAATAAATAGGCTTAATAAATAGGCTGATTAAATAGGCGTATTAAATAGGCTCATTAAATACTTATTAAATAGGCTTATTAAATAGACTTATTAAATAGACTTATTAAATAGGCTTATTAAATAGACTTATTAAATAGGCTTATTAAAAAGGCTTATTAAATAGACTTATTAAACAGGCTCATTAAATACTTATTAAATAGGTTTATTAAATAGGCATATTAAATAGGCTTATTAAATAGGCTCAATAAATAGGCTTATCAAACGGGCTTATTAAATAGGCTCATTAAATAGGCTTATTAAATAGACTCATTAAATAGCCTCATTAAATAGGCTTATTTTAGCAACTTAGGCTTATTAATTAGGCTTTTTTCAGCAACTTAGACTTATTAAATAGCCTTATTACAGCAACTTAGGCTTATTAAATAGGCTTATTTCAGCAACTTAGGCTTATTAAATAGGCTTATTTCAGCAACTTAAGCTTATTAAATAGGCTTATTTCAGCAACTTAGGCTTATTAAATAGCCTTATTTCAGCAACTTAGACTTATTAAATAGGATTCTTCAGCAACTTAGGCTTAAATAGGCTTATTAAATAGGCTTATTAAATAGGTTTATTAAATAGGCTTATTAAATAAACTTATTAAATAGCCTCATTAAATAGGCTTATTTTAGCAACTTAGGCTTATTAAATAGGTTTATTTCAGCAACTTAGACTTATTAAATAGCCATATTAAATATGCTTATTTCAGCAACTTAGCCTTATTAAGTAGGTTTATTTCAGCAGCTTATGCTTATTAAATAGCCTTATTAAATAGGCTTATTTCAGCAACTTAGGATTATTAAATAGGCTTATTTCAGCAACTTAGACTTATTAAATAGGCCTATTAAATAGGCTTATTAAATAGACTTATTAAATAGGCTCATTAAATACTTATTAAATAGGCTTATTAAATAGACTGATTAAATAGGCTCAATAAATAGGCGTATTAAATAGGCTTATTAAATAGGCTTATTAAATAGGCTTATTAAATAGGCTTATTAAATATGCGTATTAAATAGACTTATTAAATAGGCTTATTAAATAGGCTCAATAAATAGGCTTATTAAATAGGCTCAATAAATAGGCTTATTAAATAGGCTCAATAAATAGGCTTATTAAATAGGCTTATTAAATACTTATTAAATAGGCTTATTAAATAGACTTATTAAATAGACTTATTAAATAGGCTTATTAAATAGACTTATTAAATAGGCTTATTAAAAAGGCTTATTAAATAGACTTATTAAACAGGCTCATTAAATACTTATTAAATAGGTTTATTAAATAGGCGTATTAAATAGGCTTATTAAATAGGCTCAATAAATAGGCTTATCAAATGGGCTTATTAAATAGGCTCTTTTAATAGGCTTAATAAATAGGCTTATTAAATAGGCTTATTAAATAGGCTTATTAAATAGGCTTATTAAATAGGCTTATTAAAATGACTTATTAAATAGGCTCATTAAATACTTATTAAATATGCTTATTAAATAGGCTTATTAAATAGACTCAATAAATAGGCTTATTAAATAGGCTCATTATATACTTATTAAATAAGCTTATTAAATAGAGTTATTAAATAGACGTATTAAATATGCTTATTAAATAGGCTTATTAAATAGGCTTATTAAATAGGCTTATTAAATAGACTTATTAAATAGCCTCATTAAATAGGCTTATTTTAGCAACTTAGGCTTATTAATTAGGCTTTTTTCAGCAACTTAGACTTATTAAATAGCCTTATTACAGCAACTTAAGCTTATTAAAGAGGCTTATTTCAGCAACTTAGGCTTATTAAATAGGCTTATTTCAGCAACTTAGGCTTATTAAATAGGCCTATTAAATAGGCTTATTAAATAGACTTATTAAATAGGCTCATTAAATACTTATTAAATAGGCTTATTAAATAGACTGATTAAATAGGCTCAATAAATAGGCGTATTAAATAGGCTTATTAAATAGGTTTATTAAATAAACTTATTAAATAGCCTCATTAAATAGGCTTATTTTAGCAACTTAGGCTTATTAAATAGGTTTATTTCAGCAACTTAGACTTATTAAATAGCCATATTAAATATGCTTATTTCAGCAACTTAGCCTTATTAAGTAGGCTTATTTCAGCAGCTTATGCTTATTAAATAGCCTTATTAAATAGGCTTATTTCAGCAACTTAGGATTATTAAATAGGCTTATTTCAGCAACTTAGACTTATTAAATAGGCCTATTAAATAGGCTTATTAAATAGACTTATTAAATAGGCTCATTAAATACTTATTAAATAGGCTTATTAAATAGACTGATTAAATAGGCTCAATAAATAGGCGTATTAAATAGGCTTATTAAATACGCTTATTAAATAGGCTTATTAAATAGGCTTATTAAATATGCGTATTAAATAGACTTATTAAATAGGCTTATTAAATAGGCTCAATAAATAGGCTTATTAAATAGGCTCAATAAATAGGCTTATTCAATAGGCTCAATAAATAGGCTTATTAAATAGGCTCATTAAATACTTATTAAATAGGCTTATTAAATAGACTTATTAAATAGACGTATTAAATATGCTTATTAAATAGACTTATTAAATAGGCTTATTAAAAAGGCTTATTAAATAGACTTATTAAACAGACTCATTAAATACTTATTAAATAGGTTTATTAAATAGGCGTATTAAATAGGCTTATTAAATAGGCTCAATAAATAGGCTTATTAAATAGGCTTATTAAATAGGCTCAATAAATAGGCTTATTAAATAGCCTCAATAAATAGGCTCATTAAATAGGCTCAATAAATAGGCTTATTAAATAGGCTCATTAAATACTTATTAAATAGGCTTATTAAATAGATTTATTAATTAGACTTATTAAATAGGCTTATTAAATAGGCTTATTAAATAGACTTATTAAATAGCCTCATTAAATAGGCTTATTTTAGCAACTTAGGCTTATTTCAGCAACTTAGACTTATTAAATAGCCTTATTTCAGCAACTTAGGCTTATTAAATAGGCTTATTTCAGCAACTTAGGCTTATTAAATAGCCTTATTTCAGCAACTTAGACTTATTAAATAGGCTTATTCAGCAACTTAGGCTTAAATAGGCTTATTAAATAGGCTTATTAAATAGGCTTATTAAATAGGCTTATTAAATAGACTTATTAAATAGGCTCATTAAATACTTATTAAATATGCTTATTAAATAGGCTTATAAAATAGACTTATTAAATAGGCTCAATAAATAGGCTTATTAAATAGGCCTATTAAATAGGCTTATTAAATAGACTTAATAAATAGACGTATTCAATATGCTTATTAAATAGTCTTATTAAATAGGCTTATTAAATAGGCTTATTAAATAGACTTATTAAATAGCCTCATTAAATAGGCTTATTTTAGCAACTTAGGCTTATTAATTAGGCTTTTTTCAGCAACTTAGGACTTATTAAATAGCCTTATTGCAGCAACTTACGCTTATTAAATAGGGTTATTTCAGCAACTTAGGCTTATTAAATAGGCTTATTTCAGAAACTTAGGCTTATTAAATAGGCTTATTCAGCAACTTAGGCTTATTAAATAGCCTTATTAAATAGGCTTATTTCAGCAACTTAGGCTTATTAAATAGGCTTATTTCAGCAACTTAGACTTATTAAAAAGACTTATTTCAGCAACTTAGGCTTATGAAATAGGCTTATTCAGCAACTTAGCTTATTAAATAGGCTTATTTCAGCAACTTAGACTTATTAAATATGCCTATTAAATAGGCTTATTAAATAGACTGATTAAATAGGCTCATTAAATACATATTAAATAGGCTTATTAAATAGATTTATTAATTAGACTTATTAAATAGGCTTATTAAATAGGCTTATTAAATAGGCTCATTAAATAGACTTATTAAATAGCCTCATTAAATAGTCTTATTTTAGCAACTTAGGCTTATTAAATAGGCTTATTTAAGCAACTTAGACTTATTAAATAGCCTTTTTTCAGCAACTTAGGCTTATTAAATAGGCTTATTTCAGCAACTTAGGCATATTAAATAGACTTATTTCAGCAACTTAGACTTATTAAATAGGCTTATTCAGCAACTTAGGCTTAAATAGGCTTATTAAATAGGCTTATTAAATAGGCTTATTAAATAGGCTTATTAAATAAACTTATTAAATAGCCTCATTAAATAGGCTTATTTTAGCAACTTAGGCTTATTAAATAGCCTTATTAAATAGGCTTATTTCAGCAACATTAGGATTATTAAATAGGCTTATTTCAGCAACTTAGACTTATTAAATAGGCCTATTAAATAGGCTTATTAAATAGACTTATTAAATAGGCTCATTAAATACTTATTAAATAGGCTTATTAAATAGGCTTATTAAATAGACTTATTAAATATGCGTATTAAATAGACTTATTAAATAGGCTTATTAAATAGGCTCAATAAATAGGCTTATTAAATAGGCTCAATAAATAGGCTTATTAAATAGGCTCAATAAATAGGCTTATTAAATAGGCTCAATAAATAGGCTTATTAAATAGGCTCAATAAATAGGCTTATTAAATAGGCTCAATAAATAGGCTTATTAAATAGGCTCAATAAATAGGCTTATTAAATAGGCTCATTAAATACTTATTAAATAGGCTTATTAAATAGACTTATTAAATAGACTTATTAAATAGGCTTATTAAATAGACTTATTAAATAGGCTTATTAAAAAGGCTTATTAAATAGACTTATTAAACAGGCTCATTAAATACGTATTAAATAGGTTTATTAAATAGGCGTATTAAATTGACTTATTAAATAGGCTCAATAAATAGGCTTATTAAATGGGCTTATTAAATAGGCTCATTAAATAGGCTTAATAAATAGGCTGATTAAATAGGCGTATTAAATAGGCTTATTAAATAGACTCATTAAATAGGCTTATTAAATAGGCTCAATAAATAGGCTCATTAAATAGGCTCAATAAATAGGCTTATTAAATAGGCTCAATAATTAGGCTTATTAAATAGGCTCAATAAATAGGCTTATTAAATAGGCTCATTATATACTTGTTAAATAGGCTTATTCAGCATCTTAGGCTTATTAAATAGGCTCATTAAATACTTATTAAATAGGCTTATTAAACAGGCTTATTAAATAGACTTATTAAACAGGCTCAATAAATAGGCTTATTAAATAGGGTCATTAAATAGGCTTCATAAATAGGCTTATTAAATCGGCTTATTAAATAGGCTTATTAAATAGGCATATTAAATAGACTTAATAAATAGGCTTTTTAAATAGGCACAATAAATAGGCCTATTAAATAGGCTCAATAAATAGGCTAATTAAATAGGCTCAATAAATAGGCTTATTAAATAGACTCAATAAATAGGCTTATTAAATAGGCTCATTAAATACTTATTAAATAGGCTTATTAAATAGACTTATTAAATAGACTTATTAAATAGGCTTATTAAATAGACTTATTAAATAGGCTTATTAAAAAGGCTTATTAAATAGACTTATTAAACACGCTCATTAAATACTTATTAAATAGGTTTATTAAATAGGCGTAATAAATAGGCTTATTAAATAGGCTCAATAAATAGGCTTATTAAATAGGCTTATTAAATAGGCTCAATAAATAGGCTTATTAAATAGCCTCAATAAATAGGCTCATTAAATAGGCTCAATAAATAGGCTTATTAAATAGGCTCATTAAATATTTATTAGATAGGCTTATAAAATAGATTTATTAATTAGACTTATTAAATAGGCTTATTAAATAGGCTTATTAAATAGACTTATTAAATAGCCTCATTAAATAGGCTTATTTTAGCAACTTAGGCTTATTTCAGCAACTTAGACTTATTAAATAGCCTTATTTCAGCAACTTAGGCTTATTAAATAGGCTTATTTCAGCAACTTAGGCTTATTAAATAGCCTTATTTCAGCAACTTAGACTTATTAAATAGGCTTATTCAGCAACTTAGGCTTAAATAGGCTTATTAAATAGGCTTATTAAATAGGCTTATTAAATAGGCTTATTAAATAGACTTATTAAATAGGCTCATTAAATACTTATTAAATATGCTTATTAAATAGGCTTATTAAATAGACGTATTAAATAGGCTCAATAAATAGGCTTATTAAATAGGCCTATTAAATAGGCTTATTAAATAGACTTATTAAATAGACGTATTCAATATGCTTATTAAATAGTCTTATTAAATAGGCTTATTAAATAGGCTCAATAATTAGGCTTATTAAATAGGCTCAATAAATAGGCTTATTAAATAGGCTCATTATATACTTGTTAAATAGGCTTATTAAATAGACTTATTAAATAGACGTATTAAATATGCTTATTAAATCGGCTTATTAAATAGGCTTATTAAATAGGCTTATTAAATAGACTCATTAAATAGCCTCATTAAATAGGCTTATTTTAGCAACTTAGGCTTATTAATTAGGCTTTTTTCAGCAACTTAGACTTATTAAATAGCCTTATTACAGCAACTTAGGCTTATTAAATAGGCTTATTTCAGCAACTTAGGCTTATTAAATAGGCTTATTTCAGCAACTTAGGCTTATTAAATAGGCTTATTTCAGCAACTTAGGCTTATTAAATAGCCTTATTTCAGCAACTTAGACTTATTAAAAAGGATTCTTCAGCAACTTAGGCTTAAATAGGCTTATTAAATAGGCTTATGAAATAGGTTTATTAAATAGGCTTATTAAATAAACTTATTAAATAGCCTCATTAAATAGGCTTATTTTAGCAACTTAGACTTATTAAATAGGCCTATTAAATAGGCTTATTAAATAGACTTACTAAATAGGCTCATCAAATACTTATTAAATAGGCTTATTAAATAGACTGATTAAATAGGCTCAATAAATAGGCGTATTAAATAGGCTTATTAAATAGGCTTATTAAATAGGCTTATTAAATATGCGTATTAAATAGACTTATTAAATAGGCATATTAAATAGGCTCAATAAATAGGCTTATTAAATAGGCTCAATAAATAGGCTTATTAAATAGGCTCAATAAATAGGCTTATTAAATAGGCTCATTAAATACTTATTAAATAGGCTTATTAAATAGACTTATTAAATAGACTTATTAAATAGGCTTATTAAATAGACTTATTAAATAGGCTTATTAAAAAGGCTTATTAAATAGACTTATTAAACAGGCTCATTAAATACTTATTAAATAGGTTTATTAAATAGGCGTATTAAATAGGCTTATTAAATAGGCCCAATAAATAGGCTTATCAAATGGGCTTATTAAATAGGCTCTTTTAATAGGCTTAATAAATAGGCATATTAAATAGGCATATTAAATAGACTCATTAAATAGTCTTATTAAATAGGCTCAATAAATAGGCTCATTAAATAGGCTCAATAAATAGGCTTATTAAATAGGCTCAATAATTAGGCTTATTAAATAGGTTCAATAAATAGGCTTATTAAATAGGCTCATTATATACTTATTAAATAGGCTTATTAAATAGACTTATTAAATAGACGTATTAAATATGCTTATTAAATAGGCTTATTAAATAGGCTTATTAAATAGGCTTATTAAAAAGACTTATTAAATAGCCTCATTAAATAGGCTTATTTTAGCAACTTAGGCTTATTAATTAGGCTTTTTTCAGCAACTTAGACTTATTAAATAGCCTTATTACAGCAACTTAAGCTTATTAAAGAGGCTTATTTCAGCAACTCAGGCTTATTAAATAGGCTTATTTCTGCAACTTAGGCTTATTAAATAGGCCTATTAAATAGGCTTATTAAATAGACTTATTAAATAGGCTCATTAAATACTTATTAAATAGGCTTATTAAATAGACTGATTAAATAGGCTCAATAAATAGGCGTATTAAATAGGCTTATTAAATAGGTTTATTAAATAAACTTATTAAATAGCCTCATTAAATAGGCTTATTTTAGCAACTTAGGCTTATTAAATAGGTTTATTTCAGCAACTTAGACTTATTAAATAGCCATATTAAATGTGCTTATTTCAGCAACTTAGCCTTATTAAGTAGGTTTATTTCAGCAGCTTATGCTTATTAAATAGCCTTATTAAATAGGCTTATTTCAGCAACTTAGGATTATTAAATAGGCTTATTTCAGCAACTTAGACTTATTAAATAGGCCTATTAAATAGGCTTATTAAATATACTTATTAAATAGGCTCATTAAATACTTATTAAATAGGCTTATTAAATAGACTGATTAAATAGGCTCAATAAATAGGCGTATTAAATAGGCTTATTAAATAGGCTTATTAAATAGGCTTATTAAATAGGCTTATTAAATATGCGTATTAAATAGACTTATTAAATAGGCTTATTAAATAGGCTCAATAAATAGGCTTATTAAATAGGCTCAATAAATAGGCTTATTAAATAGGCTCAATAAATAGGCTTATTAAATAGGCTTATTAAATACTTATTAAATAGGCTTATTAAATAGACTTATTAAATAGACTTATTAAATAGGCTTATTAAATAGACTTATTAAATAGGCTTATTAAAAAGGCTTATTAAATAGACTTATTAAACAGGCTCATTAAATACTTATTAAATAGGTTTATTAAATAGGCGTATTAAATAGGCTTATTAAATAGGCTCAATAAATAGGCTTATCAAATGGGCTTATTAAATAGGCTCTTTTAATAGGCTTAATAAATAGGCTTATTAAATAGGCTTATTAAATAGACTCATTAAATAGTCTTATTAAATAGGCTCAATAAAGAGGCTCATTAAATAGGCTCAATAAATAGGCTTATTAAATAGGCTCAATAATTAGGCTTATTAAATAGGCTCAATAAATAGGCTTATTAAATAGGCTCATTATATACTTATTAAATAAGCTTATTAAATAGAGTTATTAAATAGACGTATTAAATATGCTTATTAAATAGGCTTATTAAATAGGCTTATTAAATAGACTTATTAAATAGCCTCATTAAATAGGCTTATTTTAGCAACTTAGGCTTATTAATTAGGCTTTTTTCAGCAACTTAGACTTATTAAATAGCCTTATTACAGCAACTTAAGCTTATTAAAGAGGCTTATTTCAACAACTTAGGCTTATTAAATAGGCTTATTTCAGCAACTTAGGCTTATTAAATAGGCCTATTAAATAGGCTTATTAAATAGACTTATTAAATAGGCTCATTAAATACTTATTAAATAGGCTTATTAAATAGACTGATTAAATAGGCTCAATAAATAGGCGTATTAAATAGGCTTATTAAATAGGTTTATTAAATAAACTTATTAAATAGCCTCATTAAATAGGCTTATTTTAGCAACTTAGGCTTATTAAATAGGTTTATTTCAGCAACTTAGACTTATTAAATAGCCATATTAAATATGCTTTTTTCAGCAACTTAGCCTTATTAAGTAGGCTTATTTCAGCAGCTTATGCTTATTAAATAGCCTTATTAAATAGGCTTATTTCAGCAACTTAGGATTATTAAATAGGCTTATTTCAGCAACTTAGACTTATTAAATAGGCCTATTAAATAGGCTTATTAAATAGACTTATTAAATAGGCTCATTAAATACTTATTAAATAGGCTTATTAAATAGACTGATTAAATAGGCTCAATAAATAGGCGTATTAAATAGGCTTATTAAATACGCTTATTAAATAGGCTTATTAAATAGGCTTATTAAATATGCGTATTAAATAGACTTATTAAATAGGCTTATTAAATAGGCTCAATAAATAGGCTTATTAAATAGGCTCAATAAATAGGCTTATTAAATAGGCTCAATAAATAGGCTTATTAAATAGGCTCATTAAATACTTATTAAATAGGCTTATTAAATAGACTTATTAAATAGACTTATTAAATAGGCTTATTAAATAGACTTATTAAATAGGCTTATTAAAAAGGCTTATTAAATAGACTTATTAAACAGACTCATTAAATACTTATTAAATAGGTTTATTAAATAGGCGTATTAAATAGGCTTATTAAATAGGCTCAATAAATAGGCTTATCAAATGGGCTTATTAAATAGGCTCTTTTAATAGGCTTAATAAATAGGCTTATTAAATAGGCTTATTAAATAGACTCATTAAATAGTCTTATTAAATAGGCTCAATAAATAGGCTCATTAAATAGGCTCAATAAATAGGCTTATTAAATAGGCTCAATAATTAGGCTTATTAAATAGGCTCAATAAATAGGCTTATTAAATAGGCTCATTATATACTTATTAAATAGGCTTATTAAATAGACTTATTAAATAGACGTATTAAATATGCTTATTAAATAGGCTTATTAAATAGGCTTATTAAAAAGGCTTATTAAATAGACTTATTAAATAGCCTCATTAAATAGGCTTATTTTAGCAACTTAGGCTTATTAATTAGGCTTTTTTCAGCAACTTAGACTTATTAAATAGCCTTATTACAGCAACTTAAGCTTATTAAAGAGGCTTATTTCAGCAACTTAGGCTTATTAAATAGGCTTATTTCAGCAACTTAGGCTTATTAAATAGGCTTATTCAGCAACTTAGGCTTATTAAATAGCCTTATTAAATAGCCTTATTTCAGCAACTTAGACTTATTAAATAGCCTTATTACAGCAACTTAAGCTTATTAAATAGGCTTATTTCAGCAACTTAGGCTTATTAAATAGGCTTATTTTAGCAACTTAGGCTTATTAAATAGGTTTATTTCAGCAACTTATGCTTATTAAATAGCCTTATTAAATAGGCTTATTTCAGCAACTTACGATTATTAAATAGGCTTATTTCAGCAACTTAGACTTATTAAAAATACTTATTTCAGCAACTTAGGCTTATGAAATAGGCTCATTCAGCAACTTAGGCTTATTAAATAGGCTTATTTCAGCAACTTAGACTTATTAAATAGGCCTATTAAATAGGCTTATTAAATAGACTGATTAAATAGACGTATTCAATATGCTTATTAAATGGGCTTATTAAATAGGCTTATTAAATAGGCTTATTAAATAGACTTATTAAATAGCCTCATTAAATAGGCTTATTTTAGCAACTTAGGCTTATTAATTAGGCTTTTTTCAGCAACTTAGACTTATTAAATAGCCTTATTACAGCAACTTAGGCTTATTAAATAGGCTTATTTCAGCAACTTAGGCTTATTAAATAGGCATATTTCAGCAACCAAGGCTTATTAAATAGGCTTATTTCAGCAACTTAGACTTATTAAAAAGACTTATTTCTGCAACTTAGGCTTATGAAATAGGCTTATTCAGCAATTTAGTCTTATTAAATAGGCTTATTTCAGCAACTTAGACTTATTAAATAGGCCTATTAAATAGGCTTATTAAATAGACTGATTAAATAGGCTCATGAAATACTTATTAAATAGGCTTATTAAATAGGCTTATTAAATAGGCTTATTAAATAGGCTCAATAAATAGGCTTATGAAATAGGCTCAATAAATAGGCTTATTAAATAGGCTCATTAAATACTTATTAAATAGGCTTATTAAATAGACTTATTAAATAGACTTATTAAATAGGCTTATTAAATAGACTTATTAAATAGGCTTATTAAATAGGCTTATTAAATAGGCTCAATAAATAGGCTTATTAAATAGGCTTATTAAATAGGCGTATTAAATAGGCTTATTAATAGGCTTATTAAATAGGCTTATTAAATAGGCTTATTAAATAGACTTATTAAATAGCCTCATTAAATAGGCTTATTTTAGCAACTTAGGCTTATTAAATAGGTTTATTTCAGCAAATTAGACTTATTAAATAGCCTTATTAAATAGGCTTATTTCAGCAACTTATGCTTATTAAATAGGCTTATTTCAGCAACTTATGCTTATTAAATAGCCTTATTAAACAGGTTTATTTCACCAACTTAGGCTTCTTAAATAGCATTTTTAAATAGGCTTAGTTCAAAAACTTAAGCTTATTAAATAGGCTTATTTCAGCAACTTAGGCTCATTAAATAGCCTTATTAAATAGGCTTTTTTCAGGAACTTAGGCTCATTAAATAGCCTTATTAAATAGGCTTATTTCAGCAACTTAGGCTTATTAAATAGCCTTATTAAATAGTCTTATTTTAGCAACTTAGACTTATTAAATCGACTTATTAAATAGACATTTCAGCAACTTAGGCTCATTAAATATGCTTATGAAATATGCTTATTTGTGCAACTTAGACTTATTAGATAGGCCTATTAAATAGGCTTATTTTAGCAACTTAGGCTTATTAAATATGCTTATTTAAGCAAATTAGGCGTATTAAATAGCATTATTAAATAGGTTTATTTCTGCAACTTAGACTTATTAAATAGCCTTATTAAATAGGCTTATTTCAGCAACTTAGGCTTATTAAATAGGCTTATTTCAGCAACGTATGCTTATTAAATAGCCTTATTAAACAGGTTTATTTCTAGCAATTTAGGCTTATTAAATAGCATTTTTAAATAGGTTTTTTTCAGCAACTTAGACTTATTAAATAGACCTTTTTATATAGGTTTAGTTCACCAACGTAGGCTTATTAAATAGGCTTATTTCAGCAACTTAGGCTCATTAAATAGCCTTATTTCAGCAACTTAGACTTATTAAATGGGCTTATTCAGCAACTTAGGCTTATAAAATAGCCTTATTAAATAGGCTTATTTCAGCAACTTAGGCTTATTAAATAGGCTTATTTCAGCAACTTAGACATATTAAAAAGGCTTATTTCAGCAACTTAGGCTTATGAAATAGGCTTATTCAGCAACTTAGGCTTATTAAATAGGCTTATTTCAGCAACGTATGCTTATTAAATAGCCTTATAAAACAGGCTTATTAAAAAACAGGCTTATTAAATAGCATTTTTAAATAGGTTTATTTCAGCAACTTAGACTTATTAAATATACCTTTTTAAATAGGCTTAGTTCAGAAACTTAGGCTTATTAAATAGGCTTATTTTAGCAACGTAGGCTTATTAATTAGGCTTTTTTCAGCAACTTAGACTTATTAAATAGCCTTATTACAGCAACTTAAGCTTATTAAATAGGCTTATTTCAGCAACTTAGGCTTATTAAATAGGCTTATTTCAGAAACTTAGGCTTATTAAATAGGCTTATTCAGCAACTTAGGCTTATTAAATAGCCTTATTAAATAGGCTTATTTCAGCAACTTAGGCTTATTAAATAGGCTTATTTCAGCAACTTAGACTTATTAAAAATACTTATTTCAGCAACTTAGGCTTATGAAATAGGCTTATTCAGCAACTTAGGCTTATTAAATAGGCTTATTTCAGCAACTTAGACTTATTAAATAGGCCTATTAAATAGGCTTATTAAATAGACTGATTAAATAGGCTCATTAAATACATATTAAGTAGGCTTATTAAATAGATTTATTAATTAGACTTATTAAATAGGCTTATTAAATAGGCTTATTAAATAGGCTCATTAAATAGACTTATTAAATAGCCTCATTAAATAGCCTTATTTCAGCAACTTAGACATATTAAATAGGCTTATTCAGCAACTTAGGCTTAAATAGGCTTATTACATAGGCTTATTAAATAGGCTTATTAAATAAACTTATTAAATAGCCTCATTAAATAGGCTTATTTTAGCAACTTAGGCTTATTAAATAGCCATATTAAATATGCTTATTTCAGCAACTTAGGCTTATTAAATAGGCTTATTTCAGCAGCTTATGCTTATTAAATAGCCTTATTAAATAGGCTTATTTCAGCAACATTAGGATTATTATATAGGCTTATTTCAGCAACTTAGACTTATTAAATAGGCCTATTAAATATGCTTATTAAATAGACTTATTAAATAGGCTCATTAAATACTTATTAAATAGGCTTATTAAATAGACTGATTAAATAGGCTCAATAAATAGGCGTATTAAATAGGCTTATTAAATAGTCTTATTAAATAGGCTTATTAAATAGGCTTATTAAATATGCGTATTAAATAGACTTATTAAATAGGCTTATTAAATAGGCTCAATAAATAGGCTTATTAAATAGGCTCAATAAATAGGCTTATTACATAGGCTCAATAAATAGGCTTATTAAATAGGCTCATTAAATACTTATTAAATAGGCTTATTAAATAGACTTATTAAATAGACTTATTAAATAGGCTTATTAAATAGACTTATTAAATAGGCTTATTAAAAAGGCTTATTAAATAGACTTATTAAACAGGCTCATTAAATACTTATTAAATAGGTTTATTAAATAGGCGTATTAAATAGGCTTATTAAATAGGCTCAATAAATAGGCTTATCAAATGGGCTTATTAAATAGGCTCTTTTAATAGGCTTAATAAATAGGCTTATTAAATAGACTCATTAAATAGTCGTATTAAATAGGCTCAATAAATAGGCTCATTAAATAGGCTCAATAAATAGGCTTATTAAATAGGCTCAATAATTAGGCTTTTAAATAGGCTCAATAAATAGGCTTATTAAATAGGCTCATTATATACTTATTAAATAGGCTTATTAAATAGACTTATTAAATAGACGTATTAAATATGCTTATTAAATAGGCTTATTAAATAGGCTTATTAAAAAGGCTTATTAAATAGACTTATTAAATACCCTCATTAAATAGGCTTATTTTAGCAACTTAGGCTTATTAATTAGGCTTTTTTCAGCAACTTAGACTTATTAAATAGCCTTATTACAGCAACTTAAGCTTATTAAAGAGGCTTATTTCAGCAACTTAGGCTTATTAAATAGGCTTATTTCAGCAACTTAGGCTTATTAAATAGGCTTATTCAGCAACTTAGGCTTATTAAATAGCCTTATTAAATAGCCTTATTTCAGCAACTTAGACTTATTAAATAGCCTTATTACAGCAACTTAAGCTTATTAAATAGGTTTATTTCAGCAACTTAGGCTCATTAAATAGCCTTATTTCAGCAACTTAGACTTATTAAATAGGCTTATTCAGCAACTTAGGCTTATAAAATAGCCTTATTAAATAGGCTTAGTTCAGAAACTTAGGCTTATTAAATAGGCTTATTTTAGCAACGTAGGCTTATTAATTAGGCTTTTTTCAGCAACTTAGACTTATTAAATAGCCTTATTAGAGCAACTTAAGCTTATTAAATAGGCTTATTTCAGCAACTTAGGCTTATTAAATAGGCTTATTTCAGAAACTTAGGCTTATTAAATAGGCTTATTCAGCAACTTAGGCTTATTAAATAGCCTTATTAAATAGGCTTATTTCAGCAACTTAGGCTTATTAAATAGGCTTATTTCAGCAACTTAGACTTATTAAAAATACTTATTTCAGCAACTTAGGCTTATGAAATAGGCTTATTCAGCAACTTAGGCTTATTAAATAGGCTTATTTCAGCAACTTAGACTTATTAAATAGGCCTATTAAATAGGCTTATTAAATAGACTGATTAAATAGGCTCATTAAATACATATTAAATAGGCTTATTAAATAGATTTATTAATTAGACTTATTAAATAGGCTTATTAAATAGGCTTATTAAATAGGCTCATTAAATAGACTTATTAAATAGCCTCATTAAATAGCCTTATTTCAGCAACTTAGACTTATTAAATAGGATTATTCAGCAACTTAGGCTTAAATAGGCTTATTAAATAGGCTTATTAAATAGGCTTATTAAATAAACTTATTAAATAGCCTCATTAAATAGGCTTATTTTAGCAACTTAGGCTTATTAAATAGCCATATTAAATATGCTTATTTCAGCAACTTAGGCTTATTAAATAGGCTTATTTCAGCAGCTTATGCTTATTAAATAGCCTTATTAAATAGGCTTATTTCAGCAACATTAGGATTATTAAATAGGCTTATTTCTGCAACTTAGACTTATTAAATAGGCCTATTAAATATGCTTATTAAATAGGCTTATTAAATAGGCTTATTAAATAGGCTTATTAAATAGGCTTATTAAATATGCGTATTAAATAGACTTATTAAATAGGCTTATTAAATAGGCTCAATAAATAGGCTTATTAAATAGGCTCAATAAATAGGCTTATTACATAGGCTCAATAAATAGGCTTATTAAATAGGCTCATTAAATACTTATTAAATAGGCTTATTAAATAGACTTATTAAATAGACTTATTAAATAGGCTTATTAAATAGACTTATTAAACAGGCTCATTAAATACTTATTAAATAGGTTTATTAAATAGGCGTATTAAATAGGCTTATTAAATAGGCTCAATAAATAGGCTTATCAAATGGGCTTATTAAATAGGCTCTTTTAATAGGCTTAATAAATAGGCTTATTAAATAGGCTTATTAAATAGACTCATTAAATAGTCTTATTAAATAGGCTCAATAAATAGGCTCATTAAATAGGCTCAATAAATAGGCTTATTAAATAGGCTCAATAATTAGGCTTATTAAATAGGCTCAATAAATAGGCTTATTAAATAGGCTCATTATATACTTATTAAATAGGCTTATTAAATAGACTTATTAAATAGACGTATTAAATATGCTTATTAAATAGGCTTATTAAATAGGCTTATTAAAAAGGCTTATTAAATAGACTTATTAAATACCCTCATTAAATAGGCTTATTTTAGCAACTTAGGCTTATTAATTAGGCTTTTTTCAGCAACTTAGACTTATTAAATAGCCTTATTACAGCAACTTAAGCTTATTAAAGAGGCTTATTTCAGCAACTTAGGCTTATTAAATAGGCTTATTTCAGCAACTTAGGCTTATTAAATAGGCTTATTCAGCAACTTAGGCTTATTAAATAGCCTTATTAAATAGCCTTATTTCAGCAACTTAGACTTATTAAATAGCCTTATTACAGCAACTTAAGCTTATTAAATAGGCTTATTTCAGCAACTTAGGCTTATTAAATAGGCTTATTTTAGCAACTTAGGCTTATTAAATAGGTTTATTTCAGCAACTTATGCTTATTAAATAGCCTTATTAAATAGGCTTATTTCAGCAACTTACGATTATTAAATAGGCTTATTTCAGCAACTTAGACTTATTAAATAGGCCTATTAAATAGGCTTATTAAATAGACTTATTAAATAGGCTCATTAAATACTTATTAAATATGCTTATTAAATAGGCTTATTAAATAGACTTATTAAATAGGCTCAATAAATAGGGTTATTAAATAGGCCTATAAAATAGGCTTATTAAATAGACTTATTAAATAGACGTATTCAATATGCTTATTAAATGGGCTTATTAAATAGGCTTATTAAATAGGCTTATTAAATAGACTTATTAAATAGCCTCATTAAATAGGCTTATTTTAGCAACTTAGGCTTATTAATTAGGCTTTTTTCAGCAACTTAGACTTATTAAATAGCCTTATTACAGCAACTTAAGCTTATTAAATAGGCGTATTTCAGCAACTTAGGCTTATTAAATTGGCTTATTTCAGCAACTTAGGCTTATTAAATAGGCTTATTCAGCAACTTAGGCTTATTAAATAGCCTTATTAAATAGGCTTATTTCAGCAACCAAGGCTTATTAAATAGGCTTATTTCAGCAACTTAGACTTATTAAAAAGACTTATTTCTGCAACTTAGGCTTATGAAATAGGCTTATTCAGCAATTTAGTCTTATTAAATAGGCTTATTTCAGCAACTTAGACTTATTAAATAGGCCTATTAAATAGGCTTATTAAATAGACTGATTAAATAGGCTCATGAAATACTTATTAAATAGGCTTATTAAATAGGCTTATTAAATAGACTTATTAAATAGGCTCAATAAAGAGGCTTATTAAATAGGCTTATTAAATAGGCTTATTAAATAGGCTCAATAAATAGGCTTATTAAATAGGCTTATTAAATAGGCTTATTAAATAGGCTTATTACATAGACTTATTAAATAGGCTCAATAAATAGGCTTATTAAATAGGCTTATTAAATAGGCTTATTAAATAGGCTCAATAAATAGGCTTATTAAATAGGCTCAATAAATAGGCTTATTAAATAGGCTCATTAAATACTTATTAAATAGGCTTATTAAATAGACTTTTTAAATAGACTTATTAAATAGGCTTATTAAATAGACTTATTAAATAGGCTTATTAAATAGGCTTATTAAATAGGCGTATTAAATAGGCTTATTAATAGGCTTATTAAATAGGCTTATTAAATAGGCTTATTAAATAGACATTAAATAGCCTCATTAAATAGGCTTATTTTAGCAACTTAGGCTTATTAAATAGGTTTATTTCAGCAAATTAGACTTATTAAATAGCCTTATTAAATAGGCTTATTTCAGCAACTTAGGCTTATTAAATAGGCTTATTTCAGCAACTTATGCTTATTAAATAGCCTTATTAAACAGGTTTATTTCACCAACTTAGGCTTCTTAAATAGAATTTTTAAATAGGCTTAGTTCAGAAACTTAGGCTTATTAAATAGGCTTATTTCAGCAACTTAGGCTCATTAAATAGCCTTATTAAATAGGCTTTTTTCAGGAACTTAGGCTCATTAAATAGCCTTATTAAATAGGCTTATTTCTGCAAGTTAGGCTTATTAAATAGCCTTATTAAATAGTCTTATTTTAGCAACTTAGAATTATTAAATCGACTTATTAAATAGACATTTCAGCAACTTAGGCTCATTAAATATGCTTATGAAATATGCTTATTTGTGCAACTTAGACTTATTAGATAGGCCTATTAAATAGGCTTATTTTAGCAACTTATGCTTATTAAATATGCTTATTTAAGCAAATTAGGCGTATTAAATAGCATTATTAAATAGGTTTATTTCTGCAACTTAGACTTATTAAATAGCCTTTTAAATAGGCTTATTTCAGCAACTTAGGCTTATTAAATAGGCTTATTTCAGCAACTTATGCTTATCAAATAGCCTTATTAAACAGGTTTATTTCTAGCAATTTAGGCTTATTAAATAGCATTTTTAAATAGGTTTTTTTCAGCAACTTAGACTTATTAAATAGAACTTTTAATATAGGTTTAGTTCACCAACGTAGGCTTATTAAATAGGCTTATTTCAGCAACTTAGGCTCATTAAATAGCTTATTTCAGCAACTTAGACTTATTAAATAGGCTTATTCATCAACTTAGGCTTATAAAATAGCCTTATTAAATAGGCTTATTTCAGCAACTTAGGCTTATTAAATAGGCTTATTTCAGCAACTTAGACATATTAAAAAGGCTTATTTCAGCAACTTAGGCTTATGAAATAGGCTTATTTCAGCAACTTAGGCTTATTAAATAGGCTTATTTCAGCAACTTAGACTTATTAAAAATACTTATTTCAGCAACTTAGGCTTATGAAATAGGCTTATTCAGCAACTTAGGCTTATTAAATAGGCTTATTTCAGCAACTTAGACTTATTAAATAGGCCTATTAAATAGGCTTATTAAATAGACTGATTAAATAGGCTCATTAAATACATATTAAATAGGCTTATTAAATAGATTTATTAATTAGACTTATTAAATAGGCTTATTAAATAGGCTTATTAAATAGGCTCATTAAATAGACTTATTAAATAGCCTCATTAAATAGCCTTATTTCAGCAACTTAGACTTATTAAATAGGCTTATTCAGCAACTTAGGCTTAAATAGGCTTATTAAATAGGCTTATTAAATAGGCTTATTAAATAAACTTATTAAATAGCCTCATTAAATAGGCTTATTTTAGCAACTTAGGCTTATTAAATAGCCATATTAAATATGCTTATTTCAGCAACTTAGGCTTATTAAATAGGCTTATTTCAGCAGCTTATGCTTATTAAATAGCCTTATTAAATAGGCTTATTTCAGCAACATTAGGATTATTAAATAGGCTTATTTCTGCAACTTAGACTTATTAAATAGGCCTATTAAATATGCTTATTAAATAGGCTTATTAAATAGGCTTATTAAATAGGCTTATTAAATAGGCTTATTAAATATGCGTATTAAATAGACTTATTAAATAGGCTTATTAAATAGGCTCAATAAATAGGCTTATTAAATAGGCTCAATAAATAGGCTTATTACATAGGCTCAATAAATAGGCTTATTAAATAGGCTCATTAAATACTTATTAAATAGGCTTATTAAATAGACTTATTAAATAGACTTATTAAATAGGCTTATTAAATAGACTTATTAAACAGGCTCATTAAATACTTATTAAATAGGTTTATTAAATAGGCGTATTAAATAGGCTTATTAAATAGGCTCAATAAATAGGCTTATCAAATGGGCTTATTAAATAGGCTCTTTTAATAGGCTTAATAAATAGGCTTATTAAATAGGCTTATTAAATAGACTCATTAAATAGTCTTATTAAATAGGCTCAATAAATAGGCTCATTAAATAGGCTCAATAAATAGGCTTATTAAATAGGCTCAATAATTAGGCTTATTAAATAGGCTCAATAAATAGGCTTATTAAATAGGCTCATTATATACTTATTAAATAGGCTTATTAAATAGACTTATTAAATAGACGTATTAAATATGCTTATTAAATAGGCTTATTAAATAGGCTTATTAAAAAGGCTTATTAAATAGACTTATTAAATACCCTCATTAAATAGGCTTATTTTAGCAACTTAGGCTTATTAATTAGGCTTTTTTCAGCAACTTAGACTTATTAAATAGCCTTATTACAGCAACTTAAGCTTATTAAAGAGGCTTATTTCAGCAACTTAGGCTTATTAAATAGGCTTATTTCAGCAACTTAGGCTTATTAAATAGGCTTATTCAGCAACTTAGGCTTATTAAATAGCCTTATTAAATAGCCTTATTTCAGCAACTTAGACTTATTAAATAGCCTTATTACAGCAACTTAAGCTTATTAAATAGGCTTATTTCAGCAACTTAGGCTTATTAAATAGGCTTATTTTAGCAACTTAGGCTTATTAAATAGGTTTATTTCAGCAACTTATGCTTATTAAATAGCCTTATTAAATAGGCTTATTTCAGCAACTTACGATTATTAAATAGGCTTATTTCAGCAACTTAGACTTATTAAATAGGCCTATTAAATAGGCTTATTAAATAGACTTATTAAATAGGCTCATTAAATACTTATTAAATATGCTTATTAAATAGGCTTATTAAATAGACTTATTAAATAGGCTCAATAAATAGGGTTATTAAATAGGCCTATAAAATAGGCTTATTAAATAGACTTATTAAATAGACGTATTCAATATGCTTATTAAATGGGCTTATTAAATAGGCTTATTAAATAGGCTTATTAAATAGACTTATTAAATAGCCTCATTAAATAGGCTTATTTTAGCAACTTAGGCTTATTAATTAGGCTTTTTTCAGCAACTTAGACTTATTAAATAGCCTTATTACAGCAACTTAAGCTTATTAAATAGGCGTATTTCAGCAACTTAGGCTTATTAAATTGGCTTATTTCAGCAACTTAGGCTTATTAAATAGGCTTATTCAGCAACTTAGGCTTATTAAATAGCCTTATTAAATAGGCTTATTTCAGCAACCAAGGCTTATTAAATAGGCTTATTTCAGCAACTTAGACTTATTAAAAAGACTTATTTCTGCAACTTAGGCTTATGAAATAGGCTTATTCAGCAATTTAGTCTTATTAAATAGGCTTATTTCAGCAACTTAGACTTATTAAATAGGCCTATTAAATAGGCTTATTAAATAGACTGATTAAATAGGCTCATGAAATACTTATTAAATAGGCTTATTAAATAGGCTTATTAAATAGACTTATTAAATAGGCTCAATAAAGAGGCTTATTAAATAGGCTTATTAAATAGGCTTATTAAATAGGCTCAATAAATAGGCTTATTAAATAGGCTTATTAAATAGGCTTATTAAATAGGCTTATTACATAGACTTATTAAATAGGCTCAATAAATAGGCTTATTAAATAGGCTTATTAAATAGGCTTATTAAATAGGCTCAATAAATAGGCTTATTAAATAGGCTCAATAAATAGGCTTATTAAATAGGCTCATTAAATACTTATTAAATAGGCTTATTAAATAGACTTTTTAAATAGACTTATTAAATAGGCTTATTAAATAGACTTATTAAATAGGCTTATTAAATAGGCTTATTAAATAGGCGTATTAAATAGGCTTATTAATAGGCTTATTAAATAGGCTTATTAAATAGGCTTATTAAATAGACATTAAATAGCCTCATTAAATAGGCTTATTTTAGCAACTTAGGCTTATTAAATAGGTTTATTTCAGCAAATTAGACTTATTAAATAGCCTTATTAAATAGGCTTATTTCAGCAACTTAGGCTTATTAAATAGGCTTATTTCAGCAACTTATGCTTATTAAATAGCCTTATTAAACAGGTTTATTTCACCAACTTAGGCTTCTTAAATAGAATTTTTAAATAGGCTTAGTTCAGAAACTTAGGCTTATTAAATAGGCTTATTTCAGCAACTTAGGCTCATTAAATAGCCTTATTAAATAGGCTTTTTTCAGGAACTTAGGCTCATTAAATAGCCTTATTAAATAGGCTTATTTCAGCAAGTTAGGCTTATTAAATAGCCTTATTAAATAGTCTTATTTTAGCAACTTAGAATTATTAAATCGACTTATTAAATAGACATTTCAGCAACTTAGGCTCATTAAATATGCTTATGAAATATGCTTATTTGTGCAACTTAGACTTATTAGATAGGCCTATTAAATAGGCTTATTTTAGCAACTTATGCTTATTAAATATGCTTATTTAAGCAAATTAGGCGTATTAAATAGCATTATTAAATAGGTTTATTTCTGCAACTTAGACTTATTAAATAGAACTTTTAATATAGGTTTAGTTCACCAACGTAGGCTTATTAAATAGGCTTATTTCAGCAACTTATGCTTATTAAATAGCCTTATTAAACAGGTTTATTTCTAGCAATTTAGGCTTATTAAATAGCATTTTTAAATAGGTTTTTTTCAGCAACTTAGACTTATTAAATAGAACTTTTAATATAGGTTTAGTTCACCAACGTAGGCTTATTAAATAGGCTTATTTCAGCAACTTAGGCTCATTAAATAGCTTATTTCAGCAACTTAGACTTATTAAATAGGCTTATTCATCAACTTAGGCTTATAAAATAGCCTTATTAAATAGGCTTATTTCAGCAACTTAGGCTTATTAAATAGGCTTATTTCAGCAACTTAGACATATTAAAAAGGCTTATTTCAGCAACTTAGGCTTATGAAATAGGCTTATTCAGCAACTTAGGCTTATTAAATAGTCTTATTTCAGCAACGTATGCTTATTAAATAGCCTTATAAAACAGGCTTATTAAAAAACAGGCTTATTAAATAGCATTTTTAAATAGGTTTATTTCAGCAACTTAGACTTATTAAATATACCTTTTTAAATAGGCTTAGTTCAGAAACTTAGGCTTATTAAATAGGCTTATTTTAGCAACGTAGGCTTATTAATTAGGCTTTTTTCAGCAATTTAGACTTATTAAATAGCCTTATTACAGCAACTTAAGCTTATTAAATAGGCTTATTTCAGCAACTTAGGCTTATTAAATAGGCTTATTTCAGAAACTTAGGCTTATTAAATAGGCTTATTCAGCAACTTAGGCTTATTAAATAGCCTTATTAAATAGGCTTATTTCAGCAACTTACGATTATTAAATAGGCTTATTTCAGCAACTTAGACTTATTAAATAGGCCTATTAAATAGGCTTATTAAATAGACTTATTAAATAGGCTCATTAAATACTTATTAAATATGCTTATTAAATAGGCTTATTAAATAGACTTATTAAATAGGCTCAATAAATAGGGTTATTAAATAGGCCTATAAAATAGGCTTATTAAATAGACATTAAATAGACGTATTCAATATGCTTATTAAATGGGCTTATTAAATAGGCTTATTAAATAGGCTTATTAAATAGACTTATTAAATAGCCTCATTAAATAGGCTTATTTTAGCAACTTAGGCTTATTAATTAGGCTTTTTTCAGCAACTTAGACTTATTAAATAGCCTTATTACAGCAACTTAAGCTTATTAAATAGGCGTATTTCAGCAACTTAGGCTTATTAAATTGGCTTATTTCAGCAACTTAGGCTTATTAAATAGGCTTATTCAGCAACTTAGGCTTATTAAATAGCCTTATTAAATAGGCTTATTTCAGCAACCAAGGCTTATTAAATAGGCTTATTTCAGCAACTTAGACTTATTAAATAGGCCTATTAAATAGGCTTATTAAATAGACTGATTAAATAGGCTCATGAAATACTTATTAAATAGGCTTATTAAATAGGCTTATTAAATAGACTTATTAAATAGGCTCAATAAAGAGGCTTATTAAATAGGCTTATTAAATAGGCTTATTAAATAGGCTCAATAAATAGGCTTATTAAATAGGCTTATTAAATAGGCTTATTAAATAGGCTTATTAAATAGGCTCAATAAATAGGCTTATTAAATAGGCTTATTAAATAGGCTTATTAAATAGGCTCAATAAATAGGCTTATTAAATAGGCTCAATAAATAGGCTTATTAAATAGGCTCATTAAATATTTATTAAATAGGCTTATTAAATAGACTTTTTAAATAGACTTATTAAATAGGCTTATTAAATAGACTTATTAAATAGGCGTATTAAATAGGCTTATTAAATAGGCGTATTAAATAGGCTTATTAATAGGCTTATTAAATAGGCTTATTAAATAGGCTTATTAAATAGACATTAAATAGCCTCATTAAATAGGCTTATTTTAGCAACTTAGGCTTATTAAATAGGTTTATTTCAGCAAATTAGACTTATTAAATAGCCTTATTAAATAGGCTTATTTCAGCAACTTAGGCTTATTAAATAGGCTTATTTCAGCAACTTATGCTTATTAAATAGCCTTATTAAACAGGTTTATTTCACCAACTTAGGCTTCTTAAATAGAATTTTTAAATAGGCTTAGTTCAGAAACTTAGGCTTATTAAATAGGCTTATTTCAGCAACTTAGGCTCATTAAATAGCCTTATTAAATAGGCTTTTTTCAGGAACTTAGGCTCATTAAATAGCCTTATTAAATAGGCTTATTTCAGCAACTTAGGCTTATTAAATAGCCTTATTAAATAGTCTTATTTTAGCAACTTAGAATTATTAAATCGACTTATTAAATAGACATTTCAGCAACTTAGGCTCATTAAATATGCTTATGAAATATGCTTATTTGTGCAACTTAGACTTATTAGATAGGCCTATTAAATAGGCTTATTTTAGCAACTTATGCTTATTAAATATGCTTATTTAAGCAAATTAGGCGTATTAAATAGCATTATTAAATAGGTTTATTTCTGCAACTTAGACTTATTAAATAGCCTTTTAAATAGGCTTATTTCAGCAACTTAGGCTTATTAAATAGGCTTATTTCAGCAACTTATGCTTATTAAATAGCCTTATTAAACAGGTTTATTTCTAGCAATTTAGGCTTATTAAATAGCATTTTTAAATAGGTTTTTTTCAGCAACTTAGGCTTATTAAATAGGCTTATTTTAGCAACTTAGGCTTATTAAATAGGTTTATTTCAGCAACTTATGCTTATTAAATAGCCTTATTAAATAGGCTTATTTCAGCAACTTACGATTATTAAATAGGCTTATTTCAGCAACTTAGACTTATTAAATAGGCCTATTAAATAGGCTTATTAAATAGACTTATTAAATAGGCTCATTAAATACTTATTAAATATGCTTATTAAATAGGCTTATTAAATAGACTTATTAAATAGGCTCAATAAATAGGGTTATTAAATAGGCCTATAAAATAGGCTTATTAAATAGACTTATTAAATAGACGTATTCAATATGCTTATTAAATGGGCTTATTAAATAGGCTTATTAAATAGGCTTATTAAATAGACTTATTAAATAGCCTCATTAAATAGGCTTATTTTAGCAACTTAGGCTTATTAATTAGGCTTTTTTCAGCAACTTAGACTTATTAAATAGCCTTATTACAGCAACTTAAGCTTATTAAATAGGCGTATTTCAGCAACTTAGGCTTATTAAATTGGCTTATTTCAGCAACTTAGGCTTATTAAATAGGCTTATTCAGCAACTTAGGCTTATTAAATAGCCTTATTAAATAGGCTTATTTCAGCAACCAAGGCTTATTAAATAGGCTTATTTCAGCAACTTAGACTTATTAAAAAGACTTATTTCTGCAACTTAGGCTTATGAAATAGGCTTATTCAGCAATTTAGTCTTATTAAATAGGCTTATTTCAGCAACTTAGACTTATTAAATAGGCCTATTAAATAGGCTTATTAAATAGACTGATTAAATAGGCTCATGAAATACTTATTAAATAGGCTTATTAAATAGGCTTATTAAATAGACTTATTAAATAGGCTCAATAAAGAGGCTTATTAAATAGGCTTATTAAATAGGCTTATTAAATAGGCTCAATAAATAGGCTTATTAAATAGGCTTATTAAATAGGCTTATTAAATAGGCTTATTACATAGACTTATTAAATAGGCTCAATAAATAGGCTTATTAAATAGGCTTATTAAATAGGCTTATTAAATAGGCTCAATAAATAGGCTTATTAAATAGGCTCAATAAATAGGCTTATTAAATAGGCTCATTAAATACTTATTAAATAGGCTTATTAAATAGACTTTTTAAATAGACTTATTAAATAGGCTTATTAAATAGACTTATTAAATAGGCTTATTAAATAGGCTTATTAAATAGGCGTATTAAATAGGCTTATTAATAGGCTTATTAAATAGGCTTATTAAATAGGCTTATTAAATAGACATTAAATAGCCTCATTAAATAGGCTTATTTTAGCAACTTAGGCTTATTAAATAGGTTTATTTCAGCAAATTAGACTTATTAAATAGCCTTATTAAATAGGCTTATTTCAGCAACTTAGGCTTATTAAATAGGCTTATTTCAGCAACTTATGCTTATTAAATAGCCTTATTAAACAGGTTTATTTCACCAACTTAGGCTTCTTAAATAGAATTTTTAAATAGGCTTAGTTCAGAAACTTAGGCTTATTAAATAGGCTTATTTCAGCAACTTAGGCTCATTAAATAGCCTTATTAAATAGGCTTTTTTCAGGAACTTAGGCTCATTAAATAGCCTTATTAAATAGGCTTATTTCTGCAAGTTAGGCTTATTAAATAGCCTTATTAAATAGTCTTATTTTAGCAACTTAGAATTATTAAATCGACTTATTAAATAGACATTTCAGCAACTTAGGCTCATTAAATATGCTTATGAAATATGCTTATTTGTGCAACTTAGACTTATTAGATAGGCCTATTAAATAGGCTTATTTTAGCAACTTATGCTTATTAAATATGCTTATTTAAGCAAATTAGGCGTATTAAATAGCATTATTAAATAGGTTTATTTCTGCAACTTAGACTTATTAAATAGCCTTTTAAATAGGCTTATTTCAGCAACTTAGGCTTATTAAATAGGCTTATTTCAGCAACTTATGCTTATTAAATAGCCTTATTAAACAGGTTTATTTCTAGCAATTTAGGCTTATTAAATAGCATTTTTAAATAGGTTTTTTTCAGCAACTTAGACTTATTAAATAGAACTTTTAATATAGGTTTAGTTCACCAACGTAGGCTTATTAAATAGGCTTATTTCAGCAACTTAGGCTCATTAAATAGCTTATTTCAGCAACTTAGACTTATTAAATAGGCTTATTCATCAACTTAGGCTTATAAAATAGCCTTATTAAATAGGCTTATTTCAGCAACTTAGGCTTATTAAATAGGCTTATTTCAGCAACTTAGACATATTAAAAAGGCTTATTTCAGCAACTTAGGCTTATGAAATAGGCTTATTTCAGCAACTTAGGCTTATTAAATAGGCTTATTTCAGCAACTTAGACTTATTAAAAATACTTATTTCAGCAACTTAGGCTTATGAAATAGGCTTATTCAGCAACTTAGGCTTATTAAATAGGCTTATTTCAGCAACTTAGACTTATTAAATAGGCCTATTAAATAGGCTTATTAAATAGACTGATTAAATAGGCTCATTAAATACATATTAAATAGGCTTATTAAATAGATTTATTAATTAGACTTATTAAATAGGCTTATTAAATAGGCTTATTAAATAGGCTCATTAAATAGACTTATTAAATAGCCTCATTAAATAGCCTTATTTCAGCAACTTAGACTTATTAAATAGGCTTATTCAGCAACTTAGGCTTAAATAGGCTTATTAAATAGGCTTATTAAATAGGCTTATTAAATAAACTTATTAAATAGCCTCATTAAATAGGCTTATTTTAGCAACTTAGGCTTATTAAATAGCCATATTAAATATGCTTATTTCAGCAACTTAGGCTTATTAAATAGGCTTATTTCAGCAGCTTATGCTTATTAAATAGCCTTATTAAATAGGCTTATTTCAGCAACATTAGGATTATTAAATAGGCTTATTTCTGCAACTTAGACTTATTAAATAGGCCTATTAAATATGCTTATTAAATAGGCTTATTAAATAGGCTTATTAAATAGGCTTATTAAATAGGCTTATTAAATATGCGTATTAAATAGACTTATTAAATAGGCTTATTAAATAGGCTCAATAAATAGGCTTATTAAATAGGCTCAATAAATAGGCTTATTACATAGGCTCAATAAATAGGCTTATTAAATAGGCTCATTAAATACTTATTAAATAGGCTTATTAAATAGACTTATTAAATAGACTTATTAAATAGGCTTATTAAATAGACTTATTAAACAGGCTCATTAAATACTTATTAAATAGGTTTATTAAATAGGCGTATTAAATAGGCTTATTAAATAGGCTCAATAAATAGGCTTATCAAATGGGCTTATTAAATAGGCTCTTTTAATAGGCTTAATAAATAGGCTTATTAAATAGGCTTATTAAATAGACTCATTAAATAGTCTTATTAAATAGGCTCAATAAATAGGCTCATTAAATAGGCTCAATAAATAGGCTTATTAAATAGGCTCAATAATTAGGCTTATTAAATAGGCTCAATAAATAGGCTTATTAAATAGGCTCATTATATACTTATTAAATAGGCTTATTAAATAGACTTATTAAATAGACGTATTAAATATGCTTATTAAATAGGCTTATTAAATAGGCTTATTAAAAAGGCTTATTAAATAGACTTATTAAATACCCTCATTAAATAGGCTTATTTTAGCAACTTAGGCTTATTAATTAGGCTTTTTTCAGCAACTTAGACTTATTAAATAGCCTTATTACAGCAACTTAAGCTTATTAAAGAGGCTTATTTCAGCAACTTAGGCTTATTAAATAGGCTTATTTCAGCAACTTAGGCTTATTAAATAGGCTTATTCAGCAACTTAGGCTTATTAAATAGCCTTATTAAATAGCCTTATTTCAGCAACTTAGACTTATTAAATAGCCTTATTACAGCAACTTAAGCTTATTAAATAGGCTTATTTCAGCAACTTAGGCTTATTAAATAGGCTTATTTTAGCAACTTAGGCTTATTAAATAGGTTTATTTCAGCAACTTATGCTTATTAAATAGCCTTATTAAATAGGCTTATTTCAGCAACTTACGATTATTAAATAGGCTTATTTCAGCAACTTAGACTTATTAAATAGGCCTATTAAATAGGCTTATTAAATAGACTTATTAAATAGGCTCATTAAATACTTATTAAATATGCTTATTAAATAGGCTTATTAAATAGACTTATTAAATAGGCTCAATAAATAGGGTTATTAAATAGGCCTATAAAATAGGCTTATTAAATAGACTTATTAAATAGACGTATTCAATATGCTTATTAAATGGGCTTATTAAATAGGCTTATTAAATAGGCTTATTAAATAGACTTATTAAATAGCCTCATTAAATAGGCTTATTTTAGCAACTTAGGCTTATTAATTAGGCTTTTTTCAGCAACTTAGACTTATTAAATAGCCTTATTACAGCAACTTAAGCTTATTAAATAGGCGTATTTCAGCAACTTAGGCTTATTAAATTGGCTTATTTCAGCAACTTAGGCTTATTAAATAGGCTTATTCAGCAACTTAGGCTTATTAAATAGCCTTATTAAATAGGCTTATTTCAGCAACCAAGGCTTATTAAATAGGCTTATTTCAGCAACTTAGACTTATTAAAAAGACTTATTTCTGCAACTTAGGCTTATGAAATAGGCTTATTCAGCAATTTAGTCTTATTAAATAGGCTTATTTCAGCAACTTAGACTTATTAAATAGGCCTATTAAATAGGCTTATTAAATAGACTGATTAAATAGGCTCATGAAATACTTATTAAATAGGCTTATTAAATAGGCTTATTAAATAGACTTATTAAATAGGCTCAATAAAGAGGCTTATTAAATAGGCTTATTAAATAGGCTTATTAAATAGGCTCAATAAATAGGCTTATTAAATAGGCTTATTAAATAGGCTTATTAAATAGGCTTATTACATAGACTTATTAAATAGGCTCAATAAATAGGCTTATTAAATAGGCTTATTAAATAGGCTTATTAAATAGGCTCAATAAATAGGCTTATTAAATAGGCTCAATAAATAGGCTTATTAAATAGGCTCATTAAATACTTATTAAATAGGCTTATTAAATAGACTTTTTAAATAGACTTATTAAATAGGCTTATTAAATAGACTTATTAAATAGGCTTATTAAATAGGCTTATTAAATAGGCGTATTAAATAGGCTTATTAATAGGCTTATTAAATAGGCTTATTAAATAGGCTTATTAAATAGACATTAAATAGCCTCATTAAATAGGCTTATTTTAGCAACTTAGGCTTATTAAATAGGTTTATTTCAGCAAATTAGACTTATTAAATAGCCTTATTAAATAGGCTTATTTCAGCAACTTAGGCTTATTAAATAGGCTTATTTCAGCAACTTATGCTTATTAAATAGCCTTATTAAACAGGTTTATTTCACCAACTTAGGCTTCTTAAATAGAATTTTTAAATAGGCTTAGTTCAGAAACTTAGGCTTATTAAATAGGCTTATTTCAGCAACTTAGGCTCATTAAATAGCCTTATTAAATAGGCTTTTTTCAGGAACTTAGGCTCATTAAATAGCCTTATTAAATAGGCTTATTTCAGCAAGTTAGGCTTATTAAATAGCCTTATTAAATAGTCTTATTTTAGCAACTTAGAATTATTAAATCGACTTATTAAATAGACATTTCAGCAACTTAGGCTCATTAAATATGCTTATGAAATATGCTTATTTGTGCAACTTAGACTTATTAGATAGGCCTATTAAATAGGCTTATTTTAGCAACTTATGCTTATTAAATATGCTTATTTAAGCAAATTAGGCGTATTAAATAGCATTATTAAATAGGTTTATTTCTGCAACTTAGACTTATTAAATAGAACTTTTAATATAGGTTTAGTTCACCAACGTAGGCTTATTAAATAGGCTTATTTCAGCAACTTATGCTTATTAAATAGCCTTATTAAACAGGTTTATTTCTAGCAATTTAGGCTTATTAAATAGCATTTTTAAATAGGTTTTTTTCAGCAACTTAGACTTATTAAATAGAACTTTTAATATAGGTTTAGTTCACCAACGTAGGCTTATTAAATAGGCTTATTTCAGCAACTTAGGCTCATTAAATAGCTTATTTCAGCAACTTAGACTTATTAAATAGGCTTATTCATCAACTTAGGCTTATAAAATAGCCTTATTAAATAGGCTTATTTCAGCAACTTAGGCTTATTAAATAGGCTTATTTCAGCAACTTAGACATATTAAAAAGGCTTATTTCAGCAACTTAGGCTTATGAAATAGGCTTATTCAGCAACTTAGGCTTATTAAATAGTCTTATTTCAGCAACGTATGCTTATTAAATAGCCTTATAAAACAGGCTTATTAAAAAACAGGCTTATTAAATAGCATTTTTAAATAGGTTTATTTCAGCAACTTAGACTTATTAAATATACCTTTTTAAATAGGCTTAGTTCAGAAACTTAGGCTTATTAAATAGGCTTATTTTAGCAACGTAGGCTTATTAATTAGGCTTTTTTCAGCAATTTAGACTTATTAAATAGCCTTATTACAGCAACTTAAGCTTATTAAATAGGCTTATTTCAGCAACTTAGGCTTATTAAATAGGCTTATTTCAGAAACTTAGGCTTATTAAATAGGCTTATTCAGCAACTTAGGCTTATTAAATAGCCTTATTAAATAGGCTTATTTCAGCAACTTACGATTATTAAATAGGCTTATTTCAGCAACTTAGACTTATTAAATAGGCCTATTAAATAGGCTTATTAAATAGACTTATTAAATAGGCTCATTAAATACTTATTAAATATGCTTATTAAATAGGCTTATTAAATAGACTTATTAAATAGGCTCAATAAATAGGGTTATTAAATAGGCCTATAAAATAGGCTTATTAAATAGACTTATTAAATAGACGTATTCAATATGCTTATTAAATGGGCTTATTAAATAGGCTTATTAAATAGGCTTATTAAATAGACTTATTAAATAGCCTCATTAAATAGGCTTATTTTAGCAACTTAGGCTTATTAATTAGGCTTTTTTCAGCAACTTAGACTTATTAAATAGCCTTATTACAGCAACTTAAGCTTATTAAATAGGCGTATTTCAGCAACTTAGGCTTATTAAATTGGCTTATTTCAGCAACTTAGGCTTATTAAATAGGCTTATTCAGCAACTTAGGCTTATTAAATAGCCTTATTAAATAGGCTTATTTCAGCAACCAAGGCTTATTAAATAGGCTTATTTCAGCAACTTAGACTTATTAAATAGGCCTATTAAATAGGCTTATTAAATAGACTGATTAAATAGGCTCATGAAATACTTATTAAATAGGCTTATTAAATAGGCTTATTAAATAGACTTATTAAATAGGCTCAATAAAGAGGCTTATTAAATAGGCTTATTAAATAGGCTTATTAAATAGGCTCAATAAATAGGCTTATTAAATAGGCTTATTAAATAGGCTTATTAAATAGGCTTATTAAATAGGCTCAATAAATAGGCTTATTAAATAGGCTTATTAAATAGGCTTATTAAATAGGCTCAATAAATAGGCTTATTAAATAGGCTCAATAAATAGGCTTATTAAATAGGCTCATTAAATATTTATTAAATAGGCTTATTAAATAGACTTTTTAAATAGACTTATTAAATAGGCTTATTAAATAGACTTATTAAATAGGCTTATTAAATAGGCTTATTAAATAGGCGTATTAAATAGGCTTATTAATAGGCTTATTAAATAGGCTTATTAAATAGGCTTATTAAATAGACATTAAATAGCCTCATTAAATAGGCTTATTTTAGCAACTTAGGCTTATTAAATAGGTTTATTTCAGCAAATTAGACTTATTAAATAGCCTTATTAAATAGGCTTATTTCAGCAACTTAGGCTTATTAAATAGGCTTATTTCAGCAACTTATGCTTATTAAATAGCCTTATTAAACAGGTTTATTTCACCAACTTAGGCTTCTTAAATAGAATTTTTAAATAGGCTTAGTTCAGAAACTTAGGCTTATTAAATAGGCTTATTTCAGCAACTTAGGCTCATTAAATAGCCTTATTAAATAGGCTTTTTTCAGGAACTTAGGCTCATTAAATAGCCTTATTAAATAGGCTTATTTCAGCAACTTAGGCTTATTAAATAGCCTTATTAAATAGTCTTATTTTAGCAACTTAGAATTATTAAATCGACTTATTAAATAGACATTTCAGCAACTTAGGCTCATTAAATATGCTTATGAAATATGCTTATTTGTGCAACTTAGACTTATTAGATAGGCCTATTAAATAGGCTTATTTTAGCAACTTATGCTTATTAAATATGCTTATTTAAGCAAATTAGGCGTATTAAATAGCATTATTAAATAGGTTTATTTCTGCAACTTAGACTTATTAAATAGCCTTTTAAATAGGCTTATTTCAGCAACTTAGGCTTATTAAATAGGCTTATTTCAGCAACTTATGCTTATTAAATAGCCTTATTAAACAGGTTTATTTCTAGCAATTTAGGCTTATTAAATAGCATTTTTAAATAGGTTTTTTTCAGCAACTTAGACTTATTAAATAGAACTTTTAATATAGGTTTAGTTCACCAACGTAGGCTTATTAAATAGGCTTATTTCAGCAACTTAGGCTCATTAAATAGCTTATTTCAGCAACTTAGACTTATTAAATAGGCTTATTCATCAACTTAGGCTTATAAAATAGCCTTATTAAATAGGCTTATTTCAGCAACTTAGGCTTATTAAATAGGCTTATTTCAGCAACTTAGACATATTAAAAAGGCTTATTTCAGCAACTTAGGCTTATGAAATAGGCTTATTCAGCAACTTAGGCTTATTAAATAGTCTTATTTCAGCAACGTATGCTTATTAAATAGCCTTATAAAACAGGCTTATTAAAAAACAGGCTTATTAAATAGCATTTTTAAATAGGTTTATTTCAGCAACTTAGACTTATTAAATATACCTTTTTAAATAGGCTTAGTTCAGAAACTTAGGCTTATTAAATAGGCTTATTTTAGCAACGTAGGCTTATTAATTAGGCTTTTTTCAGCAATTTAGACTTATTAAATAGCCTTATTACAGCAACTTAAGCTTATTAAATAGGCTTATTTCAGCAACTTAGGCTTATTAAATAGGCTTATTTCAGAAACTTAGGCTTATTAAATAGGCTTATTCAGCAACTTAGGCTTATTAAATAGCCTTATTAAATAGGCTTATTTCAGCAACTTAGGCTTATTAAATAGGCTTATTTCAGCAACTTAGACTTATTAAAAATACTTATTTCAGCAACTTAGGCTTTTGAAATAGGCTTATTCAGCAACTTAGGCTTATTAAATAGGCTTATTTCAGCAACTTAGACTTATTAAATAGGCCTATTAAATAGGCTTATTAAATAGACTGATTAAATAGGCTCATTAAATACATATTAAATAGGCTTATTAAATAGATTTATTAATTAGACTTATTAAATAGGCTTATTAAATAGGCTTATTAAATAGTCTCATTAAATAGACTTATTAAATAGCCTCATTAAATAGCCTTATTTCAGCAACTTAGACTTATTAAATAGGCTTATTCAGCAACTTAGGCTTAAATAGGCTTATTAAATAGGCTTATTAAATAGGCTTATTAAATAAACTCATTAAATAGCCTCATTAAATAGGCTTATTTTAGCAACTTAGGCTTATTAAATAGCCATATTAAATATGCTTATTTCAGCAACTTAGGCTTATTAAATAGGCTTATTTCAGCAGCTTATGCTTATTAAATAGCCTTATTAAATAGGCTTATTTCAGCAACATTAGGATTATTAAATAGGCTTATTTCAGCAACTTAGACTTATTAAATAGGCCTATTAAATATGCTTATTAAATAGACTTATTAAATAGGCTCATTAAATAGGCTTATTTTAGCAACTTAGGCTTATTAAATAGCCATATTAAATATGCTTATTTCAGCAACTTAGGTTTATTAAATAGGCTTATTTCAGCAGCTTATGCTTATTAAATAGCCTTATTAAATAGGCTTATTTCAGCAACATTAGGATTATTAAATAGGCTTATTTCAGCAACTTAGACTTATTAAATAGGCTTATTAAATAGGCTTATTAAATAGACTTATTAAATAGGCTCAATAAATAGGCGTATTAAATAGGTTTATTAAATAGGCTTATTAAATAGGCTCATTAAATAGGCTTATTAAATATGCATATTAAATAGACTTATTAAATAGGCTTATTAAATAGGCTCAATAAATAGGCTTATTAAATAGGCTCAATAAATAGGCTTATTAAAGAGGCTCAATAAATAGGCTTATTAAATAGGCTCAATAAATAGGCTTATTAAATAGGCTCATTAAATACTTATTAAATAGGCTTATTAAATAGACTTATTAAATAGACTTATTAAATAGGCTTATTAAATAGACGTATTAAATATGCTTATTAAATAGGCTTATTAAATAGGCTTATTAAATAGGCTTATTAAATAGACTTATTAAATAGCCTCATTAAATAGGCTTATTTTAGCAACTTAGGCTTATTAATTAGGCTTTTTTCAGCAACTTAGACTTATTAAATAGCCTTATTACAGCAACTTAGGCTTATTAAATAGGCTTATTTCAGCAACTTAGGCTTATTAAATAGGCTTATTTCAGCAACTTAGGCTTATTAAATAGGCTTATTTCAGCAACATAGGCTTATTAAATGGCCTTATTTCAGCAACTTAGACTTATTAAATAGGCTTATTCAGCAACTTAGGCTTAAATAGGCTTATTAAATAGGCTTATTAAATAGGCTTATTAAATAGGCTTGTTAAATAAACTTATTAAATAGCCTCATTAAATAGGCTTATTTTAGCAACTTAGGCTTATTAAATAGCCATATTAAATATGCTTATTTCAGCAACTTAGGCTTATTAAATAGGCTTATTTCAGCAGCTTATGCTTATTAAATAGCCTTATTAAATAGGCTTATTTCAGCAACATTAGGATTATTAAATAGGCTTATTTCAGCAACTTAGACTTATTAAATAGCCCTATTAAATAGGCTTATTAAATAGACTTATTAAATAGGCTCATTAAATACTTATTAAATAGGCTTATTAAATAGGCTTATTAAATAGACTTGTTAAATAGGCTCAATAAATAGGCATATTAAATAGGCTTATTAAATAGGCTTATTAAATAGGCTTATTAAATATGCGTATTAAATAGACTTATTAAATAGGCTTATTAAATAGGCTCAATTAATAGGCTTATTAAATAGGCTCAATAAATAGGCTTATTAAATAGGCTCAATAAATAGGCTTATTAAATAGGCTCAATAATAAACTTATTAAATAGGCTCATTAAATACTTATTAAATAGGCTTATTAAATAGACTTATTAAATAGACTTATTAAATAGGCTTATTAAATAGACTTATTAAATAGGCTTATTAAAAAGGCTTATTAAATAGACTTATTAAACAGGCTCATTAAATATTTATTAAATAGGTTTATTAAATAGGCGTATTAAATAGGCTTATTAAATAGGCTCAATAAATAGGCTTATTAAATGGGCTTATTAAAAAGGGTCATTAAATAGGCTTAATAAATAGGCTTATTAAATAGGCGTATTAAATAGGTGTATTAAATAGGCTTATTAAATAGACTCATTAAATAGGCTTATTAAATAGGCTCAATAAATAGGCTTATTAAATAGGCTCAATAATTAGGCTTATTAAATAGGCTCAATAAATAGGCTTATTAAATAGGCTCATTATATACTTATTAAATAGGCTTATTAAATAGACTTATTAAATAGACGTATTAAATATGCTTATTAAATAGGCGTATTAAATAGGCTTATTAAATAGGCTTATTAAATAGGCTTATTAAATAGACTTATTAAATAGCCTCATTAAATAGGCTTATTTTAGCAACTTAGGCTTATTAATTAGGCTTTTTTCAGCAACTTAGACTTATTAAATAGCCTTATTACAGCAACTTAGGCTTATTAAATAGGCTTATTTCAGGAACTTAGGCTTATTAAATAGGCTTATTTCAGCAACTTAGGCTTATTAAATAGGCTTATTTCAGCAACTTAGGCTTATTAAATAGCCTTATTTCAGCAACTTAGACGTATTAAATAGGATTATTCAGCAACTTAGGCTTAAATAGGCTTATTAAATAGGCTTATTAAATAGGCTTATTAAATAGGCTTATTAAATAGGCTTATTAAATAAACGTATTAAATAGCCTCATTAAATAGGCTTATTTTAGCAACTTAGGCTTATTAAATAGCCATATTAAATATGCTTATTTCAGCAACTTAGGCTTATTAAATAGGCTTATTTCAGCAGCTTATGCTTATTAAATAGCCTTATTAAATAGGCTTATTTCAGCAACATTAGGATTATTAAATAGGCTTATTTCAGCAACTTAGACTTATTAAATAGCCCTATTAAATAGGCTTATTAAATATACTTATTAAATAGGCTCATTAAATACTTATTAAATAGGCTTATTAAATAGGCTTATTAAATAGACTTATTAAATAGGCTCAATAAATAGGCGTATTAAATAGGCTTATTAAATAGGCTTATTAAATAGGCTTATTAAATAGGCTTATTAAATATGCATATTAAATAGACTTATTAAATAGGCTTATTAAATAGGCTCAATAAATAGGCTTATTAAATAGGCTCAATAAATAGGCTTATTAAATAGGCTCAATAAATAGGCTTATTAAATAGGCTCAATAAATAGGCTTATTAAATAGGCTCAATAAATAGGCTTATTAAATAGGCTCAATAAATAGGCTTATTAAATAGGCTCATTAAATACTTATTAAATAGGCTTATTAAATAGACTTATTAAATAGACTTATTAAATAGGCTTATTTCAGCAACTTATGCTTATTAAATAGCATTATTAAACAGGTTTATTTCAGGAACTTAGGCTCATTAAATAGCCTTATTAAATAGGCTTATTTCAGCAACTTAGCCTTATTAAATAGCCTTATTAAATAGTCTTATTTTAGCAACTTAGACTTATTAAATCGACTTATTAAATAGACATTTCAGCAACTTAGGCACATTAAATATGCTTATGAAATATGCTTATTTGTGCAACTTAGACTTATTAGATAGGCCTATTAAATAGGCTTATTTTAGCAACTTAGGCTTATTAAATATGCTTATTTAAGCAAATTAGGCGTATTAAATAGCATTATTAAATAGGTTTATTTCTGCAACTTAGACTTATTAAATAGCCTTATTAAATAGGCTTATTTCAGCAACTTAGGCTTATTAAATAGGCTTATTTCAGCAACTTATGCTTATTAAATAGCCTTATTAAACAGGTTTATTTCTAGCAATTTAGGCTTATTAAATAGCATTTTTAAATAGGTTTTTTTCAGCAACTTAGACTTATTAAATATACCTTTTTATATAGGTTTAGTTCACCAACGTAGGCTTATTAAATAGGCTTATTTCAGCAACTTAGGCTCATTAAATAGCCTTATTTCAGCAACTTAGACTTATTAAATAGGCTTATTCAGCAACTTAGGCTTATAAAATAGCCTTATTAAATAGGCTTATTTCAGCAACTTAGGCTTATTAAATAGGCTTATTTCAGCAACTTAGACATATTAAAAGGCTTATTTCAGCAACTTAGGCTTATGAAATAGGCTTATTCAGCAACTTAGGCTTATTAAATAGGCTTATTTCAGCAACGTATGCTTATTAAATAGCCTTATAAAACAGGCTTATTAAAAAACAGGCTTATTAAATAGCATTTTTAAATAGGTTTATTTCAGCAACTTAGACTTATTAAATATACCTTTTTAAATAGGCTTAGTTCAGAAACTTAGGCTTATTAAATAGGCTTATTTTAGCAACGTAGGCTTATTAATTAGGCTTTTTTCAGCAACTTAGACTTATTAAATAGCCTTATTACAGCAACTTAAGCTTATTAAATAGGCTTATTTCAGCAACTTAGGCTTATTAAATAGGCTTATTTCAGAAACTTAGGCTTATTAAATAGGCTTATTCAGCAACTTAGACTTATTAAAAATACTTATTTCAGCAACTTAGGCTTATGAAATAGGCTTATTCAGCAACTTAGGCTTATTAAATAGGCTTATTCAGCAACTTAGGCTTATAAAATAGCCTTATTAAATAGGCTTATTTCAGCAACTTAGGCTTATTAAATAGGCTTATTTCAGCAACTTAGACATATTAAAAAGGCTTATTTCAGCAACTTAGGCTTATGAAATAGGCTTATTCAGCAACTTAGGCTTATTAAATAGGCTTATTTCAGCAACGTATGCTTATTAAATAGCCTTATAAAACAGGCTTATTAAAAAACAGGCTTATTAAATAGCATTTTTAAATAGGTTTATTTCAGCAACTTAGACTTATTAAATATACCTTTTTAAATAGGCTTAGTTCAGAAACTTAGGCTTATTAAATAGGCTTATTTTAGCAACGTAGGCTTATTAATTAGGCTTTTTTCAGCAACTTAGACTTATTAAATAGCCTTATTACAGCAACTTAAGCTTATTAAATAGGCTTATTCAGCAACTTAGGCTTATTAAATAGGCTTATTTCAGCAACTTAGACTTATTAAATAGGCCTATTAAATAGGCTTATTAAATAGACTAGATTAAATAGGCTCATTAAATACATATTAAATAGGCTTATTAAATAGATTTATTAATTAGACTTATTAAATAGGCTTATTAAATAGGCTTATTAAATAGGCTCATTAAATAGACTTATTAAATAGCCTCATTAAATAGCCTTATTTCAGCAACTTAGACTTATTAAATAGGCTTATTCAGCAACTTAGGCTTAAATAGGCTTATTAAATAGCCTCATTAAATAGGCTTATTTTAGCAACTTAGGCTTATTAAATAGCCATATTAAATATGCTTATTTCAGCAACTTAGGCTTATTAAAAAGGCTTATTTCAGCAGCTTATGCTTATTAAATAGCCTTATTAAATAGGCTTATTTCAGCAACATTAGGATTTTGATTTAAAGCTTTCGTGACTGCAGTAATTCATATTCTTAGTTTTTTCGGTAAAGTCACGTTGAAGAGAAACAACAAAATAACAAAATATATATAAAACAATAAAAAATTCTCACGACGTTTCGACCATAACTCAAACGGTCATCATCAGGTGTGTCGGTTTGCATAAATTTATTTTGAAAACGGCATATTTATTTATATATATAAAAATAACGTTTGCGTCACGCGCAACGATGGCAGTTTGCCAGGACTAGTCCATCTATTTTTTGAAAAGAGGAGGGGGGAGACGAAATTTGTTTTTATGTATGCTGTCTGAAAGGCACTGTAAGCGTGAACAATCAATCAAGAACTGAAATGATTTATCAAATCTTTCCAATGATTGCTAAGATAGAATCCATCTTCTCGGTTGAAATTGTCTCTGTGTTTGTATATGTGGATAGCCTCATGAACGAATCTCTCATGGAAGCCAGATGGCTTACAAAGAACCTCCGTCTTGGAAAAGTCAATGGCATGTGAGCCTACTGAATTAGAACAATGATCTGCTACGGCCGAGGTGTTGGTCCTACCGTGTTTAAGGTCTGCTTTATGTTCACGAATGCGGTCCGAGATATGGCGTTTGGTTTCTCCAATGTAACTACTACCACAGAGGCAACTTAGTTTGTAGACACCAGGGTATTGTATGTCCGGAATCACATCTTTTACAGACGGAACCAGATCACGGATTTTATGTAATGTGTTGAAACGGACCTGGATCTTGTGTTTATTCAAGATTTTGGAGATCTTTTTTGTGATCCCAGCAATGTAGGGTAAAGTGATGGTTTTGAAAGGCTCCTCAAGAGGGTTCTTCTTCATGGTTTGAGTGATAGCTTTGCGGATTGTATAGTCGGAGTAACCATTAGCCCTAAGAGCTTGGTGTACGTGCTTGAGTTCACTGCTTATGTGTTCCTGGTCGGATATGCATTGGGCTCTATGATACAGAGTCTTGATGAGAGAATTCTTCTGTGATGGATGGTGGTGGGAATCCGGTTTCAGATAAGCATCCGTATGGGTAGCTTTCCTGTAGACAGAGTGGCTCATTGAACCATCAGGTCTCTTTTTAATTAGGACATCCAAAAAAGGTATCTTGCCATCTATTTCGACTTCCATGGTAAATCTGATGGCTGGGTGTATGGAATTGATGTGGTCGAAGAATTTGTCTAGAGCAGGCCGGCCATGTGGCCAGATGACAAAAGTGTCATCCACGTACCTCTTCCATAAGGTTGGGCGCAGAGTGGCAGTCTGGATGGCGTCAGTCTCAAATTTCTCCATGAAAATGTTAGCTATAACTGGAGAAAGGGGGGAGCCCATTGGGGTGCCCTCAGTTTGTTTGTAGAAAGTTCCATTCCAAGTGAAGTATGTATTGGTTAAACAGTGTCTCACCAGGGGGGGTACCTCAGTGTTTAGTCCTTGATGAACCAAGTCTTCAATGATTGCAATGGTGTCAGGTACAGGAACCTTGGTGAATAAGGAAACTACATCAAAACTGACAAGCAGGTCGTCTGGGGACAGGGAAATACCCTTGATTGTTGATACCAGGTGAGTAGAATTTTGTACCGCAGAGGTGGTCTTTCCAGTGAAAGGACGCAGGATTTCAGACAAAAAACGAGCTAGTTTGTAGGTGGGGGAGCTGATAGTAGAGACTATGGGACGAAGAGGTGTATCAACTTTATGTATTTTTGGTAAGCCGTATAATCTTGGTGGCCTGGCAGCAGAAGGTTTCAACGAAAACTGTTTAGATTGATCAATTAATGCGGTTGAATCAGAAATTATTTTGTTGGTTTGTGTGACGAGGCTGTTGGTGGGATCTCTTTTTATTTTTGTATAACTACCATCGTCGAGTAATTCTTTAATTTTGTTGTTGTATTCTATTTTATCCATGATAACAGTAGCATTGCCTTTGTCAGCTGAGAGAACTACAATATCATTCCTCTTTTTTAATTTATATAATTCAAAACGCTCATCTTTGCTGAGGTTGCTAGCTGGCATCTTAGCGTTTTTGAGGGTTGCAGCGATTTCAGATCTTGCTACGTCTGCAGCGATGTGACCCAGGCCCCTGAGAGCAACGTCTACTTGGGCAATTATATCATTAACTGGTATGTGTTTAGGTGTGACTGCAAAGTTTAGACCTTTAGCTAAAACGGATTTCAGACCATCGGAAATAGAACTGTTACTGCGATTAATTACGACTTTATTAACGTCTAACTTTTTGGTGTGTGGGTCCGGTCTTTTGTTTAAGAGGAGGTTAAATTTGGAAATCAGGTTTTCCTTACATTTGGTCGACATAGTAGCAGCTGAAGAGGCAGTCATATTGTCTACATGTTCCCAATCCGATGTGGACATTATTGCCGTCAATGATAAGTGTGATTTGTAGAGTGTCTTGTCTAACTGATCTAGTTCTGTGCGTATAAGTCTGATTTTTTCTGAGATAAGAGCTAAGCTAGTTTTGAAAAGAATTCGTTTCGCATTAGAAGAAGTTACAGTAGCAGAGGTGAGTGTAAATGCGATTGGTATTACCCCAGAGTCGCGGCATCTCTTCAGGAAGGTGAGAGACTCGATCAGCTGAGCTTTCTTATCCCGGAGTTTGTTGAAAGATCTTAAAGTTATGTGAAAACCCTCCCCGTAGAGGCGATTAAATTTTGATTTAAAGCTTTCGTGACTGCAGTAATTCATATTCTTAGTTTTTTCGGTAAAGTCACGTTGAAGAGAAACAACAAAATAACAAAATATATATAAAACAATAAAAAATTCTCACGACGTTTCGACCATAACTCAAACGGTCATCATCAGGTGTGTCGGTTTGCATAAATTTATTTTGAAAACGGCATATTTATTTATATATATAAAAATAACGTTTGCGTCACGCGCAACGATGGCAGTTTGCCAGGACTAGTCCATCTATTTTTTGAAAAGAGGAGGGGGGAGACGAAATTTGTTTTTATGTATGCTGTCTGAAAGGCACTGTAAGCGTGAACAATCAATCAAGAACTGAAATGATTTATCAAATCTTTCCAATGATTGCTAAGATAGAATCCATCTTCTTGGTTGAAATTGTCTCTGTGTTTGTATATGTGGATAGCCTCATGAACGAATCTCTCATGGAAGCCAGATGGCTTACAAAGAACCTCCGTCTTGGAAAAGTCAATGGCATGTGAGCCTACTGAATTAGAACAATGATCTGCTACGGCCGAGGTGTTGGTCCTACCGTGTTTAAGGTCTGCTTTATGTTCACGAATGCGGTCCGAGATATGGCGTTTGGTTTCTCCAATGTAACTACTACCACAGAGGCAACTTAGTTTGTAGACACCAGGGTATTGTATGTCCGGAATCACATCTTTTACAGACGGAACCAGATCACGGATTTTATGTAATGTGTTGAAACGGACCTGGATCTTGTGTTTATTCAAGATTTTGGAGATCTTTTTTGTGATCCCAGCAATGTAGGGTAAAGTGATGGTTTTGAAAGGCTCCTCAAGAGGGTTCTTCTTCATGGTTTGAGTGATAGCTTTGCGGATTGTATAGTCGGAGTAACCATTAGCCCTAAGAGCTTGGTGTACGTGCTTGAGTTCACTGCTTATGTGTTCCTGGTCGGATATGCATTGGGCTCTATGATACAGAGTCTTGATGAGAGAATTCTTCTGTGATGGATGGTGGTGGGAATCCGGTTTCAGATAAGCATCCGTATGGGTAGCTTTCCTGTAGACAGAGTGGCTCATTGAACCATCAGGTCTCTTTTTAATTAGGACATCCAAAAAAGGTATCTTGCCATCTATTTCGACTTCCATGGTAAATCTGATGGCTGGGTGTATGGAATTGATGTGGTCGAAGAATTTGTCTAGAGCAGGCCGGCCATGTGGCCAGATGACAAAAGTGTCATCCACGTACCTCTTCCATAAGGTTGGGCGCAGAGTGGCAGTCTGGATGGCGTCAGTCTCAAATTTCTCCATGAAAATGTTAGCTATAACTGGAGAAAGGGGGGAGCCCATTGGGGTGCCCTCAGTTTGTTTGTAGAAAGTTCCATTCCAAGTGAAGTATGTATTGGTTAAACAGTGTCTCACCAGGGGGGGTACCTCAGTGTTTAGTCCTTGATGAACCAAGTCTTCAATGATTGCAATGGTGTCAGGTACAGGAACCTTGGTGAATAAGGAAACTACAAGGTTCCTGTACCTGACACCATTGCAATCATTGAAGACTTGGTTCATCAAGGACTAAACACTGAGGTACCCCCCCTGGTGAGACACTGTTTAACCAATACATACTTCACTTGGAATGGAACTTTCTACAAACAAACTGAGGGCACCCCAATGGGCTCCCCCCTTTCTCCAGTTATAGCTAACATTTTCATGGAGAAATTTGAGACTGACGCCATCCAGACTGCCACTCTGCGCCCAACCTTATGGAAGAGGTACGTGGATGACACTTTTGTCATCTGGCCACATGGCCGGCCTGCTCTAGACAAATTCTTCGACCACATCAATTCCATACACCCAGCCATCAGATTTACCATGGAAGTCGAAATAGATGGCAAGATACCTTTTTTGGATGTCCTAATTAAAAAGAGACCTGATGGTTCAATGAGCCACTCTGTCTACAGGAAAGCTACCCATACGGATGCTTATCTGAAACCGGATTCCCACCACCATCCATCACAGAAGAATTCTCTCATCAAGACTCTGTATCATAGAGCCCAATGCATATCCGACCAGGAACACATAAGCAGTGAACTCAAGCACGTACACCAAGCTCTTAGGGCTAATGGTTACTCCGACTATACAATCCGCAAAGCTATCACTCAAACCATGAAGAAGAACCCTCTTGAGGAGCCTTTCAAAACCATCACTTTACCCTACATTGCTGGGATCACAAAAAAGATCTCCAAAATCTTGAATAAACACAAGATCCAGGTCCGTTTCAACACATTACATAAAATCCGTGATCTGGTTCCGTCTGTAAAAGATGTGATTCCGGACATACAATACCCTGGTGTCTACAAACTAAGTTGCCTCTGTGGTAGTAGTTACATTGGAGAAACCAAACGCCATATCTCGGACCGCATTCGTGAACATAAAGCAGACCTTAAACACGGTAGGACCAACACCTCGGCCGTAGCAGATCATTGTTCTAATTCAGTAGGCTCACATGCCATTGACTTTTCCAAGACGGAGGTTCTTTGTAAGCCATCTGGCTTCCATGAGAGATTCGTTCATGAGGCTATCCACATATACAAACACAGAGACAATTTCAACCGAGAAGATGGATTCTATCTTAGCAATCATTGGAAAGATTTGATAAATCATTTCAGTTCTTGATTGATTGTTCACGCTTACAGTGCCTTTCAGACAGCATACATAAAAACAAATTTCGTCTCCCCCCTCCTCTTTTCAAAAAATAGATGGACTAGTCCTGGCAAACTGCCATCGTTGCGCGTGACGCAAACGTTATTTATATATATATATAAATAAATATGCCGTTTTCAAAATAAATTTATGCAAACCGACACACCTGATGATGACCGTTTGAGTTATGGTCGAAACGTCGTGAGAATTTTTTATTGTTTTATATATATTTTGTTATTTTGTTGTTTCTCTTCAACGTGACTTTACCGAAAAAACTAAGAATATAACATTAGGATTATTAAATAGGCTTATTTCAGCAACTTAGACTTATTAAATAGCCCTATTAAATAGGCTTATTAAATATACTTATTAAATAGGCTCATTAAATACTTATTAAATAGGCTTATTAAATAGGCTTATTAAATAGACTTATTAAATAGGCTCAATAAATAGGCGTATTAAATAGGCTTATTAAATAGGCTTATTAAATAGGCTTATTAAATAGGCTTATTAAATATGCATATTAAATAGACTTATTAAATAGGCTTATTAAATAGACTCAATAAATAGGCTTATTAAATAGGCTCAATAAATAGGCTTATTAAATAGGCTCAATAAATAGGCTTATTAAATAGGCTCAATAAATAGGCTTATTAAATAGGCTCATTAAATACTTATTAAATAGGCTTATTAAATAGACTTATTAAATAGACTTATTAAATAGGCTTATTTCAGCAACTTATGCTTATTAAATAGGCTTATTTCAGCAACTTATGCCTATTAAATAGGCTTATTAAACAGGTTTATTTCACCAACTTAGGCTTCTTAAATAGCATTTTTAAATAGGCTTAGTTCAGAAACTTAGGCTTATTAAATAGGCTTATTTCAGCAACTTAGGCTCATTAAATAGCCTTATTAAATAGTTTTTTTCAGGAACTTAGGCTCATTAAATAGCCTTATTAAATAGGCTTATTTCAGCAACTTAGGCTTATTAAATAGCCTTATTAAATAGTCTTATTTTAGCAACTTAGACTTATTAAATCAACTTATTAAATAGACATTTCAGCAACTTAGGCTCATTAAATATGCTTATGAAATATGCTTATTTGTGCAACTTAGACTTATTAGATAGGCCTATTAAATAGGCTTATTTTAGCAACTTAGGCTTATTAAATATGCTTATTTAAGCAAATTAGGCGTATTAAATAGCATTATTAAATAGGTTTATTTCTGCAACTTAGACTTATTAAATAGCCTTATTAAATAGGCTTATTTCAGCAACTTAGGCTTATTAAATAGGCTTATTTCAGCAACTTATGCTTATTAAATAGCCTTATTAAACAGGTTTATTTCTAGCAATTTAGGCTTATTAAATAGCATTTTTAAATAGGTTTTTTTCAGCAACTTAGACTTATTAAATATACCTTTTTATATAGGTTTAGTTCACCAACGTAGGCTTATTAAATAGGCTTATTTCAGCAACTTAGGCTCATTAAATAGCCTTATTTCAGCAACTTAGACTTATTAAATAGGCTTATTCAGCAACTAAGGCTTATTAAATAGCCTTATTAAATAGGCTTATTTCAGCAACTTAGGCTTATTAAATAGGCTTATTTCAGCAACTTATACATATTAAAAAGGCTTATTTCAGCAACTTAGGCTTATGAAATAGGCTTATTCAGCAACTTAGGCTTATTAAATAGCCTTATTAAATAGGCTTATTTCAGCAACTTAGGCTTATTAAATAGGCTTATTTCAGCAACTTAGACTTATTAAAAATACTTATTTCAGCAACTTAGGCTTATGAAATAGGCTTATTCAGCAACTTAGGCTTATTAAATAGGCTTATTTCAGCAACTTAGACTTATTAAATAGGCCTATTAAATAGGCTTATTAAATAGACTGATTAAATAGGCTCATTAAATACATATTAAATAGGCTTATTAAATAGATTTATTAATTATACTTATTAAATAAGCTTATTAAATAGGCTTATTAAATAGGCTCATTAAATAGACTTATTAAATAGCCTCATTAAATAGCCTTATTTCAGCAACTTAGACTTATTAAATAGGCTTATTCAGCAACTTAGGCTTAAATAGGCTTATTAAATAGCCTCATTAAATAGGCTTATTTTAGCAACTTAGGCTTATTAAATAGCCATATTAAATATGCTTATTTCAGCAACTTAGGCTTATTAAATAGGCTTATTTCAGCAGCTTATGCTTATTAAATAGCCTTATTAAATAGGCTTATTTCAGCAACATTAGGATTATTAAATAGGCTTATTTCAGCAACTTAGACTTATTAAATAGCCCTATTAAATAGGCTTATTAAATATACTTATTAAATAGGCTCATTAAATACTTATTAAATAGGCTTATTAAATAGGCTTATTAAATAGACTTATTAAATAGGCTCAATAAATAGGCGTATTAAATAGGCTTATTAAATAGGCTTATTAAATAGGCTTATTAAATAGGCTTATTAAATATGCTTATTTACGCAAACTTAGACTTATTAGATAGGCCTATTAAATAGGCTTATTTTAGCAACTTAGGCTTATTAAATATGCTTATTTAAGCAAATTAGGCGTATTAAATAGCATTATTAAATGGATTTATTTCCGCAACTTAGAGTTATTAAATAGCCTTATTAAATAGGCTTATTTCAGCAACTTAGGCTTATTAAATAGGCTTATTTCAGCAACTTATGCTTATTAAATAGCCTTATTAAACAGGTTTATTTCTAGCAATTTAGGCTTATTAAATAGCATTTTTAAATAGGTTTTTTTCAGCAACTTAGATTTATTAAATATACCTTTTTATATAGGTTTAGTTCACCAACGTAGGCTTATTAAATAGGCTTATTTCAGCAACTTAGGCTCATTAAATAGCCTTATTTCAGCAACTTAGACTTATTAAATAGGCTTATTCAGCAACTTAGGCTTATTAAATAGCCTTATTAAATAGGCTTATTTCAGCAACTTAGGCTTATTAAATAGGCTTATTTCAGCAACTTAGACATATTAAAAAGGCTTATTTCAGCAACTTAGGCTTATGAAATAGGCTTATTCAGCAACTTAGGCTTATTAAATAGCCTTATTAAATAGGCTTATTTCAGCAACTTAGGCTTATTAAATAGGCTTATTTCAGCAACTTAGACTTATTAAAAATACTTATTTCAGCAACTTAGGCTTATGAAATAGGCTTATTCAGCAACTTAGGCTTATTAAATAGGCTTATTTCAGCAACTTAGACTTATTAAATAGGCCTATTAAATAGGCTTATTAAATAGACTGATTAAATAGGCTCATTAAATACATATTAAATAGGCTTATTAAATAGATTTATTAATTAGACTTATTAAATAGACTTATTAAATAGGCTTATTAAATAGGCTCATTAAATAGACTTATTAAATAGCCTCATTAAATAGCCTTATTTCAGCAACTTAGACTTATTAAATAGGCTTATTCAGCAACTTAGGCTTAAATAGGCTTATTAAATAGCCTCATTAAATAGGCTTATTTTAGCAACTTAGGCTTATTAAATAGCCATATTAAATATGCTTATTTCAGCAACTTAGGCTTATTAAATAGGCTTATTTCAGCAGCTTATGCTTATTAAATAGCCTTATTAAATAGGCTTATTTCAGCAACATTAGGATTATTAAATAGGCTTATTTCAGCAACTTAGACTTATTAAATAGCCCTATTAAATAGGCTTATTAAATATACTTATTAAATAGGCTCATTAAATACTTATTAAATAGGCTTATTAAATAGGCTTATTAAATAGACTTATTAAATAGGCTCAATAAATAGGCGTATTAAATAGGCTTATTAAATAGGCTTATTAAATAGACTTATTAAATAGGCTTATTAAATATGCATATTAAATAGACTTATTAAATAGGCTTATTAAATAGGCTCAATAAATAGGCTTATTAAATAGGCTCAATAAATAGGCTTATTAAATAGGCTCAATAAATAGGCTTATTAAATAGGCTCAATAAATAGGCTTATTAAATAGGCTCATTAAATACTTATTAAATAGGCTTATTAAATAGACTTATTAAATAGACTTATTAAATAGGCTTATTTCAGCAACTTATGCTTATTAAATAGGCTTATTCAGCAACTTAGGCTCATTAAATAGCCTTATTAAATAGGCTTTTTTCAGGAACTTAGGCTCATTAAATAGCCTTATTAAATAGGCTTATTTCAGCAACTTAGGCTTATTAAATTGCCTTATTAAATAGTCTTATTTTAGCAACTTAGACTTATTAAATCGACTTATTAAATAGACATTTCAGCAACTTAGGCTCATTAAATATGCTTATGAAATATGCTTATTTACGCAAACTTAGACTTATTAGATAGGCCTATTAAATAGGCTTATTTTAGCAACTTAGGCTTATTAAATATGCTTATTTAAGCAATTTAGGCGTATTAAATAGCATTATTAAATGGGTTTATTTCTGCAACTTAGACTTATTAAATAGCCTTATTAAATAGGCTTATTTCAGCAACTTAGGCTTATTAAATAGGCTTATTTCAGCAACTTATGCTTATTAAATAGCCTTATTAAACAGGTTTATTTCTAGCAATTTAGGCTTATTAAATAGCATTTTTAAATAGGTTTTTTTCAGCAACTTAGATTTATTAAATATACCTTTTTATATAGGTTTAGTTCACCAACGTAGGCTTATTAAATAGGCTTATTTCAGCAACTTAGGCTCATTAAATAGCCTTATTTCAGCAACTTAGACTTATTAAATAGGCTTATTCAGCAACTTAGGCTTATAAAATAGCCTTATTAAATAGGCTTATTTCAGCAACTTAGGCTTATTAAATAGGCTTATTTCAGCAACTTAGACATATTAAAAAGGCTTATTTCAGCAACTTAGGCTTATGAAATAGGCTTATTCAGCAACTTAGGCTTATTAAATAGGCTTATTTCAGCAACGTATGCTTATTAAATAGCCTTATAAAACAGGCTTATTAAAAAACAGGCTTATTAAATAGCATTTTTAAATAGGTTTATTTCAGCAACTTAGACTTATTAAATATACCTTTTTAAATAGGCTTAGTTCAGAAACTTAGGCTTATTAAATAGGCTTATTTTAGCAACGTAGGCTTATTAATTAGGCTTTTTTCAGCAACTTAGACTTATTAAATAGCCTTATTACAGCAACTTAAGCTTATTAAATAGGCTTATTTCAGCAACTTAGGCTTATTAAATAGGCTTATTTCAGAAACTTAGGCTTATTAAATAGGCTTATTCAGCAACTTAGGCTTATTAAATAGCCTTATTAAATAGGCTTATTTCAGCAACTTAGGCTTATTAAATAGGCTTATTTCAGCAACTTAGACTTATTAAAAATACTTATTTCAGCAACTTAGGCTTATGAAATAGGCTTATTCAGCAACTTAGGCTTATTAAATAGGCTTATTTCAGCAACTTAGACTTATTAAATAGGCCTATTAAATAGGCTTATTAAATAGACTGATTAAATAGGCTCATTAAATACATATTAAATAGGCTTATTAAATAGATTTATTAATTAGACTTATTAAATAGGCTTATTAAATAGGCTTATTAAATAGGCTCATTAAATAGACTTATTAAATAGCCTCATTAAATAGCCTTATTTCAGCAACTTAGACTTATTAAATAGGCTTATTCAGCAACTTAGGCTTAAATAGGCTTATTAAATAGGCTTATTAAATAGGCTTATTAAATAAACTTATTAAATAGCCTCATTAAATAGGCTTATTTTAGCAACTTAGGCTTATTAAATAGCCATATTAAATATGCTTATTTCAGCAACTTAGGCTTATTAAATAGGCTTATTTCAGCAGCTTATGCTTATTAAATAGCCTTATTAAATAGGCTTATTTCAGCAACTTAGGCTTATTAAATAGGCTTATTTCAGCAACTTAGACATATTAAAAAGGCTTATTTCAGCAACTTAGGCTTATGAAATAGGCTTATTCAGCAACTTAGGCTTATTAAATAGCCTTATTAAATAGGCTTATTTCAGCAACTTAGGCTTATTAAATAGGCTTATTTCAGCAACTTAGACTTATTAAAAATACTTATTTCAGCAACTTAGGCTTATGAAATAGGCTTATTCAGCAACTTAGGCTTATTAAATAGGCTTATTTCAGCAACTTAGACTTATTAAATAGGCCTATTAAATAGGCTTATTAAATAGACTGATTAAATAGGCTCATTAAATACATATTAAATAGGCTTATTAAATAGATTTATTAATTAGACTTATTAAATAGGCTTATTAAATAGGCTTATTAAATAGGCTCATTAAATAGACTTATTAAATAGCCTCATTAAATAGCCTTATTTCAGCAACTTAGACTTATTAAATAGGCTTATTCAGCAACTTAGGCTTAAATAGGCTTATTAAATAGCCTCATTAAATAGGCTTATTTTAGCAACTTAGGCTTATTAAATAGCCATATTAAATATGCTTATTTCAGCAACTTAGGCTTATTAAATAGGCTTATTTCAGCAGCTTATGCTTATTAAATAGCCTTATTAAATAGGCTTATTTCAGCAACATTAGGATTATTAAATAGGCTTATTTCAGCAACTTAGACTTATTAAATAGCCCTATTAAATAGGCTTATTATATATACTTATTAAATAGGCTCATTAAATACTTATTAAATAGGCTTATTAAATAGGCTTATTAAATAGACTTATTAAATAGGCTCAATAAATAGGCGTATTAAATAGGCTTATTAAATAGGCTTATTAAATAGGCTTATTAAATAGGCTTATTAAATATGCATATTAAATAGACTTATTAAATAGCCTCATTAAATAGCCTTATTTCAGCAACTTAGACTTATTAAATAGGCTTATTCAGCAACTTAGGCTTAAATAGGCTTATTAAATAGCCTCATTAAATAGGCTTATTTTAGCAACTTAGGCTTATTAAATAGCCATATTAAATATGCTTATTTCAGCAACTTAGGCTTATTAAATAGGCTTATTTCAGCAGCTTATGCTTATTAAATAGCCTTATTAAATAGGCTTATTTCAGCAACATTAGGATTATTAAATAGGCTTATTTCAGCAACTTAGACTTATTAAATAGCCCTATTAAATAGGCTTATTATATATACTTATTAAATAGGCTCATTAAATACTTATTAAATAGGCTTATTAAATAGGCTTATTAAATAGACTTATTAAATAGGCTCAATAAATAGGCGTATTAAATAGGCTTATTAAATAGGCTTATTAAATAGGCTTATTAAATATGCATATTAAATAGACTTATTAAATAGGCTTATTAAATAGGCTCAATAAATAGGCTTATTAAATAGGCTCAATAAATAGGCTTATTAAATAGGCTCAATAAATAGGCTTATTAAATAGGCTCAATAAATAGGCTTATTAAATAGGCTCATTAAATACTTATTAAATAGGCTTATTAAATAGACTTATTAAATAGACTTATTAAATAGTCTTATTTTAGCAACTTAGACTTATTAAATCGACTTATTAAATAGACATTTCAGCAACTTAGGCTCATTAAATATGCTTATGAAATATGCTTATTTGTGCAACTTAGACTTATTAGATAGGCCTATTAAATAGGCTTATTTTAGCAACTTAGGCTTATTAAATATGCTTATTTAAGCAAATTAGGCGTATTAAATAGCATTATTAAATAGGTTTATTTCTGCAACTTAGACTTATTAAATAGCCTTATTAAATAGGCTTATTTCAGCAACTTAGGCTTATTAAATAGGCTTATTTCAGCAACTTATGCTTATTAAATAGCCTTATTAAACAGGTTTATTTCTAGCAATTTAGGCTTATTAAATAGCATTTTTAAATAGGTTTTTTTCAGCAACTTAGATTTATTAAATATACCTTTTTATATAGGTTTAGTTCACCAACGTAGGCTTATTAAATAGGCTTATTTCAGCAACTTAGGCTCATTAAATAGCCTTATTTCAGCAACTTAGACTTATTAAATAGGCTTATTCAGCAACTTAGGCTTATAAAATAGCCTTATTAAATAGGCTTATTTCAGCAACTTAGGCTTATTAAATAGGCTTATTTCAGCAACTTAGACATATTAAAAAGGCTTATTTCAGCAACTTAGGCTTATGAAATAGGCTTATTCAGCAACTTAGGCTTATTAAATAGGCTTATTTCAGCAACGTATGCTTATTAAATAGCCTTATAAAACAGGCTTATTAAAAAACAGGCTTATTAAATAGCATTTTTAAATAGGTTTATTTCAGCAACTTAGATTATTAAATATACCTTTTTAAATAGGCTTAGTTCAGAAACTTAGGCTTATTAAATAGGCTTATTTTAGCAACGTAGGCTTATTAATTAGGCTTTTTTCAGCAACTTAGACTTATTAAATAGCCTTATTACAGCAACTTAAGCTTATTAAATAGGCTTATTTCAGCAACTTAGGCTTATTAAATAGGCTTATTTCAGAAACTTAGGCTTATTAAATAGGCTTATTCAGCAACTTAGGCTTATTAAATAGCCTTATTAAATAGGCTTATTTCAGCAACTTAGGCCTATTAAATAGGCTTATTTCAGCAACTTAGACTTATTAAAAATACTTATTTCAGCAACTTAGGCTTATGAAATAGGCTTATTCAGCAACTTAGGCTTATTAAATAGGCTTATTTCAGCAACTTAGACTTATTAAATAGGCCTATTAAATAGGCTTATTAAATAGACTGATTAAATAGGCTCATTAAATACGTATTAAATAGGCTTATTAAATAGATTTATTAATTAGACTTATTAAATAGGCTTATTAAATAGGCTTATTAAATAGGCTCATTAAATAGACTTATTAAATAGCCTCATTAAATAGCCTTATTTCAGCAACTTAGACTTATTAAATAGGCTTATTCAGCAACTTAGGCTTAAATAGGCTTATTAAATAGGCTTATTAAATAGGCTTATTAAATAAACTTATTAAATAGCCTCATTAAATAGGCTTATTTTAGCAACTTAGGCTTATTAAATAGCCATATTAAATATGCTTATTTCAGCAACTTAGGCTTATTAAATAGGCTTATTTCAGCAGCTTATGCTTATTAAATAGCCTTATTAAATAGGCTTATTTCAGCAACATTAGGATTATTAAATAGGCTTATTTCAGCAACTTAGACTTATTAAATAGGCCTATTAAATATGCTTATTAAATAGACTTATTAAATAGGCTCATTAAATACTTATTAAATAGGCTTATTAAATAGGCTTATTAAATAGACTTATTAAATAGGCTCAATAAATAGGCGTATTAAATAGGCTTATTAAATAGGCTTATTAAATAGGCTCATTAAATAGGCTTATTAAATGTGTGTATTAAATAGACTTATTAAATAGGCTTATTAAATAGGCTCAATAAATAGGCTTATTAAATAGGCTCAATAAATAGGCTTATTAAATAGGCTCAATAAATAGGCTTATTAAATAGGCTCAATAAATAGGCTTATTAAATAGGCTCATTAAATACTTATTAAATAGGCTTATTAAATAGACTTATTAAATAGACTTATTAAATAGGCTTATTAAATAGACTTATTAAATAGGCTTATTAAAAAGGCTTATTAAATAGACTTATTAAACAGGCTCATTAAATACTTATTAAATAGGTTTATTAAATAGGTGTATTAAATAGGCTCATTAAATAGGCTCAATAGATAGGCTTATTAAATAGGCTTATTAAATAGACGTATTAAATAGACGTATTAAATATGCTTATTAAATAGGCGTATTAAATAGGCTCATTAAATAGGCTTATTAAATATGCGTATTAAATAGACTTATTAAATAGGCTTATTAAATAGGCTCAATAAATAGGCTTATTAAATAGGCTCAATAAATAGGCTTATTAAATAGGCTCAATAAATAGGCTTATTAAATAGGCTCAATAAATAGGCTTATTAAATAGGCTCATTAAATACTTATTAAATAGGCTTATTAAATAGACTTATTAAATTGACTTATTAAATAGGCTTATTAAATAGACTAATTAAATAGGCTTATTAAAAAGGCTTATTAAATAGACTTATTAAACAGGCTCATTAAATACTTATTAAATAGGTTTATTAAATAGGCGTATTAAATAGGCTTATTAAATAGGCTCAATAAATATGCTTATTAAATGGGCTTATTAAATAGGCTCATTAAATAGGCTTAATAAATAGGCTTATTAAATAGGTGTATTAAATAGGCTTATTAAATAGGCTTATTAAATAGACTCATTAAATAGGCTTATTAAATAGGCTCAATAAATAGGCTCATTAAATAGGCTCATTATATACTTATTAAATAGGCTTATTAAATAGACTTATTAAATAGACGTATTAAATATGCTTATTAAATAGGCTTATTAAATAGGCTTATTAAATAGGCTTATTAAATAGACTTATTAAATAGCCTCATTAAATAGGCTTATTTAAGCAACTTAGGCTTATTAATTAGGCTTTTTTCAGCAACTTAGACTTATTAAATAGCCTTATTACAGCAACTTAGGCTTATTAAATAGGCTTATTTCAGCAACTTAGGCTTATTAAATAGGCTTATTTCAGCAACTTAGGCTTATTAAATAGGCTTATTTCAGCAACATAGGCTTATTAAATAGCCTTATTTCAGCAACTTAGACTTATTAAATAGGCTTATTCAGCAACTTAGGCTTAAATAGGCTTATTAAATAGGCTTATTAAATAGGCTTATTAAATAGGCTTATTAAATAAACTTATTAAATAGCCTCATTAAATAGGCTTATTTTAGCAACTTAGGCTTATTAAATAGCCATATTAAATATGCTTATTTCAGCAACTTAGGCTTATTAAATAGGCTTATTTCAGCAGCTTATGCTTATTAAATAGCCTTATTAAATAGGCTTATTTCAGCAACATTAGGATTATTAAATAGGCTTATTTCAGCAACTTAGACTTATTAAATAGCCCTATTAAATAGGCTCATTAAATACTTATTAAATAGGCTTATTAAATAGGCTTATTAAATAGACTTATTAAATAGGCTCAATAAATAGGCGTATTAAATAGGCTTATTAAATAGGCTTATTAAATAGGCTTATTAAATATGCGTATTAAATAGACTTATTAAATAGGCTTATTAAATAGGCTCAATTAATAGGCTCATTAAATAGGCTCAATAAATAGGCTTATTAAATAGGCTCAATAAATAGGCTTATTAAATAGGCTCAATAATAAACTTATTAAATAGGCTCATTAAATATTTATTAAATAGGCTTATTAAATAGACTTATTAAATAGACTTATTAAATAGGCTTATTAAATAGACTTATTAAATAGGCTTATTAAAAAGGCTTATTAAATAGACTTATTAAACAGGCTCATTAAATACTTATTAAATAGGTTTATTAAATAGGCGTATTAAATAGGCTTATTAAATAGGCTTAATAAATAGGCTTATTAAATGGGCTTATTAAAAAGGGTCATTAAATAGGCTTAATAAATAGGCTTATTAAATAGGCGTATTAAATAGGCGTATTAAATAGGCTCATTAAATAGACACATTAAATAGGCTTATTAAATAGGCTCAATAAATAGGCTTATTAAATAGTCTCAATAATTAGGCTTATTAAATAGGCTCAATAAATAGGCTTATTAAATAGGCTCATTATATACTTATTAAATAGGCTTATTAAATAGACTCATTAAATAGACGTATTACATATGCTTATTAAATAGGCTTATTAAATAGGCTTATTAAATAGGCTTATTAAATAGGCTTATTAAATAGACTTATTAAATAGCCTCATTAAATAGGCTTATTTTAGCAACTTAGGCTTATTAATTAGGCTTTTTTCAGCAACTTAGACTTATTAAATAGCCTTATTACAGCAACTTAGGCTTATTAAATAGGCTTATTTCAGCAACTTAGGCTTATTAAATAGGCTTATTTCAGCAACTTAGGCTTATTAAATAGCCTTATTTCAGCAACTTAGACGTATTAAATAGGATTATTCAGCAACTTAGGCTTAAATAGGCTTATTAAATAGGCATATTAAATAGGCTTATTAAATAGGCTTATTAAATAAACGTATTAAATAGCCTCATTAAATAGGCTTATTTTAGCAACTTAGGCTTATTAAATAGCCATATTAAATATGCTTATTTCAGCAACTTAGGCTTATTAAATAGGCTTATTTCAGCAGCTTATGCTTATTAAATAGCCTTATTAAATAGGCTTATTTCAGCAACATTAGGATTATTAAATAGGCTTATTTCAGCAACTTAGACTTATTAAATAGCCCTAATAAATAGGCTTATTAAATATACTTATTAAATAGGCTCATTAAATACTTATTAAATAGGCTTATTAAATAGGCTTATTAAATAGACTTATTAAATAGGCTCAATAAATAGGCGTATTAAATAGGCTTATTAAATAGGCTTATTAAATAGGCTTATTAAATAGGCTTATTAAATATGCATATTAAATAGACTTTTTAAATAGGCTCAATAAATAGGCTTATTAAATAGGCTCAATAAATAGGCTTATTAAATAGGCTCAATAAATAGGCTTATTAAATAGGCTCAATAAATAGGCTTATTAAATAGACTCAATAAATAGGCTTATTAAATAGGCTCATTAAATACTTATTAAATAGGCTTATTAAATAGACTTATTAAATAGACTTATTAAATAGGCTTATTTCAGCAACTTATGCTTATTAAACAGGCTTATTTCAGCAACTTATGCTTATTAAATAGCCTTATTAAACAGGTTTATTTCAGCAACTTAGGCATCTTAAATATCATTTTTAAATCGGCTTAGTTCAGAAACTTAGGCTTATTAAATAGGCTTATTTCAGCAACTTAGGCTCATTAAATAGCCTTATTAAATAGGCTTTTTTGAGGAACTTAGGCTCTTTAAATATCCTTATTAAATAGGCTTATTTCAGCAACTTAGGCTTATTAAATAGCCTTATTAAATGGTGTTATTTTAGCAACTTAGACTTATTAAATCGACTTATTAAATAGACATTTCAGCAACTTAGGCTCATTAAATATGCTTATGAAATATGCTTATTTGTGCAACTTAGACTTATTAGATAGGCCTATTAAATAGGCTTATTTTAGCAACTTAGGCTTATTAAATATGCTTATTTAAGCAAATTAGGCGTATTAAATAGCATTATTAAATAGGTTTATTTCTGAAACTTAGACTTATTCAATAGCCTCATTAAATAGGCTTATTTCAGCAACTTATGCTTATTAAATAGCCTTATTAAACAGGTTTATTTCTAGCAATTTAGGCTTATTAAATAGCATTTTTAAATAGGTTTTTTTCAGCAACTTAGACTTATTAAATAGACCTTTTTATATAGGTTTAGTTCACCAACGTAGGCTTATTAAATAGGCTTATTTCAGCAACTTAGGCTCATTAAATAGCCTTATTTCAGCAACTTAGACTTATTAAATAGGCTTATTCAGCAACTTAGGTTTATTAAATAGCCTTATTAAATAGGCTTATTTCAGCAACTTAGGCTTATTAAATAGGCTTATTTCAGCAACTTAGACATATTAAAAAGGCTTATTTCAGCAACTTAGGCTTATGAAATAGGCTTATTCAGCAACTTAGGCTTATTAAATAGGCTTATTTCAGCAACGTATGCTTATTAAATAGCCTTATTAAATAGGCTTATTTCAGCAACTTAGGCTTATTAAATAGGCTTATTTCAGAAATTTAGGCTTATTAAATAGGTTTATTCAGCAACTTAGGCTTATTAAATAGCCTTATTAAATAGGCTTATTTCAGCAACTTAGGCTTATTAAATAGGCTTATTTCAGCAACTTAGACTTATTAAAAATACTTATTTCAGCAACTTAGGCTTATGAAATAGGCTCATTCAGCAACTTAGGCTTATTAAATAGGCTTATTTCAGCAACTTAGACTTATTAAATAGGCCTATTAAATAGGCTTATTAAATAGACTGATTAAATAGGCTCATTAAATACATATTAAATAGGCTTATTAAATAGATTTATTAATTAGACTTATTAAATAGGCTTATTAAATAGGCTTATTAAATAGGCTCATTAAATAGACTTATTAAATAGCCTAATTAAATAGCCTTATTTCAGCAACTTAGACTTATTAAATAGGCTTATTCAGCAACTTAGGCTTAAATAGGCTTATTAAATAGGCTTATTAAATAGGCTTATTAAATAAACTTATTAAATAGACTTATTAAATAGGCTTATTTTAGCAACTTAGGCTTATTAAATAGCCATATTAAATATGCTTATTTCAGCAACTTAGGCTTATTAAACAGGCTTATTTCAGCAGCTTATGCTTATTAAATAGCCTTATTAAATAGGCTTATTTCAGCAACATTAGGATTATTAAATAGGCTTATTTCAGCAACTTAGACTTATTAAATAGCCCTATTAAATAGGCTTATTAAATAGACTTATTAAATAGGCTTATTAAATAGACTTATTAAATAGGCTCAATAAATAGGCGTATTAAATAGGCTTATTAAATAGGCTTATTAAATAGGCTTATTAAATAGGCTTATTAAATAGGCTCAATAAATAGGCTTATTAAATAGGCTCAATACATAGGCTTATTAAATAGGCTCATTAAATAGGCTCAATAAATAGGCTTATTAAATAGGCTCAATAATTAGGCTTATTAAATAGGCTCAATAAATAGGCTTATTAAATAGGCTCATTATATACTTATTAAATAGGCTTATTAAATAGACTTATTAAATAGACATATTAAATATGCTTATTAAATAGGCTTATTAAATAGGCTTATTAAATAGACTTATTAAATAGCCTCATTAAATAGGCTTATTTTAGCAACTTAGGCTTATTAATTCGGCTTTTTTCAGCAACTTAGACTTATTAAATAGCCTTATTACAGCAACTTAGGCTTATTAAATAGGCTTATTTCAGCAACTTAGGCTTATTAAATAGGCTTATTTCAGCAACTTAGGCTTATTAAATAGGCTTATTTCAGCAACTTAGGCTTATTAAATAGCCTTATTTCAGCAACTTAGACTTATTAAATAGGATTATTCAGCAACTTAGGCTTAAATAGGCTTATTAAATAGGCTTATTAAATAGGCTTATTAAATAGGCTTATTAAATAAACTTATTAAATAGCCTCATTAAATAGGCTTATTTTAGCAACTTAGGCTTATTAAATAGCCATATTAAATATGCTTATTTCAGCAACTTAGGCTTATTAAATAGGCTTATTTCAGCAGCTTATGCTTATTAAATAGCCTTATTAAATAGGCTTATTTCAGCAACATTAGGATTATTAAATAGGCTTATTTCAGCAACTTAGACTTATTAAATAGCCCTATTAAATAGGCTTATTAAATAGACTTATTAAATAGGCTCATTAAATATTTATTAAATAGGCTTATTAAATAGGCTTATTAAATAGACTTATTAAATAGGCTCAATAAATAGGCGTATTAAATAGGCTTATTAAATAGGCTTATTAAATAGGCTTATTAAATAGGCTTATTAATTATGCGTATTAAATAGACTTATTAAATAGGCTTATTAAATAGTCTCAATAAATAGGCTTATTAAATAGGCTCAATAAATAGGCTTATTAAATAGGCTCAATAAATAGGCTTATTAAATAGACTTATTAAATAGGCTTATTAAATATACTTATTAAATAGGCTTATTAAAAAGGCTTATTAAATAGACTTATTAAACAGGCTCATTAAATACTTATTAAAAAGGTTTATTAAATAGGCGTATTAAATAGGCTTAATAAATAGGCTTATTAAATAGGCATATTAAATAAGCTTATTAAATAGGCTTATTAAATAGACTCATTAAATAGGCTAATTAAATAGGCTCAATAAATAGGCTCATTAAATAGGCTCAATAAATAGGCTTATTAAATAGGCTCAATAATTAGGCTTATTAAATAGGCACAATAAATAGGCTTATTAAATAGGCTCATTATATACTTATTAAATAGGCTTATTAAATAGACTTATTAAATAGACGTATTAAATATGCTTATTAAATAGGCTTATTAAATAGGCTTATTAAATAGGCTTATTAAATAGACTTATTAAATAGCCTCATTAAATAGGCTTATTTTAGCAACTTAGGCTTATTAATTAGGCTTTTTTCAGCAACTTAGACTTATTAAATAGCCTTATTACAGCAACTTAGGCTTATGAAATAGGCTCATTCAGCAACTTAGGCTTATTAAATAGGCTTATTTCAGCAACTTAGACTTATTAAATAGGCCTATTAAATAGGCTTATTAAATAGACTGATTAAATAGGCTCATTAAATACATATTAAATAGGCTTATTAAATAGATTTATTAATTAGACTCATTAAATAGGCTTATTAAATAGGCTTATTAAATAGGCTCATTAAACAGACTTATTAAATAGCCTAATTAAATAGCCTTATTTCAGCAACTTAGACTTATTAAATAGGCTTATCCAGCAACTTAGGCTTAAATAGGCTTATTAAATAGGCTTATTAAATAGGCTTATTAAATAAACTTATTAAATAGACTTATTAAATAGGCTTATTTTAGCAACTTAGGCTTATTAAATAGACATATTAAATATGCTTATTTCAGCAACTTAGGCTTATTAAATAGGCTTATTTCAGCAGCTTATGCTTATTAAATAGCCTTATTAAATAGGCTTATTTCAGCAACATTAGGATTATTAAATAGGCTTATTTCAGCAACTTAGACTTATTAAATAGCCCTATTAAATAGGCTTATTAAATAGACTTATTAAATAGGCTCATTAAATACTTATTAAATAGGCTTATTAAATAGGCTTATTAAATAGGCTTATTAAATAGACTTATTAAATAGGTTCAATAAATAGGCGTATTAAATAGGCTTATTAAATAGGCTTATTAAATAGGCTTATTAAATAGGCTTATTAAATAGGCTCAATAAATAGGCTTATTAAATAGGCTCAATACATAGGCTTATTAAATAGGCTCATTAAATACTTATTAAATAGGCTTATTAAATAGACTTATTAAGTAGACTTATTAAATAGGCTTATTAAATATACTTATTAAATAGGCTTATTAAAAAGGCTTATTAAATAGACTTATTAAACAGGCTCATTAAATACTTATTAAATAGGTTTATTAAATAGGCGTATTAAATAGGCTTATTAAATAGGCTCAATAAATAGGCTTATTAAATGGGCTTATTAAATAGGCTCATTAAATAGGCTTAATAAATAGGCTTATTAAATAGGCGTATTAAATAGTCTTATTAAATAGGCTTATTAAATAGACTCATTAAATAGGCTTATTAAATAGGCTCAATAAATAGGCTCATTAAATAGGCTCATTAAATAGGCTTATTAAATAGGCTCAATAATTAGGCTTATTAAATAGGCTCAATAAATAGGCTTATTAAATAGGCTAATAATATACTTATTAAATAGGCTTATTAAATAGACTTATTAAATAGACATATTAAATATGCTTATTAAATAGGCTTATTAAATAGGCTTATTAAATAGGCTTATTAAATAGACTTATTAAATAGCCTCATTAAATAGGCTTATTTTAGCAACTTAGGCTTATTAATTCGGCTTTTTTCAGCAACTTAGACTTATTAAATAGCCTTATTACAGCAACTTAGGCTTATTAAATAGGCTTATTTCAGCAACTTAGGCTTATTAAATAGGCTTATTTCAGCAACTTAGGCTTATTAAATAGGCTTATTTCAGCAACTTAGGCTTATTAAATAGCCTTATTTCAGCAACTTAGACTTATTAAATAGGATTATTCAGCAACTTAGGCTTAAATAGGCTTATTAAATAGGCTTATTAAATAGGCTTATTAAATAGGCTTATTAAATAAACTTATTAAATAGCCTCATTAAATAGGCTTATTTTAGCAACTTAGGCTTATTAAATAGCCATATTAAATATGCTTATTTCAGCAACTTAGGCTTATTAAATAGGCTTATTTCAGCAGCTTATGCTTATTAAATAGCCTTATTAAATAGGCTTATTTCAGCAACATTAGGATTATTAAATAGGCTTATTTCAGCAACTTAGACTTATTAAATAGCCCTATTAAATAGGCTTATTAAATAGACTTATTAAATAGGCTCATTAAATACTTATTAAATAGGCTTATTAAATAGGCTTATTAAATAGACTTATTAAATAGGCTCAATAAATAGGCGTATTAAATAGGCTTATTAAATAGGCTTATTAAATAGGCTTATTAAATAGGCTTATTAATTATACGTATTAAATAGACTTATTAAATAGGCTTATTAAATAGTCTCAATAAATAGGCTTATTAAATAGGCTCAATAAATAGGCTTATTAAATAGGCTCAATAAATAGGCTTATTAAATAGGCTCAATAATAAACTTATTAAATAGGCTCATTAAATAGGCTTATTAAATAGGCTCAATAAATAGGCTTATTAAATAGGCGTATTAAATAGGCTTATTAAATAGGCTTATTAAATAGACTCATTAAATAGGCTAATTAAATAGGCTCAATAAATAGGCTCATTAAATAGGCTCAATAAATAGGCTTATTAAATAGGCTCAATAATTAGGCTTATTAAATAGGCTCAATAAATAGGCTTATTAAATAGGCTCATTATATACTTATTAAATAGGCTTATTAAATAGACTTATTAAATAGACGTATTAAATATGCTTATTAAATAGGCTTATTAAATAGGCTTATTAAATAGGCTTATTAAATAGACTTATTAAATAGCCTCATTAAATAGGCTTATTTTAGCAACTTAGGCTTATTAATTAGGCTTTTTTCAGCAACTTAGACTTATTAAATAGCCTTATTACAGCAACTTAGGCTTATTAAATAGGCTTATTTCAGCAACTTAGGCTTATTAAATAGGCTTATTTCAGCAACTTAGGCTTATTAAATAGGCTTGTTTCAGCAACTTAGGCTTATTAAATAGCCTTATTTCAGCAACTTAGACTTATTAAATAGGATTATTCAGCAACTTAGGCTTAAATAGGCTTATTAAATAGGCTTATTAAATAGGCTTATTAAATAGGCTTATTAAATAAACTTATTAAATAGCCTCATTAAATAGGCTTATTTTAGCAACTTAGGCTTATTAAATAGGTTTATTTCAGCAACTTAGACTTATTAAATAGCCATATTAAATATGCTTATTTCAGCAACTTAGGCTTATTAAATAGGCTTATTTCAGCAGCTTATGCTTATTAAATAGCCTTATTAAATAGCCTTATTTCAGCAACTTATGATCATTAAATAGGCTTATTTCAGCTACTTAGACTTATTCAATAGGCCTATTAAATAGGCTTATTAAATAGACTTATTAAATAGGCTCATTAAATACTTATTAAATAGGCTTATTAAATAGGCTTATTAAATAGACTGATTAAATAGGCTCAATAAATAGGCGTATTAAATAGGCTTATTAAATAGGCTTATTAAATAGGCTTATTAAATAGGCTTATTAAATATGCGTATTAAATAGACTTATTAAATAGGCTTATTAAATAGACTTATTAAATAGGCTTATTAAAAAGGCTTAGTAAATAGACTTATTAAACAGGCTCATTAAATACTTATTAAATAGTTTTATTAAATAGGCGTATTAAATAGGCTTATTAAATAGGCACAATAAATAGGTTTATCAAATGGGCTTATTAAATAGGCTCTTTTAATAGGCTTAATCAATAGGCTTATTAAATAGGCTTATTTCAGCAACTTAGGCTTATTAAATAGGCTTATTCAGCAACTTAGGCTTAAATAGGCTTATTAAATAGGCTTATTAAATAAACTTATTAAATAGACTCATTAAATAGGCTTATTTTAGCAACTTAGGCTTATCAATAGCCATATTAAATATGCTTATTCCAGCAACTTAGGCTTATTAAATAGGCTTATTTCAGCAGCTTATGCTTATTAAATAGCCTTATTAAATAGGCTTATTTCAGCAACATTAGGATTATTAAATAGGCTTATTTCAGCAACTTAGACTTATTAAATAGCCCTATTAAATAGGCTTATTAAATAGACTTATTAAATAGGCTCATTAAATACTTATTAAATAGGCTTATTAAATAGGCTTATTAAATAGACTTATTAAATAGGCTCAATAAATAGGCGTATTAAATAGGCTTATTAAATAGGCTTATTAAATAGGCTTATTAAATAAGCTTATTAAATAGGCTCAATAAATAGGCTTATTAAATAGGCTCAATAAATAGGCTTATTAAATAGGCTCATTAAATACTTATTAAATAGGCTTATTAAATAGACTTATTAAATAGACTTATTAAATAGGCTTATTAAATATACTTATTAAATAGGCTTATTAAAAAGGCTTATTAAATAGACTTATTAAACAGGCTCATTAAATACTTATTAAATAGGTTTATTAAATAGGCATATTATATAGGCTTATTAAATAGGCTCAATAAATAGGCTTATTAAATGGGCTTATTAAATAGGCTCATTAAATAGGCTTAATAAATAGGCTTATTAAATAGGCGTATTAAATAGTCTTATTAAATAGGCTTATTAAATAGACTCATTAAATAGGCTTATTAAATAGGCTCAATAAATAGGCTCATTAAATAGGCTCAATGAATAGGCTTATTAAATAGGCTCAATAATTAGGCTTATTAAATAGGCTCAATAAATAGGCTTATTAAATAGGCTCATTATATACTTATTAAATAGGCTTATTAAATAGACTTATTAAATAGACATATTAAATATGCTTATTAAATAGGCTTATTAAATAGGCTTATTAAATAGGCTTATTAAATAGACTTATTAAATAGCCTCATTAAATAGGCTTATTTTAGCAACTTAGGCTTATTAATTCGGCTTTTTTCAGCAACTTAGACTTATTAAATAGCCTTATTACAGCAACTTAGGCTTATTAAAAAGGCTTATTTCAGCAACTTAAGCTTATTAAATAGGCTTATTTCAGCAACTTAGGCTTATTAAATAGGCTTATTTCAGCAACTTAGGCTTATTAAATAGCCTTATTTCAGCAACTTAGACTTATTAAATAGGATTATTCAGCAACTTAGGCTTAAATAGGCTTATTAAATAGGCTTATTTCAGCAACATTAGGATTATTAAATAGGCTTATTTCAGCAACTTAGACTTATTAAATAGCCCTATTAAATAGGCTTATTAAATAGACTTATTAAATAGGCTCATTAAATACTTATTAAATAGGCTTATTAAATAGGCTTATTAAATAGACTTATTAAATAGGCTCAATAAATAGGCATATTAAATAGGCTTATTAAATAGGCTTATTAAATAGGCTTATTAAATAGGCTTATTAATTATGCGTATTAAATAGACTTATTAAATAGGCTTATTAAATAGTCTCAATAAATAGGCTTATTAAATAGGCTCAATAAATAGGCTTATTAAATAGGCTCAATAAATAGGCTTATTAAATAGGCTCAATAATAAACTTATTAAATAGGCTCATTAAATACTTATTAAATAGGCTTATTAAATAGACTTATTAAACAGGCTCATTAAATACTTATTAAAAAGGTTTATTAAATAGGCGTATTAAATAGGCTTAATAAATAGGCTTATTAAATAGGCGTATTAAATAGGCTTATTAAATAGGCTTATTAAATAGACTCATTAAATAGGCTAATTAAATAGGCTCAATAAATAGGCTCATTAAATAGGCTCAATAAATAGGCTTATTAAATAGGCTCAATAATTAGGCTTATTAAATAGGCTCAATAAATAGGCTTATTAAATAGGCTCATTATATACTTATTAAATAGGCTTATTAAATAGACTTATTAAATAGACGTATTAAATATGCTTATTAAATAGGCTTATTAAATAGGCTTATTAAATAGGCTTATTAAATAGACTTATTAAATAGCCTCATTAAATAGGCTTATTATAGCAACTTAGGCTTATTAATTAGGCTTTTTTCAGCAACTTAGACTTATTAAATAGCCTTATTACAGCAACTTAGGCTTATTAAATAGGCTTATTTCAGCAACTTAGGCTTATTAAATAGGCTTATTTCAGCAACTTAGGCTTATTAAATAGACTTGTTTCAGCAACTTAGGCTTATTAAATAGCCTTATTTCAGCAACTTAGACTTATTAAATAGTATTATTCAGCAACTTAGGCTTAAATAGGCTTATTAAATAGGTTTATTAAATAGGCATATTAAATAGGCTTATTAAATAAACTTATTAAATAGCCTCATTAAATAGGCTTATTTTAGCAACTTAGGCTTATTAAATAGGTTTATTTCAGCAACTTAGACTTATTAAATAGCCATATTAAATATGCTTATTTCAGCAACTTAGGCTTATTAAATATGCTTATTTCAGCAGCTTATGCTTATTAAATAGCCTTATTAAATAGGCTTATTTCAGCAACTTATGATCATTAAATAGGCTTATGTCAGCTACTTAGACTTATTCAATAGGCCTATTAAATAGGCTTATTAAATAGACTTATTACATAGGCTCATTAAATACTTATTAAATAGGCTTATTAAATAGGCTTATTAAATAGACTGATTAAATAGGCTCAATTAATAGGCGTATTAAATAGGCTTATTAAATAGGCTTATTAAATAGGCTTATTAAATATGCGTATTAAATAGACTTATTAAATAGGCTTATTAAATAGACTTATTAAATAGGCTTATTAAAAAGGCTTATTAAATAGACTTATTAAACAGGCTCATTAAATACTTATTAAATAGTTTTATTAAATAGGCGTATTAAATAGGCTTATTAAATAGGCGCAATAAATAGGTTTATCAAATGGGCTTATTAAATAGGCTCTTTTAATAGGCTTAATCAATAGGCTTATTAAATAGGCTTATTTCAGCAACTTAGGCTTATTAAATAGGCTTATTTCAGCAACTTAGACTTATTAAAAAGACTTATTTCAGCAACTTAGGCTTATGAAATAGGCTTATTTCAGCAACTTAGACTTATTAAATAGGCCTATTAAATAGGCTTATTAAATAGACTGATTAAATAGGCTCATTAAATACATATTAAATAGGCTTATTAAATAGATTTATTAATTAGACTTATTAAATAGGCTTATTAAATAGGCTTATTAAATAGGCTCATTAAATAGACTTATTAAATAGCCTCATTAAATAGGCTTATTTTAGCAACTTAGACTTATTAAATAGCCTTATTTAAGCAACTTAGGCTTATTAAATAGGCTTATTCAGCAACTTAGGCTTAAATGGGCTTATTAAATAGGCTTATTAAATAGGCTTATTAAATAGGCTTATTAAATAAACTTATTAAATAGCCTCATTAAATAGGCTCATTTTAGCAACTTAGGCTTATTAAATAGCCATATTAAATATGCTTATTTCAGCAACTTAGGCTTATTAAATAGGCTTATTTCAGCAGCTTATGCTTATTAAATAGCCTTATTAAATAGGCTTATTTCAGCAACATTAGGATTATTAAATAGGCTTATTTCAGCAACTTAGACTTATTAAATAGGCCTATTAAATAGGCTTATTAAATAGACTTATTAAATAGGCTCATTAAATACTTATTAAATAAGCTTATTAAATAGGCTTATTAAATAGACTTATTAAATAGGCTCAATAAATAGGCGTATTAAATAGGCTTATTAAATAGGCTTATTAAATAGGCTTATTAAATAGGCTTATTAAATATGCGTATTAAATAGACTTATTAAATAGGCGTATTAAATAGGCGTATTAAATAGGCTTATTAAATAGGCTCAATAAATAGGCTCATTAAATAGGCTCAATAAATAGGCTTATTAAATAGGCTCAATAATTAGGCTCATTAAATAGGCTCAATAAATAGGCTTATTAAATAGGCTCATTAAATACTTATTAAATAAGCTTATTAAATAGGCTTATTAAATAGACTTATTAAATAGGCTCAATAAATAGGCGTATTAAATAGGCTTATTAAATAGGCTTATTAAATAGGCTTATTAAATAGGCTCTTTTAATAGGCTTAATAAATAGGCTTATTAAATAGGCGTATTAAATAGGCGTATTAAATAGGCTTATTAAATAGGCTCAATAAATAGGCTCATTAAATAGGCTCAATAAATAGGCTTATTAAATAGGCTCAATAATTAGGCTCATTAAATAGGCTCAATAAATAGGCTTATTAAATAGGCTCATTATATACTTATGAAAAGGCTTATTAAATAGACTTATTAGACGTATTAAATATGCTTATAAAATAGGCTTATTAAATAGGCTTATTAAATAGGCTTATTAAATAGACTTATTAAATAGCCTCATTAAATAGGCTTATTTGAGCAACTTAGGCTTATTAATTAGGCTTTTTCAGCAACTTAGACTTATTAAATAGCCTTATTACAGCAACTTAAGCTTATTGAATAGCCTTATTTCAGCAAACTTAGGCTTATTAAATAGGCTTATTAAATAGGCTTATTCAGCAACTTAGGCTTATTAAATAGCCTTATTAAATAGGCTTATTTAAGCAACTTAGGCTTATTAAATAGGCTTATTTCAGCAACTTAGACTTATTAAAAAGACTTATTTCAGCAACTTAGGCTTATGAAATTGGCTTATTCAGCAACTTAGGTTTATTAAATAGGCTTATTTCAGCAACTTAGACTTATTAAATAGGCCTATTAAATAGCCTTATTAAATAGACTGATTAAATAGGCTCATTAAATACATATTAAATAGGCTTATTAAATAAATTTATTAATTAGACTTATTAAATAGGCTTATTAAATAGGCTTATTAAATAGGCTCATTAAATAGACTTATTAAATAGCCTCATTAAATAGGCTTATTTTAGCAACTTAGGCTTATTAAATAGGCTTATTTCAGCAACTTAGACTTATTAAATAGGCTTATTCAGCAACTTAGGCTTAAATAGGCTTATTAAATAGGCTTATTAAATAGGCTTATTAAATAGGCTTATTAAATAAACTTATTAAATAGCCTCATTAAATAGGCTTATTTTAGCAACTTAGGCTTATTAAATAGCCATATTAAATATGCTTATTTCAGCAACTTAGGCTTATTAAATAGGCTTATTTCAGTAGCTTATGCTTATTAAATAGCCTTATTAAATAGGCTTATTTCAGCAACATTAGTATTATTAAATAGGCTTATTTCAGCAACTTAGACTTATTAAATAGGCCTATTAAATAGGCTTATTAAATAGACTTATTAAAAAGGCTCATTAAATACTTATTAAATTGGCTTATTAAATAGGCTTATTAAATAGACTTATTAAATAGGCTCAATAAATAGGCGTATTAAATAGGCTTATTAAATAGTCTTATTAAATAGGCTTATTAAATAGGCTTATTAAATATGCATATTAAATAGACTTATTAAATAGGCTTATTAAATATGCATATTAAATAGACTTATTAAATAGGCTTATTAAATAGGCTCAATAAATAGGCTTATTAAATAGGCTCAATAAATAGGCTTATTAAATAAACTTATTAAATAGCCTCATTAAATAGGCTTATTTTAGCAACTTAGGCTTATTAAATAGCCATATTAAATATGCTTATTTCAGCAACTTAGGCTTATTTAATAGGCTTGTTTCAGCAGCTTATGCTTATTAAATAGCCTTGTTAAATAGGCTTATTTCAGCAACATTAGGATTATTAAATAGGCTTATTTCAGCAACTTAGACTTATTAAATAGGCCTATTAAATAGGCTTATTAAATAGACTGATTAAATAGGCTCATTAAATACATATTAAATATTCTTATTAAATAAATTTATTAATTAGACTTATTAAATAGGCTTATTAAATAGGCTTATTAAATAGGCTCATTAAATAGACTTATTAAATAGCCTCATTAAATAGGCTTATTTTAGCAACTTAGGCTTATTAAATAGGCTTATTTCAGCAACTTAGACTTATTAAATAGGCTTATTCAGCAACTTAGGCTTAAATAGGCTTATTAAATAGGCTTATTAAATAGGCTTATTAAATAGGCTTATTAAATAAACTTATTAAATAGCCTCATTAAATAGGCTTATTTTAGCAACTTAGGCTTATTAAATAGCCATATTAAATATGCTTATTTCAGCAACTTAGGCTTATTAAATAGGCTTATTTCAGTAGCTTATGCTTATTAAATAGCCTTATTAAATAGGCTTATTTCAGCAACATTAGGATTATTAAATAGGCTTATTTCAGCAACTTAGACTTATTAAATAGGCCTATTAAATAGGCTTATTAAATAGACTTATTAAATAGGCTCATTAAATACTTATTAAATAGGCTTATTAAATAGACTTATTAAATAGACTTATTAAATAGGCTTATTAAATAGACTTATTAAATAGGCTTATTAAAAAGGCTTATTAAATAGACTTATTAAACAGGCTCATTAAATACTTATTAAATAGTTTTATTAAATAGGCGAATTAAATAGGCTTATTAAATAGGCGCAATAAATAGGCTTATCAAATGGGCTTATTAAATAGGCTCTTTTAATAGGCTTAATAAATAGGCTTATTAAATAGGCGTATTAAATAGGCGTATTAAATAGGCTTATTAAATAGGCTCAATAAATAGGCTCATTAAATAGGCTCAATAAATAGGCTTATTAAATAGGCTCAATAATTAGGCTTATTAAATAGGCTCAATAAATAGGCTTATTAAATAGGCTCATTATATACTTATGAAAAGGCTTATTAAATAGACTTATTAAATAGACGTATTAAATATGCTTATTAAATAGGCTTATTAAATAGGCTTATTAAATAGGCTTATTAAATAGACTTATTAAATAGCCTCATTAAATAGGCTTATTTTAGCAACTTAGGCTTATTAATTAGGCATTTTCAGCAACTTAGACTTATTAAATAGCCTTATTACAGCAACTTAAGCTTATTAAATAGCCTTATTTCAGCAAACTTAGGCTTATTAAATAGGCTTATTTCAGAAACTTAGGCTTATTAAATAGGCTTATTCAGCAACTTAGGCTTATTAAAAAGCCTTATTAAATAGGCTTATTAAATAGACTGATTAAATAGGCTCATTATATACATATTAAATATTCTTATTAAATAAATTTATTAATTAGACTTATTAAATAGGCTTATTAAATAGGCTTATTAAATAGGCTCATTAAATAGACTTATTAAATAGCCTCATTAAATAGGCTTATTTTAGCAACTTAGGCTTATTAAATAGGCTTATTTCAGCAACTTAGACTTATTAAATAGGCTTATTCAGCAACTTAGGCTTAAATAGGCTTATTAAATAGGCTTATTAAATAGGCTTATTAAATAGGCTTATTAAATAAACTTATTAAATAGCCTCATTAAATAGGCTTATTTTAGCAACTTAGGCTTATTAAATAGGCTTATTTCAGTAGCTTATGCT